>NC_060149.1:262611554-263927344 GCF_021461385.2 Schistocerca piceifrons | reverse complement strand
GCAAAATAGAAACAGGCAATAGGCCCTACTCCAAATGGTTTCTCCGATAGAACGCATTTTCATTGTTATTTACTTTCTGTATTATTCAATACATTGTCGGATTTACCCCCAATACAACAGTTAGTAAAAATTACAACATGCGTTTTACGGAGTATCGATTGAGAAATACGTATTTTTAACACATTGTCCTTTAAGCATTATCGTACACGTCACATTACAGCTGTTGTACAGCTCACAATAAATGTTCGAATATCCCACCGTCATCTTCAATGAATTTGTGTGCTCATAGGTGAACATACCACGTTGTTTGTGTGAGTACCTCTGCTCGTTCCCTAAAGAGCGAAACAGCGTCCATGATGAGACCAAGCAGTTCATCTCGCGTTTTCGCCTTCTGTTTGTACACCTCAGACTTCATCGAACCCCACAAACAAAAATTTAATGGAGCAAGGTCTGGCGATCTTGGCGGTCAATTAATTGTACTACCTCGACCAATCCAGCGATTAAGGTAAGACACATACGTGCGCACCAATAACCCAAAAACAAGTTAAATGTGTTCTACGTCGGAAACATTTTGGAATAGGGCATATGCCCATATGAAACTTTTTGATTCAGACGAGCGTTTCTGAATATTGCCAATTCCTCCTGGGATACCCTGAATATCATACATATCGAAAACGCCGTTTTTGTAGGTTGTTCTTACCCTATGCGTCAAACCACACCATTTCACTGCAGGACTTTTTGGCTTCTGTAGAAGACAAGCTATAATATTTTCGAATTTTATGGCAACCTGTTTTGAGATTCGATCATCCTGAAAAACTTTCTTTACAGATTCAGTGGTGGAAAAGCATATTTTTCTGTTAACACATCGTACCCCGATTGGAAGTTCTCAAAAATTTGCAAGTGCATGTTTCAGAAACAAAGCATCTCTTTGGTTGCGATATGAACTGTTGTACAAGCAATACAACAGCTAGGTTAAATAAGGAACCTCCACGTGCCTGCCTGAGGATATTTTACGCCAGCATTAAGCTGAGAGTTCTGCTTTTGGTGCAGTGTCGCACGTGTTGCGCAACATTTGCGGGAAGCTTTATATGTTGATATAGCAAAGTAGCAGCAAACAGTTCCGAAACTGTTAAGGCCGCGGCCAACCCTTCTCTTCTAATTTCAATCGGCTGGGCTTTTGGCAGCTACTTTAGAACGCAATTATAGCCTGCTAATGAAGTCTGACATTCTTGAGACAGGCGTAAAGTTAACAGGTTCAGACTTAACCCCATTTCCGAAATCGTTCGCACGTTGTCACAAAGGCACCATGAAGCATTTTGCGGCACTCCGCCGTCAAACTTAGGGCAATATTACGTCATGTAATACAGTACTGTGTTCGAGATCTGTGGCTTCTCCATTTCTGTGGGCGGTGCCGGCTGTGTATGGTGGAAAACACTTCGCGGAGAACGTTAGCTGCTACCTTCGTAATTAGTCTGAACGAAACTTGTTAGCCATTAACGTCCTTTTCATACGTCCTTGAGATATTTCTGAAAGACTCTGCAGAGCGCCTCTCTTGCAGAGTCTGCCACTTGAGTTTGCTAAACATCTCCGTAACGCTATCACTCTCGCCAAATAACTCTGTGACGAAACGCGCGGCTCTTCTTTGGATCTTCTCTATATCCTCCGTCAACCCGACCTGGTACGGATCCCACACTGATGAGAAATACTCAAGTATAGGTCGAACGAGTGTTTTGTAAGCCACCTCCTTTGTTGATGGACTACATTTTCCAAGGACTCTCCCAATGAATCTCAACCTGGCACCCGCCTTACCAACAATTAATTTTATATGATCATTCCACTTCAAATCGTTCCGAACGCATACTCCCATATATTTTACAGAAGTAACTGCTACCAGTGTTTGATCCGCTATCATATAATCATTCAATAAAGGATCCTTCTTGCTATGTATTCGCAATACATTACATTTGTCTATGTTAAGGGTCAGTTGCCACTCCCTGCACCAAGTGCCTATCCGCTGCAGATCTTCCTGCATTTCGCTGCAATTTTCTAATGCTGCAACTTCTCTGTATACTACAGCATCATCCGCGAAAAGCTGCATGGAACTTCCGACACCACCATCTAGGCAAGGGATTAGTGTGGCATTCGTGTTTTACAACGTGCGTACGGTAAATGCGGAAGCGTGAGTTATGGCGACGTTATTATCAAATGCGTCCAAAAAGGACAAACGCGTTGTTATTTTTTTCTTGGTTGCCGATATCCGGTAGACATCTATCAGAGAATGAATAATGTGTATGGGGCAGCGTGTCTCTCAAAACCCACAGTTGTGGAATGGTACAAGGGGTGCTGCTGCTTCATGATAACGCACGTCCCAAATATCGCAAATGTTGTAACGCAGAAGTTACGCCAACTCAAGTGGCAGACACGCGAGCACCCGCTTATATTGTCCTCTTCTCTCTCCATGCGATTATCACGCTTTCGGCTCTTTATCGAAGGCCTTGAAGGGTCGACGATTCCTGTCGGATGAGGATATGCAGGAGGCAGTTATGAACTTCTTCACGCAGAAGGATAAGGTGTTTTACCAAACGGATATCTTCAACCTGGTGCATCTGTGGCATGGTTGCCTCAATGCTCACAGTGATTTTGCTTGATTGGCATACCGATTCTGGACTGTAGGGCCTTCGACCGGAAACTTTTTGAGCGGCACTTCTACTTAAACCAAGCACCTGCTTCTACAGTTTCATTTGAGCTTTAGTAGCAATCATATAAAGAGAGACAGAAGAGACCGAAATCGTCTTTATAAATCTGAAGAAAGTAACGTTGATTCCTGGGCTCTTTCATTATGATTGAAGTGAAGCTATCTTGAAACCTGGGCACATAATGGTGATAGATACCCGTATAGAAAGTTAAACACAGTACTGAGGTATAAGCACTCTCGAATAAATTATGATGACCAGGAACTGAGTGATATTAACAATATTTTAACATACAACTCTTGCCTCAAATAAACCGTATTCTGATAAAATTGAGAAATTACAAACAAACATGTCGGCAGCAGAATTCATAAACTTGAAGCAACATGATCAGTATGACTGATCCCAAGATGGGAAAATTGCAGTGGAGTGTGGTGTTCAACAAGCCGATTAGCAAACTGACTCATATTTAATTTGTGGTGACATATGGTCACCCTGCACCGGACATGGGAAAATTGAGGCGATTTTTAGTACGGTAAGTAATTACAGATGCATCGCGTACAGACAAAGCGTGGCTAAATAGAAGCAGCCTGGGACCTATGTTTTATTTAGCAGCAAGCGGTTGTGCTGGGAGCGTCGCCTTTTGCAGGCGCCTAGACCTCATTTCAGATAAGCAGCTGAAGAGGATACGTACCGCGCAGCTACGGCCTTGCTAACCCATGTTGCGCAGCCCACCAACTCGTCACACCGCAACTTCGCCCTTTTCATCAGTGAGTAGGGAATCGTGGAATCATGGGCCATTCTTTATTGACATAGCACTCAGTCACGTGCAAAAAAAATGTTTCTTAACACCCGCAATTCACACTTTTTATCTTACTGAACGATTATACATTGTTCGTCAAGAGTAAAACTATACAGATACCTCCGCAAACAACTTAAGTTTACTGAAGCTTCTTCAAATAATATTCACCAACAGAAGCGCCGATAGCTGTGTAATATATCTTTGTAAGGAAAGAGACTTGATAATAAATACAACGTATTTCCTTTGTCTAACACACAATGAAGATAGAATGATACCGACCTTTCCAGGAATACGTGAATAACCAATTACTGTAATGGTTTTCTCAAGGTGCCTTGAGCAACCTTGGACTCATGTCTGATCCATTGCTAGAACACTCTTAGAACGCGAGCCGATGAGCAATCAACGAGTAATAAAGTTGCCGTACCTCAATCTAAAATCACGCTAAAAATCGAACAAAGTGAAAGAGGATAGTGTACGAGTGATTTTTTCCGGCTTGTTTATATAATTGAACATCACTGCTGCTTTAGAAGGATATTTTCAGTTTTTAGAAGAAAATAATTGTAACTATTGGTACACGCGATCACATTTTCCCAGACTTCAGAAGAATCGGATACAGTTCTTAGTACTCCAGACCACATCTCCCCACTTTCCAGAAGAAATAGAGTACTCAAGACCGCCTTTCGCTCTCTCCAGAAGAAAGAGAGTTGCAGTTTTTGGCATTTAGGACCACATATCCTCACTATATAATTAAAAGGCACATAAAACATAGTCACAACACGTTCCAATTGCAAAAATTAAAATTGTACAAAAAGTCTAGTTTTCATTACTCTATAACTAAGTTGATAAGAAGTTACGGATTACGCACCACTTGCATGTAACTGTATAGCTTAACTACAGTTTTCAAAGAAAAACACATCTAAAATGAGAAAAACGGGCACCCAGACGCTTTAATTTGCTTAGCTTTTGCATACTTGGGTTAAGTTACGGCATCATAGACTGTAAGGATATAGTATTTTCAAGGTCATCCGCCTACTACAATAATAATCACAGGACAGAGAGAGCGCATTATTGTCTTTATAACTTAATCGCATCGTGTTCCTTTAATCTGAGTACAGTCAGGGAGCTGTAGGGCCTATTTTTTTTTTTTTTTTTTTACAGAGGCTCTTCGATAAGCACAGTTATATCTGTTAGAACTACTGTTTTCCTCGGTAGACTGTGAAATAACTTATTATAACAACAAAAAAGAAAAGGCAGATAGGCGTGCCGCTCAAATTCTCGAATTCTGTCTCGATTGTTTAGTCTCCTTACTACGTCACTAATCATAATTATGCAGCAGTTAAAGCACTAGACACATTGCTCGTATTCCTGTCCGGTCATTCTGATCGAGGTTAGCCTTCATTCTGTAAATTACTTCAAGCGAATGCAATAAGTCACAGACGGTTTCCTTCCTTATCCTTGGATAACTGCTACGTCTGTGTTGGCCAGCCGCGCGGTTTGAGGCGCCATGTCACGGATTGCGCGGCCCCTCTCGCCGGAGGTCGAGTCTTCCCTCGGGCAAAGGTGTGTGTGTCTTAGCGTAAGTTAGTTTAAGTAGTGTGTAAGCTAGGGACCGATGACCACAGCAGTTTGATCCCTTAAGAGTTCACACACATTTGAACACTTCTGTTGATCACGCCTTCGACATGTCGTCTACCTTATACGTTTATTTCTCCCTTATTATATAGCTCTGCCGAATGATTTCATCCCTTTTATGTACCACTACAATTATTCGTGTGTAGCCCCTTTGGTTGGCACAGTTTTCGTTTTCTTGGCCTCTTCACTTTCAATAACTTTCACCCTTTCAAATATGTCAATTATCGTTTGTCGTTTACGTTACCATTGCGTTAGCAATAAGATCGAAAGTGATAACTACTGGATGTTCAAATAGTAAGCCACCCTTTTGGAGTTACTGAACTTACTGAGAGTGATTCTGTCAAGCGGTTCAAGCAACTGATACGTCGCTGTATGTTCTTAAAAACCAGCAGTAATGTTTGTTGAGAAATTGCAGCAAAATATCGTTCGTTTCTTTTTTGTAATTCATGAGTAGTGTGGAGGTGAATTTTGTCTGCAGCCATTCTTAAGGTACCACTACAAGAAAAACTTTAGCGGAGATTCACAAATCCATCAAGATGGAATATTGTCTCATCAGGCCAAAACCAACTATTGAATTCTTTAGCATCTGTCATTACAGATGACATGAAGCACGGACAGAACACGACATTTTTAATTTGATAGGAGGATGTAAATGTTGAGGTAGAAGTCGTGGGAGCATAAGCTGCGGGTGGTCCGTCTTATAGTGATTGCCTAGGTCTTGAAGAGATGAACATGAGCAGCCACTAGTTGCACCAGGAGGCAAACTGATTGAGATGAAGGGTCCTTTGGTATCGCCAGACGGAAATTTGAACCCCGGTCGTACCGAATGGGAGTTGAGTGTGATAGACGCTGTACCACCTCAGTCGATAAAGTACGGGTGGTGAACAAAAATAGAGAAACATTAAAAACACAACACATTACCATGCCTGATACAGTATAGGAAAACCGTTGGCATTCAAAACAGCTTCCAGTCACGGAATAAATAAATACAGATCCTCTATGCTTTTCAAGGGAATCGTATACCGTTCTCCCTGCAAAATAGTGGCAAGTTCAGGTAACAATGATGCTGGTGAATACCAATCACACACCTTTCTCTCCAAAGTAGACAACCAAGGCTCAATAGCGTTGAGATCGGGTGACCGTGGTGGACAGACGAGATGCGACAATTCATTCTCGTGCTCACAAAACATGTTCTAGACAATTAGAGCTGTGTGAACTGAATCCTGTCATCTTGGAATACAGCATCGCGATTGAGGAACAGACATTATAGCATCAGATAGACCTCATTATCCAAAATGGCTTGCAGAGTAACAACAGAGCCCGTGGAATACCATGATATGGCTGCCCAAATCTCACCAGAATCTGCAGCATGTTTCACTCTTAGGACGTAAACTCGACCAGAAGTTGTAAACTGTTTGCAGCAGGACTCATTCGTCCAAATGATTTTCATCCATTGCTCCGTGTTTTGTGGCTTCGGCTCCACGTTTTCCTGTTACAGGCATTTCCACACTGATGACTGGTTTTCTAATTCTAGATCGCCCTGTAATTCCCTGTTTCTGAAGCTCTCTTTTAGCCGGCCGAAGTGGCCGTGCGGTTAAAGGCGCTGCAGTCTGGAACCGCAAGACCGCTACGGTCGCAGGTTCGAATCCTGCCTCGGGCATGGATGTTTGTGATGTCCTTAGGTTAGTTAGGTTTAACTAGTTCTGAGTTCTAGGGGACTAATGACCTCAGCAGTTGAGTCCCATAGTGCTCAGAGCCATTTGAACCATTTTTTTTTTTTTTTTTTTTTTTTTTGAAGCTCTCTTCGTGTTGTTTTGATGCTGATAAGGGATCGCGAATACTTTATTCATCTCTACAGTTACTTTTTCAGCTGTTATCCTCTTATTTTTCGTCACAATGCACTTCAATTACCGCCCCTCACGTTCACTGTAAAACACGCTTTTTTCCGCTTTGTGACTTAGCACATGATGTTTATCGCTTTCCATGTATCCTGTACAAATCATCGATACGGTGCTTCTTGAAACACCGAACTCTTCTGCAACCTCGGTTACGGAAGCACACGTAATGCTCTGACAACTACGCAGAACACTGTTCTAGCCACCGCTGACACTTGCAACATGTTGTCGGCATTGCACAGGTGCTACTCGTGGTCAAATAGGACAGCGCCACCTGCAGGCTCGGCTAATTACTGCATTTATGTTGAAGCATACATTTCTCGCGGTGTTGCCATATTTTTGTCCAACCCCTGCACGTCTGTGCAGCGCAAGTGGCAGACTGGCTGAGGTTTTGAGTGCCCCCGCGTGTTGCAGGATGCGCAGCTGTATGGTGATTGTGGTAGCCCTGGCGGTGAGCGCGCAGCTGGCGTGGTGGGGCGCGCAGGCGAACGCGGTGCCCGTGACGCGGCCCATCGTCTGCGCCACTGACGACGTCTCCCCGCAGATCCGCAAGGTGTGCCAGGCGTATGAAGCCTTCTCCGAGCTCGCCACTTCCGCCAAGGACTACCTCGATCATTTTGGTAACTACGCTACACATTTTCACTTCCTTTATTTTCTTTTATACGCACACCATTTCATTTTATTAGCCTATCAATACCTAAATAAACTGCCACATGAAAGAAAAAAAGAAAAAAGTGTGTCGCCTTAGAAACACTCGAAACATTCAGGATATGGCAGCACGTTTCAGAAGTGTTAGAAGCGTTGTGTCGAATATGCATCTACCGCTACTGGAGCTTAAAAACTGTTAACCTTCCATTTGTTTCTTAGCGTCGCATTGGTATGATGCGAATTCGTGACACTCGGCGTTTAGAGGTTGAGTAGAGTTTATAGTTTCTTTGGTACGGAAGATGCGTCTAGTCTCAGTTGGAAATTCATTAATCATCCATAGAGTATCTAAATGTGACCTCTTAACCAAATAAATTACGGAAAAAAGTTTAGTATTGTTTGACATTGAACCTAGCAATATCAAGGCATTTTCTATAACGCGCATTACCATGGCGAGGGGGTCTCGATTGTTGTTGAATTATATTAACAACGCTATTTTTAAAGGGGTACTGATATGTAAGTAGGGCTCGGAATCTGAAAATACCTTTAGCAGTACCAACGCACATTTAATAACGTGTACTACCGACTTTATGGTCACCAAAAAAAATTTAGAAATTGCAAATTTGCTTCATTGTTGTTGACTTTTGCTCTCAACATAGTTTTTAAAGAGATATTGATGTATAAGCAAGACCCTAAACCTGGAAATATTGAGTACGACGTTTCCTGAGGAAAGTGGCATCTATTACAGAGAATTACGTTTTGGGTTAAATTTAACTGAACAATTTAAAACTTATATGGAATCTAGTAGAAGAATTTGTAAGTGTTGGCAGAAGAGCCAACACCGTGTCACTAGAGGAGGCCGAAATACACGCGTTTTAGCTCATGCAGGCTGGCGTGAGGAGGGAAGAACTACACTGACGTGAGGTCTGGAACATGACAAGGAATTAGAATTCAGAAAGCGGACGTAATTAGTTTGATACTTAACTTTAATCCATTAATGATGAACGTCGCTCTTGACGGTACATGATTCACAATATTATCTGTTCAGGATACATAGTAACTGAATATGGCGTCTTGCTAGGTCGTGGCAAATGACGTAGCTGAAGGCTATGCTAAAATGTCGTCTCTGCAAATGAGAGCGTAAGTAGCCAGTGAACCATCGCTAGCAAAGTCGGCTGTACAACTGGGGCGAGTGCTAGGAAATCTTCTCTAGACTAGACCTGCCATGTGGCGGCGCTCGGTCTGCAATCACTGATAGTGGCGACACGCGGGTCCGACGTATACTAACGGACCGCGGCCGATTTAAAGGCTACCACCTAGCAAGTGTGGTGTCTGGCGGTGACACCACAGAATTCATTAAAAACAAAAGGTGGGCATGAAGTAGTCCTCCCCCCCCCCCCCCCCCCCCGCACAAATTTGGAAATTTGTGGTAAGGTCTTATGGGACCAATTGCTGAGGTCATCGGTCCCTAAGCTTACACACTACTTAATCTAACTTGAACTAACTTCCGCTAAGGAGAACACACACAACCATGCCCGAAGGAGGACTCGAACCTCCGATAGGAGGCCCCCTCGCACAAAGTACCCCATCCCCCTCCCCCTCACGTTGGTATTACGATGATGATAATGATGATGATGATGATGATGATATTTGGTCTGTGGGGCGCTCAACTGCGCGGTTATCAGCGCCCGGTTGGTATTACGAGAGTTAAAAATGTGCACTTACACCATTTTTCGTTACACACTTTTAACTTTCGTCTTCGTTGGTTCGTGTCTGCAGAAAAATAAAGGGGGATTTGTCCTGTGTCGACCTTGATGCTGTATCATTGTTATTTGTTTTTAGATACACCAGGGTCTTCCTCGATCACTCTAGTAATCACTCCAGATGTTTACCCCAACTGTTTTTTTTTCCACGCACCTTTAAGGTTTTATTAACCGAAGTGGCGACTGAGTTTCCACGTACAAAAGATACTTGCGGTCTTGGCTACGAATTCGTTTATTATTCGTAGAGTATCTGAATGTGACCTCGAAATAAATAATTTAGAGAAAAAAATTCGGTACTGCCGACAAATGCCGTCATCTTGATATTGTTTGATCTTAGACGTGTGCACTTACACAATTTTTCGTTATACACTTTTAACTCTCGTCATGACTGGTCCGCTTATGTATAAAATAATGTAGGATTCGTGACCTTGCCTTGATGCAATACACTGTTATCTCTCTTTCCCTATACACATTTTGACGGAGCTGTAATTCCGTCAGCGAGTTTTTCTTTTCTTTGCTTGCATATTAGCTGCACGTTAGAACAGAATCGCATGCGACTGAACACAACAGGCGAGGTGATGCTCGCAGAAAACTCTCGCCTTCAAGGTATATCACGCGTCCTCGTGTGGACCTCCTCCTCCCTGCATTCTGCACTCCTTGGGAATCGAACGCACTCGTGTAAAACTGCCGGCTTGTTCGAAATACAGTTCTGTTTCCTCTGTTCCCAGCCATAGCTTTTGCACTTTTTCAGTTTATCTCAATGATTATAACGCATTGAAGTATTGCATGGTACGTAAGAACCGATGAGATATTGGTAGCAGTGGCGTGTCCTGTGCTTGCAGCTGCGGAGGCGCACCGACAATCGGTCCGCCCGCTGCCAGCCGGCATCAAGCGAGAAGACGTCGGCCACGTCTTCCTGAGATTCGGCAAGCGGCGATAACCTCCCAGCCCGTTAGACCATATGTATAACGTCTCTGTAAACGATGCTTTGAAATGATGCTAAAATAAATGCCATTTATATAACTAAACTATTGCTCTTAATAAAATTAAACAAATTTCACGTAATATATAACAAAAGAAAGAAACGTTCTGAAACTTATAATAACCACATAAGAAACAATATCTGAAATTGTGCCCATCTGTTTGAAACATCGAGGAGATCAATAATGACATATGTAATGCCATTGAAATTCGTATTACTGCGTTGGAACCATTTCCTTGTTATCATATGTTACAAAACACACTGATTCTTCCTAAGATTACCTATGTAGAAACACTGAAAATCACTGAAGCCACATTCCCAAGCATACCACACAATAAAAACTGTTGAAAAAAAAGAACTCTGTAACAAGTCACTAAAATAAATTCGTCTCTGTCTGCCTGCCTATCTATTTGTCCAGCTACCTACCTGTCGCCATCTACGTACACATCTGTGTGTGTATGCGTTTATGTGTGTGTGTGTGTGTGTGTGTGTGTGTGTGTGTGTGCGTGTGTGTATGTGTGTGTTTACAAGGAGAAAAGAGGCATTACGCATAATGTACAAACGATTTTATGTGTGATCGATTAAGTGTGCTGGGAGAAATTTGCATATTTGGTTTGCGTCACCATAGGAGATGTAACTAATACTGCCCCGTCCTGGATATCCTTCAGTGTAAATGTATTTAGTTCTTTCGGAGCTTTTCAGTGCAAACAGCCTGGATCTTTGGTACAGATAAGAGTGAAATTCAATCATACTAATGGGGAATAGGAGTCAGTTTTGCATCTGTAGTAAATAATTAAATAAGAACTGTGTTGTTGACTGTCATACAGCATTCAGGAACGTATTCATAGGACAGTCGCTGTGTTGCTTTACTATTCACTAGGCTGATTTCTTCCTGTGTTGATGAGAATCGGGAGCATACGAGGGCAGGCTGAAAAGTAATGCTTCCCAATTTTTTATGACGAAACTCTCAAAGTTTTTTTATAAAACATACGTTGTTAACATTTCACATCTTTATTCTTCGTGTCCTCATATTTGTAGCCCTCTGCCGCTAGAGGACTACGAATTGTAGAGTGTAACGTGGCGGTGTGAAACGTAACTACATCGGTTCGTGAGAAACAGCTTGCTGCAATCGAGTTTCTAGTTCGAAGAATTCCTCCACACATGGAGCACACACACCACACACCAGGTCTGCGAAATGTGCAACAAGCCGACTCCTTGGGTTCACTGTCATCTGTCATCCCCTCTACAGTCCAAACTTGGACCCAATCGATTTTCGTCTGTTTTCAAACCATTTTCGAGCACTTCACTTGACAATGATGAAGCGGTCCAACCACAGAGTTTGGCTCCGTCAACTAAGTCAACCATTCTACAGTAACGGTATCAACAAACTGGTCTCTCGTTGGGACAAATGCATTCATTGCCAGGGTGGTCATGTTGAGAAATAAGTATGTAGACGTGAAGAATAAAGATTTATAATGTTACTAACGATTGTTTTGTTTAGGAAGCTTTAAGAATTTTCACATAAGAGTTTCGGAGGCATTCATTTTCAGCAAGCCCTTGTAGATTTAGTATTAGTCACAGGCTTCATTCTGGGAACAGGATAAAATAGCACTGTCAAACTGTTCAACCCTAAACAAGTTATTAGCTAGTCTATCGGCTTAAACATTAAGATGATGGGGTGGTTTCATACGCAAGCAGTTGAGCTCCCAGACTGCACTAATATATTTTTTTAGTTTTATTATTGTCAGTATAGTTGACATGATGCTCTGTACAGTTGATCAGACATGGCCTGCGTCTCTGTAAGAGGTTTTCTGACAGCAGTACAGCCAGGAGCGTGACGTTGGTTGTGTGTTCGCAGCAGCAGTGCGGGATCCCGAGCTGTTCGTGGAGGACAAGCGACCTGATGTGGACCACGTCTTCCTCAGGTTCGGCCGCCGACGCCGATAAACCAGCCGCAATCACTTATTTATCCTTTTCACTAATTTTAATTTCTCCCTAAGGAATCAAGTCCCAAACTGTGTATGCATAAGGAAAGGACATATTATGGCGTGACAAACTGTACTCAGTGGTGTATAGTCTAAAGAAGCAAAATAAAATGTGTGATCTAAATCATGCAACTTGTTCTGTTCGTCTTTTCATTGTAACAACACCTACTCCTTTCTGTACAAAAGTAGTGCATCAGTAAATGAATTCATTGAAAGTATGCTTAATTTTACATTTTCTCAGAAGGAATGAATTCATTGAAAGTATGCTTAATTTTACATTTTCTTCAAATACATCATGATACTACACACTCGGAGATGTTCTGCTAAAGTATTCGGAATTCATATTCAGTCTGTAACATACCTTTTACTGTACATATCACACATTTATTAGCAGTAGAAGGGCATCTAAAATAGGTAAGTATATTTACATGATTGGTAAGCTACAATGACGGGAAAAAATCCCAACACAAAGAAATAATTAACACAGAGTAATGAAATTTGGTGAATACATTCATCTAAGTAACATATTTAAGTGATTAACGTTGCAGTTCACAGATTAACGTAAGCGCGAGAAAGGCCATTGCAAATGTGAAATTGTGGTACATTAATAACCGGTGAAACCACCAGAATGTTGAATTAAGCATTCAAGCGTCCATTCACTGTGTCGTACAGGTTCGGGATGTCAGTTTTTGGGGTAGAAAAAAATGGCTCTGAGCGCTATGCGACTTAACTTCTGAGGTCATCAGTCGCCTAGAACTTAGAACTAATTAAACCTAACTAACCTAAGGACATCACACACATCCATGCCCGAGGCAGGATTCGAACCTGCGACCGCAGCGGTCACGCGGTTCCAGACTGAAGCGCCTTTAACCGCACGGCCACACCGGCCGGCTTTTTTGGGGTAGACTTCCATGCCTGTTGCACTTGGTCGGTCAATAGAAAGACTGTTAATGCTGGTTGTGGATGACGCTGAAGTTGTCATCCGACGATGCCCTATACGTACTCGACTGGAGACAGATCTTGTGATCGAGCAAGCCAAGGCAACAAGTCGACACTCTGTAGAGCATTATGGGTTACAACAAAGGTACGTGGGTGAGCGTTATCCTCTTGGAAAACAACCCCTGGAATGCTATTCGTGAATGGCAGGACAATACTGTGGTGCCAACTGCCGCACGGATTGCTACTACAGACAATGCGCCACAGAGATTCGCCGAACACGACCGTCTTCCATCTCGGAAGTGTCACGTGGTCGACCGGAGCCCGGTCGTATTGTCACCATACCTTTCCGTGACCACCGCTACATTTCTGCTAAGTCTTTCTGCAGTATCGCGGAAGGAACATGCAACTTCTCGTAGCCCTACTACACGAATTCGTCTTCTTCGTCGGCTTAAAGGCATTATTGACTAACATCAATAAACTACGTCCAATCTCAAAGTTAATTAACGCTCACGGCCATTACAGCACGTATTTAAGGCAAACCTGATTCGCATTCTCATGGTGGTCCTATTTACTCCACTCTTATGCAACCTGCGCGAAATGTGAATAGATGTCATATTTCCTACCAACCTTGCTTTATCTCGCACAACTCCTTTCTTTTCCGTCAATGTATATAACGGTTCATGATGGGAAGGACCCTCCATGGTATTATTCACCGTAAAGAAACTTCTAGAGAAAGAGTATAACAGATGTAAATCGAAACATAAGGCTATAGATAGAGGAATTTTGAATGAAATGGGTTTGGCTTTGAAGAGATTAATACCTGAAGCCTTCAGTGATTACCGTAACAGAATCTTAGAAAAATATCTCCAAAACTCAAAGAAATTTTTGTCTTATTTAAAGGCTACCAGAGACATCGTCCAAGTTAGGTCCACATTCTCATGAAGAGCACACGAACCGAAATTGAGGATATAAAAACAAAAGTATAAATAATGAACTCCGTTTGCAATCATTTCTGTACTACGGAAGATACAGATGTCCTGCCTTAGTTTACTTCTCGGACAACTGCAAAGGTGAGTAATATAGATGTTAGCGTCAGCTAAATTACACGTGGCTCGACGGCGCGATGGGATTTCTGTCAGAGTCTATACAGAACTTGCAACTGTGTTAGCCCCCATTGTAACCAAAATACATCGCAGATCCCCTGAAAGAAACAAGTGTGTCCAGTGACTGGAAAAAGAACGGGACACATCCTCCTGCAAAAACGGTAACAGACGTTATCCACAAAATCACTACCCAATGTCATTAACATTATTTTTTGTAGAATCCTAGAACATATTCTGAACACAAACATAATGAAATATCTCGAACAGAATTACCTCCTCCATGCTAACCACCACGGATTCCGAAAACATCTGTCGTACGAAACTCAACTGGCACTTTTCTCTCGTGACATCCTGAAAGCCATGAATGGAGGCAATCGTGTATACGCAGCACTGACTTCTAAAAAACATTTGACTCTGTATCACAATAACGTTTATTAACAAAAATTCTGCTGTATGGGGTATTAAACAATATTGGTGACCAGATAAGGGTTTTTTTATGCGGAGGACGCAGCGTGTTATCTTGGATGGAGAGTCGTCAACAGAGATATGTCACTTAAGGTGTGTTCCAGGGAAGTTTGTTCAGACCCTTACTGTTCATGTTTGGTATGAATGACCTTCCAGGAAATATTATCACTAACCTCAGGCTTTTTTGCGAATGATGAAGTAATATATAATGGAATACCGTTTGAAAAACGCTGCAGATATACTCAATCATTTCCAGGTAAGATTTCAAAGTGGTGCAAAGTTTGCCAACTTGTTTTGAATGTACAGAAAGGTACAATCATGCACTACACAAAACGAGAAAAAGACGTAGTATCCTATGACTATGACTATGACTATGACTACGGAAAAAGTTCAAGGGAATCGTAAAATGCGTTTTAGACAGGTACGTGCCGAGTAAAGCTGTGAGGGACGGGAAAAACCCATCGTGGTACAACAACAAAGTTAGGAAACTACTGCGAAAGCAAAGAGAGCTTCACTCCAAGTTTAAACGCAGCCAAAACCTCTCAGACAAACAGAAGCTAAACGATGTCAAAGTTAGCGTAAGGAGGGCTATGCGTGAAGCGTTCAGTGAATTCGATAGTAAAATTCTATGTACCGACTTGACAGAAAATCCTAGGAAGTTCTGGTCTTACGTTAAATCAGTAAGTGGCTCGAAACAGCATATCCAGACACTCCGGGATGATGATGGCATTGAAACAGAGGATGACACGCGTAAAGCTGAAATACTAAACACCTTTTTCCAAAGCTGTTTCACAGAGGAAGACCGCACTCCAGTTCCTTCTCTAAATCCTCGCACAAACGAAAAAATGGCTGACATCGACATAAGTGTCCAAGGAACAGAAAAGCAACTGGAATCACTCAACAGAGGAAAGTCCACTGGAACTGACGGGATGCCAATTCGATTCTACACAGAGTACGCGAAAGAACTTGCCCCCCTTCTAACAGCCGTGTACCGCAAGTCTCTAGAGGAACGGAAGGTTCCAAATGATTGGAAAACAGCACAGGTAGTCCCAGTCTTCAAGAAGGGTCGTCGAGCAGATGCGCAAAACTATAGACCTATATCTCTGACGTCGATCTGTTGTACAATTTTAGAACATGTTTTTTGCTCGAGTATCATGTCGCTTTTGGAAACCCAGAATCTACTCTGTAGGAATCAACATGGATTCCGGAAACAGCGATCGTGTGAGACCCACCTCGCTTTATTTTTTCTTGAGACCCAGAAAATATTAGATACAGGCTCCCAGGTAGATGCTATTTTTCTTGACTTCCGGAAGGCGTTCGATACAGTTCCGCACTGTCGCCTGATAAACAAAGTAAGAGCCTACGGAATATCAGACCAGCTGTGTGGCTGCATTGAAGAGTTTTTAGCAAACAGAACACAGCATGTTGTTCTCAATGGAGAGACGTCTACAGACGTTAAAGTAACTTCTGGCGTGCCACAGGGTAGCGTTATGGGACCATTGCTTTTCACAATATATATAAATGACCTAGTAGATAGTGTCGGAAGTTCCATGCGGCTTTTCGCGGATGATGCTGTAGTATACAGAGAATTTGCAGCATTAGAAAATTGTAGCGAAATGCAGGAAGATCTGCAGAGGATAGGCACTTGGTGCAGGGAATGGCAACTGACCCTTAACATAGAAAAATGTAATGTATTGCGAATAAATAGAAAGAAGGATCCTTTATTGTATGATTATATGATAGCGGAACAAACACTGGTAGCAGTTACTTCTGTAAAATATCTGGGAGTATGCGTGCGGAACGATTTGAAGTGGAATGATCATATAAAATTAATTGTTGGTAAGGCGGGTACCAGGTTGAGATTCATTGGGAGAGTCCTTGGAAAATGTAGTCCATCAACAAAGGAGGTGGCTTACAAAACACTCGTTCGACCTATACTTGAGTATTGCTCATCAGTGTGGGATCCGTACCAGATCGGGTTGACGGAGGAGATAGAGAAGATCCAAAGAAGAGCGGCGCGTTTCGTCACAGGATTATTTGGTAACCGTGATAGCGTTACGGAGATGTTTAACAAACTCATGTGGCAGACTCTGCAAGAGAGGCGCTTTGCATCGCGGTGTAGCTTGCTCGCCAGGTTTCGAGAGGGTGCGTTTCTGGATGAGGTATCGAATATATTACTTCCCCCTACTTATACCTCCCGAGGAGATTACGAATGTAAAATTAGAGAGATTAGAGCGCGCACGGAGGCTTTCAGACAGTCGTTCTTCCCGCGAACCATACGCGACTGGAACAGGAAAGGGAGGTAATGACAGTGGCACGTAAAGTACGGCAGAGGAAAACCTTAAAAGGAGATCTCGTTTCAAATCCACAAGGATTAAAATGGAGTAGGTGGGGGTAAAGCTCGCACCGAGGTTTTGAACGGACCGGCATCGGTTCAGGAGTTGACCACCTGGTAGCAAATTTGCCTTGTTGTAACATTTTGTTTCATGAAAATTTGTTCTGGCTAATAGTTCCAGAGGTGATAAAATGAGGTAAGTCTATTTTTTACTACAGACATGTAACTTTTCTTATGTTTTACTTTAACATTGTGTAATTTAGGGTTTGAAAAGAAGAATCAACGGATTACTCGTTGCCACTGTTGCAATTGGGCTTCACTTTAGCTTGAAAGTAACTGTTCCAGTTGGTCCCCAAAATCAACAATGGCGCACTTGTCAGAAAATGGCGAAATGGGACAAATTCCCACAACACCAACAATGTGACGACAATTCTTCATAGATAATCCCCGCAAAAAGGTGACATTCAACACACGCTGCGTGAGATTATCCCATCCGAAGATACAATTCCGCTGTCTAAAATATTTAGGAGAAATTTTCTTGCAAAGCACTGAAATGTGTGCTTCTAACGTCGACGAAGAAGAATGCATGAGAAAAGAAAAGCTTACTACTCATTAGGAAAGACGCGACAAAGAAATAAAATGGCGTGCTATAGAAACGAAACGACTAAGTTAGATTTCATTATACTGAGGTGACAATTCGTGGGATAGCGACATGCACATACAGAAATGGAGGTAGTATCGCTTACACAAAGTATAAAAGGCCAGTGCACTGGAGGAGCTCTCATTTTTCTCGGGTGATTCATGTGAAAATGTTTCCGATGTGATTATGGCCGCACGACGAGGATTAACAGACGTTGCACGCTAAATGGTAGTTGGAGCTTGAAGCATGGGACATCCCATTTCGGAAATCCGTAGGGAATTCAATATTCTGAGATTCACAGTGTCAAGAGTGTGCCGAGAGTACCACATTTCAGGCGTTGTCTGTCACCACGGACAAAGTTGTGGCCGACGGCCTTCCCTTAACGACCGAGAGCAGCGCACTTGAGTAGAGTTGTCAGTGCTAACAGACAAGCAGACAGCGTGAAATAACCGCAGAAATCAATGTGAGACATACGGCGAACGTATCCGTCATGAGAGTGAGGCGAAATTTGGCGTTAATGGACTAATGCAGCAGACGACCGTCGCGAATACCACTGCTAGCAACACGACACTGCCTGCAGCGCCTCTCCTGGGCTCGTAACCATATCGGTTGCACTCTAGATGATTGTAAAACCACGACCTTGTCATATGAGTCCCGATTCCAGTTGGTAAGAGCTGGTAGTAGGGTTCGAGTGTGGCGCAGACCCAAGGACAAAACGAATCCAAATTGTCAACAAGACACTGTGCAAGCTGGTAGTTCTTCCATAATGGTGCGAGCTGTGTTTACACGCAATAGACTGGGTCCTGGCTATGTTCTCGTAGTTGGAGACCATTTGCAGCCATTCATTGAATTCATGTTCCCAAACCACGATGGAATTTTTATGTCAATGCGCCATGTCACCGAACAACAGTTGTTCACGATTGATTTGAAGAACATGTGGACAGCCGAGCGAATGGTTTGGCCATCCAGATCGCCCGATAGGTATCTCATCGAAAATTTATGGGACATAATAGAGAGGTCAGTTCGTGCAAGAAAATGGTTCAAATGGTTCTGAGCACTATGGGACTTAACATCTGAGGTCATCAGTCCCATAGAACGTAGAACTACCTAAACCTAACTAACCTAAGGACATCACACACATCCATGCCCGAGGCAGGATTCGAACCTGCGACCGTAGCGGTCGCGCGGTTCCAGACTGAAGGGCCTACAACTGCTCGGTCACATCGGCCGGTTCAGTTCGTGCACAACATCCTGCTCTGGCAATGTTTTCGCAGTTATGGATGGCTGTGGAGAGAGCATGTTTCAGTGTTCCTGCAGGGGACTTCCAACGACTTACTGAGTCCATGCCCCGTCGAATTGTTGCCCTACACAGGGCAAAAGGAAGTCTGACAGACTATTCGGAGGTATCCCATGACTTTTGTCACTTCAGAGTACATCATTGCCAAAAAGGAAGAAAACAGATGAAACAACAGAAGAGTATTCTTCAGAGTCAGAATCAGACTTCTCACCGGCATTGCGGGGCTTTACCTCATTTTCTGGGGTAAAAATTAATAATCAGACAGAGCTGGAATTGTGATGAGTTATAAGTAACCAACATGACGGCGTCAACTTAAAATCTCGAAAAAATCTATCTATCGTTCATCACAATATTAGAAAAACTGAAAAGTACGGGCCTTTACCCTCACCTAACCTACTCTGTATATGTTACATCTGGTACCATATCTCAATAACGGTTACGCTACAACAACGTATGAATTTGCAAGAAACGATAACAGACCAAAATAACAGGGAATAGCGTTGGACAGAGCATCATCGCATAGATACCACCTGCAGAGAATGACTAAATTGGTAAATACAGCATTGGGTTCTGATCCATCTCTGATATCGTATAATCGCTAATCACCTCCAAAGATCCTCATAGTGGACAGATGAAGCACCATAATTTTTACTTGATAGAGAAATGATGCAAAATCTGAAGCATATCATGACAGAGTAACTATAACATTGTGACCCACGCAACCACTAATATACATTGTCCGAAAAAAATAGTGAGTCACCCACAAGACGTGTTCGGATGCGAGTGTAACTTCCTATACGTACACAACATCGACGGATACGTAAATAATTATAACTGCAATTCTCTGTGACAGGTAGAATGGCCACCAAAGTGCATTCGTGTTTACTGTTGTTACCAGGATGGGTAGGGTTTGTAAGGAGCATGGAGAGGGTCATATGTTGAGTTATGCTGTGAAGGACACTTACATTCCGTGTACTCTTTTGAGATGGCGTTATCAGCATCTGACAGAGATTGAAACGGACCTAACTTTGTTTTTCCATTTGGTCTGCTAATAGAATCGTGCAATATCCAGATTTTTGGGGCGTTTGGAAATCACAGTGGCTCGATTTTGGACTGGACTGGAACGTGAGGATAGTATACTCGTCGTCAAGGTTCAGATCGACCACGTCTGACCAACACACGGGACGATCGTCGTATTATGCACCAAGCACACTGCAATTACTTCACAACCGCGCCTTCCATCCGATAACAAGTAATGGACTCCCTGCGACATTCTCTGTCATCCTACAACATCGATCGGAGATTAGAACTCCCGGACTAGGGAATTACCCTCCCATTCGTAGGATGCAGTTAACACCACAACACTAACAACTACGTTTGGAGTGGTGATGTTACCGGGAAACATGAACTCTGATGGATGGCGTCACATTGCGTTCAGAAATTTATCGCGGTACTTCACTAACTCGGATGACCATCGTCAGCGACTGAGGCGGCGACCTGAGAAATGGTTCCACTCTTCCAATGTTATGGCGAGGCACAACGGTGTTATTCCTGGTATCATGGTGTGGGGAGCATTCGGGTATGGTTCAAATGGTTCAAATGGCTCTGAGCACTATGGGACTCAACTGCTGAGGTCATTAGTCCCCTAGAACTTAGAACTAGTTGAACCTAACTAACCTAAGGACATCACAAACATCCATGCCCGAGGCAGGATTCGAACCTGCGACCGTAGCGGTCTTGCGGTACCAGACTGCAGCGCCTTTAACCGCATTCGGGTATGACTTCGGGTCGTGACAGCTAGTAATTGAGGGAACTGTGGCGACATAACGCCACATCAAGGACATACTGAGTTCTCATGTGTTACCTTTCACGGACAGTGTCATGGTGCCATTGCTCAAGAGAACAATGCTCGTTCACACATGACTCGTGCCTCTATCTCTGCGTCATGTTGAAGTACTCGCGTAGATTGCAAGATCCCCACATTTGTCCCCGATAGAACATGTGTGAGACCAATTTGAACGTCAGCTCCTCCCAGTAGTAGTATCCAGAATATCTAGGATCATTTACAACGATTGTGGTCCAGATTGCCTCGGGAGATAATACAGCGTCTTTCCCAACCGAATCAGTGCTTGAATCCAGGCCAGACGATGTACAACGTCATACTGATAAGAAGACTCAAGCTGTCAAGTTCTTTTTAAATTTGATTCGAGTTTTTAATCACTGGAGTAACATGAAATATCCACTCAATCCTTGAAGTTTCATGTTGTTTCCTTCTCCCCTACTGTGTGATTCGCTTCTTTGTTAGGCAATGCAGAAACTTTCAACTTCAACGGAAAACCTTTATTTGCTTTAAACCAAGCAAAGGCGAGAGGCAGCCTATACATGGAGATTTCTGCAACCTGGGGCCTACAATGTGACCTCCAATATTACAGTGGAAAGGTGCAATACTCTGCATCTATCACAATGCAACATGCAGAGTATGAAATGACTATGGTCTTAACAATCTAGTACAGTTTCCGAAAGAATCGGCTGGAGAAAATTCGAACAACAAAGTAAAATTAAAATAGCTATCTGATTGTTGTTTTTGAAACGGTAGAGTGGCTGGACATGGCGAGTGGAACATGACGGTTTTAAACATAATATGTAACAAATCAAATTTGTCAGTGAAAACATTTGGAAAATTACACTTCGTCGCAAGAACTAAATTACAGTCGTACGAAGTGCTGCATCTTAATAGGAAGGTGCGCTTAGGTAAAATTAGTGACAAGACAAATCAATCTTCATCTTCAAGAGCACTGAATGGCATTTAGAAATGGTAGCAATTGATTCCATTTTTTATCAACTAATCTTCAAAATCAACTCCTCAAGCACATAAATTACAAACATACATGAATACTTTTACACGTGTGTGTATATTCAACCAGCTTAGGTCTAGCCCTGGTGGTAGCAGTACACAAAATATTGGAAAGCAATTGATTGTGATAAGCCTGTTGATTTCCCGTGGCGCACTGAGGTTGCACCTCCGTCTTTTGCGTCCACCGGCTGACTGACCTGACACTAAGTTCCAGTCGTCGCTACGTCCACTTACTCGTTTCCCCAAGAGAATCCTTAGCCACAACCGACCTTGCAGCGACAATTCTCAGGAATCGAAAGCCAGAGTCGTTCCCTGAATGGCTCAGGTTTTATCGTCGTCTTCAGTTCGAAGACTGGTTCGATTCAGCTCTCCACGCTAGTCTGCCCTGCGCAAGTCTCATCATCTCTGCACAGTTACTGCACTCTACATCCGCTTGGACCTGCTTGCTGCAGTCAAGCCTTTATTTCCATCCATAATTTTTACTCCCTACGTCCACTTACTCGTTTTCCCAAGAGAATCCTTAGCCACAACCGACCTTGCAGCGACAATTATCAGGAATCAAAAGCCAGAGTCGTTCCCTGAACGGCTGAGTTTTTATCGTCGTCTTCAGTTCGAAGACTTGTTCAATTCAGCTTTCCACGCTAGTCTGCCCTGCGCAAGTTTCATCATCCCTGCACAGTTACTGCACTCTACATCCGCTTGGACCTGCTTGCTGTAGTCAAGCCTTTATTTCCATCCATAATTTTTACTCCCTACATTTCCTTTCATTACCGAATTTGATATGTCTCGTGCTGGCTGAGACACAACGAGAACACAGCTTAAGTATTCAAAGTAGAACAGTTTTATTAATAAATGCATGAACCAAAACCCCTCTTTGGAGAAAAGCTAATCACTTTCAGTAGTTTGGGAAGGTTCGTGAAAAGAACTGCATTTGCACAAGTTAGAACTTAGCCCCAAGGTCTTAATGATGAAACAGTCAAAGTCTGATATTCACTCGGTTGCAGATCAAGATACACTATAAGACTCACTTGGTAGTAGAACAATGTAAGATGATAAGGTCGATGACTGATATCCAAGTCCTGGTCGTTTTTGATGGTTCAAATGGTTCAAATGGCTCTGAGCACTATGGAACTTAACATTTGAGGTCATCAGTTCCGTAGAACCTAGAACTACTTAAACCTAACTAACCTAAAGACATCACACACATCCATGCCCGTGTGAGGTTTCGAGCCTGCGACCGTAGCGGTCGCGCGGTTCCAGACTGAAGCGCCTAGAACCGCTCGGTCACTCGTTTCTGATGCACAGGCTAAGTCCTGGTGATGGCGGTGACAGACACTGGGGATTCCTTCGGTTGGTGGTGGCTGGGGAACACTACGGCGTCGAACGTAGCGACGGTTACGAACGAGACTGAGTGAAGACCTGTGGTTGTAGCTGGCACATGGTCCGGAGTTCGACGGAAATCTGCCTTGGAGTGGCGTTGTTTTGAATGTATTGAGTTTCGAGATGTGCCCATACATCTATCTCAATAGTGGAATGGGAATCGAACCCGGGCTCCTTAGATTAGCAATCCGTCATGCTGACCGCGTGGCTACCGAAGCCGACGATTGGTGTGGCGTCGCGCCGCCCCAAATGCCCAGGTCGTGTATGATACTAGAAGAACTATTTGCAGTCACGTGACCCAGAGAAGCGCACAGTCTGTGGGGCTGGCGACCTACAGCGGCACTCGCGGTGTCGCCTGTTGGCCTATGGTCGGCCAGCGAGATTAAAGTTCTGTCATCTGCTGATGTAACCCGTTCTGGGTTCGGCCGTTTGCATATCAAAGGAGTGAGAGAGGTTGCAGGTCTGCGAGGCGAGTGGTCCATACATCACAAAACTGACAGGTTCTTGATGCTTTGGCTTTAATCTGTCAACGTTAACCTTTCTTTCAGTGAAGTTGTGGCGTAATTTTTTTCTCTCCGACTCCGTTCAGTACCCATCTAATCGTCAGCATTCTTATGTAACACCATATTTAAAAATCTTTTATTCTCCTGGTGTCTACACTGTTTCTTGCCCACATTTCACATACATACGAGGCAAAACTCCAGGCAAAATCATTTTCAGAAATGACTTTATAACAATTAAATTTATATAGCATAATACCAAATTTATATCTTTCAGAAACGCTTTCCTTGCTGTTGCTAGAGTGCATTCTACATCCCCATAACTTCAGCCATTGTCAGTTATTTTACCATCCAAACAGCAAAATTTATCTACTGATTTCAGTGTCTTATTTTCTAATCTAATTCCCTCAGCATCACCTGATTTAATTCGACTACACTCCATTACACTTGATATACTTTTGTTGATGTCAATCTTATAATCTTTTCTGAAAACAGTATCCTTTCCGTTCAGCTGAATCGTCGAAGTCCTTTGCCATCTCTGACATAGTTACAGTATCGTGGGCAAACCTCAAAGTTTTTATTTCCTCTCGCTGTTATCTAGTTATCTTTCCAACTTCCTCGTTAGCTCCCCTTACTGTTTCCTCTATGTACAAATTAAATAACACAGGGGTAAGCTAAAACTCTGCCTCAAGTCTTCTCAGCTAACTGCCACCCTATCATTCATCTTCATTGACCCTTGTAATTCCGTGGGTTCTGTTCCATTTGTAGATAAAGTTTTGCACCCAGTATTTTAACCCTGTCAACTTTACAATCTCAAAGAATGTATTTCAATGAACTCTGTTATAAACTACTTCTAAAGCTACAAAAGCTATACATTTCGGTTTACCTTTCTTCAACCTATCTGCTACATAGCTTTCAGCCGTCAATTTTCAACCTTACTTTATTTGGGAACCAGTTTCAGCGTTTTACTACGCCATCTTCAGATCCCTGACCAACGTGCAGGAGGAATCTACCTCGGTTGTGTTCAAAACAGGGGCCAGCAATACTGGTATAGGTAGATATTTGCTACAGTGATCACTTCAACCATCACCTGCCGACTAGTGATGGTGATGGCTGAAGTGATCACTGTGGCAAATATTGGCTCCTGTTTTGAACACAACCGAGGTAGATTCTTCCTGCATGTCGGTCAGGGACCTGAAGATGGCTTAGTAAAACGCTGAAACTGGTTGCTAAATAAAATAAGGTTGAAAATTGACGGCTAAAAGGTATTTAATTTGACATCTTTTGTCGAACAGCCGAATCACACAACCAATTCTAAAAAGATGGACATACAGAGACTACCTGCTAAACAAGTCGTAGGATAAGTATTGCTTCTAGTGTTTCTACAGTTACACGGAACCCATATTGGTCTTCCCCTAGGACGGTTTCTACGAGATCAGCCTATACTTTCTAAGTTATGGATTTCATACTCTGTAAACTATACGTATGCGTTTGTAATGCTGAACGAGAAGACAATTGTGAGAATCTGGGTAACGATGTACACTGTGAAAATTCTGATTATGCATGAGAGGAAGTGTTGTCTAGTTATTCTCAACGTTACGTAAGATGACGTTACACTTGTAGCAAAACGAACTGTGGACGGTACCAAGTGAAAATTATCCTGGGACAGTTCGTTTCAGGGAGTGTCCGTCAGCCCTATGAAGGACAACGTGAATGGTTTATTTGACTAACACAATAGAATATGAACTCGGAGACACATAATATCTCCCAATAAGACGAATAGAAAATTCGAAGAATTGGTGTAATGGGTGGAAGCTACGAAAAATTTTCTGTTTTCATGGCATCGCTCTCCCAGGGACATCACTGTGGCGTATGTAAACATCTACTATTCCGTTATTCCAGCCCTGAATGTAATGAGAAGGAATTTCAATTTATGATAAAACAAAATGTACAAAATGCCATGCACTTCTTAGTGATTTATATTTAAGTACACATAAGCTGTGGGATTTGAGATATTAGTCTCTGAGCATCGTGTTCTATACACGTTCGATCGGTGATACATGGTGTTCAATACAGGCCAGTTTAATGTGTTGGCTACGAAGGAATGCCTAGTGATTTTCGTGATTTTCGCAGAAACTTTCTTGGATTATCTGAATGTCATCGGCTGATCATCATCCTATTGGAATATCATGTTAGGACAGTCTTTCAGGACGGAAAGAGCATCAGTCGGAACAATGATTTCGATAAATAGTATCACAGTGAGAAGTCCACAAATGCGTGTCAATACTGACGATGGACAGTCATAAACGAACTTCTATCCCTGTCTCCAGTTAGGTACTGCCCATTGGAAATGCTGACAGTCGACAGCCAGTAGTAATGACAATGGAAGGTGGTAAACAGACTGACCTGAAATCAAGTGATGACGCCAAATACTGCTCATGTACATCTTAAGAACTGTGAAAATTCACTAAGGTGACAAAAGTCATGGGACAGAGATATGCACATATACAGATGACAGTAGTATCGTATATACAACGTATAAAAGGCCAGTGCATTGGCGGGGCTGTGATCTTTACTCAGGTGATTCATGTGAGTTTAGTTTTAGTTTTAGTTATGTCATGTTCCGTAGATCATTTTCCCGATTATTTTATCGATATGATGTGGAACAAGCCAGATTACAAGATATATATACACACATGAATAGTGCTAATATTAATATTACTGAAATTTTTAGTTCTACACATGCAACTACATTTAGAGGTACAATGCTACCTGCCAGACACTATATGTTGTTGGGAAAATGATCATAGATTTTTGTTGCTGAATAATGTACTCCTTTTTGAGCAACTGACAGCTTCAATAACGGATAGGAAAGGTCATTTTTCCCTCTAGTGTTGTACGTATGAACATCATTGTTCTTCGCGAATTGAAATGAATTATTTGTAACGAATTTCATTAGCGAATATATGTAGTCTGATGGTGCAGTTACAATACCTAACTCCTTGAAAAGGTGCTACATGACGTCCTTGGGTGAACACCACTAATCATTATCACTGCTCTCCTTTGTGCAGTCAATACTTTATGTCTAAGTGGTGAGTTACCTCTGAAAACTATTCCATAACACATTATTGAGTGGAAACATACAAAGTACGTTAGGAGGCTGATCTGTTTATTACCAAGACTAGCGATTATACGAAAAGCGAAAGAAGGTGAAATTAGTTGTTTGAGAAGCTCAGTAATATGCTTCTTCCAATTCAAGTTGTCATGAATATGAACACACAAAAATTTGGAGAAATCTACACTGTTAACTGAGCCCTGTTCATATGCTACATCAATTGTCGGTATGACTCTGTTCGGTGTACAGAGTTGGATGTAGTGAGTTTTTCAAAATTAAGGGAGAGTTCATTTTCTGAGAACCACTTAATAATTCTTTGAAAGACATCATTAACAATATCTTCAGCTGCTTTTTCTGCAATGGGATTTATTATAACACTTGTGTTATCTGCGAAAAGTACTAGTTCCGCTTGCTGAACGTTAAGTGAGAGGTCATTCACATGAATAAGGAACAGCAGAGGACCTAAAATTGAATCCTGTGGGCTCCTTTTGTGATAACTACCCACTGACTATAATTTAACACCCTCCCAACATTATTTGTGCTATTCAGCCCAACATTTTGCTTTCTGTTCACTAAGTATGATTCAAACAAGCTGTGTGTATACCCTTCAATTCCATAAAACCTGAGTTTTTCTAGGAGTGTGACATGATCCACACAGTCAAAAAATACCAAGTGGCGATAATTTATTATCTAGGGCTTGTACTATTTGATGGGTAAATGCGTAGATAGCATTCTCAGTCGCGTAACCCTTCCGGAATCCGAACTGTGACATGCTGAGTAAATTATTTTCACTTAAATGTGAGAATACGCTTGAATACATAACATTTTCAAGTATTTTAGAAAATGAAGTCAGTAATGAGATTGGTCTATGATTATTTAAGTCACTCTTGCCCCCTTTCTTATGAAGAGGTTTGACAGTTGCGTATTTCAATCGGCCTGGAAAAATTCCCTGTGCTAGCGAAGCAGTACATATATCGCTAAGGACTGCACTTATTAAATTAGAACAACACTTCAAAATTCTGTTAGAGACTCCATCAACACCACATGAGCTCTTGTTTTTCAGTATATTCATAATTCCCTTAATTTCAGTGGGGGATGTTGGTGCTATTTCTGAAGGCCTAAAGAAGTCCTTGGGAATGGCATTTTTAACTTTTTTTTTTTTTTTTTTTTGCTTGTTCAACTGAACTCTTTATCCCTATTTTCGCTGCTACATGCAGAAAGTGATTGTTAAAAATACTTGCAACTTGTGAATTATCACTCACAACACCATCATTTAGCTTTATTACTATAGTATGCTGTGCATTGTCAGGCTGCCCCGTCTCCCGTTTGACAATATTCCATATAGTTTTAATCTTATTATCCGCATTATTAATTTCTGTCGGAAGACATAAGCATCTCGACTTCTTAATGACTTTCCTTAAAATATTACAATATCTCTTGTAGTAAGCAAGTAACGTCGGATCCTGACTTATTCTGGCGTGTTCATATATTTCCCTCTTCGTCTTACACGATATCTTAATTCCCTTAGTAATCCATGGCTTACTTGACTTTGTAATGACTTTTCTGATTAACGTTTCAGGAAAGCAACTCTCAAATATTGAGAAAAATTTACGGTGGAATAAAATGAACTTGGCATCAGCATCATTTTCTCTATGTACTTCATCCCATTCTACCTCTTCTAGGCTGCACTTAAAGCTCTCTATCCTGTTCGCATTAATAAGCCTCCCTGCCTTGTATGAACCTGCCTGAATCCTGTAAGGTGCTATATGTGTTATTTCCATTACCTGTGCATCATGATCAGATAGCCCATTAACAACTGGGTACACATTAATAGTTTCTGCCTGAGCACTGCCTATGAAAATGTTATAGATAAGTGACGTACTATCCTGCTGCACACGAGTTGGAAAATTTACAACAGATACTAGATTGAAACAACCAAACAAACATGCTAGCTCATTTTTCCTATCAGTATCGTTTAAGAAATCTACATTAAAATCACCACTTTTTTTCTGACAAGTAGCTCAGTAATGGCTCAAGAGTTTTCATGAATACCTGAAAGTTACCTTGATTGGATCTGTAGATTGTTACAATTACTATAGAAGCATATTGCAGTAGCAACTCACATGCACGTGCTTCAAGGATATGATCTACACAAAAACTATCTGTTTCAATATTTTTGACTTTGTGTCCAGTTTTTATATAAGTAGGAACTCCTCCTTTTTCTATGTTGACTCTACATGAATAAGAGGCTAATCTGTAATCCCTTAAACTTCTCCATCCCTGCGGTTACATGGTGTTCAGAGAGACACAAATCATCTATACCTTCAGAATTTACCCCATTTTCTAGGCATACAAGAAGCTCATCTATCTTATTTCTCAGTCTTCTAATGTTCTGCTGAAACACACAAATTTTATTTCTTTGGATACTGCTACAGACATTATGGCACAGTTCTGTTTTAATCTCTTTCAATACCCTCTGTCTGTAACCTGACTCTAACCTAAATAATGTGTCCCTCTGACTCCAGTAATCACAGGTATTTTGTCTTGTGTGCATGTGGCCCCCCTTACATTTTCTGCAAGAAGATCAACTAATCCATCCTTCTCCCTCCTATTTAGGCGCAGGCCATGACTAGTGTAATCCCACCTCCCAATTGCATCAATAGGCTTAGCACAGATATGAGATTTAGTTTCTGCCAACAGTAACCCCCTCCCCCCCCCCCCCCCCCCCCAGCTTTCTGTTAACACGGCTGACAGCCGTATTAACGCAGGGCTGGTCATGGCGCTGCAAAACATCCACAAACCCCACGCGAGTGTGAGCTTTTGCTGCACCTATTACATCCAGGTCACACCTAATACTATAGTCCGAATTGTTGGCCAGTCTGTTTCCTGCTCCTCCTACTATAAGAACATGGTCCTCGCCATCAAAATCTTTGCACACGGCCCCTAGATTTTCTGTAACCTGGCTAAGCTTAGCACTAGGTTTCACAGTGCTTGTGACCTAGTACTCGACTCCTAGTCTATCCTGTAGCAACTGGCCTACACCTCTCCCGTGACTGCTACCTAACAGCAGGACTCTTTTCTTTCTGCTTGACTTTACTTCCGACCTAGCATTACAATTGTTACTACGAGTCTGCTGCACCCTACTTTGCACAAAAACTGTTTGAGGCTCTTCTACTTCAGGTAACAAATCAAACTGATTGCTCACTGGAATCTGAAAGGTGATTTCTGAGGTTTTCTCCTTCTGACTACGACTTGTTACCTTTTCCCAGCTCCCATTGTCTCTTTCCCCCTTCAACCTGTCTAATTCGAAGTACACCATTTCTAGTTCAGCCTGAAGGGCACAAATCTTTTTTCCCTGTTCCACGATTTTCTTGTCACGGCTACATAATCTACAACTCCATTGGCGAGCCTCATCTGGCACTATAACAGCTTCCCCGCTACAATCTCCCCTGTGAAACACCAACCCACAATCGTGACATTTCGCTCCCGTGCTCACTAATCTACGACAACATCCACATTTGTCACACATGACGGCAAATTAAACAATATTAATTACACTACAAACAAACAACACAAATACAAACAATACAAATTACACTGAAAGGTTTCCGAACCGATTATGGCCACACGACGGGAATTAACAGACACAGAAAATGGAATGGTAGTAGGAGCTTGACGCATGGGACATGCCATTTCGGAAATCCGTAGGGAATTCTATATTCTGAGATTCACAGTGTGAAGAGTGTGCCGAGGATACTAAATTTCAGGCATTGCCTCTCACCACGGACAACGCAGTGGCTGACGGCCTTCACTTTACGACTGTGAGCAGCGGTGTTTGCATAGAGTTGTCAGTGTTCACAGACAAGCAAAACTGCGTGAAATAACCGCAGAAATCAATGTGGGACGGACAACCGGTGTATCAGTTACGACAGTACGACGAATTTTGGCTTGAATGGGCGATGGCAGCAGACGACCTATGCCAGTGTCTGCTAACAGCACGACATCTCCTACAGCGCCTTTCCTGGGCTCTTGAGTCCCAATTTCAGTTGGTAAGAGATGATGGTAGGGCTCGAATGTGGTGCAGACCCCAGGACGCCATGGATCCAAGTTGTCAACAAGGCAATGTGCAAGCTGCTGGTGGCTCCATAATGGTGTGGGCTGTGGTTACATGGAATGGATTGGGATCTCTGGTCCAACTGAAACTATGATTGACTGGAAATTGTTGTGTTCGGCTACGTGGAAACCATTTGCAGCCGTTCGTGGACTTCATGTTCCCAAACAACGAAGGAATTTTTGTGGATGACAATGCGCCATGTCACTGGGCCACAGCTATTCGCGACTGGTTTGAAGAACATTCTGGGCAGCTCGAACGAACGATTTGACCACCCAGATCGCCTGACATGAACCCCATCGAACATTTATGGGAAACAATATGGAGGTCAGTTAGTGCACAACATCCTACATCGGCAACACTTTCGCAATTATAGACGGCTATAGAGGCAGCATGGCTGAATATTTCTGCAGGGAATTTCCAACGACTAGTAAAGTCCATGCCACGTCGAGTTACTGCACTAAGCAGAGCACAACCAGGTCCGACATGATATTAGGGGGTATCCCATGACTTTTGTCACCTCAGTGTACTCCACTGCTTTGGTAATGTGGAAGATATTGGGGTGCGATCCATGACCACCGTTCTGATAGTTGCCTGTCGATCCTACTTTTTGTACAACTGCGATCTCCAGAAATATGCTATTGGCAGAAGAAACCATTTAGTAGCATCCCAACAGCTAAACCCTATCTTAATTCCGTAACATGTTAGTATCGGACTTTGCCTGTAACAAAACAAAACGACACAAGAAACTTTCTCACAAACCGGGAGCTTAGCTTTCACAGAGCTGTAATGCAGTCGGCAAAAGAAGATCCTGGACAGTTGTAGAGAGCTTAGCGCGTCTGGTACGAGCGTCTGCATTAACCAAGCACGTAACGTGATTTTGTATACGTCTCTATGGCAACGCCTCAGTGTTGTCGCAGCTCTATAGACGACTTATGTTTCCACATGAAGGCGTTTGCGCTTCGCAGTTGAAAGCTAGTAATAGCGCTGCGTTGGGAGAGAATAAGGGACGCGGGGGGATGGAGTGGGTGGCGCTGAATGTAGTGTTCATATTCCTGTCTGCCTATCTAAATTTGATTTTCCTAAAGATTCCCTAAATTAGTTACTGTGAATGCTGAGGAAAAGATGATGTCTTACCTCATCCTTGTCCAGTCTGAATTTTTAAAGTACTTTGTCTCTAGCTACCTCTTCTTTGTCGGCTACCTGACGACCACGCGTGAACATCACATATTAGGAAGTTTAGGCCCTACTCTTCCTCATTTCCATGTAGCTCACGTATCACCAATTTGTAATTTACCAAAATAAGGTATCTGATACATCCAAGCACTGAAAGTTCAAAGGCCATTGTATTATAAACCACATTAATGGTGACATAATCAGCGTAATCCTGGGGAGATTTTAATGTCACATAACCAATCTGCAAACTTCACAGGCAAATACTTGCTTGTTCTGTATGCTCAAGTTACTCTAAATAGCTGTGTTCTCTACAACGTGTTAGTTATTTGTAGAACTACTTCACACACGAGACATGACCAAAACCTGTTTCGTAGTCATTGTGGTAATCGATATTTGGGCTTTGAAAACCGTCTACAAGCGTAGCACGGATCTTTAAGTACTGATGGACTTCGATGCATGCGTGCCCTTCTTCTGCTCTCCCTTTCTCTCTCTCTCTCTCTCTTTCTCACACACACACACACACACACACACACACACACACACACACACACACACACATACACAGCCGGAGAAAGATTAGTACACCCTTTCATAAATTTCCAGTTCACTCAAGAATTCAGATGGCTCTGAGCACTATGGGACTCAACTGCTGAGGTCATTAGTCTCCTAGAACTTAGAACTAGTTAAACCTAACTAACCTAAGGACATCACAAACATCCATGCCCGAGGCAGGATTCGAACCTGCGACCGTAGCGGTCTTGCGGTTCCAGACTGCAGCGCCTTTAACCGCACGGCCAATTCGGCCGGCGCACTCAAGAATTATTGTTGTAACAGTGCATATGGAGTACACGCAATGATTACATTTACAGACCAATAACACAAGCGTTTCTGAGGTACCCAGTATCGACCCATGCTGAAACAGCCAGAAGATGTAGCAATGAAGAAATCGGACTGGTTGTTGTGTGCACTTCCGGTTCCGTCGGTGAGAAAGAGAAGAGTGGGAGAATAATCTAGAGACTGTCATTGACACGCGTACAAAATTTCACCCCGCTGTGGTAGTTAGTCTGGCTGTGAGTCTTGTTAGAAATGGATCGTGTGTCTGAGCTTCGTCGGAATTATGGTGCGCTCTAAAGTGGAACAACGTGTTAACACGAAATTCCTCACAAAACTTGGAAAAATCCCCTCTGAAACTTAAAATTTGTTGAAACAAGTTTATGGTGATCAATGTCGATCTCGTACGCAAGTTTTCGAGTAGGTTCAGAAGTTCAAGGACGAAAGGAAAGAAGTCGAAGATGATCCCAAATCGGGGCCGTCCTTCCACTTCAAAAACTGAAGAGAATCTGGAGAAGGTCATAAGAATTGCTCGAGAAGACCGCTGCCTGAGCATTCGAGCGATTTCAGAACTTGCCTGCATCAGTAAGGAAAGAGTTACATAGATTTTGCATGATGAACTGGGCATGACAAAGGTTTGTGCTAAAGTGGTGGCAAGAATCCCTACAAACGGCCGGCCGGAGTGGCCGAGCGGTTCCAGGTGCTACAGTCTGGAACCGCGCGACCGCTACGGTCGCGGGTTCGAATCCTGCCTCGGGCATGGTTGTGTGTGATGTCCTTAGGTTAGTTAAGTTTAAGTAGTTCTAAGCTCTAGGGGACCGATGACCAAAGAAGTTAAGTCCCATAGTGCTCAGAGCCATTTGAACCATTTGAACCCTACAAACGAGAGAAAGCAACATCGAGCGGACTGCTGTGCAGACACTCTTGAAAACATTGAAAATGACCCTAATTACCTCAGAAAAGTAATTACGTGTGATGAAACATGGATATTCCACTATGATTCAGAGCCTAAGCGACAATCCAATCTTTGGAAGAGCCCTCAATCCTCTAGAAAGAAGAACGTGCGCATGAGCAGATCAAAATTCAAAACAATGATGTTTGTTTTCTGTGATGTGCGAGGGGTTATCTACATTGATTGGGTGCCTGAAGGTCAGAATGTCAATCAAGCTTATTATGTAACTGTTCTGAAGACCCTCCGTGAACGTGTGAGACGAAGGAGACAAGATCTGTGGAAGAATCGCTTATGGATTCCTCGTCAGGACACGTTCTGGCCCATAACACGATGTCTGTGAAGAGGTTTTAGGCGAAAAACAACATTCCAGTGATGGAACATCCACCGTATTCGCCTGACTAGATACAATGCGACTTATTTCTCTACCCAAAACTGAAGTCTGTACTCAGAGAATCTAGGTTAGAGCCTGTGGATGTAGGGAAGGAGAAAGTGAAGAGCCTCTTCAACAGCATAACACAAAAATACTTGCAGCACTGCTTCCAACAGTGGAAAATTCGCATGGAGCTGTGCAGGATGGCACTACATTATGTAAGTTTTTTCGGTAAAGAGTTGGAACATGAATCCAGTTTCTTTATTGCCTCCAGGGGCGGCAATGCAGGCTCTGACTCTGGCCTCAAGTCTATCGTACAGATGGCGAAACTGTCCTGGTACACTTTATGCCATACCTGTTCGACCTGTTGACGTACATCTGGAAGAGTTGTTGGCAGACGAGTCGCACGAGTCACTTCTCATCCCATCATATTCTGCACGTGCTCGATTGATGACAAGTCCTGAGATCGTGTTGGCTGGGGAAGTTACTCAACATCTTGCAGAACACGTTGAGTTTCACGGGCAGTGTGTGGACTAGCGTTATCCTGTTGGAACAACACATCACCTTCCTGCTGAAAGGCAGGAAAAATAATGGGTCTAACAACATTCTGCACATACCGAACACTGGTTATCGTAGCCCCCAGAAACACAAAAGATGAGCAAGAGTTGTAGCTTACTGCACTCTAGACCATAAGGCGTAATGTGGGGCCAGTACGTATTGGACTAATGGACTAATGCACTCTACGGCACCAGTTGAGCCATGAACGTCGATGCTGTGGCGGGAGTAGAAGACGGGATAGAGGTGTGCATGCCTGTAATCCTACTGCTAATAACCGGTTCGCAACAGTTCGTGATGACACGTCTGGGCTCACAAGCCCTCTTATTTGTGCTGTGGCAGCTTTACGACCTGCCACTGCTGCCCTTACAATACGACGATCCTGGCAGGCTTCTGTGCTGCGTGGACTTCCAGAACCTCTTCTACAGGTGTGAGAATGTTCACCACTGATACCAGCATCGTTGCACAACTGACGCAGCACGTCTAACTTGTGTGACAATTCTCCGAAAAGACCCTCCCGCCACTTGCAAGGCAAAATTTGACCACTTTCAAACTAGCTCAGTTGTTATATGAAGCACGAGTGCGTCTCCGTGGCATGGTATCCTGCTTGCTTCAAATGTCTGCACCACACTGAGCCTTCTGGCTGTGAGCTTTCCCTATTGAAAGGTGGACACAGATGGCGTTCTGGTAGCTATGCTACTACGCTATCTGTTGGCGGATGACGTTGAAACCATCATCAGTACATCTGCTACCCCACAGGTGGTATATGCCGTCATCGGATCAAAATCGACGTCGTCTTTCCAGGTGTACTAATTTTTTTTTCTGGTCATGTGTATATAAGGTGGCCAATTTTGAATTGATAACTGAATCGTCAGACATGAAAAGAGAATTAATTCTTAAACGGTAATGCGTTATTTTGAAGTAAACTTTCAACGCCCTGCCTCATGAAGCAAAAGGTAAGTTATGCAACTGTCTCAGTTCTCATTGAATATCGATGATATTTACAACCAACATCTTTCTTAACAAAGATCTAATGATTATGCTAACAACAGGAGAGGCTTAGCCCTTGTGGGCGTGTTTTTCTGTTGTACTCATACGTGAAATTTTATCTTTACAATTATGTATCCAATTATCCTACAAGTATGAGCTATCAGCCACGTATACTTCACACAAACATCTTAATGAACGGAGAAGAAAATTTAAAGGTCGTATGGGTTTGAGCACACATACAAATGATGCGAGAAACGTATGATTTCTTATGGAATCACACACCAGAGTGTGTGAATACAACTAGAAAATAGCTGCACAGCGATATTGTTTTAACGTAACTTTGAAGAAAAATGGAGCATTAGTCGTGACAAGGATGATAGACTTTATTGAAGGAAACCGCTGTAAGGAGACATAAGATTTATATACCAGAAAAAATCCGTATGTATTGTTCATTCCAAATTGTGATTTAGCTACCGGTAGTTTTATAGGAACATGGATACTTAGTACGTCGCTCGTCAAAGATAGAGGGAAAGCTACTTCATTCATCGCATATGTTTCGACATGTCAGCACAGCGAAGCTATGCCCTTCCTTGGTGAATACAAAGCTTGGAGATGAAACACAAACTTCTAAGCTCCAAGTCGCGGCGCTGAACCTGACCAGCCAAAATGAACACATAATGCTTGGCAGAATGCGACCTTGCAGAGTAACCATGGGCCCATGAAATACGCTGCCCAAGTCATCACCGAAGCCCCGCCCTGTTTCACTCTTGGGATGTACACTCGGCCAGAAGGTGGAAAAATTTGCGAAACAATATTCATTCGATCAAATGACTTTCTTGCATTATCCATATTTCAGATTTTGTGGCTTCGGCACCGCGTTTGCTGTTACAAGGATTTGAATCACTGATGTGGTTTTGGAATTCCAGTTCGCCCTGCATTTTCCCGCTCATGAAGCTCCGTTCCTGATGTTTTGATGCTGATTGGGTTCGCGAAAGCTACGTTCAGTTCTGTAGGGACTTTTACAACTGCCGTCCTCTTATTTTTTGTTACAATTCTCCTCAGTTACCGTCTGTCACGAGCACTAAACACATACTTTCGTCGGTGTTGTGACCCATCGAATGATACTTTTCCGCTTTCCCTGTACGCGGTACAACACTTCGATTCGGTACCGCTTGAAACACCAAACATTTCGGCTACCTTGGTTATGGAAGCACCAGACATGTGAGCATCAACAATTCACCCACATTATGGAATCACAACTACACACAACACTGTTCTGACCAATAGTGACACTGGCAACGTACTGAAAACATTGCATAGGTGCGGTTCGTGGTCGGATACAACCGCAAATTGGCATTCATAAGAAGAAGAACAACACCAAAAATGCAACAGGAGCGTAATACGTAGGAAATTGTCCACGCAACCTTTAAGTACAGTTCAAACATTACTACCTAATAAGAAATACCAACCACCAGAACTGTTTATAACCTATAGGTCCAGTGACCAAAATGTAAATTAAATAGCAAAACATATGTACATATTCCAGGCCACTGATGACGCCTTGCAGAAAATAACGGCGAATCGCGTATGGCACTAAAATTGTGTTTTATTCAGTTGTTGTTAGACGGTCCGAATCCTGCCTCGGGCATGGATGTGTGTGATGTCCTTAGGTTAGTTAGGTTTAAGTAGTTCTAAGTTCTAGGGGACTGATGACCACAAATGTTAAGTCCCATAGTGCTCAGAGCCATTTGAACCATTTTTCTATTTCTAGGTAAAAGTGTACTTGGCCCTTGACAGAAATGTGCAGAAAAAAAAACCAAGATTTTCTCTCTAGGACCATGGAAGATTTTCGCGGATGCGGCAATTCTTCAGTTTATACATCCATTCATACATGCATTTATATGCATGAGAAAAAGAGTTACTGTCGGAAGTTTTCTATATACTCATGGAATGAAAATAAAACAGGAAAGGTACAATGACAAGGATATATACCAATATTAACCACAAAAATTAACGGAGACAGCCGATTTGGTGCTCATAATCCTGCTAGTCACTATAATAGGATAACTACTCCACTTTTATGTATTTAAAATAATATCTTCCAACTGCAAGACAGTGTTCAAATCATGGCTTCTTTCCACCATAATGAGAAATTACGGAAGATCAATGACGAACCCTGCATTAGTCAAGGCGAGCAGATAGAAATCAATGAACAGTAGACCGAAAGTGACGTTAGAAAGCGAGGGGATAATGTCCCGTGTTGAGTTAAGCTTTTACATGAGAATAGTTGAAAAGCATATCACTTTTTAAAGATATGGAATTTTTATGACTATAATTTCCGTTCGTTGTTTAACATTTGCTGACGACATTCTCTCTGAAAGAGGAAGACAACTGCAGGGAATTCTAGCTTTTTACTTAGGCTACCAGTTTTGACTCCTCAATAGGGTCATCTTCTGCCACTGTAGCACGAACGACAAAAAGCTTCTACTCGTACATGTACATAAGAGGGAACCTATACTTGCGCCTTGTTTCCGTAGATGACTTCAGGAGCAATGTGTGCTCTCCACACATGCAACAACAACGATAACATACAAACGAGGTGCAAATATAGGTGCCTTGTTACATTCATGTACGACTGCATGCTTTTTGTCGTTCATTCTACAGGGCCTGAAGATGACTCTAATGAGGAGTTGAAACGGATAGGCTAAATAAAAAACTATAAAAATAACGGCCGTTGGAATATTATTTTTACAATTCATCGACTAGTCGCAGTCTCACACCCCATAACTGCAAAATAGAAAAATGGTTCAAATGGCTCTGAGCACTATGGGACTTAACATTTGTGGTCATCAGTCCCCTAGAACTTAGAACTACTTAAACCTAACTAACCTAAGGACATCACACACATCCATGCCCGAGGCAGGATTCGCACCTGCGACCGTAGCGGTCACGCGGTTCCAGACTGAAGCGCCTAGAACCGCACGGTCACACCGGCCGGCCTACATCTACAGCAAGACCAAATTGGTTGAGATGCATTACATTACCCCATATTTATTCTTCATGTCTTCATTTTAGAACCCGTAAAAGTCCTCTAAGGCAACTGAAAATTGTTTTGATAGTATCATATCTTCTTCGAAGTGTCAATATTTATAATATAAAATCACTGGATGTAACCAAAGCAAGCCAGAGAAAAATGTACGTCACTAGTAGTGGCTAAAACAGAAACCAACCTGTCAATAAGTTTTGTTGTTTAGATATGTATCTCGTATAGACGGGGGATTTGAACAAGAACGGAATAACCGAACGCTTTCTTTTATAGAAGACACCTTTATTACTAAATAAATCTGTCAGGTCAGAAATTGTGGTACGATTTCTTTTAATTACTTACCTTGATTATCCTGCTCCATGGACTTAAAAGTTCAGGTCCATCAACTGAAGGCAGTAAGAGTCTAGAAGCATTATAAGTCGGCTACTTTTCATGGAAGCAATTTGAAAGTAAAGAACAGTTTATGAAATAAATAAAATATCAAAGAAGTCTAAAAGAATGCAGTGAAAGGAGAAAAATATTTATCCGTTTTCTCTGACCTTACAAATTCCTTGGATAAAATAGGGAAAGGAATACTTGTTAAAGACATTATATAACATGCGAAGTTACCCACGACATTTTAAAATTGCCAGTATATTACTAGGACAAGTCAAAAACAGAAGAATAGTTGCTTTAACAACTAGACGAAGACGAAGATACTGAAAGATTCACTGAAATGTAGTGCGTTTTCTTATCCGCAGACGACAATTAATTTATTCCAAACCAAGTGGACAGTCGAGGACAAAAAGAACACTCGGTGCTCTGGCCCTGAGATTCTCTGAGCGGAAATTATTAACGAGCAAACTTAGTGTCGTCGGTTTAGCTACAGCGTTAATTAGCTAAAAAGGTTGGTGAAAAGCTGGAATCAAACCTTCTGAAAGGATGATGCAAATTAAGAGCGGGTGCAGTACTTGTTTCAAAAGTCACTTTGAGTAATAGGTACCATTAGTGACTGCTATCTTCAGAGAATTTTAAACGTGAGTTTCCGACGCGTATTGCCTTTTAAAGCACGTAAACCGAAAATGAATATTCGACAATTTTTTGATATAAGAAAAAATTTTACGGGGATCATAAAATGACATCGGCAGGACGAAAGTTAATTTAGGAAAAATTGTGAAGTGGAAGTGAAAAGCACGGCAAGAGTGGGCAGCATTTTAAAAATCCTGCTGGCTTGTATGGATACGAAACAGGAATGGAGGAGTAATTATGGATCATACAGACTTTAAAGAGAAAGCAGCCATGTCTTTGAATACAAAAGATAACCATATACTATATATGAACAATGTAAAGAAAAGTTTGTACTTACGGCAGTAGCTTCAGATATTATATTGCCACAAATTAATGACAATATAATTACGCAGAGGCTATATACTCGTAGTTCGATTGATACGACTTAGACTTAATCCACGTTTCAATCTTTAAATAGTTTTAGTAGGAGACTCTTAAAAAAAGAACTTAATAGTTATACTGGAGATTTAAAATGTCCTTGAGTGGTTTGGTTACTTGAAAAAGAAACGGGGACAGCTATCTCTTTTGATGCACGTGTTCATTTAACACGCAATGTCCAGATTTCTCGAAGGAACTACTAACACCCTTTATTATGAATTAATCGACACTTCCTCCAGTAGTCCATTCAAATACCTCCTATTCCTTAGAGGTTATAACATAAACAAGAGGTATTTAAAAGCTGTCTGTGTTCAGGGAATACTGAAACTTGTATCTGAAGCAGTTTCATTACTTTAGCGGCTGTCTGATGGACACCCCACTAGCACCCATCAAGCATTACATTTTCTTTGTTTGGAAAGACAGTTAGTGAGTTTTACCGATATCCCTTGAAAGAAATTAAAATGCTAGTGTAGTTCACCACTCTTAGTACTTTCATATTCACACACACTCTTTAGAAAAACAGCACGATATGAAAAAGTTATCGGCGCATGGTGATTTGTCGACTGGCACTACGAGGGTTTTCTATATTCACGTTGTGGATTGCTCCACAGATATTGTAGTGACAAGTGTGTGCTGGAAAAAAATCAGAAATTCACAAAGTACATTGAAGTAATAATTGTAGCCATTTATCGCGATGTACACCTGACGACGCTATTCTAGATATTGTCACACCTAGAAATATCACTTTGTCGTCTGACGGCAGGTAGGTGTGCTGATGAAACGAGCAATTAGGTCGTCTACGCTGTTGACTTCCGTTGCTTAAATTAAGCTCCTCATGTATCTCACAGAAAGAAGACGAATGGGGACCTTAGAAACTGCAAACGTTTAAATCATCAGCTGTTAAATATTTTGGTGGGATGTTCACGAGATACTATTGTGAATTACCATCGTGATCAAACCACTTCTCATTCCTAATGTGTAAGGTTTCTTCTGATAATAATGTCAATTAAGCCGAGGTGGCAACAAGTACGTTCCAGTGAGAAAATGAACGACAATTCCAGTCCCAACATTCATTGCACAAAATCCAGAGGACGGTAGACAGAGGCAACATCTATCCGTCTACACAGATATTGTTAAACAATTTGAGGTGAATCTGATCTTCCTTCAAAAGAAGGCTACTGGAGAAAGTTCTGCACGAGTGTCTGATGCAGATACCACATAGTAATATTCCCTGTGTTAATGTAGTTTCCACATCCCAAATTTTGTTCAGTTAGGGTAAAAATTGGAGGGTCTGCACGTTAAAAAATTCTCCTTCATGACTTGAGCAACACCAGATGCTGTAGCGATGCCACATATGATTGTAGAAGTGTCGGTCTTAATCCGCAGCAGTACAGCTTCGTAGAATTTCACACTCTGAATGAATCGTTACCTCTGTATTATGCCTGTTTATCATGAAACCACAGGATTCTACCAAGGTTTGGATCTTGCTCAATGTATGGTGACATTCGAAAATTTGGTTCAGAGAACGATCACAAAATAGCCTTGCAAGCCCATGAAGAAAACTGAAAAAAGCGCTGAACTTTCTTCATAATGTCATTTAGTAGATCACTGAAGCTTCATGAGTAAGTCTATCTCCGCAAAGCACTTGTACTTACTGAACGAAATCGTGGCAAAAAGCGCGACTTGTTTCAAACTTCTCTATCCCTTCTGATAATAACACCTCCAACTGCAACACAGCGAAAAAAAACGTAATGATCGATCGAACAAGTGTTTTGCAAGCTACTTCTTCTGTGGAGGAATTACATTACGTCTGGGTTCTCCCAACGAATCTCAGCCAGACATTTGCTTACCCTACAGCCACATTTAGGTAATTATTCCACTTTAGTTGCTGTTGGATAATCCTCGATGTTTTACGGTTCTGAAGTTCTCTGAGATTGGATACCAGTAGTGTAATCTTCCGCCCGCTTGTGTGCAGTTCTTTATGTTTATACACACTGAGGATAACTACTAATCACTGCACCAAGCGTCAATCCTATGCAGGTCTCCCCACTTTCCGCTACAGTTGTAAGTTGTATGGCGTTGCAACTTTCCCACGTGCAACAGCAAAGACGCGTGGCTCGCTGTCAGCAGCTGTTTGTGTATGCTTTGCTGCACTCACAGAATCTAGTGAAATGAGCAGAAAGTATGGCTTAGTCGGTAAGGTAATTTCCAAGAGCGGAACACTCAGATCGAGCTGACCAGGATCGATTAATATTTAGCTTTTGGCGTTGTCTGAGGCACAAGTATTCGAGTATTCTGCGGATGAGATAAGGTTTTCACTGATTTTTCTGCATGAAACAACAGCAATTCAGCAAAAAAAGCATGACACCCTCCTCAACTGTCAAAGAATCCTAGCAGCCTGAGTCACAAGTTCTACACCTTTTGATAAAACATTTAATAAAAGTTTTGCACCGCCTGCATATCTACGGACTTGTGTGAGTTTAGATTCAAGGTGAGGAGGGAATGAGAGAATGGATCTTATAAACTAAAACTACTTGGTACTAAAAAAACTATTCCATATTTATAGGGTTTGTAGTATGTGAGCTAAACTATTTCATTTGGCTTCCTCAAATCGAACAAACGTAGCTTTTGCTCATCTACCTTAAATTCATAACTTTCTAAAAAGGCACATTTGAACCCATAATGAACATCTGAACGAGTGGTGACTCACGGACCCACAGATGACTGTGAATTATCGGATTTTAGCGCACGCAAGTGCTTGAATTTGAGCGTGCAACGATTTGATTGGCTAACTTCAGTACTAAATAACTCGGAAACAGCGCAACGCGTCGGTTTTTTTTTTTTTTTTTTTTGTAACAGTTATTTCTCAGCACAACCTTCCCTGCAACACCCTTACAAGCTTTTCACAGTGTGCAGACCTAAAGCATCGACTGTACAGCGACCAGTGCAGCGTCGCGAAATGGCATCAAGAAGGCGCTGACCTGCGCGCCAATGGAAATGGCGGGCAGCGCCCCACCTCCAGGAAGGCAGAGTTCAGCACCCCCTGTTCAGCACCCCCTGTCAACGCTGATTTAACCAACCGCCCATCGCTGGTCAGCCCAGTTCGGCTACAGACTTCGAGAGCATCCGTGCTAAGTAATAGGAAGCCGATACTTAGCCTGCGTTCTGCGAGTAGCAATAGTGAAAAGTACTTACGTGTTGGAGGCACAGGAAGCAAGTTAAGTTATGTTTATTTTCTTTTTAGAAATAAAGTGTTCAATTAATCTTAAAGTGTTATGTACAGATCATTTTTGATTCCTGCCAACGGCCACCGCAACTTTTCTCCTGCCTTGTCTGTGTCGGTGCTGACCCGCACACTAGCCGCCACAAGCACAACGCGCGTTAGTTCAGACCACCCTGTATACGTCTAACTCTTCTAAGAGGTTCATTTTGTAGCCTTTGTTAGCTGTATGCAAAATCCCAATATCAAGCAAAGATGGAGAAGGAAGGGAGTGTTTTTGGATTTTGAAATGTTCTGCGAAAGTTGACTTCTATGAAGTTTCACTGTCTTTGTTGAACAAGTGCTGATTAAACCGGGATGTAAATTCCCTCTCTGTCTGTCCTATAGAGATTGGACGTACATCAAATTTGATTTTATATATCCCAAATTTTAGAAATCTGTCAGCTGTAGGCTTCTCACAATGACTAAAGAGCAAGCAACTTTGTGACATTATTGGTGGTAAAGGATACTGCCATATCATATTTATTAAACAACTCACCTATACCAGTCTCTAATTGGGTGGGAACATGTGAGAACGGTGTTCCCCGAACATTTTATCTCAAACCATGTCTATATAAATTTTATTTCAATCAAAAATCATGAGATTCATTGAGTGTAAAGAAACTTCTGTTTTCCCACGACTACAGTCTACAGCTACTCTAGAGCGACACTAATGACGCAAGTGTTACTCCATTTTCGTTGAAGGGCCTACGGATGGCAACGATAAATTGGAAAGAATCTAGTTCAAAGAAGTTCATTTCTCATAAATATTTTATTCCAACCAAAGTACTGAGATGTACGATGTAAAATGTCACCTATGAATGGGATTTTAATCCACTCTTAACAGTATGGTCATTTTGTTGGGTGTAGAGGAATTTACATTCTTTTTGGTTTTACTTTTATAAAGTTTTTGTATAATAATTGCATCAGACACATTCTTTTAAAGATGTATACTTTAAGTTTTAAGTTCTAGATGTCAGCTAGAAATCCACCAAGACAGTTGATACGACGTTGAAGAATTTATAACATTTTTGAACCACTCGAAAACACAGGTACTTCAGTTTCAATGGTCAGCTACAACAGGGTGTAGGTCTTACTATAGGGAACTGCCTTGCTGTATTTCTAGCTAACATCTTTTTTAATCATTTTGAAATACATTTTCTTTAATTTACACGCCACTCCAGCTAACAGCATTTCTTTCTACAGACAATACGTGGATGATACTATCATTGTATTAGAAGGAGATGTAGATGATATAATATCACTTAGTGAGTTCCAGAATTGTATCCACACAAAATTAAATTTACATATGAAATAGAAAATCAACGTAATGAACTTAGCTTCCCTGACCGGAAATTGCATTCAGTACACTGTAAAATTAACTTCGACATTTACAGGAAAGCCACCAAAACAGATAAAGTTATTCACACCTCCTCTTGTCATCTTTCAAGCAAAAATCGTCGTTCTTTCATGCTATGATCGACCGTATGATTGAGATCCCCCAGATGTCAGCTAGAAATCCACCAAGACAGTTCATACGACACTGAAGAATTTATAACATTTTTGAACCACTCGAAAATACAGGTACTTCAGTTTCAATGGTCAGCTACAACAGGGTGAAGGTCTTACTATAGGGAACTGCCTTGCTGGATTTGTAGCTAACATCTTTTTTAACTTAATAATTTGAAATATGTAGGGGTCACAAATGGATATCAAGGAAGATTTGTACAAAAACTTTGTAAAAATAAAACCAATAAGAATATAAATTCCTTTACACCCAATAAAAATGACCTTCCTGTTAAGACATTGTAACCTCCCCCCTCACTTATCGACCTTAATGACAGTGAGAAATTAAACCGCGTGTACCTAATGGAAATTTGGGAAAAGCAATCGTCACCGAAGTTAATCTATCGGTAAAGAGGGAGGAAAGGGTTACATCTTAATGAAAGGAAAAATGCAAATGAAACTGGTGGAAATCAATTTTGAAAAGGGGTAAAGTTAATAAAGAAAGTAAATGTGCGGCCGTTACGTTAACAATTAACTAGCGGTAATTAGATATTTGAGATTTGGGGGAAATCACGGTCGCCAGTCCTAAGCACAATTACTATAGTAACTGAAAAAGAAAGGTTATTACACATATAATTAGCACTAGAAGCGTGGCAACTGAAGGTTGACACGTGTAGTGTGAAAACTGAAAGTTTGTCAGAAGTAATAAATTTCGCTACACTCTGACTTAATTTAGCAAAAGAATTAATAAAACCGGAAAATCGAAAATTAATTTAGTGACTGAAGTTAATAGTGAGCTTTCTTTCTGAAGCACATCGAAATACAGTTAGTCTTGGACTACCTCAACAATCATTTCTAAAGCTACTTGAATCTACGCAATTTAGAAAGAAGAGATTTAACTTTGAACTTGAATTAAACGATTCTGAACAATTAACAATAGTAAAATTTAGTACGTACCAAGCTGAGCTGCAGTCACAGGTAACTAAAATACGGTAACAAAACTCGCACTCTTAATTCGTGCTTGTGTAACTAAATATTGTAGCCAGCTACTGAACTTTGAAATTAAAGCAGTGAAATCTAATCATATTATTTTAATGCTGGCGTTTGAATTTCAACGACACTCGGGTTCATTTCGGAAAAGGAAGGGACCCTGTTTGGCAATGCAATTGGGACAATGAGCAACAAAGATTCATGCTAAGTTGCTGTAATTTTGCGAGGCAAATGGAACAATTTGAAAAGCTGAGGTCTGCCATACAGTTCTGAAACTTTACGTGCTTTTAGTCTTCCTTGTTGGTTGATTGAAGGTTTGAAGCCGTCGATCGAGGAGGTGGCGACAGTCACTCATTGTCGGCCGTCGCTGTTGCAGAAGCTGGATGTTGGCGCGCCTTCTTCTCGACACGGTCACCAGGCGAAACGGGCTCTTGATGTGCGCCAGCTAATGCTTCCCGTCCGCGACACCATGTCAGAAACTATCATCGCGAGTCGAGCGCAATTACTTGCTGCCAAACCCCGAAAGCGCGGCAACTCGCGGGAGCGTCACACGACACCTGCTCCACTCGCTACTCCCGCCAGACTCTCCACTGTTCTGCCCGCGCTCCACGCGGCAGAGTTAACACTACCAAAGATCCTACACACTTTGATTCTTCACACGACCTATCGACGTAATCGTCCGATAGCAGTTTTCCCTAGGCAAGACCCAGCGTAAAAATACAAATAATATTTACGAAACAAACCAATTATACATCGACATGAGTGCATAAATATATATATACAAACAGTAAAACAATTACAATATATAAAGAGACAGAAATGTCATATCTTGAGGTAACAAAACAAGGAAAAAAAATAATAGTACAATAGATGGAAATAGGAGTATATGCATTTCCGGCGTTACACGTGCCCCACATTGTCTGAGGATGTTCGTGTAACGTAAACAGACTCAGAAAATGTCCCAAAAAAGAAACAGCGGAAATGCATATGCTCAAAACATCAACAAAATTTAGCATTCGTCTAATTAATTATAAATCAATTTTAGACCATAATAATTGAGTGGGGACACTCCTAATCTTATTCCACTCTGTCATCTTGCACAAAATAAAACAGGTTGACAACATATTAAAATTCATAGAAGATATAGAAAATGGTTTAGCTATTCCAAAATCATTAAAATTCGTAACACTATGAGAAATGGAATACTATTTGCAAAATTAATCAGAGTACATGGTCATAAAAACAGGTAGATCAAAATACGCAAATTAATAATTAATTACATAGAATACACATTTTTACATAACCTTTTCATAATTAATATCTCGTCATGAGATTCCACTTAACGCTAAACAAGAAAATAATATTCAGTAGATCGAAAAAAACATAAATATTGACAGCAGAATTCTTTCACATCAGCTGTCCGGGAAGAAAAACTATTCCGCCTTTCGTACTCGCAAGTACAAAGAATGCCGACAGCGGCACAAGAGCCAACAGCGGCACAAGAGCCGACAGCGGCTCGCCTCGCCAGTATTGTTGCGCCCGCGTGTGCGGCACGCTTGATCTCACTCGCCCTTGTGACGGCGTTTCCAGAACGTCCGTTTCACTGAATTCTTTAGGAAAAACTCACTCCCGAGTAATCTCAAGGAGTCCCTTAATACTATCACAGTGGATAACTCAACACTGTCCATCATCACACGCATGTACTAGCCTGAAACTTAAAACAGCGTCTAAGTACATCGGCAATGACTAGTAAAACACATATTCATGAAATCTTACAGCTAGTTACAAAATCATATTTACCTTCCTTAATCTACTGTGACTCAGCCGAAAACTTAAACTAGCAGCTTGGATTTTTCAGTTGATTAGATCATGATTAAATTGATTAAAATTAAATTGATTAATCAAAACGCGCTTTAGCGTCATGACGACGTATGCGAGCATCGGCTTTTAGCTTCATTACTTCTCGCAAACGATCTTTTTTCACACCAATACTAATGTTAATCCGTGGAGGGAATTTGATTATCTCTTCCAATTCACTTTCTACACTTTTGTCAATGCCGAAATTCCTCATGTTACGGCAGTTTAAACTCATTCCTACGTCAATGTCATCCGGCCAGTTAACAATGTGTATAGGCTGGTATTGCCTATGCACACCGTCTCCTGCCTCGTCAAAACCAACTACCATTGTTTTATCTAGTGACACACATGTCAAAGTTTTGCTTTCGCAGTTAATCACTGCACGGTACTTTAATAGCCAATCTAACCCGATAATTACTTCCGTAGTTAAGTCTGGCACGACGACAAACTCTTGTTCAAATCGTGCCCCACATATCTCGAAGTTGACAAAAATCTGTTTTGTGACCGGTTTACTGGCCTTCCCAGTAGCACCGATAATTTTCACTCCTGTTACTGGCCTAACTACGATGCCAGGTCTGTCTTCCAGTAACTCAAAAATTTTCCCAGATACAACACTCAATTCTGCACCGGTGTCAATCAACACGTTTGGTTGTAGGTCGTGCATATTAACAGACACTACTATCTGTCTACAGTTGTCCTCGACTGTTTCTTTATTTTCCCACAGTAAATCCTCGTCTATATCCAGGTCATTCCAGAAAAAACCATCCGGCTTTGATCCTAAATCTGGTTTATCTGGCGGCTTTTTCAGCCTCTGTTCACATACAGTTTTAATTTCAACACGTCTGTCCTGAGGCTTAGTCTGTAGCTTCGCCTCCAATACCGAAACCTTTTCCTGTAACTCGTCAACTAGTGAGTGTTGCATTGCTATCAATTCACTAATTGTCACCTTCGTTGATTCCTCTTTAGTCAGATTGATCACATCTGCCAATCTACCTGGAGAAATGTGCTCAGTAGTATCTGCAATTACTTCCTCTAGATCTGCGCAACCCACACTGTTATCGTCTGACTGTATAATGTCAGCTCTAACCTCATACACGCTGTAATCTATGTGCTTTTCTACCAATCGTGTCCGGCTATCACTAAAATTTTCGTAATCTTTCTCCTTAATACTCTCGCAACGTTTAAACTGGAGGTTTGCGTCGGATGGGTCGGCTACTTCTATCACTATAACTTTCGGTAAAGTCTGCCGGTTAGGGCCAGAACTTTCCGTTACTACTTCAACATCTAACTCCTGCGGGACGAAACACGACGAATCTTGCTCGTGTTCCCCATTAACATCAACTATTTCTGGTAAAGTCTGCCGGTTAGGGCCAGAACTTTCCATCACTTCACAAATACTATCTTCCTGTGGGACGAGACGCGGCAAATTCTGCCCGCGCTCTCCATAAATGCTTCTCCCGTACAGGCCCCTATAATCTCTTAGTTCGTCGTATAAGCGACCGAACTGCCTTAACCAGACCTCATCCCTCTCTGCATCCTCTCGCTCAATGACGGACGTGTTATCCGACATCTGATCTTCTCTCAACAATTGCGAATCATTCTTAAACTCAATCTCCAGTTCCGCTGTGGGTATTACAGCTGCCCCTTTATAATCGATTTCCGGAACACTGCTTAAATTGTTCTCACTGACAGTGAATGTATTTTCTACTGCCGTGTATACAGCTGATCTACTACTTGTGGGCGCACTCCTTTCTCTTAACACTGGCACACTCTCCCGCCGTTGATTATTCCACACGGAATTTTCATACCGACGACACCTGGGTTTTCTCCTGCTATTGGGCCGCCAAAATTTCTCCACGCCCGGTCGGCCCCTCACCGGCGCGGCTAATGGTTTCCCTGTCTCGTCCCAGCAGATACGCTCCCCGGATGCTGCTGAGGCGGCTGATCACACCCTCTGGCGTTATTACTATTCTGTGAAGCCCGTATCACGTTAGTATGATACTGGTTTCCGTCATTCCTGTTATTATTTGCATTGTACCGATTGTTATTACGGTCCGAACCATTATTGTTATTGCTGCCATGGTTGCGGTATGCATTATTCCCGTGGTTATCGTTGTTGTGGTTGCTGTGGTACCCGTTGTTGTTACCACGGCCTCTGCCACTGTCGCGATTATTGCGCCAATTGTCCTCGTCCTCCACTCTTCCCAGGAAATCATTGATTGTCCTGTAATTGCTTCCTACGTATCGTTTTGTATCATCTGGAAGCTTCTTGTAGAGTTCCCAGACTATTTCGGATTCCGAGCGGCGGTCACGCAAATATTCCAACTTGCGGATCCAGCCCTCACAAAACTCCTTCATCGAACCGCGCGAATTCGCATCGAAAGACCTCGATACGACAAATTCGCGCCAGACACTTTGCTGTTTTTGCTCTGACCAGTATTCAGCCAGAAACAAATTTTTAAATTCGTCAAAAGTCAGGTTCGTAATGTTGAGGTTTAAGCCCCAACGCTTGGCATCACCAGCCAACACATCAATAATCGCATTAATTTTTCTCTCATCAGTCCATGATCTGGGTAAAACTCTTTCACAATTTTTAATGAAATCCGTCGGGTGTATACCGCCTTTTTTCAAGGGGTCGAACCGCTCCTCTTTCGTCAACAACTCCGAACTATGTGCACAGATTGGCACATAGCTCTGTTTTTCGTCAAGTTTCCTTTCTAATTCCGACACCCTCGTAATCACTTGGCAAGTGGTTGTCGCAAGCGTTTCCACTTCCCTCTTTTTCTCTTCGCAGGTATTAGCCTGCTTCGTCACTTTGGTATCTACTTCGGATACTAAAGCCTTTAAAGTTTCCACCTTCTTTTGATCCTCTTTTTTCACTAATTGAATTTGTTCCGTCACCTTATTCTCGATGATCGGAGCAACTGATTCTCCTACACTTTTCTCGATTCTGCTAATTTCGGAATAAAAACGAGTATTTATGCTCGCAATTTCCGCCTGAACGCCTATCATTTCCTGTTTAAGATTACCGATTTCGCTATTAATCACAACAATATCTTCTTTGATTTTATCAACTTTTGTGTTAACAACTCCAACATTGTTGTTAACAACATTAATAGCTTTGTTCTGATTGTCTAGCATCCGTTCAAATTTTTCAGACTGAGCTTCTTGCTTGGCCGATTGACTCTTGATTTCGTTAATCAAAACATTCAATAAATCAGTTAAATTCCCGGATACTACCGGTTTTACTTCCGCAGCGGCTTCCTCTTTAATTGTCCCCCCGTATTCTTCATCAAGGGATTCAGATTCGATTTTCACTTCCGATTCCGAAACAATTTCTAAGGTTTGGAATTCCATTTCTGCTCTTTGTTGCGTTTCGGCGGTCGCGTCATTCATGCTAGCCGCCTGCCCCTGAACAATGGGTACCGTGGTGCGCGTTTCCCACTGTTCGACCGATTGTTCCGTATCCAAGTCTACCAAATTTTGGCAATTGTTGCATTCACTCATTTTAATAATTTTCAATATAAATGCCAAATCTCAAATATAATTAGGATTACTTCCACTACTTATTCTCGCTGACGTAACGGCCTGTACGTAACCAGTACTTTGTTACGAGATTTGCACCATACAAAATTCGTGTCCAGAACAACCTCAAAACTGAAGATTGTCCTGTCACCAGGTCGCCACGTGTAACCTCCCCCCTCACTTATCGACCTTAATGACAGTGAGAAATTAAACCGCGTGTACCTAATGGAAATTTGGGAAAAGCAATCGTCACCGAAGTTAATCTATCGGTAAAGAGGGAGGAAAGGGTTACATCTTAATGAAAGGAAAAATGCAAATGAAACTGGTGGAAATCAATTTTGAAAAGGGGTAAAGTTAATAAAGAAAGTAAATGTGCGGCCGTTACGTTAACAATTAACTAGCGGTAATTAGATATTTGAGATTTGGGGGAAATCACGGTCGCCAGTCCTAAGCACAATTACTATAGTAACTGAAAAAGAAAGGTTATTACACATATAATTAGCACTAGAAGCGTGGCAACTGAAGGTTGACACGTGTAGTGTGAAAACTGAAAGTTTGTCAGAAGTAATAAATTTCGCTACACTCTGACTTAATTTAGCAAAAGAATTAATAAAACCGGAAAATCGAAAATTAATTTAGTGACTGAAGTTAATAGTGAGCTTTCTTTCTGAAGCACATCGAAATACAGTTAGTCTTGGACTACCTCAACAATCATTTCTAAAGCTACTTGAATCTACGCAATTTAGAAAGAAGAGATTTAACTTTGAACTTGAATTAAACGATTCTGAACAATTAACAATAGTAAAATTTAGTACGTACCAAGCTGAGCTGCAGTCACAGGTAACTAAAATACGGTAACAAAACTCGCACTCTTAATTCGTGCTTGTGTAACTAAATATTGTAGCCAGCTACTGAACTTTGAAATTAAAGCAGTGAAATCTAATCATATTATTTTAATGCTGGCGTTTGAATTTCAACGACACTCGGGTTCATTTCGGAAAAGGAAGGGACCCTGTTTGGCAATGCAATTGGGACAATGAGCAACAAAGATTCATGCTAAGTTGCTGTAATTTTGCGAGGCAAATGGAACAATTTGAAAAGCTGAGGTCTGCCATACAGTTCTGAAACTTTACGTGCTTTTAGTCTTCCTTGTTGGTTGATTGAAGGTTTGAAGCCGTCGATCGAGGAGGTGGCGACAGTCACTCATTGTCGGCCGTCGCTGTTGCAGAAGCTGGATGTTGGCGCGCCTTCTTCTCGACACGGTCACCAGGCGAAACGGGCTCTTGATGTGCGCCAGCTAATGCTTCCCGTCCGCGACACCATGTCAGAAACTATCATCGCGAGTCGAGCGCAATTACTTGCTGCCAAACCCCGAAAGCGCGGCAACTCGCGGGAGCGTCACACGACACCTGCTCCACTCGCTACTCCCGCCAGACTCTCCACTGTTCTGCCCGCGCTCCACGCGGCAGAGTTAACACTACCAAAGCTCCTACACACTTTGATTCTTCACACGACCTATCGACGTAATCGTCCGATAGCAGTTTTCCCTAGGCAAGACCCAGCGTAAAAATACAAATAATATTTACGAAACAAACCAATTATACATCGACATGAGTGCATAAATATATATATACAAACAGTAAAACAATTACAATATATAAAGAGACAGAAATGTCATATCTTGAGGTAACAAAACAAGGAAAAAAAATAATAGTACAATAGATGGAAATAGGAGTATATGCATTTCCGGCGTAATGACCTTCCTGTTAAGACATACATTACATTCTACATTTCTTAAATCGGAGATATATAAAATTAAATGCAATGTACGTCCGAGTTTTTATACAGGACAAATAGCGAGGGCATTTAAGATCCTCTTTCGTAAGCACTTGCTCAACAAAGACGGTGAAAATTCATGTACGAGGTCTGTTCAAAAAATTCCAAAACATTCGTAATTTTGTGCCAATGGTGTGTTGGAGCTAAATGCGCTTGTCACTCTGCACGCATCCATGTGTTTAATGTGTAACTTCCGGATGTTTCATTGTTGTATGCCTGTTAGTTATTGTTCACGGCTGTATTGAGTAGAACGTTGTGTCGCACAGTTTGCAAATTTTGAGATGGCAGAGTTAGAGGAGCAGCGCGTCTGCATTAAATTTTGTGTGAAACTCAAAAAAAAAATCTTTACAGTGACACACCCAATAGTGCAGGAAGCCTTTGGTGATGAGTGCTTAGCCATACTCGGTGCTAAGAATGGTCACATGGTTTAAAAATTACCAGACGGATGTTAAAGACAACCTTCGTTCAGGACGCCCTTCGACGTCCACCGACGACGTTCATGTGAGGAAAGTTTACGAAGTTGTGCGTGCCAACCGAAGACTAACTGTCCGAGAGATGACACAAGAATGTAACATTTCAGTTGAATCATGTCATGAAATCATGACACGGCATCTTGTAATGCATCGTGTTGCCGCCAAGTTTGTCACACGGCTCATGACTTTCGCCTCGCAGTCTGTGAAGAGCTTTAGGATCCCGTAAATGAGAACGAGGTGTTCCTTCAGAGATGAAGGTGATGAAACGTGGGTCTACAATTATGGTGTTGAGACGAAGGTTCAATCTTCACAATGTGTTGGGAAAGGTTCTCCAAGATCAAAAAATGCTCGTCAGGTCAGATCAAATGTCAAAGCCGTGCTGATAGTTTTATTCGATTTTGAAGAATTAGTTAATCATAAATTCGTGCCACAGCGACGAAATGTTAATCAATGGTGCTATCGGGACGTTCTGCGACGCCTGTGAGAAAACGTGAGAAGGAAACGGCCTGAAATGTGGCGAGACAATTCATGGCTCTTTCATCACGATAACACACCCATACATTCATCCCTGTTGGAGCTTGACTATTGCATAAAAAATTAAATCACTGTGCTGCCCCATTCTCCGCAATTTCCAGACCTGGCCCCTGCGGACTTTTTTTTATTTCCAGAGTTGAAAACCCCATAGAAAGAACGAATACTTGCAACGATAGACGAGATAAAAGAAAATTCGCAGACGACGCTTCACAGGATCCAACAAATTGGTGTACCAAGACTGCTTTCTGAAGTGGAAACGGCGTTGGGAACGGTGTTTCAATTGTGGAGGAGAGTATTTCAAAGTGGAACATGCACGATAAGTAACAGGTAAGCGTAGAAAAATTTTGGTGACAAAGTTCCGGAATTTCTTGAACAGATTTAGTAAGCCAACTTTCGCAGAGCATCTCAAAATCGGGAAACGAACTCTTCCTCCTCCATCTTTGATTAATATGGTTCGAGATATATAAATATTCCTACCTAAATTCCAAAGGTTTGTTGAACGATCAGTTTCCATTGAAAAGAGACACAATTTCAATTGTATATCATTTGTTATACAATGGCGAAATTTGTACATTTCTTTCAAATGTTAATAACAATAATAGCTTATGTGAAACTACGTGCCATGTTTACCGTATGTATTACACATAACTTCCTGTACATATCTGAGTTATACTTTTTATATGCTTTTATACATGTTCCTTTCTTCTAGCACAACGACTTAGCTACGTACATAAATGTGACTCATTTAATGTAAAATTTCAAAATGTGTTTATAATTATCACGTAAAATATGTAAATTTGACACACCATGGCATTATGTTTCTGTGAAGAAGATGTTGATATCTGATAATAAGCAATATTAGCTTCATATCCACACATTTCCGAAATCTAATGATTTATATTATCCCACTTTTTATAGGCTTCTGATGATGACAAACTAATCTCTTGAAACCTGTAAAGTGAAATAAATTTCCTAGTTGTGCAACTGACGACTGAATATTATTCTAAAGTATACACCACAGTTCCTGAGAAAATAGTAGCTATTAATAAATTCTTCAACCATAATATGTAGGTAGCGGTTTTCGGCTGATGTCGGCCAGCGCAAGCAACCACTACGACACAGGTCTTCAGTCTTGTGTCTCGTGAAAACAGCTGAATGTTCTAATGGTGCTGCTTTGGTGTACAAACATTTGGCGGACAACTGACGATCGAGGGCAGAGACAGCGCACGCTACTGAACTTCATGTGGTTGTATGTTCTTTTGTTGTCAAAAGAGTACTTAAAAAGAGGTTTCCGATCAAAACATACAAACTTAGCATGTCACAACGATTGTGCAAAACATTTTTAACCAGTTTATTTTTGCTTTATACAATCGGCGCTCTGAAGCACATTCTAAACTCAGTAATTTCATCTTTTATTCCTAAACAATCGGTATCAACTTCATACGTTTTATTTCGAGTTTTTTTATACGGTACCACATGCCCGTCTTCAGTGGTATATTGTAAGTATCGTTATAACATATGAACAGCTTTGAAAACATGTACGACAAACGTTATTTCAAGTTAAATGAAAAGATTTCATATATTCATAGCTGTTGTACGGCTGAACCGTTTCAGTAATTCTGAAACAGTTTGAAGCGTCCCTTCGTCGGATTCGACGTAGAGAAACTAAAGCCCAGGTAGACACTGAGAAGTGAATTCATTGAGTCGAACATTAAACCCAATACTCCTTCTTCAAGGCGTAATTACACAACACAAGGAAGCTCACAGTTAAGTCTCTGGCTTTGAAGCGAGTGAGATGCAAAGTCCAATGAACCATCAGCCACGGTAAAATGAATCACGGTTACTAGAGCCAAAGTACTGGTTCACGAGAAACTGACTGTCTTTAATTACACAGACACTGCATCGTGCCAAAATAATATAAGTCCCAGATGTGTGCGCTGTAGAGCCAAGTCTTGGCACAGCTCGAGGATGACTACTTGTGGTTCCACGTAGCGTTAGAGACGGAGATCCTAAGCAGGTAGACTGGCGTCAGACTGGACGTTGCGGGATGATTCCAGGAGAGTTCCTGATAGAGGAACCGTCGCAGCGATCGGCGTAAAGCGCTTAAGCTCGTCTCTGGAGAACAGACTAAACTTAGTCGTGCGCCATCCTCAACAGTGTTGAGACGTCAGGATACGGTGAGGCTTATTTTCGTGCATGTGATCCTGCAGAAGCGATTGGGCCTGTGCTGACTGCAGCCTCTTGAGGCGATGCTGCTACTGCCCGTCGGTGAGGTGCGCACTCGGAACGGCAGTGGCGGTGTTTGCCACTTTAGTAACAGTGACTTTTGACATCGGCCACCTGTGGAGCAGCACTGTTATGCTGGAGGGCTATGAACTTGGTTCAAATATCTCTAAGCACTATGGGACTTAACATCTGAGGTCATCAGTCCCCTAGACTTAGAACTACTTAAACCTAACTAACCTAAGGACATCACACACATCCATGCCCGAGGCATGCGACCGTAGCAGCCACGTCGTTCCGGACTGAAGCGCATAGAACCGCTCGGCCACAGCGGCCAGCTGGCTATGAACTTCGATGTTGCATCCCTCCCCTAATTAGAGGACAGATGGACACAACTCAGCGTCCTTAGAATGTGGCGGTGCCACCGCCGGTATACTGGGACTGCTGCCGACGTCTATGGGAGGAGACGCCTTACCCACCAGAAGGTTGGTGTTCCCAGGTCCTGTGGTCCTGTGACCTGCCGGTCCTGCGGCTGAGGAAGTCGACGGTTGTGGTTGACTCTTCTGGGTGTCAAGGAGAGCAACTCTGGAACAGAAAAGAATGGTAATTCAGCTGCCAGATCAGCTGATACCCTGCCTGGGCGCACTTAGTTAATATGCATTCTGCAGTTGGAGCCATCAGACAGTTGGACTTCGATAATAACTCTGCTCAAAATGTATGTGACATGAGCCGGTACTCAATGTTGGCGACACACGGCAAAAACTTGTGCTCTGACTGCATCCTGAAGGATATAGTGGTGACAGCGCGAATGCTGGGTTGGGTTGGGGGGGAGGGGGAGGGGGGGACGGATGATAGAAAATTGTGATCGTTGCGTGAAGTTTTTCAGCTGGAATGGATCAGTCCTGTGGAGAGGAGGAAAGAGGCTAGAAATAAACTGAGAGCTCCATCAAGATCATAATGTCACTGCAACTTTGCCAGTTGTGTTTTAAGAGTGTGAATGAATCTCTCTGTCAGTACGTGGAAAGCAGGAAGGAACAGCACCATATGTACGAAACCTGTGCCATTCTCCACAAAAAAGCTGTGAAGTTATGCTGACATGAACACAAGGCCGTTATCCACAACAATGGTTTCTGGAAGCTCTTTAGTTGCCAAGATGCGATATACGGCCTGGATGGATTTTGTTGATGATGTTGAATGCATCCGTGAAACATAAAGAAAACTGCTGCTGGCATCTATTACAATCAATGAAGTGTAGCCCAGAAAGGACTCTGTAAGATATAGATGATTGCTAGACCGTGGGGTTGTCCAATGAGGCCAAGGAAAATATCAACAGGCTATTGCTGTCTGTTTGCTCTGACATGTGCTCACTTCAACCATGTGTTTTACATCTTCGTCAATGCCCCTCCAGAGGACATGTTGCTTGGCCAGCTATTTGGTGATGACAATACGCAAAGGCTTCCGTGAAGTAATTTCTAGAAGTGCAGTTGGAGCGCTTGCAGAATTACCACTCTGGTGTGGTCATTTTCGCCTTAGAGCAAGAGGACGCCTTTGAGAGTGGACAATTAATGTAAGCATTGCCAACGGCCCTGAACGTCCGGATGTTCAAGAGTCTCTCAATCTGCTGTCCATTCTTCACCAATCACATAACTTCTAGGAGAACCGAGTCATCCGGCGACCAGCGGGCGATGACAATACCGCCAGCGCCTAAGCTGGCCTGCGCTGCCTCGACTTCTGTACCACTATCAAAGCAGAGTTCAGGATCCACATAAAACTCGGGGTCTTGTCCCACTGGGGACATGATGGGATGTTGGCATTGGCATGTTGTGCTCTTGACTGATAATGGATGTCATAGTATACCCCAAGATGAACAGTGCCTATCTCTGGAGACGTTGAGCAGTCCTGGTAGGAATATTAGCGTGGGCGATGAACATTACTAACACAGGCTTATGATCCGTTAACAGATAAATCACCATCCATATGAATAATAGTGAAATTTCGTTAATGAAAAAAATAATAGCTAATGTTTCTTCTTCGATTTGACTATAATTTCACCGTGCCTGAGTTAACGTCTTGAAAACAAATGCATTCAGGTGAATGTCTGCAAAATCTTTGCCTTCAGCACAGTTTGCCGTGACATTCTCCACTTTGGGAATAGGGTATGTGTTGATGACGGACTATGAATTGATAGCTGACTTAAAATCCCCACAAGTCCTTAATGATCCGTTCAGTTTTTCAGTGGTCACAACTGGAATGGCTCACTGATTGTTTGTAATGGGAGTCAGAATTCCTTCTTCCTGTAGGCAGAGCAGCTCCAGGCGAAGCATGCTGAACATAGCAAAACGAAGATTCAATGTCTTAAAAATTGTGGGTATCATCGAAGGCAGTAAAGAGATGTGTGCTTCAAAGTTGGTGACGTCAGATGATGGCTATGAGAAAACTGAGACAAATTTTGAACAAAGGTCTCGGAGGTATGAACTTGGGACAAGTGGTTGGACGCCATTCACTGAAATGTGGACCCCTAAACCAAGGGCACTGACTGAGATCCAAATCCTAGTTGTTCATTGCCTCTGCCACATCGACCATGAGGATGGGGCTGACAGTGTTATTTTTTGGTACTGATCCCCTGTGCTGAACTTACCCTTTACCTCAATGGTGTATTACTATAGCTTTTCAACTGCTTAGAAAAATGTTGTAGTGTAGGGGAGCCCAAAGGGTGATACATCTCCCAATCGACAATAGCAGTTGAAGGTCCAGTATCAATTTGAAAAACAACTGCGATGGTGTTGATGGCTACTTCCAATGTTAATAACTTATTGAGGTATGTAAGATAGTAAGGAAATGGAGGCCATCAGGACTGTAGATCAGAATCCCTGGAGTAAAGTAGGAAACAACCAACATTCATGGACAAATAGTGTAAGTAGGCTGTTTATGTTTTCTCTATGTAAGTAGGCTGTTTAGGTTTTTTATTGGTAACGCCACCTCTGTATGACAATCACTGGCTGTGCTGTGTGCAGTCTGTGGCTGCTTTGCATTGTTGTAATACTCGCCATTGTAGTGTTAGGCAGCTGGCTGTGAACAGCGCGTAGCGTTGCGCAGTTGGAGGTGAGCCGCCAGCAGTGGTGGATGTGGGGAGAGAGATGGCGGAGGTTTGTAATTTGTCATGAACTGATATATATATTATGACTTGTGATGATATCAAGGTAAATACATTGTTCGTTCTCTATTAATATCTTTCATTTGCTAACTATCCCTATCAGTAGTTAGTGCCTTCCATAGTTTGAATCTTTTATTTAGCTGGCAGTAGTGGCGCTCGCTGTATTGCAGTAGCTTGAGCAGCGAAGATTTTTGTGAGGTAAGTGATTTGTGAAAGGTATAGTTAAATGTTAGTCAGGGCCATTGTTTTGTAGGGAATTTTGAAAGTCAGATTGCGTTGCGCTAAAAATATTGTGTGTCAGGTTAAGCACAGTCCTGTATAAATTGTTCAAAGGGGACGTTTCATATGTCGACCCTTAGCCTAGGATACCTCACTGGAATCTTCTGATTTTTCTTGTAGTTTGTGTATTTAGTGTAGCTTTCGTTTATTGCTAGCGCGTAATTGTAGAGAGAATCTCCTTTGTAGTTGTAGCCTTTCATTGTTGTACAGTAAAACAGTTGTGGCATGCATATAGATTTGCACCAAGTATTTCGCAGCTGTAATTAACAAGATATTATTTTCAGTGTTATGTTAATGTGTTCTCTTATTTTTGCTCTTCAAATTGTGTTTTTCTGTGTTGTCGTGTGAAATACTGTGACAATAATGGCGTGTGAAAAACGTAATACTAGGCTCCAAAGTAAACTGAGAAATGACAGTGAAAATGAGAGCAGTGTGTTAGCGCCACCGAGTTATGAATTAACTGATGTTCAAAGTAGTAATTTGGTAATTGTGCATAGGGAAATGGAGCGGGCGGCAAACAATGGCGTGGACAGTGAAACAATTAGTGAAGAGGGAAGCATTATCGATCGATCGGTCGGCAACAGCTCGCCTCAGGAATCCGAAATGACAGGACACAATTTCGCAAATACTGTAGATTCAGGTTTTGGGTCATCACCGTTTTCTCAAATAAGTCAAGACACATTTTCTGCTTGTCAAAATGTGAATGTTGTCGGTGCAAATGCACTGCCGAAAAGCGTAGAGAAACAGATTCCAGACACTAATACATTATTATTGCAATTAATGCAACAAATGGAACAAAATCAGAGACAAACACAGCAACAGTTAGACACAGTGGAACAAAATCTCAAAAAGTTAGACACAATGGAACAAAATCTTCAAAAGTTAGACACCACACTTGAACAAACACGTGAAGATTTAACTAGTGAGTTACATAACATTGAATCGAAATGTCAAAAAGTCTGTAATGACGTAAAATCACAAATTTGTGAGCATTTCCAACCTATTTTTTCGCGGCATGAAAATGCATTACAGAATCATGAAGCAGCCATAAAAGAACTGCAAACTATTTTTCATGAAAATCACAACACCTTGCAAGCTAAAATTGACTCAGTTGCATCTACCGATTCGGTTACGCAACTTGCAAAAACTCAGGAAAACTTAAAGGTCACAGTAGAGACGATTGCAACACAAATGGACACTCTGAAACTTGGTTCAGAAAAACATACAGAGGAGATGATTTCACTATCGGATAAAGTAGCCGAACTTTCAGATCAGTTCACTAACTTATCAACAAAGGTAGATGATGATCTGAATGACACAACACCTGTAGCCTTCACTGACACAGAAGAGTATGAACAAATTAGAAAATTCAAACAAAATCAAAATCAAATCAATACACAGTACAAAAGAGAAATCCGGGAAGTGCAAGATCAGTTGGCACAAGTAGTACAAGAATTACGTATTTTAGAGGACACTCGCGCCCCAATACGGGAAGAGGGACATACAAATACGGAACAGACACAAAATAACAACACAGGGCACTTCGGAAATTGTGAAAGAAATTGGCAAGGCGCATTGGATTTTGAGATGGAACCGCCGAAACGAAGTAACAATGACCGACATGCGACTCGCCGACATGACGATTTTGACTATAAGCTGTTCATTACTACACGTAAATTCAAAACATTTAAGAATTCTGGCAACGACATTCATCCACAAGCATGGCTCCATCAATTCTCTCATTGTTTTCCTCCCAACTGGTCGTTAGAACACAGATTAGAATTTATGTGTGGCTACTTGGAGAATGAACCAGCTGTAAGAATGCGATCGGTAATTCACGATTGCCACAGTGAAGGAGAGTTTTACCATGCCTTCCTCTCAGCATATTGGTCTCAAGCCACACAAGACCGTGTAAAACATAGCATCATAATGATGAAACGTTTCGAACAATCTGAATTTTCCAGTCTTATGAAATATTTTGAAGAGATGTTGCATAAGAATCAGTATCTTTCAAACCCATACAGCCCCTCAGAACTCATCCGCATTTGCTTAATCAAACTGCCTGAACATTTACGACATATTATTTTGGCAGGACGTTGCAAAGACGACATTGAAGCATTTCAGGGACTCTTACAAGAATTAGAAATTGACACTGACAATCGCGGAACGCGAAACCAGGAACACAGCAATTACAGGTCACATCCGTCGCAATTCCGCGATGAAAGAAGTAATAACTTTACACGACAAGGCTATTCTCACAACACAAATCGTGACCAAAACAGACACCACCCGTATGACAACCGTTGGCAGAGTAGTAATAACTACAGGGAAAGATCACCTCTCCGTGGTAATGACTATCACAGAGACAATAAGAGAAACAGACAATATGGGAACCAAAATAAATATTATCAAGGGAGACAGAATAACTTTAGACGTAACGGTCCAGCACGCAGTTACGACTCAGGGAGAAATTCTCCACCACGTGACAGACAAGAAAGAAACTATGTAAACTACCGACAAAACGACAGACGTGAATTTCATCAGAACTGGCGGGTTTCTAACAGAGCTGGGCCATCTGGGCAACGTGAATTTGTAGAAATTAGGTCTCCAAATCCCAATAACGACGCGCGCCAACAAAGAGACAATAGGCAATGACTCACTCCGCTGGCAGCCACAATATGTACCTATGAAACTGACGACGCAGCTGCCGTAGCTAGTAATCACGTAAAAATGGAAGACATTAGGGACATCTTACTCCAGGAACACGACGTAAAACATAACAACATTGCATATCCTGTGATTCACATTACTGTAAATGACGCAAAATAGACGGCAGTACTTGACTCTGGCAGTCCCATTTCAGTAATCAGTGAAACAGCCTTTAGCAAATGCAACAAATCGAACGATTGCCCCACACTTCCGTTACGTAAGATTAAATTACAAGGTGCAATCTTTGGAAAAAGTGTAGATGTACGCCAACAAACCAATTTAGAATTCTTTTGTCAAAGCCACAGCTTCTCTATGAACTTTCTCATTGTTCCATTATTGTCGACGGAAATTATATTGGAAGTAGACTTTTTGAATGAATACAAAGCAATCTTAAACTTTCACGATGCTGAAATAACTTTAGAAAAAGAAGGTAAGTCAGTAGCTTTGAAATTTGAAGATTGGCTTCTGCAGAACTTAGCTTTTGGAGGACGATAACTACGACAGTTCCACAGAATTATCTTACAACAAGATGCACATTTAGCGCTGCAGGACACGCATTTCAGTGATTAATGTTGTACTTAAAACATTTATTTTTAAAGATTTTTGAATTACAAAGAAAGTTTTTTGTGATACATTTCATTCCATTGCTGTAATCTGTAATACCTGAGGGTACAATTACAATAACCCTCAGGGGGGTACACGCTTACTTTGTGTACCATGTGTGTGGCAACCACAAGGAACCCTAGCTAATATGGTATTTGCTTATACAACTTTGCACATCGGTACCATATTTCTCTAACACACAAATTACACAGCTATCTGATTATTTGACAGAGAAACAAACATTATTTTTACTACATCAGTGACACATGTTTACGTAATTACACCGTTGGATAACTTCACACTTACGAAATTGTATTTTGTCTGTACTGTGTGAACTCTTCATATTTTTTTGGAACCATTGTGATACTATGAGAGCTTTGAATGATGTATTTGGTAAAGGGATTATGATTTTTAAAGTACGTTTGAGGCAGATGACACTTTTGACATGAGCAGAGAATTTTTTTAGGCTTAGAAATTATTGGAGGAAGTTACGACGATTTTGAGATTTGACTGAAGTGTTATGATGTTATTATTACGACGACGATGTGTATTATGTTGTTGAGGAATGTTTATTATGCTACGTATTTCTCACGATGAAATATTGAAGAAGTGTCGACGAATATGTATATGTATAATAAGGTAAGGAATAAGGAGTAGGGTTTAGGGACTCTGATTTATGAAAAGGATGTTGGAAACCAAGAAACGTACTTTAAGAGTTATGAAATGTGTGACTGTATCACAATGCTGACGAATATTTTTTTTTGGACACTGTTATATTTATAGGGTTTTGTTTCTATAGATTTGCAACGCTAATTCTTGACCTGTGAAATATTTTTATATGAGACTACCACGGTAGCAGAATCTCCTGTCATAAATATTTCCGTACGAAAGTTAAGTGACCACCTGCACGTAATGCGTCGCGGGCACCCAGCTGTGTCAGACGCCTGGAGAAAAAGCCATTATTGCGAGCCCTTTTCAGCGGCATAGGTAGAAAAAAAAGAAAGGGAAGGCCATTGTCCGCGCTACTGACATCTCCTTGTTGAAAGCATACTGTGGAGCTCGTAATTTATGTTATTTACTGAAATGCCTAATGAAACGATGAGAAACATTTCACAGCTATTGCCTTGCTAGTTAAGAAAAATGCCATATGGCTTGCTTTATGTATTTATTTACACATTTTGTTTAATATCAAGTTACTAGCTGCACTGCAGCATTGGTTAAAATTAAATTTAATATATGTACTAATATAAATATTTTATGCCTACAGATCCAGTAAATAATTTTATGATCTATCCAAAACAAATGAGGGAGCACAAAAAAACATTTCCCTTCACAGGAATTGCATAAATAATTTTTTTACGATTTGGTAACTTATCTACTAGCGTAAGTTTTTGTGATGCATCACTCTAATGTTAAGATGTGACATAGGTATTTGGCCATTTTAGTGTAATATTTTTTCTGCTTGCGCTATGTCATGTTTAGGTATAAGTTGCTGCTGTTTGCCAGGCATAGTGTTATTGAATTTGACTTTTGCTCATTTATGCTGCTAGCTTTGCCAATTTGCATTTTTTGCATTGCTGTTTGTGTTGATTTGTTATGTGATGCTGCATTGCCTCGTCCCTTAGTTTAGCATCTAAGCTCAGTAGATTTAAGTTAGCTTAAGAGGGGGTAGCCTCTAAGAGAATGAGTTGCGATGAATTGGAAGAAATGCATTGAGAAAACAGGTTTAGGTAGGATTTTCTTGGAAATAAATGTTGAGGTAAGAAATGTGTGAACATATAAATACAGAAAGCATGCTTCGATAGAATTTTTTTTGGTGGAAACAAAGGATGAAATAAGAGGAAAGATATATGAAGTTTTGGGTTGGACTGCAGTACCAAATGTTACACTGAAAACGAACCCTGTCCTTTCCTATTGCTGTTATCCCACTATGTGTTTGTGTACCCTTGAGTATTTGTTTTCTTCCTGTCTCTGTGTACTGTTTCATAGAATTTTTTTCTCTTCTAATACTAAGCTATATTCACTATGAGGAGGAATACTGTTATCCTCAAATATAAGTTGCATTAATAATATGTTATTTTCTTTGTAAAGTTGTTTACAATTCTGTTCTGTTTCAATGTTCATGTGTGAAATTAATGTTTCGAAAACTATTCTCATTATTTTATGTATGTACTTATGCCACTATTTTTGTAACACTCATGTATATGTTTATTTCTATTCTTTTGTAAAGCCTGTACTACAAATGTTATCTGTATTATTATGTTTTTAATGATGTATTTTGTACCTTTGTAATTGTATTTTCATGTTGTAAATTTATAAAATTGTAATTGTCACCAGTTCATGATATTATTAACTTGTCAGTTACATTTCACTGCACACGTTTCTGTTGGTCATAGTATATGGACAATATGTGAGAAGTAGGGACTGTTAGTGTTTGCACGTGTGTTAATAATTCTGCAAGGGACTGGATAACAGCATTGCTGGTTCTAGGGACAATTCCAAAAACTTTGTGAGTGCACAAGTGGTGGTTTATGGACTTGCTATATTCTCCGCAAGACTTTTCAATGGTGATTGTGCACCTGCACAGTCACAACAGATGGCTGCTGGCCATCTCTTCAAGGACTACAGTGGGTCTACATCTTTGATGATCCATCAATACCATTATTTCTACAAGGACTGCAGTGGGTCTGCACCTCTGGTGGCCCACCAATACCACAATCTCTACCAGGACTCCAGTGGGTCTGCTCTGTGATGACTTACCTACCAATACTCTTCAAAACTTCGAATGACTCTGCTGTGGGTTTGCTCCATTGTGGCCCATTACCTGTATGCATATCAAGAGTCAGCACTGTCTTTCCATTGGAAGGACAACACTACTTCTTCAAGACTGCATGGAAATCCACTACTTCCGTGTGCATTTTCTTTTACTGCTCAGACTTTGAGAAAAAACACTGCTATTCTACTGTTATGTACGATTAGGACTGTCTTTATGGACTGTGAGAAATTTTTAGCTTTTGACCAACAATGTATCAATAAGTGTGTGCATTTTATATCTTTGTTACTGTAATTGTGAAAAATTTTTGTCAAATCTGTATTGGCCAGTGCCCAACACCATTTGTAAAAATTTTTGTGGGGAGCATGGGGGCTATGTAAGTAGGCTGTTTATGTTTTCTCTATGTAAGTAGGCTGTTTAGGTTTTTTATTGGTAACGCCACCTCTGTATGACAATCACTGGCTGTGCTGTGTGCAGTCTGTGGCTGCTTTGCATTGTTGTAATACTCGCCATTGTAGTGTTAGGCAGCTGGCTGTGAACAGCGCGTAGCGTTGCGCAGTTGGAGGTGAGCCGCCAGCAGTGGTGGATGTGGGGAGAGAGATGGCGGAGGTTTGTAATTTGTCATGAACTGATATATATATTATGACTTGTGATGATATCAAGGTAAATACATTGTTCGTTCTCTATTAATATCTTTCATTTGCTAACTATCCCTATCAGTAGTTAGTGCCTTCCATAGTTTGAATCTTTTATTTAGCTGGCAGTAGTGGCGCTCGCTGTATTGCAGTAGCTTGAGCAGCGAAGATTTTTGTGAGGTAAGTGATTTGTGAAAGGTATAGTTAAATGTTAGTCAGGGCCATTGTTTTGTAGGGAATTTTGAAAGTCAGATTGCGTTGCGCTAAAAATATTGTGTGTCAGGTTAAGCACAGTCCTGTATAAATTGTTCAAAGGGGACGTTTCAATAGTACACATCAGATTTGCGAACATTTTTTTCCAAAGGCTGCGTGGTTTGCCCTACGAATTTAGCACTGCTGGCATTGATGTATTATAAAACAGTTACTGCATCAAGGTAATTGCTGGGTGTGCCATCCATCCTTTTCGGCAGAGGAAGACTTGGTCAGTGAAGCAGGCTGTTTTGGGGAATCAGGTTGAGTCTGGGTCCGCCGATTTGGGTAGGTGACAGACGTCTGCAATGAGTCTTACAGAGCTGCCAAGGACCTGATAAACTGTTCAAAAGCCAGTATGAGGAGAAGGCATGTGGCTAAGAATGGGTCATAGAGTGTTAAGAGGTCGTTCCTGAATCCTACATCTGGTAAAAAGGCCTTGTAAATGGGCTACCTACCCCATATACAACTGTCCATTTTGTTTGTGGAGCTAAAAAAATATTGTGACAGTTGGTTGCCACATGCACTTGGGTATCAAAATAATCCAACAAACAGGATTTTAAACGTTCATAAGGCAAAGCTTGACGTTCGACCTCAAGACAGCTGTAAGAGGTGATAGATTTCTATTCGCCTGTACGCCAAAAAAATGTGCACCACTGGACGTCACCTGAGATCCCATGGGCAATGAAATTCTGTTCAAGGCGGGTAACGTAGTTGCCCCACGACTTCGTGATTTGTCAAACACTTGGAAATTCAGGGGTGTCATCTGGAATCCCTTTATCAACGAGTCGATGTGAGACATCCATGAGGAGATTCCAAGTGACGTGGTGGTGATGGCAGCCATCTTCCCCGACGTCAGCCCCTGAGCCTATTGCATGTTTTGTAGAAGCTGTAAGACTTTAGGGCTCAAGCACATAGATGTAGACACACTGGAACGAAGGACGAACGTTAGTTTTCCATAAATGTGGAAAACTCACTAAGAAGCGTCGTCTACCTGGTGCACAGCACAAGGATGCATACTGAGTACACAGAAAAACCGTTCCTCCAATTGTAGTGGCCCAAGCCAGGTTCAACACAGAGAAACTAAAGCGCAGCTAGACAGTGAGAAGTAAGTTTACTGAAGAAAAAATAAAGCTTCAGTCGTTCTCCTTTGCAGTGTGATTACACAACACAACACAATTCACGATTAAGTCTCTGTTTTTGAAGTGAGTGAGGTGTGTAGCTCCGATGGACTGTCAGTCATGGAAAACAGTGCAAGCAGTCGGCTAAAAGCCCAGAGAACTTACCCATGGAGAACTGACTAACCGTAGCTGCACACTGTCTTAAAAAATGTTGAGACATCATGCTACGGCGCGACTTATTTTCTATCATGTCATTCTGCAGAAGGTAATAGGTCCACAGTGGCTACCCACTTTTGGAGCGGTGTCACTGCTGGTGAGGCGTGCGATTGGAACTGCAGTGGTGGTGTCCGCTGTTGTAGTGCCTGAGACTTTTGGCATAGGCTGCCCACAGTGCTGTGCTGTTATGCTGGAGGGTTATGAGCCCAGACATAGCATAGTGCTACTTGGAAATGATGATAAGAAATTCATATGTGACATTAGGACTGGTTGCATAACCACAAGCATAAAAAATCTTATTCAAGTTGCTAGATTTTTTTTACACTGTAGTCAGAAACACTCATTATGACATTTGACACGATTTTTTTGCCCAAATATAGAAAACTTTTAGTTGCACAGCACAAAACCGCTAAAGTCATACATGGAGAAGAATAGTGGTTCAGTGTTATCAATAAACCTGTCGTGCTATCACACAGTCGTTTCATCTGAAGCAACTGCTATTTTCATAATTCCCAAGAGGCGAAGGAGCAAGGTCTAGGGTAGGGGTCGGCAAAGGACATGAGATACATATGGGGAGGCGACAGAGGAAAACATAGCCTAGGAGAGGGGAACAGGGCGACGCTCATTAATTGACTTAAGGTCACACCTCCAAGTTACAAAAACAAAACTCAACTTTTTTCAGATTCCTTATTGCTTTGCTGCTCATCTTGGTCGTTACTGTTGAGATGTGTACGCTTTAGAACTGGCTCTGAACAGTCTATATGGCTGGTTGGCTGTTAACCAGTCATGGGCTGGGATAGTTCTCCAATGCTTTCAGTTTCTTGTGGAGTCCATACCATGAGATGTCATCGTCTACATCACGATGAATGAGGGTGCTGCACATTAATAGGAAGATCCCCATAATTCAGTTATTCATGTGTGAATATATCTGCAAAAAGTGTATTCTGTATGTTGACTAATTTCGTTCTCAGTTGTAAAATTATGCTGCAGCTAAGCTAATCGTTATCGTAGTTATGAACGGATCAGGTCCTGTTACGATCACAACAAGAACACGCAGCTTGTGATTCACTGTAAGCTGTCCAGAGTGTAAGCGACAGAGTCAGTGCTTCTGTCTCTACTCTCACTCTCTCATTAACTGGTGCGTCTGCTGGCTGCACTGTGCTTTATCAGAGCTTAGGCCTTGATCAGAGCCGACACTCCTGTTCCCTGACAAGTTCCTCGCCGATTATTTCTATGTGAACCCCTTTCTTTTCTCTTGCAATTTTTTTCTCCCTTTCCTCCTGACCGAAAGGCACGAACGCGCCATGATTTTTGTTTTTTTGAGTGTTCAGACTTTGACGTGAATTTTCGTGTTTCTCTGTCTGTATACCACAGTGAAATATTTTACAATCGCCAACCAGTTTGTTAAAAACGGCACAGTACTGAAGCTTTTTGCCTACCTACTTTTCAGCTCACCCGAGAAGTTTTGGAAGAAAATATAACAGGAATAGTAAAATGATAAAAAATTTCCCATTTAATTGCTTCATGATTTTGACGATATTTCATGTAAGTAAATGTTATTTTACTATCATAAAAAGTGCATCCACAAATAGGACTAATTTGACATGACTAATGGTTCACTCTTCAGAAACCAGGATGAAATAAATAGATGCAGGAGATACCTCGGATGTGCTAACGCACGTACTTAATGGGGAACTGACAATGACTTTGGTTGTTTAACCTCCAGCGGAACAAAGATCTGACAGAAATAAAATGTAGAACTTACACGACACGAATACCATGTACTGGTAATAAATTACTCACTTTAGAGATACCTGGAGGAGTCAAGGGTACAGCGCCAGATTGATCACGTTATTACAGCTCCAGCTTAACACGTGAGCAGTCCGCAACAAATTGCTACAGACTGGCTCGTATATCCTACCATACTCTTAAATCTCAAACTACTTCCCAATGCCACAACATCGTGCTGGAGGAACTCAGGCACACATCTCATTAATGTGCTGTTTCCCATTAAAGTAAAGCTAACGAAACCGATCATCAAGCACGTCTGAGCGAATGGATTAAAGAAACATACGACAACAACATCGTGTTACAACTTCCTAACAACATCGTTCCCTAAACATATCACAGTTATTTGGTCTATCCGTCCCGAAAAAATGAATGATTATGGTTTATTATTCTGTCGACAACGAGGTTATTAAGCACGGATCACAAGATCGCACTGAAAAAGAAAATTGACCAAGTCATTTGCAAAGGAAACATCTCGGCTTTCGATTTAAGGAAGTCATGGAAACCCAAATCTGCTTGAGGAGATGGTAATACAAGGCCTGCATTTCTTCAGTGCGATTTCTGTGCCATAAACAACACGCCATCTAGTTCGATGATCCATACAACGATAGAAAACTAGTGTATGCACATCTTCTGTAATAAATAAAACAAATTGTCACCGCTAGGAGACGTCACACTAACCCTGTCGTTACGCCGCCTCTCGTCTTGATAATGGTCTCAATTCGTCGAGAAAGAGAGTGCACAAGTTTTTCAGGTATACCACATCCAGTCGACGCCTTGTATCATTTGAAAAGAGGCAACACTGCCACTCATAGGACAACACAACACCCTTCCCGTCAGCTAACTTCCAGTTTCTGTGTTGTTTGGCCCGGAGCTTCATTTGCCGCTGTGAGCAATGGCCCTTTGCGAAGTACCCGACTCCAAATGTCCACTGCGTGCAGGTCTCTCCACAGTGTTTGCACTGAAACTGCTTGAAATGGACTTGCATTCGCTGACAACAGCAATGCTTATCAGGTTTGAAACAGATTGTCACTGATAAGGATTAACGAACGTCTCGAGTCGCTGTCGGTTAAGATCTTTTTGCGATCACTGTTCTTACGCCGGTTACATGCTTGCGAGTGTTACTCCGTATCTTGTAGACACGTTGAACAGTACTCATTGATACGCCAACAAATTGTCCAATTTTATTCACAGCGTGGCTACGTCCAAACCCGATAGCCCCTGAAACTTTCTGGCAGATTAAAACTGTGTCCAGACCGGGACTCGAACCAAGCCATTTGTCTTTCTCAGGGAAGTGATCTACGAACTGAGCTGGAAGTGCGCGGCTGGCGACCCATCCTCACACGTTTCTTTCCGCCAGTAACTCATCATCTATATGCCAAATTTAGCAAAAGTCCCCTGCGTAAAATGCGAGATTAGCACTCTTGGAAGAAAGAATACTATGGAGACTTGGCTTAGTCATATCTTGGTGGATCGTTTCCAGTATGAAATTTCACTTGTAGCAGAGTCTGCGCCGATATGAAACTTCTTGGTGTACCGAAGCGGGACTCGAACCCGAGAACTTTGCCTCTCGAGAGCAAGTGCTGTACTAACTGAGCTACTCGAGCATGATTTACGATCCATCATTACAGCTTCACTCTGGAAACGATCTCCCATGCTGTGGCCAAGCCATGTCTCCGCAGTATCCTTTCTTCCAGAAACGATAATCTTGCAAGTTTCGCTGGAGGACTTCTGCGCAGGAGAGCTTCTGTAAAGTTTGGAAGGTAGGAGACGAGATACTGGCAGAAGTAAAGCTGTGAGTACCGGACGTGAGCCGTGCTTCGGTAGCTCAGATGGTAGAGCACTTGCCCGCGAAAGGCAAAGGTCCCGAGTTCGAGTCTCGGTCGGGCACACAGTTTTAATCTGCCAGGAAGTTTCATATCAGCGCACACTCAGCAGCAGAGTGAAAATTCATTCTGGAAATGATGGCTCATTTTTGCTATTCCGTCTCGTCTCCACGTCGATCTATCTTGCTACACTATCCCACACAATAGAGTGGCACGTACACACCACTTCACCACCATGACCTATAGATACGTCAGCAGTAGAGGAACACAAGCCCCTATGGCAGTACTAGACAATCTACAGCGTTCCAAAGCGATCCAGAGTGGCTTTTTGAGGGGGGACTAATATTTTATATGGTAAGCTCATTTTCCAACATGTGTATCAACATCAAACTACCTAAGAGGCGTGATAAAAGAATACGTTTAATAATTTTTTTTAGAAACAGAGTAATAAGCTTAATGAAATTTGATTTCATATCCTTCAAAACACTATTTTTGGTTAGCAGTGCACTTATCCCAAGCCTGAATCTACGATTGGAAGGTCTTCTGAAGGCTTCTTTTCGAACGGCCCTCAGCAGCTCTGTCGTGGCCTTCTCAATGACAGGAATGGAGTCAAAAGTTTTCCTTTAAGCACGGTATTAATTTCTAGGGAGAGCCAGAAGCCGCATGATGCTAAATCTGGTGAGTGAGGTGGATGTGGACAGACAGGAACACTTTTTCCGGTCAAAAACTCGCGAATCAAAAGCAAGGTGTGGCACGACGCGTTGTCGTGATGAAGAAGGAAGCCAATCTTCTGGTCTGCTTCTTCGTACATCGCTTCGCAAACGTTGTAGTACTCCTTTGCAAAATTCGGCGTTTCCGGTTGTTGACCTTGGAATGAATTATGATCGCAGCCTTAAAATTAAAAATAAAAACAATTACGAGCATGACCTTGATTTTCGATTTTGACTGACGTGTATTTTTAATGCAAGGAGATTCACTGGTTTTCGATTGGTAACTCTGAATTCTCGTCTCAGGGTCATACACAAAGATCCAAGATTTTGGACATGAAGTGCAGATCTGAATGAAGATGAAACTTCAACTCCGTGTAAACTGACACATGATTTTCCTTCTGATTGTCACTCAAAAGTCTAGGAACAAATTTTTCATCCACTCGTCTCATTAGCAAATTATCAGTTAAAATTCTTTCCATGGACCTGCACGAAATCCTAAGCTCATGAGTAAGCTCTGAAATAGTTATTCGTCTCCAGAATGACATTTTCACTCTGCAGCGGAGTGTGCGCTGATATGAAACTTCCTGGCAGATTAAAACTGTGTGCCGGACCGAGACTCGAACTCGGGACCTTTGCCTTTCGCAATGCGAAAGGCATAGGTCCCGAGTTCGAGTCTCGGTCCGACAGACAGTTTTAATCCGCCAGGAAGATTCAGTTAATCGTATATTAGTAGGAAACTATTCTACATTTCATGTCCTTTGTTGTTTTATGGAGACGTACAACGTTTTAATGCAGTTGTTAGGAGCCAGCAAACAACACTGTAGTCAATGAACAGAGCTAGGTGACGCAGTAATAAGGTACTGGATTCGTATTCGGGAGCATAGGGCTTTAAATACGCCTCCAGCCCTCCAGACTTACGTTTTCTGTGGGTTTCCCGGGTCGCTTAACACAATGTCTGGGATGGTTCGGTTAAAAATGACACAGTCAATTTCCTCCTCTATATTTGCCCAATCCTAGTAATATCTTCATCGACAAGACGTTAAACCATAATTTTCCTCCTTATTTTCACGAGGGCTAGAGCTACAATAGTAACTTCTCGTTACTGTTTGTGACTGTAAAAATATTTGCTCGTATTTAGTATCAGGCAGGAGTGTAAAGGCAGTTGAGGGCTCAGAAACAAAAAGATATAAGAACACGTCTTGTAGTTTTGAAAAACTGAGGTTAAAGTTCACAAGGTTCCAGAATTACCTTGGGTTCAAATGGCTCTGAGCACTATCGGACTTAACTTCTGAGGTCATCAGTCCCCTAGAACTTAGAACTACTTAAACCTAAATAACCTAAGGACATCACACTCATCCATGCCCGAGGCAGGATTCGAACCTGCGACCGTAGCGAAGTATCTTGGGATTGCAAAATGGAATTTCAATTTTTTGTGTATATTAGACATAAAAATATTTTGTAGCATATTCTGTTCACATATTGGAATAAAAGATTAATATGAATAATGAGTTTTATATCGCAATTTGTAAAACTCTGTATGCACTTGTGTCCCTTTGCTCCCAGAATATAGTGAATTAAGAATAATGTGATTTATGTTTTCTCTATAATGCTTTATTGTTAGTTGTCATCAATTGAATTGTTATAAATTTTCTATTTAGAGCTGCAAAAAAACAGTTGTGTAAAGTCACATGAACGCCACTTACAAGAACACCATGCCTTTTGTGGCTTACAGCAGTGAAATAAAATAAGGAAGAACACTATTTAATGCATTCTCCCATCATAGAAAACATTTTGCACCATCTGGGACACTTCTCATGTATCATAAAAAGGTTATTTAGATTCTATACAATATAAAAAATCAGTACAACCTTACGTGAATGTAACTGTTTCTTGACATCTTGCAACTAGTTTTCTTTTGTTTCACCATGGAGCAGCACGGAGTGAGATTTCTCATGTATCCCTTTGCCACAACAATTGAAAGTGACTTTTATGCCCTTATGTCATTTTTCTGGTACATATCATGTACCCCTTTGCTTCTGACCTCCTCAATTAAAAGGACACGTTGAAATTACGTGCGACGATGGCAGCAGTTGGTAATAAACAAGTTCAAATAAGCGCTCTTGAGCTATTCCGAGAGCTTATCACCGCTGGAAACTGATGCTGGTGATGTATTACGGATAAATAACAACCAAGCGTTTACAAGCTCTGCAGAAAGCCTTTAAACATAATCTGAACAGCAACCGAAGCTAGTGAGACAGAACCATGAGTGTTTTATAATTACTGTCTACGTGCCGCATCAGTGAGTGATCCGAATTCTCTATAAGAATTTGTAGATGTTAGCTCACATCGGTGTCTTTAAGTAGCAAGGCCACAGCAGATCTAGTATTAACTGCAGTTACTGGTAACAGTGGAGCAGCGCAATTGCAGTTAACAGGGGTGGTTAAGGACCGCAATTTTAGTCAACAGGTGCTTCTGAGGGCCACAGCCGCGGAAGGGAGAGGTCGTATTTCGGAGTCGAAACCTCGCTTCGCCTCAGTGTGGCTGTGGTGCCGCACTGCAGAGATGAGAAACACAACGTCATAGTATCCGGGTTTTAAACAACTTGCAGTTGTCTGCGAAGGGCGACAGGAAACACACATCTCGTACAACAGTACATCACTTTGAGGTATAGCGTGGTTATTTAAACAACTTCGCTCTGAAGAAGGCTGATTTCTGTGAGGATAACTGGAGTCCGTGAAAGTGAACTTCAGATTTTTAAGCGGTAAAATAAATTTTTCAGTTGGTATATTAAGTGCTCACATGGCAAGCCAGTACTGATCAAAGAAGGGAAAGCTGAAAGGTAGAAGCAATATAAATATAGAAGGGCTATACAAGAAAATTGAACTTGACGGTAATATTGCAGAAAGGAAAGAGGAAGTAAAGGAAGATGAGATGAGAGATACAATATTGCGAGGAGAATTTGACAGTGCGCTGAAACACGTAAGTCGAAACAAAGTCAGTGGACGACATTCTCTCATACTTACTGCGATCCTTGGGGAAGCCAGCCATGACAAAACTATTCTCCCCAGGGTGCAGTTGTTACGAGATAAGCGAAGTACACTCAGACTTGAAGAATAATGTAATCATTACAATTCCAAAGGAGGCAGGTGCAGATGGGTGTGAATACTACTGAGCAATCGATTTGGTAAGTCATGGTTGCAAAATACTGACACAAATGATTTACAAAAGAATGGAATAATTGGTAAAAGTTGATGTGGTGGAAAATCAGTCTGGGTTCAGGGGAAATGTAGGAACACGTTAGACAATACTGACACTACGACGTATCTACAAATATACTCTGCAAATCACTGTGAAGGGCGTGGCAGAGCGTACGTCGTATTGTAACAGTTATTAGAGCTTTTCCTCATTGCATTCATGTATGGAACGTGGTGGCTTGCGCGAGTATGTATGTAGATGTTAGTGTAGGTGCAGAAAAATGATTACTTAAACGCTTCTGAGCATGGTGTTATTATTTTCATTTTATCTTCGCGTTCCCCATGGGAAAAACCATTTCGCATTCGCTAGAATCTATTGAAATTGTGCCCATGGTGTGCTTCAGAGGAAGTAGTATAACACTAAATTTATTTTCTTGCATATATTCATGGAAACCATGAATTGCTTCTCTTTCGTTTAAGCGAAATTTGCGGGCCAACTCACTAATTTTGGTTTCACCAAATGTCAGCTGCTCTCCAGGATTTCCTGGTCAGCACTTAGAATCTAAAATCTTTAGCTACTTCCTTCTGAGTAGCTCTCTCTTTGTTATGAACTTCCTTCAATATGACTTCGTCTCCTTCTTCTTATTTTGGTATTTTAGTCATGGTATCTTCTGTAACCACTTTCTCTTCTTACATCTCTACCTCAACCATTTCCTTTGAGTTTTTTTTTCTTCCTCTTTAATAATCATTTCAGGAACTGTTTTAGGTGAAGGGTTCTCTGTACTTTATAAGTCTTTAATAGTGCTGCTCCATTCTTGCGGCATCTCTACCATATTTTTAATCTGTTGGTCATGACATGTCTAAAATTCCTGAATCTTCTCTTCTAGTTCGATTTCAGCTTGCCTAACATCTTCCTCGGCTTTTCCATTCTCAGGCTATTCATATCGTCTCTGAGTTTATCTGAATGCTCCTGCAGCCAGTCCATTCTTCTCTTCATGGTATCTCTTCATTCCTTCTTCAAACTTCTACCAAGATTTCTTCAAATTTTCTTGTAACATTTCCTATTTACGCTATTGGGTTTTTCGTGACCCTTCTGCGTTTTCTTGGGATACTTTCTCTATACTCTCTTAGGTTTCCTGGAACATTCTCTTGTTTCCTTGTAATACCATTGAGTCTTCTTGTATTATCTTCTCCTTATTTTCCTTTGATACTCTTCAAGATCAATTCAAACATCGAAAGTACACACATCAAAGAAAGTTTTGCATCACCCCAGTTCCCAGAACTCATGAAGATAGACGTAGACTGTGGATATTGTACCACAGACACAGTCCCATTGACTGTTCAGAGACATCACTAAACCTACCCAAAGATGTAAACAACCATGCATGAGCAGCACCTATTAGACGGAGGTCGTCCGACAGCCGATCAGTTCCAGTCATTCCACCAGGAAGGAGGTACACGGCTCGTGTTGTCTGTAGTTCAACCATGCCTAGACGAACAATACCACGGTTTGATGGCGTCCGCATTGTTACTTTGAGCCAGGAAGAGCTCTCAACAAGGGATGTCTCCAGGCATCTCGGAGTGAACCAAAGCGATGTTGTTGGTTAAAGGAGGAGACAGGAACTGTCGATGACATGCCTCGCTCAGGCAGCCCATGGGCTACTTCTGCAGTCGATGACCGCTACCTATGAATTATGGCTCGGAGGAACCCTGACAGCAACGCCACCATGTTGAATAATGCTTTTTGTGCAGCCACAGAACGTCGTGTTACGACTCAAACTGTGCACAATTGGCTGCATAATGCGCAACTTCACTCCCGACGTCCATGGCGAGGTCCGTCTTTGCAACCACGACACCATGCAGCGCGGTACAGATGGGCCCAACAAAATGCCGAATGGACTGCTCAGGATTGTCATCACGTTCTCATCACCGATGAGTGTCGCATATGCCTTCAACCAGACAATCGTCGGAGACGTGTTTGGAGGCAACCCGGTCATGCTGAACGCCTTAGACACACTGTCCAGCGAGTGCAGCAAGGTGGAGATTCAAAAATGGTCAAACGGCTCTGAGCACTATGGGACTTAACTTCTGAGGTCATCAGTCCCCTAGAACTTAGAACTACTTAAACCTAACTACCCTAAAGACATCACACACATCCATGTCCGAGGCAGGATTCGAACCTGTGACCATAGCGGTCGTGCGGTTCCAGACTGTAGCGCCTAGAACCGCTCGGCCACTCCGGCCGGCCGGTGGAGATTCCCTGATGTTTTGTGGTGGCATTATGTGAGGCTGAGGTACTCCACTGGTGGTCATGGAAGTCGCCGTAGTGGCTGTACGATACGTAAATGCCATCCTCCGACCGATAGTGCAACCATATATGCAGCATATTGGGGATGCATTCGTCTTCATGGACGACAATTTGCGCCCCCATCGTGCACATCTTGTGAATGACTTCCTCCAGGATAACGGGACATCGCTCGACTAAGAGTGGCTAGCATGTTCTCCAGACGTGAACCCTATCGAACATGCCAGGGCTAGTTTGAAAAGGGCTGTTTATGGATGACGTGACCCACCAACCACTCTGAGGGATCTACGCCGAATCGCCGTTGAGGAATGGGACAATCTGGACCAACAGTGCCTTGATTAACTTGTGGATAGTAGTATGCCACGACGAATACAGGCATGCATCAATGGAAGAGGACGTGCTACTGGGTATTAGAGGTACCGCTGTGTACAGCAGGCTGTACCACCATCTCTGAAGGTCTCGTTGTATGCTGGTACATCATGCTATGTGTGGTTTTCATGAGCAATGAAAAGGGCGGAAACGATGTTTATGTTGATCTCTGTTCCAATTTTCTGTACAGGTATCGGAAGCGAGGTGATGCAAAACGTTTTTTGATGTGTGTATATTCTCCCCTCGTACATCTGGCTCATCTCTCACTGTTTTCACCGGTTTCTCAGTGTATCCTGTTGAATGATCTAAACGACTGTCGACTGACAATCGAAAACCACTGTTCTTGAATCAACTTCTTTTTGGTACACTACCTATATTTTTCCAGATACTACGTCCACAATTTTTTTGTTTTTCTCAGAAGACGCCCTGATTATTCACAATCTTCTGACAAGCACTATTAAATAACCTTTGGTAACACAAATATTTGTTCTAATTAACATTCAATTAACCAAACAGTTTTTTGTTCCATTTCAGTTGACCCAGATTAACAAAGTAGCTATTACCACTGGACATAGTAGCCCTCACAAGCCTACATAATGTCGAACACTAACATCAACATTCACAGTTTCACACAAAACATTTAAATAACATAAATGTCATAAATTAATAAACGTGTAAATCAGTAATTCACAATAAATAGCCCATCTGACTTGCTGTTGCTTCCTACAGTCAACGCCTAGTTGTATAAACATGTCCGCTTAAGCAAACAATACTTCAGAGCAAAATTTCTAAAAATGTTCAAAAACTTTTTATAGTCCTCTGCAGTAATACAAAACACCACCTGAAATCATTTACATGCTCTGTATACTGCGTAATTTTGGTTACCATAGCACGAGCAGATCTTCTTCACTCACCCATTGACACTAGTACAAGTATGTTAGACATACGTGCAGACGCTTGCGCGCCTCTATTTATGCGGATCTGGTCAAGTCGCACAGGCAGCCTGCTTTTATCCCCGTCTAATTAGGAGGTACTGAATCCAGTTGTGGAAAAAAGAAATTTATGAGACAACCTGACTAAATAAGGGATCGGTTGGTAGGATGGATCGGTTGGTAGGATACACCCTAAAGCATCAAGAGATCGTCAGTTTGGTAACTGAGAGAAGTGTGCGTGTGTGTGTTGTATACCGGGGGGGGGGGGGCAGAGGAAGGGGGGGGGAGGCGGATTGTAAAAGGATACCAAGGCATGAATATAGTAAAAAGATTCAAGTGGATGTAGGTTGCAGTAGTTATGCAGAGATGAAGTGTCTTGAGTAGGACAGACTAGCGTGGAGATCTCCATCATACGTCTTTGGACTGAAGGTCTCAACAACAGCATATGTATACGAGGTGAGTTTATAAACCCAGTCATTAACCCGGAACTGAACAATGTGACGTAGAAACGTTTCCAGGGATGTTCACCGGTTATCGAGGTAGGGTTCCCTTTCCTTACCTGCAGCTACTTTGTTAAATGGGTACCCATATTATGTGGATTACTGTGATCTCCATCTACATCGATATACAAACACCGCAAGCCACCGTAGAGTCTAAACTTAGTGTCAGCATGTAGAATACTAGCCATTCCCTTTTTCTGTTCCAGTCGATGATAAGGCGGGGGAGAAACGACTGTCTGTATGCCTCCATACGAGCCCTAATCTCTCTAATCTTATATTTATGGTCCTTTCGCGAAATGTACGTTCTGCAGTCAGCCTCAAATTACGGTTCTCTTAATTTTCTCAAGCGTGCTCCTCGAAAAGAACGTTGCCTTCCCTCCAGGGATTCTATCTTTGAGTTCTCGGAACATCTACGTAATACTTGCGTGTTGTTCGAACCTACCGGTAACAAATCTAGTAGCCCGCCCCTGAATTGCTTCTATGTCTTCCTTTAACCCGACCTGGTGCGGATGACGAATACTCGAACAGTACTCAACAACCGATCGCAAAAGGGTCCTATATGGGGTCTCCTTTACAGATCAACCACACTTTCTTAAAATTCTCCCAATAAACCAAAGTCTACCATTCGCCTTACCTACTATAGTCTTTACATGCTCATTCAAATCCCATTTCATATTGCTTTGGAACGTTACGCCCAGATATCTAATAGACGTGACTGTGTGATGCAGCACACTACTAATATTGTATTCTAACATTATGGGACTGTTTTTCCTACTTCTTTGCATTAAATTACATTTTTCTACATTCAGAGCTAGCTGCTATTCAACACACCAACTAGAAATTTTGTCTAAATCATCTTGTATCCCCCTACAGTCACTCGATGACGACACCTTCCCATACACCACAGTATCATCAGCAAACAGCCGCAAACTACTGCTTAGCTGTCTGCCAGATTATTTATGTATACAGAAAATAACAGCTGTCCTATTGCATTTCCCTGGGGCACTGATGACGATACCCTTGTCTCTGATTATCACTTGCTGTCGATGAGTACTTTTGTAGTAAAGTGCTTAGTTTAATTGTTCCCCATGGCTACGGAAATTAAAATAAGTTAGAATGCTAAACTCAGTGTCAGCATGTGGCATGCTCCTTTCGAATAGCGCCCAGGAGCCGTCGAAATTAGCATCGGAAGGACGTATTAGAATCTACAGATGGGCACAGAGCCTCATTACAGGAGGCACTTATCGTACGACATTGGTGCGCCTTGTAGTGCTCAGACTCCACACCTCACCGCCTATCCTAACACAAGACTACAAAGTTCAGAAATTCACATGAAGGCATAAATAACGACATAACCGGCATTCAAGCCAATATGACATGCGTGTTGAGCAACGTCCCAAAGGACAGTTTCACATGGTTGAATGAACGTTCAGTGCGTTGTATTCATGTGGGGAGAAGAATCATTATAGGCACCACCTTAACCTTTCTCTGCTTTTTATTAATCCAGGCTTAAGGCTTTTTGGATCGACGCTTTACTGTGTGTCGTGCAATAGTGCAAGTGATACGTTCAGTGCACAGTTTAAGCCAGTTCACAGGTTGTTAACTCATACTCGTATACGTACGCCACGTCACTTTGAGTGATTTAGAACTATTCTGATAAAGTTAATGGGAAAGCAATCAGTTGACTTGTGTGGTTTACCTGTGAAAGTGATTCAGACGTATGTACGACAACAGCGTGTGAACAATGCAACCCTGAGAAAGAACCAATTTCTAAATAGGACTGCTTTAGCTTAATTTGTACGATAGCGCCTATTCCACCAGTGTCGAGCTTTATATTTTGTTGAAGCATTTCAGCATCTCCACAAACGGCGTACCATGGAGGAAGGAGGCGCTTGTGCTGAAGCGTCAGGTAGGTGGTATAGACCCCATTCGTAAGACAAATATTCCTATCATCCACCGAAATGCAGCGTCAAACGACATTGTACACCAGCTTGGCCACTTCCACCTTGTTTCGAACACAAAATGAGTGGACAGAGATTTTCTTCACCTCAAGAAGCTGTTGAATTTTTCCCAAACTACTTTGTAGGTACCAACATCAGAGTGGAAGAAATGTTTCTAGAATGGGTTCCAGTCCATGAAAGAGTATACAGTTTTAAAGGCAAATGTTTTGAGAATAAGAAAATTATTTGTACAAAAAGAGGATTTGTTTAATTATTTATCTAAAAACTTAAATGACTGCCATTATACTGGTTACCGACATTGACTGCTGAGCCAGAAATAGTACCAGAATTGACCCGGAATAAGGACTGGTCTGTTAAACGCACTGAAATACACTGCTTGACTAAAAAAAAGTGAAGCACTCAGAGTGGAAGGAGGAAACTAAATGACACTTCAGGGAATGAGAGGGTATATGATTACAAAATCGAGTCAAAATTGCAAACAAATTTAGAGTATGAGCCCACTTACCAGTATGGTGTCGTATCGCCTCTGGCTTGGATGCACGCACAGATTCGGTTGAGAAGGATGTCAGAAAGCATTGTGGCCCGACGTTGGACTACATGGGAACGTGAGGGCAGGCATATTCGTCGTCAGGGTTGGTGCCAGGAAGCATTGTGTCCTCTCCTGAGACAAACTATCCCAAAACTTTTGTAGCTAATCTTTGATATCCTGGATACTGGCACTGGGATGGAGTTCACATCCCAGCTAGTTCAAAATGGCTCGAAGCACTATGGGACTTAACATCTGAGGTCATTAGTCCCCTAGAACCTAGAACTACTGAAACTTAACTACCCTATGGACATCACACACATCCATGCCCGTGACAGGATTCGGACCTGCGACCGTAGCGGTCGTGTCGTTCCAGGCTGAAGAGCCTAGAACCGTTCGTCCAGAGCGGCCGGCTCCCAGCTGGTCTCACACATGCTCTATCGGGGACAGATCTGGGAGTCCATCACTATCGAGGACAGATCTGAATTTCCTGTTCACGGAAGTACCACTATATCACACGAACATGAGGACGCAGGATGTTCTTGACGTGCCGTTGTGCAGAGTTCACTCAGTCTAAAAGTCGTGAGCTGAAGTCATGCCCGATGGCTCCCTACACCATGATGGTAGGAGTAATACTGCTGTGTCTCTCCAAAACAATGAAAGATGGTCATCTGGGGTAGGACCTAACAGCAGTTGATCGCTGAACACAATGCAACGCCATTCATCAACAGCACACGCTTCCTGGTCATCGCACCATTCCAGACAGTCGTTTGTCTTATGGTATTAGTGGGAGCCTTCACATAGGACGTCTGCTGCTAGTGTCCGAGCAATGGTACGGTATGGCACAGAATGTAGCTGGGAGTCCATCACTTGTTCTCGGATGGCAGGTGCAGTTGTGTAGCGGCTACGATGCGCTTAGTGCACAATACGGGGATCTTCAGAGGTAACTATCACCAACCTTGACGACGAGTATGCCTACTCTCGCGTTTTCAACGGTCGGGCCACTGTCACATCCGAATGCCCCACAAATCTGCATACTGCATGATTCGACTAGTTGGCCATATGGTGACCAACTATGAGGCTCCTTTCAAACTCTGTCAGTTGCTGATAACGCTAACATGAGAACGTGGCAACCCCGTGTACTTCACAGTGGTCACTCAACATCTGAAGCTGTTTGCGCCCCTTATATTTCCTAAAAGACCTGGTAACAACACTAAACACTAAAACACCAGTGCACTCCGGTAGTCATTCTACCAGTTACAGAGAATTGTAGCCCTAATCATTTACATGCCCGCCGATAGAGAGTACGTATCCGAAGTTACAGAGACATCCGACCAAGTCTTCTGGGTGCTTCACTTTTGTTACAGGCACTGCAGTAACTGAGAACCCAGGGAAATCAGCGTAAGACAATGTGGACAAAAATGTGTCTAACCAGTTCTACACATTGCTGTATAAGGCAACTTATTCAGGTTTTGCCTTAATCTGTCTGTGCCAAGGTAGATGATACAAAATGCCATAAATCATTAAATTTTGGCCCACCTTTCATGCTACTCCAAAGGCTACCTTCGGTAGTTCCAGCTCTGACGGAGCTGGCATATGCGGGGTAAGACATCTAAGACAGCTCACCCCAAATACACTCCTGGAAATGGAAAAAAGAACACATCGACACCGGTGTGTCAGACCCACCATACTTGCTCCGGACACTGCGAGGGGGCTGTACAAGCAATGATCACACGCACGGCACAGCGGACACACCAGGAACCGCGGTGTTGGCCGTCGAATGGCGCTACCTGCGCAGCATCTGTGCACCGCCGCCGTCAGTGTCAGCCAGTTTGCCGTGGCATACGGAGCTCCATCGCAGTCTTTAACACTGGTAGCATGCCGCGACAGCGTGGACGTGAACCGTATGTGCAGTTGACGGACTTTGAGCGAGGGCGTATAGTGGGCATGCGGGAGGCCAGGTGGACGTACCGCCGAATTGCTCAACACGTGGGGCGTGAGGTCTCCACAGTACTTCGATGTTGTCGCCATTGGTCGGCGGAAGGTGCACGTGCCCGTCGACCTGGGACCGGACCGCAGCGACGCACGGATGCACGCCAACACCGTAGGATCCTACGCAGTGCCGTAGGGGACCGCACCGCCACTTCCCAGCAAATTAGGGACACTGTTGCTCCTGGGGTATCGGCGAGCACCATTCGCAACCGTCTCCATGAAGCTGGGCTACGGTCCCGCACACCGTTAGGCCGTCTTCCGCTCACGCCCCAACATCGTGCAGCCCGCCTCCAGTGGTGTCGCGACAGGCGTGAATGGAGGGACGAATGGAGACGTGTCGTCTTCAGCGATGAGAGTCGCTTCTGCCTTGGTGCCAATGATGGTCGTATGCGTGTTTGGCGCCGTGCAGGTGAGCGCCACAATCAGGACTGCATACGACCGAGGCACACAGGGCCAACACCCGGCATCATGGTGTGGGGAGCGATCTCCTACACTGGCCGTACACCACTGGTGATCATCGAGGGGACACTGAATAGTGCACGGTACATCCAAACCGTCATCGAACCCATCGTTCTACCATTCCTAGACCGGCAAGGGAACTTGCTGTTCCAACAGAACAATGCACGTCCGCATGTATCCCGTGCCACCCAACGTGCTCTAGAAGGTGTAAGTCAACTACCCTGGCCAGCAAGATCTCCGGATCTGTCCCCCATTGAGCATGTTTGGGACTGGATGAAGCGTCGTCTCACGCGGTCTGCACGTCCAGCACGAACGCTGGTTCAACTGAGGCGCCAGGTGGAAATGGCATGGCAAGCCGTTCCACAGGACTACATCCAGCATCTCTACGATCGTCTCCATGGGAGAATAGCAGCCTGCATTGCTGCGAAAGGTGGATATACACTGTACTAGTGCCGACATTGTGCATGCTCTGTTGCCTGTGTCTATGTGCCTGTGGTTCTGTCAGTGTGATCATGTGATGTATCTGACCCCAGGAATGTGTCAATAAAGTTTCCCCTTCCTGGGACAATGAATTCACTGTGTTCTTATTTCAATTTCCAGGAGTGTATATCCAGAATGAAGAAATTTTCGTCACGCAGTTTTCTCCAACTTATAGCGGACAATTTGGCGAATTCCGTGACGTCCGCAAGTTATTTCAATCGTTTATAGTCGCCCAATTACGACACCGACTTTGGTATTTTTCTGATGGAACTATATACTTTTTTCTGTGGCATTTGAAAGAAGGTGCTGAGAGAATTTCAGCGACATAACATCTACGGGACTCGATCAAATAGTATCAAGATAACAGCGCCGCAAACAACTGTCACGCCGTCAAAAGAAGAGGTTAAGCAAAAATCTTCCCTGTTATGCCAAATGTAAGCAAACACGTAGCTCAAGTATGGTTCTTGTGTTTACAGTGCGCTTCATGCTCATCAGTGCGTGTTCTGCTGTTGTAGCAGCAGATAACTTCCTCGTAAAGATATTGAGACATTCACAACGTATACGAGTCGAGAAAGTGAATATCATTTATGGCGACTGTCGACAACCTATTGAAACAGCGATGCGGTTGTATGCAGATCGTGCCAAGCACTCATGATCTTTCTTTGCAAAGATTATAATAAAATTTGTAAAAACTGGAAGTGTGGAGAATAACGTACGCCAAGGAAAACGAGAGCAAATGATAAAGAACTGAAACTAACATTTTAACAACAGTAACACACAATGTAAATGCCACTAAGAGGTAGCTCGAAAATACGAGAGGGATCAATCAAATGAGTGTTCTGCGAGCACTACATTCCATTGCATTTCATCCTCTTCACATTTCGCTGCATTCGTGGCAATGACAACTATAACTGGTTACAGTTCTCCGCATGTTATCTACGAAAAATGCGAAGTGATTTGGCATAACTATGCAAAATTTTCTTTATGGAAAAAAAAAACCGGATCCAAACCATGGACAAATCAGTCTTCGCAATTTGCACTAATCGTCAGCTGAAAATCCATGGTGATTCGAAGAGGTGAATAAAACAACGCTCTCTGTCTATCAACGTTTGGTGCGCGTTTTTCAAGGTCCGTATCATTAGTCCTTGTGTTATTGATTGAAATCTAAATACACTCAAGTATCTCGATTTCCTAAGATATGGTGCTGCCGCAGTTATTGGAAAATATCCCACTGGACATAAGGCGATCAGTGTGATACCAAAATGACGATTTTCACTCCCATTCCAAACATGTAATGATACATTCTCTTAGGAGAACATTTGGAGAGTACGAGTAAGGTCGTTTAGGAAACGCAAATTGTCTGCACACTCACCGTACTTAACCCTTCTATACCTTTATCTGCGGCGAAAATTGAAACAAGGGTTTTATTAGGAAATAGCGACGACTACGGAACAAGAAATACCTTAAACAAGAGCCTGTTCACTCCAGATAAAATTCAATAATTCAATGTGCAATATTGTTTCTCCAGAATCTGTTTATAGCGTGTAGCCATGCTCAAGGAAAACGTTTTCAGAACTTGGTATGATAGCTGTTAAAATAAGTACACGAACCCTAAATAAGTTACTTGTTTGCTTACATTTGGTATGACGGGTAGGCGTTTGTGGAATCTCTTCTCCTGACGGCGTGACAATGGTTTGCGGCGCTGTTATCTTGATGCTAATTGATCAAGTTCCATATATGATACGCTGTTAACGTTCTCTTAGAAGCTTTTTTCAAATGGCACAGAAAAAATTGTATAGTTCTATATTACCAGATCTCCCTATTTGTAGACATAAGGAGTCAGACTCTCGCAACTGCCGACCTACAGTCATAAACATTCGTTTCCAAGAATTTCACCAATTTGAAAATTGTTTATTATTCAACTTTTCTAGTAGGGTGTTACTACTATTGACCCTCTATACATATAACACGTATGGGAGTCCATAGTAATAACACCCTACTAGAAAATTGAATAATGAACAATTTTCAAATAGGTGAAATTCTTGGAAACGAGTGTTTGTGACTGTAGATCGGCAGTTGCAAGAGTCTGATACCTTATGCCTACAAATCGGGAGATCTGGCAACATGTGGATTCGCTATTGTGTTGAGGTAGCTGACGAGTTGGTAAGCTCAGAAGCTATATTTTCTATAGTTGACTATAGCGACAATTCTTCCCTTATGGTCGTCGGGTGACGCATAGAACATGAGCCGAACTGATATGTAGAGTGTAGTTGTAATGAAACTTGTATGTGAGCACCTCGCAAACTGTTTGAGCGTAATTGTTACGTCACGACGTATACAATTTGTCGTCAAAAACTACTATGAATAATTTGATTAGAAACAAAGTAATACGCTTACACGGAATTCGAATTCATACGAAGTACTGTCCATGGCTAGCAGCCTCATACCAACATTGAATCCATGACTGGGAGCATTTCTGGAAGGCATCTTTTGGAAGATCCTTCAGCTGATTTGTCGTAGTCCCCTTAATGTCCGGAATAGTGTCAAAACGTTTTCCTTTAAGAGCGGTATTAATTTTTGGGAAGAGCCAGAAGTCGTATTGTGCTAAATCTGGTGAGTGAGGCGGATGTGGACAGACAGGAACACTTTTTGCGCCCAAAAACTCGCGAGTGAAAAGCGATATGTGGCACGGTGCATTGTCGTGATGATGAAGGAAGCCATTGGCCCAATTTGCTGGTCTGTTGCTTCGTACATCGCTTCGTAAATTTTGCAGTACGCCCAAGTAAAATTCAGCATTTATAGTTGTTCCCTTGGAACGAATTCTGATCGCACTATGACCTCAATATGAAAAAAAAGAACAGTGAGCATGATTTTGGTATTTCATTTTGCCTGACGTGCCTTGTTAAGGTCACAAAATCCACTGATTTTCCATTAGGGATTCTGAATTTTCGTCTCATAGTCATACCCATAGATCCAAGTTTTATCTCCAGCTACAATTTTGTCCAGATCTGAATGAAGATGAATCGTCAACTCCATGCAAACTGACATACAATTCCCTTCCTTTCATCACTCAAAAGTCTGCAAACAAATTTTTCTCTCACTCGTCTCATTTGGAAATTATTAGTGAAAATGCTTTGCATTGTTCCGTACGAGATGCTAATTCATCGGTAAGTTCTCGAATAGTTATTTGTCTGCTTGAACGTACAATTTTTGACACTTTTTGCACGTTTTCTACTGTTTTTGAGGTTAATGGTGGTTCCAAACGTTGCTTGTCTTCTACAGACTCATTTCCGCTTTTAAAGCGCTCATACCAAATGTAAACAATCTTCAGAGTTACATCATTATCACCATACACCAAATTCAACATTTCATGAGTTTCTTTGGCACTTTTTTGCAACTTGAAACAGAACTTAATGTTGAAGCGTGACAGACTCAGTAAATAAAACAAAAGTGGTTGTAGCACCAGCAACAGCTGTTACAAAAATTCATTCGCAGTATTTTTTGATCACAGCTCGTATGTGGCGGAGGAGTCATGGGGTGCATGGTGAGGGGTGGAAGATGATAATATTTTTATGTGACATAGTAACAAATTAACAATTTTCGGATTTTTTGCTTTATCTGCACTGTGAAACCTTGCTTCTAGCCAAATTTCATGACTCTAGGTCAATGTGAAGCACCCTATAGGTTTTGATGAGTGAGTTTATGTGAACCAAATATATGATATAAATGGCCGTACCTTTTGATTGCGTTCACTTAGAGGCTTAATTTTTTTACACCGCCTAGGGACCGTTGGCCTTATTGTATGGCGCAAATTTCAACGTGATACCTCCACCCGTTCTGGAAAAAGACGGACAGACAAACGGACAACAAAATGTTCCTCTGATTTCGCTGTTACCAATTGAGGTAAGGAACTTTTAAAAACGAAAATCAGCACAGTAATGCAAAGTTCAATATTACACAGATTGCAGTTCACAAACACATCAACATATTGCATTTTAACCACAGATTTATAATCTGGGCGAGGTTGAGAGTTGGCAATACTCTCTTAGGATTTAAAGGTTGGCTACAGCGCACATACACAAGCTCTGGAATCTAAGATATTGTTGATATTGTTGATATCTAAGATATTGTTAAGATACTGATAGATTAACTAGTGGCAGTTTTGAAGCCAGGGTAGGAGCCCGCCTGCTGTGGTGCGCACGTGTGTTGGGCGAGGGATCCTCACCGAGCTGCCGTTCTGCTGTGTCCGTGACACAGGATTTGGTATTGAGTTGATATCTTTTATAATTTGCAGCGCACTTATTAATTTAAAGCAAAGGGTTTGTGTATGTGCATAGCAGCAGACGGTAATTTTGATAATGATAGGAGTTGAATTCTTAAGGGAAACCATTGTTAGACGAATAGATTAAGTATTGATTTTTGTCATTGATTTCATTTGTAATTGTCAGGGAATTGTTTCACTACGTATTTAATTGAGAAGTATTTCGGTCTGTCTCAAGATTTTGATTTATTTGTAATATTGCTTTAATGCCACTGGAGGCAGATTAACATATGAAGCGATTATTCAAAGAGCTTCTAGCGTTTTGTTAATTGAATGAGAAAGACTCGCTTTCAGAATATAGTTTTTAAAAAAAAGGAATTACTTGTTTGGGTTATGATTTATCGAGTTTAGATTTGACCAAACCCTTTCTCTTGAATTATATGTAGTTGTAGTAAGCAGCAGCGGCCGCAGCAACAGCAGGAGCCGCCATACAGAACATGCATTGCACTCAGCATGAATAATAGGTTTTTTTGTTTTTGTTAAATGACGGAATGCGGCAGATCAAGCAGTGGCAGCAGAAAGACCAAGTAAGTTATCTGTTGCGCACAGGACCAATTTAAAAAAAATAAAGTTTAGGCGATCTCTGTAATAGTAAAGTTAACAAGAGTACAAGCATGAGATTTTCAGTAGAAAACACAAGATAAGAAGATAGAGCTCGCGACTTTCAAGGTATCTCATACATTATCTATGCACTTGTACCAACGCTTTAGTTAATACTGGTTAGAACATTGTTGTTTTAGTTAAACAAATTACGTGTATTGATATATTTATACCTTGTACATTGAGTGTGACATTTCAATTGTTTCATAATGCTTTTCACAGAAACTGTTAAAAATAAGTCCTCTAGTATCAGGCTTTGCATGTTTAGTTCATGGACACTATCTGTCCCAAAAGCTATTACGTCATTAAGAATAAGAGGTGGTTCTGACTTCCAATACATGTTAGTAAAGCTGGCAATAATTTCTAAAAGTGAAACCAAAGACAGAAACGTGAACTACATGAAGAAAGTTGTTAAATCTAATTCAAGTAAAAAGATCATAGTAGAAGTGAGCAGATAAAATAAAACAGTATTATGTAATGGCCAAAAGTGCCTGTCATGTTACAGCAGAAACAACTTTCAGTATGTAAAGTTTAGGTTATGACGAACAAAGGGCATTCTCTCTGAAGCAATGGAATGGGAGTAGATCGAGTGGTCGCAGTCGATCTCGGATTTATGAAAAGAGCGGCGAGTTTTAGAGACTTATTTCTAAGGAGCTGAAAAAGATGTACTCTTTGGAAAAGACCGCATTTATTTTGGTTCTTTCTTTCATGCTATATTAGTCTTATGAGGCTCATTTTTGCACCCCCTGCTTCCCTTTAATGTATGTGCACATAGGTTCGCAGGTATGCGTGATGAAAAACTTTTCTGAGTTACATAAATCCACGTAGGTGAAGATCGTAATACATGTAGGAGTTTCTATTTGTACTTATAAAGACAAGGCTGTTTGTTTTTATGTGTTTTAATTTACTGCACCGGTATCGAGCACATGCGCATCATCAGCGGTCCTACAGAATATCCTAAAAACAATACGTAATAAACGCTATAGGCTATATGTTATGAGAGTTGGAATGTGTTTTTAATTTGTGTTTGACTCTTCCTTACTTACATATATTTTACTTTTAAGACTTCAAAGAATTTTTTCAGAAGTTCTATTATTTTTATAGACTTTGTAGCATGACTACAAATGAAGGAAATCATACTTTCAAATATCAGTGACATATTTTCTTGTTAAAGATACCAGTGTTGTCGAAAATATCGGTTCTTGTGTATTTTTTCTTTCGTTTTGGTAATGTGTTCGATCTCTATGTTTCTTTCGCCCATTGGTAATAAATATATAAAAACATATTTAATGTATAATTAAAACATGCAAATATTAATAGTATAAATTCTATTATGTTCCGTTTAAAATGTTGCTTCATCTTTGAATGAGGATATTTGTAAAATTTTCAATAAAATATTTATATTTTAGGGCGGTTTGTTCGTTAAGAATACTACTCGGAATTTTTTCCACATAAGTAAAAAATTTTGTTTCCTCCAGAATGTTTAGGTGTTTGCCTTTATCAGCAGTGTGTATAGTTGACATGCATTCTGTTATGTTTGTCGTTTTGCGGTTTTTACTCTCTCAATTAATATTGATGGACTGTTTTCACTTCTATTCACGTGCTCTTGGGATCTCGTTTTAAAACTCCTCCATGTTTGCCGACGTATATTTTCTCACAGTCTTTACATTTTAATTTATAAATTCCAGATCTTGGAAATTTTGTTGGGCGTTCCGGGGAGTAGTATGTTCGTGTTCTTGCTGTATTCTCTGATCTGAATCCAATTTCTAGATTTGCTTTTTGTAGGGAGGGTTGAAGTTTGTCTGATATTTGTCCTTTATATAGTAAAAGAATATATTTGGCTCTGTCTTTATTTTGAATTCGTCTAAGTGTAATTTTTTCTTTTAATGTACTTTTATTCGTTTTGTTTACTTTGGGAAGAATTTCGTCGACAATTGCACGGTCTCTGTGCTATAGTTCTGAGTGTGGCAATTTCTGATTTAATATTGTATCGATTTAGTGGCTATCTATATATTCTGTTAATACAAGAGCGAAAATATGTTTCTTTGTGGCTTCTGTGATGGCAAGAGCTGTTGTAGATCACTGTAGCTGTGGTTGTAGGTTTTCTGAAAGTGTTGAAGGCATGTGCTGAATTTTCTTTCTCAATTTCTGAGTCTATTTTCTTGTTATCCTCGTGTTCTATTGTGAATGTGATGAGGGAGTGTAGTTCACTGAATTGTGAAGGGAATGTGTATTTCTTCTTTAAGGGGAGCCGGAGGTGGTCAAATCCAAAAAATTACGATTTTTTTTTTTGCTACCGAAAATTAATTGGAACATTCCTCTTTTATGTAAACTTTGAATTATTGTTCTACTCGCCCTAGAAGTGGAGTTATTACCATTTTCCCCCACACCTGCAGAGGAAATGGGCGGCCGCTGAATGCATCTAACACCCTCTCGTGACTTCCTGGCGAACTGCTTGGGATTTTCTCGGCCTGTTACGCATACAGCGCCTTATGTTACGCATACAGCGAGTGTGCAAGGGTTGGCTACATTGTTTTCTGTGACAAATGAAGCGCTAAGAGCGCGGAACATCGTCTCTTTGCTGTTAACCGTTTCGAATTAGTTCAGTGTTGCGTCTGTTGTTGGTAGTATTATACTTCTTGTGTAAAGCGTTGTTCTGGTTACGATGCCACGTTTTAGTAACCATGTATATAAGAAGAGGAAGAACGTAGGGAAAAGAAAATTAACACTAATACCAAGTTGCGATACTACAATTACTGAAACAGTGCGTTCTTCTGCTAAGCAACACATGGCTGGCCATAGCCCTGTGACATCTTCTAGCAAGAAGCTGACTGGTGGAAGTGACAGATTTCGTGAATATGTTAGTTACAGTGATGATATTAACGAAGTACTGAATATTGGATTATTATCTTCTGTGCTGAAAGAAAGTGTTCTGTGCAAAATGTGTTCAAGTGTAGGAGTGGGACTAGAGATAACAAAGCACTTTGGTTTAGCTTGTGAGATGAAGATAATCTGTGCATGTTGCAAGTATCAAGTGACTTTCTACAATTCACATGCCAGTTTCTTTGGTGAAAATGGACGATCTAGAGTGCTTGATGTGAATGCTCGACTTGTGTATGGTCTTCGATCCATTGGAAAAGGGTCTGCTGCTGGTAAACTGTTTTGTGGTATTATGAACTTGCCATCGCCTCCAAGCAAATTTGGGTACTACTGTGAACTGGTAGGATCCTTTGTTGAAGATGTGGCTTTGAAAACCATGAAGGAAGCAGTGGAGGAATCTGTAGAAATGAAGGGTGGTTCTAGGGATTTGGTAGTGGCATTAGATGGTTCCTGGCAAAAGAGGGGTCATAAATCCCTGAATGGGGTTGTAACTGCTACTTGCGGTGATAGTGCAAAAGTGATAGATGTTGCAATATTATCAAAACATTGTAGGTGCAAAAATAAAATCAAAGGAGAGCACAGTGGAACCTGTGAGGCCAATTTTAGTGGATCAAGTGGAGCAATGGAAGTGGATGGAGTGAAACAAATTTTTGAATGTTCAGTTCCCAGATAAAACGTTAGGTACAAATACTACCTTTGGGATGGTGACTCCAAAGGTTTCAAGACTATAGAGGAACTGAAACCATATGGAAATGAATTTGTAGTTGAAAAGTTGGAATCCATTGGGCATGTGCAAAAGTGTATGGGTGCACGGCTTCGAAGGCTCAAACAAACTTTGGGTTCAAGTAAGCTCAGTGATGGAAAGACAATAGGAGGGAGAGGCAGGCTTACTGATGAGGTGATTGAACGTCTACAGAGATACTATGGGTATGCTGTAAGGCAAAATACTAGTAATGTTAGTGACATACGAAAACCAGTGTGTGCATTGTTCCTTCATACTGCCTCTTCCAATGAATACCCTTAACACAGCCTGTGCCCAAAAGATTCCTGGTGCAAATATAATGCAAAAAAGGACTATGATCACAAACATGGTTTGCCAGCAGCTGTGATAAATGCAATAAAACCAATTTTTCATGACTTAGCACAGCCAGAATTGTTACACGAATGTCTACACGGAAAGACGCAGAATCCTAATGAGAGCGTAAACAATTTGATTTGGAAAGTGATTCCTAAAAGGGTGTTTGTAAGCATAAAAACACTGCACTTTGGCATTTATGATGCAATAGCAACCTACAACCAAGGGAACAGTGTGAAGTGTGAAGTTCTGAAGGCATTAGGATTTACAGCTGGGGTGAACACTGTACGAGCACTAAGAAATATTGACAGAGAAAGGATAAGAGGAGCAGAAAGAAGAGAAAGGCATATGAAGTATGATGGAACAACAGGCCATAAAAGAAGACAGAAGAGGAAGCTTTTGGAGGATGAAGAAGAAGACCCTGATAATCCATCCTATAGTGCAGGAATGTATTGAGAAACTTTGATAGCCATTTCCCGTAAATTAGAATTTTTCGAATATAAGGAACATTTTCTCAAAATTCACTCAAGCTAGAGAGATAAAATTTTTATACAGTACTCCTAGTGGTCAAAGTTACATTGTAACACAGCCATTTGGCAATATGTTCAGTAGTTTCATTTCAGTTTAATTATAAAGCAATTATTTGTAAAAAAATTTGGGTCATTAATAAAAAAAATAATTGGAAGGAAACTAGAAAAGAAACTCCAAAATCCCTCTGTCATAACTGCAATACTAAACCACTCTATATGTAAAAAAATTCAAATTTTTCTATTTGGTAGTTTATTCATAAATGTTCCTCAAACTTAGTGATTTTAGCATGGGCAGCATAGGCACCTCCGGCTCCCCTTAATTCCATTTATTAGTACTAGGGTATCAACAACATATCCTTGGTAGTATTGTACTTTATTGTACCGCTCTGTGTGCTTATTGAAGAAATCATTTTCAGTTTTGTCAAGAAATATATTTGGTAGAGAGGCAGTAAGACAGTTTCTAATTGCAAGACCTTTTTCTTGTTTGTAGTGTTAGTTGTTAAAAATAAAATATTTGCACTGCAAAGTAAATTTAAGTAATGTGATAAAATCATTTATTTCCGCTCTCCCCATTCGGCCATGTCTCCAAAGATTTGCTTTGATAATGTGGATGGTTTCACTGAATGTGACGTTAGCAGATAGACTTAACATCTAATGAAAACAATCTAGAATTTTCTGTAATTTTTATTCTTTTATTTGATGTATGAGGTCTTTTGAATTTTTAACTGCATATTGTTTCTCATAAGCATAATATTTATTATGAATATCGTTTACGTTTTTGCTCAGGTCGTATATATTTTTTATAGAACCGCTGATGATGAGCATATGCTCGATACTGGTCCGATAAATTAAGACACATAAAAAAGAATCAGCCATGTCTTTACATGTACAAAGAAAAATGTTTTTCATCAACTATACGAAGGTTGCAAGGCAACCTGATAACAAAACATGAACTTAAACTATTTATATAAAACTGTCGTTTTAAGTTTTAGTGATGCCTGCCATGTGTTCTGCACGTTGACTACGTTATCTTACAATCGACTTATAGCTATTTGACTAATCATTATTTTTAAATTTTACTTAGATGTATGGAAACAAGTGTAGTAACTTAACCAATTTTTGACAACATGTGTCAAGTGTTTCCCCTCAGTCACACTGCATACGTCGGAGCTGCATCTCAGGAAAATTAAAGACGTCCATACTCGATGGCTGATAGCTAGCAACTGTTCATGAAAGTGACTCCATAAAGTGACATACCGTACGTGGCGAGGAAAAGACTTCGTTATTTGGTTCCATGCTGTAATCTGAAACATAAACTGATTTGTACGTATTTACTTCGTTTCATATGCTCCCAATCGAAATGAGACAGACAGAATGCTTTGAAAAACTCACTCTGCAGTCTTGACTGGTGCTTCGACCACATCACATAGGTCTTGACTCGCCGGCATTAATACCATTCTGTACCGACTCTGCCAACTACCTGCAGTGATTCTCGAGGAGACTGAAATTGTATACTAACATTTCTGTTTCAATTGCAGGTGTCCAATTTACGTTTACCAGAATGAAAAATGCACCTATCATAGCACAAAAAGCGAGCAGAGTTAGGGATGCAAAAGACAGAAATTAGATTTTCGACTTATGTACAAACATCAAAGACACTTAAAACATCTTGGCGCATTCGCGCTTATTTACTGGTTAGTTTAGTACCCATCTCATGTAATATAGTGCATCGTGTCAATCAAAGTAACATAATACATGACATCATCCCCCTAGAAACATATCCACCACCAGAAATTTTATCCAACCACCTCCCCCGGGAAAACTTTGTAGGTGGTGAATCTTCTCGGTTTTGGGCACAGAATCAGGGACTGCAGCCTATAAATTGCAAGATGCAGGCGCGCCAACACCTTGCAGCTACGAGAGCTCACTGAACTAGAGAAGTAGGTTTAACTCGTTAAAAAGCGCGAACATATCAAGATGTTTTGATTTAAATATCTTTGATACTCGTTTTACTAAGGTTTGAAGCACCTCTTTTCTTTATACCGTGTTTGCGATTTAAAAACTGGGTGGTTTTGGAAATCAGCCTTATGCAAACACAGCCCACCGAGGTGGCCGAGCGGTTCCAGGCGCTACAGTCTGGAACCGCGCGACCGCTACGGTCGCAGGTTCGAATCCTGCCTCGGGCATGAATGTGTGTGATGTCCTTAGGTTTAACTAGTTCTAAGTTCTAGGGGACTGATGACCTCTGATGTTAAGTCCCACAGCGCTCAGAGACATTTTTTTATGCAAACACAATTAGTTAATTTTTTATATTTACCCAGATATGTTTCGACACCAATGCGTCATCTTCTGTGGGTCAAATTTTATTACTTAAAATTACATCGGTAACTGAATTGCATTATTATACACTCCTGGAAATTGAAATAAGAACACCGTGAATTCATTGTCCCAGGAAGGGGAAACTTTATTGACACATTCCTGGGGTCAGATACATCACATGATCACACTGACAGAACCACAGGCACATAGACACAGGCAACAGAGCATGCACAATGTCGGCACTAGTACAGTGTATATCCACCTTTCGCAGCAATGCAGGCTGCTATTCTCCCATGGAGACGATCGTAGAGGCGCTGGATGTAGTCCTGTGGAACGGCTTGCCATGCCATTTCCACCTGGCGCCTCAGTTGGACCAGCGTTCGTGCTGGACGTGCAGACCGCGTGAGACGACGCTTCATCCAGTCCCAAACATGCTCAATGGGGGACAGATCCGGAGATCTTGCTGGCCAGGGTAGTTGACATACACCTTCTAGAGCACGTTGGGTGGCACAGGATACATGCGGACATGCATTGTCCTGTTGGAACAGCAAGTTCCCTTGCCAGTCTAGGAATGGTAGAACGATGGGTTCGATGACGGTTTGGATGTACCGTGCACTATTCTGTGTCCCCTCGACGATCACCAGTGGTGTACGGCCAGTGTAGGAGATCGCTCCCCACACCATGATGCCGGGTGTTGGCCCTGTGTGCCTCGGTCGTATGCAGTCCTCATTGTGGCGCTCACCTGCACGGCGCCAAACACGCATACGACCATCATTGGCACCAAGGCAGAAGCGACTCTCATCGCTGAAGACGACACGTCTCCATTCGTCCCTCCATTCACGCCTGTTGCGACACCACTGGAGGCGGGCTGCACGATGTTGGGGCGTGAGCGGAAGACGGCCTAACGGTGTGCGGGACCGTAGCCCATCTTCATGGAGACGGTTGCGAATGGTCCTCGCCGATACCCTAGGAGCAACAGTGTCCCTAATTTGCTGGGAAGTGGCGGTGCGGTCCCCTACGGCACTGCGTAGGATCCTACGGTGTTGGCGTGCATCCGCGCATCGCTGCGGTCCGGTCCCAGGTCGACGGGCACGTGCACCTTCCGCCGACCACTGGCGACAACATCGATGTCCTGTGGAGACCTCACGCCCCACGTGTTGAGCAATTCGGCGGTACGTCCACCCGGCCTCCCGCATGCCCACTATACGCCCTCGCTCAAAGTCCGTCAACTGCACATACGGTTCACGTCCACGCTGTCGCGGCATGCTACCAGTGTTAAAGACTGCGATGGAGCTCCGTATGCCACGGCAAACTGGCTGACACTGACGGCGGCGGTGCACAAAAGCTGCGCAGCTAGCGCCATTCGACGGCCAACACCGCGGTTCCTGGTGTGTCCGCAGTGCCGTGCGTGTGATCATTGCTTGTACAGCCCTCTCGCAGTGTCCGGAGCAAGTATGGTAGGTCTGACACACCGGTGTCAATGTGTTCTTTTTTCCATTTCCAGGAGTGTACATCGATTTTAGTGCTCGTTTTCGTCGATTTTTGACAGCATGTCATATTTTCCGTCCTGTTTCGTGTCTCTGGTTGGTGTCTCAATCAGCTGCCGTTTAGTGCATTTCTTTCACTGTGTTTATCACAAATTTCCGCTCACTACTTCTCCTCACATGTACTTACACAAAATGTGGTGAAATGTGATCTACACAGACACTCCCGACAACACACATTTTCAGTGTGTTGTCGGAAGTGTCTGTGCAGATCACATTTCACTGCTAATATAGCAGAAAACTGATGATGACGAAAAGACATCTGTGAATATCTGGTATAAAATATTTACAGGTTTCAGTATCGACAGATATCATAAACTTGGTGATAAAATTGTAGGAAAGCGACATAATTAAGCAATCCGATTATAGTTTCCATTTTAGACAGAATAAGATATTGTACGAACGGCTTGCGGAGTGAATTCCGGAACAAAGCGCTATAGAAAGAACGCGAAATAGCAGTAATACTTGCGCCACTGCAAGCAATTACCGATCAGCGCTCTGATTAACAAGTCCCATTACGTGCCACAAACCAATCAAATCGTAATTCCTCACCTAATGCGATCGATCGGGCACTGTAAAACTCAATTAACTTAGCTCACTCTCCGGTTGAATTTTTGAAGGCGAACGTATGCAAAAATTCAAGTCTCAGTATAGGCTCATGGACTCGTTATAATTCTTTCATTTAAAAGAAAGCAGTTGCAGCCACAAACAGTGAAGCAGATGATTCTGATATTGATCCAGATTTCTATGTGGCTTAACGCTAAATAAAAGAAAATAATATAGTGAAGCGGTTGAAATATTGTATAGTCTAAATGCACATTGGTAGAACGACTCTGATAGTAAAAAATGCCATAAAAATCCAGTCAGCACGTGTTTGCAAACCATGCTCCGATGTCAATTAGAGCCAGCTGCTCCATCCAGGGTGATTTAAGGCCACTCTTGAATGTGTTGAGGTTTTTTTCCGTTCCACACCCCGATAGAATAGTTATTTAGATGCCCACTTTTCCCAAGCACTGTTAGTGAGTGGAACGGTAGAGAAATAGTCTGAGGTGGTTTGAATAACCCTCTGCCAGGCACTTAAGTGTGAATTGCACAGTAGTTATGCAGATGTAGAATTACGGATTTAATTAATACCAAAGTTTGCCGGCCAGGGTGGCCGAGCGGTTCTAGGCGCTACAGTCTGGAACCGCGCGACCGCTACGATCGCAGGTTCGAATCCTGCCTCGGGAATGGATGTGTGTGATGTCCTTAGGTTAGTTAGGTTTAAGTAGTTCTAAGTTCTAGGGGACTGATGACCTCAGAAGTTAAGTCCCATAGTGCTCAGAGCTATTTGAACCATTTGAATATCGAAGTTTGGTTTTCATGTACAGAGCACATTCTTCCACTGTACTTGACACTGACATTCGTGGACGCTGCGCATTGTCCATTGAGAATGCCAGATAGATGCAACCAGTTTCCCTCATTAGTGCGAGTGCTGTCCGTCTTCAATCGCCTGGATGTGCAGCTAGCAGTGCGGTGAACCTACCGCCGACCAAGCCAAGCTCTACCAAAATATTCAAACAACCCTTAAAGTGACTGCTAAAAAAAACTGACCCATGACTTTCGAGTGAACAGTCTGTTAAAAATGTTTCCCAGTTCACCATGTGTCAACTGTGGTTAGCTCTCAAGTAGGACTTAGTAAGGCAACAAGAAACGAAATACACTCATACAAAGTTCCAAAACCTGCACATTCCCATAACATCTCATATACTTTAATACACTGTTTTAAAAACTTTTTACAAAAATTCACTTGTGGTCAGCAATTTACCCATAATTTTAATACACAATCAGTGAATATGAAAATTAATTCCTACTTTTCCAGGTGCATGCATACTCACAAATAATTCACACAATCCCAGATCCTTAAACATCCACAATTCTTAGAACAATTACTACATCTATTGCAAACCTCAATAAATAAATCAATGTACATTTCTCCCTTAAAAAATTAATTCATAAGTTTCATAACTTCATCCCTCTATCAATTTCACTCCCACGCACCAGTCGCAGCCTCCAACTGCCATTTACATCAGACTTCCAATAAGCATTAATAAAATTTGCTCTCCCACATATACATTCACACAGGCAATATCTCCCAAAATAATTTATAGCTATATACAAAACAGTAAATACAAGACTCACTTTATGCACAAGAGCGCAATGCTATATCTTTATTCTATTATATGAATGTGCCATCATATTCACACCTGTTAGTTCTCTTTTGAATCCCACCATCTTTCTGCAATATCCATCAAATTCAAGAACCCTGTGTTTCACAATGGTATTGTATCGTCACTTATTTAAGGAGGTTTCAACCAGTAACAACAAAACAACCCATACTGAAAACACTTTCATCACCTGAGTGGCTGTATGGACATGATGAATACAGATCACAGCAATGTACTGGCTGTCAAATACGCATTACAGTTTGTTAATGTTTACCCGCTGTGCACAATGTTACCCTTATTATATATGCTTGATGTGTACTCATATCCTATAATGTCGGTTAGACCGTCAGTGAGAGAGCACTTCGATTTCCTGCTGCTAATAAGGCGAGTACACCGTTCGCTTGTTACACATTTTTACGAGCTTCAAACAGGTACAACTTATTTTCAGTTATCTGGGTAGTTACTATTTTATTTTTGTAATTTCTTGCGTGTTTGAGTGCCTACTAGACACAACCTTTTATTTTAATAACAGTGTAGTGTACAGTATCGCCGTTGCTACTGACCCTCGTATCGTACAGGCTTTTGTTTGTTTGGTTAGAACAGCTCAGTGTCGGTTAGACCGTCAGTGAGAGAGCACTTCGATTTCCTGCTGCTAATAAGGCGAGTACACCGTTCGCTTGTTACACATTTTTACGAGCTTCAAACAGGTACAACTTATTTTCAGTTATCTGCGTAGTTACTATTTTATTTTTGTAATTTCTTGCGTGTTTGAGTGCCTACTAGACACAACCTTTTATTTTAATAACAGTGTAGTGTACAGTATCGCCGTTGCTACTGACCCTCGTATCGTACAGGCTTTTGTTTGTTTGGTTAGAACAGCTCAGTGTCGGTTAGACCGTCAGTGAGAGAGCACTTCGATTTCCTGCTGCTAATAAGGCGAGTACACCGTTCGCTTGTTACACATTTTTACGAGCTTCAAACAGGTACAACTTATTTTCAGTTATCTGGGTAGTTACTATTTTATTTTTGTAATTTCCTGCGTGTTTGAGTGCCTACTAGGCACAACCTTTTATTTTAATAACAGTGTAGTGTACAGTATCGCCGTTGCTACTGACCCTCGTATCGTACAGGCTTTTGTTTGTTTGGTTAGAACAGCTCAGTGTCGGTTAGACCGCCAGTGAGAGAGCACTTCGATTTCCTGCTGCTAATAAGGCGAGTACACCGTTCGCTTCTTACACATTTTTACGAGCTTCAAACAGGTACAACTTATTTTCAGTTATCTGGGTAGTTACTATTTTATTTTTGTAATTTCTTGCGTGATTGAGTGCCTACTAGACACAACCGTTTATTTTAATAACAGTGCAGTGTACAGTATCGCCGTTGCTATCGACCCTCGTATCGTACAGGGTTTTGTTTGTTTGGTTAGAACAGCTCAGTGTCGGTTAGACCGTCAGTGAGAGAGCACTTCGATTTCCTGCTGCTAATAAGGCGAGTACACCGTTCGCTTGTAGGGTAAACATAGTCATGTGTAGGGACTGTGGTTGTTGTGAGCGGACGCAAGGAGAATTGGCCACTCTTCGGGGGCAGGTGGAGGCTTTGTCTGTTAGGCTCATCGAGCTCGAGGCGCAGGCGTCGGCTCGTAGTGGCGTTGGGGCAACTGTGGCCTTGGAATCGCATGGAACCCCTGATGTCGCTGCGTCTTCCGGCAGTGAGCATCTTACCGGTCAGCCATCACTCCAGAGTGAATGGCGGACAGTGGTGGGCTCGCGCGTGCCTGGCCGAAAGGCGAAGGTGGGATCTGGCCGCGTGGCAGCTGCCTTTCCCCTTTCCAACAGGTACGGGGTGCTTCCTAGTGGTGATGACATCGTTTCCGAGCCACCACAGGATGCCTCGCCTGTTGGGCCAGTGGCCGATTCTCCGGCAAGGTCCCGACAGTCACAGAGGGCGGGCCTATTAGTTATAGGGAGCTCCAACGTTAGGCGGGTTATGGAGCCCCTTAGGAAAATAGCGGGTAGGTCGGGGAAGAATGCCAGTGTGCACTCGGTGTGCTTGCCGGGGGGTCTCGTCCGTAATGTGGAGGGGGCCCTTCCGGCAGCTATTGAACGCACTGGGTGTGACCGGCTGCAGATAGTAGCACATGTCGGAACGAATGACGCCTGCCGCTTGGGTTCTGAGGCCATCCTTGGTTCCTTCCGGCGGCTGCCTGATTTGGTGAAGACAACCAGCATCGCATGCGGAGTGCAAGCTGAGCTTAATATCTGCAGCATAGTGCCCAGAGTCGATCGCGGTCCTCTGGTTTGGAGCCGTGTGGAGGGTCTAAACCAGAGGCTCAGACGACTCTGCGACTATAATGGTTGCAAATTCATCGACCTCCGTTATTGGGTGGAGAACTGTAGGGCCCCCCTAGACAGGTCAGGCGTGCACTACACACCGGAAGCAACTACTAGGGTAGCAGAGTACGTGTGGCGTGCACACGGGGGTTTTTTAGGTTAGAGGGACCCCCCCTTGGGCGATACGATAAAATACCTGACGGCTTACCAGAGAGGACATTATCATCGTTGATAAAGAACGTCCGTCCTCAGAGACCAAAAACAGGAAAAGTCAACGTAATATTGGTAAACTGCAGGAGTATCCAGGGCAAGGTTCCTGAATTAGTATCTCTTATTGAAGGAAATAGTGCGCATATAGTATTAGGAACGGAAAGTTGGTTAAAACCGGAAGTGAACAGTAACGAAATCCTAGACACAGAATGGAATATATACCGCAAGGATAGGATAAACGCCAATGGTGGAGGAGTATTTATAGCAGTAAAGAATTCAATAATATCCAGTGAAGTTATTAGCGAATGCGAATGTGAAATAATCTGGGTTAAGTTAAGTATCAAAGGTGGGTCAGATATGATAGTCGGATGCTTCTATAGACCACCTGCATCAGCAACCGTAGTAGTTGAGCGCCTCAGAGAGAACCTGCAGAACGTCGTGAAGAAGTTTCGTGATCATACTATTGTAATAGGGGGAGACTTCAATCTACCAGGTATAGAATGGGATAGTCACACAATCAGAACTGGAGCCAGGGACAGAGACTCTTGTGACATTATCCTGACTGCCTTGTCCGAGAATTACTTCGAGCAGATAGTTAGAGAACCAACTCGTGAAGCTAACGTTTTAGACCTCATAGCAACAAATAGACCGGAACTTTTCGACTCCGTGAATGCAGAAGAGGGTATCAGTGATCATAAGTCAGTGGTTGCATCAATGACTACAAGTGTAATAAGAAATGCCAAGAAAGGAAGGAAAATATATTTGCTTAACAAGAGTGATAGGGCACAAATCGCAGAATATCTGAGTGACCACCATCAAACGTTCATTTCTGAGGAAAAGGATGTGGAACAAAAATGGAAAAAATTCAGAAACATCGTCCAGTACGCCTTAGATAAGTTCGTACCGACTAAGGTCCAAAGCGAGGGGAAAGATCCACCGTGGTATAACAATCATGTACGAAAGGTACTACGGAAACAAAGAAAGCTTCATCATAGGTTTAAGAGTAGTCGAATCATAGCTGATAAGGAAAAGCTGAACGAAGCGAAAAAGAGCGTAAAGAGAGCAATGAGAGAAGCATTCAACGAATTCGAACATAAAACATTGGCAAACAATCTAAACAAGAACCCTAAAAAGTTTTGGTCATATGTAAAATCGGTAAGCGGATCTAAATCCCCTATTCAGTCACTCGTTGACCACGATGGCACCGAAACAGAGGACGACCGAAGAAAGGCAGAAATACTGAATTCAGTGTTCCGAAACTGTTTCACTGCGGAAAATCGTAACACGGTTCCTGACTTCAGCCGTCGCACGGACGCCAAAATGGAAAATATTGAAATAAACGATATCGGAATTGAAAAACAACTGCTATCACTTAGTAGCGGAAAAGCATCCGGACCAGACGAGATACCCTTAAGATTCTACAGTGATTATGCTAAAGAACTTGCCCCCTTTCTATCAGCAATTTATCGTAGATCGCTGGAAGAACGTAAAGTACCTAGCGACTGGAAGAAAGCGCAGGTCGTTCCCATCAGATGCGAATAATTATAGGCCTATTTCGCTTACGTCAATCTGTTGTAGAATAATGGAACATGTTTTGTGTTCTCGTATTATGACGTTCTTAGATAATACAAATCTCCTTCATCATAACCAACATGGATTCCGCAAACAGAGATCATGTGAAACTCAGCTCGCCCTATTTGCCCAAGAAATTCACAGTGCCGTAGACACTGGCGAGCAGATTGATGCCGTATTCCTGGACTTCAGGAAGGCATTTGATACGGTTCCGCATTTACGTTTAGTGAAAAAAATACGAGCTTACGGAATATCGGACCAGGTTTGTGATTGGATTCAGGATTTCCTAGAAGAAAGAACACAACATGTCATTCTTAACGGTTCAAAATCTGCAGATGTAGAGGTAATTTCGGGAGTACCGCAAGGAAGCGTGATAGGACCTTTATTGTTTACAATATACATAAATGACGTAGTTGACAACATCGGTAGCTCCGTGAGGCTATTTGCAGATGACACGGTTGTCTACAAGAAAGTAGCAACATCAGAAGACTCGTACGTACTCCAGGAAGACCTGCAGAGGATTAATGCATGGTGCGACAGCTGGCAGCTTTCCCTAAACGTAGATAAATGTAATATAATGCGCATACATAGGGGCAGAAATCCATTCCAGTACGATTATGCCATAGGTGGTAAATCATTGGAAGCGGTAACGACCGTAAAATACTTAGGAGTTACTATCCGGAGCGATCTGAAGTGGAATGATCACATAAAACAAATAGTGGGAAAAGCAGGCGCCAGGTTGAGATTCATAGGAAGAATTCTAAGAAAATGTGACTCATCGACGAAAGAAGTAGCTTACAAAACGCTTGTTCGTCCGATTCTTGAGTATTGCTCATCAGTATGGGACCCTTACCAGGTTGGATTAATAGAAGAGATAGACATGATCCAGCGAAAAGCAGCGCGATTCGTCATGGGGACATTTAGTCAGCGCGAGAGCGTTACGGAGATGCTGAACAAGCTCCAGTGGCGGACACTTCAAGAAAGGCGTTACGCAATACGGAGAGGTTTATTATCGAAATTACGAGAGAGCACATTCCGGGAAGAGATGGGCAACATATTACTACCGCCCACATATATCTCGCGTAATGATCACAACGAAAAGATCCGAGAAATTAGAGCAAATACGGAGACTTACAAGCAGTCGTTCTTCCCACGCACAATTCGTGAATGGAACAGGGAAGGGGGATCAGATAGTGGTACAATAAGTACCCTCCGCCACACACCGTAAGGTGGCTCGCGGAGTATAGATGTAGATGTAGATGTAGAATGTGATAATTCTTTTATAAGAACAAATATATGTTAATTCGATGATGACATGTCATTTAGTGATGTCGAACATTCTCTGATATTTAAGCTTGCTCTTTAGAATGGCTGTGAAGCCAAAACCATGATTGTGTGAAATAAATGAACATCAGTTAGCAGTCAAATGGCGGAAATTTCTTTCAGAAAGTTCAACATGACTGTGGTCCCCCACGAAGGAAAAATCATTAACTCTTTAATTCTACATCCTTCAACAAATCAGCCTTCTTCTCTACTTTCTTTCTTCATCATGCATACATTTATATACACATTCCTATACTCGATTTCTGTATCCTCTTTAAAGAAATCACCAAATATTCCCGCAACATTCTGTTCCCCACTCAGTTTCTCCATCTTCCTGACAACCTTAGATTTTGATTCATCCCATTTCTCTGGCATTGAAACTTTATAGATCTTAGCACGACACGCCCAGTCAGTTTCTCTGCATTCTCTTTCATCAAATACGATTAACAACCTCATCGCGAACCATATGTTCATTTTCTATGAAGATATGTGTTTCCACTCCCTCTTTAGGGTGAGCATTTTCATTATTGCAACTCACTCTTACTTTACTCACCAACTCACCAATAATATAACTATAATTACCACGTACATTCGTTGGTTCAGGTACACCATTAAAATTTACTGTATTTCATCATTAGTGCATCATTACTACAAACGTTATCAGTAACAGCACATTCTCCACTTTAAACAGCCTTGCATGCAATATTCGTGGAATTCTCATCATTTACCTCTGCATCTACACACATTACTTCCTTAAAATTAATTCCACTGCTGTTAATTACCTTGCTCTCAGTTACATATTAACATCTGTTTTACTTCTGATGAAGCTAATGTCTCTGTATCAGATATCTCAGTAATCTTAACTGAAGCTTAGATCATGCTGTCTATAATATTTTCTGGTTCCGTCACCCCATTTCTATTCAGTAATTTCCTAACATCATAACGAGATGGATCATTTTTAAACTTAAATCTACTAGATGTATTGTGATTGTTCTTTCTGTTCTGTTTACTCTGTTCATTATTCCCCCCCCCCTCTCCTCCCCCCCGGCCCCGCACACACACACACACACACACACACACACACACATACACACATTTTCATCATTTACAATTGCATCCATGTTTCAAATGCCCATTTCCCTCCTATCCATTCTGTGCCATTTCTCATACTACTGCAACCGTCTCTGGTCCTATTCATAGTATAGTTATTAGCCCCCTGTGGGCTTTAAGTGAGGCTCCAGTTAGCTTCCGGCTGTGTGCCCTAAGAGGTAACATCTGGTGGGTCCTCAAGTCTTGGCCCCTGCCTTTCATCTTCTCTTCTTTGCTCATTGTCTCTTCTTCCCCAAAATACCTATTTTCTCTCTGCCGCCTATTTTTCCATCCCCTACCATGATTACTGTGCCCATTCCTCTCATCTCTCAAAAATGGTTCAAATGGCTCTGAGCACTATGGGACTCAACATCTTAGGTCATCAGTCCCCTAGACTTAGAACTACTTAAACCTAAGGACATCACACACATCCATGCCCGAGGCAGGATTCGAACCTGCGACCGTAGCAGCAGCGCGGTTCCGGACTGCAGTGCCTAGAACCGCTTAGCCACCGCGGCCGGCTCTCATCTCTCCATCTGTTATCTGATTCCCATTAAAATTATTTTAATTGTTGTAGCTACCCATGGTTTCTACCATTCTCTCTCTGTTCAATAAGTTTCGACGTATAACATAGAGCCCCATCCATTTCACAATGAAATTGAAAATTTTTTTGCACAGAATCAGTATGATTGTGGTTAAGTTCTCATTGTAAGACTTCTGGCAGTCTCCTGCTCGAAGCTTAAATTTTTGTAATAATACCCAGTGATCTGCCAGCCGGAGTGGCCGAGCGGTTCTAGGCGCTAGAGTCTGGAACCGCGCGACCGCTACGGTCGCAGGTTCGAATCCTGCCTCGGGCATGGATGTGTGTGATGTCCTTAGGTTAGTTAGGTTTAAGTAGTTCTAGGTTTTAGGGGACTGATGACCACAGTGCTCAGAGCCATTTGAACCCAGTGATCTACCCAAATGAATTTGCTTATTTGATTTCCTAACAAAAAAAAAACTTCATGCTTTCGTTTCCACCTTTTAAAGAGTCCCATTCAGAAAATCATTCCGTTACGCAGTCCCAGTTGCTTAGTCCGTTCCTAGTAAGTGCTCAAGAACATTGTTTCAGAACTTTTAAAATTAATAAACCGGTCAGCGTGCTGATTATCCCATGTCTGAGTTCCTCTTCTAACAGCCTCTTTACAAACGTAAGCAATCTTACTCATGCCAGCAACAGAATTATCCTTACATGTAGCCAAGAAACACACTGCGTGATATTTATTCCTTTTATGGAAAGGTTCGGTACAGTACACCTGCCCCATAACCTACTCTAACATTAAATTTCCACGCCCTGTTGCTACATTTTTGACAGTCTCTTCTAAAACATTTATATCCCCTTCTGATTCTTTCTTATTACTTCTTATCCCTTTATTACACAGAGATATTTCTAGTTTTATATACTTAAACTATACATTTGTTTGTTCTTCACACGTCTTACACTTCTGTTCTCATGCCACGATCTGTCTAATAAGATCACTTTACGCAGCTTGTGCCTTGACTCTTAACCCTTCCTCTATCTCATCAACTCTGTGACTGACTCCTCTACCAGTTGACATTACTTTCAGTTTCTGTGAACTTGACTTGCAACAGATTAAACTTCACACTTACAGCATTTATTTTATCCCGAAGTTTGACTCTAATTCTCCAATATTATTCTTGAACTTTGATTTCATTTCTCTAACAAATTCATATTTCATTTCCCCTGTTTCTCACTCTATGTTTTTATAATTTGATTTCACTTCCTCATGTTAGCTTCCATTTTCTGAAATTCTGAATACATTTTTTCACTAAAAGCACTGAAAAGTAATGTTAGTTGACTTTCTATAATCCACAGACTATCTACATCTACCTCTTCCCTTGGCATCCTAGGGCTGTCTGAACCTGTATCCCACAATCACCTGGTGACGTTTTGTGTTTGTTAGCCATGGCTGACGGTTGGAACACAAATTACAACGCAACTGCAGCTATACGTAAACTTCTCATACGCTACCTCTTCTGCTCTGCGTCTGGGGCAATGTACCGCCATAGTTGATGCCTGGGCACACCATTAGCAGTGCTGAGACACTGCAGTACTGAGATGTTGCAGCGTGAATATGCTGCAGCAAGGAGATGGTGCAGAGTAGTGACACTGCTGCACAGAGACGCTGCGGAGCAGACACAGACACTGACACGTAAAGGCGCTATGGTACAATTACGTTGCACGCAGAGATGCTGTGTTGTGAATACTGTAATGTGGAGATACGGCAGTGTGGAGACGCTGCAGTGTGGACGTGCTATGGTACGGAGACGCTGCAGTGCTGAGACTGCAGTGTGGAGACGCTACGGCGCGGAGACTGCAGCACGGAGACTGCGACATAAAGACTGCAGCGTGAAGACGCTGCCCTTGGGACAGCCGCCTGCGAGAAAATGCTGCCCACAGCCTCGTCGACTGCTTTGTGCTGGCGACGGCGTGGAGTTGTTGTAGAGTCGCGTTAGCCCCCGCCTGCTGCTCCTACAAACATGCTCCAGCACCTAACGATTGCACTGCACTGGTACAGCTGTTGCTACTACAATACTCAAAGCTCAGAATCTCCACACTAACCGTCCATTGCCAAGGCTTTGGAACATTTACGGGGACAACTGAACCTGAAATAAATCATAGAATGAATGGAAAATACAATCCAGTCCTGGACGAACCCATCCAATTTCTATTCTACTACAGGCAATAGCAACGACACTTTATCCCAGACGAGCCCCTAATTGTAGTTCTTCTTGAAGAAGAGTATGCGTCACAAACTGATTATCCTGGACAAGACAAACCAATTGCAGTGCTATTTACTACAGCAGCAATAGTTTATCCCAGATGACAAAAACTAAATGCATTGCCACCAGTCATATTACTAATCCCTAGTCTCCATCAATCAGCTGCTGAGAGAAAATGCACGGCCTTGAATTTCAGAGTGGTTCATTCATCAGAAGTGGTCGGTCATGCACTATTGCTTTTAATTCCTAATTTCAGTACAGATAAATCAAGCAGCCCACTCATTACCATTGATATAGCGAACATGAAAATAAATCAGTAAACAATAAACGAATAATGAAAGTAGAACACTAATGAAGATGAATAGGAAAAACAGTTTTGTAATGTTCGAATACAGTATTAGTGGTGTGCTGCTTGGAACAGGCGTATCGATGAAATATCGTAGTGCAACGTTGGAAAGTGCCTTGAAATTATACGAACACATAAGGTCGGTTTCAGGTGGAATCCCTGTTCAGTTTCTTCGCCAACGGGCCCTAACTTAGTTTGAGCTTATCGCAAATCCCTCGCACAGCGGAAATTCTCAAGTGACTGGAAAAAAAAAACGAGGTGATTCCCGTATATAAGAGGCGTAAAAAAACGAACCTGCAGAATTACAGGAATTTTCTCTAATTGCGCATACCAATGGTGCTGAATTTCCGCTCGTAACGAATAATGGGACCTTCCCGTACAAAATCTATATTCAACAGCAAAACCTACAAAACCTCTTTACCCGGTATATCTGCATTCTCCAGTAGACTTACAGGAGATGTCGCGACAGATACAGAACATGAGTACGCGGTGTGCGTTTGGCGGGAGTTACGCGTCTCCTAATTTAGGAGAGTATGCAAGGCCTTACATGAACGCAGACGTATGCCTGCTTGCAGATGTGTGTGAACAATTCCGAAGTATATATGTGGTAATATACAAGTTGGATCCTGCATACTACTACACCATGTCTGGGTTGTCGCAGGAGGCCATGTACATAAGCAGAAGTGTCGAAGTCCAATTTTTCGCCGATGTTGACATGTTGTTGTTTCTTGAATGTGGGATTAGTGAGAGATATTTTCATTGTGTCTATAGACACGCCAAGGCAAATAGCTAAGAAATAGGTGATATGTACAACAGAACATCCATCGGTTCAAGTTAGATCCTGTACTTAGATCTTAACAATTTGTAAAGGTTCGCCACACAACAGTTTCTACCTATTGGAGGGTTTCGATAGTCGACTTATGCTGGAACTGGCAGATTGGATCCATCAACTGTAGCAGACAATTCTAATGTTGGATATCTTTTGGTTGTACACTTGGCACATCCTCATAGTTTATATGATGCACATAGCGATCAGCCACTATTTCCAGACGACCAAATTACACTTCATGATTCTCACCCCAAACTGTTCACAATGCTGGGGGAAACAAAGTATACACTGCAATAGAGAAACCCCTAGCAATGTCTCAGTTTCTCAGTTTGGGGTTGAAACTGTGCACAGTCACCTGCATTATTAAATTTAACCGAAGTCTCTGGTTGAAGGCATACTTAAGCTTAAATATCGAGAAAAGATCGTTCATGACGTATCATTTTAATAAATGTTTTTATAACTTAATGAATAATCCGATTTTTGGCAAAACTATGGAAACTATTTGGAAACATGGCCATATTAAATTATTCAATCAATGGGAGGGGGTTGTAGAGCGAGACAGTTGATCACCAAGCCGAATTCTAAATCGGCTACAATCTTCCAAGAGTAATTTGTGGCTCATGGTGAAGATTCGTGAAACTTGTTTATGTCCATATGTGTATTTGACCTATCAAAACTGCACGAGTGCCATTTTCATCATGAGTTTGCTAAGATTCATTTTGGAGACCCAATGTTGCTTTGTATGGATACAGACAGTTTCATTTATTGGGTGATGGACTGTGATCCATATGGGGTAATAAGGTGCCACCCGTATGCATTCAACACATCTAGATATGAAGCCGATAACCGTTATGGTGATGACATAAAGCAAGCAAATAAAAAGATTATCTGCTTCATGAAAGACTGTGTCAATGGGTAGCAGAGAGTGGAATTTGTGGGTCTCAGTTACCAAACATCAAGTTTCTGAATGTGAATTCGTGAAAGTGAGTGAACTGCGTGTCATTCGCTGTACTATATATTTCCACAGTCCTTGGGAACTCCCTACCACATATTTTGTCCTCAGTCCAGTAACAGTGCCAGCATTTGAGCTACATCACCGTTGATCACTGTAGCTATTTGCACTGAATTCGTGCTTAATTGATGTCATTCATAATAATCTGATACAACAACTTTTGTGTCACTGTATCACTGATTTTCGAAAGTTACCACTACGTTGTACTCTGGAGCTGAGGGCATGACTATCAAATTTCGTTTACTGTCACTGTCATTAAGCTTGTATGTTGTACAAAATAACAATGCATTCATTGGTGCACTACACAAAGGTACTAGGTCAACAGTTGTGCAGACGTTGGCGAACACACTGTTGAGAACCATGTTGTCCATGTCCCGCGCTTTGTAATGTCCAGGGGACCATAATGAACCGTCTCATTTCATATTTCTTTCATTATCTTCTGTACTACTCGTATACTGTAGCAGTTCTTTCTATGGCAGTGACACATCCTGTGAAAGTTACGATCGTTCTGAAGTTTTGCACACCAGCGTACTTACTCCGAAAGTGGATAGCAGCCCTCTTTCGACTGAAGTAAGCCACCGATTCGGCGTTTTCGTTTTAACACAAGCATTTTGCTTTGTTTGGGTTGATCTGCCAACGGTTTAATTCACATTATAAATATGAGGATCTTGATGAAACTGTTTTTCTTGCACTGTTTTAAGAATATCATAAAACTAAGTTACGTTCACCTTGTTAAAAGCTTGTCCTCTAGCCATTGAGTAAGGATTCCTAAGACATACTAGTGTGCTGTCTTTGCCTGTCATCTCCGACTGTTGTTAAAACGATGTGATATTTTGTTCCACGAACTAGATTGCCAATCTTCATAGATCGCTCGCTGTAAATCCAAAAAATTATGTTTCCATTTCAGAAACATAATCAAAGATTTCTTGTTCTTTATTGAACACACTTAATAAGTTTCCCATAAAGAACGGTTTTTATTTACAAAACAAATAGTCCAATAATCATTTTATCATCTACTACATTTCTATTTTTTCCTAGAACACATGTTTCAGCGCATAACGTAGATCAGGAAATTGCTTTGCTGCTGTAGAAGGAGACATCTGGTTATTCCTTAGCTCCTCAACCGAATTTTCCATCTCAGCTGTGACTTACGTTTGTAGCTCTGATTTATCGACATATTTTCTAGGTATCCTGATGCACTAGCATATGAACGAATATCAAGCGACTGTACCAGAACATTTCAATGGGATTTTTTTATTTATAACAGATCAGAGATTGTTTTAAATAACATTAGTTAATTAATTCAAAATCCTCACAAAGGGATAGAAGGACGGATGTAGCTTTTTATGTAAAAGGATTTGGAAGTCATTCTGTTATTTGTGATATACGGAAGTAACTAACTCTTACTGGGGTAAACAGATTAAAAATGAACTGTTAGGAAAAGTGGCCACCTTGGCCACTTTTCACTACGAGTGATCATTTTTCCCGACCGGACGACATGTCAGCATTAATAGTTCACGAATGAAACTATCAGACGGAGAAAAACAACAAGGAACTACATTTGAAGGCCAAGCGATGCTGTTTAAACATTGATACTGAAAAAATATTACTCTACGTTTAAGTGAGATAACAAGAACAATATAAATGACTTACATTACATCAGACGACTGAAAATAGACATTTTTTATTGAAAAATCACGGAACAAGCTTCCTCCGTCAAACACACGGATAACTTTGATGATGTACGAGTATCTCAGATTTGAGCCTAGTTTACACGACGACATTGGGTTGCGCCACTCGTTGCATCGAATCAGTTGCACGCAAATGGTTTCATATTTGACTCTAGACACGGCGAAACCAGTATATACTTCAGTTTCGTCGTTTTGTGGGTTTCTGTGTCGTGTCTGAAATGAAAGTTTTGGCAGCTGCACGTCGCACGAGTTGAGATGGAGTTAAAGCTTAGTGCGTGGAATCGCTGAGTAAGAAAAAAATAAGAAACGTGTTTCGAGTCGTGACTGGATGAAGAAAAGACGTCAGCTCGGTTGCTCAGTATCCTTGCTGAAATAATTTGTAATGGAAGACCCAAGAAGTTCTTTTAATTATCGTAGAATGTCATCAGAACTGCTAACGTTTCTTCTAAATAGAGTTAATTATGCGACGAGGAATAAAGATATTGTAATGCATGAAGCACTGTCGCCAAACTGAAATTACATATCACATTGCAGGCACTTCAATCGAGAACACTCAGCATGCTATAAGATGCGGTTTTAGTTGGTGACGACGCTTTTTCATTAACACCAATACTTATTAACAGCAATAATTATTAACATTAACAGCAGTAATTATTCGGAGCAGGCTGAATTAAGTAGAGAATGGTTTGCAAACTACTCTCTTGAAAATGGTCTGTACAGTGGCATTATTTTAAAATTCAAACATTTGTGAATGGGGAACACTGCTGCCACGTTTTAAATAGATGAATATTGAATAAAGAATGTAGCGTCTTGATTTGCGTAGCCTTCCCTCCTGTAAACAATATTCCTTAAAAAAAAAGAGTGAGCCAACTCGAACTATGGGATTTTAGTCTTGTGGACAAGAGCATTTCTACAGCTAGAATTACATTTGTTTGTAATTTTCTTAATTCAGTTGTATATGTGCTCCTAATTCAATAAATTTTGCCATGCAGCTATGTATGGTGTGTACACCCAGGCTGCCCGCAGGCAAACTCCTCTAACATAAATTAGTCCTCTGAAAGCACCGACATCTTGCAGACATGCAACCTTTAGAGGTAAGCCTATGCAAATAGGGTATACAGCGTCGCTGCTGCAGTGAACTGTGTAAGCTTGCTGAAATATAAATCGTACTAAACTGGGCAGGCACTTAACTACAGACATCCAAACATCTCATGCAGTATACGCATTATACGAGGTGTTCACAACAAAAATTTAATATTTCTCAATGCGTCACTCAGTTGTGGAATATTTTAGCCACCACAGCTTATAAATTTCACGTACAAACTTCTTTCTTCTCGAAGGCTACTCAGTCATTTTAAGTATTTTCTTATTTTGAGGGTCACTAGAGTATTTGTATCTCAAAAAGACGCATATAACAGCAAAAAAACTATTGAAGACGAAATAATTTCGCAAACAACAGTTTATTAATAAATAAACTAAATTCTTTCCGCTAACCTCGACATCTTTACTGGTTTGATGGTTGAACGGTGACTAGTTTTCATACCATTATTCATACTGTATTAATTTGAAAAGATGGGAAAACGTTCTAATTTCCAATTTTTCAAAAACACATTTTCAGCTGTTGTGATCTCGGTACTCTGCTGCAAGTCCCTAGACTTTTCCCTCGGGAGTTCCGTCACCTAAAGCTCTTAACTTGTTACATATAATTCCAGTGCATACAACTGACATCTTTGATTTTAAAGATGCTGCTGAAATATTATTGTCAATGCTGGCGTGTAGGATCTCCAGACGCAGTATCATCAACGTGTCTCACACTCATCCGTCTCAAATACACACATCAAAAAATGTTTTACGTCACCTCGGTTCCGAGAGCTCCGAAACCTTTAAAGAAAATTGAAATAGAGATCAACATAAACATCATTTCCGCCATTTTAATTGCTCATGAAAACCACACATTGCATGTTGTACCACCATACAGCGAGACTTTCAGAGGTGGTGGTCCGCATTACCGTACACATCGGTTCCTCTTATACTCAGCAGCACGTCCTCTTGCATTGATGCATGCCTGCTGTATTTGTTATGGCATACTATCCACAAGTTCATCAAGGCATCCAGATTGTCCCACTCTTCAACGGCGATTTGGCGTAGATCCCTCAGACTGGTCGGTGGGTCACATCGTCCATAAACAGCCCTTTTCAATCTCCCCCGGGCATGTTCGACATGGTTCATGTCTGGAGAACATGCTGGCTACTCTAGTCGACTGATATCATTATCCTGAAGACTCGCAAAATTTGCACGATGGGGGCACGAATTGTCGTCCATGAAGACGAATGTCTCGCTAATATGCTGCCAATATGATTGCATTATCGGTCGGAGGATGGCATTCACGAATCGTACAGCCGTTACGGCGCCTTCCATGACTACCAGCGGCGTAAGTCGGCCCCACATAACGACACCCCAAAACAACAGGGAACCTCCACCTTGCTGCTCTCACTGCACAATGTGTCTAAGGCATTCAGCCTGACCGGGTTGCCTCCAAACACGTCTCTGATGATTGTCTGATTGAAGGAATATGCGACACTAATTGATGAAGAGAACGTGATGCCAATCCTGAACAGTCCATTCGGGATGTTGTTGGGCCTACCTGTACCATAGGTAGCGGTCATCGACTGCAGTAGGAGCCCTTGGGCGGTCTGACCGAGGCACGTCATCTACGACTCCTGTCCATGTCCGAACAACATCGCTTTAGTTCAGTCCGAGACGCCTGGACACTTCCCTTGTTGAGAGCCCTTCCTGACACAAACTATGCGGACGCGATCGAATTGCGGTATTGACCGTCTAGGCATGGTTGAACTACAGACAACTTGAGCCGTGTACCTCCTTCCTGGTGGAATGACTGGAACTGATCGGCTGTCGGATCCCCTCCGTCTAATAGGCACTGCTCATGCATGGTTGTTTACATCTTCGGGCGGGTTTAGTGACATCTCTGAGCAGTCAAAAGGAGTGTGTCTATGATACAATATCCACAGTCACATCTTCAGGTGTTCTGGGAACCGGGATAATGCAAAACTCTTTTCGATGTGCGTAATAATTGAAAATTGTTACTATTAAACAGAAGAATGGAAAACTGTCAATGTATCCAAAAGAAGAAATACCATGCCAGATGAATGCCATGCCGAACTTTATCTGAAATACCAACCATGTTTATTATTTGCAAAACAGGAAGATATGTTGACGGTGATGCCATTTTTTCCTCAACAGTATAGAGAGTTTTACAGTAAACGTCGCAACTTCTTATCAAAAGAATCGAGTCGTGTAAGAAACAGAAGTCAGTACTGAGGGATTTTTTCATGAACGTAATTTTGTTATGCTCTTGCAAAAAAATGTAAAAGTAATAAGAATTAATTTTTTTTAGCTACAGTCCTACTAGTTAAACCATTACTGCTGTATTTCTGTACTTGTATTATTATAAATAAAACGTTGTGTCTCGATATTAATGGTACATGAAACAAAAACCTTCTTATCGGCACTTACAACCAGTCAGTTTCCTGATACGGCACTTACAATGTTCTTAATAACTTATTGTTTCTAATTTGTCTCTTTTTTTTCAGTGGTGAGTTGAACAGCATAATTCTGTGGTATCAGACTAACATCTCAGTTTTTTAGATACAAACAACTTATGTACCAAAAGAGATAAATTGTTAGTTGATTCTTTTGCCAAATGAAAGAGTTTACCACTTCCACTCTTCATTTGTTGGACTGACTTGCTAAGCGATTTCATTCACAGAACCCCCTACAAAAATCTGTACAGGTTAAAATTGGAGAGTTTTAAGGTCAAATTCGAAGCTCACTCTTTTCAATCTCCGAGGAATATTTTTGATGCTTTTACCGAGTGAAGTGTCATAAAATTATCGTTCCGTAACGATGTACTTAAATATTCTTAAATATCGAAACGAAATAAGGCCCAAAACCACAGCATCATTGATCCTACAGCAAACCACGAAAATTAATTACCTTTTCTTGTTAGGTTGTGGATATGATGATCTGCAATTATATGGTTCAAATGGCTCTGAGCACTATGGGACTTAACTTCTAAGGTCATCAGTCCCCTAGAACTTAGAACTACTTAAACCTAACTACCCTAAGGACATCACACACATCCATTCCCGAGGCAGGATTCGAACCTGCGACCGTAGCAGTCTCGCGGTTCCGGACTGTAGCGCCTAGAACCGCACGGCCACCGAGGCCGGCTGCAATTATATAGTGTAATGCTTCTGAAGGCAATAATCTTTATCAATCAGTATTTCTTCACATTCCAATAAATAAGTGTCTCACTACGACAATCATCACTTACAAGTTTTTACTTATAATGAATGAGTTTTGTAGCGATGATTGTGTCTTGATGGTAATCAAACTAAAATGAAATTTTGTTAGAAATTTTAATAGAAAAGATCAGACTATGATACAACCACAAAAACAGATTAAAATGAACGCATTGATGGAAACGATTCATTTCTATAAAATGTAGCTAGTGGCTATAAGTGAAAGGAACGTCAAATGTGAGAGGGGGTAGGTTGATTGCAGAGACTGGAAACTTGTATCCTCCTTTTATCCTTAGCTATCTTACCAGGCAGTTCTTGTCTTCTGTGTCTAACGTCATGGAGCATTACGGTGATCTTCTCTACGGTAATCATTCTGTTTGCACGTGAGCCACAGTAGGGTAATGCAGAAGTGAAAACAGCTGAGTGCCAACGCATTATATCGAGTTTCACTGACTTAAACACAAATTAAATTAAATATCTCTAAATTTTAGCGAACCTAGGTGACTGCTGCCACTGTAAAAGCTGTTCCTAAGAAAGGTGATTGAGTAAAATACATAAGAAACAGTAATTACTAATGCGAAATAGGGAATCTGTGTTGATTCATGGTTTAGGGCGCTAAGCATCGAGGTTATCAGCAACTAAGGAAAACCTGTGAATTATGTACAAACTTGTTAACGGAAAAGCTGGATCACAACCTGGAATTTGGCTGGCCGTAGGTCTCCAAGACAAAGGAAAGCTTCAAAAAATTTAATTTAAACAGCTTTACAGAAAAACGTTACTTTCTAATTTTTCGACACACTGACGTGTTCTGTCTCTTTCACACGATGGAGATTGATTCGCATGTTGATGTCAGTATTAACAATGCGAAACAAGCAGTCCGAGTCGTTGTTGCGGCATTTAACATGTATCGTACAAGATTAAGAAGCCACTTTATTGTTGACGGAAGTTTATACAGTCACTGAACGATGTGTCAATTGACCGATGCCAATCCTTACTCGTATGCTTCCACTTTTTACTGCGAGAACGCCGAAGATCAACCAGCCTCTGAAAGCATAGACGGAGGAAATAAAGCTGTACAGCGTAAAGTAACGTAGCCTGTAAAAGACCATGCTGCGACGGAGCTGTTCTCTCAAGTTCCCCATAATTTTATGTTTTAACCATTTTACTACAGCAACGTGTTCATGTCACATAGGAAAGTTAACAAAATTGGAACAAACACTATGCACAAAACATACCGTGTCGACAAATGAAGTTAGCGTCAGATCTCATTCACAGTTAGCGTCTAGCAGATACTGTTGAGTGTTGGTTAGGGTGTATAGCCTCGCTGACCGTATTCATAGATTTCGCACCCTCCCTTTACTATTCATTTCGAAATTTGTAGTATTTGAGAAAGTTTAGAAGTTTACACCTCGCCAAGGCCGATATCATTGCAGACATAACATTGTCCCATATAAGTCACGTGAAAGCCAAAGTATGTCAACTTCTGCGTTCGTGTTGCATGTTTAAACTCTTTCTCTACGCTGTTGCTTGTTTTGGTAAAAATAACTACATATTATGGTCCGCCAGAGCTTCCGTAGCAAGCGGTAAACAGCAAAAGAAAGAGAGCAACAAGAATCAATGTACAGCTTTATGAAGAGGATAGCGCGGTGTCGTGTTATGCTTCAGAGAAGCAGCTGGAACTGTTCATACACTCGGAACAACTAGAAACTGCGTCTCTAAGCCAAACGTTTTCGGTTTAACAAATAAATAGATTATGAAAAGGAAAAAAGAGCTCATATGCATGCTGCTTCTCCAGTAGGTGCAAAATACTTTCCTGTTCTTTCAGGAACACATTTCGCTTACCGTGCTGTATCTCTGCAGCTGACGTTTCTTTCGACTTTGGAGATCATGAGTCACGGTTGATTTGTGTTGCTAGTAAGGCAGTGCTTACATTTCGATTAATGATGATTTAGTAAAATAGTTATTTGAAGCATATGGCAATAGTGGCATCGGTGGAATTCTAAAAGTTTAAAATTCAAATGAAAAATCTCAGGCAAGACACCAGATCTAAACTAAGCGAGATTTCTGGTGCAAACGAAGATGAATTCAGAATAAAAATGAAGACTCTTATTTCACATTTGTTAGAAAAAGAAAAAATGTAGCTATTACGAACGTGCTATTTTTTGTCGAAGAGAACAAGCCTCTCCATGGCACAGAAAACGAGTAACATGAAACATTTGTAAGTAATTTTTGGATTACTGAGAGGTACGAAATATTGGAAACTACCGGGTGATCAAAAAGTCAGTATAAATTTGAAAACTGAATAAATCATGGAATAATGTAGGTAGAGAGGTACAAATTGACGCACATGCTTGGAATGACATGGGGTTTTATTAGAACCAAAAAAATACAAAGTTCAAAAAATGTCCAACAGATGGCGCTTCATCTGATCAGAATAGCAATAATTAGCATAACGAAGTAAGACAAAGCAAGGATGATGTTCTTTACAGTAAATGCTCAATATTTCCGCCATCATTCCTCAACAATAGCTGTAGTCGAGGAATAATGTTGTGAACAGCACTGTAAAGTATGTCCGAAGTTATGGTGAGGCATTGGCGTCAGATGTTGTCTTTCAGCATCCCTAGAGATGTCGGTCGATCACGATACACTTGCGACTTCAGGTAACCCCAAAGCCAAAGCTAGCACGGACTGAGGTCTGAGGACCTGGGAGGCCAAGCATGAAGAAAGTGGCGCCTGAGCACACGATCATCACCAAACGATGCCCGCAAGAGATCTTTCACGCGTGTAGCAATACTTTTTTTCGTTCTAATAAAACCCCATGTCATTCCAAGCATGTGTGTCAATTTTTACCTCTCTATCTACATTATTCCGTGGTTTATTAAGTTTTCAAATTTGTACTGACTTTTTGATCAACCGGTATTTTCCCAGGGAACCATCACTTCTGTTGGAAATACAGGGCGATTCTTTGCCTTCCATATTAATATTCTTAGCTTCAAATTTGTGCTTTTCTGTACAGTGAAAGCCGGCCGTTGTGGACCAGCGGTAATAGGCGCTTCAGTCTGGAACCGCGCGACCGCTACGGTCGCAGGTTCAAATCCTGCCTCGGGCATGGATGTGTGTGATGTCCTTAGGTTAGTTAGGTTTAAGTAGTTCTAAGTTCTAGGGGACTGATGACCAAAGTTTGTTAAGTCCCATAGTGCTCTGAGCCATTTGAACCATTTTTATACAGTGAAAGCAATGCAGACTTTTTTCTCAAAAAGTTCCTGTTGTCTACGTGCCAAGTACACTTCATGTTCATCCGGGCGAAAAAACACTTGAGACATTCACGTCGGCGCTTTAGTGAGCCCTAGCAAGCCTAGATATACCTCTGGAGGAGTTCGAGTGGATACTACAACACACACAAAATAATAGATCCCTTTAGAACAATCTGAAATACTTAACTTTGAAAGAAACCATATCCACAGACATGTTTATGTATTTGTCACTGTCACTGAACACTATAACTTATTACTTGATACAATACAAAATGATAGTCTCTCTCAATGTAGTACTGACAATAAACTTCAAAAATGTTCAAATGTGTGTGAAATCTTATGGGACTTAACTGCTAAGGTCATCAGTCCCTAAGCTTACACACTATTTAACCTACATTATATTAAGGGCAAACACACACATCCATGCCCGCAGGAGGACTCGAACCTCCGCTGGGACCAGCCACACAGTCCATGACTGCAGCGCCTGAGACCACTCGGCTAATCCCGCGCGGCGACAATAAACTTCGACATACAGATCTGCTTATCAGTTCTGTCAACTCGCAACTGGATCTGACTAAGACGATTCTGTCGTAGGTGATGAACACAGAGTGGAACTGAGCGGCGTTGCTTTCTGCTGTAAGTAATCTTCCGGCAGCGGTGGCGTACGGAGATCCGTGAGGGCGTGTCTAAGCTTACGTCTGTCCTTGGCCGCAGCGTCAGGCAGCGACAGTCCTTACTTCTGGTTCCATCGTTAGGTACCAACTTTGACGTGGGACCTCGCTCTCTGGACCACACCACATTCACCCCGCCCCCCTCCCCACCCACCGTCGTCGTGTAGTGCTGTGTCACATGAAGACGGAAGGGATGGCGATTTTTGATGTGGACGAAGATGAAAAGACAAGGAGTGTAACGACAGCCGATGGCAGCTCCCTATCCACACCCTGGTGTACAGCTTGCGAGTGACTCGGAACACCGGCCGAAAAACCTGTCACAGGGTGCAAACCCCCATCCAGTGACGCAGACACTGTTCGGGGATGGCGCCTCCGCAGACCTCGGCTCAGGGTGCAGGACCGACGGCGACGTCGCGACCACTGTCACCATCGTCACCATTCTGGACGACGCCGGCCACGACGGACGGACAGGCGAAAATGACTGTTCTTGCGGGCCCCAGCGGTGTGCTGCGTCCTTGAGCAAAACTTCTGCAGCTGGTTCTGGTGTCAATGCAGCCCAGTGGAAGTATGAACGTTATAAAACGAATGACCCAAAACTTGTATGGTGACACCTTAATCCCAACGCTGATTCTCGCCAAACACTGCAAATGAAACGTCGTCCTGCGGAGGAAACTTTGATCAGGCGTAAGAACTGTTTCCGCAGGCGGCCGCAGAACATGCAACAGGGTACGATGTCGGCGACCGTGTAACCATTTTTGCCATCGTCTGGCAAGGAGCAGGAGGAGGAAAGAAAAATCTTTAAGGGTTGCTCCCGTGTGTGGGAGGAATGGAGTTTCTCTTATGTGACATTTGAACGTTCTAACGAACAGTTCAGCTTCAGTGTCAGAGTGGGGGTGAAAAGGTGCAGTAGTTTCATTGTGTATGCCGTTGTCGGTACAAAACTGTTGAAAATCGGCTGACGTTAATTGTGGTCCGTTGTTCGAGACAAGAACTTCAGGAAGACCTTCGAGACAAAAAATATAATATAAAACTGATACAGTACTAGCAGTAGTGGTGGATGTCATGGGGACTACAAAAGGTAATTCACTGATGCGTCTACCACCAACAACCAACACAAAAAAAATATGGATGCATTTCCACAGCCTGGACAGACGTGGCCACGGAAAAAAGCGTTGCGGTGGAGTCAATCGATGCTCAACAGTCCCGACGGAGGTTGGAGTCCTCCCTCGGGCATGGGTGTATGTGTTTGTCCTTACGATAATTTAGGTTACGTAGTGTGTAAGCTTAGGGACTGATGACCTTAGCAGTTAAGTCCCATAAGATTTCATACACATTTGAACATTTGATGCTCAACACACACATTGCTACGAAAAGTCATTTGCTTAATTTAGACACCCGCGCCCTGCCGCATAATGACGTCGGGCGAGTTGCTTTGTGCAGACTACACTACTGGCCATTAAAATTGCTACACCAAGAACAAATGCAGATGATAAACGGGTATCCATTGGGCAAATATATTATACTAGAACTGACATTTGATTACATTTTCACGTAATTTGGGTGCATAGATCCTGAGAAATCAGTACCCAAAACAACCACCTCTGGCCGTAATAACGGCCTTGATACGCCTGGCCATTGAGTCAAACAGAGATTGGATGGCGTGTACAGGTACAGCTGCCCATGCAGCTTCAACACGATACCACAGTTCACCAAGAGTAGTGACTGGCGTATGGTGACGAGCCAGTGGCTCGGCCACCATTGACCAGACGTTTTCAATTGGTGAGAGATCTCGAGAATGTGCTGGCCAGGGCAGCAGTCGAACATTTTCTGTATCCAGAATGGCCTGTACAGGACCTGCAACATGCGGTCGTGCATTATCCTGCTGAAATGTAGGGTTTCGCAGGGATCGAATGAAGGGTAGAGTCACGGGTCGTAACACATCTGAAATGTAACGTCCACAGTTCAAACTGCCGTCAATGCGAACAAGAGGTGACCGAGACGTGTAACCAATGCATCCAATACCATCACGCCGGGTGATATGCCAATATGGCGATGACGAATACACGCTTCCAATGTGCGTTCACCGCGATGTCGCCAAACACGGATGCGACCATCATGATGCTGTAAACAGAACCTGGATTCATCCGAAAAAATGACGTTTTGCCATTCGTGCACCCAGGTTCGTCGTCGAGTACACCATCACAGGCGCTCCTGTCTGTGATGCAGTGTCAAGGGTAACCGCAGCCATGGTCTCCGAGCTGATAGTCCATGCTGCTGCAAACGTCGTCAAACTGTTCGTGCAGATGGTTGTTGTCTTGCAAACGTCCCCATCTGTTGACTCAGGGATCGAGACATTGCTGCACGATCCATTACAGCCATGCGGATATTATGCCTGTCATCTCGACTGCTAGTGATACGAGGCCGTTGGGATCCAGCAAGGCGTTCCGTATTACCCTCCTGAACCCACCGATTCCATATTCTGCTAACAGTCATTGGATCTCGACCAACGCGAGCAGCAATGTCGCGATACGATAAACCGCAGTCGCGATAGGCTACAATCTGACCTTTATCAACGTCGGAAACGTGATAGTACGTATTTCTCCTCCTTACACGAGGCATCACAACAACGTTTCACCAGGCAACGCCGGTCAACTGCTTTTTGTGTATGAGTAATCGGTTGGAAACTTTCCTCATGTCAGCACGTTGTAGGTGTTATCACGGGCGCCAACCTTGTGTGAATGCTCTGAAAAGCTAATCATTTGGATATCACAGCATCTTCTTCCTGTCTGTTAAATTTCGCGTCTGTAGCACGTCATCTTCGTGGTGTAGCAATTTGAATGGCCAGTAGTGTACGCCCCAATGATCTTCATGCAACAAAGACAAAACTTCGAGCTGGAGAGTGAGGAATCACAACCCGTGCATCGTCATTCTCTGAACACCTGAACAGGTGGATAGGTGGATAGTACATGGCGATGCAAAAGGTAGCGGTGCGCTACTGAGTGAGGAATTTATTTCAAACTACACAGCCACCCATGGCACACGTATTGCAAAATTGCCTAAAGAGCAGGGTCAGAAGCAGCTGTTCCAGCTTACGCCGAAAGCCGAAACGAAAATGTTGAATGGTTTCAAACTCTTGAGTATCAACTTGAGAACATGATTTCTCAGACAAATCAGACACAGTGTTGGTACCGCTCAGTAACAGAGACAAGTTCAAAAAAATGGTTGAAATGGCTCTGGGCACTATGGGACTTAACATTTAAGGTCATCAGTCCCCTAGAACTTAGAACTACTTAAACCTAACTAACCTAAAGACACCACACACATCCATGCCCGAGGCAAAATTCGAACCTCCGACCATAGCGGTCGCGCGGTTCCAGACTGGAGCGCCTAGAACCGCTTAGCCAACGGAAACAAGTCCGTGTTCAAGTGTTGTGTAGTGGACCTGTACAACAACTCGTATTGATAATCAGAAAATAACAAACCGATGTTTTAATTTTTGGGCTGTTTGTGGTGGGGCATTCTTGATAGGATTGAACAAAACCGTTAAACGTCAATGATTTGTGGTCAAACAGAACTTTCGACAATACAAATATTGGTGGATCTTGGTAAAACCATAGCTAACTCCGAGCGTCCCCTTTCCAATTTCACTATTAACGTACTGTGCTTTGTTGAGAGTTTTCGACGCTAAATCAATAGGCCAATCAGATGAACCAATTCTATGAGGGAGCGCAGCTCTAGTCCCGTAAGAAGATGCATACACGTCCAACGCAAAATGAATCATACGACGATGACTTAACAAAGCGTCCTTTAACGCTGAGATGCATGCTGACATTCGTAGGAAATGCACAAATCTTCAGCAAATGTAAGATCTGCGACAACAATATTGTCCAGATATTTAGTACATGAAGAGATCTTTACTGTTAATTATTCTAGGAACCGTTGAAAAAAAGCAGGAACTGAAGCACTCCCGAACGGTAGTTTTTGAAACTGGAACAATCCCAGATGAATGTTGATCACAAAACATTGCTTGAATTGCTCGTCCAGTGGTAGCCGTAACTATGCCACACGTAAATCAGTCTTAGAAAAGAATCTGGCCTGTCTCAATCTGTGCATTAATTCCTCTGGTCGCCGGAGAGGAAATAAATCCCTGACAGTTTGTGGTTGCATATTGCCTTTATCCGTAATGTGCGCCCCAAAATCCTTAGCCCTTCCTAAACCTGGTTCAAAAAGTAGACTGTACTTACTGCACTAGTCAGAAACGTTGGTATGAGGCACTGAAACACTGATTTGTAACGCGTTGCCTTGTATGCACAGGTTGAACAAATCAAACAAGTCTAAGTTTCCCATGAGCCATGGACCTTGTCATTGGTGGCCAGGCTTGCGTGCCTCTGCGATACAGAAGCCGAACCATAGGTGCAACCATAATGGATTGGCATCTGTTGAGAGGTCAGACAAACGTGTGGTTCCTGAAGAGGGACAGCAGCTTTTTCAGTAGCTGTTTGGGCAACAGTCCCAATGATTTACTGATCTGGTCTTGTAACATCAACCAAAACGGCCCTGCTGTGCTGGTACTGCGAACGGCTGAAAGCTAGGAGAAACTGCAGCTGTAACTTTTCTCTAAGGCATGCAGCTCTATTGTATAGTTAAATGATTATGGCACCCTCTTGGGTAAAATATTCCGAAGGTAAAATAGTCCTCCTCTCGGATCTCCGGGCGGGCATTATTCAGGAGGATGTCGTCATCAGGAGAAACAAAACTGGTATTCTGAAGATCGGAGCGTGGAATATTAGATACCTTAATCAGATAAGTAGGTTAGAAAATTTAAAAAGGGAAATAGACAGGTTAAAGTTAGATACAGTTGGAAGTAGAGAAGTTCAGTGCTGGAAGAACAAGACTTCTTGTCAGGTGAATACAGGCTTATAAATACATAATCAAATAGGGGCAATGAAGGAGTAGGTTTAATAATAAATAAGGAAATTGGAATGCGGATAAGCTACTATGAACAGCATAGTGAAATCATTATTGTAGGTAATTACGAAGCCCACACTCACCACAGTAGTACAGGTTTATGTGCCAGCTAGCTTCGCAGATGATGAAGACATTGAAGAAATGTATGACGAGATAAGATAAATTATTCAGATAGTGGTTAAGGGAGACGAAAATTTAATAATGATTGGGGAATGGAATTCGATAGTAGGAAAAGGAAGAGAAGGAAAAATAGTAGGTTAATGTGGACTGGAAGAAAGGAATGAAAGGGAAGCCGCCTTGTAGAGTTTTGCACACAGCATAATTCAATCATCGCTAACACTTGGTGTAAGAATCACGAAAGAACATTGTACACCTGGAAGAGACCTGGAGACACCGAAAGATTCCAAGTTGATTATATAATGGTAAGACAGAGATTTCGGAAAAAATTTAAATTTTAAAAGATTTCCAGGGACAGATGTGGAGTTCGACCACAATTAATTGTTTATGAACTGTAGATTAAAACTGAAGAACTTGCAAAAAGGTGGGAAATCAAGGAAATAAGACCTGGAAAAGTTGAAAGAAGACGAATGGGTAGCTTTGGGAAAAGAAGTGATGAAGGCTGCAGAGGACCAAATAGTTAAAAAAGACGAGGCCTTGGATAACACAGGACATATTGAATTTAAATGATGAAAGGAGAAAATATAAAAATGCAGTAAATGGAGCAGGCGAAATGGAATACAAACTTCTAAAAAGTGGGACTGACAGGATGTATAAAATGGCTAAGCAGGAATGGCTAGAGGACAAATGTAAGGATTTAGAAGTGTATATCACAACGGGAAAGATAGGTAACACCTACAGGAAAATTGAAGAGACCTTTGGAGAGAAGAGAACCACCTGTATGAATATCAAGAGTTCAGATGGAAAACCAGTACTAAGCAAAGAAGGGAAAGCTGAAAGAGGGCTAGAGTATATAGAGAGTCTATAAAAGGGAGATGTAAAAAAATAGCTCTAAGCACTATGGGACTTAACATCTGAGGTCATCAGTCCCCTAGACTTAGAACTACTTAAACCAGGGCTTCACAACATACGTGCTCGCGGAGCAAGCTGTGAGCAGCAAGGCGCGGGCACGGAGCAGCGCGAGCACGCTACCCCCACTACCGGACTAGAGCGGAGAGTGGGGAGAGTCACGTGGGGCACACAACGCCGCCAGTCAATGTAAATCCGCGGCCACCCGCAGGGATATCACTCACGAATTATTACTGCCACAAATGAAACAAATAAAGGAGAATGAACACGTGCCACATAATTTTATTAGCTTAGTGTATGCATCTACATTCGTATTAATTTGTGAACTGTTGCACAATAAAAGGTGTCACTGAAGTGTGGGATTCTCGGTTATCTTGTACTTTTTGCCCTTTACAATTGCGTCTATGTTCGAAGTAATATTCTTGCGCATTGTAGGCGCAGCGTGCAGTTTAAATTTCGATCAGACAATGCGTTTCTCAGGCGCGTCTTGTTACATTTCATTGCAGAGAACAGTTGTTCACAAACATACGTGGAACCGAACATTGATATTATTGTAGCCGCCAGTTTGTGCAAACGAGGAAATCTATCCTGAGGGAAGTGTCTGTAGAATTCCAAAATGTTTTTCTTGTTCTGAAATTTGTCTCTGTATTCTCTGTCACACTGCAGGTCAATAATTTCTAGTTGCAGCTCAGGACGAATCTCTTCAATATTCGCTGAATATGGAGAGGAGAACAGATCAAAATCACTGTCTAGTGCTGTCAGATCTTGAAAGCGTTGATCAAATTCTTCCTTATAGGCAACTAAACTATGTGAATAACGTTCACAGTCTTTGTTAACATCTTGCATGGATGATAATTTAGGAAAATGAGCTAGATTTCCTGTTTCCAGCTGACTCACCCAAAGTGTCAATTTCATTTTAAAAGCTCGTATTCGATCTATGAAATGAGTAATTAGCAGATCTTTACCTTGTAGTGAAATGTTCAAAGCATTCAGATGGCTAGTTAAATCTGCTAAGGACGCGAGATCACAGTTCCATGAAGGCTCTTTCAATTCAGGAACACACATGTTATTTATTTCCATGAACATGTTTATCTCATATATTAGGGAAAAAAATCGATTTAATAATTCGCCACGACTAACTCAGCGGACCTCGCTGTAATAAGGCAGGCTACCATACTGGCTTTCTACATCCTCAAGAAAGCTTTTAAATTGCCTGTGTTGTAGCCCATGCTTCCTTATATAATTGGTTGTACGAACAACAACACTCATCACATTTTTTAGAGTGATACTCTTTGCACATAAGTTTTCCTGGTGGATCACATACTGAACGCCCCTTATTTTATTCGGCACGGTCAGTTTTTGCATTTTCTCCTTCAACAGCGCAACGAAACCTGATTTGTTCCCTGTCATCGCTGGTGCACCGCCTGTAGACACTGAAACTAAAGAATTCCACGACAATCCTATATTTTCAACACTTTCTTCAACACTACTTAAAATATCACCTCCGGTTGTAGTGTTCTTCATGGCTACTACATCGAGGAGCTCCTCCCTCACCTGAAGATCTCTATTAACACCTCTAATAAATATGGCAAGCTGCGCTGTTCCAGTGATATCAACACTTTCGTCCAGAGCCGTCGTCTGCCATGTCCTGTATGCGACGCATAAAGGTCATGATAAATAATGGCACAATCCGAAACTGTTCAACTTGAGATGGACACAAATGTTCCGCTGCAACTACCAAACATTCTTTTATTAAATCGCCATCAGTGAAGGGGCGCAGGGATTTTGCTAAAAGCAAAGCAGTTTTGTAGCTCACTCTGAGAGCTGCCTCAGTTGATTTTTCTTCGTCGTCCAGATCTCCTTCGGATAGCTTCCTTTTAGGTTTAATAACTTCCTGTGCACGATCTGGTCCATCACATTTTCCTCTTCCGTAGTCTTTCACGTGGTACGACATATAATGTCGCTTCAAATTAAATTTCGTAAAAGAATTCAGCGTTTTGTGACATACTAAACATTTTGCAACACCATCTTTTTCTGTAAACAGATTCAATTCCTCCCAGTGGGGGTTCAACTGCGAAAGCATGGTTGGGGTTACACAACGGCGACTTGACATGATTCTTAACCAGCGAAGTGACTATTAGAGCTGATCGTAGTACTTTAAACGTTACATAGTCGCCGCGAATTCAATAGGCACGCTGCGGCCCTATTCAAACGTGCGCGCGCATTTCCCCTCCCTCCCCGCCCTCCCTTCTCAGCGACCTTGCATCTGCTCGCGAGCACGGGCCTGAGCAGACGCGAGTACTCTCGCTCAAAGCCGGCCAGTTGTTAAGCCCTGACTTAAACCCAACTAACCTAAGGACATCACACACATCCATGCCCGAGGCAGGACTCGAACCTGCGACCGTAGCAGCAGCAGGGTTCCGGACTGAAGCGCCTAGAACCGATCGGCCATAGCGGCCGGCAAAAGGGAGATGTACTTAAGGGCAATGTTATAGAAATGGAAGAGCACATAGATGAAGATGAGATCGGAGATACGATACTGCGATAAGAATTTGACAGACCACTAAAAGACCCAAGTGGAAACAAAGCCCCAGAAGTAGATGACATTCCGTCAGAACTGCCGATAGCCTCGTGATAGCCAGCCATGACAAAACTCTTCCATCTGGTGGGCAAGATGTATAGGACAGACGAAATACCCGCAGACCTCAAGAAGAATATAATAATTCCAATTGCAGAGAAAACATGTGATGACAGGAGTGAATATTACCGAACTATCAGTTTCCTAAGTCATGGCTGCAAAATACTAACACGAATTCTTTACAGAAGAATGGAAAAACTGGTAGAATCCGTCCTCGGGGAAGATCAATTTGGATTCCAGACAAATGTGGGCAAAACGGACCCTAAACGTGTTTTAGAAGGTCAATGAAGGAAAAGCAAACCTACGGTTATAGCATTTGTAGACATAGAGAAAGCTTTTGACAATGTTAACTGGAATACTCTCTTTGAAATTCTGAAGTTAGCAGGGGTAAAATAAAGGGAGCGAAAGGCTATTTATAACTTGTTCAGAAACCAAACGGCAGCTATAAGAGTCTAGGGCATGAAAGGGAAGCAGTGGTTGTAGCCTATCGCTGAATTTATTAAATATGTGCTGTACATCGAGCAAGCAGTAAAGGATATCAAAAAAAGAGTAGGAATTAAACTCTAGGGAAGAAAATAAAAACTTTTAGGTTTGACCATGACACTGCAATATTTTCAGAGGCAGCAGAGGCTTGTAAGAGCAGTTAAACGGAATGGACAGAGTCTTGAAAGAAGGATGTAATCTGAACATCAACAAAAGCAACTACGGTCGTAGGTTCGAATCCTGCATGGGACATGGATGTGTGTGATGTCCTTAGGGTAGTTAGGTTTAAGTAGTTCTAAGTTCTAGGGGACTGATGACCTCAGAAGTTAAGTCCCATAGTGCTCGGAGCTATCTGAACCATTTTGAACAAAAGCAAAACAAGGATACTGGAATGCGATCAAATTGAATCAGATGATGCTGAGTGAATTAGATTAGGAAACGAGACACTTAAAGTAGTAGATGAGCTCTGATATTGGGGCAGTAAAATAACTGATGATGGCCGAAGTAGAGAGGATAGAAAATGTAGCCTGGCAATGGCCAGAAAACCGTTTCTGAAGAAGAGAAGTTTGTTAACATCGAATATACATTTAAGTGCCAGCAAGTCTGTTCTGAAAGTGTTTATATGGAGTGTAGCCATGTACAGAAGTGAAACATGAACGGCAAACGGTTTAGACAAGAAGAGAATGAAGCTTTGGAATGTGGTGCTACAGAAGAATGCTGAAGATTAGATGGGTAGATCACGTAACTAATGAGGAGGTACTGAACAGAATTGGAGAGAGAAGAAATATGTAGCACAAACTGACGAGAAGAAGGGCTCGGTTGGTTGAGGGAGACCAAGAGACGATTACAGTAAGCAGATTCAGAACGATGTAGGTTGCAGTAGTTATTTGGTGATGACGAGGCTTGCACCGGGCGGAGTAACATGAGAGCTACCTCAAACAAGTCTTCGGACTGAAGACCACGACAACAACAACAACAAATCAAAAACGTTTGCAGTGTTTCTGGAACACAATACATGAAATAAAACAAAGTTTGTAATGCCACGTAAAGTTGGTGGGAAACTGCACACACCAAGTACTCTATTATGTGTCCGTTATATTCAGACAAAAAAGAAGTAGGCTTCTGTAGCCGTGTGCTCCCGATCATATAGAAAGAGTTTTTATGGATTAGGAAAATTGTGATATCTGTGCGTGTCTGAAATTTAATTGTCTTTTCAGCCACTCTTAATTGGACAAAAAATTTGTTCTTCTGTGGGCGGATGCAGATGGATTTCGTGACGTGGAAATGCGAGTTTTCGTCGGCCTCAGTTATACTGATTGCACCGACACTTTCTGAAACGTACGCTGTAGCTACGCTGGTCCCGACTGAGGTTCGAGTCCTCCCTCGGGCATGGGTGTGTGCGTTTGTCCTTAGGATAATTTAGGTTAAGTAGTGTGTCAGCTTAGGGACTGATGACTTTAGCAGTTAAGGGGTACATGAGCAGGAAACAGTGGCATTTTGTAGCACATGTGTTTCGGGACGGTTTTCTCAACTTATCACCAATACCGTGGACTTACAGATGCGTGTCCTGTGTGTTTCCTATGTGCCTATACAATTGCGCCAATTTTGTTTAGTGCCATGCTGTGTGACACCACATTCTGCGATTATCCTTAATTTATGAGCATGAGTGTAGTTGTGGAGCTGTTTGTTGCAACAGCAAGGTTGTCGTCTGCTGTGCACTGAGCAGCAGTCATTCAGTCTGCTGCACCTGAAACTGAACAACTTCGTTTAGAAACGTTTGTTGTGTGGGCTCAGATACGGTTAAACACTTTATAGGATATACAAAAATATAGTAGTATTAATTTGACCGGTGTGACTAGCGTAAGACTAAAAATAACCACAAGGCAGACTAGTGCGGAATTCAGTGCACGAGAATAAAAGTGCACACATCATCGTCGTCGCTATAAGGGATATGGCGACGGAACAACACACTGGAGCAGACCAGCAACCATCCGTGCTGCTCTTGCAGCGCCACACGGAAAAACGCTTGAGACATCCTTGTCGGCTCTGTAGTGGATCCTAGCAAGCCTAGACTTACTTCTGGAGGAGGTCGAGCGGATGCTACAACACACCCAAAATAATAGTCACTTTATTAAAAGTTGAACAATCTGAAATACTTGACCTAGAAACAAACCACGTCCACAGGAATATTAAAGTATTTTGTTACTGCCACTGAACGCTATAACTTATCACTTGATACAATACAGAATGATAGTTTCATCTCAATGTACAATTGACTATAAAATTCTGCCTAGTTCTGTTAACTCGCAGTCAGATGTGACTGAGACGATGCTGTCCTCGTAGGCAATGACTACAGAGCAGAGCTGAGCAGCGTTGCGCTGTGACAAGTAATCTTCCGGCAGCGCTTGCGTATGAAATTTCTTCAGGGCGTGTCTATGCCGACGTCTCTCATTTGGCACTGCGTCTGGCAACGAATTTCCTTACTTGTGAGTCCGTCGTGAGGTACTAACTTAGATATGGGACCTCGTTCTTCGGACGACACCACACTTTGGCCCATATGCACTTAGGTGACAAAAGTCATTGGATACCTCCTAATATCGTGTCGGATCTCCTTCTGCCCAGCGTAGTGCAGCAACTGGATGTGGCATGGACTCAAAAAGTCGTTGGAAGCCCCCTGCAGAAATGTTCAGCCGTGCTGCCTCTACAGCCGTCCATAATTGCGGAGGTGTTGCCGGTGCAGGATTTTGTGCAAACCAGACGCGACCAATTGTTGCCCGGTGACATGCTGCATTGTCATCCATTATTTTTTGGGAACATTAAGTACATGAATGGCTGAAAATGGTCTCCAAGTAGCCGAATATAGCCAGGACCTAATCAATTCCGTGTAAACATAGCCCACACCATTATGGAGGCATCATAAGCGTGCACAGTGCCTTGTTTACAACTTGGGCCCATGGCTTCGCGTGGTCTGCGCCACACTCGAACCGTACCATCAGCTCTTACCAACTTAAATCGGGACTTATGTGACCACGTCATGGTTTTCCAGTCGTCTACTGTCCAACAGATGTGGTCAGAAGCCCAGAATAGGCGCTGCAGGCAATGTCGTACTATTAGCAAATCCACTCGCGTTAGTCGTCTGCTGTACCATAGCCCATTAATGCCAAATTTCACCGCACTCTCCTAACAGGCACATTCGTCGTACTTCACACACTCATTTCTGTGGTTATTTCACAAATTGCTGCTTGTCTGTTACCACTGACAACTCTACGCAAACACAGCTGCTCTAGGCCGTTAAGTGAAGGCCGTCAGCCACTGTGTTGTCTGTGGTGAGGGATAATGCCTGAAATTTGGTATTCTCGACCCACCCTTGACACTGTGGATCTCGGAATATTGAATTCTATAACGATTTCCGAAATGTAATGTGCCATTCGTCTAGCTTCATCTACAATTCCGAGTTCAAAATCTGTTAATTCCCATCGTCCGACCACGTCGGAAAGCTTTTCACATGAATCACCTCAGTGCAAATGACAGCTCCACTTTTTTTTTCCTTTATTGAATTTCAATTCCCCCCAAAGGGGGCGGGCTGGCAGCAGCTTAGTATGCCGCTCTTCAGCCCACAGACTTTGTTAGAAAGATGAAGAGAATAAATAATAAAAACAGGCGATAAAATCGGAGACTTAAAGAGTAACATGGCGAAAAGAAATGGTGGAACTTAAAGAACAGAGGGATGATGACGCTAAGAAAATACACACAAAGCAGACAGGTAAAACAATAGACAGACAATTAAAAAAACATGGCGACAGTCTGGTTTCTGTTCACAAAAGACATAAAATTCACACCCAACGACAGCATGGTTTCTGTTCGCAACACGAGAAAGACGAACAACACTGAACAGTCACTGGAACACTGCACTAAAAAGTTGGCAAATTTGACACACCACAGCCGAGATCAGGTGGGGGGAAACTGGACAGATGATGGGAAAATAAAAAAAGGGGGGAGCCAGGAAAGGAGCTGATGGAGGATTAGGACCCATAAGAGGGGTAAGGGGCGCTTGGCAGACGCGACAGGGAGTGGGGTAGGCAGAGGAGGGGAATACAAAAGGACTCGGGGGGGGGGGGGGGGGGGGGGGGCAAGACAGCTCCACTTTTTTTTTTTCCTTTATTGTAATTTTCATCACCTGATACAGGCAGGCTGTCAGCAGCATAGTACGCTGCTCTTCAGCCTTACGCGGAACAATAACAAGACATATGGGCGATACAGACACTACAGTAAAAACGGCGGGCAAAAAAAGGAGATTTAAAAAACAATAAACATGAAGCCGTTCACGCTGGACTCGAAAAAACAGGAAACACTTGGTGACATGGCGCACAGAACACGGATGACGGCGACGGCACACGTGAACAGTTGAGGCGGGACGGTCACAGAACACTAAACACAAATCGAGGCATACACACGACACACAGATGGCGATGATCTCCAGCGCGCGAATGTTCACTGAGCGTGTACGAGTCCGGGGACCTGCCAAGAGAGGAGGTGGAGGAGGAGGAAGGGGAGTGGGAGAGCGAGAGGGGAGAGCAGAGATACCACGGGCAGGGGAGATAGGAGGGGAGGGAGGAAGGGGGATGGGAAGCCCGGGGGAAGAGGGGTGGAGGGAGGGGATGGGGGAAAAGGAAAGAGAAGGGATGGGAAGAGAAGGGAGGGAGGGTGCCTAAAGGAAAGGACACCGGAAGTGGGGGGTGGGGCAGGGTCAAAGCTGATAGGAGGGGTAGATGGAGGGGAGGAGGACATCATCAGGGAGGGGGAGCTGGCGGAAGCCACCTTGGGAGAGGGTAAGGAGGGTGGAGAGATGGAGACCGGGTGGGACGTGCGAATACAGGCGCGGCAGCGGGCGGGGATGGGAGAGGATCGGGGAGATGAGCGGGTGAGGAGGATCGAGTTTGCGGGAGGTGTACAGGATCCGTATCCTTTCAAGGAAAAGGAGGAGGTGGGGGAAGGGGATGAGATTGTACAGGATCTGCGTGGGGGAGGGCAGACGGATGCGATAGGCGAGGCGGAGAGCATGACGTTCAAGGATTTGGAGGGATTTATAAAAGGTAGGGGGGGCGGAGATCCAAGCCGGATGGGCATAACAAAGGATAGGGCGGATGAGGGATTTATAGGTGTGGAGGATGGTGGAGGGGTCCAGACCCCACGTACGGCCAGAGAGGAGCTTGAGGAGAAACAGCTCCACCACTGCATTGCCATTTTATACCTTGTGCATGCGGCAATACCGCCATCTATGAGTCCTCAACCACGCAGCAATTATTACGCATCTTCATTCTCATCACAACTTTCAAGAGTAGTTACGTTTAAGTAGAAGATAACAAAGAATTCAACTGGAAGTTCACTTTTTGGCGTTACCTTAAAAGCCATTGAAAATATAGAAGTTTTTCTAGATGTAAAGCACATTTAAACTTTCTGCAGCTTTCTTTTTTTAATTTTACATATTTACGGGTGCAATATGCTGTATTCGTGTTACAACATTCATTAAAGCTTCTAAGCTCGTTACTCTGCAGAGGAACAGATCAGATAAAACGTTTAGGTGTAGATTTTATTATAAACAAGAACATTAAAAACAACATTAAATATATTGTACGCATTTGAAAGAGAAAGGCAAGACTACTTTTAAGAGACAAATCAAAGAAATTTCATGGAAATCAATCAGATACACCCACTAGCATGCTCGTATTCTGATTAGGGGATAGAAGATATTTACAGAGAGTTACAGAAATTGATAAACGGCAACAAATCCACAAGAAGCTGATAATAGGGACCTGTAGTGTGAAAGCAGCACAAAGAAAACGATTCTTGAATGCCGACAATGACAGTGATCATAGTTCATTTGTGTGTTTGTTCAAAAAATGGTTCAAATGGCTCTGAGCACTATGAGACTTAACATCTTTGGTCATCAGTCCCCTAGGACTTAGAACTACTTAAACCTAACTAACTTAAGGACATCACACAACACCTAGTGATCGCGAGGCAAAGAAAATCCCTGCCCCCGCGGGGAATCGAACCCTGGAACCCGGGCGCGGGAAGCGAGAACGCTACCGCGCGACCACTTTTTTTTTTTTTTCAATATGACCTAACAGTCAACATTTACTTTGCAAACATCATAAATGAATATTATAGAAACTGGAAGTGTTGAGAATAAAATATGCCAAGGAAACAGCAACTGTGAATTAAATGAAAATTTTAGCAAATACGCCTAAGAGGCATTCCTGACGTACGAGACTAATCAAACGGGTGTTTGCGAAAACTAAATGTCATCGCTGCACCTACAGCTTCATGAGAACAGCCCCCAAAATTGATTGCAGTTCTCCGAATATTGTCTACCGTAAGTGCAATGTGATGCGGTATATCTATGCAAAATTCTGTTTAAGGAACCATTGGCAAGTCAATCTTCACAACATGCTTTAATCATCTGTTGAAGATCCATGCTGACGAAGTGGAAAAGAACAACGGTTTTGGTCTCTCGTTGTTTGGGTCGTGTTTTTCAAGACCCGCATCATGGGTCTCTCTTATTGATACATACCTATATACACTTAAGTATCTCGAGTTCTTGAGACATGCTGCTGTCGCAGTTATTGGAAAACATCCCACTGGATGTGAGGCGATCAGTGTGGTACTAAATGTGATGAGTTTTCCTGAGCTCTTGTGGGGAAGGCGACGCCTGCACCCAGTGAAACGTTGGCAGACCGGGCGCGGAGCGAGCGGTTTCTCCTGTTCGCGAGCTGCACATACAATGACACACCCTCTTAAAAGAATACGTAGATAGCAAATGAACGGTCGTTCAGGAAACGCAAACTCAACAAGCGTAACACTTTTATACTTTTACCTGTGGCGAAAATTAAAACAAGAGGCTTATTAGGAAACACCGGCGATTGCCGAAGTCATGAAATGTCACATAACCCGGGCCTGTGCTGCCGTTAATTCCAGGTAAAATTGAACATGCAGTATTGTTTTTCCGGGATCACTTTCCAGCGAGCAACAATGCCCAAGGTCACCATTTCAAGCAGCTTGAGTGATAGCCGTGATAAAACACGAATCTTACCCGAGGTAGGAGTTTCCTTATTTTTGGCATAATAAGGGTGGCGTTTGTGAAACTGCTACTGACGGTGGGACAATGATTTGCTGCGCTGTCATCTTTATACCATTTGATGAAGTCTCATACGTACATGTTACGTCGCTTAAGTTCTTCACGTCATAATTCGGCGACTAAAAAGTAGACATTACTTGCAAACGTCAGGAAATTCACCATATTGTCCGCCACAACTTTGCGGAAAGTGAACCTCGATACATTCATTTTGTATGTATTTGGAGTAAGCAGGATGAGGCAGCTAAGACAAGCCACCCCAAAGTCTGAAATATCCGGTTTAAGCCAGACGCCCCAGTACAAGTGCACATTTGCAGGAAGGGGAAGAGAGATTACCTGCGGAACCACTTGTTCGCATTAATCTAGGGAGACCATTGGGAATCTAAGTGGAGCTGTGTGGTTCTAAATGTGATGAGTTTTCCTGAGCTCTTGTGGGGAAGGCGACGCCTGCACCCAGTGAAACGTTGGCAGACCGGGCGCGGAGCGAGCGGTTTCTCCTGTTCGCGAGCTGCGGACTGAGTGTTTGTGTTTGGACCTTATGGGCACTCAAGATCGAGGTCATCAACGCCCTTACACTTATCAAAACAAACGAATGTGGAGATAAACTCTAAAATTTTTACACTCTCATGCAATCGAAGGGAACACGCAGTCACTCCATCTCACATGGGATAAAACAGATAAAGTAGAGGGAGGCTGTTGGAATCAGCCGTTAACAAGAACATGTTAGTATATTCCTCTAAGAGAAATCCAATTGTCAATGGTCTTGGCAAGGACCAAATTAAACCAAAACTGAGGGTAACCATGTTTTATCAAACAACAACGAAATTATGCATCATATAACGGTCTTAAAAAAACTTTAGAATTCAATATACTTGCAAGATACAAAGGAACGTTGTATATAAAGCAAGAAAGAAATTTCATGAGGCAGACAGAAATGCACATTGAGGTGACAAAAGTCATGGGGTAGCGATATGCGCATACACAGATGGCGGTAGCATCGCACACACAAGGTATAAAAGGGCAGTGCATTGGCGGAGCTGTCCCCTCTCCCTCTTCCACCCCCCCCCCCCCTCCTCCACTCTTGGCAGGTCACCGGACTCGCAAATGCTACGTCGGCTTTCGCGCGCCGGAGATCATCGTCATCAGTGTCTCGTGTGTGTCGTCGTGTTTAGTGTTCAATGTTCACCGTCGCACTCCATCGTTCACCTGTGCCATCGCCATCTTCAGTGTCTGTGCGTCGTATCAACAGTTTGCAGTGTGGATTATCGTCGAGTGTGAACGGCTCCGTGTTTGTCTTTATGTGTCTACTGTTTTATTGCCCACCGTTCTGTAACTTATGTGTATTCTTACTGTTTTTTCTCATTGTGTATTCTATGGCTGAAGAGCAGTGTAGAGTGCTGCCGACAGCCTGCCTGTTGTGCAGGTTTTAAATTAACAATAAAGTAAAAAAAAAAAGCGGAGCTGTCATTTGCACTCTGGTGATTCATGTGAAAAGTTTTTCGACGGGATTATGACCGCACGACGGAAACTAACAGACTCTGAACGCGGAATGGTAACTGAAGTTAGGTGGCAGGGACATTCCATTTTGGAAATAGTTATAGAATTCAAAATTCTGACATCACCAGTGTCAATAGTGTGCCAAGAATACCAAATTACATGCATTATCCCTCACCACAGACAACGCAGTGGCCGATGGCCTTCATTAAACGACTGAGAGCAGCGGCGTTTGCATAGAGTTGTCAGTGCTAACAGACAAGTAATACTTTGTGAAATAACCGCAGGAATCAAATGGCTCCCCTCTCAGGGGACACCGCCTTATAATAGGCACCTTCAGTGCCAGGCGGGAGGGTTTGCATGCTTCGGTGAAGTCGAGAGCTATGCCGGCGGTAGCATAGCTACTGGCAGGGTCTCCCAAGCCGGACTGGTGCCGACAGAGGAGCCAGACAAAGTGTGTCCCACAACATAGGGCAGGGAGGGCTCTAGAGGTGTAGTGAAGCCAGCTTCCCTAGAGGAGTAAACCTCATACAAATCCTGGTCCTCCAGGTTGGGGGTTGGGCATGGGGCTAATAACCCCATACTGTAAAAAAAAGAATATTACGGAAACTCAACAGAAGCCTCGGAAACTGGATGGAAAGCATGTATCACGACCCCAGCAAAGGAAACGGATAAAGAATCTAACAGTAGCATCATGGAATGTGAGGACAATGCTTCAGCCTGGAAAAATGAAAGAAATAGCCAATGAAATTTTAAAATTCAAATATGGTATTGTAGGGCTACAGGAAATAAGATGGCAGGGGAATGGGCAGATAGATAAACCTGAGTACTCATTGGTATATAGTGGACCAGAAGAAAGAACAGGCCAACTTGGAACAGGGTTTATAATAACTAGGGAAGTTAGGAAAAGCCTTCTAGAATTTGAACCCATAAATGAAAGGATGTGCAGACTCAGACTAAAAGGTAAATTTAGGAATATATCAATAGTTAATGCACATGCACCAACAGAGGAAAAAGAGGATATAATTAAAGAACAGTTCTACGAAGACTTGGAAAAAGTATACGGTGCAGTACCTAAATATGACCTGATGCTAGTAATAGGAGATTTTAATGTAAAAATAGGGAGGAATGAACATCTGTATGGAGTTTCTGGAAAATATTCACTACATGAAGAAAACAATGAGAATGGAGACTTACTATGCCAATTTGCAGCAAGGAATAATATGATTATTAAAAGTACCTGCTTTCCACATAAAAGGATCCATCTGGGTACTTGGAAGTCTGCAGCCAATGGTATAGTCAATCAGATTGATCATATTTTAGTGATTGCACGCCACTCCACGTCAGTTACGGATGTACGGAGCTGCAGAGGACCAAACTGTGATTCAGACCACTTTCTGATAAAATCAGTCTTGAGAGAGAAACTGTCACTAACAAATGGCAACAGAATGGGAAAGATGATGAAATGGAATACAGACAAACTGAACATCCCTGATGAAATAAAAAAATACCAAGTAACACTAAGCAGAAAGTTGAGCAATGAAGAGACCACAGTAGGAGTAGATGAAAGGTGGAACAGGTTTGAAAAAGCCATTAAGGATGCTGCAGAGGAAATAATAGGCATAAGAAGGAACAGAAGAACCCAGGAGTGGTTTGATGAAGATTGCAGGTCAGCAATAGAGGAAAAGAACAGGGCAAGAACAAAAATGCTACAGAGAGAAACCAGAAATAATGTGGAACAATATAGAGAATTAAGGAGAAGAGCTAACAGACTGTGCAAGAGAAAGAAAAGAGAGTGGAATAAGAAGAAATTTCAAGAACTAGAAGAACTAAAGGAACAGAGTGAAATAAGAAAGTTCTATCATGCCATAGGCAAAATGAAGAATAGATTCCAACCAAAAACAATGGCCGGCCAGTAAAGATGGGAAAATGATAAGGGAGGAAGAACAGATAGTGGGAAGATGGGCAGAATATTTCAAAGATACACCAAGCACCAGCCTAGAAGATGAAGAGACAGCTGCACAGGAGGGAAGAGTGGAGCTGGAAGTAGACAATGAAACCAATGAGGCAAGAAAACCAACACTACAAGGGGTCTCCCAGGCTGTGCACAAGTCTAAAAACAATCGAGCCCCTGGGGAAGACAGCATAATTGCTGAATTAATAAAAACTGGTGGTGAGGCTGTAATAAAGGAACTGCACACATTAATATCAGATATATGGGAAACAGAAACTATGCCAGATAATTGGAAAATTGGAATAATAGTCCCCATTTATAAGAAAGGGGACAGAACAGCATGTGAAAACTATAGAGGTGTAACACTCCTAAGTACAGTTTATAAGATCTTCACAAGTATATTAAACGAAAGGATACGGAAGTGTGCAGAAGGCATACTAGGGGAATATCAGTGTGGCTTTCGACCGGGCAGAGGAACAACTGATCAAATATTTGTGATAAGGCAAATGATGGAAAAGTTCTATGAATATGATATAGATCTGCATTTCTTATTCATCGATTTCAAACAAGCCTTTGACAGCATAAATCGGCAAGAACTATACAGAGTACTGAAAGAAGTTGGTATATGTGCTAAATTAATAAGACTAATCAGAATTGCAATGACAGAGACAAGAGCAAAAGTAAAGGTCCTTAGCAGAACAAGTGAAAGCTTTGACTTTAATAAAGGTGTGAAGCAAGGGGATAGTCTCTCCACTGTCCTATTCAACATTGCCCAGCATAGTGCAGTAAATAAAATCAACAAAAGAGGCACCATATTTATGAAAACTAGCCAGATATGTGCATACGCTGATGACATTGCTATAGTAGGAAGAAATACCAATACACTCCTAGAAACATACCGGGCAATGGAAACAGAAGCCTTAAAAATTGGCCTCATAGTAAATGTAAACAAAACAAAATATATGGTAATGTCACAATCTGAGGCCAGAAAAACCCCTAAACACCTAAACATCAACGGGAAATGCTTCAATGGAGTGTCCTCTTTTAACCACTTGGGAGCCCTAATAACAAATGATAACAGTCTTGGAAAGGCTATAAGGGAAAGAATACAAGCAGGAAACAGAGCTTACTTTGCAAATATGCAGCTTTTCAAAAGTAGCCTTGTTACAAGAAAAACTAAATTGCTAATATATAATTCCCTAGTCCGCCCAGTTATCACATACGGCTCAGAGGTATGGACGTTGACAGAACACGATAAAAATGCTCTAAGAAGCATTGAGCGGAAAATACTACGCAAAATCTATGGGCCAATAAGGGAGGAAGAAGGCTGGAGAATACGCTACAATGCTGAATTACAGGAGTTAATACAAGGCAGGGACATAGTAAAATTTGTTAAATCACAGCGAATACGATGGCTAGGACACTTGGAGAGAATGGCAGAGGATAGAATTCCAAAGAAAATGATGAAAGGTATGATCCATTCAGTTGGGCGAAAAGGGAGACCTAGAAGAAGATGGATCGATGAGGTAATAATGGATATCAGCAATATGGGAGTCCGGGGGTGGAAAAGAGCAGCAAATAACCGAGAAGTGTGGAGGAAGATTGTTGAAGAAGCCAAGGCTCACCAAGGGCTGTAGAGCTACTGAAGAAGAAGAAGAAGAAGAATCAAATGGCTCTGTGCACTATAGGACTTAACATCTGAGGTCATCATTCCCCTAGAACTTATAATTATTTAAACCTAACTAACCAAAGGACATCACACACAACCAAGCCCGAGACAGGATTCGAACCTGCGATCGTAGCGGTCGTGCGGTTCCAGACTGAAGCGCCTAGAACCGCTCGTCCACACCGGCCGGCCCGCAGAAATCAATGTGATACATACGACGAACGTATCCGTTAGGACAGTGCGGCAGAATTTGGCGTTAATGGCTGTGGCAGCTGACGACCCACAAAATTGCCTCTGCTAAGAGCACGACATAGCCTGCAGCGCCTCTCCTGGGCTCGTGACCATATTAGTTGGACCCTAGATGACTGGAAAACCGTGGCCTGGTCAGATGAGTCCCGATTTCAGTTGGTAAAAGCTGATGGTAGGGTTCGAGTCTGGCGCAGACCCCACCAAGCCATGGACCTAAGTTGTAGGCAAGGCACTGTGAAAGCTGTTGGTGGTTTCATAATAGTGTGTGCTGTGTCGACATGGAATGATCTGAGTCCTCTAATCCTACTGAACTGATCATTGGCTTGAAATGGTTATGTTAGGTTACATGGGGACCATTTGTAGCCATCCACGGATTTCATGTCTCAAACAACGAAGGAATTTTTATGGGTGACAATGCTCCATGTTATCGGGTCACAATTGTTCGCAATTTGTTTGAAGAATATTCTGGACTGTTCGAGCGAATGATTTGGCCATCCAGATTACCCGAAATGAATCCCATCAAACATTTATGGTACATGATCAAGAGATCAGTTGGTGTACGAAATCCTGCACTGGGAACACTTTCGCAACTATGGATGGCTATAGAGGAAGCAAGTCCCAATATTTTTGCAGGGGACTTCCAGTGAGTTGTTAAGTCCATTCCACGTCGAGTTGTTGAATTACCATGGGCAATAGGAGATGAGACACGATATTAGGAGCTATCCCATAGCTTTTGTCACCTCAGTGTATGTTCTGGGAACTTTTCCAAAATAAAGGAGGTATAAGAGATTAAACAAAGTGGCGAGTTAAGTATCTTAGAAATGAAGGTTATATGCGAGTGAAAGGGGTCAGTTACTTTCAAAATGCCCGTATTCACAGGAAGAAACCGAACGAAAAGAAATTGGAACAAGACAGACTTTTATGTGAAGGTGAGATTTCCAAGTAAACGAAAATATGAATATGACACTGTACACTGAATTAAACAAACTAAATCGGAAAAGATTTCAAGAGGATACGAGAAGATGCAATTAAAATTTGATAACAAAAACAGTTGAAAACAATGAGAGTATGACGAAAATAGAGTTGTGTCTTATCGCAACAGGATCAGGATGACTTGAGTGTTAATTTATCCTGTTGCACGTCGTGATGACAGTGCAGGATGGCTTGTAGCGCAGGACGTACATGGTGCCAGGTGTATGGCCATCGGAAGTCATATAAACATTCACAAAACCATTGTTTTTATTAACTGCAAGCAGTACAGCAGATGTTGCGACATCTTGCTGTGGGTAGTGTTCAGCGGCATAGCTGGCCCCAGATGATGGTGTGTGCTTACCATGTTTCTTTCTGGTTTTTTTTGTGAACCACTTAGAAATCAAACTCACACATTTACAATGCCCTTTGTGTAATCTTACTTCATGGATCTTTTAATCCCAACAATCACTTCAATGATGCATGATCGATTAATACCTTAAATTTTTTCCCATGCACTACTGTACACTGGAATTTCACCTCTTTTTTAACAGTTGCATAAGTGTCCATACTATTTCCGCAAATTTCATTATTAATTTCCTATACTAATTCGCCAGTTCCAAAAACAACTGAAATTCCTTAGACCACTAACATAAAATGTGTTCCCACTCGATCCTGGCTAATTACAAGTCCCAAACATTCGCTTCCTTCAATGCAAAATGACACTTCTCCATGTTAAGCTGAACATAATCTTTCAAAAACTTCCCTCAATCTTTATACCTGCTCCTTCATATCTTTTGTAAGCACAATAGTGTCATCTAGACACGCCATACACTGATTCAGCTTCAGTCCCCTCAAAACTCTATCCAACAGCAATAGAAATATTGCCAGTGTATTTTTGAAACAAAACAGCAATAACTAACGCTGGAAATACTTAAACGATAAATTCACTTTTTGTCCCGTCCTCTGGTACTACTTCTAGCTGATGATATCTATTGTGGAGAAATATCTACATTATCCCAAGGTATCCAGGGTTCATCTGTTGTCATTCTACTGTTGAGATATCTGTAGTTGCAGTAGCATCGATATTTATTCATACCATCTGAGTACTCTTTCGTCATTATAATGACAGTTCATCCCAAGCGCTGGTACATTCCTCATTGATGCCACTGCGTAATTGTTGGTTAATGAATTCTTCCATTATGGTTGTGGGTGATAATCAACACCAACATACATTCTTCTTCTATTTCCCACATGCGTATGTACAGTCGTGCTCAAAAGTATCCGAACGACCTGAATTGCATTTTGCCTGATACCCATGCAACCTACATAACGCAGCTGTCTAGCAAATCCTCTAATCGCTCCTTGGTACAGTCGTTTGACTATTGAAAATGGTTCCAACGAGTCACCACAAGAAAACACTGCTCTGTATCGCAATAACTCAAGATGTAAAGTAATACCACGATACGACAAATATCAGGGAACACCTCATCACAGATAAGACTGTCCTTAAGGCTTGTAAGCTCACATTTATTGCAATAAATGACATACCTGAAATGTTAGCAGTCTCATTATTACATCAGATAGGTAATGCACGTAGTTAAGTTCGTCGTATTCATGATTTCCTCTTCAAAGTAACGTATCATACTTGTTATTTAACACAGAATATCATTAAAAATTAACGTTATTCACGAGCAGCTAGTTGAGAATATGTATGAACTTCAAATGACTCTACGAACCGCCTCTTTCTGCATATGGATTCAAACCCAGGTCATGCAAACTAAGATTTCGTGACTGACGGAAATTAACAGTCATTCCTGACTAGGCATAAAGACAGTGATATACTTCGATTTTAGACAGTATCAGTTGACAAATATCAACTTTAAATTACATAACGTAAACATTTTTAACGGACGCGAATTCCTACCCAGCATCTATTGTCCCTGTTAACGAACTACGAGAGATGTTAAATATTGCTTCTTCACAAGTAACTTACTTGAAATGCAGTGAGGTAAAGCTTTGTGTTGGACAGTGATTCGAACCCAGAACCTAATCGGATTTTTATCGAAGCACAATCAACTTTGACATAACGGATTTTCTCGGCAGTAGCTAGATGTATTAACTGAAATGACGAGACGAAACATTAATTTTTCCTTCCCAGGACTCCAACCCGGCACGTATCGCTGTTATATTCTAGAGAAAAGGAACGTGAAGTATGGGTTTGTTACACCAGCAGCGACATGTGAGCATATTTGAACTAGAAATAATGTGACGAAGGGTTCAGTGCTGACTGAGAATCGAACCCCAAACATATCGTTGTTGACTAAACACAAAGAGACGTCAGCTACCGAATTTTTCTCCACCAGCAGCTCGGAATAACATCCTTGAACTTACAGTGATCTCGCAAATAGTTCTGTGTCTCACTGGGAGTCAAAAACGTCATATATCGTTAGTGTTGACAATGAATAAAAATGCATTAAAAATAAAAATTATTATCCACCAGCAGATAGGTGTTCTCATGTTAGAGCTTGATAGTACATAGTGAAAACTTTAGTGCTGGGCCAGGATTCCAACCCATTCATGCGCAATATGTGGAGATGTTGAGGAATCTGCAGTTTTGAACAAACAACAAGTTGCAGTCGAGCTGTATTGTCACGAAGGGATCGCATTCCGCGTTAAGGGCGGTCTGAGTTGCATTCCCAGTTCAGAACCAATTTTATCGACATACAGAAGCTCAAATAAAAGATGGAATAAGTGTCCTGTGACCATACACAGGGTTTGTTTCGTTACTAGAAATAAATAACTAGTATAAGAAAAGTTACTGGTGGTAGAGTTTCTACATGTCGCCACTCCTTACTTTATTGTAGTTCCACCTAAAGTCTACTTGGTAGAGAAGGAATATCATGTTTAATGCGATTTTCAGACCACAATGCCATTATACCTTCTTCACTTGGCGTAGCCAGAAGAGAATAGAATCTGCCTCTCCCTATCAAAAAACGTCGGCAGAAGTTGGAATCGAACCCAGACCATCATCATATGAAACTATCATCAGTCCCACAGACCACCAAACCCTCCTCTCTAGGACTCATTTCTCTATCATAACACCGTTGCGGCACACATGATGAGAATTCTGACACACAGGCTCCCTGTAGTGGTTTGCAGGATGTTCAGTACATTCATTTACTTGGTTGACCGAATCGCCATGAACTAGCTGCCTTGGCTACCCAGTGCATACATTCGACTCTATTTTGTAATCACCGAAATAAAATAACGTAACTGCCACCTACACAGAACTGCCAACAGCGTAGGATGCAGAAATTTAAATAGGAAGTGTTCCTTTCCATTTGAGCTACTCTATTGCGCTATCTGTTTGTTGAAACTATCGTGCAGTGCAAAAGAAATGCTGCAACTGTCTGTCTCTCTGAAGTCTAGATCCGGCCATATGCATTATCTCACAGCACTGTGGAATGCGAAAGTTCTGGAGGAACTGTTGTTCACTTCCAGAACTGCTCTAGCTACGTCACAGTTAGTAGCGTAGTGGTAAGCGTCGCGCACTGTTGATAATACGCCACGTGTTCTACTACATTTGCTGCTACACTTTTGTAAAACGCAATTCTGCTGTCTGCTGAAGTTATCAATTTAATGGAACTTTGAACATAATTCTCTTCACTTCTCAACACAAAATAGTCGCATGTGGAAAAAAGGCTAACTTCTGCGTCATTTTGTTCTTTTCAGGTTTAATAGCCGGCCAGACAGCAGATGCGTCTCAAAGCTTTTGTATTATGTATGGGGAGAGCGCATCGTGCCAAACTAGTCAGAAAAGTATTTTCTACATTAGCTGTCGTCTGGTAATGACATTTTATTCTTCTTCAAACATTGTTTGACAGATTTAATTCATAACAAGTTTTCTACATGCATGTAATTAATAAAGTGCATGTGCATTGTCAGACTGTTATAGATAACATCAGAGAATTCGCATATATCGTTGATGATTAATTTCTCATGTTTAGTATTGTTTTATCAACACTGAAAGAAACCTTACAAAAACTGTGCATTGTATTGTAAGAAATGAAATAAAACTACCCACGATAACCTTACAACGAAAGTCTGTTTTAACAAAACTGAGTATCTGTACACAAGCGTGCCTCTATCTGCACGAATTAGTAAAATATTACTCACTTAGATTTCGATTGGGTCTGTGTTTAAATGGTCTGCTGTGTCATACTCAATGGGTATGCAAATGTGGCATTTCATAAATAAAGTTACGTATTCCCAGAAACCCAAAATTTGCTTATCAGCAGCAGAAAGATGCGTTACCTTTTGCGCTGCATTGTAAGTTTTTCACCATTGCACTTTGAGTTGAAAGTATTTTCTTGCGATTTGCCAATCAATTTATTTCCTTCATACTTATCACCCTGGCATGTGAGTGTTAAGGGAAGAACAGTATTGAATTTCGTATCGTTGACGGTCGATTCGAATTTCTTCAGAGACGCTTGTATTGTATAGCAGCTTGGCAGTAAAAAAGCAGAGATCTACGAACATTAACACAACTTACTGAGTCGAGCTGCCAAGAGGATTTGATGTGTAAACGTTTTCTTCTGATTTTGTTACAGAATTTTTTCTGAGAATTCGCAGCTGCATGAAATACGTAATTCACTAAAAGGAAAAGCTCGCACGCGCTGCCCCTACCACGGTTAGAACTGACGATTCACTGAACCGTTGGAACACGAGACACGCGCGGTACCACGGGGCTGCGGACACACTGCTGCCAGCACCCAACTCTCATCATGGTATTGGTCGCTCAGCCTCATAACACTTCGTGAAAGATATTAAAAGTTGTCACTTATGTGAAGATTAGCATTTCTTTAGCCAAAAAATTGTTATATCTGTCTCATCGTCTTAGTTTACGTGAGGATTATATACCACGAGTCATTCAAATGGAAAGGGAATATCAAGTGAATTTAGCGAGTCAATTCAGTACCATACGCGGAAGTGATTGCACTGTCACAGTGTTGCCAAATGTTTGTGACGATGTTGCCAATTCTCAGCTGTGCTAGGAACAGCTCTGTAGCGTTATAGGAGGAGAATCCTGTGCTCGTGTCAGAGGAGGATACGGAGAGGAGGCGCGGGGTTTGGTTAATATACAGCGTTATCTCCTACCAGCTGTGTCAAACATTCAGGTGTGTAATCTTTCATCACGATTACAGTTTTCCACAAAATATATACGAATAAAACACTTACCTTGTTACTTTGTGACAAAAGATTATTTCAGTACAATAAAAAGTCTTAGGAAATCAACTTTGCCCACCTGTCACAAAAAGTAAGATAACAAACACTGCACCTCGAAATCGATTGCATCTATGTGCAGTCTTGTGATCATACAAGTAGAATTTCATGAATTGCGCGAGAATGTAGAAAAATGTTGGTGCGAATGGAAGCTGTAAGAAACACAGTTACCTAATTATCCTGTACCACGTAATAATCAATTCATTTGATAATTCAGAAGAGAAGAAACTAAAAATTATGCCCATTAAGACAGAAACTAAAGTGCAGATGCGGGTACTGTGCAGATCTGCGCTTTTTCATCTTCAGATCTATACAAATAATGTATACTAACCAAAGTATTCATTGCTTTCCTAATGTTTCCCTCTTGTTTAGTCTTCTTATGATGAACTGGATCCACACCCATGAGTCTGAATTTTTCTTTGTATCCTTCCATCTACTACCTTTGTGTGTTATTGTTCGGTGTTCAAAAAGCAAAATATTATGCCTGCTCCCACGAGGTATTAAAATGAGGTCGCAAAAAGGCTAACGAATTATAATCAAAACACAGTGAGACGCCAATTTGTCTGTCGTCATGGTGTTAAGTAGACAGAAATAGTTTGGTGTTATTGGTTGCATCACCGGTATCCCGTTGTCGTCTTCTCTTATTGAGATTTTCATATTACCCTGACACAAGACGCCGAGATAAATGTGTATATTCTCCGTGACGAAACATCCCACATTCCATTCATCCTGATCCATTAGTTACGTGCATCGGCGGCAATGAGTGATAGGAAAGCTGTTGTGGGGTGACGAATAACAATAACAATGGTAGTAATTACAAATCAATAATCAAGGATGTTTACTGCATTACAGACGATTAACAAAATAACCAAGAATGGCTGAGTGTTTAATTGGCGTACTGAGCAGGTGTTCTTACCACTTTGTTACTGAATTCTGTTCTAGTTGTTTGCAGAGAGAAAACAAAGAACCCCGTAGCCATACATATCGCTAGTACAACGAGATATTACCTACCAACCATCCTTGCTTTACATCACGAGACGAACATGGCGTCACTGAGCTGATATTTGAAATACATTTCTGTTTTCTCTCTCTGTCTCTCTCTCTCTCTCTCTCTTTTTATTTTAATTTTAATTTTTTGAGGAAAGCATCGAGAAGCGCGATAATAAGCAAGTAGGCATATAAACTGTTTACAGTTATTTTCATCGGGATACATAATGCAAAAATACAACTTTTAAGTGTGTTATTGCGTAATTCCACTTTTTGACAGTCTATTCGTGAGCTTGCTCGCATTCAGTGGGGTGAAACCTATCACAGAAGCAAGCAAAACACAAATATTTCTTACACGATGCGCAACACATAAACGAAATCTCGTTGCACTGACGTGTTGTCCGATATATTGCACGGAAAACATATCTGATTCATGTTGCTAAATACAGCTCTATCAGATATCAATTTGGAAGCGTACCAAGTGTATAAAAGTATATCTTGAAATACGCAGAAAGGCCCATAGAGGTATTAGACTGAAACATAGCCATGACCAAATTTGTAACTGGGGTCGACAGCATCGTCGTCTATCACCTTGACAACTCGAACGGTGACAGTGCTCGGCCGGTTACTTACGTTTGCTGGTATCAAAGCCACAGCATGAAAACACAAAAATGTTAAAAACCAGACGATCATTAGTGTTGGAACCCATAGAAAGTAAAGCAGTCATCAGTCGGAAGAGTGGTTTGAACACCACACTGCTTTCATAGGCACGGTTATGTTGGAGGTGGTATGCTGTTGCTTTCATCCGACCTTCGAGTTGACTTACCTAGCCAGTTAATAGGGGAACCTACCGTTTTACGTGGCTTTCGGACCAGAGTGCAACTCGGCATTTTTCGCCTCAACAAACACTGCCCGAGGGGAAATATGTGTAAAACGGCACATAAAAATCGTGGGACTGGTGAGCGATCGAACCCGAGACCTTCTTATCCAAAGTCTTGCTCTTTATCACCTTGCCACCATGCAGCCAACACTGTGGTTTCTGCTTGCCATTAAAATTAAGTATCTCTCGTTTGTGTCTGCGTTGGCACTTGCGTGTCCCCTAGGAGACCTTACCTTTGGGATTACCCTCGTATACGTGTGTGTTAACGCCTTCCAACGCCCACTCAAGGAAGACAAGGATACATAGTCTAGCTTCAATATTACAAACGCGCCTCAGTTTGTGGATGAACGCAGACTTAGGTTGATAATCATTTTGAATATTTATCAGTACTGTACCCATTGGCGTGAAACTCGATTTCAACCAATGATTCCCACAGCCACAGGAACACTACTTTAATACCTCTTAGACAAAATGCTTACGCAGTGCTATCAGACGAAAAGATCAACCTGACACAAACTGTGGGAAGTTTGTTTTACAACCTTCGTACTTGGATAAAGAGCTTTTCCTATTTGCGATATCTGTGAACGTTGCTGCATAAGGCGATTTAAGAAGAAACTAAATTCCTTCAGCTACGAGAATGTTTAAAGAAATCGTGTTAACGGCACTAAATCAGGGTTTGTAAATCGTTTACCAGCCGTATTCTGCCGCATTTCGCTGATTCGAAGGCAAAAAGCTTACTGATAAATTTCACAGAAGGAAAAGGGGGATGAAATGTCTCCCACTCGAAGGTCATGTTGTTTTACTTACATGATTACAAAATCGGGTAAAACGAACAATGAGGTTGTCAGTATTAACACATTACTGTTGTCAGTATGATGTTGCACCGCCCAGGGCCTGTAATGATAAGGGGCCCGTTTAGGTCAGGCATGTTGTACACAGAAGTGGAAGAGAGAGCACCACTAAATTCTACAATCGGTATGCATTGCATACACACAGAAATTACTGTTACAGTGTACTTATGGAGCCCAATGAGTGAAAAAAATGGTTCATATGGCTCTGAGCACTATGGGACTTAACTGCTGTGGTCATCAGTCCCCTAGAACTTAGAACTACTTAAACCGAACTAACCTAAGGACATCACACACATCCATGCCCGAGGTAGGATACGAACCTGCGACCGTAGTGGTCACGCGGTTCCAGACTGTAGCGCCTAGAACCGCAGGCCACTCCTGCCGGCCCCAATGAGTGAATTGCATATTTTCCGGTGAGAAAGAGCACTGGCAAACAGTCTTCGCTACATTAGGTTACTTACACTGGCGTCACTCTGAGCTAGAATTTACGGTCAGCAGGACAGTGAGTCGGATGCGGGTTTTGCAACTGTGAAATACTTTCCTTACTTTATGGAAGCGAATATTAAATTTGAAGAAATATTGCGAAAATTTTGGACTTGGATAGCTTAGAATGAAAATCTTTCTGTTTATTGCAAAGGAAAACAATTGATTTTCTAAAACATTCTCTGTCATACACAACTTGAAACGGGTCACGTCGACCAAATCATATGGAAGAACCGACAGCGACGTATTTCGGAAGGCAGTAAGATCCCTTGGCTTTCGGTTTGGCAGTATTCGACAGCCATTTCTAGGCGCAAGTAAATGAAGAAAGGCAGCGCGTTTTCGTTATCAAGTAACGTCTTCATCAATTACTTTACTTGTAATATAATCTACGAGTAATTGCTGTTGTTTGATATTAACATGAAAAGGATTCCGTAGACAGGGAAAGAACTTGTTCTTGGGCAACTACTTCTATAATGACCAAAAGGCCTTAAATGATCTTCAAGCACATGTGTTCCAGCAGCGGTATGATAAAAATGATAGTAATAATGACGGTGCTAATCGAATTATCCGGTAACTTCACACTTCACAGTGGATTTTCTCGAACTAAGAAATTTCCTGAATTAGTGAAAATTTCAAATTGGCTTCAAATCGAGGCTATGACTCCTAGAAGAGTCTTTACATCCTGCTGACATGAGAATAGCATAATCTCCACGTCAGAAGCTTGCTTCTACTTAACGATTTAATAGACTCGCGTTTTTTTTCCACCGTGACTAGTTTTGTAAGCTAAGCACATCATCCATTACAGCACACTCCTGGGGCTGGGAAATGTGGCCACAATGGTCTGGTGAAACGAAATATCTCGAGTGCAATGCGCGGGTTCAGGCATTTAATTTTAAGAGGCACAAACAGATTTACTTTACCTCTGGTAACCTCAAGAGAAAGCTGTTATAATCCAGAATCCGCATTAAACATCACGTTCCTTCATTCCAAACTGGGCAGAGCCGGTTTACGTTGGAAAATGACATAGGTGGAGGTCAGGGTAAACAGAAATAATGTCGCCAGCAAACTTACTTACATTAGAAAATTTTATTTTATTTGATGAACTGATAGCCGTCTAAAGGAAAATGACATAGGTGGAGGTCAGGGTAAACAGAAATAATGTCGCCAGCAAACTTACTTACATTAGAAAATTTTATTTTATTTGATGAACTGATAGCCGTCTAAAGGAACAGGGCTCTTATTTTACTTGTACTTGATTGAACTAGAGACGTTGAAAAATTTGGTGCTGGAGTGTGATTCGAATTCATATCTCCTCTTTCGAGGATCTGAATCTCTCGGAACAGTATAGTTCAATCATTTCTTTTGTGGCGGCGTTCGTAGCGACAAACAATTCGCTGTAGAAACGGCTTACGAAGTCACCGCCACACTTTTAATAGCGGGCCGACCGGTCCGCTGGAACAGTGAACAGAAAGATGAAAACCCAAACACTCTGATTAAATAAAAGTCGGTACTTATCTTTATTAACGAAGATACAGAAACACAGTAGTGAACTCCGTGTCTACAGAGATCTGTCTAGTTCGAGTCGGAGCGGCTAGGTCAGCGTCGGCTGACGACAAACAACAACTCTGCTGCGATGAACACACAACTGACTAGCAAGTACACAATTCGGTGGTGAGTATACAACTGAGCGGCGAATACAGAACTGTCCTAGCGCTCGCGACTCCAGCGCTTAAGAAACCAGAAGCCAGCGGTGGCGCGCGCCGACTTGCGGCGATTTCCTGTCTCGCTGGCGCTGCTTATGCGGACGGCGTCCGGACTTTGATGCTGCCAACCTTTTGGCAGCGGGCTCGGGTGGCATTACTGGCTAGAATATAACACTCCTCCCCCCCAAATCGCCGCACCGTCGTTGAGTAATGACGTGGCGAGCGTCGACGGCGGGGGAGGGGTCTGGCCGCAGGCGCAGCAGAAGAGACCGGGGCGGAGACTGTTGTCGGTGGCAGTCCCCGGTCCGCACCCCAGCATTGGCTGCGCGGGGCCTCGGGAAACACCGACTGAAAACCGAGGTCAGGGTGCACGCCTGTGACCACGGGCGCAGCTTCTGGTACTGGACGCGACGGGGCGTCGGGACCCACGAAGAGAGGCAGCGTCTCCTGACGCTGCGTCGACGGCTGCGGAGTGGGCGCCGGACAAGGCGCTGCGGTGTCAGACTCCTTGGGGGTGCCCAAGGAAAGCGGCTGCAGGACAGGCTGCACAGCCACCGCTTGGGAAGGCGGCCCGGCTGAGGGGTCGACGTCCATCAGCTCCGAAGGCGGTGGCGACTGAAGAGGGACCGCAGGCGCCGGAGCGACCACCTGGGGCGCTCCCGGATGAAGCTGCGCGGGAGGCATCAACGGGACGGGCTGTCGGCGTGGTAGCGGCGACGGCTGCTGCTGCTGCCCTGGGGGCGGCAGCGAAGTCGGAAGGCGCGGCTGGAACCCGCCGCGGACCAAATTTGTGGACAAAGAACGAGCGGCAGAATCCGGGCGGCGAGCGCGGCGCAACCGGTTCTGATGCCTCCTGTGCACCCCAGTAGCACCTTGAACAGTATAAAAACCGCGACCCTGGACACTTATCACGGTACCACGTTCCCAACGACGGCGCCCGTGATAAACTCTGAAAAAAACGGCGTCGTTGCGCTGAAAACGCGTGCGATGCTCAGAAGCGGCGGGTCGATCCGGGGGGTGCAACAACCGTAGTAGGGTGCGATGACGACGGCCGTGGAGAAGCTCCGCAGGCGAAGGGCCGTCGCGTGGCGTGGTCCGGTACGACGACAGGAACGTGATGAGGGCCTGCTGACGAGAGTGCGTAGCACGAAGGCGGTCCATATGATCCTTGAATGTGCGGACAAAACGTTCCGCTGCACCATTCGATTGAGGGTGGAACGGCGGAGTAAGAACATGGCGAATGCCACTGGCAGAACAAAAACTTTCAAATTCAGCAGAGGTAAATTGTGGACCATTGTCAGACACTAAAACTTCTGGAAGACCCTCAATACAAAAAATTGAAGTCAACGCCTGTATAGTTTGTGCAGACGTTGTAGACTGCGTGGGCACAACAAACGGAAAATTACTAAATGCATCTATCACGATGAGCCAACGAGAATGCCAATATGGACCAGCGAAATCAATATGTACTCGCTGCCAGGGACCGGCAGGGCGTGCCCACTCAAAATAGCGTTGAGGCGGAGCAGCTTGGTGTTCGGCACACGTCGAACAATCTGTAGACATCTGCGTAATCTGCTTATCAATGCCGATCCATGTACAATGACGGCGGGCAAGCTGCTTGGTGCGGACCACTCCCCAATGACCTTGGTGCAACAAGTCGAGGACCTTGGATTGGAGCACTTGGGGAACCACTACACGAAGCTGGTCATTCTCGGTGCGTAACAGCAAAACTCCGTGCGAAACAGACAACACATGACGTTGCGGATAATAGCGACGAACCACAGGATCCGATATGTCCTTTGCCTTGGACGGCCAACCACGTTGAACAAAACGTAATAGTAAACTCAGATGAGGATCCGTAGCTGTCTCACGTGCCACCCGACGATAATCAATCGGAAAATCCCGGAGGGATTGATGCTCATCGGCGTCAATCTGATGGCAAGAGTCGTCAGAGGAATCGAAGACATCATCCGCAGCAATCGGCAATCTAGAAAGCGCGTCAGCGTTTGCATGCTGAGCTGTAGGGCGATACAGTATCTCATACTGGTATTGTGATAACAAAAGAGCCCAACGTTGTAGTCTCTGAGCTGTCCGCTGAGGAACTGGTTTAGACGGATGAAACAGTGACGTCAGGGGCTTGTGATCTGTTACTAAATAGAATGGTCTACCATAGAGGTAGTTATGGAATTTTGTGACACCGAACACAATAGCCTACGCTTCCTTGTCCAGTTGGCTACAATTACACTGAGCTTTGTTTAGCAATTTAGAGGCGAACGCAATAGGACGTTCGGTGTTACCAACTCGGTGAGACAACACAGCACCGAGGCCGAAAAAAAGAGGCATCACAAGCTAACACCAGAGGCTTGTTAGGGTCGTAATGGACCAGACAACGATCATTCAATAAAGCCTCTTTAAGCTGCTGAAAGGCTGATTGGCAATCAGCTGACCACACAAACGGAACATTCTTACGGCGGAGACGATGCAACGGTGCAGCAATCTGTGATGCATTAGGTATAAACCTAATATAATATGTCAATTTGCCAAGAACTGCTTGCAATTCATGCAGATTGCGAGGGGCGGACAAATCACGAACAGCTGCTAAATGTGACTGGGAGGGATGAATGCCTTGAGCATTAATAACATGTCCCAGATACTCCATCTCCGTAAGGAAAAATGAACATTTATCGATGTTGCAACGTAGGCCTGCCTGAGACAACACTTTAAACAAACACTCCAAATTACGGAAATGTTCAGCAGGCGTCCGACCGGACACAACAATATCGTCTAAATAGTTGCAACACGATGGCACATTAGCCAGAAGTTGTGACAAAAAACGCTGAAAAACAGCTGGAGCTGACGCACAACCAAAAGGCAAACGCAGAAAACGGAACAACCCCAACGACGTGTTTATGACAAAGTACTGTTGTGATTGCTCGTCGAGGGGCAATTGCAAATATGCTTCACGGAGATCAATTTTGGAAAAGAAACGAGCTTCCCCTAACTTATCCATCAGCTCGTCCGGTCTAGGCAAAGGGAAAGAATCAATGACAGTCTGAGGATTAACTGTCGACTTAAAGTCAGCACACAAACGTAACTTGCCAGACGGTTTCTTTATAATAACTAAGGTAGAAGCCCACTGGCTCGCTGAAACGTGTTGAATAACACCGTTGTTTTGCCAACGACGAAGTTCATCTGCTACAGGTGCCCGGAGGGCGTGAGGCACTGAACGAGCACGAAAAAATCGAGGCTGAGCATTATCTTTTAACGTAATATGAGCGGCAAAGTTCGCAGCACAACCTAGTTCGTCTTTAAATATGTCACTGTATTGTTTACACAAATCGGTTATGCTGTCTTGAGGAACAACAGAATTAATTTGCAACACATTGTCTTGGATAGACAGGCCAAACAAGTCAAAACAGTCTAATCCGAAAATGTTTACACTGTCTGTAGCGCGGAGCACAGTGAATGAAACTGTTTTTGTATTGCCACGGAATGTGGCTGGCACGCTACATACACCTAACACAGGAATTTGTTCTCCACTATAAGTAGCCAAAGAATGTTTTGCCGCTGAAAGTTTAGGGCGGCCGATAGCCGCATACGTAGCACTATTTATGAGAGTCACAGACGCACCAGTGTCTAATTGAAAATTGAAGGTCTTATCCTGGATGCGTAGCTTCACAAATAGTTTATTACACTGTCTCTGGATCAGTGCAGTGGAGGCGGAAGACACAAAATCAGCGCGTGTAGCGCGTGTTCGCTGCTTGCGACAACTCGTGGGTTGGGCGGGTGGAACAACAACTCCCGCTTCACTTGCAGTCTGTACATTACTTTTTACAGCGTTTGAATTACGCTTGGGTCGCATAGCAGAGGGCTGGGTGGGTGGCTTATTGCGAACAAGTTTATTACCCACACGAACCGTGGAAGAGTCTTTAAACGCGACCTTCTGGGCGGGCTGGCTTTGAAGAACATGAATATCCATGGGCTGGGCAGCACTAGAATTGTTCTTGCGTTTACGCAAACAAACAGTCTGGATGTGTCCTTTCCTTTGACAAAAGTGAAAAACCGCGTTTCTTAACGGGCAACGTTCACGAGGATGAGCAAGAACACACTTAGGGCAAGACTTAACTCTATCATTTTGCACACGCGGCTGACGAATGTGTTTAACATGACGCGGCCGGCTAGTGTTTACAGTCTGACTCTGCCGGTGGGGCCGCGGGCGTGACATAACTTGCTTAGCACAGGCAATTTGAGAAATACATGGCTGATCTAACTCACACTCAGCATAGTCAAAAGTATCTTGGGCTTCAATGATGTTCATCACAGTCTCTAATGACGGGTCAGGCAACTTTAAGATAGCAGCACGAATACGAGAATCTGCAATGTTTTGAGTAATAGCGTCTCGTAGCATGACATCACTGTAGGAAGCTCCACACACACAATTAAATCGGCACTGACGGGTGAGGCCCCGTAAATCTGTTAACCACTGTTTATTAGATTGATGTGGCAGTTTCTTTAATCTGAAGAACTTGAATCTGGCTGCTGCCACATGAACTCGCGACTCGAAATACTCAGCAAGCTTGTTAACAACAACGTCATAGTCTAAAGCTTCTGGCTGGGATTCCGGGAACAACTTGCAAAGTAGTCGATAGACTTCCACGCCTGCAGTGGAAATTAAATAAAGCTGCCGCCCAGTACCTGTGATTTTGTAGACTGTCATGTGCGCCTGCAACTGCGCGAAATATTCTCGCCATTCTTCTCTTGATGCATCAAAAGCACGGAAAGGTGGTGCTGCCTGTGCTTGTTCCTTTTGTGTTGGTGGATTAGCCGCTTGTTTGGCGATTGCTTCTACCAGACTTTGTATTTGCTGACTCTGTAACAAGATCAACTGTTGTAATTCGGCAGACATAGTGAACACAAATTAAACCAGCCCCCAAAATGTTATCTCTATAAGTGGTATAACAAGAAACAAGTTGAACCAGCCCTGCACACGAGTTCGGAAGTCCTCGTCGCCAGTTTTGTGGCGGCGTTCGTAGCGACAAACAATTCGCTGTAGAAACGGCTTACGAAGTCACCGCCACACTTTTAATAGCGGGCCGACCGGTCCGCTGGAACAGTGAACAGAAAGATGAAAACCCAAACACTCTGATTAAATAAAAGTCGGTACTTATCTTTATTAACGAAGATACAGAAACACAGTAGTGAACTCCATGTCTACAGAGATCTGTCTAGTTCGAGTCGGAGCGGCTAGGTCAGCGTCGGCTGACAACAAACAACAACTCTGCTGCGATGAACACACAACTGACTAGCAAGTACACAACTGAGTATACAACTGAGCGGCGAATACAGAACTGTCCTAGCGCTCGCGAATCCAGCGCTTAAGAAACCAGAAGCCAGCGGTGGCGCGCGCCGACTTGCGGCGATTTCCAGTCTCGCTGGCGCTGCTTATGCGGACGGCGTCCGGACTTTGATGCTGCCAACCTTTTGGCAGCGGACTCGGGTGGCATTACTGGCTAGGATATAACAATTTCGTTCCTTTTCCCAAGACTGCAGTCTTCTCTAGGTCTCCTCCAAAGGTAAATATGTGGGTCCGAATCCTGATCCAGTACAAAAATATTCATAATTTCATTTCAAGCCCTATCACGTGCACACCGGCCTGCTAGTGAAAATTAACGTGCATTTTTAATGTCTGTTCATGTTGCCAACAATTTCTGGACAAACACACACACATCTTACTGTTGGTGAGTAAGCAATTGATACTTAAGCAATATTCGTGGACAATAAAGAAGAACGATAGGAGTGCGGTTCGATTGTCGCTCAGGCACAAAAATTTGTGTCCTTATTTTAGATTCAAACACCTAGCAGCTGGTAAGAAAAACCGTTCGTAACATTTCATTTTACTTAGTTAACAATCCGATTACGGGTTGGAGTCCTGGGAAGGAAAAAATTAATGTTCCGTTTCGTCATTTCAGTTAATACATCTAGCTACTGCCGAGAAAAGCCGTTATGTCAAAGTTGATTGTGCTTCGATAACAATCCGATTAAGCTCTGGGTTCGAATCCCTGTCCAACACAAAGCTTTACCTCACCGCATTTCAAGTAAGTTACTTGTGAAGAAGCAATATTTAACATCTCTCGTAGTTCGTTAACAGGGACAATAGATGCTGGGTAGGAATTCGCGTCCGTTAAAAATGTTTACGTTATGTAATTTAAAGTTGATATTTGTCAACTGATACTGTCTAAAATCGAGGTATATCACTGTCTTTATGCCTAGTCAGGAATGACTGTTAATTTCCGTCAGTCACGAAATCTTAGTTTGCATGACCTGGGTTTGAATCCATATGCAGAAAGAGGCGGTTCGTAGAGTCATTTGAAGTTCATACATATTCTCAACTAGCTGCTCGTGAATAACGTTAATTTTTAATGATATTCTGTGTTAAATAACAAGTATGATACGTTACTTTGAAGAGGAAATCATGAATACGACGAACATAACTACGTGCATTACCTATCTGATGTAATAATGAGACTGCTAACATTTCAGGTATGTCATTTATTGCAATAAATGTGAGCTTACAAGCCTTAAGGACAGTCTTATCTGTGATGAGGTGTTCCCTGATATTTGTAGTATCGCGGTATTTCTTTACATCTTGAGTTATTGCGATACAGATCAGTGTTTTCTAGTGGTGACTCGTTGGAGCCATTTTCAATAGTCAAACGACTGTACCAAGGAGCGATTAGAGGATTTGCTAGACAGCTGCGTTATGTGGTTTGCATGGGAATCAGGCGAAATACAATTCTGGTCGTTCGGATACTTTTGAGCATGACTGTACAATACTTCAACATAGCTCTTTATCCATTTCATTATTTTCTTCCAGTGGTTCTACCATGCATAATACGTTTACGCGTGGTTCCATTTCCATGTTCACCCATACTACTTTCACCGTATCTTGTAGCACTTTCTCAGACGAATTGATCTTTAGTGAGATAATAACTCAGCATTCACTAATGCTAGTAATGAAACACTTTAACCATGAATTCACTTTTTGCCCCGTCCTCTGGTACTACTTCTAGTTGATGATATCTATTTCTTAGATCTACTGTGGAGAAATATCTACATTGTCCCAAGGTATCCAGGGTTTCCATAACATTAAGTATTGTATATGCATCTGTTATCATTCTACTGTTGAGGTATCAGTAGTTGCAGTAACACCGATATTTTTTCATACCATTTGAGCACTCTTTCGGCATTATTATGACAGATGCATCCCATGGACTGCTACAGTCCTCACTGATGTCATCACGTAATTGTTGGTTAATGAATTCTTCCATTATGGTTGTAGGTGATAATCAACACCAACATACACTATTCATTCGTCATCGATTTCCCATATGCGTATGTACAATACTTCAACATAGCTCTTTATCCAGTTCATCATTTTATTCCTGTGGTTCTACCATTACAATACGTTTGCGCGTGGTTCCATTCCCATGTTCACACATAGAACTTTCACCATACCTTGTGGTACTCTATCAGACGAATTGATCCTTAGTGATTTAGCATGCGGCTTAACTGGTTTGTCCTTTGCAAGATAATAACTTTGTGGGTGTATATCCTCTAGATGGAAAAATGTTACACTGAGTCCTACCATATGTTGTCCAAGGTGAATTTTGACATGATGCTTATACAGGAAATTTATAGGATCGTAAAACCCCTTGCACCTATATGGGACAAAACTTCCATATTTTCCCGGAATTACTTTGCTCTAAACTGAAAACTAGACATCACTGATCCAGCGACCATACATCACCACCACCACGCCTCACAATTTACACCACGCATGCTTTAACTGCATCTTTTCCATTAGGTCCAGACTTTCGACAGACATGTGAGCACCTGCGTCAATGAAAATCTATGTTCTGTACCGTCTACTATGCCAATGAAGCAACATTCTGCCAGTACATACATTTCTGTAGCATTAAAACTTACTAGGAGCGCTCTTCGGTGGCCTTGGAGCACATCTCTAACACTGTGGTTCACGATTCCACCATAAACATAAGCTAAACGTCCACAATATAGCACTTCACGTCAATAGAGAAAATACTTCTTTCATAGTGGACTCTCATTACTGTATCTATTTCTTCCAATGCTGTAGCTCTGCCTATGGCGTCAGCCAAGTTCTTAGGAAATTCTGCACGCGCCTTTCTTAACACATCAGCTGGCAGTCCTCTTACAAATGCGTCTAATGCCCTTCTGTCTCATCGCTATCCATCTGATGTTAGGTATTTGCATAAATCTTTCATATCTATCCACAAAATTCTCATCATTTAATATTGTTCGTGACAGTATCTGCAGCCTGCAGCTCTTTTGCCTCTTATATTGCTTATACCAGACTAATGATTTCGACAGACTTTTGAGTGTTCTTTAGGTCCTCAGGGTGCATGCAAGTTTTTGCGTCTCTAGTCAAACGCATCTTGGTAATCTGTAACAATTTTTCGTATATCCAAAACAGCATCTTTGCAGCTGTTAACAGGTTATCTGTAAAAGCTAGTATATCCTCCCCTGCCTCACTTAAAAAGAATTAACAAAACCAGAGGCAGTAAAATCTAGGGCAGGAGCATCTAAACTGGACAAGGCCCCGTCCTCTCTTACAGCACTCATCGACTGCTTATGTAGTTCTGTACTATCCGCTTTCAATTGACGTACCTGACCCAATAAACATTCATTCGCTTCCTGAGTGGTAATATACCATATTTTTTACTTATACATTATGAAGCCTTTATCTAATACAAGAAAACAACAGGAGAAACAAAATAGGAACAGCAAAAATACTGACCGTAACACTTTCGAAACATTACTCAGTCCTTAAACCTAATCATAAGCCAAGCACACTCAGGACACTGCCTGGCATAACGTCCATACCTGCAACATGAAGAGCATGTCATTGGGACCCATTTCAAAAAGGCTGCACTATGACCTAACAGATTACACAGCGTGCATCTCAATGGACACATACCGTCATAGTCTACCCTCACGTGCACCTTTAAGTGGCACACATCTATGTCATCATACAGCCAACGAATTTGATCCTAAAACCCACCCTCTAGTCCAGGTGACCGTCAGCTATAATTTCCGGAGGAATAAACACGAAAAAAGATTTACCGCACTCACCCCACTGCGTTGATGATGCTTTAGACTGTGGCTGTCGACGTCGGCCCAAATCCTTTGGGCATTCAGACGTTAGCTGCAATGGGGTCAAGATAGCTGGAGTGTTAATTTATCCCTTTGCAGGTTACGATGAGAGCACAGATTGGTTGGCGGGGCAGAAGGTACGTGCTGTCAGGTGGATAGCCTTGTTATTGACGAGAAGCATTACAGCATTTGAAGCAATGCCTCGCTGTGGTCAGCAATCGGTGGTGCAGCTTGCCCCAGACGGTGGTGTATTTTAAACTCAGCATGCAGCCTCAGAAGTTAGCCAGTGCGCAAAGTCTCCACATCTGCGAGGCCGCAGTGCTGGTGAAGTTATGTTGTCAGCACCTGGACGAATGTTGTGACGCACTTGGCCCAGGCAGGAGGCCAACAAGCGTCAGCGAACTCCAAGCAAGTCGGTCACACCACATGGCAAAGATTTGCGATTCAGTGCAAGATGCACACGACCATACAGAAGTGAAGCAAGGACCTCAGCATAGGATGCCGCGACAGTGGCCTGCACACGTAAGCCTGCAGCAACAGAGGCCCAGGTGCGAACTAGGATTGTTGATATTTTTAAAAATATCGGGTATCTGATGTATCGATATTTCAAAATAACATTATCGGTTCCCCATGTATCGAAAAGATAATTGACATATCGACGGAAGAAATATCAACGTTGTTGTTGTCTTCAGTCCTGAGACTGGTTTGATGCAGCTCTCCATGCTACTCTATCCTGTGCAAGCTTCTTCGTCTCCCAGTACCTACTGCAACCTACATCCTTCTGAATCTGTTTAGTGTAGTCATCTCTTGGTCTCCCTCTACGATTTTTACCCTCCATGCTGCCCTCCAATACTAAATTGGTGATCCCTTGATGCCTCAGAACATGTTCTACCAACCGGTCCCTTCTTCTTGTCAAGTTGTGCCACGAACTCCTCTTCTCCCCAATACTGTTCAGTACCTCCTCATTAGTTATGTGACCTACCCATCTAATCTTCAGCACTCTTTTGTAGCACCACATTTCAAAAGCTTCTATTCTCTTCTTGTCCAAACTATTTATCGTCGATGTTTCACTTCCATACATGGCTACACTCCATACAAATACTTTCAGAAACGACTTCCTGACACTTAAATCTACACTCCATGTTAACAATTTTCTCTTCTTCAGATACGCTCTCCTTGCCATTGCCAGTCTACATTTTATATCCTCTCTATTTCTACCATAATCAGTTATTCTGCTCCCCAAATAGCAAAACTCCTTTACTACTTTAAGTGTCTCATTTCCCAATCTAATTCCCTCAGCATCACACGACTTAATTCGACTACATTCCATTATCCTCGTTTTGCTTTTGTTGATGTTCATCTTATATCCTCCTTTCAAGACACTGTCCATTCCGTTCAACTGCTCTTCCAAGTCCTCTGCTGTCTCTGACAGAATTACAATGTCATCTTCGAACCTTAAAGTTTTTATTTCTTCTCCATGGATTTTAATACCTACTCCGAATTTTTCTTTTGTTTCCTTCACTGCTTGCTCAGTATATAGATTGAGTAGCATCAGCGATAGGCTAGAGCCCTGTCTCACTCTGTTCTCAATCACTGCTTCCCTTTTGTGCTTCTTGACTCTTATAACTGCCATCTGGTTTCTGTACAAATTGTAAATAGCCTTTTGCTCCCTTCGTTTTACCCCTGCCACCCTCAGAATTTGAAAGAGAGTATTCCAGTCAACATTGCCAAAAGCTTTCTCTAAGTCTACAAATGCTCGGAACATAGGTTTGCCTTTTCTTAATTTGGCTTCTAAAATAAGTCTTAGGGTCAGATTGCCTCATGTGTTCCCATATTTCTACGGAATCCAAACTGATCTTCCCCAAGGTCGGATTCAACCAGTTTTTCCATTCGTCTGTAAAGAATTCGCGTTAGTATCTTGCAGCCGTGACTTATTAAACTGATAGTTCGGTAATTTTCACATCTGTCAGCGCCTGCTTTCTTTGGGATTGGAATAATTATGTTCTTCTTGAAGTCTGAGGGTATTTCGCCTGTCTCATACATTTTGCTCAGCAGATGGTAGAGTTTTATCAGGACTGGCTCTCCCAAGGCTTTCAGTAGGTCTAATGGAATGTTGTCTACTCCCAGGGCCTTGTTTCGATTTAGGTCTTTCAGTGCTCTGTCAAACTCTTCACGCAGTATCGCATCTCCCATTTCATCTTCATCTACATCTTCTTCCATTTCCATAATATTGTCCTCAAGTACATCGCCCTTGTATAGACCCTCTATATACTCCTTCCACCTTTCTGCTTTCCCTTCTTTGCTAAGAACTGGGTTTCCATCTGAGCTCTTGAATTTCATACAAGTGGCTCTCTTTTCTCCAAAGGTCTCTTTAATTTTCCTGTAGGCAGTATCTATCTTACCCCTAGTGAGATAAGCCTCTACATCCTTACATTTGTCCTCTAGCCATCCCTGCTTAGCCATTTTGCACTTCCTGTCGATATCATTTTTAGACGTTTGTACTCCTTTTTGCCTGCTTCATTTACTGCATTTTTATATTTTCTCCTTTCATCAGTTAAATTCAATATTTCTTCTGTTACCCAAGGGTTTCTACTAGCCTTCGTCTTTTTACCTATTTGATCCTCTGCTGCCTTCACTATTTCATCCCTCAAAGCTACCCATTCTTCTTCTACTGTATTTCTTTCCCCCATTCCTGTCAATTGTTCCCTTTTCTCTCCATGACACTCTGTACAACCTCTGGTTTAGTCAGTTTATCCAGGTCCCATCTCCTTAAATTTCCACCTTTTTGCAGTTTCTTCAGTTTTAATCTACAGTTCATAACCAAGAGATTGTGGTCAGAGTCCACATCTGCCCCTAGAAATGTCTTACAATATAAAATCTGGTTCCTAAATCTCCGTCTTACCATTATATAATCTATCTGATACCTTTTGGTACCTCCAGGATTCTTCCATGTATACAACCTTCTTTTATGATTCTTGAACCAAGTGTTAGCTATGATTAAGTTATGCTCTGTGCAAAATTCTACTAGACTGCTTCCTCTTTCATTCCTCTCCCCCAATCCATATTCACCTACAATGTTTCCTTCTCTCTCTTTTCCTATTCTTGAATTCCAGTCACCCATGACTATTAAATTTTCGTCTCCCTTTACTACCTGAATAATTTCTTTTATCTCATCATACATTTAATCAATTTCTTCATCATCTGCAGAGTTAGTTGGCATATAAACTTGTACTACTGTAGTAGGCATGGGCTTCGTGTCTATCTTGGCCACAAAAATGCGTTCACTATGCTGTTGGTAGTAGCTTACCCGCGCTCCTATTTTTTTATTCATTATTGTGGTTCATGGTGTGGGTTCCTATAGTCATGTCCTAGTTCATGAACCACGGGTAACGTATGAGTGGCCAAGTAAGAGGTCCCGACAGTCGGGATACCAGTTACTTTGGAATAAGGCTGTGCATCTCGGACATATTCTGAGTTGTGGTCACCTTTGTACTCATACGGCAAAGACTATCAAATCCACCGGTTAGTTCCTCAACCGTTAGGGGTAAAACTCAATGGAACTAGGGGCAAGTAAGGCTAGCAACCTGCTTCCCTGGTACTTTAAATATGATGCTGGCAACAATCAGAGCAAAATGCCTCGGACCTTTGGAGGTGACGGAGTCCCACCTCTAACTGACAAACCAGGGACTCCTAAGATACGACTCGGCAAACAAATGGTAATGAGATGGGGAGCTATTAATATCAATGGGGGCTACTCTGGGAAGAAGGTAGAGCTGGCAGAGGCTGCAAGTAAGATGGGGCTGGATGTTTTAGCTGTTAGTGACATTCGGGTAATGGGTGAGAAAGAAGAGGAAGTGGGAGAATACAAGGTCTACCTGTCAGGAGTCAAAGCAGGAATAGCACAATGGGGTGTAGGGCTTTACATCAGGAAAGAAATGGAACCCAGCGTAGTTGCAATAAGGTATGTAAACGAACGACTGATGTGGATAGATTTCACAGTGTCTAGCAAGAAAATTAGGATTGTGTCAGTATATTCGCATTGTGAAGAGACAGATCAAGATAAGATGGATAGTTTTTATGATGCACTCAGTGATGTAGTTGTTACACTAAAGGACAAGGACAGTGTTCTGCTCATGGGTGATTTTAATGCCAGGATTGGAAATCGAACAGAAGGGTATGAAAAGGTTATGGGTAAATTTGGAGAGGATATGGAGGCCAACAGGAACGAGAAACAACTCTTGGATTTCTGTGCCAGTATGGGCTTATTAATCACAAACTCCTTTTTTAAACATAAGAACATTCACCGGTATACTTGGGAAGGCAGGGGAACCAGATCTGTCATTGACTATATAATAACAGATCAGGAATTCAGGAAGGCTGTGAGGGGCACACGTGTATTCAGGGGATTCTTTGATGACACTGATCATTATTTAATCTGCAGCGAAATTGGTATTGTGAGGCCGAAAGTGCAGGAGGTCAGGTCCATATGTAGGAGGATAAGAGTGGAGAAACTTCAGGGTAAGGAAATCAGGCACAAGTACATAACAATGATCTCAGAAAGGTACCAGTTAGTTGAATGTAGTCAATTACAGTCATTGGAAAAGGAATGGACAAGGTACAGGGACACAGTACTAGAAGTGGATAAAGAATGTCTTGGAACAGTAGTGTGTAAAGGTAGGATGAAGCAAACAGCTTGGTGGAATGACACAGTCAAGGCAGCCTGTAAAAGGAAAAAGAAGGCGTATCAAAAATGGCTACATACTAGAACTCAGGTAGACAGAGAAAGTTATGTTGAAGAAAGAAACAAAGCCAAACAGATAATTGCAACATCCAAGAAGAAATCTTGGGAAGACTTTGGAAACAGGTTGGAGACTTTGGGTCAAGCTGCTGGAAAACCATTCTGGAGTGTAATTAGCAGTCTTCGAAAGGGAGGTAAGAAGGAAATGACAAATATTTTGGACAGGTCAGGGAAACTGCTTGTGAATCCTGTGGATTCCTTGGGCAGATGGAGGGAATATTTTGAAGAGTTGCTCAATGTAGGTGAAAATACGATCAGTAATGTTTCAGATTTCGATGTAAAATGGGATTGGAATGAGGATGGAAATAGGATCACATTTGAGGAAGTGGTGAAAATGGTCAATAGATTGCAGTGCAATAAAGCAGCTGGGGTGGATGAAATTAAGTCGGAACTCATCAAATACAGTGGAATGTCAGGTCTTAAATGGCTACACAGGATAATTGAAATGGCCTGCGAGTCGGGACAGGTTCCATCAGACTGGACAAAGCAGTAATCACACCAATCTTTAAACATGGAAACAGAAAAGATTGTAACAACTACAGAGGTATCTCTTTAATCAGCGTTGTGGGTAAAATCTTCTCAGATTTTGTTGAAAGGAAAGTGCGAGTATTAGTTGAGGACTAATTGGATGAAAATCAGTGTAGGTTTAGGCCCCTTAGAGGTTGTCAGGACCAGATCTTTAGCTTACGGCAAATAATGGAGAAGTGTTGTGAATGGAACAGGGAATTGTATCTATGCTTTATAGATCTAGAAAAGGCATATGACCGGGTTCCTAGGATGAAGTTATTGTCTGTACTACGAGATTATGAAATAGGAGGCAAACTTTTGCAAGCAATTCAAGGTCTTTACATGGATAGTCAGGCAGCAGTTAGAGTTGACGGTAAATTGAGTTCATGGTTCAGAGTAGTTTCAGGGGTAAGACAAGGCTGCAACCTGTCTCCACTGTTGTTCATATTATATATGGATCATATGTTGAAAACAATAGACTGGCTGAGTGAGATTAAGATGTGTGAACACAAAATAAGCAGTCTTGCATATGCGGATGACTTAGTTGTGATGGCAGATTCGATTGAAAGTTTGCAAAGTAATATTTCAGAGCTAGATCAGAAATGTAAGGACTATGGTATGAAGATTAGCATCTCCAAAACGAAAGTAATGTCAGTTGGAAAGGGATATAAACAGATTGAGTGCCAAATAGGAGGAACAAAGTTAGAACAGGTGGACGGTTTCAAGTACTTAGGATGCATATTCTCACAGGATGGCAACATAGTGAAAGAACTGGAAGCGAGGTGTAGCAAAGCTAATGCAGTGAGTGCTCAGCTACGATCTACTCTCTTCTGCAAGAAGGAAGTCAGTATCAACACTAAGTTATCTGTGCACCGTTCAATCTTTCGACCAACTATGTTGTATGGGAGCGAAAGCTGGGTGGATTCAGGATACCTTATCAATAAGGTTGAGGTAACGGATATGAAAGTAGCTAGGATGATTGCAGGTACTAGTAGATGGGAACAATGGCAGGAGGGTGTCCACAATGAGGAAATCAAAGAAAAATTGGGAGTGAACTCTATAGATGTAGCAGTCAGGGCGAACAGGTTTAGATGGTGGGGTCATGTTACACGCATTGGAGAAGCAAGGTTACCCAAGAGACTCATGGGTTCAGCAGTAGAGGGTAGGAGGAGTCGGGGCAGACTAAGGAGAAGGTACCTGGATTCGGTTAAGAATGATTTTGAAGTAATAGGCTTAACATCAGAAGAGGCACCAATGTTAGCACGGAATAGGGGATCATGGAGGAATTTTATAAGGAGGACTATGCTACAGACTGAACGCTGAAAGGCATAATCAGCCTTAAATGATGACGATGAATGATGATGATTATTAAACCCAGTCCTGCATTACCCCTATTTGATTTTGTATTTATAACCCTGTATTCACCTGACCAAAAGTCTTGTTCCTCCTGCCACCGAACTTCACTAATTCCCACCATATCTAACTTCAACCTATCCATTTCCCTTTTTAAATTTTCTAACCTACCTGTCCGATTAAGGGATCTGACATTTCGCGCTCCGATCCGTAGGACGGCAGTTTTCTTTCTCCTGATAACGACATCCTCTTGAGTAGTCCCCGCCCGGAGATCCGAATGGGGGACTATTTTACCTCCGGAATATTTTACCCAAGAGGACGCCATCATCATTTAACCATACAGTAAAGCTGCATCCCCTCGGGAAAAATTACGGCAGTAGTTTCCCCTTGCTTTCAGCCGTTCGCAGTACTAGTACAGCAAGGCCGTTTTGGTTAATGTTTAAAGGCCAGATCAGTCAATCATCCAGACTGTTGCCTCTTCAACTACTGAAAAGGCTGCTGCCCCTCTTCAGGAACCACACGTTTGTCTGGCCTCTCAACAGATACCCCTCCGTTGTGGTTGCACCTACGGTACGGCCATCTGCATCGCTGAGGCACGCAAGCCTCCCCACCAACTGCAAGGTCCATGGTTTATGGGGATAGGAATATAAACGTACCGGCCTATAAAAAAAGTCGGCTGCGCACTGCCGGTTTTAGAGCTCTAAATTTCAATATTGATTTATTGTTAGATATTCTGTACCCCAACAAGCTAGTAGTCTGCCTATCCCCATTAGATAAGAATTGAAAGGAAACCGATGCACGTTCACGCTTGGCGATAATCACTTTGCTAACAGTGGTAACTACATGTAAGTGGCACAATAAGAGGTGTCTGATGGGTCCGTCGTTCGGTTTCGTCACATATCGCACTTGTCCAGAACACTTCATGTCGAATTCCCTGTTTTTTTCATTTCTGCCAACGCCAGTGACATAGCAGTTGTAGTGTCTAAATTGTGTGGTGAAGCTAAACGTTTCAGATCCTGTCGGTAACGCCGAGCACCGATTACGTCATTTCCCCACACGCGTCTCCGCCCACCGTAAAGATCAATCTTGTCATTCAGATTTTTGTTCATGATTTTCAGCAACTTTTATTGAAGAACGCCGATGTGAAGAAATAGCACGCTATTTTCGTTAAAAATTGTTTTTAAACATAGCTGGTGTGCTACTTCTTCACACCGAAAGTCTTGTTATACCATTCACACCGTCACCCCCAGTACAGTCGGACTTCTTCTTTTGTGCCACTACACTTGCTTTACACATTCAGAGAGAAAAATCGGACATGATGAAAGTTCAACAAGTAGTAAGGCTCCTTCACACAGTGAAAGTAAAATTATGTTCGAGTGCAATTTCAAAAGAATAACTTCAAATATTTACTGAAAATTGTTAAAAAATATAATGTAAAATAAAAATATCAACACTCGAGATTGTCATTTCAATATCGATAAATAGGGTAAAAGAATATCTCCAATATGTATCGATATGTTCTGGAGAAACTCGATATTTTATTAACAGCCCTATTGCGAACCATTGACCCCGTTTAGGCGCCTTGAAGTCGGTAGCAGTCAGACAGCATATGCCTCTCCTCCACCCCACCCCACCCCCCCTCGGCATCTGGAAGTTACCAGTTCAGCTCCCGACAGCATCAGAACTAGGTGCATCCTGTAGCCGCGTATCTAGTGCAGGCGGCGTCTAGTAGCAGTAAGTGGGATGAGTCACATCAGGATGACGAGGGTTCAAATTTTCGAATGTGTGTGAATTCCTAAGGGACCAAGTTGCTGAAGTCATCGGTCCCTAGACTTATACACTACTTTAACTTAAACTACCTTATGTTAAGAACAACACACACACCCATGCCCGAATGTGTGTGTGAAATCTTGTGGGACTTAACTACTGAGGTCATCAGTCCCTAAGCTTACACACTACGTAACCTAAATTATCCTAAGGACAAACACACACACCCATGCCCGAGGGAGGACTCGAACCTCCGGCGGGAGGACGACGAGGGTGCGCTTATGCTGCCACCCCGTTGCTCACTGCTCTCTCGCATGGCCCCACGATGATGAAACAAACCTACTAAGTCTTTCTGGCCCACTTACCCTGTACAATCACTGTTCACCCTGCTGCTCACTATGTTCCTTGCCAGGCGAGGATGTCAGGGATACGTTCTTGTCACTCCTCGCTTGCTGGAAACTGAGTTCAACATGGTGTCCATCTCGATGCGACTACGAAACTCAATAGCAGTCAACAAATGAAGAAGTTTGGAGACGCCATATTGGTTTTGTCGTAATTCATTGTGTTCATATTACAAGTTGCGTGATGTGACAGTATGCCGTTTCAAGACAATGGCGCACTGAAGATTTATCACAAACACGTCACTCATCGTACGATTTATTATAACTACATGACGCTTAATGATATCTGAAGATGAATGATGTTATTATTGAGAGCTATACGTGATCATCAAGTTCTTAAGATTAGAGACGTACACATAGAGAAATGAAGCAAGTAGGTTCTCATCCTGCCGTATATTAATTTCTTTTCCATTTTTCGTGTTCGTAACAGATTCTGCGACTTTCTCATTAATGTACTACATAATACCGCTAGGCGTTCACACGAGTTCCCTGTTGCCAACAAGCTGACGTCAAAATAAAATTAAATAAAATTCTGTTACTTTCTTCTGTATATTTATGTAAATACTTCGTCTACTTTATAGAATTAGTTTTCGTTTAATGTTTGTACAAAGATACTTTTTCGTTTATTCCAGCAATCTGCAATGTTAGGAAAAACTGGAAAAGTCGTCGACAACCGTCCAAAGACAAGCTGAAGAAGTGTCCTATATACCTTTCAGGCGATGCTGCTCACACAGGTCGAGTACAGTGGCCGTATTGCGAGGCTATGTTGTTCCTACGAGAAAGTTTTGAACCTACAACAACTATTGGGAATTTGACTCCGGTGGTACCCAGTGATAACACTAAACAAATCAGCTAGTATAATTCTGATTCCGGTAAAATTCACAGCCATCCGACAGAATCATCACCTTCTCCACTGTCATCTGATCGCCCCGAGACACCACCTATCTCGACTGTGGCTTTACGTTTAGGCTATTGGAAGAGATCTTGACTTATAGAGCAAATTGGAATTCAGTTAATAGAAATTGAAAAGGAGAAGCTGGCGTGTGTACAAAGAAACAAAGCCACAAAAAGGTTGAAGATGTTGCTTTCTTTATGTCTCTTCTCTCTCACGCGATTTGAGGAGAAACGACATTCAGAATAGATGTACAGAAGCTTGTTATGAAATGCGTATATAGATCATTAGTTTGGAATAACAGAAAAAATGATGCAGCTACCCGACAGTGTACAGATATTTATCCTTTGACATCTGCATTAAAAATTTGCAGTCACCACAGATTCAATTATTTGTACTAGAAACAGCGCTTAGCCACCAGTATTATACAGATCTTGGTGTAAACACTTCACGCCCAGGTACATATACAATAACTGGAAGTAGGGAGTAGAGTGGCCAAAATGGAACTGAGGCATGTTTCGTGAATGTCACAGATCCACTTTAGAGCTGTGCTTAAAAAACAGAGAAAAGTAAGTTTTTTAACATTTTAATTCACTTCTGAAATGTATTTAGAACTGGCTAATTTTTATTGTTATTTGTTTCTATTATGGTAGTTCTTAACACTCTGTAATTCAAAATCATCTCACAGAAAAAATTAAGTAGAGTCTATCATTAATAATTAACTGTAATATTTTTTTAAGTTAGTGCCACTGTTTCACGTTACTTACCACTGTTACTATGAGGATATAAGGACAAAAATGTAGACATGACAGATGTACAAAAGTAGTTACAAATAAAATGTGACGAAGTATAACCTCAGAGTGAGTGACAGTCGTTCCTTCACAGAAACTGCATTTACAGTGTTATCTGGATCTTAATCCGTTTAGTTATTCCTGTTTCTGTAATATTTAAAATATGTTCGAAAGTTAGTTACGAAATTTGTAACTATCTGAAAAAGCGCTCTGGATACTTTTTGAGTTTTTAGAGGAAATGGTGAAAGTATGCATAGTGTGGATTCGTAGGCTGCACTCCATACTTCTTCTTCTTTCTCCTCGTCAACAACCACATTTTTGAGGCGAAAGAATCACTGTCACAGTCGTCAAACGATGCAGAGAACGTGCTTTAATATACTATTATGACATGTCCGAAAGAACAGACACCATTGATGACCTGCAGCCGTCTAGAACGAAATTAGAACTATATTAATACCTTGAGCTGCTGACGGGCGTTGATATATATCAACGGCGACAGGTGAAAGTGTGTGCCCTGACCGGGATCTCCTGCTTACATGGCAGACGCTCTATCCATCTCGGCACGGCACGGACATGGCCTGGTCATGTGTGACTGGACCTTAAAGCATGTTAGAATTATATTAATACCTTCATCTGCTAACGGGCGTTGGTATATATCAACGGGGACAGGTGAAAATGTGTGCCCCGACCGGGACTCGAACCCAGATCTCCTGCTTACATGGCAGACGCTCTATCCATCTTAGCCACCGAGGGCACGGAGGATAGTGCGACTGCAGGGACTATCTCGCGCACGCCTCCCATGAGGCCCCCATTCTCACCTTGTATGTCAAATGGTTCAAATGACTCTGAGCACTATGGGACTTATCTGAAGTCATCAGTCCCCTAGAACTTAGAACTACTTAAACCTAACTAACCTAAGGACATCACACACATCCATGCCCGAGGCAGGATTCGAATCTGCGACCGTAGCGGTCGCGCGGTTCCAGACTGAAGTGCATAGAACCGCTCGGTCACACTGGCCGGCCCCTTGTATGTCCACACATTACATTCGTAGTGTTCCACACCACCACACTCATTACTCGTGGAAGACATGTCCGAAAGAACAGACACCATATTCATGTAAGTACATAGTTCTGGCAAAACCGACCATGACCTTCTTCTTCTGTGGGGATGCACACATTTTCCCCAATCTCTTACGGGACTTGGTAAGACTGTCTTCCACGAGTAATGAGTGTGTTGGGGTGGACACTACGAATGTAGTGTGTGGACATACAAGGTGAGAATGTGGGTCTCGGGGAATGCGTGCGCGAGATAGTCCCTGCAGTCGCACTATCCTCCATGCCCTCGGTGGCTAAGATGGATAGAGCGTCTGCCATGTAAGCAGAAGATCCGGGTTCGAGTCCCGGTCGGGGCACACATTTTCACCTGTCCCCGTTGATATATACCACCGCCCGTTAGCAGATGAAGGTATTAATATAATTCTAACATGCTTTAAGGTTCAGCCACACATGCCCAGGCCATGTCCGTGCCGAGACATTCCGAGTATCGGTCGTTGTCCGGACGGCGAAATTTACCATTAAGATAAATGCAGAGGTCCATACATGATAATGCCGTGCTCGAGGAACATCAATGATCGGATAACGTGCCGGTTAGAATTTTTCTCTCTAATTTTTCACGTGATGGACAACGCAACGGTGGAATTGTTTTATAGGCTGTGCAACTGCGCAAGACCGTTTTGTGAACAAAAAATGGACGTGGAAAGATAAATAGAAGTTCATAATTTATCTTTTTTACTAAAAGAATAAAATACTATTCTTAAAACCTGTTATTGGCTTACCTTCTGTTTACTTCTTTTTCCCGGGATGTGTCGTTTTTCCTCAATTTTGGTTCTAGTTTAAGTCGACAGGAGATGTGCAGCGTCATCTTAAAATATTCATAAAATCTTGTCTCCTCATCCATGAGAGGGTGAAATAATGCTAGAAATTCTCCCTGCAATAGACCACCAATTCCAAGTAATTAAAAGGAACAACAGGCTGACAAACCTCGGTTAGCTTGGTGGCTAGAGGAACGGGCCGGAGCACGGACATCACTCGCCAAAGAAACTGGTACACCTGTGTAATATAGTGTAGCGCCACCGCGAGCACGCAGAAGTGCCGCAACATGACGTGGCATTGACTCGACTTATGTCTGAAGTAGTGCTGGAGGTAACTGACACCATGAATCCTGCAGGGCCGTCCATAAATCCGTAAGAGTACGAGGGGGTGGATATCTCTTCTGAACAGCACGCTGCAGAGCATCCCAGATATGCTGAACAATGTTCGTGACTGGGGAGTTTGGTAGCCAACGGAAGTGTTTAAACTCAGAAGAGTGTCCCTGGAGTCACTTTGTAGCAATCCTGGACGTGTGAGGTGTCCCATTGTTCTGCTGAAATTGCGCAAGTCCGTCGGAATGCACTGTGGACATGAATGGATGCAGGATATCAGACAGGATGCTGTCAGAGTCATATCTAGACGTATCAGGGGTCCCATATCACTCCAACTGCACCCGCCCCGCACCATTACAGAGCCTCCACCAGCTTGTTCAATCCCCTGCTGACATGCAGGGTCCATGGATTTATGAGGTTGTTCCATACCCGTAAACGTTCATCCGCTCGATACAATTTGAAACGAGACGCGTCCGTCCAGGCAACGTGTTTCCAGTCATCAACAGTCCAATGATGGTTCTGACGGGTCCAGGCGAGGCGTAGAGCTTTGTGTCGTGCAGTATCCAGGGTACACGAGTCGGCCTTCGGTTCCGAAAGCCCATATCGATGATGTTTCGTTATATGGTTTCCACGTTGACACTTGTTGATGGCCCAGTATTCAAATCTGAAGCAATTTGTGGAAGGGTTGCACTTCTGTGACGCTGAACGATTCTCTTCAGTCGTCGTTGGTCCCGTTCTTGCAGGATCTTTATCCGGTCGCAACAATGTCGGAGATTTGATGTTCTACCGGATTCCTGATATTCACGGTACACTCGTGAAATGGTTGTACGGCAAAATGTCCACTTAATCGCTACGTCGGAGATGCTGTGTCCCATCGCTCGTGCGCCGACTATACACCACGTTCAGACTCACTTAAATCTTGATAACCTGCATTGTAACAGCAGTAACCGATCTATCAACTGCGTCAGACACTTGATGTCTTGTATGGGCGTTGACGACCGGAGCACCGTATTCTGCCCGTTTACTTATCTCTGTATTTGAACAGGCATGCCTATACCAGTTTCTTTGGCGCTTCAGTGTATAATCCCATACAGTATAAACAAAGGGGTTATTCATTTCCTATTTCCAAAGTGTTGATCAAAATTATTGATAGTGGGAAAAGTTATTAAAAGCTAAATACATCATAGTGATTGCCACTCATAACAATAAGCATTGGCCTATACTTCTATTAATGTGTTGATGTACTTTGTACTTATAAAACCTCACTGTACTCACCCTGATCTCTAATGAAACTGGACCATGCGGTATGCTTTCTGTGATTCGAGAGTATTGTTGATTTCTCTGACATCAATGGTTCGAGCTCTTTCACTTTCCGTCCTGAGGAGGCTGAGTTCATAATGTCTGTCTTGGGTCATATAATTCCACAGACATTTCTTTGTATGTCTGAACTTCGAAAACGAGCTTTCAGCCGAAATAACACTAATAGCAATAGTTAAAAACAAGCAAAATCTGGAATGCTAGCACCTACGGTTGAAGTCCATGTTACTAATAGTTTTGTTAAGTCAAATACAGAGGTCGGTGAGGCTATTTGTTTTTTCAGAGCTTTTTGGAAACCTATTACCTAGTCTGGGAAATCATTGGGTATATCCTCCTAATATTCGTTTTGAAGAATTACTGCTGGATTATGAATCTCTTCGTCGCAAGCAGAAATTAGAAATGTTGCGAACATAATTTTGAAGAAATGGTTAACATTATGCATTCCCTCAAATATATTTTTTGACTGGGTAACAATAATGTCCCCAGATCCCTTGCAAACAGTGGTTATGAAATACGTATTTTGATCCACTGGCAGCTCGTCCTGACACAATTCATCAAAATCTTTTTTCAGTTATGGAATTCATTTAATTACAAATTGTGGTGAAACTCCTCATTCCTTCGCCAAACATGTAGCTGCTAACACTGCATCTTCAGAACTGCCTCGATAGCAAGCTGCATTCTGAACAAAAGAACAAACTTCAAGCTCTACCTTTTCCAATTGCATAATTTGAGATTCTAAATTAATACAATCGAGAATCTTTGATTTCAGGACTATGTGGAAAATGAATTCAAATTTCTGTAATTGGTTTTTCAAAACAACAGCTTGTTCTCTTTTCTTAGATACCCATATTATTTTTGACATAGCTTTAGGTACATCGACATAATTAAGCTTATCCATTACGGATATTTTAGAACCTGTTACTGTTAATTGAATGTAAATAAGTTACATAAATCTGCTACCAGTCACTTTTTTGAATAATTATGTTTTGTTCCGTGAAATGATTATGTAACCTCCAAAAACCATCTGAAGATTAACCTGAGAAGGTTCTAAAACCGGTTCATGGAATAAAACATAATTATTCAAAAAAGTGAGTGGTTGCAGTTTTATGTAACTTATATACATCCACATAAGCATAAGAAGGGATTTAATAGATTGGTATTTCGAATATCAACGAGATGGACGAAGCTTTTTAAAGCACGGGATGATACAAAAAGTCCCTATATTTCAAAACTGTGAGTGAAGAAAAGATACAACACTCCTAACGTGTTGTAAAATGACCTGACTTCTTGAATTCCGCATGCATTTTTCGCTAAGTACCGGTACTAGATTTATGTTATGCAGTGCACACTGCACATATTTTGCAGTTCTTTGTTGAATTTTCGTTGTACCATCTTTGTGTATGTCTGACATATCGACACAACCGTCATAACACTGATAACGGCATTTAGTTAACAAGAGACCGTTTTCGTCTAATGTACTTAGTATTTCCTTTTGTATTCCTCATGCACTTTGATCTTTTATTTCACGAAAACCTAAAAAGTTTTCATTTATCTTCATGTCACAAGGATCTCCAATGACACTATACGCGACTATAACATATCTGAAATAATTAATCTCTTTTTGCATTGTCTTGTGTTATATCTGTAATAATAGGAAAGAATAATTTCTTTTTCAGTTATACAGGATAGGACATTTACTATTTGAATTGCAGGTTAAGATACTTACGCATATATTTTGCTTTATTTATTAGATCGCGTAATACCGGATCGTATTCTGAGAAAAGTTTGGTAACTGTTAAAAAGTTTCCACCCTCCGATTTTTCAACTTTCTCCCTACGTCTCCAAAAAGGAATATAATTGTATGCCAGTGTGACAGTCACATTCTTAGTACGCTCAAGGGCCTATTTCCATATGTTCTCCCCCTTCTTTAGTTCTGAATACGTACCAGCGCCAACTGTGTATTCCCTACACCACAAATACAAAACAACGCTTGCGTTCGAATGTGCATAACTAGTTTCGTGTCGCACTACACTTTTGGATATCCACCTCCAATCTCGATCATCTTCCCTCCAAGCTGACGACAATTTTTGTACTCCAAAGAGCCAACATGGGGAACAGTCAACAGAATTATTTGAAGATGAATAACACAAACATTCTCCCCAAAGTCATTGTCCTGTCAATGTGAACTTTTCGTAATATTTAGTGGAGAACTACCGTTTCCCATCTTAGCGTCTTTGGGGAATGGATCCGCTGGCTGATAGGGTGTCTGTCTAACAAAGAACTTTTTAGTGTCATCATCTACATCTACGTGATAATTCGCACGATCATTTCAGTAGTCTGCGATATTGATAGGCGTAATTATATTTATTTTTTAAAATCTTCTTTTGCTTTCACAAATGAAGCATTTTCTGGAAAAAGGCTCACAGGACAAAATGGTTATTTGAGATAGGACAGTTTATATTTACTTTTAATGTATTTGTATAACAACCTGATTGTAACATAAATGAATATCTTTAATAGGATTTATACTACTATTAAGTAAATCTCTCCACAATAGTAATATTTTTGATAAACATTTATAGGCTCTTTTCCCATAAATTAGCTTGCACGGGATAGAGTAGCATGGAGAGCTGCATCAAACCAGTCTCAGGACTGAAGACCACAACAACAATAGTGTCAGTAGGTTATAATGAGCAAACATTTCTTTCATCAAATGTTATTTTAACACTCAGAACACATTAAAACATAACAGTAATATTATTCTTAATAATACCTGAGATAAGGAAATCTTCAGAAAAGTACATATTCTACAATTGTTGTAAGATTGTTGTCGTTCCCTACCCTTAACTACTATTTCCTGTTGTACAACTATGACAGGTATCTTCGTAATGTAAACACAGTGCTAACTGCCGATACTCCAAGTAAGCCAAGCTGCACATAAGAACTCGCTACATTAAGCTGAACAAGAAGTACTGCGCGCGCTCGCATCAAGAAAACGGTGTTCTGACCTCTAACGTTGAGATAATGAAATAAAACTTTGGAAGAATATTCTAAATAGGCCACTGATTAATTTTAAACAGTTTCCCGAAAAAGGGCACATAGGCCTACGGACCCTTCTTGCGGAAAATGTCTCAATTGCTGTTCTCGCTTTTCACCTCAGAAATTAACTTACTTGTGACACTGCAAACTTCTGAAGCCGTTGAGCTAGCACAACCTCCAGGAAGAGGGGAAAATACTTATTTTCACTCATTAGTTTGTCTATTTTTCTAATTCTAGTTTCTTCTTTCTTTTTTGTGCACCATTTAGATGTTCGTACTTAACTTTAAAAGGTTTCATTTTTCTCTAAAAGTACACAAATAACACAAAAAAATGTTTAACTATTCAAGTCAAATTTGAAAAATGCCACACTACTTAACGATATACCTACTATTAACTGAAGTATTATTAACTTCGTCGTTAAAACAACACAATATCTTATTGGATAATAGACATTGTTGTCAAATAAATATGTGACAAAAGTTAATTGTTTCGTAAAAATGTGTACAATACAATCTCAGGTACACCACAAACCAAGAAAGATGATTTTCTACCTAAATGTGATATTTTTGTTTACATTTTCATTGTTGTTATTGTTTTTCAATAGCTAACAAGCACCACTCTTTTGCGACAACCGAAGAGCATGCTGCAAACCAAATGTTACGAGAGACTGCAAGGACAAACATCGTTCACACACACTTACAGCTGTGCTAAACTGAACTCAACGTCGACCGGTTCTACGAAAGCGTTTTGATTCGACCATTTCTGTGCAGACTGGTATTTATATTATACCTATTTCTGTATACATATTTGAGTATATTTAATATTTATATTTAGTTTTAATCTTAATAATAATAAGAATAACATTTTATTCGCTTTTCTGCGGCGCCTAAAGTAGCAGGTCTGCCCGCGTTGCAGGCCCTAGAGCTACCCCCGGCTGCTAGTGATGAGAACAGCCGCAGGGTAATTACTCCAGGCGATGTGCCGGCAGCGAGCCTGCAGGATTAATGTAACAACGCTTTCGGCATGCAGTGATGTGCGGTGTGCCAGCAGCGAAAAAGAGGTACCAGCAGTGAGGCTGCAGCAAAAACGTATCCCGATGGCTGTCGTGTAGTACCTCTCGGAGTGCGCCCCCTCAGCTGAGTGGTCAACACGTCTTACTGCCATACAGCGGGCCCGTGTTCGATTCCCGACCGGCTCGGAGATTTCCACCGCTCATGGACCGGGTGTTATGTTGTCCTCATCATCATTCCATCCTCATCGACAGGCAAATCCTTAATGTGACGCCAACTGAAAAAACTTGCAACTTGTCAGGCGGAAGTTCCCAGGTAGGGACTCCCGGCCATCAAGGTCATACGATCATTTCGTTTCATTTCACCTCTCGGAGCTGGCCCCAGACGGCGACAAATCCTGCATAGCTAAACGGGTGGTATTTCTGACAGCTCTGCTCATTCCTGTTACGGCAGGACATCATACTTCCTTACGTAGGCACAGACGTGTGGCAATTCAGGTCATCACAGCGACAGTCTGGTCCCCGCATTTTGCTGTGTCGACTATATTCCAGCCCTGGCAGCCTATGGAAGCTGGACATGAGATTACAAGCCCCCCTCTGGTGCCAAGGTGGACCTTTCCGTCATGTCAGCTCGGCCTCTCTATAGCTTCTTGCGTCAGAACGCAGTGACAGCTTTCCTTTGGCTTGGCCATGGGTTACAAACACCAAGATAAAAGACGGTAGAGCAACATTATATTCGGTAGCCTCACATTTCTGAGCGCTATGGGACTTAACATCTCAGGTCATCAGTCCCCTAGAACTTAGAACTACTTAAACCTAACTAACCTAAGGACGTCACACACATCCATACCCGAGGCAGGATTCGAACCTGCGACCGTAGCGGTCTCGCGGTTCCAGACTGAAGTGCCTAGAACCGCTCGGTCACACCGGCCGGCTTAATATGGCAGATGGCACGATAACTTACAACAAAGGAAACAAATGGTTCAAATGGCTCTAAGTACTATGGGACTTAAATCTGAGGTCATCAGTCCCCTAGACTTAGAACTACTTAAACGTAACAACCTAAGGACATCACACACGCCAATGCCTGAGGCAGGATTCGAACCTGCGATTTTAGCAGCAACGCGATTCTGGACTGAGGCGCCTAGAACCGCTCGGCCACAGCGGCCGGCAGGAAACAAATATAGTATCAAATCAAAAGTATGCAGACACCTATTAGTGTACATTAATATGGGATGTGTCCACTCTCCGCCCTTATGACAATTTGAAATCTGCTGAGGACAATTTCATTGAGGTGTCTAAATGTCTATGGAGGAATAGCGGCCCATTCTGCCTCAAGAAACGAAACTAGAGAAGGCAGTGATTTTGGAAGCTGGAGCCTAACTCATCACAAAGATGCTCCATTGGGTTCAGGTCGCGACTCTTGACAGACCAGTCCATTTCAGGAATGTTATTGCCCACAGACCTTTGCCTCATGATGCTGCTGTAGGACGAGTTGGGTATCTTTAGAAGGGATGAAATGTTCCTGACAGATTAGTTACTCGGGTGACATCCAATGACTAGTCTGTGAGGTCTCCTGACCTACCAATTTTGCCGTTACTGCCTCTCGGCTGAAAACAAGGTGCTACCGCCTCATCATACTTGCGGATCCGCCTCTCGTGACATATGGTGGTCAAGTACACATTGCATAGGGGTGTTCGGATACTAAGTCGCATAAAACCATAGGATGTGTAAAGAAGGAGAAACGCCTACAGATTATGGTGATTCAGTACAAATAATGACGGTAGAAGAAAAGTAAGGCAAAAGATACCGGCAAGTCTGTTTACAGAATATCTGCGAAGTAAGACAGCTCTCTGTAACTGGAGCAACGCTATAATAATTCCACTTCACAAGAGTGGAGACAGCCAAGATACACGCTAGGCAAAACGAAACTGGCCTGAAAAATATAACACTGACGCGGAACCGACGCTTGTCAATAAACAAGAGAAATAGATAATGCTGGAAACCGTGATTTCGATTCACGAATCGATTATTAGGTGGCTTGCGGAGTATGATGTAGATGTAGGTGTAGATGGATATTAATATGGGTTTCATCTCTGTGATGGCTTGAACTCTGCTGGAGACAATTTCAGTGAAGTGTCTGATCGTCTGTTGAGGAACTGCAGCTCATTCCTCCTCAAGAGACAAATCCAGAATAGGTAATGATTTTGGACTCTTGAGTTCTGGAGCGAGAGCAACGTTCTGATTCATCCTAAATGAGATTCGTTGGGTTCAATTCAGCACTCTGGGCGCTCCAGTCCACTTCAGAAATGATGTTATCAGCAAACCAATGCCTCACAGAAGCTGCATTATGCTTGAGTTCACTTCCATGCTGATATAACCAGTCATCGTCTTCAAACCGTTCTTCTACTGTGCACTGTACACAATGCTGCAAAAAGTGTAAGAATTTTCCATATGTAGCATTTTCTCAAGTGCAATAAGGCGACCACACCCTAACCACGAAAAACAGTCCTATTATGTAACACCGCCCAGTCCATACTTGACTGTTGACCCCACACATAATGGCAGGTAACGTTATCGAGGCATTCGCCAAACCTAAACCCTCCATCGGATTGCCAGAATGTATAGCTTGATTCATCACTCGAGATCAGTCATCCATTGTCCTGTAGCATTCCTCTTTACACCACCTCATGAGCCGCTTAACACTGACTACGAGGAGCTGATCAGCCATTGTACCCATTGTGCTAGCTGGACTGCTGGTAGCACTTTGGAACTCACGAGTGATTCCTTCCATTGGTTTTGCGTGACTTTTTACAACCACCACCCACCGCAATGCTTGATCGTCCCTGTCCATCAATAAATGGGATCTGCCTGGTATTCGTTTAGTTGTGGTTGTTCCTTGGCATTTTCATTTCAAAGTCACATTACCAACAGTCGACTTGGACAGCTTTAGAAGGGTTGAAAATATCCCTCAGAGATTTGTTACTCACGTGACATTGAATCAATAGTCCACATTCAACGTCACAGAGAACTTCTGATCGCCCCTTCTACTGTTATTGTTTATTTACTGTCAACACAATTTTTACTGGATAGTATGATTCAGTATCCAGAATATGCAACCCCATGCTCCAGATTATGCGATGCAGAAATTCTTTAAGTTCATCCCAGCAAGACACACATCAAGTCGAAGCAACCATTTCTCCTATACACGAACGACAGTCTTACAGCAAGACGCGCATAGAAAAAAAATTGGCAAGAAAGTGATGACAACCATATCAGTGAAATATTAAAATTCTGTGTGTTCACCATACAAAGTGGAATTACCTGACATCTAGTGGTCAATTCTGCATTACATCTGGGTTTCTTGATACTTTTGATCAGAGAGTATACATCTTTATTCAGCAGTTAGAGCTCATTCACGTTAAATAGTCTATTACAACTATGTTATTGTCGTTCGCAATCACATAGCTGTTACCTTGGTAGTTTTGTCATACACTGAAGTTGTGGTTTGATGTTATGTAATTACACATATTCATTTCGTTAAAAGTCCCATCAAAAGCTTGCATTATGCCGGCCGCTGTGACCGAGCGGTTCTAGGCGCTTCAGTCTGCAACCGCGCGACCGCTACAGTCGCAGGTTAGAATCCCGCCTCGGGCATCGATGTGTGTGATGTCCTTAGGTTAGTTAGGTTTACGTAGTTCTACGTTCTAGGGGACTGATGACCTCAGATGATAAGTCCCATAGTGCTCAGAGCCATTTGAACCATCTTGCATTATATTCATCTCCCTATGGTAATAGTCGTCTACAAAGAACTGCTACAATATCCCAGGCAGCTCATGTGTTACAGACATTTTAATGTCAGGTAATTCCACTTTGTATGGTGAAGACACAGAATTTTAATATTTCATTGATATGGTTGTCATCACTTTCTTGCCAATTTTTTCCTATGCGCGTCTTGCTGTAAGACTGTCGTTCGTGCATAGGAGAAATGGTTCTTTCGACTTGATGTGTGTCTGGCTGGGATGAACTTGAAGAATTTCTGCATCGCATGATCTGGAGCATGGTGTTGCATATTCTGGATACTTAATCATACTATCCAGTACATACACCAGTGTGTGAAAGCATTGGAAGGGGCGACATCTAGCCGCTTTCTAAATTTAAGAGGCGCAACGGAAAGCGTCATCATGATCGTGTGCTTAGAAGTGCCACCGTCTTGGATGATAGGGTATATTTCGAGAAAACGTGCATGATTGTACCATATAGAGTTAAATTGGCTGACACGAAAATGGCTCTACTAATGGATGAGCTGCGTGGGTACTGCAACAGATGTGTTTAGATGACTATTACCTTCTGGACTTGGATACAATGCAAATTTTGCTGGGATTTTTAACAAAATGGAGATGTGTGGTAACATAACATCAGACCACAACTTCTGTGTACAACAAGACTACCAAGGAGACGTCAGTGTGATTACGAACAACAATAGTACAGAATAGACTGTTTAATGCAAATAAGTTCTAATTGTACAATTAAGATATATATCAAATTTATTCGTCAAGTCACAAGTTTACACTACATAGCAATGTAACTTGGCATTATCATCAAAAAATGGTTAACGATTTGTTGTCGATGGTAAAATGAGCACTGTAAGATAAGTGATAAAGCTAATTGATACTGTCTTATTGATTTCATAAAGTGCCTTGATACACATATACGAGAATTTTTTACGTATTCCTTGGCTAAAGAACATGATATTAGCAGACTAAATGGTATTTTTGACCCTACGGAAGACTGCCTGAGTGTATTATACACCAAGAAACAATATTTATAATGTCAGTCGCTTCTACGTGCTGTAAGGTATCAGGTAGCTTACAGAACAGTTTCTGTATTGTGTTTAGGAATGTTCTGTAATTTGTTTGCTGGATCATTAAGAATACATGAAATTTGACTGGTGTGCAAGTAAACTTTCCAGACAGTGCAAACTGCAGAAAGACCAGCAGTTATGTTCTGGCCGTCTTTAGTTTTAGTTATTTACTTGTAAACTATGTGGAGATTGTTAACAAAGTCTCCAACAAAGACGAGATAATTATTAGACATAAGTGTTATACTGAAGCTGGAGAAACACACTTACCTCAGTCCAAGACATTGTTCTCCATAAGTCAAAAATTAAACTCGATGTTATGAAAACTACACCAAACAAACATAGAGAAAGAGTTGTTTTTTGTACTAGAATACTTGTTTTCTTATTCATTATCCTTTTAAAAATCCTAAAAGAATCTTATTTTTGTGTGTCTTAAGAGCTGTGATATTGAAAAGTAATCGAAATGTGGTAGCTGCGTTAATTTGAAAAGTAGTCATAAATACATAGCTGAAAATATAGCAACCTTCATTTCTTTCCAAAATGAAAATAAGTTTGAGAAGTTTGTTTTCCAATCAGAACTTAGACTACGTATTAAATGTTGATGATAAATTGACTGTCCAATCTATAATTCGATCCAAGCTACATGTAGTTTACACTACAAAGCAATGTAACTTGGCATTATCATCAAAAAATGGTTAATGCTTTGTTGTCGATGGTAAAATGAGCACTGTAAGATAGGGGGATGAGCACCGGTATGAGCCTTTAAAGCTAAACAACAGCCACTTACCAATTTATAAATTGTAAATTCACTGGGTACATAGACGAAACTAAAAGAACAAATGCAGTAGAGCACGGGATCCAGAGATCGACGAAAAGAGCAAGGTTGGCAGAGCAAGAATGTCAGATAACAAATACACTTGTTACAACTTTGGGAGTCAGACATGGAACTAACAGAGCAAGATGGCCACTCTGGACTATAAAGATCGAAATATTATTGGGTTATCAACTGTCTGGCTTTCCCCAGAAATGTTCCGTGTTTCTGCGCCCTTTTTATGTATTGTCAGCACTTTTATTTTTAGAAAATGTCTGGCATATTGGTAATGAAGCTTCATTTCATAATCTAGTGTATTTCTAGGTAGCATAATTGGAATGAATTATAAGCTGCACACAGTTGCTTATATATTTTCATGAATTTCGCTGCGATTGGTGTAATTGTTTGGAGAAACGTTGCATTCATAGTTGATGCATACGATATCTCAATTCGAGGTACTATAGCTCGTCTATCTTTATCTCTATATTTCCATTCTCTGAAACAAAAGCTTGTTTATTAATCATTTAAAGATGGAGTTTTCGTTTGTTATCGTGTTTAGAATTGGTGACTTTAGTGAATTACTGTCGTTGTATGCGATTGAATCCTACGAATTAGAAGTATGTCATCATCTGAGACAAATATTAGTGACTGCAAAAAATGGAAGTGAAAGTCCTCAGACAAGTAAATGATAGTGTTGAATACTATAGAAGACTTTCAAAGAATTATTTTCTTCTCATACTGAGATTAGAGAATGTTTATTACCCCAGTGTGTAAAATGCAAACAATTTATTGATTCTACAATAAATTATCAGGCTTTTTAAAAAACTGTCCTGCATTTTTTGAAACACTGTCCTACTGTTGACAATTGCGAGTTGGTAACCCCAAGCTACAAGAATAAGACAGTGGCTCTGGGGGTACAGAGATTAAACTACAAGAACAAAGATAGTAACTCTAGGGACAGAGCCGAAACTACAAGAACATGGCGACTCTGGGATAGACAGCTCGAACTACAAGCAAAAACATTGTGGCTCTGGAGTACAGGTATCGAGCTAAATGAAAAAAAGCTCTGGGATACAGAGCTCAAACTACAGCAACAAAGATGGAGCCTTTGGTGTTCAGAGACCAAACTATGAGAACACATAGGGTGGATCTGGGATACACAGATCGAACTACAGGAACAGAGGTGGCATCCCTGGGGTAATAGATGGAACTATGAGAACAAGATGGTGGCTCAGGGGTAAAGAGCTAGAGGTATGAGAACAAAGACTGAAGCTCTGGTTTACTGAGATAGAACTACAAGAACAAATGGCAGTTCTGGGGTACAGAATCAGACTATGAGAATAAGATGGCGTCTCTGGGGCAAAGAGATTGTGGCACAGGGATGCATAGATCGAACTATGGGAACAAGATGGCGGCTCCGAGATACAGAGATCAACCTATGAGAACAAAATGTCAGCTTTGGGATACAGAAATCAAACTGCAGGAACAAAGATAGCGGCTCTGAGGTACAGCAATTGAACTATTAAAGCGAGATGGTGGCTCTGGGATGCAGAGATAGAGTTACCAGAAGAAAGGCGGCAGGTCTGGTGTACAGAGATCAAGTAATGAAAACAAAATCGTGGCTCTGGGGTACAGAGATCCAACTACTAGAACAATATGTCGGCCCTGGGGTACATACCCATTGGTTGTTTCATTTTTATGGTGATAAAATATTTGGCTTTGATTGAGTTTGTCCATCAGTTCATTCACATATGTTGTGAATGAAAGCAACTGCCTAGTAAGCAGAAGTTGGTGGGTTCGAGTCTCGGTCCGGCACATATTCTCATTCGTCGCCGATGATGCCGCACAAAATCCTGATGCAGCTGACATAACTAATCCCCACCCTTTCCGTTCCCTTCTCCTCCCTCATCCTTCAATTAAATCTCATAGATCACCGATTCTTCGGTTGCGCCCGCTCATCATTTCAGCATGAGCAAGCCCTCCGATGTCTGGCCGTTTACTTTCACAGTATGCGATCGCGCCCCATGTTCCCAGAATATGCATAGACTGGAATTGGAGTACGTTTTTTTTTTTGTTTTTTTTGGTAGTGGGTGTTGGTGCTATTGTGCCACTTTGCTGTAAGCTCCCCCTCTGTAATTTAAACTAGCCACTCATCAGGTCTTTGTATGTTTTTTATGTATCTTCATGCTACCCGAGTATTACCGTGATGTAATTTTTTTAGGCTCCACTGACCATTTTGGTATTTGGATCCCTACGTCCGGCTGATTTTGATTCATTGACGTACCGCCAATTAGGGGTTAATCAGTTTGGTCTGACAACGGGCTATTTTGCTCAGATGACTTAGTTATGAGCGTACACTTCGCTCCGTTTTCCACGTTTTCAATAGTTCTTTAAATATTTTCATATTAGCAGATATTTTAGGGTGTGTTACTCTTTCATGATTCATTGTTATGCAGATATCACCTGAGGCTGTCGTTTACAGCGCCACGAAATCTGCTGCGATCTGATAATAAAGGGATTAAATACAGGTGAAGCGGCTTCTTACTCCCCAAGAAGCTTCTCACACAGCTGTTCTTGAGCTTGTCTAAATTTTGTGTGTCAGTGAGCGTTCGTCTTCGTTTGAATCTGATATGTATCTCTCTCTGATTTTATACTAGTTTCCTAATACTGTTGCGGATATGATGGGTCCTTACCCTTGTTCGCTGTCTCCCATGGAATCAACTTTCTTGGCACATGGCTTGTGATACGCCTGAATTTGTACAAAATATTCTCCACATTCTCGTGCGCACAGCTGAAAGTTTGTTTTTGAGTGCTCTTATCATTTTACTATAGCATTGGTTAATCAGAAATATCTTTCTACCAATCCTAAATATTCGTTCCACATCAGCGATTAATAATGCTACAACAGCCCTATGGTCACTGGTACCCATCTCTAAGTTGAGTGAATCGAAAATTTGGGGCGTGTTTGTTGTCTACTTTTCCTACCGCACTTGTTAATCATAAATATCTTTCTTAACTTTTCGTTCAGCACCAGTGATCAGTGATGTCATAACAGCCTTGTAACCACTGATTTCCATCTCTGCATTCACTGAACTGAAAATTTAGGACACGTTTGTTGCCAGTAGAACGTATACTTTTCCCTCTCGTATTGGCTGTCCCACCATCAGCTCTAAATAATTTGCAGAAAATATGTTTAGTACAAGGTCATGAGATCCTTGGTCCCTGCCTCCCGTCCTAAGCGCGTGTTCCCATTTAACAGATGGCCCACTGAACTCTCCCCTTCCCATCATGGCGCGATCAAGGAATTTGCGCGAGATATATTCAGTTTTTTTCTGAAGCATTCCACCACTTCCGTACTTGATGTGCGTAGACGATTGTAACATCCGATTACTATTTTAGGCCCGCCTTTGGATCTTACTCCCCTCACTTTCTGATCCGGTATTTATCTCATTAGACATTACGGAGTTTCACATGGAGTAACTAAAGTCCCTTCTCATGGCGGATCATTTCACGGATGAAGCCAATTTCACCAAAGAAGGTGTTCGCAATTCTCACAAAAGGCATGTGTGGGCTGAAAGATTACTAGGTGTGAGGTCACGTGAAGTCCTTGATCTACGAGACTCCTATGGCATCCGAGGAGTAAGAGAGCAACGTGTTAATGGTGTTTTGCGTGTAGCGGAAAAACGGTACGTTTTCTGACATAAGTTCTTAATCTAAACTTAACCACCTTTGTCTCCACAACAAGTTCTCAAAGTCTGTAAAAGGGAATTCATTTACAGCTTGTATACACTGAAGCACCTACACACTACATATTTTGATGCAGTGTCTGGGCAAGCATCACACCCTGTTGTTGTTGTTGTGGTCTTCAGTCCTGAGACTGGTTTGATGCAGCTCTCCATGCTACTCTATCCTGTGCAAGCTTTTTCATCTCCCAGTACCTACTGCAACCTACATCCTTCTGAATCTGCTTAGTGTATTCATCTCTTGGTCACCCTAGTCTATTGAAAACACTAATCACCGAAACTGGCATGACCACATAAACACTCTATGCGAGTATAAGACCGTAATAAGCTTCATTCTGAAAAATGGGCTCATTTTTGCTCCCCGCAACTGACATGGCAAGCAATAACATTTCAGTGTTAGGTAATATAAATACACTGTTACACAGAAAGGTTTTGTAATCTGATTGAAACTTATAATCCTATATTATTAACTCATTTACTTGCTCTCTGTTGTGAATTAATGTTATAGTAAAAATCAAAGTATTTAAGTGGGCATCATGTGGCTATATTTTCACAGAGAAAATGTGTATTATTTGTAAATCGTTGGTCAGATACAGAAAACCCAGAACAGCAGTCTCATCTTCAGAGAGTAGATAAAAGCTCACTTCAAGTTAATAATGAAAAAGAAATCAAGCTCCTACCAATGTAAGCTTCAGTTTCAATCTATAAATAAATTATGAAGGGTGAAGATAAATGCGCTTATTGTGATACACTACCCGAGAAATATCGACCTCTGCGTCTACATTCATACTTCTCAAACCATTGTGAAATGCATGGCAGAGGGCACTTCCCATTGTACTACGTGTCAGGATTTGCGTGTGCAGAAAGAAAAGATTGAAATTTTAATATGCCACTGCGCAAGTCGTAATAAATTTAACCATATCTTAGCGATCTCCACGGGAGCTATGCATAGGGAGCTGCCGTATATTCCTCGATTCCTCACTTATTAAGTTTTCTTGAAACTTCATAAGTTGGCTTCTGTGGGATAGTTGGCATTTATCTTCAAGCGTTGACCAGTTCAGATTTCTCGGCATTTCCGTTGTGGACTCCCGTAAGTCAAGCAAACATGTGATCATTCGTGTCGCCCTTCTTCGTGTACGTTCAATGTCCTCTGTTAGTCAAATTTGGTACTAGTCGCAGTCATTTCAGTAATATTCTAGAACGGACTGCCCGACTGTTTTGTAAGTAATCTCCTTTGTAGACTGACTGCATTTTCCCAATACCCTATCAACCGAAGTGTTACATCTGCTTTACTCACAACGAAGCCTATGTAACCATTCCATTACATAGCCCTATAAGCGTTACACCCAGGTGTTTCAATTTGTTAACGGATTACCATTGTGACTCATTGATGCTCTAGTAACAGGACACTACGTTTTGTGTAGTATACAGTTTTATATTTCTCAGGATTTAAAGTAAGTCGCCAGTTTTTGCACCGTTTGGAAATCTTATCAAGATATGGCAGGATGTTTGTGCAACGTTTTCAAGATAGTATTTCATTACAGATAAATACATCATCTGCAAAAAACTGAGAATACTGTCATTAATGAAATGATCGTATGGCATTGTTGGTCGGAAGGCCCCATGCGGGGGAGTTCGGCCGCCGTATTGCAAGGCCTCTTTAGATGACGCCACTTCGGCGACTTGCGGCTCAATGATGATGAAAGACACACAACAACAACACCCAGTTGCCTGCCGGGAATCGAACCCGGGCCCCCTGCGTGGTGGGCGGAAACGCTACCGCTACGCTATGGAGGCGGACACTATCAATAATATACAACATTGACATTAAGGGTCACAGCACACGTTTTTGGGGCACGCACGAAGTTATTTCTACATATGTCGACAGCTCTCCACTCGAGATAACATGCTGCTTTCTCCCTTCCAAGGAATTCTCGGTCCAGTCACAAATTTCCTTTGATACCCCGTATGACAGTACTTTCGATAATAAGTGTTGGTGTGGCACTGAGTTCGGAATATATGCTGGTTGGCATAGAGGAGGTCATTTTGTTCAACATATGCCATCGACCTCGGAAAATGTGCTAAGATTCAACAACAAAAGGATGGCAATTATATCAGACAGCGGAGTTTTGAATGTCTACCCCTACTCTTCTTGTAAACGGGTGTGAATTGTGCTTTCTTCCAAGTACTGAACATAGTTCTTCGAGAGATCGTTCGCGTGCCGCTGTGGTTAAATATTCCGTGCATGGCAAAATGGCGCCGAGGCAACTGTGTAGCATCACAGGCCATACTTGACAGTGACGAACAACGGCTATGGAGATGTCTACGGGCGAATAGATGTGCAGCTGTTGAGCAGCTAACCACCCAGACGAACCAAGAGGGTACTAATAACGTCTCCTCAACGACCATTCAGCGAACGTTGCTGTGTAGGGGCCCCCACAGCAGGCGCCTGGTTCACGCGCCCGTGCTGATCGCTGTACATCAGTGACTAAGGCTGGAATGTGGACAGCAATTCAGCAACTGGACGTTCACTGAGTCGATACAGGTAGCCTTTTTAGATGAATCTTTCTTTATGATCCATCAGAGAGATGGCCATTGGAGTGTACGGTGTAAAAAATCTGAAACCAAACATCCTGCAACAATCGTCGGAAGGGTACAGGCCTGGGAGGAAGTGTTATGGGCTGGGAAATGTTTTCGTGGCATTCCCTGAGTGATCTCGTCATTCTGGAAGGCACAGTGGGTCAGCACAAGTATGTATCTATCCTTGAAGACCCTGTCCACTGCTACATTCAGTTTTTTTTTCCTTGACACGCTAGCATCTACCACTGGACAATGCAACGTCACACAGCTCGCAGTGTACGTGCGTGGTTCGAAGAGCACCAGGATGAGTTTACAATACTCCACTGGCCACCAAACTCCCAGGATTTAAATCCAATCGAGAATCTGTGTGACCACCTCGATTAGGCTGGAAGAGCCGCGGATCCTCAACTAAGAAACCTAGCACAGCTGTACACGGCACTGGAGTAGGCGTACCTCATTTACTCTCTTCCTGCACGTCTCGTAGCGGTCTACACCGAAAAATGTGTACCCGAAAGTGTTGCCAAATGTCAGTGACATATACTGCACAGTCCTGAGACCTACTAAACATCATGAAAAATTGACCTTTCATAATAAACTATCGAAATCAGCGGAACATTATTTCAGCTGGGAACGACCACTGCTAGTTTTACATCGCCATCAAGTTCTTCTATCATGTAGGTGGTGCAGAATAAACTGCAGGTATGTTCACTAAAGAACAATTTGCATGACAAAATGGCTAAAGGCACAGGAAATTACACTAGGCTAGTGTGTGTGTTGACCCCCGAGTAAGATGTCATGTGTTGTGGAGCCATTAGAATACAATGATGAGTTGAATATGTAAAATTGATTTGTGTGCTGAACATGTTTCCACTAAGTATAGATAATGTTGGCATGGACAATATGAGTCTGCCAAAGAGGATGCTAATTGCCAGTTTGGATATCCCAAATGAGGACAATGTTGATAGGTCAGATGAGGACCTTGGCCACAAGCCAGTCACTGATATACCTGTATCGTGTGAGAAGGTGAAACAGTTAGAGTGGAAAGATAAATCTGCTATGGCAGCCCTGTTTTTAAGATTTCCAGATCTGTTTGTCTGGAGGTATCATTGCCTGCAACACCAGTGATGCACCATAGAATACCAGTAGGTGATAATGCTCCAGTGTATAGAAAACGATACAGAATCCTGAGGCACTTACAGCCAGTAATGGAAGAATTTGTTGACCAGCAGTTGGTTGATGTTATCAATGAGCATGACAGTCCATGGCGAGCAAGTGTTGTAATTGTCCCAGAGAAATCATCAGATGGCACAAAAAAGTATAGATTCTGTTCTGATTACCTTTTCTTGAATGCTAGGACTATTAAAGATGGATATCTCATACCAAGTATAACAGACCCTGGACAACTTGGGACAGTGTAAATATCTCTCAAAAGTGGATTTGAAAAGCGACTATCACAGTTGTAAGTGTATCTGGAGTAACGTCCAGTGGCCACCTTCACTGTTCATTTGGGCCTTCATCAACACCGTCAGATACCGTTTAGTCTTAAAAATGTACCAGCTACCTTCCAAAAGCTACTAGATTGAGTGATCAGAGAATTGAAGCCCAAGCAATGTGTGGTTTACCTCGATGACATCATTGTATTTTAATAAAATATGGAAGAGCATGTGCAGCAGCTGAAGGAAGTTTGAGAGGCTACATATCTCACAGTTGACATTCAGTGTGGATAAGCGTCACTTTGCAGCAACACAGGTGAATTATTTGGGTCATGTGATTAGTCAGGAGAGTATCAGAACTGATGCACATTTGATTTCTGGAGTGTGTGATTTGATGCCCCCACAGAAAACAAAACAGCCTCAGTGGTTTCCCAGACTTTGTAATTACTATAGGAGGTTCGTTAATGGATTTGCTGGAACTGCAAGACCACTGAATTAGTTGTTAAAGAAAGGCGTGAAATTTTGGTGGTCAGGTGACTTTCAGACTGTGTTTCAGGACTTGAAAGAGGCATTAACAATGGTATTGGTGTTCCCAGATTGTAGTAAGGAATTTATTTTATTGTATGACACAAGCAGTCTGGCGATTTGATATATTCTTAGCCAGATGGCAAAGAGAACCTGAAGGCAAATGCATTGAGACAGCTTAATAAGTCACAATGGTTGCCATTCTGGACCAACGAGTGAGTGCAGTAGTGCAAGCTATGATGAACAACTCCTTGCTTAAATTTGGCATTCCTGATACCACAATCACTGATCAGAGCACAAATGTGGTTGTGAAATAGTACAGGAATGATAGAACTGCCCAAACTCCATCACACACCCCTTAAGACCCAATGTTAAATTTTAATTGCCCAACTGCATTGTTATCTCAAAAATGACCCTAACATGGACTCCTAAGGTGGGGAATTGCTATAAAATCCTACAGATTACATAGCATAAGACTCAATGAGTTGACAGTTAGAAAAAATGATTGGAAATTCTAGCTGCACACTCAATCACTAATATGAATGCAACCCACCAAATATTTTAGTTATACCGGTGGTTGATTGAATAATAAATAGAATCGGGATTAAAGGTACTGTGGTAATGGTACAACCCCTTTTGCAAACATTATCACCTACCTATCGTCTGTGCTGTTACACACTCTCACCAGTCTGCTGTGGTGGTACGTAAGCCATGCATGGACATATGTGATGAACCAGAATCTCAGTCGCCAGGACTCCGACACTGTGAAGTCTAATCAAACGTCTGAACTCAGAGTCCTTGACAGCTAAAACCAGTGACCTTTCACCTGCCACATTCAAACAAATAGTGTCTGTTTTCATAAGTTCCTGTTCACGACCCTGCTGCTTGCATCATTTCGGCCAAAACCGTCAATCACTAAAAATGTTCCTGTTTTCTGCCAATAGCGTGAAAACTGCCATGTTTAATAAATACCCACCACAGAATGTGTCCAGACAGGGGCCAGTCATAGCACATCTTCCTCGCCAGTTTGCTCTAGAAATTCCTGTCCCATGTTAGTAGGCAGCGGGCGAATATGAGTGTTGTTTATAAACTTCTGAATTACCAGATGCCTAACCAACGTAGGTGACAAGGACTCCACTGGGCTCCTTTTTCCACTGCGTCACCCCAGACATTGCAAGGCTTGGGATTTCTAACTTGTCTTAGCTTGATTGACAGGGGAGTTCGGTCAGCGCTCTTATGTTGCTCCTTGACACGCGTAGGTCGGAACAAAGCTTCTGAATGCCATATGGTCTCTCCTGTCGCTTTCAGAGTTCTGTGCAAACTGAGTAGTTCCCACACTTTCTTAGCACGGAAGTATAAGCCTCAACTGACAACCACTACAGTTTTGTAAAATACACTCCCCAGCATTAAATAACGTTATGAGACTTCTAGCATGATGAAAATAAAGTGTTTTGCCAATCGCCAGGCGAGCCAAGGGGCAGATTAATTTAGCGCTTAAATAGAAGGAGCTAAACCAAATGATGTATAACATTTCATTATTTCCTATTTTAATGAAACAGCTACGCAAATTATTATGCATTTTTAAGCTTCCATGTTCAGTGAAATGAAAGAACAGAACACGTGCACTGCATGATTTCAAAGATGCTGAGTCATTATGTGAACATCCATCAGAATAACAGGGACGTTTGCCTCCCATTCATAGGGCTCTCACCATATGAGTTGACATACAGTTGGAAAGTGCCTTTACCCATTGAAGTTGTGGAACCTAGGAAAGAAATGTCCCAAAGTGTTACACAGCGTTTACTAGAGAGTGAAAAAAGTTAACACAGAAACTCTCGAGAGTCAAAAGCCACTTGGACAGTTTGTGCATAAGCTATCACACTAAAGAGCTGGACAGTGTGTTTTAGTGACAACGTAAGGGTAAGACAAATAATTATTGACCTGGTAACAGGGAGTGTATCAGTTCATAGAAATGACATCACCTGTCAGTGTCAAGTTGAGGTTGAAAAACGACACTGATCTTGCAGTATGATTTGAAGGGCTACAGGCGACTATCAGTTTACGCCCTAACATCCATCACTTTAACTAGTAGCCTTTCACTCGACTACCTGGCCCATGCATGTGCTAAATTGATTTTATCCTTTGACTGTGGTTGTTGTTGCTAGCCTGCATTAGAGGTTATAACATTTATCAGAATCTAAATGAACTTGAATGCTGAAATAATTTAATGAAATGGCGACCCTGTCATTACTGTAGTGAACTGTTGATGTGTGATTAATATATCAACCCAGGAGTGATCTTTTATAAAACTAATGGCACAAGTTTATTGACCATAAAATAGGACAAACAATATAAGTTAAGCGTGATGACAAATAAATCATGAATTGTAGGCAACACAAATAGATGCAACAAATAGTTAACACTCCAGGGGGTGGCGATTGGTTGGCAAAGTCTAAGGTTTGTCTGATTAAACTATTTACTCTGGCTCAATACATGGATAATGCAATCGGAAATTATCTAACGCTGAATAGACTTTTGGCGACAATGTGACTTCGTTTACCCTAACAAGCCAAAGCAATACTGTACCCCTTTCTTAATGTGTAGCACTGCCTCATTTGACGGTCATGGTTCAAGCGTCTGCAGAGCAGCGATGTACAGCTCCTGTAATTCAGTATCTCAGGCACGAAATATGGAAAGTCGTGATTGGTGATCTGTTAGACGGATTGCAATTACTCCCTAATACAGCCCTGAAATCTTGACAGGTTCCAGCGCATGATACTCCCATTTGTCGGTCATACCACGGACCCATTTGACGCACTTATATGGCAGTATGCACAAGGAGATAAAATGTCAAGGTGTCAGACCTAACACAAATAAGATTGCTCTCAGTATAGCGAGTTGTCCGAGATGACTGACGTCTAAACTGTCAGTACAGATAAGTCCTCAGCACAGGCTCCCCAATCAAGACCAATGCTAGTGCAAAGTCACACTCAGGACAAGTGTCCCAAGAGCAACCCACTCTTAACAAGAGTCAAGACCAGAATCTTCTCCAGGCTGAACTTTGAATCAGAAGACCAAGTTTCTCCTCCTCTCCGTTTCCATGAAACCTCAGTAATCTTCACAAAAGCACTCACGCAACTACCCCCACAAGGATTTCGTGTCGATCACATGACTCTACGAGCTCCATGTCTTCCCTCTAACTCATCTGCTCTATCCATCAGCGAATCCTAATCAAAGTCAGCAATATCCTCCTGGTGGAGAAGCAGCCAATCCCTAACTCATAAATTCCCCCACATAGAGGAGAAGATGTTGTGCTTGTGATTTGTTTTTTTGTTTTTTTTTCAGAGCCACTTTAGACAGCATGTTTTGAGTCTCCATTTAGTCCTAAAGTGAATAACATACTTACCACAAAGATAATAATTATCTGGATGGCCCAAAAGTTATAGCATGTCCGACCAGGGAATCAGCTAAACCAAGAAATGTGCTGTTGTGTCCTAACATAGGCCATTTCTGAGCCAGCATAAATGTTGTATTCCATTCGAAAATTCTTTCGAAAAACTGAGGCTTCCCAAAAACTCGGCAGGCAGTGGAATGAGACAGCCTGACCTCAATAGCGTCGCGTCCACCGTGAACATGGAAACTCGCCCGCCATCACTGTTCACAAAGACCGTTTACAACACTGTTGAAACGCCTCGGCAGGGGGACCTCAATTTCTCTCGTGCCCTGCCCCTGCTGTGGCTAAAGACACTTAACAGATAGAACCAGGTAGGCAGTTTTTCTGCCTCTTCGGCCGAAAGCATTGTCTGCACATCAATGCGAGAAATTCTTGGAACCAGCATTCTGTCCCCGGTAAGTGCTTTGAGATGTTCCTTTTCCTAATAGCTGCACGTAAATCGTAAGCGCCAAACATCCACTTCAAGATTTACTATTAAATGACCAAACTGTCTGCTTGTTCTCAACCCCAGAAAATACTATTCAGAGGAGATACACTATAAAGATCCCACATGCATTAACAACGTAATGCTCCCATCAATGCCTACTCATGTTAATAGCTTTCAGTGAGAGAGTGACTCATCCTCTCTCAAAGCTACCAACGAAAACCTCTATCGCTCATGTGGGCAGTGTGAAGCCATTTAAATGGACTGTAGATGTTTTGCTACAGGTGCCTGTATCGTTGTCAGTGCAGGTTACTGAGTCTAAGAAACTGAAGAATGGGTGAACAGGGTGCACACGAGATGCCTTATCCACTTAGACTATGTCAATGAGTAGCACATTTATCTGTTTTAAGGATGTTTGTTGGAGGTAATATGTGTAATAATGTTGTTTTTATAAATAGTTCAGGAATGTTTAGGGGTTAATTTTCGTTATTATGCATGTGTATTTTGAGACATTCTTGATGCTGTTGTGGATTGCGAGGAGAGGGCATAGTTAGCTGCTTTTGGTATTTGAAGAACCATCTACATGTACTTTTTGAAAGAGGGACAGGAAACGATGCAAATTCCTTTCTCCCATGTGGCATATCACTGGGAATGTCCAGGATGGGTGTGATATTCCTGGTTATCCCATGCTTCATCAGAATGACTGCTTTATGATCCATCCATCTAGAATGGTTCAAATTGATGAACGGGCATGTGAGTTGCAATTGTTCTTGGTGAGAACGGAAGCAGTTCCACGTCAGAGGGAAGTGTTATCATCACACCCTTATATTCAGAGAGGGGACATGCACTGGCTTTACTCGTTTTTTTTTCTCTCTCTAGAAGTGATAACAGTAAACAGCTATGAGCAGGGAAAGATGAAGAGTATGTGTGAGGATGAAGTTGTGGGACAGCGAGATACTAATTATTGGTATGACCTGTGACATAGTGGGAACGATATTCCTTCTCCCAGCTACTGTTACTGGTACAGTTATCATTAAATTGACACACCTGGTGTTGTATTGGCCGGAGAAACCACTGTACGTTTTGTCAATCAACAGTTTAACCTTTCCAAATGGTACCTTGACCCCTGGTCTCCCACATTCATTAGAAGTATTAGTAGGATTTCAGAAGGGACAGACCTCAGCAGAGCAAATGCTTCAGCATGTGCAACAATACCATGATAAGCTACGTCACAATTTCGTAACTATAAGTGTCACCGTTTCCAGAGTTGTAGCATTTCTAATTGCGATTTGTGTAATCTGCTTCAATACTAGACGAAAACCTGTGCATCGCCCTGAATTACCAGTTCATCAAATAAATATCCATTAGCTGGATTACTAGTTGTGAATGAGAATTAAGTGACAGAGAGTAAGAGTAATAGATTACTAATTAAGTGAGGAGTGCATGAGATTTTAAATTGGAATTTATGTTGGCTATGTTATAGGAAAAGGCTTATGCTAATGTGTAAGTAATGACTCAAAAACATGAGTAGTTATGATACTCAGTGAAGCAAACCTTGAGGGATGATGATGTGAGATGGGGATTGAGACAAGGAGCTCTAGGGTTTAAGCTAAAAGTAAAAGGAAAAAAATCTGTGTAAAATGTAAACTTTTGATTTGTAAATTTTGGCAAGAGTTTTTACAGGTAAACCTTGAGTCAGATCCGAGGTGTGTTTATTAAAGGAAGAGGAAGTGAAGGCCATGAGAAAAAAACTTCGTATATTTGAGTAATATTTTGAAGTTTTCCTCTGGTAATGCAAGAGGTGATCAAACCAGGTCGCTACGCAAAAGGTAGGTGAAATGCCAGCAGGGAAGGACTGTTGTAATATAGCTGCAGGTCAGAATTAATTGCTACACACAATAAGAACTGGGTGTTCAAAGCGCCAATGCAACCAGGGTGTCCAGAGAAACTGACCAGACAAGAAAAGTAGGCCAAATGATGTCATTGCCACCTCACTGTAGCAAAGCACTTGGAACAGCCATGTACAAATATTATTCCTGCGCCAGTGGAGGACCTACTCATTTCACAGCCATCTAACCTGGAGGTTGCACATGTGACAGTCTGCTCCCTGCTAATCTACCCATCTACAAGCTTTGACGGAACAGAAAGTTCCACCTTGGAGCATAGCTTCTGTCAGCTGCAGTGCCACCTTCTGAGTCAAGACTGATGAGGAGCCACAGGTGCCATCATCCAGCAGGTAGTCTGGTGGCCTAACCAGTGGGTCTAGGGAGCAAACATCATCCATCATCATGGGGATGTGCTGATGCCACCGCCAACTCTGTCCCTGTAGGCAAACTTCGATGCTACTGGCCTTTCCCCCATCAGGAGAAGGCAACGTAATTCAGCATGACTATACAAACCTCTTGCGTAGTTGTTTGGTGCCATCCAGGGCGTCGTTTATGGAACAATCCCTTGTTATCACTTCCCTGACCTCCTAGTGACCATGGGGAGCGTGGATGACAATGCCAGTGCGGCGTGGCCAGCGATCCCGTGACGTCGTTGGACGCTGAGACCGCTGTGCCGAGACAGCCCAGCGCACCTTGGCGTCAGCGTATTCCAGCGTGGCGTGTGCCATCCCCGCCTCTCCGCCGCTGCAAGCAGCCCATGAATCACGGCAGTTTCGCATCTTTGAACAATGGTGATGTTTCATTAGCGTCTTTGGGTGCCAGACTGGCCAACTCACATCTAGCCACTGCTAACCTGCGCCCAGGGCTGGTGGTCCATCTAGATCTTGACCTCAACGGCCTACCACCATCATCCAACATAGCATCCTACTCGGCGAGCGTTACAGAGAACATAAATAGTATCAACAGTTGACAAAATGCTTGTTCCTACTGCCAAAATTAGTCAGAAGTGACCAAAGTAAGCCGGCCGGTGTGGTCGAGCGGTTCTAGGCGCTTCAGTCTGGAACAGCGCGACCGCTACGGTCGCAGGTTCGAATCCTGCCTCGGGCATGGATGTGTGTGATGTCCTTATGTTAGTTAGGTTTAAGTAGTTCTAAGTTCTAGGGGACTGAGGACCTCAGATGTTAAGTCCCATAGTGCTCAGAGCCATTTGAACCATTTTTGACCAAAGTAATACAGTTTCTAAAAATAAAATACTCTGGCGATTTAGATGGTATAACTAAAATTAAACACCGTCCGAACAGGCCTTGGAAGGCCCAATGGGACCGACCGACCACCGTGTCGTCCTCAGCCCACAGGCGTCACTGAATGTGGATGTGGAGGGGCATGTGGTCAGCACACCGCCCTCCCGGCCGTATGTCAGTTTCCGAGACCGGAGCCGCTACTTCTCAGTCAGATAGCTCCTCAGTTTGCCTCACAAGGGCTGAGTGCATCCCGCTTGCCAACAGCGCTTGGCAAACCGGATGGTCACCCATCCAAGTGCTAGCCCAGCCCGACAGAGCTTAATTTCGTCGATCTGACGGGAACCGGTGTTACCACTGCGGCAAGGCCGTTAGCACATGATATAACTACTATGTCAGTAAAAACTTTTAACATTGGCTTGTGAGGCCACTGACTATTATGATAAACTCAGCTATGGAAGAAATGCCATTTTCTAGACGTTAGAAAAAGTAATAGTGTAATCATATCTAAAGGTGGAGGCAAGAAAACCCTTGAAAAGCATAGATTAGTTTCATGACACCACTCTTATCTAAAATAATACTAATTTTTGTAAAACACAGAATACAGAGTTTTATAGGAAAAATAACATTCTTGATGAGGTAAAACGTGGACTTGGAAAGTGTAAATGTACCAGCATACCAACAGAAATTTCGTAATTCATGTATAAGATGCACCTGATGTGCAAATAAAAGTCTATGACTTATTCCTTGACCTTTCGAGGTAAACTGATAATATTTATCATAACAAACGAATGAAAAAACTTAGTTTCCATGGTGCGGGGCATAAAGCAACTAACATAAGAAAAGAAAGGTTAGTTTAGATTAGCGATTAGTGTCCTGTCCGACAGCAAAGACATTAGAGACAAAGTACAAGCTCAGATTGCAAAGGCTGTATAAGAATACTGGACATGTCATTTGCAACGGAAACCGTCCAGAGTTCACCTTAAGTGGTTTCTGGAAACGCGAGGAACGTCATAGACAATTAAATCTCGCATGTCCTGAATGAAAGTTTAATGACTTAAGCAACCTCTATCGTACAATGCTTGTTCACATAATCTGTAGAAATCCGAGAGCAGTCAATGGAAAAATAGCGCAAAGTGGACAGTACTGAAGTAAGTGTATGTTAAAGCTTTCGCCTGGTAAAGCATGGTGTTTGGCTTAAATCTGTGTTAGGAATACTTCCCTTCGTTTTATACAGGGTGGTCCATTGATAGTGACCGGACCAAATATCTCACGAAATAAGCGTCAAACGAAAAAACTACAAAGAACGAAACTTGTCTAGCTTGAAGGGGGAAACCAGATGGCGCTATGGTTGGCCCGCTAGATGGCGCTGCCATGGGTCAAACGCATATGAACCGCGTTTTTTAAAAATAGGAACCCCCCATTTTTTATTACATATTCGTGTAGTACGTAAAAAAATATGAATGTTTTAGTTGTACCACTTTATTTGCTTTGTGATAGATGGCGCTGTAATAGTCACAAACATATGGCTCACAATTTTAGACGAACGGTAACAGGTAGGTTTTTTAAATTAAAATACAGAACGCAGCTACGTTTGAACATTTTATTTCAGTTGTTCCAATATGATACATGTACCTTTGTGAACTTATCATTTCTGAGAACGCATGCTGTTACAGCGTGATTACCTGTAAATACCACATTAATGCAATAAATGCTCAAAATTATGTCCATCAGCCTCAATGCATTTGGCAATACGTGTAACGACATTCCTCTCAACAGCGAGTAGTTTGCCTTCCGTTATGTTCGCACATGCATTGACAATGTGCTGACGCATGTTGTCAGGCGTTGTAGGTGGATCACGATAGCAAATATCCTTCAACATTCCCCACAGAGAGAAATCCGAGGACGTCAGATCCGGTGAACGTGCCATGGTATGGTGCTTCAACGACCAATCCACCTGTCATGAAATATGCTATTCAATACCGCTTCAACCGCACGCGAGCTATGTGCCGGACATCCATCATGTTGGAAGTACATAGCCATTCTGTCATGCAGTAAAACATCTTGTAGTAACATCGGTAGAACATTACGTAGGAAATCAGCATACATTGCACCATTTACATTGCCATCGATAAAATGGGGGCCAATTATCCTTCCTCCCATAATGCCGCTCCATACATTAAACTGCCAAGGTCGCTGATGTTCCATTTGTCGCAGCCATCGTGGATTTTCCGTTGCCCAATAGTGTATATTATGTCAGTTTACGTTCAATCGCTTCGTCGCTAAATAGAACGCACGCAAAAAATGTGACATCGTCCCGTAATTTCTCTTGTGCCCAGTGGCAGAACTGTACACGACGTTCAAAGTCGTCGCCATGCAATTCCTGGCGCATAGAAATATGGTACGGGTGCAGTCGATGTTGATGTAGCATTCTCAACACCGACGTTTTTGAGATTCCCGATTCTCGCGCAATTTGTCTCCTACTGATGTGCGGATTAGCCGCGACAGCAGCTAAAACACGTACTTGGGCATCATCATTTGTTGCAGGTCGTGGTTGACGTTTCACATGTGGCTGAACATTTCCTGTTTCCTTAAATAACGTAACTATCCAGCGAACGGTCCGGACACTTGGACGATGTCGCCCAGGATACCGAGCAGCGTACATAGCACACGCCCGTTGGGCATTTTGATCATAATAGCCATACATCAACACGATATCGACCTTTTCCGCAATTGGTGAACGGTCCATTTTAACACGGGTAATGTATCACGAAGCAAATACCGTCCGCACTGGCTTAATGTTACGTGATACCACGTACTTACACGTTTGTGACTATTACAGCGCCATCTATCAGAAAGCGAATAAAGTGGTACAACTAAAACATTCATATTTCTTTACATACTACACGAATATGTAGTAAAAAATGGGGATTCCTATTTAAAAAAAACGCAGTTGATATCCATTTGACCTATGGCAGCGCCATCTAGCGGGCCAACCATAGTTCCATCTGGTTTCCCCCTTCAAGCTAGACCAGTTTCGTTCTTTGTAGTCTTTTCGTTTGATGCTTATTTCGTGAGATATTTGGCCCGGTCACTATCAATGGACCACCCTGTATATAACGCATGGGACTTCAATAGTATGTGATAACGTATTAATGTATGCAGGTGACACATCACTTGTAGCAACTACAGGCTTAAAACAAGAACTAAAAGTTAGAGTTTGTCTAAATGTGGAAGAGACCAACAAATGTCTACATGAGAATATTTTTTTTTTTTGCATGTAAATAAGAAAACATGCATGCAGATAGATGCAAACGGACCATTAGGCCAAATTATATCTATCTGAAGCTTGGGGCTGCAGTTTTAAAATCAAATCTTTTCGTCCTACAACTGATGGGCAGCTGGCATGAGAATGTCGTATAAATCTGTTCCAAATTAAGCGCCAGCATATTCTTAATGAAGAAAATGGCTGTGATGGGTAATACAGACGCACTTTTATGAATTTCGTATGGTTTAATCTACCTGCACGAATCTTCCTGCGTTACAATATGGAAAAATGCAGCCCTAACACATATACAGAGATTAATAAAGTTAGAGAAGGCTACCAGAAGCATCAAAAAAATTTCCTCTATATGTTCCTGTTCAGATAAACGTGTTGTTGTTGTTGTGGTCTTCAGTCCTGAGACTGGTTTGATGCAGCTCTCCATGCTACTCTATCCTGTGCAAGCTTCTTCATCTCCCAGTACCTACTGCAACCTACATCCTTCTGAATCTGCTTAGTGTATTCATCTCTTGGTCTCCCTCTACGATTTTTACCCTCCACGCTACCCTCCAATACTAAATTGGTGATCCCTTGATGCCTCAGAACATGTCCTACCAACCGATCCCTTCTTCTGGTCAAGTTGTGCCACAAACTTCTCTTTTCCCCAATCCTATTCAATACTTCCTCATTAGTTATGTGATCTACCCATCTAATCTTCAGCATTCTTCTGTAGCACCACATTTCAAAAGCTTCTATTCTCTTCTTGTCCAAACTATTTATCGTCCATGTTTCACTTCCATACATGGCTACACTCCATACGAATACTTTCAGAAATGACTTCCTGACACTTAAATCAACACTGGATGTTAACAAATTTCTCTTCTTCAGAAACGCTTTCCTTGCCATTGCCAGCCTACATTTTATATCCTCTCTACTTCGACCATCATCAGTTATTTTGCTCCCCAAATAGCAAAACTCCTTTACTACTTTAAGTGCCTCATTTCCTAATCTAATTCCCTCAGCATCACCCGACTTAATTAGACTACATTCCATTATCCTTGTTTTGCTTTTGTTGATGTTCATCTTATATCCTCCTTTCAAGACACTGTCCATTCCATTCAACTGCTCTTCCAAGTCCTTTGCTGTCTCTGACAGAATTACAATGTCATCGGCGAACCTCAAAGTTTTTATTTCTTCTCCATGAATTTTAATACCTACTCCGAATTTTCTTTTGTTTCCTTTACTGCTTGCTCAATATACAGATTGAACAACATCGGGGAGAGGCTACAACCCTGTCTTACTCCCTTCCCAACCACTGTTTCCCTTTCATGTCCCTCGACTCTTATAACTGCCATCTGGTTTCTGTACAAATTGTAAATAGCCTTTCGCTCCCTGTATTTTACCCCTGCCACCTTCAGAATTTGAAAGAGAGTATTCCAGTCAACATTGTCAAAAGCTTTCTCTAAGTCTACAAATGCTAGAAACGTAGGTTTGCCTTTCCTTAATCTTTCTTCTAAGATAAGTCGTAAGGTCAGTATTGCCTCACGTGTTCCAGTGTTTCTACGGAATCCAAACTGATCTTCCCCGAGGTTGGCTTCTACTAGTTTTTCCATCCGTCTGTAAAGAATTCGTGTTAGTATTTTGCAGCTGTGACTTATTAAGCTGATAGTTCGGTAATTTTCACATCTGTCAACACCTGCTTTCTTTGGGATTGGAATTATTATATTCTTCTTGAAGTCTGAGGGTATTTCGCCTGTTTCATACATCTTGCTCACCAGATGGTAGAGTTTTGTCAGGACTGGCTCTCCCACGGCCGTCAGTAGTTCCAATGGAATATTGTCTACTCCGGGGGCCTTGTTTCGACTCAGGTCTTTCAGTGCTCTGTCAAATTCTTCACGCAGTATCGTATCTCCCATTTCATCTTCATCTACATCCTCTTCCATTTCCATAATATTGTCCTCAAGTACATCGCCCTTGTATAGACCCTCTATATACTCCTTCCACCTTTCTGCTTTCCCTTCTTTGCTTAGAACTGGGTTTCCATCTGAACTCTTGATAATCAAAATATCCACGGGTATGCTGCCGGTCTATAGTGTCCAACGGGCACAATATTTCGGCGATCAAACATGTCGCCATCATCAGGTGAACTGACGGACTGAGCTCCTGTGAACGTGCCGGCACGGAGATCCGTACGCTATGGCTGCTCAGAGGGAACTGGGTTCGGTCGCGGCGGCGGCCGATTTAAATACCCTCCGCCCGCGGCGCGCTCCCTCCGCCGTCCGCGCCCAGCCCCACGGTCGCGCGGTGGAACAGATTGCGACGGCGTCTGAGATGACGTCGGTGTGATGGCTCTGTCCGCCGTGGTCGTCACAATTATACGTCTGCTCGATTTACTCTTGATTAACCCGATCGCTGGTTCCCAAGCCTTGCTAAGATTATAGCCACAGTCACGGTTTATGAGGTCGTCATTGGTGCGAATTTCGATGGCCTCTCTAACAACGCTGTCCCAGTATCTCGACATTTGTACCAGAATCCTCGTGCGGTCATACTCCATGGCGTGATTTTCCGACAAACAATGTTCAGCGACCGCCGACTTGCTCGGATACATCAGTCGAGTGTGCCTCTGGTGTTCACGGCATCGATCCTCGACGGTACGCATCGTCTGACCAAGATACGACTTGCCACATTGACACGGAATCTGGTACACGCCGGCCTTCCTCAAACCGAGGTCATCTTTGGCGCTCCCCACCAGTGCACGAGTTTTATTTGGAGGACAAAACACAGTTCCGACCCGGTGTTTCTTCAGAATGCGGGCGATTTCACTATGGAGACTGAAACGAAGGGTAAATTACCTTTCCTTGACGTCTTGGTCAAGAGAAGGGCTGATGGCACCCTAGGTCATGGGTTGTATCGGAAGGCTACGCACACTGATCTGTATTTGCATGCAGACAGCTGCCACCACCCTTCACAGAGGAATGGGGTACTTAAAACTCTAGTACATAGGGCGCGCACTATCTCTGACGCAGAGAGTCTACCCCAGGAATTGGAACATCTGAGAACTGTATTTCGAAAAAATGGGTACTCAGAGTGGCAGATTCAACGTGCTCTCCGCCCAACCACTGCAGCACAACCTGTTGAGATGGATGAAGTCACGAGGGAGGAGGTAGGCACTGCATTTATTCCATACACAGGCGCAGTCTCGGGGAAAATCGCCCGCATTCTGAAGAAACACCGGGTCGGAACTGTGTTTTGTCCTCCAAATAAAACTCGTGCACTGGTGGGGAGCGCCAAAGATGACCTCGGTTTGAGGAAGGCCGGCGTGTACCAGATTCCGTGTCAATGTGGCAAGTCGTATCTTGGTCAGACGATGCGTACCGTCGAGGATCGATGCCGTGAACACCAGAGGCACACTCGACTGATGTATCCGAGCAAGTCGGCGGTCGCTGAACATTGTTTGTCGGAAAATCACGCCATGGAGTATGACCGCACGAGGATTCTGGTACAGACGTCGAGATACTGGGACAGCGTTGTTAGAGAGGCCATCGAAATTCGCACCAATGACGACCTCATAAACCGTGACTGTGGCTATAATCTTAGCAAGGCTTGGGAACCAGCGATCGGGTTAATCAAGAGTAAATCGAGCAGACGTATAGTTGTGACGACCACGGCGGACAGAGCCATCACACCGACGTCATCTCAGACGCCGTCGCAATTTGTTCCACCGCGCGACCGTGGGGCTGGGCGCGGACGGCGGAGGGAGCGCGCCGCGGGCGGAGGGTATTTAAATCGGCCGCCGCCGCGACCGAACCCAGTTCCCTCTGAGCAGCCATAGCGTACGGATCTCCGTGCCGGCACGTTCACAGGAGCTCAGTCCGTCAGTTCACCTGATGATGGCGACATGTTTGATCGCCGAAATATTGTGCCCGTTGGACACTATAGACCGGCAGCATACCCGTGGATATTTTGATTATCAAATACGCCGTGAGAAACTCAAGAATGAGCTCTTGATATTCATACAAGTCGTTCTCTTATCTCCAAAGGTCTCTTTAATTTTCCTGTAGGCGGTATCTATCTTACCCCTAGTGAGATAGGCCTCTACATCCTTACATTTGTCCTCTAGCCATCCCTGCTTAGCCATTTTGCACTTCCTGTCGATCTCATTTTTGAGACATTTGTATTCCATTTTGCCTGTTTCACTTACTGCATTTTTATATTTTCTCTTTTCATCAATTAAATTCAATATTTCCTCTGTTACCCAAGGATTTCTACTAGCCCTCGTCTTTTTACCTACTTGATCCTCTGCTGCCTTCACTACTTCATCCCTCAAAGCTACCCATTCTTCTTCTACTGTATTCATTTCTCCCATTCCTGTCAATTGCTCCCTTATGCTCTCCCTGAATCTCTGTACAACCTCTGGTTCTTTTAGTTTATCCAGGTCCCATCTCCTTAAATTCCCACCTTTTTGCAGTTTCTTCAGTTTTAATCTACAGGTCATAGCCAATAGATTGTGGTCAGAGTCCACATCTGCCCCTGGAAATGTCTTACAATTTAAAACCTGGTTCCCAAATCTCTGTCTTACCATTATATAATCTATCTGATACCTTTTAGTGTCTCCAGGGTTCTTCCATGTATACAACCTTCTTTCATGATTCTTAAACCAAGTGTTAGTTATGATTATGTTGTGCTCTGTGCAAAATTCTACCAGGCGGCTTCCTCTTTCATTTCTGTCCCCCAATCCATATTCACCTACTATGTTTCCTTCTCTCCCTTTTCCTACACTCGAATTCCAGTCACCCATGACTATTAAATTTTCGTCTCCCTTCACAATCTGAATAATTTCTTTTATTTCATCATACATTTCTTCAATTTCTTCGTCATCTGCAGAGCTAGTTGGCATATAAACTTGTACTACTGTAGTAGGTGTGGACTTCGTATCTATCTTGGCCACAATAATGCGTTCACTATGCTGTTTGTAGTAGCTTACCCGCATTCCTATTTTCCTATTCATTATTAAACCTACTCCTGCATTACCCCTATTTGATTTTGTGTTTATAACCCTGTAGTCACCTGACCAGAAGTCTTGTTCCTCCTGCCACCGAACTTCACTAATTCCCACTATATCTAACTTTAACCTATCCATTTCCCTTTTTAAATTTTCTAACCTACCTGCCCGATTAAGGGATCTGACATTCCACGCTCCGATCCGTAGAACGCCAGTTTTCTTTCTCCTGATAACGACATCCTCTTGAGTAGTCCCCGCCCGGAGATCCGAATGGGGGACTATTTTACCTCCGGAATATTTTACCCAAGAGGACGCCATCATCATGTAATCATACTGTAAAGCTGCATGCCCTCGGGAAAAATTACGGCTGTAGTTTCCCCTTGCTTTCAGCCGTTCGCAGTACCAGCACAGCAAGGCCGTTTTGGTTATTGTTACAAGGCCAGATCAGTCAATCATCCAGACTGTTGCCCTTGCAATTACTGAAAAGGCTGCTGCCCCTCTTCAGGAACCACACGTTTGTCTGGCCTCTCAACAGATACCCCTCCGTTGTGGTTGCACCTACGGTACGGCTATCTGTATCGCTGAGGCACGCAAGCCTCCCCACCAACGGCAAGGTCCATGGTTCATGGGGGGGGGGGGGGGGGGCAGATAAACGTAGAGAACAAAATATATTGACTGCGTCCTCACTATATGTTAATGAAACACTTGTATACATAAATAATAGTTACAGTACACGAAGTAAGGGTAATCATCGCCTTGAAATGATGTAGCTTAAATTCACTAAATATGACCACTTAAACGTTAGACGTATGCTGTACAAGAGACTTCTGCGATGAATAAAAGCCAGAATAACGACGAAAACATTTAGAAATAAATTAAAAGACTACTTCATCCTGTCCGTAAATATAGTGTAAGAGTATCTTTAGAAACTAATCCTCTTGCTGAAAAAGCAGCTACCGAAATGCATTGTCAGCAAACTCTGACTAGAATCAGTACGTAAAATTCAGTAGCTCTCACAGGACGCAACAATGATACGCAAGATATAGATAGTCTTTAATTTTTGGAACTGGAGATAGAGCACAATCTTAATTGGGAAACCTATATGCTAGAATTAAGGAAGTAACTTTGATCAGTTACATTTGCGGTGCACATTATTACAGGTATAGGTGATTAAAAAATGAAGAAACTGGAGTATTCCGCACATTTCCATTCACTAACAAGTATGGAATCAATTTTTATTTTTTGGAAAGTCAACAGAGGCAATATTTTCGGAATACAGAAGCCTAGTGCATCTGATGCTAGTTCTAGAACATCCTGCAGAGACTTCTACAAAAAAAATGGTACTTTAACCAATACTTCACATTACCTAAATTGATTCATGTCTCTTGTTACAGATCATTCTCGTTTCTCACAAATAGTACAAAGTATGAATATAATACTAGGCCCAAGAACAACTTTCACAAAGACTTTAAAGGGTTTAACATTGGTACAGAAGCGAGTCAGATACATGGGGCACGTGTATTGAACAACCTGCCAAAGAATGTTACTGTATTGTGGATGTGAAGCTTATAATAGATTTCAAGAACTCTCTATGGATAACGCCTTCTATTCCGTTATTGAGTGTCTTCCCAACAACTCTTAAAATTAATGTACTAAACTTAAATATAATTCATTGCAGCACTGTGATACGTAATCATCCATAAAACTTAGTAATTTTATTGCATCCCAATAAAAAAATGTACATCCTTGACTTCGTTCAACTCACTAGGGATCTACCTTTACGAGATCCACGGAATATAGTAGTAGTAGTAGTAGTTGTTGTTGTTGTTGTTGTTGTTGTTGTTGCCTTATGCATCCGTGGATCGCTTTTTCAAGGGCACTGGATGTGTCGTGCTATTACAAAACAACTAAAATAAAATAATTCGTATGTATAGGATTTACATTCTTACAGGTGGTCCTATAGTACGAACCATACGGGCATTTGCCTGAAGTAATTTAGGGAACCACGGAATCCTAAATCAGGATGGTCGGATAAAGATTGGAACCTTTATCCTCCCGAGTACAGGTTGGTCTGCTTAAAACAGTGGTACTTCATTCGATTTACCAAAGGTGTGGAGAACCATTTGACAAAGAAGTTATTTAATAATGCAAAAGGCTAGTGTTACACTGTTCATTCATTTCTCGCTATCAGTCACTGCACACACTATACATACGTTAATTAATAATGTAACACTATAGATACTACAAGCTGTTATCAGGACGATAGCGGCAATCCATTTTTGAATACTGCAACTTCCTATTTGTAAAACTGAAAAACTGAATCAGCGTACGATTAAATATAATTACATTTTTCATCACGCTTGGCTTCCACACAAAGTGTATACTGTGCAAAAGAGGTGATTTTGTATATCATTTTGTCTGCTGATCTTTTTTTTCTTTGTTTCAGTTGTATTGGAGGATGTAACAGACTACTGGAACAATGTTCGCAAATTAAGGAGTAAAGTAAAGTGAATTATTTGGTTGATAGTGTGAAAATATGTATGTGTACACGAGAATAAATTAGAATAAGGCTGTAATAAAACTGTATTGAAAAAAATCTGTGTATGTTTTGAGAGTGAATTAGATTGAGATTGTAGTATAGCGATCGTTTAGTTGTATTTATAATAATCATCTTTCATTTTTCTGTATAATTTTTACGAGTCTAATATTATTTTGTACAGTGGTTCAAGAACAAATAAGAATTACTACCAGTACGTTAGTTGACACGGAATTCGCCGCTTCAGTTAGGAAAATATGAGTAATGAATGTCATGGCAATTAAGAACATAACCGACAAAAATCTAGTGTTTCACTGTAAACACCTCTGTTGCCGACGAGATGCGTTGCGGCCTCTGTTCTCCAGTAAATTCGCCACAGTAATTGACTTCGCTGTCTTTGATGTTTGCCTGCTTATTCAACTCAATATGGCGGTATGCTAAGTCGTAGGCTATTTTGGAAAAGAAGAATAAGTCATCCCGAAGTAGTCTGTCGCAGCGGACAATTTCCCGACCGTTTTGGGGAGTGACACTGCGAGATGGTGGGACGGCAATGAAAATCCGATTCCCCTGCCTCATCTCCGCTTCTTTGCTGAACACATCCGCAGCCAGCAGCACCGCCTCTGGCGTTAACCAGAATCGGCGATCGCAAAGAAAAGCCGCGCCTGTTTGTACAGTTCTTCTCCAACCACAGCCGTTAAACTCAACTTCAGCTCTCATTTCATTTCTCCGTATTTCAGGAGCAGAGAACTTCAGTGCCTGCCAGCGTAGTCGGATTTAATGCACCAACACGTCCAATAATAAAACATTTTGAGCCCAATAAAAACGCGGAAGTGTGTTTTACTATCGTTTATCTTCTGTAAATATGAAGAATTAGCATATCACTAAGTACGAAGGGATTTCAAAAAGTGAGTTGCACATTATTATGCCAGGGCAAGTAGCATTTATTGAATGCTGCAGTACACATCGGAACGTTCTACCAATCGTTCAGTTCCTCAATGATTGAAATGCCCTCTTTTTTCTGAATTGGCTTTCGAGACGTGCCCAAACAGCGATCTCAACAGTGGAAGATACGGCAGTGTTTTTCGACAATTCAGAATATTCATTAGGGTCAAGCCGTACTCTGGTACGAAGTTACATATGCTTGGAGTTGCCATGTGATGCCATGCAGGCGATTTTCATGTCAGTTATGACAGTACGAAGAGAAGGACAACACAACACCCAGTCTCTGAGCGGAGAAAATCTTCAGCCCGGCCGAGAGTCAAACCCGGGCCCCTTCTGTTGACAATCAGCCGCGCTGACCCCCAGCTACCGAGGCGCACCGCTCCTTGGTTACGTAACCATTCGAAAACCGCTGTGTGAACTTCCTCATCGTTCGAAAATTTCTTTCCCTTGAGATGTTCTTTCAGCTTGTCAAAAAGATGGAAGTCGGTTGGTCCAAGATCTGTACTTCCCTCTCAGCATCACCCACGTCTCTGCGCCTTTGGTCAAATTGCTGACACCATTTCACTATGACTGGACGTGTCATTTCATTTAGTCCGTATACAGCCAGAATTTCACGGCGAACCTGTGTGCAGTTTAGAGGGTTTGTTCACAATAATCGTACTGTCACGCGTACTTCAAATTTGGAGTACGCACCCAGTTGCCGCGAGATGTCACTCACACACCGTAATGCGTCTGTTCACCGTACCGCAGCAGAACTCTCTCCAGGACTGGCATCTCCCGTCTGATCACATCAAAGTGGCCTTCATCGGTCAAAGTATTCACTGATGGCTCTAAAACAAGAGAGCCTTGCTTGCTTCTACAGGGACCCACTATACTGTACTATGTTTAAGCTTCCGACGGAAACCAGCATCTTCACTGCCGAAGTTCTTGCTATTAAAGAAGCCTTTCGATATGCGGCAAATCAGATCGACGATATCCTTATTGTTACGGATTCTAGGAATACACTGGAAAACCTAGATAAGCAGCAACGGCACTCCAACACTAACCGCCACGTACTCAGGGTACTAACGTTAATCTACCAATGTCAAAGTCAACATAAACGTACATTACATCGAAGGAAAGACTGCAACCAACCACATGTTTTTAGAAATGTTTTTATTGTACCGTTACTAGTTCCGGACATTAGCCTTTCGTTAGAAGTATCGTTGATTTCTAGGCAAGTTTTACATTTTTGTCCTCAAATATAATAAAGTTAGTTTACAAAACGTTTTACATTTACGAGTATATAAGCTCTATACACGCACTTACTTCATGAAAAGTTGGTCATTACTAGCAGCTCAGAAACTTAATTAAATGTACAGCTCTAAAATGATCCATACTGCGTAGAAGCATCTTTGCAGTAGCTCCAGAGGTATGCCATATCTGTAAACATATCATATTCTTTGGCACATCAAATCAGTAGCCGACGTAAAGAAATGTATCCGAAATGTGTCTGCCATCTTGCACTTAGTTTAGCTCATGGATCAGCAAAGATCGGAGAGAATCAAACATCTATTTCATAATATGTAAAGCAGAGATTTTTATGAAGTAAGTACAATGCATAGAGCTTATAGACAATGTAAAATCTTCGGCAAACTATGTGATGACAATAACTTTGTTATATTTTATAACACAAACATAAAACTTGCCAAGAAATCAACACCACCATCTGACGATGGGCTCAGGCCACAAACTAGTAACAGTACAATAAAATCATTTCTAAAATTCTTGTGCTTGGTTGCAATATTTTCTACTGTATAATTTCCAAAAACAGTTACGGTGTTCCCTAACCTTAACGGATAAAACAACCTAAACCTTTCCAGTTATTATGGATGAAGGAACACTCTGGTATCTCATATTTGAGTTGGCGGGTCGCCTTTCGTAACGAAGTGTGATTGTTGGCCAGCCTTACTACATTTGCCTTCAACGTACATATGTTGTGGCTCACGTAAGGCAAGAAGTCCTTTAAGGGTGCAGCTTGTAACTACAGGCGTTGCAGGTCTGATAACAATCCAAACGTGACATTATGAAGCATTACAGCCGAGCATTCCACAAAAAAACCTGATTTTTTCAAATCAAGCTACCTTGACGTCATAACACTACTATAACGAGCATCCGGCTGTGTTGCGGCTGTTATCCTTCACATCTTTATGGGATGAAAGCTGAGCCATTTCCGTTCTGTGAAGTTCAATCAACTGAGACAGTAGATCTCAACCATGAAATACTAGGGTGTTCTCGTTATGACAATGTTACAAGTGTCTCATGGGCTTGATCAGAGCAGGAATTCCCCAAACTACATCTGTGACGGACTGTTTCGGCAACTTTTTTTTTTTTTAATCTTATGGGACTTAATTGCTAAGGTCATCAGTCCCTAAGCTTACACACTATTTAACCTAAATTATCCTAAGGACATCACACACACCCATGCCCGAGGCAGGATTCGAACCTGCGACCGTAGCAGTCCCGCGGTTCCGGACTGCAGCGCCAGAACCGCACGGCCACCGCGGCCGGCCGTTTCGGCAACTATCCGCAACTGTCAGTATTGCCCTGGTCCTGCAAGAAAGGGATATAAAGTTATAAGTCAGACACAAATGATCCTGTGTGGGAAGTTGCGGAACATGGACTGCGTTGAATGTGTAAATGTACAAAGTGTACAATAAAGTATAATTTCAGTGCATGTGCTGTAAATATGATATTGTGTACCAAATTACTCACTTTTAAGGATAAACAGTTAACGCCAAAGTCCAATAAATAAATAAATAAAAGGCTTTCTCTCCAGGAAACCTGGAACGTGTACTCGCTTCTGAGACGACATGCGTAACCAACCTCTTTTTGAAGTCCCTACGTACATGACACACACTAAGTAATTAAGGTTCAAGTAATGAAGTAAAGCAGTTCTTAACCAAAACTTTTGCACTCGGGCTTCGCAGCGCGACTCCTCACATGCCAGCGATAAAAAAATCTCTCTCACAAAATTTCGACCGGCGAGTAAATCTGGCAGAAACGGGACGTTAAAGAGTGGCAATCTGGCAACACTGTAACCAAATGTATGGTAACTACCTCTGTCAGCACATATTAGTTGTGCTGTACAGTTGGTACAGTGGACAGAGTTGTGGGTTAACATGTAGGACGTCGAGGGTTCGATTTTCAGCCGCACTAGCGAGTGGTCGCTGTTAACTGCTGCGCTGCACTGCCCTGTTTACATTGCTGTACTTGTGCTTCGCCGAGTGCTGTCCGTCCATTAATCTCCATGTTCGTTCATATTCCTTGTGATCAGATCGCTCTTTCTGGTCTTGCTGCTGCTAATTGGAATTTCGGTTGTTTAACCGAAACCGCGTCGCTAGATTAAAAATGGCTACAAATCTCAGGAAGAATATTCTGGTATTTGCTTTTAATAAAGAATCCCGTCCTGTTCAGCCAACATCCCTGGAAATAGATGACTGGATTACACAGGTAATTGGTCTCAATTTTGAAACTGTCCATACCTGGCCACTGGATCGGGAAAATACTGTGTTTCTGTCAAGTTAATCAGTGCTGCGACTGTTGATAAAGTGTTACGAAAGTGGGGCTATGAAGTAGGTTTTGTACGTAGAAATGGTTATAAAAGTAAGGTTTCCATCTAGAGAGCGGACATTAGTTACAAAACCGTTCGTGTCTTGAATCTTCCAACTGAAATTGAAAATGATAAGATTACGGAAGCTCTTTCAAATTACAGGGACGTTAAATCAATTGCAAATGAAAGATGGTCGCCTCGCTTTAAACTGCAGTGTTTCAACGGGGTCCGCTGTGTAGAGATGGACGTTAAGACGAATATTCCGACTTACATAACTATTTGTGGGTATAAAGCACAAATTGTTTATACAGGTCAGGAAGCTACATGTCATATATGTAATGAAACCGGCCAAAAAAATGTTCAAAATGTGTGTGAAATCTTATGGGACTTAACTGCTAAGGTCATCAGTCCCTAAGCTTACACACTACTTAACCTAAATTATCCTAAGGACAAACACACACCCATGCCCGAGGGAGGACTCGAACCTCCGCCGGGACCAGCCGCACAGTCCATGACTGCAGCGCCTTAGAGAAACCGGCCACTTCAGACAGGAATGTCCGCCGCGAACTGTTGTTCTTAAAAGTAATTTGATACAGCGTCAAAAGCTTACCTTAAATCATCCGTTAACAGAGAATAGCCCGGATCATCTGATAACGATGTTAACGCAGCCGGCCAACCTGATGTTTTCCTTCATGATAACAGTCAAATTCCCCCCGTTAACAACAAATGGAAACCCTCCTACCACTACTCGTGAAACTGAAATGCAAGTGAAAAAACAACCTCTGGAGACAACTGATAGTTGTTCAGAGGACGAGCTGTCCTGTCCAACTTCCTCACCTCGCAAGCAAAACCAGTGCGATGAGGAGGTAGAGGAACCGGAAGGCAAAATGCGAATGGAAACTGATGAACAGAAGATCATACACATACGGTACCAGAAAATGAAGGGGGTGTAATCAGTATTAATTTGAAAGAAACAACAGGTGCAGTACCGCCCGGTTGGCCGTGCGGTCTAACGCACGGCTTTCCGGAGTGGGAAGCACCTGGTCCCCGGCACGAATCCGCCCGGCGGACATGTGTCGAGATCCGGTGAGCCGGCCAGTCTATGGATGGTTTTTAGGTGGTTTTCCATCTGCCACGGCGAATGCGGGCTGGTTCCCCTTATTCCGCCTCAGCTGCACTATGTCTGCGATTGCTGTGCAAACAAGTTCTCCACGTACGCGTACACAACCATTACTCTACCACGCAAACATAGGGGTTACACTCGTCTGGTGTGAGACGTTCCCTGGGGGGGGGGGGGGGGCGACGGCCGGACCGCACAATAACCCTGGGTTCGGTGTGGGGCGGCGGAGGGGTGAAGTGGACTGCGATAGCCGTCGTGGGGTTGTGGACCACTGCGGCTGCGGCGGGGACGGAGCCTCTCCGTCGTTTCTAGGCCCCTGGTTAACATACAAAACAATACAGGTGCATTAGCCGATTACAAAGATCAGAAACTATCTGTTAATAATAAAGAAATTCAGGGAGAGGTTGCAAACCTGCAGTCTCCATTTGTTTCCCTCGATCAGGAGGTAAGTGATATTAATAAAGAACGAGGAAGCGGTGGCCAAACTGAAATCACGGTCAACATCTCAGGGCAGGCGCCGAAAGCGTCTGATGCTGCTCCAGATGAGCCGCGAAGTAAAATACCGACGAAACCAAATGAGAATGTAGCTCGTAACCAAGGGAAGGGAAAATTCGGAAAGGGCTACCCAAGCCCAAAGAATGTTCGGTCCGAAACGGTCCTACACGAATCACTGGAGGAAAAATCAGAAAGTTTACCAGGAAATCAATCTGCTTGCGGTACAAGAGAAAACATCAGAAGTAGAAAAAACGGGACAGTAACTAATAAACTGATTGAAGTGTTATTCCATGTTCAGCCTTCCGAGCAAACTTTTATAGCTTAACTGAACCCTGAACCACAGGAAACTAAAGTAGTTCATCAAAGCAGCTTCATAGTGACAGCTCAATGACGCAATCTTATTCTGTCACCACTATAAACATAAATAAAATTACGTCCGATTTGAAATTATCGGCACGTAAGGTATTTTTGTATGAATCCGCGACTGATATTGCCCTGTTACAAGTAGTTTGTTGTGGGTTGGCAGGAGAGCCAACACCGTGATTATTAGAGGAAGCTGAAAGGCACGCGTTTTAGCTCACGCACGCTGGCGTGAGGTCTGGAACAGGACAAGGAAATTAGAATTTAGAAAAACGGACGTAGCTGGTGGAATACTTAACTTTAATCCATTAATGATGAGCGTCGCTCTTGACTGTACATTATTCACTATATCAATAGTAACTGAACATGGCGCTTTGCTAGGTCGTAGCAAATGACGTAGCTGAAGGCTATGCTAACTATCGTCTCGGCAAATGAGAGCGTATTTTGTCAGTGAACCATCGCTAGCAAAGTCGGTTGTACCACTGGGGCGAGTGCTAGGAAGTCTCTCTAGACCTGCCGTGTGGCGGCGCTCGGTCTGCAATCACTGATAGTGGCGACACGCGGGTCCGACGTATACTAACGGACCGCGGCCGATTTAAAGGCTACCACCTAGCAAGTGTGGTGTCTGGCGGTGACACCACATTCCTCCCGCGCAAATCGGCGCACGGTTGTGGCATAAGGCTTCCGCCCGCCGTGGGGAGGACCCCATGTTCACGTATGCGACGAGGTGGGGTACCTAACAACAGGCGAGGCTGTGCCACTCGCACCCTGCCATTCGGACCGCGGGGAGCTAGGAAACGCCTGAAAACATGCTCCAGGGTGCACGCCAACATGCGGTGTATGCGCCCGCAGAGAGACAGGAGGGGCCGAAGGGTCGACCTCCATCGGGCCGGGGCACCCGACGGGCGAAGACGACAGACATATGGTCCAGAGCGGGCAAGAGTTCCATGTCCGAGGGCAACTGGTCACGGGAAGCGATCGGCGGCGCGTGACATGGAGGGGCGCCCGGCGGTTGCAGCGACGCGTCCTCTGCGGGCGTCGCTGGCGGGAGAACAAGCGGCGGTGGCGGTGGCGGCGGCGGCGGCGGCGCGTCGCCATGGGGTAAAATGGAAGGCAGCGTCGGTAACACCTGGGGCTGAGGCGAGCCAGTAGATGGGTCCCCAGGGCGCTGACCGGACGGCACCGTCGCTGAAAGCAGACGGGGAGCGGCAGATCCCGTGCGACGACAGAGGCGCAGCTGATTGAGATGCCGACGCACCTCACCAGAGGCCCCCAAAACCAGATACATAGCGCGGCCGAGGCAGCGAAGAATGCGCCCTTCGAGCCAACGCCGTGAACCTCGATAGTGGCGGTAGTAGACAACGTCACTTGGGGCAAAAGCAGGTGTCTGCCGATGCACAGGAACCTGATGCGGCGGATGTAGCAAAGACATCAAGGTGCGATGAGGGCGACCGTGGAGCAACTCAGCCGGCGAGCGAGCATCTCGGGGCTGAGAGCGATACGAGGACAAAAAGAGCAATAACGCGTCCTCCCGAGAATGCAACTCTTTCAACTTCAACATCTGTGACTTGAAAGTCCTGACCAATCGTTCAGCGGCACCGTTTGACTGTGGCGAAAACGGCGCGGACGTCAGATGTTGAACACCATTGGCCTTGCAGAATGACTGAAATTCTGCGGACATGAATTGTGGGCCATTGCCGGAAACAATAGTCTGTGGGAGACCTTCAATGCAAAAGATAGCAGATAACGCTTGGATGGTGGCAGATGACGTCGTGGAAGACATCCAGACAACAAAAGGAAAATTACTGAATTAATCTACCACAACCAACCATAGAGCATTCCAGAATGCACCAGCAAAATCGATGTGTAAGCGTTGCCAAGGGGAAGTGGCTTTTGGCCATGCAAAGTATTTCCGCGGTGGTGCTGATTGTTGTTCAGCACACACCCTGCAAGAAGATCACATATTCGTAATCGCAGCATCGATTCCGAACCAAGTACAGTGCTGACGAGCAAGTTGTTTCGTTCTCACTATACCCCAATGTCCTTGGTGGAGAAGCTGTAAGACAGAGGACTGTAACGAACGTGGGACCACGACCCTGCACTGATCATTATCAGAACGCAACAGCAAACACCACGTCGTACAAAAAGTCTCTCCTGGTGAGCAAAAAATCGGCGAACCAACGGATCCCCGATCCGTGATTTTGACAAGGGCCATTGCCTAGCAACCAAACGCAGAACGGTAGCAAGGACAGGGTCGGCAACTGTGGCTGTAGCTACACTACGAAAATCAATCGGAAACGATTCGACCACGTCATCGGTTTCCGAATCAATGAACATGCAAGCAAGTTCGGAGGAATCGAATGCTCTATCCTCAGCAACAGGCAAACGGGACAACGCATCAGCGTTTCCGTGCTTAGCAGTGGACCGATACAAGATATCGTAGCGGTTCTGCGAGAGGAAAATAGACCAGCGAATGAATTTCTGCGCTGTACGTGGAGTTACAGTCTTGATCGGATGAAAAAGCGATGTCAAAGGTTTGTGGTCTGTGAGGATGGTAAAGTGACGACTTTGTAACACCAAATACGAGAGCCAATGCTTCTTTCTCGATCTGTGAATAATTTCTTTGCGCAGACGAGAGCAATTTGGACGCAAAGGCAATAGGGCGAGCGTGCGAACCATCTTTGTGCGCAAACACAGTACCGATCCCGAAATCCGATGCATCCACCATCAAAAAAGGGGCTTCTGGGGATCGAATGGCGTAAAGCAAGTATTGGAAAGCAACGCCGATTTCAACTGGCGAAAGGCACGTTCGCATGCCGTCGTCCAGACGAACGGAACACCTTGACGGCGTAAGCGATGAAGCGGAGCTGAAATGGAAGAGGCCTGCGGCACATATCTGTGATAATAGTTAATTTTTCCCAGCACACTCTGTAGCTGCTTCAAATTCTGTGGTGAAGGCAAGTCTTGTATGGCACGGAGGTGCTCGGGACTGGGATGTATGCCTTGGGCATTAAGTACATGTTCCAGGTAGGGTAAGTCACGAGCAAAAAACACACATTTGTCCTTCCGCAAGCGAAGACCATTTTGTCGCAAGACCTGAAATAATGTTCGGAGATTGGCTAAATGTTCTTCTTCCATCTTTCCGGAGATCACAATATCGTCCAGATAGCTTGATGCAGTAGGGACCGACGCAGAAACAGTTTGTAGATATTGCCGAAACAATGCAGGGGCGGATGCACACCCGCATGGCAATCGTTTGAATCGATACAAACCAAGATGCGTGTTACCCACCAAAACGCGCTGGGATTCTTCGTCCACCGGTATTTGGAAGTACGCATCTGCTAGGTCTAACTTCGGAAAATATTTACCCGGGCACAGTTTGTCAAAAAGATCTTCCGGGCGGGGTAAAGGAAAAGTTGCAGTCACTAGTTGTGGATGCACTGTTGCGTTGAAGTCCACACAAAGTCTCAATTTTCCAGAAGATTTTGGCAAAATTACTAAGGGTGATGCCCAGAGAGAAGCCTGCACACGTTCAATTACACCTTGTGATTCCAAATCGTGTAATGTTTTTGCGACCTCATCACGCAATGCGTGGGGAACATTGCGCCCTCTGAAAAATTTCGGTTGTGCGTTTACTTTCAGTTCCAAATGTGCTTTATAGTTCTTAGCGCAACCGAGGCCCGGTGCAAAAATGTCTGCAAATTCTTCACATAGACGAGAAACACTGTCTGAAGGCACAGTCTGGTTCACTGATAGGACCTGATTTACTATAGACAAGTTAAACAACTGAAATAAATCGAAACCAAACAAGTTCACTGCAGAAGAAGAGCGAAGGACGTAAAAAGACACAAGTTTTATTTGTCCTTTGTATGTTGCAAGAAGGCTGCATTGTCCTAACACAGGGATCTTGTGACCTGAATAGGTAGTTCACACAACAGTTGCAGCACGCAACGGAGGTGTGCCCAGCAGTTTGTAAGTGTCTGGATTGATCAGTGAAACTGCAGCCCCGGTATCAAGATGGAATGGTATCACTTTGCCATTAATCTCCAAGTCCACAGAAAGTTTATTGCTTTGCTGACGACAAGAGCGACTGTCTCGTGCAACGTGAATTGACACTGGTACAAAATCACTTGCGACCTGACGGGAGTGCCTGCGATGTCGACACACACTATTTTTGGGACAAACACAGTCACTGTTAGAGAGAGTGGCACTGGGCGGAGTGGCATGAACTATATGAATTTCCATGGGCGAAGTGTCGCGAGCCTGAGTAATCTTGGTTCGATTCTGATTGCAGCGCGAAGCAAAGGGCCTGGAATGATTTTGAGTTTCCGATCTGAGCTGTTTCTGGCAAACACTTTGAACATGTCCTTTTTTATTACAGAAAAAGCAAATAGCTAGGCGTGACGGGCAATTCTCACACGAATGTCTAGTAGCACACGGCGGGCATGATTTTAGCACTGCATTTGCTTGCCGGCGTGGTACACGTGGCTGAGAGCCTGGCGGCAGCGGCGCAGCCGGGCGCGAGGACTGTTTACTGACCCGTGCAGCTCGCCCGGTGGGCCGGTTAACCTGACACACAGGTGGCGAAGTTTCAAATGATTCCTGAGCAAAGTCAAGTGTGTCCTGCGATCCAATATGTCCATCACTTGTTGAAAGGAGGGATTGACTAGTTTCAAAATCTGTTCCCTTATACGAACATCAGAAACGTTCTGTGCAATTGCATCACGCACCATAGTATCTGAATAAGGGAGTCCACATTGTCACTCAAAAGCAAAATCCCTAGTAAGGCCTTGCAAGGTTGCAACCCACTCCCTATTAGTCTGACCTGCCATACATTTTGTACGAAAGAAGGTATACCGTTTGGCAACTACATTGACCGATTCTTTGAAATATGCATCTAATGCAGACAAAATTTCGTCGTAGGAAAGAGTTGCTACGTAGCGTCGGGGAAATAATTTGACTATCACACGGTACGTGGTCACCCCGACGGAAGATAACAAAAAAGGCTGCCGCTCGTTACCTTGAATTCTGTAGGCGGCGAGATGGAATCCAAATTGGCGTGACCACTCCGTCCAGCTTTCCAGTGCAGCATCAAAAGGACGAAAAGTTGGTGCAACTGCGTGTTGTGGCTGCGTTAGCGGTGGAGCGGCGGCCGCCACGTCGTTGTGCACTGCACGTTGACCCTGGACGAGCTGTCCAGTAAGGCCTGCGTCTGCTGATTCTGTAAGAGATAAAATTCGGACAGTACATCTGGAGATGGTGGTGAAGCCATTACACAAGTAAATCAGGGCAGTATACTTAAGAACGCAGTGTTGCCTCGTCGCCAATGTTGTGGGTTGGCCGGAGAGCCAACACCGTGATTATTAGAGGAAGCCGAAAGGCACGTGTTTTAGCTCACGCACGCTGGCGTGAGGTCTGGAACAGGACAAGGAAATTAGAATTTAGAAAAATGGACATAGCTGGTGGAATACTTAACTTTAATCCATTAACGATGAGCGTCGCTCTTGACTGTACATTATTCACAATATCAATAGTAACTGAACATGGCGCCTTGCTAGGTCATAGCAAATGACGTAGCTGAAGGCTATGCTAACTATCGTCTCGGCAAATGAGAGCGTATTTTGTCAGTGAACCATCGCTAGCAAAGTCGGTTGTACCACTGGGGCGAGTGCTAGGAAGTCTCTCTAGACCTGCCATGTGGCGGTGCTCGGTCTGCAATCACTGATAGTGGCGACACGCGGGTCCGACGTATACTAACGGACCGCGACCGATTTAAAGGCTACCACGTAGCAAGTGTGGTGTCTGGCGGTGACACCACAAAGTTCTAATTTCGAATTTAGTAATTGGTTCAAATGGCTCTGAGTACTATGGGACTTAACATCTGTGGTCATGAGTCCCCTAGAACTTAGAACAACTTAAACCTAACTAAGCTAAGGACATCACACACATCCATGCCCAAGGCGGGATTCGAACCTGCGACCGTAGCAGTCACGCGGTTCCGAACTGAGCGCCTAGAACCGAGACGGTTTCTAAAAATCTTGAAACTTCTGCGACAAAAGTAGAAACCATTCCTACCTACTTTTCAGATCATTCGAGTGTCTTAGCTTGCATAAATATAGCAAGACAGCCAGTTCGCCGATTCAGGAATGAGTGGAATTTGAACATTTCCTTGTTGGGTAAATCATGATTTAGAAGACCTGATTAAAGAAATATGGGCAATATGCCTGCGTGCTCGTAGTAGATATGCCACTGCTATAGACTGGTGGGTTAAAATGGGGAAGCCAAAGTTGAGGAAGGTTCTTACTCAATACAATGCCCAGAGCGCAAGGGAAATGAAATGCGCTATAGAGTATTACTATTCCGTTTTGAGAGATCTATATGATCAAGTCTCAGCAGGTTACTCATTTCAGATAGCAGACATCAAAAAAGTCAAAGCCAAGTTACTTAATATCACGAGAAGTCAAATGGAAGGGTTGAAAATAAAATCGAAGGCAATTCGGTGTCAGAAGATGAAACTACTTCCCTGTATCATTTAGTGAAGCATACGAAAAACGGAAGAAGGACTTTTATTGATTAAATTCGAACAAAACACGGTACGATTCTCAGAACCCAGCAGGGTATCATGGACGAGATTTATCGCTATTCTTGCGAGCTATATTCTGTACATCAAAGTAATGATGCTTCCTTGGAAGAATTCCTTGACATCCCAGACCCACAGATGACAGAAGATGACAACGAAAATTTTCCCAAGGTTGTCAGTGAAGAGGACGTGTGTGAGACTCTGTGCGCCTCACCACCAAAAAAATCCCCAGGACCGGATGTTCTGCCAGCAGAGTTTTACACCCGTTACTGGCCAATAGTAGGTGCGAAAATCACGGACATTGCAAATGAGGTTATTCAGGGTAAAATGATTCCGGCTGAGTTTAAGGAGAGTAAAATTGTACTGGTGCCAAAATATAGTGGAAACAAAGATTTAAATAATTTCCCTCACTGCTGAATTCTAATTACAAATTAATAGCTAGAATAGTAAACAAGAGAATTTCATACCTTACAGATAAAATTATTAGTCAACATCAGAACTACGCGCAAGGCAGAACCATTTATCAACATCTAGCAGAATTCATAACTTCTGTAACAAACATAAAGTGTGATTTATTTTTTTTGTTTTAGATTTTTATAAAGCGTTCGACGTAGTAAATCATGAATATCTTCTACAGACATTGAAGAAAATAGATTTCAACGATAGCGTCATACAGTTGATTAAGATCATAGCAACTGAAATAAATGCTAAAACAGCGGTGAATTTTCAATGATCCAGGACGATGCAAATACAACGAGGTGTTCCTCAAGGAAGTCCTCTATCCATGTCGCCCTTCACCATTTCGCTGGAGCCTTTCCTCCTACATGTTCATGTTAGATTAAAAGGCTTAACATTATCAGGACATAACACAGTTATAAGAGCCTATAAGGAATAATGACGAGGTAACGGCACTAGCAACAGTGACTGATTCGTACTGTAGAGCATCTGGAGCCGACGCAAACGAAAAAGAAGTAAGATGTTAAATCTCAGAGGTTTTGATAATATCAACGTCGAGTGGGCAAAATTAGTCCGACAACATAAAACACTTGAGATCGCCCTGACAGCATGCCCCATGAAAATGACGGCTTTAAATTGGAAAGTTGCAGCAGATAAAGTGCAAGGAGCCATTATAGAGAATTTAACTCGATATATGAACCAAGTTCAAAGAACAAAGTATATAAACTCATGCATCCTTGCTAAAGCTTATTATACTGCCCAGCTGTTTCCAATACCGAGAATGATAGCGAGGAGAATAATGTCCAAAATCACCAACTTTTTGTGGAGAGATGAAGTGTTCAGAGTACATGCTAAAGTAGCCACTTTAGATCCTACAAATGGTGGACTAGGATTAACTGATATAACGGATAAAGCCTCTGCTCTTGTTATCTAAAGGCAAGTTAATTTAATAAGAGACTCTTGAGAAAGCGTAACTAGCCAACTTTTCGAGATCATTAAACCTCGAAGCCTGCTTCCCCCGCTTACAGCATGTGAGAATTTTCTATGTTGAGTTTAGTTATGTATGTGTTGAACTCAGACAGTCACGACACTTAACATTAAGAGCCATAATGCGGGAACGAAAGAAAAGCGAAGGAAGGAACAAAATAGAAAGACAGTTCCCAAACATTGAGTGGACTGACATTTGGAAAAACATTAGTTCTAATGTGCTCACGTCTGATATAAAAACGTCATGGTACAAGACAGTTAACAACATAGTTAGCACCAATGAAAGACTGTAAGCAATCGGACTCTGTGAAACAAATTTATGTCAACAATGCCATCTAGTTGGCACAATAATTCATAGATATACTTGCAGTAGTCACATGAATAGTTGGAAGTCGATCCGGGAGCAAATAGCTCTGATTACAAGGACATCCTCTGAATATATATTGCTGTCATTGATACATAGGCCTGAAGCACGCTATTTCCCAGAGGCAAAAAATAACGCTGTGTACTGATTGCTGGGAAATATTGTTAATTATGTCCTTTACAAATTAGGGCCGACAGCACCATAGAGTTCAAGGTATACATGCTGTGTGAATTCCACAAAATTAGAAGGTATTCGAATCACAAGAAAAAGATCGGTAATATGTTAAAAATTATATTTGAAAGAATGGGCATTGGTTAATATAAAGAAGAAGACTGTATTGACAGTGATGTATTGTAGTTACCTTAGGGACATTATTTAAAATTTTGCTGTATATTTTTGGTGTGTGCTTTTTCTACTTCGGAGAGTAGTTTTTGAAATTTTACAAGCTAATGTACAGAACTTATGTGACACTCAGATTGTGTGTCTAATAGTGTCAAAACACAAAACGCTAAAGCTGCATTATTGGTTTATGGTAGAAATCTGGAAATTGATAGTTTTTATGGAAATGTCCTTATCGATTGGCTAAAACTATAAGATTAACATTCAATTAATGTCCATAAAGTGTAGTTGGAAGGCTAGTCAACTTTATAATATCTCCTTTCCGCCGTTCTCAAGTATTTCAGAAATTGTCTAATATGATTATTAAATTGTTCTTATGTGCGATGGGCATAAATCTTCCATATTCTGTATTTGGTGACTTCCATACATTTGTGTGAAATTCTCATAGCTAGTCTGACTAAGCTGAGAAGGTTAAAGATCAGTTTGTATCCCTAACCTGTCTCTCACAGAGAAAATTTCCTTGTGTACATTAATATAAAAATTATCCCACCAACTTGCTGATATCTTTCATAAAGAGCTATTTATGCTTCTGTAAAGATTGGAGCACATGTAATTCAAACTTCAGAGTTTATTTCTTCATGTTTGAAGAAAAAAGAAAGAACTTGATGTTTGATGTTTAACTTAATTCTTTCTGGTAATTTAGTCAGTAACACAATCTTAATCATTTCATCTATAACTTGTGTACATGGTTAGTATATGTACTGAGTATGTATTTGGAATGTGTAACATTGTTTCTTTAATAAATGTTTTTATTAAAAAAATCCTGGGTCAGGGCACTTTTTTATTTGCTAATTTCATTCTGACGTTTCATACTGTAATATATACCGTTTCTTAGGTCACATGTATCCTAAATTTACAACATTTTGTAACGCTGAACATAACAAATATGTGCTTAAACAAATGGTTGAAATGGCTCTGAGCACTATGGGACCTACCATTTGAGGTCATCAGCCCCCCAGAACAGAGAACTACTTAAACCTAACTAACCTAAGGACATGATACACATCAATGCCCGAGGCAGCATTCGAACCTGCCACCGTGGCGGTCGCGCGGTTCCAGACTGAGGCGCCTAGAACCGCTCGGCCACAACGGCCGGCGCTCAGACAAAAAAGAAGTAGACAGTTGAAACAAATGACCTGTCGTAGGACAGAATAACTACAAAAACAATATCAATTTCGAGATGTTAAAGATGATAGCACAGTACAATAACACAACATCTACTTATCATTTATACTGTATGTAGTATGAGCGGTCAGATGTCGCACATTAGCAACTATTGACAGTAATAATGTCCACATTAATGACCGCATGACCTACACAATACAGGGTGATTCAAAAAGAATACCACAACTTTAGGAATTTAAAACTCTGCAACGACAAAAGGCAGAGCTAAGCACTATCTGTCGGCGAATTAAGGGAGCTATAAAGTTTCACTTAGTTGTACATTTGTTCGCCATTTCAGCCAATAAAGTTTTGGTCCCTTTTTCTTCGAAGGTGCTACTGTAACTGGACTACAGTATCTGGAGATGTTAGAGAATTGGCTGTTCCCTCAGCTCGAACAAGAAGCACAACAATTCATATTTCAGCAGGATGGAGCGCCACCACATTGGCGCTTATCTGTCCGTAACTACCTGAACGTCAACTACCCGAGGCGATGGATCGGCCGCCAGGCAGCCCGTGACAGAGCACTTCATCACTGGCCTCCAAGAAGCCCTGATCTTACCCCCTACGATTTTTTCTTATGGGGGAATGTTAAGGATATGGTGTTTCGGCCACCTCTCCAAGCCACCATTGATGATTTGAAACGAGAAATAACAGCAGCTATCCAAACTGTTACGCCTGATATGCTACAGAGAGTGTGGAACGAGTTGGAGTATCGGGTTGATATTGCTCGTGTGTCTGGAGGGGGCCATATTGAACATCTCTGAACTTGTTTTTGAGTGAAAAAAAAACTTTTTTAAATACTCTTTGTAATGATGTATAGCAGAAGGTTATATTATGTTTCTTTCACTAAAACCACATTTTTAAAGTTGTGCTATTCTTTTTGAATCACCCTGTATAATATGTTGTCCTCAGAACAAAAAATGCTCAAAGAGACTCTCTGCACGTCCAAACATTGAGCAACCCACGGGATCATACAGCTCTGGACCCTTCGCAACAAAGGTGCGATCACAGTAACAAACGCAGCATGAACACGCACTACCAATTCTTGCACATTTGTCGGCAGAGTAGAGTGCGCGTGTTTCTTCAGTGCCTCCAGAGGAAAAAATCCAGGGGATTACTTCAGGTGAAAGCAGTGGCCAGTCAACTGGACCTCCACGTCTGAGCCATTTCCCTGGAAATGTTCTGTCCAAATACTGTCGCACATTAATTCCATAGTGTATAGGTGCACCACCATGTTGGAACCATATTCTCTGCCGAACATGTTGTGGAACATCTTCCATCGCATCAGGCAGATAGTCTGAGACGAATACATGTTAGCTTCATGCAGTCAACCGGTAAGACGGCATGTAGGGGTTGTCGCCCAATATTCCTGCCCAGACGTTGATATCAAAGTGAACTTGATATCCACGGTCGCAGGTGACGTGCAGGTTAACCTCACACCAATCGTGGGCATTGTGCATATTGAAGACACCCTCACGAGTGAATGCTGCTTCATCTGACAATATTACAGTGTTCACGAAGACATCGTTGGTTTCCTGTTGTCGTTGGAACCATTCACAGAATTGCATTCGCTGATGGCGATCTGCATGGTGCAGGTGTTGCATGAAAGCATAATGAAAGGAGTGCAGCTCATGCTCGTGCAGCACCATGCGTTGCGAGACACGCAGCTGCCTTGCTACGCTACATACTTCACTGAGGTTCTTGGTGTACGACCTCCAGAATAGCTTAATCAGCAGCTGGAGTGTGGCGAGTCCGTGGACGACCTCTGTCACGCGATGGTGGAAGGACCGAAAGTGACTCCCGAAGGCGCAGCTCCGGATGACGAAAAACATTTTTATGTGGATGGCGTCGACGAGGATATCTAGCACCATATTCATGAGCGGCAACACCAGCCCGGTTATCAGATGCACCAAGGACCAGAAGCATACCCACATAGCCGGCCGGAGTGGCCGAGCGGTTCTAGGCGCCACAGTCTGGAGCCGCGCGACCGCTACGGTAGCAGGTTTGAATCCTGCCTCGGGCAGGGATGTGTGCGATGTCCTTAGGTTAGTTAGGTTTAAGTAGTGCTAAGTTCTAGGGGACTGATGACCTCAGAAGTTAAGTCCCATAGTGCTCAGAGCCATTTGAACCATACCCACATATTCATCGTTTGTGTATGCCATACGTCTGCCACACTGGTTTAAACGTTTACAATGAGAAAATTCGATACGTATTCGCATGTACATTGGAGTCTGCCATGGGCGTGTTACTCCGGTCGCAACTCGTCCCTGTCTGGTGGACAGCGCATATGGTATAAATTTGCCGTCAGTTCTGCGCGCTGTTCCACCTAACGCGCATTACAGGTCTGACAGATATTGTTCTGCATGATTCTTTCCGACACCGCTGACTGTGAAATGTTCGGTTCCGAATTACAGTGTTTCCCTAACGGTAGTAGACGTGATGTTTCCACAATCCCATCGATAGAATAATAATAATAATAATGCATTGAGATATGTACTGAACAGCATGAGGTTACCAGACTCAGTACTGAAAGGCATAATTAGTGGTGCGAATGATTTCACGCCCACTACGTGGAAAGGGCATCTTTCAAATCTGAACAGTCTTCCATTTCTATGTTTGTAGTATGTAAGTGCAAATGTTTTCTAGAGGACCCGCCGCAATCACTGTTGACGATGAAGATGCCAGATACCGTACCACCTGGACTACATTTACCAAATAAAAAACATATTCCCCAACCCAGGACCGAACCCTCAACGCCCTGCATGCTAACCCAAAACTCTATACACTGCACCAAATGTACAGCACAACTGATATGTGCTGACAGAGGTAGTTACCATAAATGTGGTTACAGTGTCGCCAGATTGCCACTTTGTAACGTCCTTTTTCTGCCGGATGTACTCGCTGGACGAAATTTTGTGACAGACATTTTTTTATCGCTGGCATGTGAGGAGTAGCGCTGCGAAGCCCGAGTGCGCGAATTTCGCTTCACCCATATACGGGGTGTTACGAAAAGGTACGGCCAAACTTTCAGGAAACATTCCTCACACACAAATAAAGAAAAGATGTTATGTGGACATGTGTCCGGAAACGCTTAATTTCCATGTTAGAGCTCATTTTAGTTTCGTCAGTATGTACTGTACTTTCTCGATTCACCGCCAGTTGGCCCAATTGAAGGAAGGTAATGTTGACTTCGGTGCTTGTATGGACATGCGACTCATTGCTCTACAGCACTAGCATCAAGCACATCAGTACGTAGCATCAACAGGTTAGTGTTCATCACGAACGTGGTTTTGCAGTCAGTGCAATGTTTACAAATGCGGAGTTGGCAGATGCCCATTTGATGTATGGATTAGCACGTGGCAATAGCAGTGGCACGGTACGTTTGTATCGAGACAGATTTCCAGAACGAAGGTGTCCCGACAGGAAGACGTTCGAAGCAATTGATCGGCGTCTTAGGGAGCATGGAACATTCCAGCCTATGACTCGCGACTGGGGAAGACCTAGAACGACGAGGACACCTGCAATGGACGAGGCAATTCTTCGTGCAGTTGACGATAACCCTAATGTCAGCGTCAGAGAAGTTGCTGCTGTACAAGATAACGTTGACCACGTCACTGTATGGAGAGTGCTACGGGAGAACCAGATGTTTCCGTACCATGTACAGCATGTGCAGGCACCATCAGCAGCTGATTGGCCTCCACGAGTACACTTCTGCGAATGGTTCATCCAACAATGTGTCAATCCTCATTTCAGTGCAAATGTTCTCTTTACGGATGAGGCTTCATTCCAAGGTGATCAAATTGTAAATTTTCACAATCAACAAGTGTGGGCTGACGAGAATCCTCACGCAATTGTGCAATTGCGTCATGAACACAGATTTTCTGTGAACGTTTTGGCAGGCATTGTTGGTGATGTCTTGATTGGGCCCCATGTTCTTCCACCTATGCTCAATGGAGCACGTTATCATGATTTCATACGGGATACTCTACCTGTGCTGCTAGAACATGTGCCTATACAATTACGACACAACATGTGGTTCATGCACGACGGAGCTCCTGCACATTTCAGTCGAAATGTTCGTACGCTTCTCAACAACAGATTCGGTGACCGATGGATTGGTAGAGGCGGACCAATTCCATGGCCTCCAGGCTCTCCTGACCTCAACCCTCTTTACTTTCATTTATGGGGGATTTGAAAGCTCTTGTCTACGCAACCCCGGTACCAAGTGTAGAGACTCTTCGTGCTCGTATTTTGGACGGCTGTGATACAATACGCCATTCTCCAGGGCTGCATCAGCGCATCAGGGATTCCATGCGACGGAGGGTGGATGCATGTATCCTCGCTAACGGAGGACATTTTGAACATTTCCTATAACAAAGTGTTTGAAGTCACGCTGGTACGTTCTGTTGCTGTGTGTTTCCATTCCATGATTAATGTGATTTGAAGAGAACTAATAAAATGAGCTCTAACACGGAAAGTAAGCGTTTCCGGACACATGTCCACATAACATATTTTCGTTCTTTGTGTGTGACGAATGTTTTCTGAAAGTTTGGTAGTACCTTTTTATGTCGTTGTTGTTGTGGTCTTCAGTCCTGAGACTGGTTTGATGCAGCTCTCCATGCTACTCTATCCTGTGCAAGCTTCTTCATCTACCAGTACCTACTGCAACCTACATCCTTCTGAATCTGCTTAGTGTATTGATCTCTTGGTCTCCCTCTACGATTTTTACCCTCCACGCTGCCCTCCAATGCTAAATTTGTGATCCCTTGATGCCTCAAAACATGTCCTACCAACCGATCCCTTCTTCTAGTCAAGTTGTGCCACAAACTTCTCTTCTCCCCAATCCTATTCAATACCTCCTCATTAGTTACGTGATCTACCCACCTTATCTTCAGCATTCTTCTCTCGATGTTAACAAATTTCTCTTCTTCAGAAACGATTTCCTTGCCATTGCCAGCCTACATTTTATATCCTCTCTACTTCGACCATCATCAGTTATTTTGCTCCCCAAATAGCAAAACTCCTTTACTACTTTAAGTGTCTCATTTCCTAATCTAATTCCCTCAGCATCACCCGACTTAATTCGACAACATTCCATTATCCTCTTTTTGCTTTTGTTGATGTTCATCTTATATTCTCCTTTCAAGACACTATCCATTCCCTTCAATTGCTCTTCCAAGTCCTTTGCTGTCTCTGACAGAATTACAATGTCATCGGCGAACCTCAAAGTTTTTATTTCTTCTCCGTGGATTTTAATACCTACTCCGAATTTTTCTTTTTTTTCCTTCACTGCTTGCTCAATATACAGATTGAATAACATCGGGGATAGGCTACAGCCCTGTCTCACTCCCTTCCCAACCACTGCTTCCCTTTCATGACCCTCGATTCTTATAACTGTCATCTGGTTTCTGTACAAATGGTAAATAGCCTTTCGCTCCCTGTATTTTATCCCTGCCACCTTCAGAATTTGAAAGAGAGTATTCCAGTCAACATTGTCAAAAGCTTTCTCTAAGTCTTTAAATGCTAGAAATGTAGGTTTGCCCTTCCTTAATCTAGCTTCTAAGATAAGTCGTAGGGTCAGTATTGCCTCACGTGTTCCAACTGATCTTCCCCGAGGTCGGCTTCTACCAGTTTTTCCATTCTTCTGTAAAGAATTCGCGTTAGTGTTTTGCAGCTGTGACTTATTAAACTGATACTTCGGTAATTTTCACATCTGTCAACACCTGCTTTCTTTGGGATTGGAATTATTATATTCTTCTTGAAGTCTGAGGGTATTTCGCCTGTTTCATACATCTTGCTCACCAGATGATAGAGTTTTGTCAGGACTGGCTCTCCCAAGGCCGTTAGTGGCTCCAATGGAATGTTGTCTACTCCGGGGGCCTTGTTTCGACTCAGGTCTTTCAGTGCTCTGTCAAACTCTTCACGCAGTATCGTATCTCCCATTTCATCTTCATCTACACCCTCTTCCATTTACATAATATTGTCCTCAAGTACATCGCCCATGTATAGACCTTCTATATACTCCTTCCACCTTTCTGCTTTCTCTTCTTTGCTTAGAACTGGGTTTCCATTTGAGCTCTTGATGTTCATGCAAGTGGTTCTCTTATCTCCAAAGGCCTCTTTAATTTTCCTGTAGGCAGTATCTATCTTACCCCTAGTGAGATAAGCCTCTACATCCTTACATTTGTCCTCTAGCCATCGCTCCTTAGCCATTTTGCACTTCCTGTCGATCTCATTTTTGAGACGTTTGTATTCCTTTTTGCCTACTTCATTTACTGCATTTTTATATTTTCTCCTTTCATCAATTAAATTCAATATATCTTCTGTGACCCAAGGATTTCTACTAGCCCTCGTCTTTTTACCTACTTGGTCCTCTGCTGCCTTCACTACTTCATCTCTCAAAGCTGCCCATTCTTCTTCTACTGTATTTCTTTCCCCCATTCCTGTCAATTGCTCCCTTATGCTCTCCCTGAAACTCTGTACAACCTCTGGTTTAGTCAATTTATCCAGGTCCCATTTCCTTAAATTCCCACCTTTTTGCAGTTTCTTCAGTTTTAATCTACAGGTCATAACCAATAGATTGTGGTCAGAGTCTACATCTGCCCCTGGAAATGTCTTACAATTTAAAACCTGGTTCCTAAATCTCTGTCTTACCATTAAATAATCTATCTGAAACCTGTCAGTATCTTCAGGCTTCTTCAATGTATACAGCCTTCTTTTATGATTCTTGAACCAAGTGTTAGCTACGATTAAGTTGTGCTCTGTGCAAAATTCTACCAGGCGGCATCCTCTTTCATTTCTTAGCACCAATCCATATTCACCTACTACGTTTCCTTCTCTCCCTTTTCCTACTACCGAATTCCAGTCACCCATGACTATTAAATTTTCGTCACCCTTCACTATCTGAATAATTTCTTTTATTTTATCATACATTTCTTCAATGTCTTCGTCATCTGCAGAGCTAGTTGGCATATAAACTTGTACTACTGTAGTAGGCGTGGGCTTCGTATCTATCTTGGCCACAATAATGCGTTCGCTATGCTGTTTGTAGTAGCTTACCCGCATTCCTATTTTCCTATTCATTATTAAACCTACTCCTGCATTACCCCTATAACACCATATATATATATATATATATATATATATATATGTGTGTGTGTGTGTGTGTGTGTGTGTGTGTGTGTGTGTGTGTGTGTGAGAGAGAGAGAGAGAGAGAGAGTGTAGATTTCACTATATACATAATATAGGGAAATCTACATTTAACGTAAAACGGAACCAAACTCTCTCAGACAAAAAAAAAAAAAAAAATCGGCGCACCACAAAGGAATTATCCGAATCGGACGGAAATCGGTGGGTGTGATGTACATATACAGAAAAACAAACGATTGCAATTTCAGAAAAATTGGATAATTTATCCAAGAAAAAGAGCTTCACAAATTGAGCAAGTCAGTAGCGCGTTGGTACACCTCTGGCCCGTATGCAAACAGTTATTCGTCTTGGCATTAATCGATAGGGTTGTTGGATGTGCTCTTGAGGAATATCGTGCCAAATTCTGTCCGACTGGCGGGTTAGATCGTTAAAATCGCAAGCTGGTTGGAGGACCCTGCCTGTTATGTTGCAAATGTTCTCAATTGGGGAGAGATCAGGCGACCCTTTCTGGTCAAGGTAGCGTTTGACAAGCACGAAGACAAGCAGTAGAGATTCTCGACATGTGCTGGCGGGCATTATCTTGCTGAAATGTAAGCCTAGGATGTGTTGCCATGATGGGCAACAAAACGGATCGGAGAATATCGTTGACGTCCTGCTGTGCTGTAAGGGTGCCGCAGATGACAAACAAAGAGGTCCTGCTACGAAGTGAAATGGCTCCCTGGACAGGAATGCATTGGAAAATTATGAAGATAAGAAATCCCACGCTCTAATTATGCTCTTACTTCAGTAAATTGGGAAGTCTTCGCTCAGTACAAAACGTTATTGTTTGACAATGTGTGGTAGGATCGGCGAAAAATGTGAAAATATATTACTCAGAAAGGAAACTGTCGGGCCTTAGGACGTAGCAGAACTGTCTCTCCGGCTTTCATTCACATTCACTTCATGTGTTGTGCACCTGCGTAGTCTGGAAAATATGTTTAGTCCAAAGCCAAATGGAAACAGGGAAGAAGAAAACGTCAAGAAGACGAAGAAAACATCTCATTAGTACATAATAAAATGTAAATATAAACATACCTGTCCTACCTATCCAGCTTTACAATTACATTTACGAAACATGGATGCATATACTCAGTCGCAGGCAACGGGGGACGTGGATGCAGTTAATGCAACAGTCGTAAGGCAACGGGGGACCTGGATGCAGTTAATGCAAAATAATGTAAGAAATTTGCAAATTTAACTCATATTGTAAGACACTACCCAAACACAATGATAGTAAGCTATGTGCATTAGACGCGAACGTGTTAGTTCAGACGACATACTAATGAATTTAGTTGCCAAAATGTTGCAGCTCCAAGGCTCTTATTAGCAACCACAATGCATTTTATCGATTTAATCCACGCTATTGAGTTGTAATGAGTCAGCAAGAGAGTTAAAAGTCTAAGCTCGTATAGCAACAGCTAAACAGAAATTACATATTGTATTGTAGTTTTTGTAAATATAGCTACTGGGGAAAAAACCGTATCAATATCTGTGAAATATATATGTCTTTTCTATGGTTTCGAATAACTAAGTAATAGTGCAAGACACTACATCCTTTCTTTTCTTTTGGTACGTTTTTTGTTGGATCGCCTTATCGCTCCTTATCGCCCTTCCAGTCGATCGCCTTTAGTTGCCTTCTCGGCCTGCCTTCTGTGTCTTTTATCTTATTTGCTAAAACATAACAATTCTCCTGTAAGATGAAAGACATTAACTGACGTAACTGTTTCTACTAATATGGTAACTACTGTAGAACACACACAAGATTATTAGTCTTTATTATTTACTTAAATTAAAGTACTTCTTAATTTATATTGATGATAAGGAAAATATATTATTTCGTGGAACTGAAAAAAAAAATAGTTTAGTGAAGTCGCTTGTCTACAGTTACATCTACATCTACATGGATTCTCTGCAAATTACATTTAAGTGCACGGCAGAGGGTTCATCGGACCACCTTCACAACCCTCTATTACTCCACGCTTGTATAGCGCGCGGATAGAACGAACACCTATATCTTTCCGTACGAGCTCTGATTTCCCTTATTTTATCGTGGTGATCGATTCTCCCTACGTAGGTCGGTGTCAGCAACATATTTTCGCATTCGGAGGAGAAAGTTGGTTGCTGGAATTTCGTGAGAAGATTCCGTCGCCGGCCGCGGTGGTCTCGCGGTTCTAGGCGCCAGTCAGGAACCGTGCGACTGCTACGGTCGCAGGTTCGAATCCTGCCTCGGGCATGGATGTGTGTGATGTCCTTAGGTTAGTTAGGTTTAAGTAGTTCTAAGTTCTAGGGGACTGATGACCACAGCAGTTGAGTCCCATAGTGCTCAGAGCCATTTGAACCAAGATTCCGTCGCAACGAAAAACGCCTTTCTTTTAATGATGTCCAGCCCAAATCCTGTATCATTTCAGTGACTCTCTCCCATAATTCGCGATAATACAAAACGTGCTGCCCTTCATTTCACTTTTTCGATGTGCTCCTATATTGTAAGGATCCCACACGGCGCAGCAGTATTCTAAAAAGAGGACGAACAAGCGTAGTGCAGGCAGTCTCCTTAATAGATCTGTTATATTTCCTAAGTGTCCTGCCAATAAAACGCCGTCATTGGTTAGCCTTCCCCAGAACATTTTCTGCGTGTTCCTTCGAATTTAAGTTGTTCGTGACTGTAATTCCTAGGTATTTAGTTGGAGGGCCAATGTGGAGTCTGGCCGGCTGGCCTCGCCCGTTCATCCTGTCAGTGGGCAGGTGGCCGCTTCTTCAGCAGGGCCCGAGCAGGCACACGAGGGCAAAGGCTTGCTGGTTATTGGGAGCTCCAACGTTAGGTGGGTGATGGAGCCCCTTAGGGAAATAGCGTACAGGGCTGGAAAGAAATCCAACGTGCACGCGGTTTGTCTGCCGGGGGGCCTCATCCAAGATGTGGAGGCGGCCTTGCCTGCGGCTATCGAGCGTACGGGCTGCAGTCGTCTGCAAGTAGTTGCTCACGTCGGCACCAATGATGCTTGTCGCTTGGGTTCTGAGGTGATCCTCAGTTCGTACAAGCGGCTGGCAGATTTGGTGAAGACCGCTGGCCTCGCAAGCGGGGTGCAAGCAGAGCTCTCTATTTGCAGCATCGTTCCCAGAGTGGATCGGGGTTCTTTGATTTGGAGTCGAGTGGAGGGCTTCGTCGACTCTGTGACGGTCTTGGCTGCAAATTTCTAGACTTGCGCTATTGGGTGGGGAATTGTAGGAAGCCCCTAGATAGGTCAGGGGTGCATTACACAAAGGAAGTGGCTACTTAGGTAGCAGAGTACTTGTGGCGTGCACATGGGGGTTTTTTAGGCTAGGCAGTAGTACGAGGTGTCCTGATAAACACTCACCAGTCGACGTGCAGGTAGGGAAATCAGGACGCGCTCAGTGTAAAGACACTTCAGCTATCAAGATATTAGCAGTATATTTTCAGAGTGTTAGGAATAAAGTTCTTGAATTTACTGCCCTCCAGGAAGCGTGTGGCGCGCAAATTATTCTCGGAACTGAGACCTGGCTGAACCCTGAGATAGGAAGTTCTGAAATATTTAGTGAGGGTTGGAATGTGTATTGGAAAGACAGATTAGACCGTAGGAGGTGGTGTCTTCATTGCAGTTGACAAAAATATTGTGTCTACTGAGGCCGAAGTAGAGTGTGATTGTGAAGTTATCTGGACACATTTGACAGGGCTAGGGGAAATAAAGTTAATTGTGGGGTGTTATTACCGGCCACCAGGTTCCACCGTGACAGTTCTAGAATCATTCAGAGGGAATCTACATTCTGTATCGCAGAAGTACCCGGATCATGCTATATTAGTCGGAGGTGACTTCAACCTACTTACTATAGACTGAGATGTCTATGGATTCATTACAGGTGGTACAGACAAGCCGTCGTGTGAATTACTTTTGAACACATTATCCGAAAACTGTCTTGAGCAGCTAAATCGACAGCCAACGCGTAATGGAAATATTTTAGATCTGGTAACCATGAACAGACCAGACCTCATCGACGGTGTCAGTGTTGAGACAGGGATTAAAGATCATGATGTTGTTATTACGACTATGGTTACGAAAGTTAAAAAGTCGGTCAAGAAGGCTAGGAGAGTATTCTTACTAGAAAGAGCAGATAAACAGTTGTCAGCATCCCACTTAGTAAATGAATCGACTTCATTTACTTCCGGTACGATGGACGTGGAAGAATTATGGACAAATTTTAAACACGTTGTAAATCACGCATTGGACAAGTATGTGCCGAAAAAGTGGGTTACGGACGGAAAAGACCCACCGTGGTTTAACAACGCAATTCGGAGAATGCTCAGGAAGCAAAGGCAGTTGCACTCGCGGTACAAGAAAGATCGGGAGAATGAGGACAGGCAAAAGTTAGTAGAGATTCGTGCTGCTGCAAAAAGAGTGATGCGCGAAGCATTCAACCAGTACCACCGTCATACCTTAGCAAAAGATCTTGCTGAAAACCCAAGGAAATTCTGGTCTTACGTAAAATCGGTAAGCGGGTCGAAGGCTTCCATCCAGTTACTCGCTTATCAGTCTGACCTGGCAACGGAAGAGAGCAAAACGAAAGCTGAAATTTTAAATTTAGCATTTGAGAAATCTTTCACGCGGGAGGATCGTACAAACATACCACCGTTTGAGTCTCGTACAGACTCCCGTATGGAGGACATAGTGATAGACATCCCTGGGGTTGTGAAGCGCTGAATGGGTTGAAAATAAATAAATCGCCAGGTCCTGATGGGATTCCAGTTCGGTTTTACAGAGATTACTCTACTGCACTGGCTTCTTACTTAGCTTGCATTTATCGCGAATCTCTTGCCCAACGTAAAGTCCCGAGTGACTGGAAAAAACCGCAGGTGACGCCTGTATATAAGAAGGGTAGAAGGACGGTTCCTCAAAATTACAGACCAATATCCTTAACATCGGTTTGTTGCAGGATTCTCGAGCATATTCTCAGTTCGGATATAATGAATTTCCTTGAGACAGAGAAGTTGGTGTCCATGCATCAGCAAAGGTAAGATAAGAGAGATTAGGATATAGGCAATCATTTTTCCCTCGTTCTGTTTGGGAGTGGAACAGGGAGAGAAGATGCTAGTTGTGGTACGAGGTACCCTCCGCCACGCACCTTATGGTGGATTGTGGAGTATGTATGTAGACGTAGATTGAGAATTTACGGCCTTTAGATTTGACTGATTTGTCGTGTAGCCGAAGTTTAACGAGTTCCTTTTAGCACTCATGTGGATGACCTCACACTTTTCGATATTTAGGGTCAACTGCCAATTTTCGCACCATTCAGATATCTTTCCTAAATCGTTTTGCAATTTGTTTTGATCTTATGATGACTTTATTAGTCGATGAACGAAAGCGTCATCTGCAAACAACCTAAGACGGCTGCTCAGATTGTCCCCCAAATCATTTATATAGATAAGGAACAGCTAAGGCCTCGTAACACTACCTTGGGGAACGCCTAGAAATCACTTCTGTTTTACTCGATGACTTTCCGCCACTTACTACGAACTGTGACCTCTCTCACAGGAAATCACAAATCCAGCCACATAACTAGTCGATATTCCATAAGCGCTCAATTTCACTACAAGCCGCTTGTGTGGTACAGTGTCAAAAGCCTTCCGGAAATCCAGAAATACGGAAGTGATCTGAAATCCCTTGTCAATAGCACTCGACACTTCATGTGAATAAAGAGCTAGTTGTGTTTCACAAGAACGATGATTTTTAAACCCATGTTGACTATGTGTCAATAGACTGTTTTCTTCGAAGTAATTCATAATGTTCGAACACGATATATGTTCCAAAATCCTGCTGCATATCGACGTTAATGATATGGGCCTGTTATTAAGTGGATTACTCCTACTACCTTTCTTGAATATTGGTGTGACCTGTGCAACTTTCCAGTCCTTGGGTACGGATCTTTCGTCGAGCGAACGGTTGTATATGATTGTAAAGTATGGAGCTAATGCATCAGCATTCTCTGAATGGAACCTAATTGGTTTACAGTCTGGACCAGAAGACTTGCTTTTATTGAGTGATGATTATATATTCCTTCACTCTTAAAATGTAAAGTAATTTCTCCATCTTCTGAAATCCTTTATGTCTCTCTCTCTGTCCTAAACATTAAATTTACGCTTCTCCATAAATGCAAGGAATTCTGATATTTTGTATAAGTCCAGTCACCTGGTCATCTATAGAAACTGAAGTTCTTGTAAATAAAATTATTCTCCTTCGTTGTAGCAATTTGTTCATATTACCACATTTATCCTGCTTCGTCTCCATAAGTCACATTTAAAATACAAGTAACATAATTTTTAAAAGTGTTAATCTTAAATACAAAATAAGATGTAGAGGAGTCAGCAATCTGTACACTGGTCTTAATAACTCAGATGCAGAGATACAATGCTCTTGCGTAGTTTGCAATATTGGTTTAGTAATTTAGTTTTTTTCTACAATTCATGGTGTAATGTTGTCAGTGTGCGACTAAATTCCGTTAAACTCGATGTTTCTGATGTCAAGTGTCATACGAATCAGTCAGATTACCACATTGCTTTACTGGCCAGGGTGCCACTAATGGTCTACTGTTTCAACTTCTTGCATCTTGACATACTGCGTTGCCGTCCTCAGTAGCGCTGCGAGTTTTTGTTGCATCCATTCCCAGATTCCTCAAGCTTGGCCTCACGTAATCGGTGTATAAGTGGTTCCTCTATATTGTGCTTGTCGCAACTGGGTGAATCCGTAAGATGGATGGAGTGCAGCTTTGTGCCTACTGGAATCGTTTCATTGACGAGTTTATACCATGTCGATCTAACATCCGAGGTTTAACGTTAGATGTCGAGTGATCACTGTGTAGGACACGGAGATACCACATACTCTTGCAAGAGAGTCTTATCAGTACGTGGCAGAGTTTCAGTTGGGCCTCATTGTAAGTTTCAAGTTGGCTGGTTTGTCGAATCATGAAATATACAGATTTGTGGGGCATTGGGTTGTGACAGTGGCCTGATGCTGCACTGCATGGAAACGTGAGGGCAGGCATACTCTTCGTCAAGGTTCCAGTTGACCATGGCTGACGATCACAAGGAAGGATCGCCGTGTTGTACACCAAGCTCATTGTAACCCCTTCACATCTACGGCAGCCATCAAAGAACAAGTAATGGACTTACTACAACATTCTGTGTCATCCCATATCATTGGTCGGAGACTAGCAGACATCGGACTAAAGTCCCGCTCATAGGGTGCCGTTAACACCACAACACGACTGCATTTGGAGTGGTGTCATGATCGGGAACCATGAACTGTTGACGAATGGTGCCGCATCGCGTTTAGCAGCAAACCACTGTTCTGCACTACCCCAAACGACCATCATTGGCGAGTATGACGGAGACCTTGGGAGAGGTCCAGTTCTTCCAATGTTTTTTACAAGCATGGCGGTGTTACTTCCGGCGTCACGGTGTGAGGACCATAGGATACAACTTTAGGTCACAGCTGGTAGTAACTAAGGGATCTCTGATGGCAAAACGATATGTCACAGACATCCTGTGTCCTCATGTGAAAGCATTGGGTGCCACTTTCAACACGTTATTACTCGTCCACACATGATATGTATGCCTCGCACAGAAAAATTTTAAGTGCTCGTTTTTCCCGCGCGCCGTTCGAGAATGGAACGGTAGAGAGACAGCTTGAAGGTGGTTCATTGAACCCTCTGCCAGGCTCTTTATTGTGAATAGCAAAGTAATCACGCAGATGTAGATGTAGATGAACTATCTGTATGACATTGAAGTATGCATGCCTGTGACTGGCAAGATCCCTAGATCAGTCCCTGATAGAATATGTGTGGGACCAGTTTGCGCTTCAAATACGTCCCAGTGCCAGTATCTAGCCACTTTGCCTCAGGAGAGAATACAAGTGCTTTTCGATGTCCTTCTCAACCGAGCTAGTGCATGCATCCAGACCAGATGGGAAAAGGGTCTCCAAGGACACTTTTGATATCAAATTGTTATCAAATTAATTATACAAATTGATAAATTAACTACCACTCAGCCCCTGATGACGTCATCAGTTATCCCTAATCAGCACCCGGGTCGTCCCCTTGCCCCTCGCGACCTCGCCATCTCGCCCTTTGTAAATGGTGGGACATTGAAATTTGGGTTGGAAATACAAAAAATGGCAAGAAATTCAAGTTTATTGATGGGATTATCAAATTTTGTATATTCACTTTGAGGTTCAGAGACCAACTGACCTTGTTCATAATATCACCACCAGAGGGCCTTGTTGTCCACCCCACCCCACCCGACCCTCCCCACCCCACCTGACCCCATCCCACCCCACTGCACCCCACCGAACCCCACATTTCAACCCAACCCGCCCCACCTCACGCCGCCGAGCTGCAGGCCAGGCTAATCCACAACTTCCTGTCACTGGTCGCAAGCATAGCCATCTTCCCAGATTACATGGGATGGAAATATATCACATAAGAGTAAATGAATGCAAATACACCCGAAAATAAATCACATGGGAATATTGTTTATAAAGTGGATCTAAAATAAATGAGCGCAAATACAGCGCCTCGAAACTCTGAAGACGATCCTACATCACGTAAATATATTGTTAAATACAGTAGTACAATAGTTTGCTACACGAGGCACTGTTGAAACCTGGGACCCGTGAAGTGACGCATCCATCAGTGGCCGCAGCTCGCAACAGAGTGAACCGACGACCAGAAGTGAATTCCCTAGTCAGGTCGACGTGCGTGTCCAGCACAATGAACGAATCAGTGAAACAAGTGGGTATTTCCAGAGTGCGCCACAACGAATATACAAAAGCGCGCGAAATCCGTGGCTGGCTGACCAGCACCAACTTGTCTCGCGTGGTCAGAGCAGCATTCATTGGTAGGTGGGGAGGAATGCCATATGCCTATTGGCTGCCTGGGTGTTTGCTACACGAGGCACTGTTGAAACCTGGGACCCGTGAAGTGACGCATCCATCAGTGGCCGCAGCTCGCAACAGAGTGAACCGACGACCAGAAGTGAATTCCCTAGTCAGGTCGACGTGCGTGTCCAGCACAATGAACGAATCAGTGAAACAAGTGGGTATTTCCAGAGTGCGCCAGAACGAATATACAAAAGCGCGCGAAATCCGTGGCTGGCTGACCAGCACCAACTTGTCTCGCGTGGGCAGAGCAGCATTCATTGGTAGGTGGGGAGGAATGCCATATGCCTATTGGCTGCCTGGGTGAAATGGTGGGTAGAGGAGTAGAGGGTATATAAACCCTCGCCGGGGTGCAGTCGCTCTCATTCAGCCATCATTAGTTCGCCTGTGTGTCTGCTTGTATGTGTTTGCGTCAATTTGGGGGGGGGGAGGGGGGGGGGGAATGAAGAGCTCAAATTCCAACGACAACATCAGTAGCGGTAGCAGAAGCAAACAGCTTCACCAGGACAGCGTGCCATATAAGTTAATTGTTCTGTTCATTCAGTGTACCTGTGTGCCCCATAATTTTAGTATCCTCCACAGCAAGTGTTTAGGACACAGTTTGTAGAGGTATACATCTGTACTACCGAGCTTTTGAATGGTTTGCTGCTGTAGTATTAGAGTGTGACGCATTTTTATTCCTTAGCGGGTCCTACAGTTCTTCTTCTTGTTTTTGACATTGCAGCATCCATCCCTGAGATGCTGGCTGAATTAGACCGGCAACTGGACGCAGAGAGAGCACTGCAGTAGCCTCCAGCAGTAATAATCGTACCGGATCAGCAGGAACTTAAAGTGCATTTTTTTTTTCGTAGCATGTAGCTGTTAGAAAATTTTTTTCACGTGATATACTGTGGTTCTAATTATGAGGGTGAGGAATTGTGGAGCGTCGGGTGTATTATAAAAGCTTCACCGTCCTTACAAGAGCCTGAAAACTATTTTTTGCGGTCAGCCTTCTGGCTGAACACACTGACCATAATTTTCAGTCTGCAACTCCACGTTTTTCTTGTGCTCTTTGAAAGAAAATGTTCCTACTTGCTATCTACTCAGCGGGATCAGCAACTGTGACTATAAATAAAAGTTCTCAGTTCTAACTGATTAATATATTTTGTAAAAGTTCACATGCACAAACGTAACAATATTCCTGATAATAATTATAACGTCCCTAGAAGAAACTGCACTATTAGTAGTTCAGAGGCGACCTCCATGGTAAGTTCCAAGTAAAATGGCCTAGCGTCCAGACCTCTAATCATCAAAGTTAATTGCTCGCCAAAAAAGTGGAAATTAATCTCACCCCTTGCCATGCGATGTCAACATTACGGGCGGCACACAAACAGCTGCTTCCGTGAAGACTAAGCGATCCAGGTCGGTGTACAGTCCTCGCGAGTTCACTTCCTACTTTTACCGAACACACGTTTCATAGGTGCCTAGCTCTGGCGTCATCCGAGGCAGAGCGTATGGTGGCGTTTGACTGACGCGGACAGTTGAATAGCTGGGTGCAAAGTGTCTCCCTTTACTGCCTCTCTGGCAGTATATATATATCGGCGCAGTGGACTGATGAACTGAACATTTGCTATCAACAGCACTCGGCACAAGCAGCAGCATCTAAATGGCCCTTATCTCTGACACATATTAATTAATATCTCTGGTGTGCAACAATTTACAATGTTCATAATTTTTATATAATTAAAGTTAAGTTTGCTCTAGGTGATGAAAAAGTTTTAGCTCGACTGCAGTTAAACTTTGGCGGCTAGAACTTTTAGAACGGAACCGACAATAGAATATGACCTTTGAACTACCTCTTTAAGAGTCGTTGTATTGATTGATATTTACACTCGTCTTGAAACTTGGTACTTTAATGAATGTAATCAAATGCTATAATTATAACATTCTATCGCAAATACAAACGGTACTTAATCTATTGTAAATAAGGACAGTTCTGTTCTAAACTTGGTTTTTAGTAAATGACTTAAAACTAATAGAGGTAGCTTAATGGAGTCACATAGTTAATGTTTTTATAGCAAACTGTGGCTACAAGCGAATTTTCATCTTTCTGAGTAATATTTAGCACCTTCAATTTTTCGTAAAAACACCGACTTTGACCAAATATTCCACCGATAAAGTTGATATTTGTAACCTTCGATTGTGACATACATTTGTACATTCAGAGCAATTTTTTGCTTTCTAGCTTCATTATTTAGCGCCATTTATTTTTTAGTAATATGTTTAACAAAACCTATTCATCTGCTCATTCTGAGACTCACAATGTTAACATTAATATACTGAAGCATACACTGACGAAGTTTAGAAAAGTTATTTCAATTTTAAATTTCACTCTGCGATTATGGTGCAACACTTCATATGCTATGCACAGGCGCGTCATGATGACATGGCGCTAGGAGCACTGTCCAAGGTAAGTGCCGGCACACTTGCCCGCCTCTGTATCTCTCACAATGATACTGCGTTTGTTTCGCCACAGAATATATGAACTGCTTATTTCAATAGTGGTACAAAACCATTACCTCCACTTTTCTGTCTATGATGCTTCTGAAATTAATGATCCAAACAAACAGAAAGAAAGGTTCATCTCTAGCAAGAAGCCATATGCTTGAATATTTCTGGTATCTCAACTGCGGATTTTTCAGCGCTCACTTAATTTTAGGACTCTGTATCTCAAAATGAACGAAAATGGACTTGTGCCACTATTGAAATAAGCCCTTCATATATACAGCTATTTTTAGTAACATGTTGCATTCAGTTGTCTGATACATATTCTTTGCTTTTCTAAGTGTTTCTATGGACGACGCACAAGAAGAAGAAGAAGTATGTATCGAGGCAGTCTTGTAAGTACCAGAATACGATTCTCATATTCAGTGTGTGTGTTTCATATATAAGTAATTTCAGTGAAATAGAGAATACGATTTGCTGTTTGTATTTCACTGATATAAAGAATAGGATTTTCTGTTTGTATTTCAGTACGATTTTCTGTGTACGTTTCAAACATTTTCACGCAAAAATTACGTTCAGTGCCTTATTGTTGTAGGCAGCGTCAGCAGCTAGTTACATGGTTCCAAGGAGAGGGCGAAGTACTGCAGGGAGTACATGAGATGGCAGCTTCTGAGGGCGCTGAAAGGCATCGCCAACTCGCCCTTTTGGAGGAGGAAATACTGGATCGGGTGGGAGGAACTACCAGAAACCCCTTCTCAACTGCTCAGTCCATGGACCAAGACTGTCAAAGATGATTATAAATGCAACCGTCGTCATTACAACATATCATTATTAGTCTGGAATGTTAGTGTACTTAATTGTTGTTGTTATTTGTTTACAGCATATATTTTAAAAAATCTTGAGCGCTGTACTTAATTTTTTTAGTTATTCGTCTGTTACAGAGGCGTCACCAACATCGCTACCACAACAGCTAGTGTGGTATGGGTGCCTAGAGCGGTGGTTGCGGGGAAAGGAATCAAACACGGGCCGAGCAGCGTGCACCACCATGCAAGGCACCGCTCGTGGCTGCGTGAGAGGCGACCGCGGTCGCGGCGACCTCCACCCAACAACAATCCGCCACCACCACCTCACCATCGCATATACTCTGGCGTCCGTGGGTGGGTCAGTCAGAGAAAGAAGAAGAGCAAATATCTCCCACCACTCAGGCTGGCGGTGGCGAAGGCTCCAGCACGCAGCAGCAGCAGCAGCGTCAACCTGGGTGATCACACTGGTCCTCACTGTCGCCACCTCCACCTACTCCATCTCAGACTGATCGCCCTCGTCAGTGAGAGGTTTGTGTGCCTCGACACATACCGCTTACTCCAGCAGGCACCTCCTCCCCAACGCCATCATCCACTGGGTGGACACAGTCGTCGGTTTCATCTCCTAGACATAGTAGTAATGACAGTGTTAACGATGGCAGTATTGTTCACTCTCATCCTGATAGTGAAGGACATCAGATTAGGGACGTCTTGGCCCCTCTAGAAATCTCGGCAGTTACTAGGGCCTTTGAGACGCATATCTCTTTCACTAGAACTGAGAATCTGGTAGGGGGGTATCGTGATCCAGTCAGGTTTCTAGAAGCATGCCTGCTGCTAGAGACAGAGCTCCTCAAAGCCCTAGACGAGCCGAGATTTAATGCCATTAAATGTAATACAGTACTCTGCTGCTAGTTGACTCACACTCCCAAACAGCAGGGTGCTGCTCAAGAGAAAAGTATGCACTACATCTGGTTGGTAATGACATTGTATATTGGAGCACATCAATCTCCAAGTGGTATCGTGAATCCAGCTTAGGTGCTATACTGGCCCATTTTTCCGAGATGGATGTAAGATGGTTCAAATGGTTCAAATGGCTCTGAGCACTATGGGACTTAACATCTGAGGTCATCAGTCCCCTAGAACTTCGAACTACTTAAATCTAACTAACCTAAGGACATCACACACATCCATGCCTGAGGCAGGTCACACAGTTCCAGACTGAAGAGCCTGGAACCACTCGGCCACACCAGCCGGTATGGATGTAAGAGAGTAAGCCAAAGCACACAGCCACACGCCGCATCTCGACACCCATATTCATGTCTACAACGTGTTAAAAGGAGAGCATAGCTATTTAGAGCTACCTAAAGATATAGCAGCCAAACAGGCTTGTATTAACGTTCAAAATAAAAAGGATTTGACTTGTTTTGTATGGTCAATCCCGGCTTGCAAGAGAAATTACAATGTACATCCAGATCGTACAGGTAAATACCACATGCACAAAAATACTATCCCTGGAGAGAATAAGTTTGATGGTATCAAGTTCCCTGTAAAGATTCAGGACATTCCAAAATTTGAGGCACAGATTCTGGGAATATCGGTTCCCGTTTGTGGCCTGAAGAAAGCAGAATAAAGCAAGCCAGATAAAAGGGTGATGATGATGATAATCAGGAACAGAAACAGGACAAGCGTACTGTAGTTGGACCCCTCCATTTTTTTAATATGCAGGTGAGCATAATCTACGTGTAAATATGCTGCTCATCTCTGAAGGTGATAATCAGCATTATATTTAGATCAAAGACATGTCCCCAAATCACAACTCAATAAACACAAGTGTAAAAAACACATTTGCTTCAGGTGTCTAAATAACTTTTTGGAAGAAAATTATTTTAAGAGGCATTTGGAGGACTGTGAATCCAAGGATACAGTACGTGTTGTTATGCCTTCAGAAGAAAACAAGTATGTTAAATTCAAGAATGCTCACGACCAGGAACGATGTCCGTTTGTTGTGTACACTGGGCTTTGGATGTCCCCTTACTCCTATTACTCCCTGTGAAAGGAACCCGTTAGCCTCACACACTACCTTCACACAAAAACACGTACCGTAAATGGTACTGTACCAACTCATATGATTCAAATCTTAACCACCACGAATCTTATGTTGGGGATAATCCTGCAGTTTGGTTGCTCACTGAGCTTGAAAAACTCTCATGGGATGCTGAAAGGCTTTACAGCACCAACATCCCTATGACCGAATCGGAGGAGGAGAAAAAATTATACAATGATGCAGTTAACTGTCATATTTGTGGGCTGCCGTTAAATAGAAAAGCTGAAACTCCCCATAGAGATCATTGTCATCTTACAGGGAAGTTCCACAGTGCAGCTCACAACGCATGCAATTTGAAGTATATGTTACCACTATGTATACCTGTCTTCTTTCTTAGTTTGAGTGGATATGATGCTCACTTTCTCATTGACCAGTTGGCTAATTTCAGTATGACGAAAGATCAGGTCGGTGTCCTACCTGGGAGTGTAGAGATCTATATTTTTCTTTCTCGAAACAAATGACGACAAAAATTTCTCCCCCCTTCTTGACTCGTTACGATTGATGCAGACTTCACTCCAGAAACTTGTTGACACTCTACCCCAGGAGGGTATGCATATCATCCGATTTGCATAACCTGATGAGGAAAACTTTCAACTTGTGATTAGGAAGGGAGTTTTCCTTTATGAGCATCTGGATAATAAGGCAACACTCGACGGAACCAGGCTACCCAACATTTACCAGCGCTCTCACAAGCTATGCCGTAACTTGTCCAGATTATGTACACGCCACGAATGTCTGGCGGAAATTCAACATTCTCAGTTTCGGGGACTACACAAGACTATAGATGGACACTGATGTGTGCTTGCTTGCGGATGTTTTTGAAAAGTTTCGGAGTATATGCAGGGCCACGTACTCCCTAGACCCTTCCTTTTATTACACAGCACCTCGGTTGTCCTGGGACGCAATGCTCAAACTAACGAGGTGCATCATCGAACTTTTGACTAATGCTGATATGCTTCTTTTCTTTGAGTGTGAGATCCGTGGGGGACTTTGCCAGTGTGTTCACAGACATGCCAAGGCATACAACCCATGTATGGGTGCAGTGTTCAATGCATCCCGCAATTCAAGATATATTCTATATTTTCATGTGAATATATTATACAGACAAGCTGTGATGCAGCCATTGCTGGCTGGTGAGTTTCAATGGGTACCTGAAAACCAAGTAAAGGGATTAGGTGGAAAAAAAATTAGGTTTGGCAGCTGATTCGGACGTAGGGTATCTCATCTACCCTGTTAGTATGCATGAAATGACAAGTGACTTGCTGTTATGTCTAGAGCAACAAGTTCTGCGAGGAAGCACTGTCCCTTAACTGATGACCACTGTTGGGCACAAGCAGAGGTATATAATTTTTACTTTAATCTCCAGCAGTGTCTCAGGTTAGGGGTGGGGCTAAGTAGAATCACCCAGGCTACCTTCTTCAATCAGTCCCCCTGGTTGAAGAAGTATATTGAATTAAATACCGAAAAGAGGGCAGACGTGACTAAAGTGCTCGTCATTTACGACAGCGGCCTAGTTTAGGATCGTTCTGCGCATCTGACGTCACAAAACACAGTCAGCCAATGAATAGAGAACGACGTTGCCAGAGCTCGACTGCAGTGCAGAGCACGGACGAGTGTCTTCAGTTTTAGAAACGTTCAGTCATAAATAAAGTAATTGAACAAAAGCAATGTCTTCATAGCAGACTTTCTTTTATAGAAAGTTTGGAAAAAGCATTCTTTATACCAATTGCTTCATATTCTATTAACTAATTAAACCAAACAAGCAATAAACCTCCTAATTCAGGCGATAGCAAGGAAAGGTGTTTGTATCATTCTCACTAACCGCTTTTTTGCAATAAAGAACAGCGGTAATTGTTTATTTCCTATTGTACTTCGACGAAACGTGAGTAATTCATAGCCATACCAAGAGTGTTTGTCGGTATTTTGCGTGATAGTTTAAAGTCCTCCAGGATACATACTGAGTGACGAACTCCGTTAGCGTAATGGTTAAAGTATTTGGTTGCTAAGCGAAAGGTTCTGAGTTCGAACCTTGTTCTGTGTTGGATATAAACAATATCCTTCGATATTGTTTTAAATAACTTCATGAATTTTATTCGTGTGAATGTTAATTTATTGAAATTTCTAGTGGCAACTAAAATCGACCATACGGAAAGTATACGCTATGGATCTTTATCTCTGCAAACTCTTCAAAATTTCGTGCAATGGTTTACTACATTTAATGCTGCACAATAACTGCGTTGAACATCGAAACAAAATTAAGTCATTTATGAGATGAAGGCATCAGTCAAAAAGATGTGTAAAAATCAAATTTTTGGGCCAAATAGTTTTTGTGAAATCGAATGATAAAGTGTGTCAAAGCAGTCGGACACCATGTGTCTGCACAGGCGAGCAGTGCAGTGATGACAAAATGCGGGGAGCACGTCTCTGTAGCAGCGAAAGGGTTAATGGGGCCGTGGTGGCTTTACTTCATAAACTGCGCGCTCCCCCCTAAACGTAAGTTTGCGAACTATACTATACTATTGCGCTGCTTCTCTTGGCGCGTGCAACGCAGCAATCTCCCGCGTCTGGGCGGGCATGCGCGAACCGCCAAGATACAAGAATTGAACTATAGTGATTTCGAAAACGAATTTTATAAATTAATGAATAATTTCATTTTCGGTAAAACCATGCAGAATGTAAGAAATGATGAGGTATTTTGATTAAAATCGAGTGGGAGGGGCGTTATAGAGCAAGAAATTGCATTGCCAGACCATATTTTAAGCGGGTCATTATTTTCAATTAGAACTTTGTTGCTGTGGAGATGTCGAAGGTTTCAGTAGAGTTTACGAAGTCTATCTGTTTGGGTTTTGCATACTGGACATCTCAAAATTCCACATATACCACTTCCACTATGAGTTTGCTAAAACTCAGTTCGTAGGTCCAGAGTTACTTTATATGGATACAGATAGCTTCATCTATTTGGTGAAGAACTGTGTTCCATACGAAACAATCAAGTGTCATGGTGATGAATCCAACACATATGGATACACAGCCGATCATCCTTATAGTATTGTTCCGCAGAAAAAGAAGGTTATCAGCTTAATGAAAGATGAGGCGAATGGATTGGCGATTGTTGCGTTTGTAGGTCTAAGATCGAAAATGTATGCATATAGTACAATCGATGGAGCCACCCAGAGGAGGGCTAAGGGCGTGCGACATGTGGCATCACATGTCCTCACAGTCCAAGACTACTTACAGTGCCTTCACCCCAATGGTGTTCGTGGTGCTCCAACGCAACCTCCACATATCAAAAACTAGTATTCGATCCCGATGTCATGAGGTGTGCGCTGTGCTGCAGTCTAAAGTAAGGTTCTCACCCCATGACGATAAAAGAGCCTTTTCTGATGACATGACCGAAGCAGTCCCATACTCGCATTATTCACATGTAGCACAAGAGGGGTGAGAGACTCTGATGATGTGAATGAGAGAGAGAGAGAGAGAGAGAGAGAGAGACTGGCTGAGTTTGAGCTTGTGCCGAATAGTATGGCTCTTTTAACATAGCATAAGTAATGTGTGCACGTGATGTATGGTGTGCCTGTATGTTTGACTGCTTATGTGTCTGTGTGTGTATTGATGTGAGTGGGTTTGAGTGTGGATACCAATGTAAATATGTATGCCTGCGTGTAAATATGTAAATGCATACAACTTATTTTTTAATGAGTGGCATACTATGTGTGCGGGAATATTTAAATACCAAGTACTGTAAAACGTTTAAAAATTTTAAAAAAGTTAGAAATTGTGCAAAGCATATATAAAAAATTGTAGAAATATCATAAAAAATTAAAAACTCGTAAATGGAGAAAAAATATAGTTTTACAATATTTCTGTCTTTTGCACTTCATTTGCGAGTGTGATTGTGTGAATGCACGCACAAATAGAATAGTTGTTGAAGCTTAACCTAGTGCTAACTGTCCAAGTTATACTAGTTTTAAGTGTGAGTTCCACCTAGTTCATTTTAGTGCAGCTGTTTGGGATGGACATTTTAGAGCCACCCACTTCATTGTATTATTAAATTAGTTCAGCTGCTTGAGGTGGAAAATTTTTAGAGCCACCTAGTTGAACGCATAAATTAAGTCTTCTGTTTGAGTGGAATTTCACTAGTAATAGCAGTGCTGTTTTTCTGGGGGAACGCTGGGGGATGCGTACCCCTAAACTTTTTCGTCAACAAAGTAATTTTTTACGATGTTGAGAACTTTGAAGAGTGCCAAAGATTTATTGCACGGACGTAAATTTTTTATTTCATTTTTTCTTGTTGGTAATTGTAATATGAACGATAACAGTGCAGTTTTTGGTGGGAAAAGGGATGTCATTGACTGTTTCAAGCATTTCGAAGCTGCGGCAACCGTTCTCGACAACTGAATCGCATGCAGCCAGTTCGAGAAGCATGTAGTGCCCTCGCTCGCTAATGGTGGGCGATGGTAGTGCTAAACGGATATGCTTACGCTCAAACGCCGAGCTACCGATAGATGTCTTTACGGTCCCGCTATCATAATCTCTCGCGATTCATTGCCATCTTTGTTTTGTTGTTCTTTATTCTTTTGCGTCTGCTGTTCCGTTCTTGTCGGTTGTGCGAAGTTTTACAGTGTGTCGTGTCTTTCGTTGCAACTTGTAAGTTAAGTTGGAGGTGAGAGATGAGCAGAAAACTAGCAAACTATTTTACTTGTTCTCCTGCATCTGAAAAACCAAAAACTGTCAATAATTCGTGTGCGAGTGAAAAGCCAGGAAGCTCAACATCAGTGGATGACGAAAGTAAAACTGTAAACCTGAGCACTGAATCTACGTGTGAAAATGCAGTGAACGAACGTGTGCATGATAGAAAATTAATTGATCGTCCAGAATATTGGACTTTCGAACAAGAAACCACATTTTGTGAGAAAAACGACTGGTTGATCATTTCAAGCCAAAAACTTCCCTGCAGATTTTTCAAAGAAGTAGGAAGTTTAGGTGTAGAAAGAAATAAACAAGGCATGAACATTGCACAGCCTTGGGCTACAGTATTTGTGTCATCTTCAGGTGGTTCCAGAAAAGAAGAAATGGTTTCTTTGCGTAAAGTCAACTGAAGAGTCCGATACCATTTCTTTTGTAATTCGACATGTTGTTGAGGTCATGGCTAAAAGCAGACGGGTCGTATCCCATGCTTCAGTTATAAGTAATTTTCGCTGCATTACACCCAATGTCGGAGTACCCTCAAACTTTTTTTAGAAAAAAAGCACTGAGTAATAGTAATAGTATTAGTGTAAGAGAAACTGGACTTCTGCAACATCTGTAATCAGTACTCCAGTGTAATGTGGAAATTTTCATTCAGGACTGTTAGTGATTAAGGTTGTAAAACCAAGAACTGTGAATGTGTATAAAAAAATTTCAAACAGTAACAAGGACTGTGAATTCAAAACTAGTAAATGTGAATTTAAAGTATTATTACTACTGTGAATGTTTATGTCTCAATAAAAATATTGTTATTCACTACCATACATTTTTGTTGTTATTTGACAAATCCCTACCCGCACAAATGTATAAGAAGGCTGTGTAAGACACACAAGGTATTACTTTGGAGCATGAGGGAGGTGACGTTTAAGATGGAAAAAAACAAAATTCATGAAATGGTGACATGAGATATCGTGCTGTCCGTATTGGGTTATGGGAGCAGATAGCACGTGACCATATAGCAATGTATAGCGAACATGTCTAAAATTATATTTCCAGTTCTTGAGGAAAATCACAGGTGCATTGTCTGGGCAAAACTACAAGGATCAGGGTGAAAACAGTAAAAAAGAAATTACACACATATTATGAGGTAAAACTTCATTTATGTCTCATCCAATTTAAAAGTAATTTTAGATTTTCATAAGCAGACGCAGCAACATTTTCTTCACGCATCTTCTTCTTGAGTCGATAGAGGGCAAGACACCCATAGAATTCCAGGTCTTGAATAACAGCAAACTTGAAGATTCGACGCATGCATGCGATCTTCTCCTTCCCCTTCACATAGATGATTGTATCCATGTGGTCAAATAATCGAAGCGACGTCACCATATGTGATATGCCAAGACCATCCCAGTGAATTCCATGGTAGAAATGTGTTAATCACTTTTCACTCCTCCGTGTTTTAGTACACTGCACATCCTAGAAATATCTCTGTGACGCAACGTTTGCTGAGAATGTCACTATTATTCCGTCATTGTCTGTGTATGCTACAAATGCAACATCTTTAAATATGAACTGTCTACGCTCATCGTCGTAGAAACCCTGAGCATCTACAATGATGTTCACACCTTGTGATACGATTGTGGAATGCTCTGGGTATGCCGCAGCAATTCTTCATTTCCACAGATCGTTGCACAACAACGGTGAGCGGGCAGTAGTTAATCACGTGGTCATGTAGAACTAGAGCATACGCTGCAGTGTGTCCTGGGAAATTTGCCAAAGATTCAAATCCAGGTTGTACATCTATAGGTCCAGATGTAACTATCTCGTTCTTTTTTGAGCAGTATATCACGATTCATCCCATGTAGGCTTTCACAGCCGGCGTCTTCATCAGTAAACACTTCCAGGCTAAGTTGCCGTGGTCGATCTGTAGAACTTCTTCTCCCTGACGTTTCGTTCTCAACTACGGAGAACATCTTCCGAGGTGAGTCGACGACGTGACGTGCGGTGGCGCCCTCTACGATCTCCATACAAGCGGCGGCCCCAGCTCCTAGCAGCCAGTCGTCGACTCACCTCGGAAGATGTTCTCCGTAGTTGAGAACGAAACGTCAGGGAGAAGAAGTTCTACAGATAGACCACGGCAACTTAGCCCGGAAGTGTTTACTGATGATGATGAGTATATCACGATGATTGGCGTCAGCTCCTTGAATTTCCAAGGACTGAGTATAAATCCTTCCTCTTCATAGGATGAAGCATGGAACCTTGTATACATGTCATATGGTACACTATATACATTTTCATCCCAATGTGGTTGTAAATTATCATATGGGTAGAATTTGGAGTACAGGTAGACTCTGGCCTTAGTTAACTTGCAATTATCAAATCTGGTGGAATCATTTGCTATATTCCCTCTTCTATTGGTCTGAAACACAAGTATGATGAATATGAAGAACGTGAGCGTCTCCAGTTGAGCAGAGCTTTTAATAGACCACGTTTGTCTGCTTGCAGTCGGTAGCATTGGATACTCGAAAAATTCCCATGAACGGAAAGATAACAGTAGAAATACACTGGAATTCAGAACTTTCAAGAACTTCAAACGCTTCTCGCAGAGTACTGTGATATGTGGCATTTTTCATATTATTTTATTGGCGGTGATCTCGTTCTCCTCTTGAGCTCCTTGAATGTATGAGTTGTTATCCATTGTACTCCATACGAGGATAAGTTCCTGTTTAGCAGTCAGAACGATTCGCCACATGTGCTCAAAGTACCCATAAGCAGTTTTTAAAGTATACTTGCAGTAAATCTCCTGTACTCTTCCGCTCATCCCGCGTCCGGCCATCCTGATTTGGGATTTCCGTGATTTCCCTAAATCGCTCCAGGCAAATGCCGGGATGGTTTCTTTGAAAGGGCACGGCCGACTTCCTTCCCCATCCTTCCCTAATCTCTATGAGACCGATAACCTCGCTGTTTGGTCTCTTTCCCCAAAACAACCAACCATCTTCCGCTATTCTGTCTAGTGGCTCGTCAATTAACCATCCAGCATTTTCTAAATCGTTCAAATCCGAGGGAGACGCAGAGACATTCGTTTTAAGAGTTGATGTTATGCCTACAATGTGAGTATGGTCAATCTCGACCCCATTATGTACATACAGGGTGTTTCAAAAATGACCGGTATATTTGAAACGGCAATAAAAACTAAACGAGCAGCGATAGAAATACACCGTTTGTTGCAATATGCTTGGGACAACGGTACATTTTCAGGCGGACAAACTTTCGAAATTACAGTAGTTACAATTTTCAACAACAGATGGCGCTGCAAGTGATGTGAAAGATATAGAAGACAATGCAGTCTGTGGGTGCGCCATTCTGTACGTCGTCTTTCTGCTGTAAGCGTGTGCTGTTCACAACGTGCACGTGTGCTGTGGACAACATGGTTTATTCCTTAGAACAGAGGATTTTTCTGGTGTTGGAATTCCACCGCCTAGAACACAGTGTTGTTGCAACAAGACGAAGTTTTCAACGGAGGTTTAATGTAACCAAAGGACCGAAAAGTGATACAATAAAGGATCTGTTTGAAAAATTTCAACGGACTGGGAACGTGACGGATGAACGTGCTGGAAAGGTAGGGCGACCGCGTACGGCAACCACAGAGGGCAACGCGCAGCTAGTGCAGCAGGTGATCCAACAGCGGCCTCGGGTTTCCGTTCGCCGTGTTGCAGCTGCGGTCCAAATGACGCCAACGTCCATGTATCGTCTCATGCGCCAGAGTTTACACCTCTATCCATACAAAATTCAAACGTGGCAACCCCTCAGCGCCTACCATTGCTGCACGAGAGACATTCGCTAACGATATAGTGCACAGGATTGATGACGGCGATATGCATGTGGCAGCATTTGGTTTACTGACGAAGCTTATTTTTACCTGGACGGCTTCGTCAATAAACAGAACTGGCGCATACGGGGAACCGAAAAGCCCCATGTTGCAGTCCCATCGTCCCTGCATCCTCAAAAAGTACTGGTCTGGGCCGCCATTTCTTCCAAAGGAATCATTGGCCCATTTTTCAGATCCGAAACGATTACTGCATCACGCTATCTGGACATTCTTCGTGAATTTGTGGCGGTACAAACTGCCTTAGACGACACTGCGAACACCTCGTGGTTTATGCAAGATGGTGCCCGGCCAAATCCCACGGCCGACGTCTTTAATTTCCTGAATGAATATTTCGATGATCGTGTGATTGCTTTGGGCTATCCGAAACATACAGGAGGCGGCGTAAATTGGCCTCCCTATTCGCCAGACATGAACCCCTGTGACTTCTTTCTGTGGGGACTCTTGAAAGACCAGGTGTACCGCCAGAATCCAGAAACAATTGAACAGCTGAAGCAGTACATCTCATCTGCATGTGAAGCCATTCCGCCAGACACGTTGTCAAAGGTTTCGGGTAATTTCATTCAGAGACTACGCCATATTATTGCTACGTATGGTGGATATGTGGAAAATATCGTACTATAGAGTTTCCCAGACCGCAGCGCCATCTGTTGTTGAAAATTGTAACTACTGTAATTTCGAAAGTTTGTTCGCCTGAAAATGTACTGTTGTCCCAAGCATATTGCAACAAACGGTGTATTTCTATCGCTGCTCGTTTAGTTTTTATTGCCGTTTCAAATATACCGGTCATTTTTGAAACACCCTGTATCTTATCTCATGAAACAGGAATGCTACGGCATTGTGTGTAAGGTTTAATACCACTGTAGTAGTGCCATCACTTTTTGTAAATGGTCCGTTAAGATACGTGAAACTCTTGCATGGAAGGGTTAAAGCATCCTAGTGGTGGATGACAATCCTAATTTCATCTTTCGTTCTTGTTAAATGTGGATGATGCATAAGGTTTATGCGAGAAGTATTCTTGGTGTATAATACACTCGTCATATTCCATCGGGATAGTTACATCGAACGACGTCACTGCGCGACTTCAGACCTACTGATTTACGAGAATATACATAGTGGATGTAGGTGTACGGGCTGTAGGTACCTGTTTGACGACGTGTGGAAGTTGGGGTCTAACTGTGAGTGGTGCTCGGATAGCCAAGTGGTAAGACAACCGCTCGCAATAAACGCGAAATCCGGGTTCGAGTGCCTTGCTGTTCTGTTCTGAAGTGCCGCACTTTGCATTGTGCGCTTTGGTTTTATACCTTACGCCCATCCTGTCTTCGTGACAATACGGGGACGCTGCGATCCCTAACTGGTTGAGGCTCACCGCCGACGATTTCGGTCCGGCAAGTGAAAGATCGTCGCTTCTACCTCCGGCAAGCCCCGGCTGGTTGCAGACCACCGCCTCTTCTGGGTCTCTGCACGTTCAAGGTCGTTGTTGGTTACACCTTAGATATAGCCGTACAATGTTTTTCTCGGCACAAAAGTCGACAAATTGATTGTCCTGGTCCACAATACGCAGATCCATGCACGCATGTCCGAAGGAACATTGCATTGTAATACGGAATAGCACAGCCTGCTTAGCTGAATTGTAACGTGCGTGCCTCCCATGCAGCGGGCCGGGTTCGATTCCCGGCTGTGTTGGAGATTTTCTCCGCTCGTGGACTGGGTGTTGTGTTGTCCTCATCATCATTTCATTCTCACCGCCGGCACGCGAGTCGCTCAATGTGGCGTTGATTGAAATAAGACTCGCACTCGCGGCCGAACTTCCCCGGATGGGGCCTCCCGGGTAGGAATGCCATACGATCATTTCGTTTCATTTCACGGAATAACACAGGCGCTGCAATATCGTATTTATCCACCGATACTGGACAAGCGACTTTCAAGTAAAATGTCTGCCTTGTACGAGAGTATACATAATGGATGTAGGCGTATGGGCTGTAGGTATCTGGTTGACAACATGTGGAAGTTTGGGTCTAACTGTGAATGGTGCTCAGATAGCCAAATGATAAGACGACCGCTCGCGATAAACGCGAAATCCAGGTTCGCGTGCCGAGAGGGCGCAAATTTTCATTGCCGTCATTCCATTATACAGCTGATGGTAGTCCATATTCGTAACAACGGCTGCTAGTCGCCGCAGCGACTGTTCCCGCTTGCATGTCCGAAGGAAATTTGCGTCGTAATTTGGAATAACACAGGTACTGCAAAATCATAAGCGAAGAACTCGTTTGGCAACATTATCTCTGGCAGGCTGCTTGAATTTGAATTTGCAACGACTTCGTTGGCTAATTTCAGTGCTAATTCAATCGGAAACGATGCAAAGTATAAAATTTTCTCTTAACAATTATTTCTCAGCATAACTTACCTGCAACACCCCTTCAAACTTTTCATACTGTTTCTGACCACTCTGTATAACCTTCTCCAATAGATACAAATGTTAAAAACCAGACGCGCCTTCCTACTGTGATAAATTAATAACGGTACAACATTCTCTGTTCGAACTGCATCCTATACATACACTGACGGGAAAAGAAATACCGCAACACCAAGAAGCAGTTGTGCAACATAAACGAAAGTTGGTAGGTGTGTTTCTACATCTGAAATATGTCTTTCAAAATTTTATGCCAGTCGCATAAGAGTGGCGCTAGTAGCGTCACTATAAGGATGCAAATCAGGTTTGCTTTAAATACACGCTGTAACGGTCGCTAGCGTAAGTTACCTTTGAGATTGGACATGGTGAGTTGCTGTTAGTCAAGAATGCCTTTAAGGCGACAAAGAAGCCATCATCGACACCTCACTGAGTTTGAATCAGGTCGCGTAATAGGGCTACGAGAGGTTGGATATTCCTTCTGTGATATTGCAGAAAGATTTGGCAGGAATGTAGCCATTGTACATAACTACTGGCAGCGGTGGTCGCGAAAATCTACGGTCGCAAGGAGACCGGGCTCGGGACGACCACATGGCACTGAGCATCGTGTTCGGCGTATGGCTCTGTCACGTCGTGCTGCATCTGCAGCAGCAGTTTGGGCAGGAGTTGGCATCACAGTGACACAACGAATTGTTACAAATCAGTCACTTCAAGGACAGCTCTGAGCCAGACGCTGTGTAGCATCCATTCAACTGACCCCAAACTTGCGATTTCAGTGGTGTCAAGGTAGATTTCATTGGAGGGTAGGGTGGAGGGCCATGTGTTGGTTAGAAGGAGGCCAGTTGAAGGCCTGCAACCAAACAGTCTGAGCGCTAGACACAATGAACCACACCTGGAGTTATTGTCTGAGGTAAAATTTCGTATGACAGCGGGAGCAGTCTTGTGGTTATCCCACGCACCCTGACTGCAAAATTGTACGTCAGTCTGGTGATTCGACTAGCTGTGCTTCCATTCATGAACAGCATTCCAGGGGGTGCTTTCCAACAGGATAACACTCGCCCACATACCGCTGTAGCCCAACATGCGCTACAGAGTGTCGACATGTTGCCTTGGTCTGTTCGATCATCAGATCTGTCTTCAATCGAGCACATATGGGGCATCATTGGACGACAACTCCAGCATCATCCACAACCAGGCTTAACCGTCCCTGTATTGAATAACCAAGTGTAGCAGGCATCGAACTCCACCCCAAAAACTGACATCCAATACATTTACAAGACAATGCTTGCACGTTTGCATGCTTGCGTTGAACAGTCTAGCGGACACTGATTATTAATGTACTTGCATTTCACATTTGCAATGGCTTATTTCACACTTACATTAACCTGTGATCTTGCAATGTTAATCACTTACATACACACACATCAAAACAAGTTTTGCATCACTTTGGTTCAGAGAATTCCGGATCCTGTACAGAAAATTGGAACAGAGGTCAACATAAACAGCATTTCCGCCCTTTTTATTGCTCATGAAAACCACACATTGCATATTTTACCACCATACAGCGAGTCCTTCAGAGGTGGTGGTCCAGATTGCTGTACACACCGGTACCTCTAATACCCAGTAACACATCCTCTTGCATTGATGCATGCCTGTATTCGTCGTGGCATACCATTCACAATTTCAGCGAGGCACTGTTGATCCAGATTGTCCCACTCCTCAACGGTGATTCGCTGTAGATCCCTCAGAGTGGTTGGTTGGTCATGTCGGCCATAATCAGCCATTTTCAATCTATCCCAGGCATGTACGATAGGGCGGGCGCTGATAACCTCGCTGTTGTGCGCCCTAAAACACTAATAATCATCATCATCATCATCGATAGGGTTCATGTCTGGGGAACATGCTGTCACTCTAGTAGACCGATGTCGTTATCCTGAAGGAAGTCATTCACAAGATGTGCACGATGGGGGCGCGAATTGTCGTCCATGAAGACGAATGCCTCGCCAAAAGGCTGCCGATATGGTTGCACTGTCGGTCGGAGGATGGCATTCACGTATCGTACAGCTGTTACGGCGCCTTCCATGACCACCAGCGGCGTACGTCGTCCCCACATAATGCCACCCCAAAACAGAAAGAAACCTCCACCTTGTTGCAGTCGCTGGACAGTGTGTCTAAGGCTTTCAACCTGATCAGGTTGCGTCCAAACACGTCTCCGACGATTGTCTGATTGAAAGAATATGGGACACTCATCGGTGAAGAGAACGTGATGCCAATCCTGAGCGATCCATTCGGCATGCTGTTGGGTCCATCTGTACCGCGCTGCATGGTGTCGTGGTTGCAAAGGTGGACCTCGCCATGGACGTCGGGAGTGAAGTTGCGCATCATGCAACATATTGCGCACATTTTGAATCGTAACACGACGTCCTGTGGCTACACGAAAAGCGTTACTCAACATGGTGGCGTTGCTGTCAGGGTTCCTCCGAGCCATAATCCGTAGGTAGCGGTCATCTACTGCAGTAGTAGCCCTTGGGCGGCCCGAGCGGCGCATGTCATCGGCAGTTCCTGTCTCTCTGTATCTCCACCATGTCCGAACAACATCGCTTTGGTTCACTCCGAGAAGCCTGGGTACTTCCCTTGTTGAGAGCCCTTCCTGGCACAAAGTAACAATGCGGATGCGATCGAACCGCCATATTGACCGTCCAGGCATGGTTGAACTACAGACAACACGAGTCATGTATCTCCTTCCTGGTGGAATGACTGGAACTGATCGGCTGTCGGATCTCCTCCGTCAAATAGGCGCTGCTCATGCATGGTTGTTTATATCTTTGGGCAGGTTTAGTGACATCTCCACACAGTCAAAGGGACTGTTGTCTGTGATACAATATCCACAGTCGACGTCTATCTTCAGGAGTTCTGGGGACCGGGGTGATGCAAAACTTACTTTGCTGTGTGCATTACCTAGACAAATGTATTCCCAAAATTTAATTACTCTACATTAATTATTTTTTCGTGTTGCGATTTTTTCCGTCAGGTATATTTAATGTGTTTATACTTGGGTTTTGTTTTTATTGTGACAGCCCCTGATCCAGCGCTAATTGAGCCTCTACAACTTACAGTAGTCCAGGTGTCTCTTCTTTCGAATATGTCTGAAAGAACAGACACCGCATATACATAATTCAGGCTTAGACGGCCAATGATCTCTTCAGTGTGGCTGCACACCAGGCTCGAACTCTTACAGGGATAAGCTCTCGGGCAGTCCGTGCAGTAGTGGTCAGCACATCTCCCTCACAAGCAGGAGAGACTGTTTCAAATCCCAGTCCAGCAAAAATTTTCAACTTTCGTCACTGATTTAAATCAATACCCACTCGCAGCCAATGTCTGTAATAACTTTGCGTCTTTGCTACACTTTATTCCGTTCTTGCAGTAAAATTTAATACAAACTCTCTGATGCATTCATTTTATGCGAGGGTAATCCCAAAAGTAAGGTCTCCTATTTTTTATAACTACAGAACTCTGTTTGTGTGGCATTTGGTCACACTGTTATGAAGAGTGCTTCACGCGCTGTTTGTAAACATGCCCACGCCGCGCTGAGGCGCTCAGTCTTGGCTTGGCAGCCCTTGAGAATAGAGCTCTCGTTGGATGTTACCGCCAAGTGCGAATTGCGCGAAGTTGTTCGGTTTTTGAACGCAAAGGGCGCTGCGCCGATTGAAATCCATCGCCAACTGACGGAAGTGTGTGGTGAGTCGTGCATGGATGTCAAAAATGTTCGTAAGTGGTGCAGAGAGTTTGCAGCTGGTCGGACCGAAATTCACGACAAACAAAGGAGCGGGAGACCTTCAGTTTCTGAGGAGACGGTGTTGAAGGTTGAGCAAAGTATGCGTGAAGATCGGTGGATCACCCTGGATGATCTCTGCACGTTGGTTCCTGAGGTTTCCCGAAGCACCGCTCACAGAATTTTAACGGAAACATTGAACTACCGAAAGGTGTGCGCAAGATGGCTGCCACGCATGCTGACTGAGGACCACATGCGAAACCAGTTGATGCTTCCCGAGCATTACTTCACCGCCTTGCAGCCGAACCGGACAACTTTCTGGAGTCAGTTGTCATGGATGACGAAACCTGGGCATACCACTGAACACCTGAGACCAAGAAACAATCAAGCCAATGGCTGCATCCGTCTTCGCCAAAGCCGCGGAAATTCAAACAAACACAGTGTGACGGTAAAGTCATGACAACTGTTTTTTGGCATCGGAAAGGGGTATTGTTGGTCGTTGCTCATAAAACATAATTGTTCGCTAATGCAACAGAACGCATTTAACCTTTTTGACAGCTGATAACACACTAAACATCCGATATGCTTAATACTGTACAGATATTTTGCAGAAATGTTAACCAACACGACAACGATAAATGGTGCGAATCGGGCTAATACATCACGCGAAATTGCAAAATTCCAGTTACTTTTTTTAGAGAAATCTTGTATGCATGAAAACAAATGTAAAATAGAAAATATCTAGATCGGATATCAGACAGAAGAAACGAAATTTAAAGAAGCTCAGAGAGGAAAAAGTACATTAATGTACTTAATGCGGAACTGCTTCAAGGGCTTCAATGGCATAATTGCATACAGTAAAGAGGATAACTCCCATTTCCCGGCGAATTATTTCGAATTCCTCTTTCATTGAGAGACTCCAAAGTGCATTCTCCATTTCGAAAATCGCACAACCACGCATCCTGATTCGTCGCTTCCCACAAGAGAATAATTTAAACAGATCATACACGATCCAGTCACATTACTGTGAACATCTCCTACGTTCATGTCAACAAGCAATAACCACGCACAGATGGCAGCTGGTAGCACTTGGAGTAGAGGGTATACATATAAAGCGTGTCAGAAGAGAAACAGTGTAGTCGTTGTCGTAATGCGGAAACGGAGAATTTATCTCATGTCCAAAATGGTATGATTCTTGGCTTTCAGGCTAAGGGTAAAAGCATTTTCCAAACGTCTAAGTTTGGAAACGGCCTTGGCGCAGTGGTAACACCGATTCCCGTCAGATCACTGAAGTTAAGCGCTGTCGGGCTGGGCTAGCACTTGGATGGGTGACCATCCTGTCTGCCAAGCGCTGTTGGCAAGCGGGATGCACTCAGCCCTTGTGAGGCAAAATGAGGAGCTACTTGACTGAGCAGTAGCGGCTCCAGCCACGAAAACTGACAACGGCCGAGAGAGCAGTGTGCTGACCACATGCCCCTCCATATCCGCATCCAGTGATGCCTGTGGGCTGACACGGCGACCAGTCGGTACCGTTGGGCCTTCATGGCCTGTTCGGACGGAGTTTAGTTAGTTTTCGTTTAAGTCTGGAAACTGTACGCGGTCTGCTGTGGCTAAAGTATACTGTGCATGGCAAAGTGGCCCTATCCAAAATCTGAGCCGAGGCAACTATGATGCACTACAGGCCATAGATGACACGGTGAACAACGGCTGCGGAGATGTGAACAGATCCCTCAGATGAACCAAGGAGCTATTAACAGTGTTTCCTCAACGACCGAACAGCGAACGTTGCTACCGCATGTGTGGGCTCCGCAACAGGCGCCCGGTTCATGCACCCATGTAAGTTGCTATTCATCGGCGACAAAGACTGGCATTTGCACGGTAATACCGCGACTAGACGTCCACTGGGTGAAGGCAGGTGGCCTTTTCAGATGGATCGCATTTTATGTTCCATTGGACAGATGGTCATTGGCGGGTACAGCTCTGCAACACTCGTCGGAAGAATCCAGGCTGGAGGAAAAAGGGATGGTTCAAATAGCTCTAAGCGCTATGGGACTTAACATCTGATGTCATCAGTCCCCTAGACGTAGAACTACTTAAACCTAACTAACCTAAGGAGATCACACACATCCATGCCCGAGGCAGGATTCCAACCTGCGAACGTAGAATCAGCGCGGTTCCGGACTGAAGCGCCTAGAACCGCTCGGTCACAGCGGCCGGCGGGCCAGAGGGGGGAGCGTTATAGTCTGAAGATGATTTCGTGGCATTTTTTGGGTGATCTCGTCACTCTGGAAGGTACAATGGATCAGCATAAATATGCAACTATCCTTAGGGACCCTATAAGCAGCTTGTTTTTCCTCGGCGTGATGGCGTCAACCAGCAGGACAGTGCAACGTGTCACACACCTCGCAGCGTACGTGCACGGTTCGAAGAGCACCACGATGGGTTTACCGTACTCCCCTGACCACCAGATTCCCCGTATTTAAACCCAATAGAGAATCTGTGGGATCATCTCGATCAGGCTGTGAGCGCCATGGATCCTCAGTCGAGAAACCTAGTGCGACTGGCCACTGCATGGCTCCTCATCCCTGTCGGCGCCTTCCAGGACCTCCCTGACACTCTTCCTGCTCATATGTGCTGCAAAAGCTGGTTATTCAGGCTGTTGGCAGATGGTCGCATTAATGTGACTGGGCAGTTTATTTTCTCTAAAGAATAACGAAGTGCCAGGGGAAAACTCAATAACTGCAGAAATGTGTCAGATCAAAGGAAAAAAGGTGACCGATAAATTTACTCTGTTAATCCGCAACATGTGGAAAACTGAGGCACTACCATGCAACTGATCCTCAGCACTGATCCACACACTAGAAAAGAAAAGTGATAGAATGAATGAAAATAATTGTAATGTGTGTGTGAAATCTTATGGGACTTGACTGCTAAGGTCATCAGTCCCTAAGCATACACACTACTTAACCTAAATTATCCTAAGGACAAACACACACACCCATGCCCGAGGGAGGACTCGAACCTCCGCCGGGACCCGTCGCACAGTCCATGACTGCAGCGCCTTAGACTGCTCGAAATAATTGTAGTAGCGTATTTCTTGTCTTAATTATCTATAATACTATTTCGAAAGCGCTGGAATTTACGTCAGAAAACAATTTCATTCACAGTTGGGTGAATGTCAAGGAGCCTTCAGGAAAGGACCTTTATTTTCCGAACAGATCAAGAATTAGCAATATATATATATACATATAGTTAAGGCTCACCGGCCATTTGACCATCTTCTTCTGTGCGGATGCACAAACAGCGCCCGAACTCTTACGAGAATCGGCAAGAAACCGCGAATAATGAGTATAATGGGCAGGGGCACTATGAATATTGTGCGGGACAATAAGTTGGGAATGTGAGTCTCACGGGAGGCGTGACAGTCGCACTATCCTCTGTGGCTCACATGGATAGAGCGTCTGCCATGTAAGCAGGAGATCACGAGTTCGAGTCCCGGTCGGGCCACACATTTTCAACTGTCCTCGTTGACTTATATCAACGCCTGTATGCAGCTAGGGGTATGCGTTTAATTGTAACTAGCAATGTGTTCCCTCTTACCTAAAACATAGAATTAAGAAATTTGTAGTGCCCCTCGTATATTTAAAACAGGCTTTAATTCGACTGACTGAACTGCTCTTCTCGAAATCCTGGAAGAATTTGTATTTGCGATGGTATCTAGTGGTTACTGCTGAGTGCAGTTGCTCTTCCAAACAGCAAGCTATACGATAAACCAGCTGTGCCTTTACCTGCGGTTACTCGTACCCTAGGTACTGGGTCTATGCACGGCTCTGTTAAAAAATAATAGCTCGATGTAGTCCTAGGGTCGACCGTGCATGTCTGCTTTCTTGCCCTGTAGCTAATTCGCTGCAACTAATAACCTGTAGCTGTGATACTGCATTCAAATTCTCTATGCATTGACTATAATCGCGAGTTAATAAAATACACAGAAATACAAAATAAAAGTTAAATGAATAATTTAATAATAAGGGTTCTAGTCTAATGTCTGTAAATTGATGTAGACGACAGAGAATTATGTTGAGTAATGTTTATTCAAGAAAGGACATTTCAAAGAAATGGGCAGTAGTCCTACGATATTTAATTATAATACGGATAGAAAATATCCTTATCAGATGCAGTAAATTTGAGTTGAAAGCGTTACGAGAATGGTAGCAAAATCCCCAAACTAAATAGTCATCAAAGACTCGCAAAAACTAAGTGCATTTTGTGATCACAATACACTAGAGATTCACCAGCTCAAAATAGCTCAGAGTTCAACACGATTCACACACGCGTAACGAAGAAAGTAACGCATAGTTCTCAGTTCTGTAAATCAAGCGGCAAGACAGAGTCCTACTCTGGAGCACATTTATACCTCTCGAAATATAAAGACGCTTCAAAAGTTAGAGTATTGTAGCGGCAATTCATCGCCCAGAAACAGTCACCTATATGACTGAATCGCCCAGCTTTGGTCATTTTGATGTGCAGAAAAGTGGAAAGAAACCTGCATTTTTTACGATATGGTAAATAGGGCTAGGAAAGTATTAGAAAGATGTGAAAAGTGTTGGAAAATTAAAAAACACCTGCAAGCAAAGTAAAGGGCAGATGTGTTGCATTATATCAAAAGAGGTAGGCGAGGTGGCCTTTCCCCATCGCCTGAGGAGGTTTTAAATATGTGTTGATAATATTGGACTGTTTTCTAAAATTTCAATGTGGTACCCAATGAGGAAATGTAACAGAAAACTAATAGCTACTAAATTAGGACAAGATTATGTGCATACAGTATGCAGACCTAAACCAATATTCAGTGGTAACGGGACTCAATTTCTGTCAAAAACTTGAAAGAATGCCTTGAAAAGTCTGGATATAAAAGCTATATACATCCATATCCATACGTCTTCAAACCCCGTGGAGAGTGTTATGAAAGAGCTATGAAGATTATGTAGAGTTTTACGCCGTGACCACTGTACTATTGGGAGATGTATGTTAATCAGCTTGAGGAGATACTTAATTAGTTTCCACATTCAACAACAGAAATATCCTGTGAATTGTTGATGGGTAAAAGACATGAAACTATGACTGCACGCTTAGTAAAATTCCCAAAGAGAAATGACTTGAGTTTAGAAGGAAAACGCGCTCAGGTTACATACTGTGTGTCATAGTCGGCAGTCGTCGATAGGATACCTTTCGATCTAGTCATGAGGTAGACCATGCTCTCGTACCGTTAATAGTTAACTTACAATCAGTGTGAACAAGTTAATTTTACGGAGTTTCTTAAATAAAGGTACCATAATGGCATTCCATGTAAAAATTATTTGCACATAAAACTACGAGAGGGTCTCCACCTAAAAGGTAGGAAGTATTCCTACGCGGTGGCTCACCAAGCCAGTTCAACAACCGACTGGCTTAATTATCGCAAATCTCGAGTGGGGAAGCGTGACCAGTTATGCTGTACGCCTCTTATACCACTGTCTACGGACTCACCGGCTAAACTGAGACATTTCTGGACGTTTAGTACGAGTGGGGGATTCCTGCACACTACCCACAACTTGTTCGTTGTTGCGCGGAGTGGCGCGTTTGGAGTCTACACAGGCCGGGCCGCGCGGTTCGAACCACTGTTCTTGGTTTTATGCGGCACGACGTAGCTGCGGCACGGCCGGTGCGCACTTCGCTTACCGTGAACAGACTGATAAACCGAAGTTCTGTACCACTTGCTAAACCCATAGTGTTGCTCGTTGCATTCGGAGATGCTAAAAGTTGTAGTCGAATCACAAACAGCAGCTTTTAGAAATGCATGTATACTCTATCACGAATAAAGTCTCTACCTCAAATGCAAGGCGGGGACAAGTGCCACCCTTTTCCCGCCTTGCGGAGTCCCCAACTTGCCCCCTTCCCCCCTAAAGGACGCCTTTGCCTTCGATAGGAAATATGAGGAACGGAATGAAACTATTCTAAATTTTTACCTTGAAGAGCTGCAAAGGAGTCATGAACTAAAAAATGCTGAAATAAATAAATAAGGATTAATACCGTATAAGAAGACTAATCTATGTAGCGTGCAATCTGGAGTTTCTGCGAGCATGTTAATATTTTCTTTGTGCATTATCAGTGTGCGTGAAAGGAATAGCTAACTCCATGTCACAACATAACAGCCGCTTATCTTAATGGAAATCTGGAGGCGAGTCATCTATTTTGTCTTCCTCCATATTTAATTTGCTTTCATTTTAATTCGTTCCCGGGCCTTCCTCTGACGGTCTTTAATCCTTTGACTGGCAACCGGTGCACGGATGTCCCTCAAGGGAAAAGATGAATTAAAAGTACTCAGGAATACAGAAGCTCACCTGCGAACGTATAGAGTGAAGAAAAATTAGAGTATCCGGACTTCACCTCGCGAGTTGCTGCAAATTAGCTAAGCAAAAATTTGTGTAGTCAGATTTCGTCTTTTGCGTATTTTGGATGAGAATCGTAATGCGTATTTTGGTAGTAAATGGATGTCTGTGTGTTATTAGTTGCCTGAAAGTAGTGGTAGTGTTACAGCTATGTAATGCAAATTTTCACACATTTGAGGATTAACGTTTATACTTCAATTGTGTGTAAGATATTACAAGCGGTAATCGGAATATTCTTCGTAAATATCCAGAAACTTTCTATTATGCTTCTACAAGGGACTGTAGTCCTATAGTATATGTCTGTAGTTAAATATGAATAATGTTTAGCTGTAGCAAGTTAATTGCCGAAGATGAAAATTTGGAAAGAGGCCTTTATTACTTCCAGTAGAATTCCATTTGGAATAGGCTGCTACAAACGTGACCTATGAAAATAATTGCTTGTTGCTCGACTCTAGAATTTACCTGTGACTTATACCGTCTTCGTTGTAAATTTTTAGTTAAACTGAATAACTTAACGACGAACAAAGTTTTAAAGAACGGAATATAAACCTACATTGCTATTAAGTATTTTTTTATATGCGTGATACTGTTACTTAGTTCACAACTTCCTTGACTTTTAGCTTCGGTTACGTTTCTGTTTGTGTTTATAAAAAAATACTAGTTTTTCAGTATTTTTTCAACAGTAAGCTAAGTTACTTATTTAATATAATGCCCTATCGAGAAAATAAATCTTTCATTAGTAACAGAAGTAACCAAAATAGGATATTAGAATTAACGTAAACACTACTCAAAGATTTAGGCTTAGGCCTGTTTCGATTGATCAACCGCTGTCTACGTGGCAGTACGATCCTGGGACATGTGTCGGCATACCGCCAGTCCCTCCAGCCGTTATTGGCAGTGGATGAATCCTGGTGATGCCACTGTTTTTGTTCAATCTGTTCCTCATTTGGCCACACGAGGCAGTTCGTTCCAGAGCCCATTACCTCAGAAAATTCCCTAACGCGCACACGTAAAGTGAATTAATGGCAGCATGCACAGCGGATCTTTTAAAGGAAAAAAAAAGCGATGTGATCTGAGACAGAGAAGATGTCCTAATACCATTTAAAGTATTATTGTTTATATTTCAACATTTATGTACAACCTGACTCTGATGATAAATTTATCAGCAAGTGTAACGAAAAAGCTACGAGTTCAACGACTGCCAGAATACTACATACCGTCGGCTTCACCCACCGCAAATCGGTGGCACAGCATAGAGGACATCTTGAATATCTATTGAACCGCCAGCGTATTGTTGTAATTATTGTGGAATACATACTAAAAGAAAAATATGAACATCCTGATCATGCACATATAATCTTTTATGAAATTATTCATTTGCAATTTTGCGGTGTTGTAAATATGATTAAAAAAAGGTGATGTATAAAGGCAAATACAAAAAGTTATAAAAGCGAAATTATTAAAGATAATATGATTTTTTGCGATATATGCATTTAAAAGACATCGCTCATTTGAGGATGAATTTGAAGATAACTAAATTTAATGGTAAGTCAGTCTGAAGCAAAAATTACGTCGTGCATGGTGTAGACCAGGAGTTCTCGAACTTCTTCCGGCGCGGCCCCCTACCGGAAAAAAAAAATTAACCTCCTTCCCTCCGTTTTGCTTTCGTTCCTCAGCACTTCTCACACTTAGCGCATAAACTGTCCGCGATATCTATTTACTTCTAATTATTGCAACTATCAGGTACAACAACACAACAATATTAATAACAATAGCAATAATAATAGTCAAAGAGTGTTATTCAAGTCCGGCCGGAGTAGCCGAGCGGTTCTAGGCGCTACAGTCGGGAACCGCGCGCAGGTTCGAATCCTGCCTCGGGCATGGATGTGTGTGATGTCCTTAGGTTAGTTAGGCTTAAGTAGTTCTAAGTTCTAGGGGACTGATGACCTCAGAAGTTAAGTCCCATAGTGCTCAGAGCCATTTGAACCATTTGTTATTCATGCACATCAAAGGTAAACGTTTTTTAAAAATTATCATACATTTGTATTACTCAAAGATGGTGCAAGACGACATATACAACTAGTTCGTAAATAACCACGATTGTGAGTGCAGTTATTGGAATTGAGCAAATATATGTATTCACTACACATTTTCTTACAAATTAGTTCACAAATTCGTTACATATTTACAATTTAATTGTTTCCATCTGTAATGCTTTTAATTCATTTAGAAACTTTTAATATTTGAAAAAGTACGACGTACAAATAACGACGGAACAATAGTTAACAGTTAAATGCCAATCTAAGAAGGAAGCCGATCCAGTCTAGGGCCGACCTGTGTGGCCAAGCGGTTCTAGGTGCTTCAGTCTGGAACCACGAGACCGCTACGGTCGCAGGTTCGAATCCTGCCTCCGACATGGATGTGTGTGATGTCCTTAGGTTAGTTAGGTTTAAGTAGTTCTAAGTTCTAGGGGACTGATGACCTCAGATGTTAAGTCCCATAGTGCTCAGAGCCATTTGAACCATTTGATCCACTCTAGGTTGGATCTTTGAAACAGCAACTCGTGGATCCACTTCCCACTGCACTCGAGACCGATGTTTGGCCTTGATTAAAGCAGTAAGTTGATGCGGAGGATAATAAAACATCTGCTGCCCTTCTTAGTTAACTGGGATACTCATTCCAAATCTGTACCCAAAAAGTTTCAAGAGACTTCGATTTAAACTGAATTCGGGGTGTTCTATTGCTTGACAGTTCTATTAGCTCCTCCTGATCTACTGTTGGCAAGTGTTGTATTATTATCATATTAAACGATTCGTGGATCCAGTCATGCTCAGATGAAGGTTCTGGAAATTTATTCTCAAATTGTTGACGAAGGTGTTCGAGATGTACTACGCTAATTCTACTGTTCTTACCTATATTCAACACATTTTCCTCCACGAAATAATTGAGGCAAGAAAACATGTCACAGTTATCCTTCTCCATCTGTCCCAGTTTTCTGTTAAACGCAAGCACTTTCTTGCTTAGAAAAATGATATTACTATATCGACCTCGAAGTGGTACATTAAGATCATTCAGTTTTTCAAAAACGTCGTCCAAGTAGCACAATATTAGAAGCCGTTTTTCACCCAGAAAGAGATCCGCAAGTCTGGAACTGCTGTTCATTTGAAGAAGACGAGCCGGCCGTGGTGGCCGTGCGGTTCTAGGCGCTGCAGTCCTTAACCGCGGGACTGCTACGGTCGCAGGTTCGAATCCTGCCTCGGGCATGGATGTGTGTGATGTCCTTAGGTTAGTTAGGTTTAAGTAGTTCTAAGTTCTAAGGGACTGATGACCTGAGATGTCAAGACCAATAGTGCTCAGAGCCATTTGAACCACTTGAAAAAGACGAAGTTCATCCTTCAACTGCACATCGTAGCTAAGAGCTTTACCACGAGACAACCAACATAAATCCAAGTGCAATAGAAGCGAATAATGAGTAGAACCCATCTCCTCGAAAAGAATTGAAAATAGCCTACTGTTTAAAGCTCGTGCTTTCACCAAATTTACAACACTGGCTATCGTTACAGCACTTCGCTGATTTACGGTTGTACTACTTTAGAAGCCAATGCCTCTCTGCATGTCATGCAATGTGTGAATTTTACAGAAGGAGAAACACCACACACTCTTGCCATGAACCCATTTTTAGATCCAGAAATGCTGCCACCCAATCGTACATACAACAACACAATTTGTCCGTGAAAGATGGTTTTCCGCAAAAAAATCTCCCAAGAAAGAATTCATCTTCGCCTGTAGTTCTCCATTCCAGATATTTACGAAACAGAAAGTCCTCGTGAATTGTATTTCATAAGAGTAGCGTACAAAAACAAAAAACCAGAAAGATTTCCCATATCAGTACTGTCATCAAATTGTAGAGTGAATTTTAGTCTCACGAAGACGTGATAGCAATTTATTTTCCATATCAGTAACTATCGCATCAATACGACGAGCTACTGTCTCATGTGGGAGTGATATGGAGTTTAGACTCTCACCAAACCATTCTCCTTGCAGGAGTTTACACATTTTGGCTGCTTGCAGGAGGACGTAATTTCTCACCAATACAGTGTGGTGATTTCAGTTTTGCAATTAAGTAGGATACCTCTAGGGATGCTCTTAGGGCTTTCTTAGGAACTGATACCTGTTTAGAGGAAGCTGAATTTTCCCTACAGTTGCTGCTCATGACGCTGAAAAATTCGATGGCTTTCCTTACACTATCTCAACATTTTATCTGCTCGTTTCTCTTTAGTTTTATCGGCTTCAAGCTATAGTCAGCTAAAATCTCCAAACGAAGAACACACTGTGACTGGTCCTCACTATTCAAAAGAATGCTCGTGAAGTCTAATGTCAGATAATCGATCTGATATTTACGCACTTCGGTTTTGCTTTTAGAACTATAATTGCTGATAGGAACATAGGAAGTATATACTTTGGTTAAATTCGAATCTGTTTCCTTTTGTAGGATAAGGGAGACTCCGTGAATCACTTCCATGAGAGCACTTGTTACCACTATGAATCAGCCACTTATCGATGCGTGGGCGGAACTTTCATCACTTTATTTTAAATCTAGTTAACTATTTCCACTGAAGACACTCTAGAACTCAACTTCTAGCTGTCTCATTATCTCTGAGCTAACTCCGGAAGCCTAGCTGAAATCAGGTGGACACTCAAAATGGCTGCGAATAAAAAACAATTCTTGTAGTCAGTGTTGCAATGAAGGGGCTTATTGTCATTTGTGGCTGTTAAATGTTTGGTAAGTACATTACTCAGTGGGTGATTAGTGACAAAGGCTATGTGAAGAAATATGACTCGTGAATTTTCTCACCATTTCTGTTGACAGGTTGTACTGGTCAGTTCTTGTGAAATAACAAAGCGAATTAATAATAGGCTAGCTTCCTAACTTGATTAATGGAAATGAGAATCTGACGCTAGCAATAGTTGTTCACCACAACTCTTTTTCTTACATAATATGAAATTTAAATATTTCACTGAAAGCCGGCGCCCCCCTCTTGTATTATATGCGCCACACTGGGGGGCGGGGGGACACTTTGAGGACTGCTAGTATAGACTACTACTCAATCGAGAATAATTTCGAGCAGATGCATTATTCACACGAGGAATTACCTGAGATGAAACGCCGATTGCCTACAATTGATATATTTCTTTTCTACAGTAGCTATAGTGCGTTTAAAATTAGTGCGACTTTTGACAGTTCAGTGCGGAGCGGATCAAGGGAAGCATATTTGCCCGCATGTGCTGAACGCCTCAGCATGCGACTATAACACCAGGCCGGCTTGGCGCGTAACCTGTCAGCTGCGCAAGTTGGCCAACCTGCTATCTTTCTCATTCAATTTTATAGAAACTATACGGTAATAAACTCTGAGTCTCGCACATGTTATAGCTTAATCTGTCAGTTTCATGATGAATTACCCGCTATTTCGTTAATGGTCATTTTTTGTGATATTTCGGTATTAGCTAAACTACTGCAAGAAATTCTTAAAGGTCGCAGTGTAAAATAGGGGTCGCTATAAATTTGCGTTTGATGTGTGTTAAGTCGTATGTTGCTACATATTAAATTTAGATAATACATTAAATTGTTGTTTAAAACTTGAAGGATATCGCTATCTATGTTGAGAAAATGAAATGTATGTAAAGGGCCCCGTCACGAACGCACTTGCCAGTGAAAAAGCCAAAATGAAACATTAATAAATTCCTCGAATCCCACAAATGGTCTGAGATACCGAAACAGGATTTTCGCAAATAATACTACTCAAAGAGAAGAGTATTTTGCCATATGATCTATATGCGAAACTTCCATATCTACCGCAATATTCAAGCAACTGCAGATTATTTTTAATGAAGTAATGTAATTTTGAAGGAGCATCAATAGCCTGTGAAATGAGAATTACTGTGGGGTTTGAAAGAACATAAGTGAAGAAGCTGCACATTCATGTTTATACTGAAAATGGATTTTCTCATAACTAAATTGATATGTCCCGCTTTCGGCCGCTAGTTTAATCATACGCTGTTTTAGGATTCTGCCACAATTTCAACTGCATTAGAATGTTAATGAGAAATATATCTGTAAACTCTGCTGTGTTTAGACAAAAGAAGCAATGTTAACACAGCAACATGAGATGTACCGTATTACTCAAAAAGCGACACAGTCCTTTATGAATCCATGTCTCCTAAACTACTTTCTTGGTATGGCTGACAACTTGAGAACAGTCCTGTGATATAACATTTGTCAGCATTTCAACCTCATTGAGTGTAAATTTCTTGTTGTTTTTTGCCACATTACTTCTCGCGTAGACCCATATATTCTCAGTCGGATTTAAAAGCGCATGATTTGGAGGAAGCCTGATTAAACTATGCTCTTTAGCGTTAGCCATTTCGACGACCTGGTAGCGTGGAGCTTGTAAGGCACTACAAGTTCCATAAACTTCGCCTTACGCAAGCTAGGTTCCATTTTTATCCAGTCGAACATTTCTTTGTACCAAGAGAAAAATAGCCATATTCCTCGGCTGTAGCATTGCAGCTTTACCCATCACAACCGAATGGTACTGCGTGTAGTACATTACTATTGTCGAATTCGGGGGAGTATTTTGCAACAGAAAAATATATTTCTAGCAGGTGAACGTGTTCTTGGACGACCCCTTTAATTGCGAATATCGCTTTCATACGTGCTGCTCTGTTATTATTAGAGTTCGGATTTTGCATATCATTTTTTGACGGTACCTGGTGTTGTATCTTTACGAATTATGATATTTTGGAGGTACTAGGCTACTTTAAATTCAAATTTAAAATGCATATATTTGCATATTTTTGGCGTTTGAGCACATTATTGTCACATTTAGAGGAAATGTCCGTAAATATGCATATTTTTGACATTTAGAGGTCATATTGAGGTTCATTTTGTTCCCTGACAACCCAAGAACCTACCAGAATATTAGGTCAATAAATTTCCTAAATGAGATAATACGAGACCAGCCATCAGAATAAAAGCCTTTCAGGTAAGCGTGGGCAGGTTATGGAGGGACATAGTCTTGTTTTTCCACTTAGGTAGGCTCTCGGATAAGGATGCTAAAGACTTGTGATGGTTCATTGTTACAAGATGGATTATCGGAGTAGAAACGTTTGTTGCCCGCAGTTAACGCGCGTTCAGGTCGCTCACCTGACACCTGCAGTGCACCAACAATGCCCTACTAGTTATTGTTGGCATTTCGGAATATGAATCATTCTTGCGTGTGTTTCCGTACTGTTCATATCGACTCTTTGCTACCTTCTTCAAATTACGAATACGCCCAGGCCAAAAACCTATAATTTACGGAAATGGATCGGGAGCGACTGTGCTTCCACAACGAACGGAAAAATAATATTCTGCTATGTGAAAAAGAGGTAAGTTTAATTTTGTTTTTTTTTCTTTTTCTATAACTTTTCCAAGAAATTAAAACAATTATTAAGTTCATTTGTAAATTTGCGTGCATGTTTTCTATGTACGAATGGGAAGGAACAAAAAAAAAACCTTTAGGAATTACCTTCGGCGTTCTTGAAAATTAAAAAAAATATTAAATGTTCTAGTCTTATTTCACGTTTTTTGAGTGACCATCTCACGGGTACACACTATTCTTTTACATTTTTGCACAATTGTACTTATTTATTGATATTTATTCACTTCCCCAACGCTTTAGGTCATGGTTGAGAAAATTTCAACTGGATCAGCATGAAAAGACATCTCAGCATCAAAACATCGTAACCAAGACACGGTTAAAAACTTCACAGCAACCACTGATCTCCTCATTTTTGAAGTATATGGACAACAAAAATGATTTCAATGAAGATGTTGCCCGCCGGAGTGGCCGAGCGGTTAAAGGCGCTACAGTCTGGAACCGCACGACCGCTATGGTCGTAGGTTCGAATCCTGCCTCGGGCATGGATGTGTGTGATGTCCTCAGGTTAGTTAGGTTTAAGTAGTTCTAAGTTCTAGGGGACTTATGACCACAGCAGTTGAGTCCCATAGTGCTCAGAGCCATTTGAACCATTGAATGAAGATGTTTGCGAGGCTTTAATAAGAGCAAACATCCCCTTGAATAAGCTGGAGAATGAAGGATTAAGGACCTTCTTGAAAAAATAAACAGGAAAAGTTATTCCTCACGAGTCAACGCTCAGAAAGAACTATGTGGACCCATTGTATGAAAAGGTAAAGTTTTTCGGTAATTTTTATGAACTTAGGTATGTGAAATTCAATGGATAAACTATGTTATATACGTGGGCCAAAATCATATTCGTTTCATTTAAAAAAAACCCTCGAAAAATAAATTTAAATTATGTTTGAATGTTTATTTTTGTAAGTTGAACATTGTTACTTGAACGTAAAAAAAATAAATTTATAGTGAGTGAAGTTTTTCAAGAAAGGGAACGACAGATGAAGAAAGGACCTGAGAAGGAGACGGTCTGTCTCGAAACGTTCACTGCAAAAAAGAAAGTAAATTTATTTTTAAGGAATATAATTTTTTGTGCGAATTAAATTGATATACATAAGAAAATTGTTAAAATATAGATAGGTGCTAAAATCGATATAGTTTGTTTTTGTGTGTATGTACCCTACGTAGTGCCCACATGTTTATGTGTATTTTTTAATTTAGCGTCTCTATTACAGACATTGGAGAATATTAGGAAAGACATTCCCGATTCTCCAGTCTGGCTATCCGTTGACAAAACCACTGATTCTTGGGGTCGGTATATGGTGCACAACATAGTTGGAAAACTCTCTGCTGACGAGGCTGGACGAGGACACCTCATACTGTGCAAAGAAATGCAACGAACGACACACGCCACGATTGCACACACAGTGGAGGAAGCATTGTAAAAGTTTCGGCAATATTTAAAAGTTTAAAATAAATTATAGGCAACATTAAAGTTCAGTTTTTCACATTATATCCCGAGCCAATAATTAGTTTTTCACATCATGTCCCAGGCAAATAATAACAAAAATTGTAAAATTTTTAAAATCCTTTGATTTTCTTTCAGATGTGCTATGGAGAAGCGAAGATAATAAACTTGGGGAGAACAAGGTTTTGGCCATTGTGGCGGATAGTGCCCCATATATGCTGAAGGCCACAGAGTGTCTCCGGGTGTTTTACCCTAAAATTATTCGCCTCACGTGCCTGACTCATGGAATCCATCGAGTCGCTGAAGAGGACAGAGCCACATTGCCAGAGGTCAACAGCCTTAGACCTTCGGCAAAGAAGGTTTTCATCAAGACACCAAGTCGAGTGAGATTTTTCAAGACTGCTCACCCTGACTGTCCTCTGCCACCTGAATCAGTCTTGACGAGGTGGGGAACGTGGATTTCAGCTGCAAACTATTATGCAGACAACCATAGAAAAGTTGAAGAGGTATGGATGCGTATGTAGTTCTGGATAGATGGAATGAGCAAAGAAAACGAACATAACATAGAATTCCAATATTAAGCTTATTTCTCTGTACAGCAATTTTCAGCTTGAAACCGTGCGAGGTGCCAGGGCTAGCAGTGTATTTAACACTAAATTCTTCTAGAATCTTCATATATAAATGATGCTCTAAGCCCCCCCCCCCCCCCTATTTTAACACCGACTATTGCTGTTGCACATGGATTAAAAAGAAACGCGAACTGACTGTAATCGACCCTACAAGTGGAGTAGAAAAGAGTTTGGCAACTGCAATAACTTAATTTGATAAATAAGTTAAATAAAGGAAAGTTTCATTAACGTAGTGAGAAATGAAAGGGTTGCTCAACCGATTAACAGAATGAAAGTTCTGTCCAAAATAACAACGTGATTTATTATGACTAAAATCAAAATAATAAACAAAACACATGAAACATTTACAATACATCAAATTGGCTCAAATTGGATACTCAAATAAATGCTGTGAAGGTGAAGTTGTCCCTAAACTAGATTGTGACATTTATGACGAAGTGGTATGTGGAGCCAATTCCTTGCAACTCAAATCTTAAGAGAAAACACACAGCCAACCCAACATTAATTCCTGCTACCCAAGACAGAACAAAGTTAGAGGAGGAGAAGGAGGAGATTAGTGTTTAACGTCCCGTTGACAACGAGGTCATTAGAGACGGAGCGCAAGCTCAGGTGAGGGAAGGATGGGGAAGGAAATCAGCTGTGCCCTTTCAAAGGAACCATCCCGGCATTTGCTGAAGTGATTTAGGGAAATCATGGAAAACCTAAATCAGGATGGCCGGAGACGGGAAACAAAGTTAGAAAAAGACGAACAGGCGCCCTCTGCTGAGCTCTGACACCTAGGAAAATCCCTATCTGCCGGTGCTGCGGACATACATTACCAAACTGTCTTCTTAACTGCCACAACACGATCTGGCATACCGGAGGCGATGGCTGGTTGCTTCGACGTCCCGTCGTGGTGATGATAATGTCGCGAGTATAGCCCAAAACAAATTATCCTGGTCTGGTTGTTCCAGACTAAAGACTTCCTAGCAATACAAATGCGCCTCTGAGGGAGACGAAGAAGGCTCCCCACACAATCACTGACGGTACAGTGATTGATTTTAACAAGCGAAGTCACACAGTAACTCCGATGCAGTCACCTTTAGCCAAAACTGCTCAAGACAGACAACATAGGCCGCTTGTATGCAGAACGCTCAATTGTCAACTGTACTTGGAAAGTTATGTTGAAGTCGAAACTTCATCAACGTCGTCAAACAGTTACAATTAAATAAAAGTATATTAGACAACCAACAGAAGGCAGGCTGTCCAGAGCAGCGAGAGCTCAGTCTTGTAACCTACTCCGACCGAAAGGCGAGAGACGACTCCCCTCAAGAGCACTCGTACAAGCTGAACACAGAACATTCCCACCCACACGACAGTAGCCATGGTTAAACGTTCCAATCAGCAACTCGAAAACCGGCGGGGATTTCCACTCTATCGCCGAAGCACTACCATTCCACCAATGGAGATTCTTGGCGCCAATTTCTGCGCCGATTTTGCTACATCACAGAGCGATGCCCTGAGCAAGCCAATCACAGTTACGAATTTGCAGAAAACGCGGGAATTTGCCCACCCAGACTGCCTGGGAACACAAGTCATTCCCACGCCTCGCCCACCAGAAAGTGTTTTCGCTACGTTTCTGGGAAGTAACGGAATCTCTAGCCCAGCCGCTTCTTCAGGCCCCTATGGGCGCGTCTCTGCCGCTATTATGACAATGTCGGCGTCCGGAAAGCATTCACTCGACTCCCTCACACTCGTCGGCTTAATCCTTTCAAGATCAGCTGAGCCCGCCTGTCACCGGACCACCCGGGTGACGAGAGACGCTGCGTGGGAAATCCGGGTGTGAAGGAATAGCAACTTTTCACCGCACACAATTAGAGAGGAAAATCGAATTACTCAGAGTAAGATAGAAATATGAGAGGGGGCCCCTACGCCATTTTAGATTGTAATTGGTGAGCGGTTGGCTCACGTAGGAGCAAGGTAGTGAGTCAATCGCCCAAGGACAATCTTACAAACTGATTCCACATGTCGCACTCTGTAATAAAAATCACTGCAACTGAAAATTGCAGCTTATAGAGGGATGATTATTTATGATGCAGCCAACTTCACCTTCTTAATATGGAACTCTAACACTCACATCTCACATCCATACCCAGGGAGCCCCTTCCAAACACCGATTCACACAGACATTCACGCTCTAAATATGGCCCGGGCACATGAGCCAAATATAGAGCAATTTATTCTTTACAATCAGAGTTGGAGTGCTCCGCAATTAAATGCTCAAGATGTTACAACAATTTCAATCATTAAACTAACCTGAGCTCAATCACACATGATAATATTTAAGTTAACAATCTCTTTGTGAGCTTTCAGAATCTAATTACAACCTCCGATTCATTCTGTCTCCCTGCAGCAAGAATAACCTTTAGAAAATGTTCCCTGAACTGATGCTCCATTCACAATGACAGTGGTGGTATCTGCTTCAGTTTATGGGGACTTCAGGCACACTGTCTGCACACACACAACAAAAAAATACAGAATACAAAAAAAACCATGGAGTAGAAAACAATACAGTAATTTGTAATTTGTGCGCCCTACTTTATCACTTACATAAGAATTACAGTGCAAATTCACAAACACATACAAGGTATAACATACATTACAAAAACAACACTAGAGAAAGAAATTTAAGAGAAAAACAAGGTTCATGGGGTGTCAAGTTGTGCTTGCACATTGCACAATGTTCACGACTGTGCTGAGAATGAGGCACTAAATCACATTGTTAGAAATATTCGAAGCACTTCACAAATTCGTTAGTTTCTCAGAGGGGGTTGGTATGTTGAGTCATATGCATTGATGCACGTGGTTCCATGTCTTGAGCATCGGAGGGGGGCTTTTGGGATGGGGCCACAGTACTGACATCACATAGGGCTAAACGTCGGGTGTTGTTGCTACGTTGTTGCAACAGCAATAGGGTGTGCTGGAGCATCTGCAGTAGTCTGTTGAGATTGCAGCAAGACTCACACATATGATCACGGCAGTACGGTAGGAAGACATAGTGATATGCTCTCCTCACGTCGATTAATTGTCTCTGAGGTCTACTAGTTGGGATACATCACCAGTCCAGGTCTCTTCTCTCCCTGGACAGTACTTTACGTTTACCAATATTGCAGTTCGACGAGGAATGATGGCACGTGGAGTGACTCCACAAGTGTGTGAGGTCATCCAGACAGGATCGAACTAGGAGCGACGATTGCTACAACTGCTCCCTACGTGAGAGGAGAAGTTAGAAATGAGACAATTCATTTGTTAGAGTTTGTGGCACGATACTGCTTTGTGTATGCAGATCGGCCAATGCTAGTGAGTTGTAAAAACTCAAATAGGTGATTATATAGCGTCCCTTTCTGTTCTGAGGCACATGAGGCGCAGGTTCTGACACCTTATGTGATCTTCGTGTACTCACGACAACGTGGTCTGCCGTAGGGAATCCCTCCAAACGGCTGCCGTGTCCGGAGAGCTAGCTGGCTGTTGCGTGCTGGTCACGTGTCAGCGTCAACGGCCAGCCACACTTTCGCTTGTGGCCCGGCGAGCGCTGTCCGCCGCCTAATCCCTCAGGTATACGGCCCGGTGACTGTCAGCTTGTAGGACCGGACGCTGCCGCACCCTTCTGGTCAAGTGGCGCGCTGACGCTCCCCTTCTTGCAGATAGCCAATGACCTCTTGTTTTTTGCTCCGGGCGGCCTCTGCATTGCCACGATTCCCGTCATCTGCACAGTTCTGACAAAAATCTTATGCCTAACTTTCTCCCATGACCTTCTATGCTATAATAAATTTACATAACGATACATTGATGGTCTGTCATTTCAGACACTCTTATTTTAATTTTATAGTTATCAATCTATGGCTATCATTATAACCAAATCTTGGTATATCTAATCTCGACATGGAAATAATCTATCTTGATATTTGTGTAGAGACCGATCTCACTACTGTACATGGTGTGTGACGCTATATTGGATGAACAACTAAATGTGCGGGCCCGCACTAATATTGCTATTAATTATATAGATCGACAGTAGACATGCTCAAGAATTAACTTCCATTTGCCAGCGATCTACATTCTATGTCTTTTGAATAAATTATGTTATTATGCAGGTCGAAGTTTTACTGTGCTATAAAGAACATGCAACTTTCTTCTTTCGCTCGCCCATCGTCTCTTCATCTCGGGTCTGTGGTTTGGTGACCTGAAAAATAGCATCCCAACAGGCACGCGCCAAACACTTGTGGTAGAAAACCCCCACAATATTAAGGATCTAGTTATTGTTAAATCCTAAATTTTAACTTATCCTAGTATATGGAACTCTCTCTCTCTTTTTTTTTACCTTATACAACACTCTTACATAATTCCTGTTACGCTGAGATGTCTCGCTGCTCGCCGCTATTGACGACAGTGATGTGCGCGCCGTACGACATGGCCTCCGAGTTCTCACTACGCCTCACTGCAACTCCAGAGACTGGGTTAGCCATGGCTATACAAGACAATAAATTTATAGTTGCAACTTCTTTTTCTATGTGATGCGGTTTTCGCGATCAAAGCACGCCTTTCCAGAGGCAATGTAATATGACCAAGCCAGGACTGGTTCCCGTTGAGGATTCCGTCGCCCACCACACGCCAGCTACGCTCTATGTCACGAATCTCCAAGTACAATTCCGTGGTTATTCATCTGTGACAGTCATGAGCAGCAGACTAAATCCCCACCCAGCACGCTGGCATGGTAGGCTTTATGCCCGCATTTCTACCGTCTGGTGCACCATTGTAGTCAAACGCTCACTGATTCACCCAGACTTGCAAGACAACGATGCTGGTGCACCACTATAAAAACAATACTGCCCATATTCATCCTCGAAATCACGCGATATACCACAATCTTGCAGTTCACTGACGCGTGCCTCAAGCATTGGTATGAACGTCTCGCGAACTGGTTGTGGCCGCTATGGAGCGTATCACTCAGGGCGCTTCTAAGAGCACGTTCTTGTATGCGCTCGTTTGTGCGACATCTCCTCACTCATCATTATCCCTCAACATGGACACCAGACAGGAAAGGACAAAAACATTGCTCATGGAAAGGTAGTGCCTCCTAGTCCATCGACACTGGAAGTCGCGAACATAAACAAAAAAAGGCTAGCAGTAGTAAATTCTTTTTACAACACAACGCAGCGTGTTAATACTTTAACAATCTTAATCTATTAACGAAAGTATCATTGTTACCTGTAGCAAGGTTCATGTATTTGCCCATTCTACTATGTACACCACTTACGCTACTACTATAGTAAGGTTCATGTACTTGCTCATTCTACTATGTACACCGCTTAAACTACTATTATTCCACGAACTTCCTTGAGTGAGAGATGTGGTGGAGTACTATGGACTAACGCCAATCCCTTGTTAGATTCCCCCTCCTCTGACGTGCATTAGCATTTGCAGGTTTAATTTCAATCTCCTGGTTCTCCTGTTGTCCTTGATTTCGATCTCTCCAATTACAGTCGCTTTGCCGTTCGTTATTCCTCTTGTCCCCGCTTCCTTATCTAGCATGATCATGTTCCCTGACGTTCTGGTTTCCGTGTCTCTGGTTTCCAAAACCGTGGTTAGCGTAATCTTGATTTTCGTGACCCTGGTTTCCTAAATGACCAGTGCGATTATGCCATCTGTTGTCGTCCTCCCTTGCTAGTCGTTGGTATTTGTTACTCTGCCCCTTCTTCCCGTCCTTTGCGTCTTGTTTGTCCAAGACAACTTCGAGTTCACGCAATAGACTCTTGAATGCTTCTATGTCAGATCCACACTTCCCGACAAGTGTCTGTTGGTACCTATCTGGCAATTTGGAAAAACAAAATTTGATGATTTCTCCCTTGCTATATGGACTATCTAAAAATTGATTCTTCTTGAGTAAATCATCAAACAATTTGGTTGCGCTCCTTTGTCCGGACACTTCCAGTTCAGGACAAAATATTATTTCCTCTTTAATCCTATCTTGCGTTTCCTTTGACCAGTAGATCCGCAGGAACGCATCAACAAAGTCCTGATAAGTCTGACACGTCGCTGCCACACCCCACATCTTTTCCGTGGCTTGGCCTTCGATGTGTCCACACATGAATTCTAATTTTGCCCTGGTTGGCCACGATGACGGTAATGAATTTGTAAACTGCATCACCCAGCTCTTGGGATGCATCGACCCTTCATTATCTCTGAACCTTTGAAATTTTAGTATCGACAGGAAGTGATTGTGATCAAAATCCTGTCCGATCCTCGCACTGGTGTTGTCAGTCGTTTCCGATACTTGCACGTCTGCTGAGTGTCCTGATCTAACTTTCTGATAACTGTGATGTGCTACCTCTGTATCACTGTGGAAGTGGCATTCAGCATTCACTCTTTTAAATGGGCTGGAATTATTGGAGCTATTACTCGCTGTTTCTGCGTATGCATTGTTAGTTCCGCACTCTGTCACTGGGCTAGAGCACGGCGGGCTTTTCCTCGGAGACACTATTCTGTGTATTGCATCATTGGTACCCGAACGCGCAGTGCTCGTGTGCCTGTTTCGCTCTAGTTTCGCTATTCGACTCTCTACTTCTTTCATTCGTTTCGTGATGTTGGTAACCGCGATATTAGCTTGGGTTTTTAAGAACGCTAGGGATTTTGAGTGGGCTTGTGTCGCACGTCACAAGCGCCGTGCGAGTTGAGAAGTTACTTTTGCGATTTTCATTGCCCCTGTTGCTGCCGTTTTTGCTAGGCCTGCTACTTTTTGTGCTACCATTGCCATTTGTTTTGCTTCTCCACATTCTTTCTTTATTGTTAGTAATTCCTCACGAATTTCCCCTATATTGCCTGAGTGTCCTTCTTACGCTGTTCATCAGCCTCTTCCTTGTCCTTCTTACGTTGTTCGTCAGCTCCTTCTTTCATTGATCGTAGGAAGCTCAGTATTGGGTAAATGTCATCTTTTTGATCCTCGTTACACATGGGCGATGTTAACTCTGGACACCTGGGCGCTAGAGCTCTGACGTGACCGAGTTGGCCTCTGTCTGCTCTCGTTCGCTTGACTATAAACTTCTGCTACCGTCTCGACCTGTGTGCCTGTCTCTGTTTCATCCTCTAGCTAACTATCCTAATCACGGCCGCGACGTTGCTCTAAGATCGCGTCCAAATCACCTTCCTCATCAATAAACCTGCCGCCCTGTCCTGCGAAAAATGTGCCCATCTCATCTCCGAACCTATCCCCGGCAATAACCTTCCCCTTATCCATTATGCTATCCACTTTTGTTTTAGCTTCGCTCGCTAATAGTCGTGCCTTACTTCTCGTGATCATTCATGAAAAACAAGTTTAACTAAAGTGCACAATAAAAATAATCTATACCCTGTATTTTTACACATAGACATAAAATGTGGACAACGCCGTTCCAACGCTGTAATTATATGCACGATTTGTTGTGGTACAGAAACCGCACACAAACCCGACGAAGTGTGATGTGATACGGACACCACATCAAAGAAACACAAAAAACAATGAACAAAAAAAAACAAATATATACGCTGAAAACGAAACCAGTAATCATGCGCCGCTACTTAAAACTAATCACGGAACTACAAGAAAAAGACCTTGGGTATTAATCATAAAAAAATGAAGAGAAAAAAATTTGAATGTTACTACTAAGAATACTGTTTGCTTATCCGTGATTCACAGGAAAGATCTAAGGCTAAGGGTCGCCATTTTATGCGAGGTGCCGGGGCTAGCAGTGTATTTAACACTAAATTCTTCTAGAATCTTCATATATAAATGATGCTCTAAGCCCCCCCCCCCCCCCCCCCCATTTTAACACCGACTTTTGCTGTTGCACATGGATTAAAAAGAAACGCGAACTGACTGTAATCGACCCTACAAGTGGAGTAGAAAAGAGTTTGGCACCTGCAATAACTTAATTTGATAAATAAGTTAAATAAAGGAAAGTTTCATTAACGTAGTGAGAAATGAAAGGGTTGCTCTACCGATTAACAGAATGAAAGTTCTGTCCAAAATAACAACGTGATTTATTATGACTAAAATCAAAATAATAAACAAAACACATGAAACATTTACAATACATCAAATTGGCTCAAATTGGATACTCAAATAAATGCTGTGAAGGTGAAGTTGTCCCTAAACTAGATTGTGACATTTATGACAAAGTGGTATGTGGAGCCAATTCCTTGCAACTCAAATCTTAAGAGAAAACACACAGCCAACCCAAAATTAATTGCTGCTACCCAAGACAGAACAAAGTTAGAAAAAGACAAACAGGCATGCTCTGCTGAGCTCTGATTATCACCTAGGAAAATCTCTATCTGCCGGTGCTGCGGACATACATTACCAAACTGTCTTCTTAACTGCCACAACACGATCTGGCATACCGGAGGCGATGGCTGGTTGCTTCGACGTCCCGTCGTGGTGATGATAATGTCGCGAGTATAGCCCAAAACAAATTATCCTGGTCTGGTTGTTCCAGACTAAAGACTTCCTAGCAATACAAATGCGCCTCTGAGGGAGACGAAGAAGGCTCCCCACACAATCACTGACGGTACAGTGATTGATTTTAACAAGCGAAGTCACACAGTAACTCCGATGCAGTCACCTTTAGCCAAAACTGCTCAAGACAGACAACATAGGCCGCTTGTATGCAGAACGCTCAATTGTCAATTGTCAAACAGTTACAATTAAATATAAGTATATTAGACAACCAACAGAAGGCAGGCTGCCCAGACCAGCGAGAGCTCAGTCTTGTAACCTACTCCGACCGAAAGGCGAGAGACGACTCCCCTCAAGAGCACTCGTACAAGCTGAACACAGAACATTCCCACCCACACGACAGTAGCCATGGTTAAACGTTCCAATCAGCAACTCGAAAACCGGCGGGGATTTCCACTCTATCGCCGAAGCACTACCATTCCACCAATGGAGATTCTTGGCGCCAATTTCTGCGCCGATTTTGCTACATCACAGAGCGATGCCCTGAGCAAGCCAATCACAGTTACGAATTTGCAGAAAACGCGGGAATTTGCCCACCCAGACTGCCTGGGAACACAAGTCATTCCCACGCCTCGCCCGCCAGAAAGTGTTTTCGCTAAGTTTCTGCGAAGTAACGGAATCTCTAGCCCAGCTGCTTCTTCAGGCCCCTGCGGGCGTGTCTCTGCCGCTATTATGGCAATGTCGGCGTCCGGAAAGCATTCACTCGACTCCCTCACACCCGTCGGCTTAATCCTTTCAAGATCAGCTGAGCCCTCCTGTCACCGGACCACCCGGGTGATGAGAGACGCTGCGTGGGAAGTCCGCGTGTGAAGGAATAGCAACTTTTCACCGCACACAATTAGAGAGGAAAATCGAATTAATCAGAGTAAGATAGAAACATGAGAGGGGGCTTCTGCCACCTCTCAACTGACGTTCAGTGGATTACTACTATCTTGTTCCAGATCCTAAAGGGCTTTGAAGATAGCGAAAATTTAGCCATACCAAAAGCCAAGGACACCCTGAAATATTACAGCATGTTACACAGCCTATCTTTCATCCGAGCGCACTTGAGTGGCCTTCCAGACCTAATTGAGAAACTTGAGACTCGTAACATGGAAGTTACGAAGGCAGTGGCCCTCATTGAAGGACTCAGAACACAGAGCAAGAGTTGGCCAGGTCCGATTGGTGAGAGACTTAGAAGAAAATTGGATGCAGTTCTTCATATAAATCCTGGTTGGCCTACGATTCAGAAGATTGCTCAGTTACTGGAAGGAGAGAAATGCTCCGAGAATCTAGATGATTTCAAGTCATCTGATGTTGCTGCTCTTAAATTTTTACCTGTAGTGTCATGTGATGTTAAACGATCATTTTCAAGATTGAAATGTTATTATCTGACAACAGGGAAAATTTTCATGTAGAGAATATGGAAAAGATGTTGGTAGTTCAAACAAACTTTAATTTTTAGAATTTACCAAACTTATCGGGTAAGTACCTACACTATACTTCATTTTATTCATTGAATTATAGCCATTATTGAAAATATTTGATGTTTATTGATTTATTTTCCCAAGTAAGAAGTATATTTTAAAGAATTTATGTAAGAGAAATGCATAATTAAAGAATTTTTGGCTGCATATTTAAATGCATATATTGGTAGTAAGAGCATATTTTAACTGCATTTTTCGAGGAGTATTGGTGCATATTTCGTGGATTTTAAGTGCATATCGATCCGAACACTAGTTATTATTAATGTAACGCCAACACAAAACACTCATTCACAGTACCTGACGACTGTAGAACAATTCAACGCCAGAATATCGCTTTACAACTAGAGCTGATGAATGTAGGTGCCTCTCATGTGCGACACCATGTGGTACTGTTTATCCATGGCGTGGCAACAGGGCTGCTTAATCAACCGAACTGCTGGCGGCGTGGTAGGGAAAGCCAGCTTGCCATTGGTGTTACCTGGGCAATGGTGTCATGTCCTCTCAGGTGAGCCAAACATCAAAAGTCGCAACCAATGTTAAACGCACTATAATAATGTTTACAGATATCCCATTATCTAACAATTTATATACTTACTGGTTTTCATTTTGCTTCCAGTAAGACACCCATGAAATATTTCCAGGGCCATGATTTTGTCCTGATACCCATCTAAATGCTTCAGCATTATTACATTTGGTACTATTCTTTCATATTAAGTCAAGTGATCAAGCTCAATTGAAAATACGGTGTTTTACCATTTATTGTGTAATGTTACAGACGTCACGGCTTGCTCATATATTTTCTACTGTGAACAGAAGGCTAAACTTCAATTCGTGATTCTGACTCTTGATGAAGCCTGTTTTCTTTCTCAGTCTCACATGTAATAGCAACCTAAGAAGTGTGCTTGTCATCTGAAAAGGAATGCCTTATGAGAAAAGCGATGAGACACTCTTGAGAATGTGGGTGCATGCTCCCTTATTTAACATCTGTACGTTCAACGCTGTGTGTGCAGTCTAAGAACGAGAGACAAGTGCAGAAAAGTCGCTTCCCCATCATGATTCTATCAAATGTCAACAAAAGCAGAGTGTGGAGATACAGCAGTTCACATTGCTATCTGCAGGTACCATTGAGTAGTGGGACAACAGGGGCACCAGTGCCTTTTGTTAGTGTGGGTTGCCTACACCTGCGGCAGGTATGCGCTCAGGGGTGCACCTATTGATCACCTTTGATTGACAGGTACTTAACCTACTGTTATGCTAAAAGGATTATTCCTTTCGGTTGACAGGTCCTTAACCCATTGTTCCCCCACCACCTCCCCCCTTCACACAACCCCTCAGGGACCCTCCAACCAATCCTCTTCTCCTCACAGCTCCAGGTACACTTTCAGGTCTGAGTTACTGGAATAGCCCCTTTCACACTTGTCAATTTCATTGACTACTTAATTAAATAGATCAATTAATTAACATCTCCACCTCTGGTAACACACCCCACCCCCTGGAAATTGGCAGGAGAAGGACTCGGTTGATCGGTCATTTGGAGGGCATTCCATTGCAGTTTACAAAATATTGTTTAAACAGTTTAGACAATGTATAGAATATCCTTTAATTATTTATGACAGTGTATGGAATATATTTATTTTGTTAATGAATTTGTTACGAAATCGATTGCAGCATATGGAATATTGTTTAAACAGTTTAGACAATGTGTGGAATATTGTTTATTTAAACAGTTTCCTCTTTGTTACCCACCCCCACAACATTAAACTATTTTACCGCATTTTACATCAAAAATTATGCAAATTAACCTAGTGTTCTGCACTTAACCTGCTGTTCTGCTCCATGTCACTTACACACCCACCACCTCTACTTAACTATTGTACCGCTAACAACATGTTGATATAAAATATTCATGGAAATTAATTATATAAATTGATTAAATCGAAGTTCTACACATGTGTGGGGTATTTTTCTAATTCCCAGCATTCTGTTGGTGGGGAAAATCGATAGAATATAGTTTAAATAAGAGATCGCTAGTAAAAAAAATTTGCCGCCACTCGACACTAACGTCACCACATCCTTTGCAGGGCCAGACATAGGCGAGCCACTGCCAGAGAGATGAACACTGGAACAAGAGTCGCCGCTCTCATGCTGCAGCCAGCAGGTCAAAGTCAGGTCATTTTTTGGATATACAGTTAGAATTCTTTGAGTGTTATACTGATACCACATGTCTATGTAAATAACAGCCAAATCTCCCTTTGGACGCGCTATAGAAATCTGTTGCTATGCTTCCCAGAATAACACAGGATGCAATCTTCCTTACAGCAATGTGATTGTCTGTTTATCTGAGTTGTATACTGGTTAATTTGTTAATAAGGTGATTTATTGCTCCAACCGAACTCAAAGTGCCAAATAGGAAGAGTTCATTCCAAGAAAAATATTCAGATGTATGGATCTTCATAAAACGAGGAGTGACTGTGAAGAAGAAGGTCTAATTTGTAAGTGTTATGAGATTATACTGTGGATGGGAGAAGATCAGATATTAAGGGTCATTTAGCTGATGTAAAGCGCAAATCAAACATTCACATTCACATTAGTGAACTATACTTTCGTGCAAATCTCCAAACTGTTTTATGTTTCCGAAGCCGTAAAAAAGAGTGACATTAGACGTAACAAAATCGACAGCAATTGTGAAATAATTCTTAGCCACCTACACTGTCCAACAAAAAGCAGCATCAAACAGTCCACAGATGTACTGCTGGTCCATAGTGTCCAACAGGTACAATATTTTGGCGATCAGACATGTAGCCATGGTGAGGTGCGCAGATGAACTGAGCTCCTGAGGGTGGGAGGCCGTCTAAAATCCCCTCCCCTCGCGAGGCGTTGTCTCCATGGTCCGCGCCCGCGTGTCAGGGGTCGGTGAGACGCTGGTGTCAGCAACTGTGGTGGCGTCGGTGTAATTGCCTCGTCTGCTCTAGTCGCCCGTTCATTTCCTTTGCTGAGCGTCTTTTTAATTAGACTCAATGCTGGTTCCCATGCCCTGCTGAGGTTGTCCCTGATACGAATTTCGATAGCCTCTCTAACGACGCTGTCCCAGTATTTAGATGTCTGTGCCAAGACCCTGGTATGTTGGTAGTCCATTTTGTGATTTTTGGACAAACAGTGCTCTGCGACCACCTATTTGTTGGGGTACCCAAGTCGAGTGTGCCTCTGATGCTCTCAGCAACGATCTTCCAATAAGAGTCTTTCCACATTGACACAGAATCTGGTATATGTCGGCCTTCTGCAAACCGAGATCGTGTGTGACACTTCCCAATAATCCTCTCGTTTTATTTAGTGGGTAAAAGACAGTTCCTACTCGGTGTTTCCTCAATATTCGATCTATTTTCCCTGATAGTGCGCCAATATACGGTCTGCAGGGAGTGGCTATCCCTTTCTCCGTGAATTCTTCCGTCTCCACACGCTGTACTGTAGTGGTGGGGCGGAGAGCGCGTCTGATCTGCCACTCCTAGAACCCGTTTTTCCGGAATACAGTTTTGAGGTGTTCCAGTTCTTAGGACAGACTCTCTGCATCAGAGATCGTGCGCACCCTGTGAACCAGTGTTTTTAGCACCCCATTTCTCTGCACAGGGTGGTGGCAGTTATCTTCTTCAAATCCTGCTAAATGATGAATCTTACAGGAAAATCAACGCTTACACCACAAAGAAGGTGGAGGACAAGTCTAGAGCTCTTCTCAATGACGCAGATTTAGCAGAGGGTGTCACCAAGAAATTGATACCTCAAGGACCTGTACCACCAAGACTTTATGGACTCCCTAACGTCCACAAAGAAGGGTGCCTTACGCTCAGTTGTCAGCAACATTAGGTCACCCACATAATTGCTGGTCAAGTATCTGGCAGAATTACTAAGCCCTTATGTGGGTAAATACCCTCATCACGTTCGTAATTCTGTGGATTTCGTAAAACGTCTCGACAACTTCAAGCTGAAAGACTCAGATATCCTGGTGACTTTTGACGTTTCATTATTCACTAGTCAGTTGAGTTTATTGTACAGAAATTTAACGAGAAGACGACCGACCTTTTCAAGCACGTTCTGACCTCCACATATTTTCTCTTTAATGGAGAATACTGTGAACAAACAGAAGAAGTCGCAATGGGGAGCCCGCTCTCGCCTGTGGTAGCGAATTTCAATATGGAGTAATTCGAGGAGGAAGCCGGCCGTGGTGGCCGAGCGGTTCTAGGCGCTTCAGTCTGGAACCGCGCGACTGCTACGGTCGCAGGTTCGAATCCTGCCTCGGGCATGGATGTGTGTGATGTCCTTAGGTTAGTTAGGTTTAAGTAGTTCTAAGTTCTAGGGGACTGATGACCTCCGATGTTAAGTCCCATAGTGCTCAGAGCCATTTTTTTGAATTCGAGGAGGAAGCTTTGGCGTCATCGAAATGGAAACCTACTTGTTTTCTACATTATGTGGTTGACACGTCCGTGATCTGGCCCCATGGAAGAGATAAGCTCCTAGACTTCCTTACACACCTGAACTTCATGCATCGGAACATCAAATTCACTATGGAGACCAAAGCAGAAGGAAGATTACCATTCCTGGACATCATGGTCAAAAGAAAAGCGGATTGTACCCTGGGCTATGGTTTATACAGGAAGAAAATGCACACCGACCTGTATTACCAAGCGGATAGCTGCCACCACCCTACACAGAGAAATGGGGTGCTAAAAACACTGGTTCACAGTAGAGATGGGGAATCCGCTCCTGAACTGATTCTTAGAGTTGAATCTTTCAAAGGAGTGAACAATCAGAAATTCAGAAAAAAAGAAAGGTAGCTCCAAACGTTTCCCACAGCAGAGAGAGAGAGAGAGACGGAGCATATCAGCGGGGCCTCTGCTGGTCAGAGCACACTGCACGCCACACAACACAGCCAGCGCCGGCCTCTGCCCTGCTTCTACCTTGGCTGCCTGCATTGTGCAGTGCCCCATTGGATTTTGTGTTTCACATATGCTGTGCCGTCTCTGTGCTTCCTCTGCCGCGTGCAGTGTCTGGCGCAGCTTAACTTAGCATCGCACTCCGTCGGCGATCGTTTCAGTCGCTCGTCCTGCCCTCTGGGCAGTTGATGCGAGCAACAGGACAGAGAGCCTCCTAGCGGAGAACATAAGAACTACTTGCAACAACCTGCTCGCAAGAGAATGGACGATTTGTCTCGGAGCGGGTGACTGGTGGCCGTTCACCGCTCCCCCCACCCTCAGAACTCGCCCGTTCAACGCTCACCCCACCGTTCTCGACTCTAGCCAGAGCGTTGAGCAAAGCAACTCAGGTGTCACTCTGTTCTCTGCGGTCTTAGCTCACGCAGTAATACAGCTCGCGGCTCGACCTGCTTGACTCAGCGCCCCTGCATCGGAGTTCGTCTCTACTGGATATTGTTCTTCGTAGTAATACTGATAATGGCGCCTTGCTAGGTCGTAGCAAATGACGTAGCTGAAGGCTATGCTAAGTATCGTCTCGGCAAATGAGAGCGTATTTTATCAGTGAACCATCGCTAGCAAAGTCGGTTGTACAACTGGAGCGAGTGCTAGGAAGTCTCTCTAGACCTGCCGTGTGGCTGCTCTCGGTGTGCAATTACTGATAGTGGCGACACGCGGGTCCAACGTATACTAACGGACCGCGGCCGATTTAAAGGCTACCACCTAGCAAGTGTGGTGTCTGGCGGTGACACCACAAATACAACTATGTGTATTACAATATTATGTTATGTATACATCATTTGTTTTTATTTTATTTTTATTTCTTTAAACTGATCAGATTAGGTTCCTGATGACTCCTCTTACTATAGGATTTTTATTATGGACACTCGAATTTACGCTTTAATTACGAGCGAACCGATAAACGTATCGCAAAAAGTGATACACCAATATTTTCCTTGTTTTATTCTGCGTAAGGCTATATGCAGCACTTTAGTCTTACAGTCAAATTTATATATATTTTTTTCTTATTCTGGTACGGATTTTGCGATTTTAGGCGTCTTCGGAAGGAAACGTTCACTTTAAAAATATATGGCTTGCGATGTATTTGTACAAAGTTAATTAAATTTTAATACATTATAGCCAAATATATTGTTAATGTAAATCTCAAGTTACAACATTTTCCGATCACCCAAAAAACCACGAGAGTGCAAAATAAATCAATAATCAAAAACTTTGTCATATCGTGGAAATTTCGATAAACAATACAAAATTCTTACTCATTATCTGTGTTACTTCAAAATAGGATCAAATAAGATCAAAATACAGGTATAGTACCGGAATAAACCAAGTTTAAAGGGTAATGCGCCTTCCATTTATTTTCTATTGTGAATGAATGGTGAGTCATGAAAAATAGCTAGTTCATTTCAGGGAGTGAACAGTCCTGATCCGATCTCTGAAAAGAACAGTTTTGCCCATCTCTAGTTCACAGGGCGCACGCCATCTCTGACACAGAGAGTCTGTCCCAAGAGCTGGAACACATGAAAACTATATTCTGGAAAAACGGGTACTTGGAATGGCAGATCAGACGCGCTCTCCGCCCCACCACTACAGTACAGCGTGTGGAGACGGAAGAATTCACGAAGAAAGAGATAGCCACTCCCTACAGACCACATACTGGCGCACTATCGGGGAAAATAGAACGAATATTGAGGAAACACTGAGTAGGAACTGTCTTTTACCCACTAAATAAAACGAGAGGATTATTGGGAAGTGTCACACACGATCTCGGTTTGCGGAAGGCCGACATATACCAGATTCTGTGTCAATGTGGAAAGACTGTTATTGGAAGATCGTTGCCGAGAACATTAGAAGCACACTCGATTTGGGTACGCCAACAAGTCGGTGGTCTCAGAGCACTGTTTGTCCGAAAATCACGAAATGGACTACCAACATACCAGGATCTTGGCACAGACATCTAAATACTGGGACAGCGTCGTTAGGGAGGCTATCGAAATTCGTACCAGGGACGGACTCATCAACCGAGATTGCGGCTACGACCTCAGCAGGATATGGGAACCAGCATTGAGTCTAATTAAAAAGACGTTCAGCAAAGGAAACGAACGGGCGACTAGGGCGGACGAGGCAATTACACCGACGCCACCACAGACGCCGACGCCAGCATCTCACTGGCCCCTGACGCGCGGGTGCGGACCGTGGAGACAACGCCTCGCGAGGGGAGGCAATTTTAGATGGCCGCCCACCCTCAGGAGCTCAGTTCATCTGCACGCCTGACCATGACGACATGTCTGATCGCCGAAATATTGTGCCCATTGGACACTATGGACCGGCAGTACACTCGTGGACTGTTCGAGCAAGAAATACGCCGGGAGGAACTGAAAAACACAAAAAGTACCATTCCATGTCTTCTAATCTTTCACGTTTTTAAGCTTAAGAGAAGTAGCCCACTTTGCCCGATTTTCAGTTTGAAAGAAATGTTCCGGTTCGTCAGACAGAAGTTGTGGCAACTCTACATATATAGGAAGCTGAACGTAAAGTTATTGCGAAATGGGAGGCGAGCATTACCTACATTCAATCTTATATTCGGTTTTGTCGATTAGTAAAAATTCCACAACCAGCTGGACACAGGCAGTGCTCCCAGACCGGCACAGACTTTCCCAGCGTGGTCAGACTGGCACCGACCTGTCCAGCGTGCTCAGACAAACATTCACCCGCTGGTGGAGTAGAATGCTGCATTCCTCTTGGCTCCTTAAGGGAAGTGGTGGGTTGATGGGGCATAGGGTATACAGGGTGAGTCACCTAACGTTACCGCTGGATATATTTCATAAACCACATCCAGTACTGACGAATCGATTCCACAGACCGAACGTGAGGAGAGGGGCTAGTGTAATTGGTTAATACAAACCATAAAAAAATGCACGGAAGTATGTTTTTTAACACAAACCTTTTTTTAAATGGAACCCCGTTAGTTTTGTTAGCACATCTGAACATATAAACAAATACGTAATCAGTGTCGTTTGTTGCATTGTAAAATGTTAATTACATCCGGAGAAATTGTAACCTAAAGTTGACGCTTGAGTACCACTCATCCGCTGTTCGATCGTGTGTATCGGAGAGCACCAAATTACGTAGGGATCCAAAGGGAGCGGTGATGGACCTTAGGTACAGAAGAGACTGGAACAGCACATTACGTCCACATGCTAACACCTTTTTATTGGTCTTTTTCACTGACGCACATGTACATTACCGTGAGGGGTGAGGTACACGTACACACGTGGTTTCCGTTTTCAATTACGGAGTGGAATAGAGTGTATCCCGACATGTCAGGCCAATAGATGTTCAATGTGGTGGCCATCATTTGCTGCACACAATTGCAATCTCTGGCGTAATGAATGTCGTACATCTGGTGTAATGTCACCGCAGGCTGCCACAATACGTTGTTTCGTATCCTCTGGGGTTGTAGGCACATCACGGTACACATTCTCCTTTAACGTACCCTACAGAAAGAAGTCCAGAGGTGTAAGATCAGGAGAACGGGCTGACCAATTTATGCGTCCTCCACGTCCTATGAAACGCCCGTCGAACGTGTACCTCACCCCTCATGGTAATGTACATGTGCGTCAGTGAAAAAGACCAATAAAAAGGTGTTAGCATGTGGACGTAATGTGCTGTTCCAGTCTCTTCTGTACCTAAGGTCCGTCACCGCTCCCTTTGGATCCCTACGTAATTCGGTGCTCTCCGATACACACGATCGAACAGCGGAGGAGTGGTACTCAAGCGTCAATTTTAGGTTACAATTTCTCCGGATGTAATTAACATTTTGCAATGCAACAAACGGCACTGATTACGTATTTGTTTATATGTGCGGATGTGCTAACAAAACTAACGGGGTTCCATTAAAAGAAACGTAGGTTTGTGTTAAAAAACATACTTCCGTGCATTTTATTATGGTTTGTATTAACCAATTACACTAGCCCCTCTCCTCACGTTCGGTCTGTGGAATCGATTCGTCAGTATTTGATGTGGTTTACGAAATATATCCAGCGGTAATGTTAGGTGACTCACCCTGTATAAAGACCATTCTACCCCAGTCGTCCTCATTCTGTCGTCAACCACCGTAGTGTGAAGTCGATTGTCTTGTTCTCGCACGTGCTCATCAGTTTGCTCCTTTCTTGCGCGCATGTTAGCAGTTTAGGTACAAAAAAATGAAACGTTAGCAGTGGCATCGAACACCATCGGTAGTTGGAGTGGCGGCAAATGGCAGAGACCGTTAGTGCATGATGGGAAATTACCTGGTAAGTATAGATTCAAATCGGTACTGTAACTTTTCTCTCCAACCAAGAATTTCATAGTATTGAATACATTTCTTCTTCTTCTTGTTTCAGCACATATCCACTAACACCAAAGCGTGGATGAAATGAATCCCGTCGTGCAACAGCAGACACAGTGGCACCAGCTGCTCCAGCAGCAGCAGCATCGGCAGCATTGTAAGTATATACTCCATCTTGGTAGTACTGGTGTGACCAGCGAGTCCGTAGATGATTTCGAGCGATCAGAATCGATAACGGTAACTTTTTTTCGCTAAGAATTTCGTATTGAATACATGTCTTATTGTTTCAACATATATCCAGTTTGAAATTGATGAAGCTGAGGGGCGACAGTAACAGCAGTGGCAGCAACGACAGTGATTGCAGCTGCACCAGCAGCAGGAACAACAGCAGTGGCTGCAGCTGCAGCAGCAACAGCAACAGCAACAGCAGTGGCATCAGCTGTACCAGCAGCAGCAGTGGCATGAACTGCACCAGCATCAGCAGTATCATCGTAAGCAATATACACATCTTTCATCGAATGTGTAATGTGTTGCGACTAACGAGACTGGAGCTTAGCATGAAAGTATAGTTCACTAATTTCAAGTACAAAATGATGTTTAAGAGTATGACAGCACATTGCTAATTTCACTGCTGTTACTAATTACCCCTGTTTGAATGAATTAGAAACAAAGTATCTGTCCCTTTCTTTAAGTGCTTTCAGAGTGAATGTTTGATTTGCGCTTTACGTCAGATAAATGATCCTTAATATTTGATCTTCCCCCATCCACAATATAATCTCATAACATTTACAAATTAGACCTTCTTCTTCACAGTCACTCCTTCCTCGTTTTACGAAGATCCACACGACAGAATATTTTTCTTGGTATGAACTCTTCCTCTTCGGCACTTTGAGTTCACTTGGAGCAATAAATCACCTTATTAACAAATTAACCGGTATACGACTCATACGACTCAGATAACCACGTTGCTGCAAAGCTTAAACTAGAGTGACATAAGGGACACTGATAATGGTTCATCAGTTGACATCGCGCATTCGAATCATAGTGCTTAAAGCGGGGCTCATACTTTGAAACACGTAGGGTGGCATATAAAACATGTATCACATAGTAATGGTACAAGTTGTGTAGGGAATATGTAGTAATCAAAAGCGTTCACCTGGCGACGACTCTTTATTAGTTTCATATAAATATCCGAGAACACATTACACACATTTCTTGATTTCACCCACTCAAACACGTTGTAGGCAGTTACATTCTCTTTTCCCGCGAATCCGTAGTCCTCAAAGTTAATTGTCGTAACATATTAAGGAAGTAAGAGCTATAGAATACTTTTTGTAATGTGTGGCTACAGCTCTTTTGTTGAACAAGCAGTGTTGCGCAGTCACTATCCCCCTTAAATAGCGGTAACTAAAGCATGACCATACTTTGCACACTACACACATTACCACTCCTGAGAACTACGGCATTACCTTATTCGCAGACATCCAGCACACGCTTGAAGTTGAATAACTGATTGACGATGGATTCATAATTCGGTTCCATAAAGCTAGTACGCTGAAAGGGACAAATAGAAGTGCGTGTAATAAAGCATTCTTTGCATTGAGGCCTGTTTCTGTATAACATGATATTCCTTTTTGGAAATTCAGCTCCCGCACACACATGTTGTAGGATCTGAACAGGGCTGTATCATTAAGTCATGTAACAGACAAAATCTATGTATGATGCTCTAACAGGCTCTTTTGTTTTTTCGTAACAAACTCAATTTTGCCAGCTGAAACAACAGATCTGTCTCGCTGTGATCCTCCTCCTGCTCCAAAGTGTTAAACAGGTATGGTGCTTAGCAACATTAACTTAAAAATGTGCTTAGACTACAACAGTTTTGAGGTTTCTCCACCCATCTGCTCTACCCATGAAAATTAACTCCAAATGAACGTACTCTAGTATATTTTGCAGTCACAGTGATTTCTTAGTCAAGGGAAAATTGTGTGATCTGGTTGTGGAAGCTATGCATGGAACACACTGACACAAATCCCAGCTTGGCGGTCTGAATATATAAAAAACGCCATTGTGTGTTGGCTGGGTTTACAAGTATCGAAAATACCAAAAGGTTTCGTGGAAGTGGTGAAATCGATAACCCAAAAAGACTCTAGGACTTTTTTAAATTTTAATTACGTCCTATATTCATCGACAAATATGTGATGGCAGGAAGCTTTTCTGCAGTTTGAAACCGACACACAGCTGGTGCAAATGTGGACGTATCTTTTTTTTTATACACGTGTAATTGATAGAAGTGTTATGCTGCTGCTTGAATGTAAAGGTACTATGGCTTATGTTCCGACATATCACTGGACGTTTGTGGGCAGTAATCAAAGTACTATTTACGTAAAACAGAAAAATACGTATGTCTATTCGTAAGGGAAGGATACATTTGAAGTGGTGTTGTGATTTCAACGCATTGAGGAATATATCCGAACGTAAGGGATGATAGATTCATTTCGTAAACAGCTGCACAATATAGCAATGCAAGGGCTCAACTGGACCTGCTGTAGTGTACAAACCGGACGGGCAATATGGCTGTAAGAAAAAACGTCCCCTCATCGGCACTTCTACGCGTACCCTCGTATTTTCCTTGTCATATTATCGACAATGATGTTGATTACAGTACACCAACCTGCATCAGTGATATCTTTCCAACCCTTTCGCCTGCGGGAGCGTTGTTGATTATCACATAGTGCTGGACGCCTGTGCTTTATGACACTTGTTTCAGAGGGTTTGGCAGGATGCAGCACCTTTTGGAAGAACTGACTGGAAAACTTAAACGTCAAATAATTTAGTAGAACTGAAGAGATTCGAGGGCTGTAGCTGGTGTGAATATGGGCATTCCATAATTTTTTCAGGTGCTGTACACATATAAACGATCTGAAATGCGTATATGTTGCAGTGTAAAGTTTTGTGGCTTATGTTCTGGCATGCCCAGAGAAAATGACTGTGTATCTATCATGAGGGAGGTATAGATTCAGCACATTGATAGCCATAAGGGGAATGAAAGATTTTTTTTCACGTGGAAAATTATGTGCGCTGTATGTATTGAGATTCGTTCCAGAGCCACAGCTGTCAAGTGGAGACATTTCCAGTACATTGCTCCATGTCAGACTGTAGCATCAATCCTAATATTTAATTGTAGTTGCATTGATAAGTATGTGCCTGGTTCCTAATATTCTTGTGAGTCTGGAGATGGCTGTGGAAAGCACAGCAGCAAGCATTTAGGTCGGGGCCGGAAATAGCATTTCTGCGGACACCTTCGTTCCAAGCTGGGTGTTGCCTATCTTTTGTACTCCAGTTCAGGGAGTCCGAGAAACCATCCAGCTTGTGATGATTTGGCTCGCGGCTCCCGCTGGACAGGTAAATGGTGAACTAATATCCAGTTTGCATTGAGTCACATTCGGGAGAACGTGTGTCGCATGTATAGAGAAGATTGAACACAATGAGTGTTTGCACTGGGAGTATTGATAGCGTTCGAACTACAACCATTCAGGTCCTCCTGGGGTGGGAGCTCGACCACGGCCACGGCTGCAGTCATGGGCCGCATTTACAGCGGCAGTTTCCTCCGTCGGCGCTGCTCTGCAGTATGGTGAGTACGTGGGATGTATCTGACGATCTGTGGGCCACTTTTGCCGGGTTTAACTGTCAGTACAATATGGTGATGCGTACAAAATAGTTTTTTACCGCTGAAAGTCTCGTCTGCAGAAAAAAATAGGGAGACAGTGCTTCCACACTGGCAGCATCAGTAATTTGGCGGGTAAATTCAGCAAGAGCCAATCAGAATGCTCCATTCATTCACAAGTCATCCTTTGTTCTGGGTCATAGCAGCCCCTACGGACTGATTTGAACGAGATAGGGGCAAGGTATCTATGAAAAGTTCTGAGTAGGCAAGTGCTCAAGGACAAATTGAAGCAGACCATCCATCTCTGGCGTGATGCTGTTCCTCATCCGCCACTGTGGCATTAGGACATCTTCAGACCAGTAGCTATAGGACACCGAAAACTCCAGCCACGCTACACACACATCTGTCAACCATACTAGACAGGTAAACACGTGCGTGCAGCCAGGTGTGTCGCATGTGGGACGGGATGTCCTGTTAGGATTGCTAGGAAGATTGCATCCTATGTTATTCTCGGAAGCATAGCAACAGATTTCCATAGCGCGCCCAGAGGGAGTTTTGGCTGTTATTTACATAGACATGTGACATCAGTATAACACTCAAAGAATTCTAACTGTATATCCGAAAATGGACCCGACTTTCACCTGCTGGCTGCAGAAGGCAGTGGCATGAGAGCGGTGGCTCACACCCTGGTGTTCATCTCTCTAGCGGTGGCTTGCGTTTGTCTTGCCTGCAAAGCATGTGTAAGCAGTTAGTGGCGTTGGCGTCAGGTGGCGGGATGTTTTTTAATTAGCAATCTCTTTTTTAAACTGTATTCCAACGATTTCCCCCACCAATAGGACGCTGGGAATTTACAAAAAAAACTACCCCACACATGTGAAGAATATCGATTTAATTAATTTGCATAATTAATTTGTATGAATCTTTTATATCAAAGTGGTGTTACCGGTACAATAGTTAAGGGGAGGGGTGAGTGGGTGAGTGACATGGAGCAGAACAGCAGGTTAACTGCAGAACAAGGAGTAAATTTGGATATATTGTTTTATGTAAAACGCAGTACAATAGCTTAAGGGGGTTGGGGTGGGTGACAAAGAAGAGTGTGTGAGAAACGGCGTTCAAAGGCATGTGAAATTCGAAAAGTGGACCAGAAAATGGTGGGAGGACATAACAAATTACATAATTTGGTATCAAAGGCGGTACAATAGTTTAAGGGGATGGGGATGGCATGGAAAACCACGTAACAGAACAATAGGTTAAGTGCTGTCAAAGGGCTGAACATTAGGTTAAGACACCCAGAGTACAGTGCCAAACATTACGTTACGCAACATGTTTGCCCCCATGTAATTACTTCTTGCAAGACCTACATCTTTCAAACAGCAGAGAGTGATGAGCAAGACAAATTCAACCCCCACAAACTGAATTTTAGTAAATAAACAATATCCACTTGAATTTCCTGTTATGAGATCCTTCCTCTCCACCACAGAGCACCAATTTCGACATATCCCATACACTGCCTTGAATCTCATAAATTGTTTAAATAAACAATATTCCACACATTTTCTAAATTGTTTAAACAATATTCCATCCATGGGAATCGATTGACCGACAAATTCTTTAGCTAGATAAATAATCTGTATTCAATAAACTGCCAGAAATAATTAATCAATGTTCTATACATTGGCTTAAATGTTTGAACAGTATTCTATAAACTGCAATCGAATTCTCTCAAAATGACCAATCAACTGAGTCTTTCTCCCTCCAATTTCCGGGGGGGGGGGGGGAGTTACCAAAGGGGTAGGGGTTAATTAATTCATCAATTTAATTAAGTAGTCAATCAAATTCAATCAAATTGATAAGAGTCAGAGGGGCTATTCCAATAACTCAGACCTGAATGTGTCCCGGTAGCAGTGAGGAGGAGAGGATTGGTTGGAGGGTTCCTGAGGGGTTGTGGGGAGGGTGGAGATGGTGGGGGATCAATAGGTTAAGGACCTGTCAATCAAAAGGAAGGATCCTTTTAGCAGAACAATAGGTTAAGTACTTGTCAATCAAAGGAGATCAATAGGTTTGCCCCTGAGTGCATAACTGCCCCTGATGTAGGCAACCTGCACTCACAAAACGTGCTGGTGCCCCTGTTGTCCAACTACTCCATTGCCTACTGATTATGACAAATTGTTGTTTATGTAGCGAACTTCGCGGAATTCGTGTCACTGGAGGGCACTCAGAGTGTAGTCAATAAATAACGAGGGTAATTCTGAAAGTAACTTCCATTTGGCTGCCAAAGAAACGTTGACATACTCGTATATTACAACTTATTTGTACTTAAAAGTTGAAGTTACAACCTTAAACTACTTCTTGACGTAATTTACACTGAGATTAAGCACTCCACTGAGTGATGGACTAGCTTCTGTATTTGTCATCAGCAACCTTACGTTTAGACGGTGCCTTGAATATGATTATAATGTGAGATAGGTTGCGAAGGTAATCAAGTTTTCATTCCATTGAGGCAAGGAGGTGGGAGCGAAATCAGCTCTGTACAGAGAATTACCAAAGAGCTGCTATCTGAAACTTGTCAAGTTTTATCGTGGATAGTTCTCTTGCATCTAACTGTGCTGAAACTCAACGCACTACGTCGTTTGTTTTAAATTGCTATTTGTGCCTTATTTTAAATGATGCATTGTGCTTTATTAATTCACTAACTTTACTAATTGACTGAACTGAGACTGCATCTCCACCTTATGAAAATAAAATAAAAAGTAATTGCTTGCAATAGCAGAACATAGTTTAGGAACTTCTGTTATTAGTACGAACTTAACTACTACAGCCACCAGTATATTCCACCAAGTAGGTGGAATTAACGTATGATTTTTATAAATAAACCTTATGATAAATGAAAATTATTAAAATATATTAATAATATTGACTCCTAATGTACTGGATAGCATCACAATAAACTTTCAGGTACCATCCACCTCTCTGCCTGCCAATGTTGATACGATAGCAGGCCACGACAGTGAACTAGGAGAAGAACATAATGACATGGGTGATGCAGGCGAAGGGTGACATTCCAGATCAATAGGGTTTCACTTCGGTTTTTGTTCTATTGCTGCTTTCACACTAAATATGTCATCATTCACACTTTCACCTGCTCTCACGCTTACGCTGGGTATATGACACGCTCGGGGCCTGTTCCGTTGAACCCTCTAATGCCTATGAAACTTCCTGGCAGATTATAACTGTGGGCCGGACCGAGGCTCGAACTCGGGACCTTTGCCTTTCGCGGGCAAGTGCTCTACCAACTGGGCTACCCAAGCACGACTCACGCCCCGTCCTCACGGCTTTACTTCCACCAGTACCACTTCTCCTACCTTCCAAACTTTACAGAAGCTCTCCTCATTCTGGAAACATCCCCCAGGCTGTGGCTAAGCCATGTCTCCGCAAAACCTTTCTTTCAGGTGTGCTAGTTCTGCAAGGTTCGCTTCTGCAAAGTTTGGAAGGTAGGAGACGAGGTGCTGGCGGAAGTAAAGCTGTGAGGACGTGGCGTCAGTCGTGCTTGGGTAGCTCAGTTGGTAGAGCACTTGCCCGCGAAAGGCAAAGGTGCCGAGTTCGAGTCTCGGTCCGGCACACAGTTTTAATCTGCCAGGAAGTTTCATATCAGCACACACTCCGCTGCAGAGTGAAAATCTCGTTCTGTCTTCTAATGCCTAAATAAGTAAACGGTATAAAATAGATTATAAATGACGTTGCCATGCTATTACTGCTTCACACAACTGTGTTTGCAATTACAAAATTTAATGAATATTCTTGTATCGTCTCTGTTGTTTCCCTAAATCGATAAAGGGGAATCCTGTGAAGGTTTCTTTGAAAGGGGCACAGCCGATTTGCTTCCGCACTCTTGTCCAATCCGATCTTGTGCTCTGTCTCTAGTGACGTTGTCGTAGATGGCACATTAAAACTTAACCACTCTTTCTATAAGAGACGATCAAAAAGTTTCCGTTCGAAGACCGTACATTACAGAATCATTATGACAATCACGCAAAATTGCCGTGGACATAGAGGGAATCATCCCACCGACGCACCATATCGAAGATACCCGTTTGGTATAACCCTGCGCCATGCTGGTGAGGACGTCCGTAACTGCCTGCTGCACATCCTCGTCCTACAGAATCGTCCACCCTTCAAGGCGTTTCTTCGGGGACCGAACGCGTGATGATCGCTCGGGGAGAGATCAGGACTAAATGGCGGGTGCTCGAGTGTCTTCCACTTGAGTTGGCTTAACTTGTGCGATACGACATTTGCGATAAGGGGACGTGCGCTATCATGAAGCAGCTGCACCCCTTGTAGCGCATCGCTCCACAACGGTGGTTTTCGAATGACATGCTGGCCTATACACATTCTTCATTCACAGATAGATGTCTACCGGTGTTTGTCCTTCTGCAGCCAAGGAAAGAAAAACAACACGCTGGTCCTGTTTGGACGCATTTAATAATAACGTCGCCATAGTTCATCTTCCACATTTACTGCACGCACCTCGGAAAGACACGAATGCCACACTAATCCCTAGCCAATATGTCGGTGCTTATATACTCGCAAAGGAGTCGGACTACGTTTCATATACGCTGCTGCAACACCCTAAAACAGAAACTATTTGATCGCCCCTGTCCGTATATCCGAAAACAATGGACTCAGATCGATCCTTACGAGTATCGAGTACATTTGATTAACTTACGGTACCTACCGTCTCATTCTAAGAACGCCTCCCTGCAGTATTATCTAAACATTGGCATTGAGCTGTTTCTTAAGCGTACAAGGAGTGCAGGTGAACATAGAATCCCAAATGGCATAAATTTTACAGACATAATGGACACACCAAGCCGTATGACATCAATGGTTCGACTGACTACGAAACAAACTATCGTTGGTAGATTTGGCAGTTTTATAAATGTTGCAAAACTTTATCGTCGTCAGTGTAGGTTGCTTTGGGGAGAATAAAGGAAATTATTTTGGTATTTTTTCTTTGTTCTGTTGTATTATTCAACTTCTTAAACGTACTTTTATATATGCACGTTAACATACACATGCATTGGCTTATACTGCGTTTCAGATTCCAGTTTACAATGTTACTTAATTTGAGTCTGTCATCCCTTACAGCCCCGCATTTCGCGAAAAATAATATCTTCGTGGCACATATATGCATGTATAAATCAACAAATATGCGTAAATGTGACTGATAACTGTTTTCTTGAACTGTTTCTAGTTATGTAGCAGTCCCAGTGCTTTTTCATCATTCAAAAATGGTTCAAATGGCTCTGAGCACTATGGGACTTAACATCTGTGGTCATCAGTCCCCTAGAACTTAGAACTACTTAAACCTAACTAACCTAAGGACATCACACACATCCATGCCGGAGGCAGGATTCGAACCTGCGACCGTAGCGGTCACGCGGTTCCAGACTGCGCGCCTAGAACCGCTAGACCACCGCGGCCGGCTTTCATCATTCACTGTGCACAAAAATTATTGCAGTAGTTTTAGTTAGGTATGGTTGTGACAACTCATATTTTCCTTGTTATTTAAAAAGTTAAAAAGAGAGAACTGGAGCTCGGCAAGAGCAATTTACCGAGAAGAATTACCTAGAGTGCAAATCCAGAAAACACTGTCGGCTTCTCGTCATTACGTTCTTCCATTACGTCCGCCTTTGAGAGCATATCATTTACTACAGATGTGGAACAGACGCTGTAAGGAATTCGGAGAACCCATGAAGAATTATATGATTTGGAATTAATAAGTGTTAAAGAGATCGATTACTACCTCTTAAAACAATAGCAACCACGTATTAACTGCATGGCTGTGACATTACTGTTATATGGTATAGGTCCACGTGTATGTCCCTGGAAGGCACAAACCCTCAACACAACATTCGGCAACGGTCTCCCATTGTTGACGGAGCACTTACGCGATCTTCTCCAGAAGAGCTTCAATGCTTAATGTTACCACGGAAAACCATTAGCCGCTGGGGATGTGAGAAACTGTGGGCAGGGCTGAAGAAGCAGCGCACGCGTCGGTTCTCACCTCGTGGTATCATTGTGGGACGAAGTGCACTGGTGACTGCACGTGTGAGAATAGCTTTTGTAGTTCTTCCATGTGTAACACAGAAGAAAAGACAGAAAAACATTTCTTATTATTGAATTTTTCTATTGAGATAATGTGTTTAGTTCTGAAATATTTCAGTTCTCGACGGATGTGTAATGTTTTCGTATTCTCGTTAACACTCCTTAGTACAATCGTTATGCTTATCAACAGCTATAAAATTGTGAACAGTATTAGTCAGTAGTACGGCAGTGCTCTTTAGCAGACTGAAAAATTAAACGCAAAAATGAAACATTCCTTCTGTCTTACTCGACAGCATCTCTGTAATTGTACACCGCACTGTTCGTAAATAAACCTCGAAGTATACTTTCAGTACTCTTACGGAAGTAACCACGTTTGAGGACGATATTCATTTAATCAAATTAATCGGGATTTTATTGCTGATTGGCTGCGTTTTTATTGGTAGTTTCAAGGAATTACATCTGAACTCAGAGAAATGTTAGAACAAATGGTGTTATTTCAGTCTTCTAAAATTATTTACGGTCTGTATCGCTTAATACTATTAAAAATTAGATAATATTGTTATTCTGTTTATCGATATTTATTTTGCTCTATGTGGTCTCGGCATTTGCACTTTTACCAAAACCCTGAAAAGACATGCATTTTTGACTTCCGTAGATTATTTTTCATTACGTACCCATGGCATCCAGTGAAAGGAAAATATTTCGACTAACCTTCCCCCCATGAACCATGGACGTTGCCGTTGGTGGGAAGGTTTCCGTGCCTCAGCAGTACAGATAGCCTTACCGTAGGTGCAACCACAACGGAGGGGTATCCGTTGAGACGCCAGACAAACGTGTGGTTCCTGAAGAGGGGCAGCAGCCTTTTCAGTAGTTGCAGGGGCAACAGTCTGGATGATTGACTGATCTCGCCTTTTAACATTAACCAAAACGGCCTTGCTGTGCTGGTACTGCGAACGGCTGAAAGCAAGGGGAAACTACGGCCGTAATTTTTCCCGAGGACATGCAGCTTTACTGTGTGGTTAAATGATGATGGCGTTCTTTTGGGTAAAATATTCCGGAGGTAAAATAGTGCCCCATTCGGATATCCGGGAGGGGACTACTGAGAAGGACGTCGTTACTAGGAGAAAGAAAACTGGCGTTCTACGGATCGCAGCCTGGAATGTCAGAGCCCTTAATCGGGCAGGTAGGATAGAAAATTTAAAAACGGAAATGGTTAGGTTAAAGCTAGATATAGTGGGAATTAGTGAAGTTCGGTGGCAAGAGGAACAAGAGTTCTGTTCAGGTGAATACAGGATTATAAATACAAAATCAAATAGGCGTAATGCAGGAGTAGGTTTAATAATGAATGAAAAAATAGGAGCACAGGTAAGCTACTACAAACAACATAGTGAACGCTTTATTGTAGCAAAGATAGATACGAAGCCCAAGCCCACCACAGTAGTACAAGTTTATATGCCAACTAGCTCGCAGATGTCGAAGAGGTTGATGAAATGTATGATGAGATAAAAGAAATTATTCAGATAGTGAAGGGAGACAAAAATTTAATAGTCATGGGTGATTGTAATTCGATAGTAGGAAAAGGAAGAGAAGGAAAAGTAGTAGGTAAATATGGAATTGGGGTAAGGAATGATAGAGGAAGCCACCTGGTACAATTTTGCACAGAGCATAACTTAATCATAGCTAACACTTGGTTCAAGAATCATGGAAGAAGGTTGTATACGTGGAAGAAGCTTGGAGACACTGGAAGGTTTCAGATTGGTTATATAATGGTAAGACAGAGATTTAGGAACCAGGCTTTAAATTGTAAGACATTTCCAGGGACAGATCTGGCCTCTGACCACAATCTACTAGTTATGAACTGTAGATTGAAACTGAAGAAACTGCAAAAAGGTGGGAATTTAAGGAGATGGGACCTGGATAATCTTAAGGTACCAGAGGTTGTAGAGAGTTTCAGGGAGAGCATTAGGAAACGACTGACAAGAACGGAGGAAAGAAATATAGTACAAGAGGAATGTGTAGCTCTGAAAGATGAAATAATGAAGGCAGCAGAAGATCAAGTAGGTAAAAAGACGAGGGCTAGTAGAAATCCTTGGGTAACAGAAGAAATATTGAATTTAATTGATGAAAGGAGAAAATATAAAAGTGCAGTAAATGAAGCAGGCAAAAAGGAATACAAACGTCTCAAAAATGAGATCGACAGGAAGTGCAAAATGGCTAAGCAGGGATGGCTAGAGGACCAATATAAGGACGTAGAGGCTAGGTTCACTAGGGGTAAGATAGATACTGCCTACAGGAAAATTAAAGAGACCTTTGGCGAAAAAAGAACCACTTGCATGAATATCAAGAGCTCAGATGGAAACCCAGTTCTAAGCAAAGAAGGGAAAGCAGAAAGGTGGAAGGAGTATATAGAGGGTCTATACAAGGGGGATGTACTTGATTACAATATTATGGAAATGTAAGAGGACGTAGGTGAAGATGAAATGGGAGATATGAAACTGCGTGAAGAACTTGACAGAAAACGGAAAGACCTAAGTCGAAACAAGGCCCTGGGAGTAGACAACATTCCATTAGAACTACTGATAGCCTTAGGAGAGCCAGCCCTGACAAAACTCTACCATCTGGTGAGCAAGATGTATGAGTCCGGCGAAAGACCCTCAGACTTCAAAAAGGGTATTATAATTCCAATCCCAAAGAAAGCAGGCGTTGACAGATGTGAAAATTACCAAACTACCAGTTTAATACATCGCAGCTGCAAAATACTAACGCGAATTCTGTACAGAAGAATGGAAAAACTGGTAGAAGCCGACCTCGGGGAAGATCAGTTTGGATTCCATAGAAATGCTGGAACACGTGAGGCAATATTGACCCTACGACTTATCTTAGAAGATAGATTAAGGAAAGGCAAACCTACGTTTCTAGCATTTGTAGACCTAGAGAAAGCTTTTGACAATGTTGACTGGAATACTCTCTTTCAAATTCTGAAGGTGGCGAAAGGCTATTTACAATTTGTACAGAAACCCGATGGCAGTTATAAGAGTCGAGGGGCATGAAAGGGAAGCAGTACTTGGGAAAGGACGGAGACAGGATTGTAGCCTATACCCGATGTTATTCAATCTGTATATTGAGTAAGCAGTAAAGGAAACAAAAGAAAAATTCGGAGAAGGAATTAAAATCCATGGAGAAGAAATAAAAACTTTGAGGTTTGCCGATGACATTGTAATTCAGTCAGACAGCAAAGGACTTGGAAGAGCAGTTGAGCGGAATGGACAGTGTCTTGAAAGGAGGATATAAGACGAACATCAACTAAAGCAAAACGAGGATAATGGAATGTAGTCGAATTAAATCGGGTGATGCTGAGGGAATTAATTTAGGAAATGAGACACTTAAAGTAGTAGATGAGTTTTGCTATTTGGGGAGCAAAGTAACTGATGATGGTCGAAGTAGAGAGGATATAAAATGTAGACTGGCAATGGCAAGGAAATCGTTTCTGAAGAAGAGAAATTTGTTAACATCAAGTATAGATTTAAGTGTCAGGAAGTCGTTTCTGAAAGCATTTGTATGCAGTGTAGCCATGTATGGAAGTGAAACATGGGCGATAAATAGTTTAGAAATGAAGAGAATAGAAGCTTTCGCAATGTGGTGCTATAGAAGAATGCTGAAGATTAGATGGGTAGATCACGTAACTAATGAGGAGATACTGAATAGAATTGGGGAGAAGTGAAATTTGTGGCACAACCTAACTCGAAGAAGGGATCGGTTGGTAGCACAAGTTCGAGGTATCAAGAAATCACCAATTTAGTATTGGAGGGCAGCGTGGAGGGTAAAAATCGTAGAGGGAGACCAAGAGATGAATACACTAAGCAGATTCAGAAGGATGTAGGCTGCAGTACGTACTTGGACATGAAGAAGCTTGCACAGGATAGAGTAGCATGGAGAGCAGCATCGGACCAGTCTCTGGACTGAAGACCACAACAACAACAACAAGTTGATACTCATCGGTTTTTTTTCTTCTCTTCAAGGTTAGACTTGGACAGAATTAATTCTGATATCATTAATTTATGTCTTCCTACATCCGTTTTTCATTTTTGAGGGTAATTTTTGATTGTTTCTGGTAAATTATGTTCTGACATCTTTTGTTCAAAAATGGTTCAAATGGCTCTGAGCACTATGGGACTAAACATCTGAGGTCATCAGTCCCCTAGAACTTAGAACTACTTAAACCTAACTAACCTAAGGACATCACACACATCCATGCCCGAGGCAGGGTTCGAACCTGCGACCGCAGCGGTCGCGCGGTTCCAGACTGTAGTGCCTAGAACCTCTCGACCACTCCGGCCGGCAGACGTCTTTTGTAACTGTTCATACTACCTTCCGACGTTTCTTCTTCTTCTTTTAATTTCGACGATCACGCTGTTTCAACCGTGCTATTCCTTTTTCTTGTGCCCGGACTTTAAGCTGAGGTGACGAAAGTCATAGGACATCTCCTAACATCGCATCGGATCTCCTTTTACCCGGCGTAGTGCAGTAACTGGACTTCGCATGGACTCAACAAGTCGTTGGAAGTCCCCTGCGGAAATATGCAGCCATGCTGCCTCTGTTGCCGTCCACAGTTGTGAAAGCGCTGCCGGTGAAGGATTTTGTCCCTCTCGATTATGTCCCATAAATGTTCGATGAGTAGCCAAATCATTCACTAGGATTCTCCAGAATGTTTTTCAAATAATCGCGGACAACTGTGACCCAGTGACATGGTTCACTGTCATCTGGAACATGAAGTCCATGAACGGCTGCAAGTGGTCTCCAAATATCCGAACATAACTATTCCCAGTCAATGACTGGTTCGCCTGGACCAGAGGACCCAGTCCATTCCGCCCACACCATTATGGAACCACCACCAGCTTACACAGTGCCTTGTTGACAACCTGGATCCATGGCTTCGTGGGGTCCGCCCCACACTCGTACCCTACTCTCAACTCTTATCAACTGAAATCAGAACTCTGAACAGGCCACGGGTTTACAGTCATCTAGGCTCCAACTGATATGGTCACAAGCCCAAGAGAGTGGCTGTAGATGATGTCGTGCTGTTAGGAAAGGCATTCTCGTCTGTCGTCTGCTGCCATAGGCCGTTAACACTAAATTTGGCCGCACTGCCCTAACGGACACGTTCGTAGTGCGTCCCATATTGTTTTTTGCGGCTGTTTTGCACAGTGTTACTTGCCTGTTAGTACTGAGAACTCTAAGCAAACGCCGCTACTTGCGGTAGGTAATGGAAGGCTTTCGGCCACTGTGTTGTCAGTGGTGAGAGGTAATGCCTGAAATTTGGTATTCTCGGTCACACGTGACCTCGGAATATTGAATTCCCTAACGATTTCCGAAATGGAAAGTCCCTTTAATCAAGCTTCAATTACCATACCGCATTTCAGTGTCTGTTAATTCCAGTCGTGCTGCCATAATCACGTCGGGAACCTTTTCACTTGAATCGCCTGAGTGGAAATGACAGCTGCGCTAACGCATTGCCCTTTTATACGCGACACTACCACCGTTTGTATGTGTGTATATCGCTATTCCTACACTGTTGTCACCTCCGTGTCACTTTGGCCCTGTATTACTGCATTATTTTCCAATGTTGTGTCTACCTCGCTTTAATCTCCTTTGCGTCAGTTTTTAGTTTTGCCTGCGTTTGGAAACCAAAGTGCTCTTGAAGTTTCTTCTTAAATCGAATGCGTTTGTGGATATCCTCCTGCGTCATCCTCGCCTCATACAAGCCTCTTTCTACTTCGGTGAACCACGCCTCCTTAGTTTTCATCTGGAGAAAGAAGATCCGACTGTTCACCCTTGTAGGACTCACACAAGCAATGTAGTCTTATAAAACAATCCTACTTATACGAATGGTGTGTGTGAGCTTTTTTATATACAGGGTGGTCCATTGATCGTAACCGGACCAAATATCTCACGAAATAAGCGTCAAACAAAAAACCTAAAAAGAACGAAACTTGTCTGTCTTGAAGGGGGAAACCAGATGGCGCTATGGTTGGCCCGCTAGATGGCGCTGCCATAGGTCAAACGGATATCAACTGCGTTTTTTTAAATATGAACCCCCATTTTTATTACATATTCGCGCAGTATGTAGAAAGATATGAATGTTTTAGTTGGACCACTTTTTTCGCTTTATGATAGATGGCGCTGTAATAGTCACAAACATATGACTCACAATTTTAGACGAACAGTTGGTAACAGGTAGTTTTTTTTTAATTAAAAAACAGAACGTAGGTACGTTTGAACATTTTATTTCGGTTGTTCCAATGTGATACATGTACCTTTGTGAACTTATCATATCTGAGAACGCATGCTGTTACAGCGTGATTACCTGTAAATACCACTTAATGCAATAAATGCTCAAAATGATGTCCGTCAACCTCAATGCATTTGGCAATACGTGTAACGACATTCCTCTCAACAGCGAGTAGTTCGCCTTCCGTTATGTTCGCACATGCATTGACAATGCGCTGACGCATGTTGTCAGGCGTTGTCGGTGGATCACGATAGCAAATATCCTTCAACTTTCCCCACAGAAAGAAATCCGGGGACGTCAGATCCGGTGAACGTGCGAGCCAATCCACCTGTCATGAAATATGCTATTCAATACCGCTTCAACCGCACGCGAGCTATGTGCGAACACCCATCATGTCGGAAGTACATCGCCATTCTGTCATGCAGTGAAACATCTTGTAGTAACAGTAGAACATTACGTAGGAAATCAGCATACATTGCACCATTTACATTGCCATCGATAAAATGGGGGCCAATTATCCTTCCTCCCATAATGCCGCACCATACATTAACCCGCCAAAGTCGCTGATGTTCCACTTGTCGCAGCCATCCTGGATTTTACGTTGCATATTATGCTGGTTTACGTTACCGCTGTTGGTGAATGACGTTTCGTCGCTAAATAGAACGCGTGCAAAAAATCTGTCATCGTCCCGTAATTTCTCTTGTGCCCAGTGGCTGAACTGTACACCACGTTCAAAGTCGTCGCCATGCAATTCCTGGCGCATAGAAATATGGTACCGGTGCAATCGATGTTGATGTAGCATTCTCAACACTGACGTTTTTGAGATTCCCGATTCTCGCGCAATTTGTCTGCTACTGATGTGCGGATTAGCCGCGACAGCAGCTAAAAAATCTACTTGGGTATCATCATTTGTTGAAGGTCGTGGTTGACGTTTCACATGTGGCTGAACACTTCCTGTTTCCTTAAATAACGTAACTATCCGGCGAACGGTCCGGACACTTGGATGATGTCGTCCAGGATACCGAGCAGCATACATAGCACACGCCTGTTGGGCATTTTGATCACAATAGCCATACATCAACGTGATATCGACCTTCTCCGTAATTGGCAAACGGCCCATTTTAACACGGGTAATGTATCACGAAGCAAATACCGTCCGCACTGGCGGAATGTTACGTGATTCCACGTACTTATACGTTTGTGACTATTACAGGGCCATCTATCACAAAGCGGAAAAAGTGGTCCAAGTAAAACATTCATATTCCTTTACGTACTACACGAATATGTAATAAAAATGGGGATTCCTATTTTTAAAAAATGCAGTTGATATCCATTTGACCTATGGCAGCGCCATCTAGCGGGCCAACCATAGCGCCATCTGGTTTCCCCCTTCAAGCTAGACGAGTTTCGTTCTTTGTAGTTTTTTCGTTTGTTGCTTACTTCGTGAGATATTTGGCCCGGTCACTATCAATGGACCACCCTGTATATGTTGGGTTAATGGTTGTGTCGTCTTCTGAAATCATTATTTTCTTTCACTAGACCAAGAGTTTCCCTCAGGCCATGTATTTTTTCTCTTATTTATAATTTCTTGGTAGGAACGTTTTTGTTCATCCAAGGGATTCTGAGACACGTAGAGTTTCCGGTCGTATTATTGTACAGTAAGACTGAATATTGGCGGAAATGAATATTTGTTTCTTCTTGTAGATATTTTGAGATATTTGGTTATTTGATATACTGTTTCCATTTTTCTTATCCGCGATACAAATCATTCTTTATCGGAGGTGTTGGAATCTGTCCACTCTCCTAAGCATTTAAATTTCTCTGTTTGTTAGTTATCCCCTTAACCTACTCGTATAGCGTAACCTTGTGAAACCCAGACCTGGATCGAATCTGTGCGGTGGATTAATGACCGTGGGATGGTACACTGCCCAGGCTCAGTATGCTTTTTAGGTGTTTTCCCACGCAAATTCTGGGCTGGTCTCACAAATTCTGACTCAGAGAATTATATACACAACAGTTAAAATACATTAACACAGAGAACAGAGTTCACACGATTCACAGACAGATGGCGCACTCGATTTTCTTCCATTAGGTTACCATGACGATGTGGCGCCAGGAGGGGCTTCTGGCCACAGAGTTAAATAATGAAATACAATATTTCAAATTCTGGGACACTATACGCAGTACTAGACGAGATAAACGCTAGTGAAAATATGAAACAAAGTTAGATATGTTCTTCTTCTACTTTTACTTCTAGTATTCTAAGTACCGACGTGGTGTTTGTTATACACTACTGGCCATTAAAATTGCTACACCAAGAAGAAATGCAGATGATAAACGGGTATTCATTAGACAAATATATTATACTAGAACTGACATGTGATTACATTTGCACGCAATTTGGATGCGTAGATCCTGAGAAATCAGTACCCAGAACAACCACCTCTGGCCGTAATAACGACCTTGATACGCCTGGGCATTGAGTCAAACAGAGCTTGGATGGCGTGTACAGGTACAGCTGCCCACGCAGCTTCAACACGATACCACAGTTCATCAAGAGTAGTGACTGTGTAAGTAGGCTGTTTAGGTTTTTATATTGGTAACGCCACGTAGCGCTCTGTATGAAAATCACTGGCTGTGGCTGGTTGGCATTGTTGTAATACTCGCCATTGTAGTGTTGGGCAGTTGGCTGTTAACAGCGCGTAGCGTTGCGCAGTTGGAGGTGAGCCGCCAGCAGTGGTGGATGTGGGGAGAGAAATGGCAGAGTTTTGAGAGCGGATGATCTGGACTTGTGTCCATCAGAGACAGTACATTTGTAAGACTGGATGTCATGAACTGCTATATATATTATCACTTTTGAACACTATTAAGGTAAATACATTGTTTGTTCTCTATCAAAATCTTTCATTTGCTAACTATGCCTATCAGTAGTTAGTGCCTTCAGTAGTTTGAATCTTTTATTTAGCTGGCAGTAGTGGCGCTCGCTGTATTGCAGTAGTTCGAGTAACGAAGATTTTTGTGAGGTAAGTGATTTGTGAAAGGTATAGGTTAATGTTAGTCAGGGCCATTCTTTTGTAGGGATTATTTAAAGTCAGATTCCGTTGCGCTAAAAATATTGTGTGTCAGTTTAAACACATTCATGTATAATTTTTCTAAGGGGATGTTTCATATGTCGACCCTTAGCCGAGGATACCCGACTGGAATCTTCTGATTTTCTTTTTTTTTTTTTGTAGTTTGTGTAATTAGTGTAGCTATTGTTTATTGCTAGCACGTAATTATAGTTGTAGTTTTTCATTGTTGTACAATAAAACAGTTGTGACATGTATGTAGATTTGCACCAAGTATTTCACAGCTGCGCTTGCAATTAACGAGATATTATTTTCAGTGCTATGTTAATGTGTTTTCTTATTTTGCTCTTCATATTGTGCTTTTTTGTGTTGTTGTGTGAAATATTGTTGTTATATCCCAGCCAGTAATGCCACCCTAGCCCGCTGCCAAAAGGTTGGCAGCATCAAAGTCCGGACGCCGTCCGCATAAGCAGCGCCAGCGAGACAGGAAATCGCCGCAAGTCTGCGCGCGCCACCGCTGGCTTCTGGGTTCTTAAGCGCTGGAGTCGCGAGCGCTAGGACAGTTCTGTATTCGCCGCTCAGTTGTATGCTCGCCACCGAATTGTGTACTTGCTAGTCAGTTGTGTGTTCATCGCAGCAGAGTTGTTGTTTGTCGTCAGCCGACGCTGACCTAGCCGCTCCGACTCAAACTAGACAGATTTCTGTAGACCCGGAGTTCACTACTGTGTTTCTGTATCTTCGTTAATAAAGATAAGTACCGACTTTATTTAATCAGAGTGTTTGTGTTTTCATCTTTCTGTTCACTGTTCCAGCGGACCGGTCGGCCCGCTATTAAAAGTGTGGCGGTGACTTCGTAAGCCGTTTCTACAGCGAATTGTTTGTCGCTACGAACGCCGCCGCAAAACTGGCGACGAGGACTTCCGAACTCGTGTGCAGGGCTGGTTGAACTTGTTTCTGGTTATACTAATTATAGCGATAAAATTTTGGGGGCTGGTTTAATTTGTGTTCACTATGTCTGCCGAATTACAACAGTTGATCTTGTTACAGAGTCAGCAAATACAAAGTCTGGTGGAAGCAATCGCCAAACAAGCGGCTAATCCTCCAACACAAAAGGAACAAGCACAGGCAGCACCACCTTTCCGTGCTTTTGATGCATCAAGAGAAGAATGGCGAGAATATTTCGCGCAGTTGCAGGCGCACATGACAGTCTACAAAATCACAGGTACCGAGCGGCAGCTTTATTTAATTTCCACTGCAGGCGTGGAAGTCTATCGACTACTTTGTAAGTTGTTCCCGGAATTCCAGCCAGAAGCTTTAGACTATGACGTTGTTGTTAACAAGCTTGCTGAGTATTTCGAGTCGCGAGTTCATGTGGCAGCAGCCAGATTCAAGTTCTTCAGATTAAAGAAACTGCCACATCAATCTAATAAACAGTGGTTAACCGATTTACGGGGCCTCACCCGTCAGTGCCGATTTAATTGTGTGTGTGGAGCTTCCTACAGTGATGTCATGTTACGAGACGCTATTACTCAAAACATTGCAGATTCTCGTATTCGTGCTGCTATCTTAGAGACTGTGATGAACATCATTGAAGCCCAAGATACTTTTGACTATGCTGAGTGTGAGTTAGATCAGCCATGTATTTCTCAAATTGCCTGTGCTAAGCAAGTTCTGTCACGCCCGCGGCCCCACCGGCAGAGTCAGACTGTAAACACTAGCCGGCCGCGTCATGTTAAACACATTCGTCAGCCGCGTGTGCAAAATGATAGAGTTAAGTCTTGCCCTAAGTGTGTTCTTGCTAATCCACATGAACGTTGCCCGTTAAGAAACGCGGTTTGTCACTTTTGTCAAAGGAAAGGACACATCCAGACTGTTTTTTTGCGTAAACGCGAGAACAATTCTAGTGCTGCCCAGCCCATGGATATTCATGTTCTTCAAAGCCAGCCCGCCCAGAAGGTCGCGTTTAAAGACTCTTCCACGGTTCGTGTGGGTAATAAACTTGTTCGCAATAAGCCACCCACCCAGCCCTCTGCTATGCGACCCAAGCGTAATTCCAACGCTGTAAAAAGTAATGTACAGACTGCAAGTGAAGCGGGAGTTGTTGTTCCACCCGCCCAACCCACGAGTTGTCGTAAGCAGCGAACGCGCGCTACACGCGCTGCTTTTGTGTCTTCCGCCTCCACTGCGCCGATCCAGAGACAGTGTAATAAACTATTTGTGAAGCTACGCATCCAGGATAAGACCTTCAATTTTCAATTAGACACTGGTGCGTCTGTGACTCTCATAAATAGTGCTACGTATGCGGCTATCGGCCGCCCTAAACTTTCAGCGGCAAAACATTCTTTGGCTACTTATAGTGGAGAACAAATTCCTGTGTTAGGTGTATGTAGCGTGCCAGCCACATTCCGTGGCAATACAAAAACAGTTTCATTCACAGTGCTCCGCGCTACAGACAGTGTAAACATTTTCGGATTAGACTGTTTTGACTTGTTTGGCCTGTCTATCCAAGACAATCTGTTGCAAATTAATTCTGTTGTTGTTCCCCAAGACAGCATAACCGATTTGTGTAAACGATACAGTGACATATTTAAAGACGAACTAGGTTGTGCTGCGAACTTTGCCGCTCATATTACGTTAAAAGATAATGCTCAGCCTCGATTTTGTCGTGCTCGTCCAGTGCCTCACGCCCTCCGGGCACCTGTAGAAGATGAACTTCGTCGTTGGCAAAACAACGGTGTTATTCAACCCGTTTCAGCGAGCCAGTGGGCTTCTCCCTTAGTTATTATAAAGAAACCGTCTGGCAAGTTACGTTTGTGTGCTGATTTTAAGTCGACAGTTAATCCTCAGACTGTCATTGATTCTTTTCCTTTGCCGAGACCGGACGAGCTGATGGACAAGTTAGGGGAAGCTCGTTTCTTTTCCAAAATTGATCTCCGTGAAGCATATTTGCAATTGCCCCTCGACGAGCAATCACAACAGTATTTTGTCATAAACACGTCGTTGGGGTTGTTCCGTTTTCTGCGTTTGCCTTTTGGTTGTGCGTCAGATCCAGCTGTTTTTCAGCGTTTTTTGTCACAACTTCTGGCTAATGTGCCATCGTGTTGCAACTATTTAGACGATATTGTTGTGTCCGGTCGGACGCCTGCCGAACATTTCCGTAATTTGGAGTGTTTGTTTACAGTGTTGTCTCAGGCAGGCCTACGTTGCAACATCGATAAATGATCATTTTTCCTTACGGCGATGGAGTATCTGGGACATGTTATTAATGCTCAAGGCATTCATCCCTCCCAGTCACATTTAGCAGTTATTCGTGATTTGCCCGCCCCTCGCAATCTGCATGAATTGCAAGCAGTTCTTGGCAAATTGACATATTATATTAGGTTTATACCTAATGCATCACAGATTGCTGCACCGTTGCATCGTCTCCGCCGTAAGAATGTTCCGTTTGTGCGGTCAGCTGATTGCCAATCAGCCTTTCAGCAGCTTAAAGAGGCTTTATTGAATGATCGTTGTCTGGTCCATTACGACCCTAACAAGCCTCTGGTGTTAGCTTGTGATGCCTCTTCTTTTGGCCTCGGTGCTGTGTTGTCTCACCGAGTCGGTAACACTGAACGTCCTATTGCGTTCGCATCTAAATTGCTAAACAAAGCTCAGTGTAATTATAGCCAATTGGACAAGGAAGCGTTGGCTATTGTGTTCGGTGTCACAAAATTCCATCACTACCTCTATGGTAGACCATTCTATTTAGTAACAGATCAAAATCCCCTGACGTCACTGTTTCATCCGTCTAAACCAGTTCCTCAGCGGACAGCTCAGAGACTACGACGTTGGGCTCTTTTGTTATCACAATACCAGTATGAGATACTGTATCGCCCTACAGCTCAGCATGCAAACGCTGACGCGCTTTCTAGATTGCCTATTGCTGCGGATGATGTCTTCGATTCCTCTGACGACTCTTGCCATCAGATTGACGCCGATGAGCATCAATCCCTCCGGGATTTTCCGATTGATTATCGTCAGGTGGCACGTGAGACAGCTACGGATCCTCATCTGAGTTTACTATTACGTTTTGTTCAACGTGGTTGGCCGTCCAAGGCAAAGGACATATCGGATCCTGTGGTTCGTCGCTATTATCCGCAACGTCATCTGTTGTCTGTTTCGCACGGAGTTTTGCTGTTACGCACCGAGAATGACCAGCTTCGTGTAGTGGTTCCCCAAGTGCTCCAATCCAAGGTCCTCGACTTGTTGCATCAAGGTCATTGGGGAGTGGTCCGCACCAAGCAGCTTGCCCGCCGTCATTGTACATGAATCGGCATTGATAAGCAGATTACGCAGATGTCTACAGATTGTTCGACGTGTGCCGAACACCAAGCTGCTCCGCCTCAACGCTATTTTGAGTGGGCACGCCCTGCCGGTCCCTGGCAGCGAGTACATATTGATTTCGCTGGTCCATATTGGCGTTCTCGTTGGCTCATCGTGATAGATGCATTTAGTAATTTTCCGTTTGTTGTGCCCACGCAGTCTACAACGTCTGCACAAACTATACAGGCGTTGACTTCAATTTTTTGTATTGAGGGTCTTCCAGAAGTTTTAGTGTCTGACAATGGTCCACAATTTACCTCTGTTGAATTTAAATGTTTTTGTTCTGCCAATGGCATTCGCCATGTTCTTACTCCGCCGTTCCACCCTCAATCGAATGGTGCACCGGAACGTTTTGTCCGCACATTCAAGGATCATATGGACCGCCTTCGTGCTACGCACTCTCGTCAGCAGGCCCTCATCACGTTCCTGTCGTCGTACCGGACCACGCCACGCGACGGCCCATCGCCTGCGGAGCTTCTCCACGGCCGTCGTCATCGCACCCTACTACGGTTGTTGCACCCCCCGGATCGACCCGCCGCTTCTGAGCATCACACGCGTTTTCAGCGCAACGACGCCGTTTTTTTTCGGAGTTTATCACGGTCGCCGTCGTTGGGAACGTGGTACCGTGATAAATGTCCAGGGTCGCGGTTTTTACACTGTTCAAGGTGCTACTGGGGTGCACAACAGGCATCAGAACCAGTTGCGCCGCGCTGGCCGCCCGGATTCTGCCGCTCGTTCTTTGTCCACAGAATTGGTCCGCGGCGGGTTCCAGCCGCGCCTTCCGACTTCGCTGCCGCCCCCAGGGCAGCAGCAGCAGCCGTCGCCGCTACCACGCCGACAGCCCGTCCCGTTGATGCCTCCCGTGCAGCTTCATCCGGGAGCGCCCCAGGTGGTCGCTCCGGCGCCTGCGGTCCCTCTTCAGTCGCCACCGCCTTCGGAGCTGATGGACGTCGACCCCTCAGCCGGGCCGCCTTCCCAAGCGGTGGCTGTGCAGCCTGTCCTGCAGCCGCTTTCATTGGGCACCCCCAAGGCGTCTGACACCGCAGCGGCTTGTCCGGCGCCCACTCAGCAGCCGTCGACGCAGCGTCCCGACGCCCCGTCGCGTCCAGTACCAGAAGCTGCGCCCGTGGTCACAGGCGTGCACCCTGACCTCGGTTTTCAGTCGGTGTTTCCCGAGGCCCCGCGCAGCCAATGCTGGGGTGCGGACCGGGGACTGCCACCGGCAACAGTCTCCTCCCCGGTCTCTTCTGCTACGCCTGCGGCCAGACCCCTCCCCCGCCGTCGACGCTCGCCACGTCATTACTCAACGACGGTGCGGCGATTTGGGGGGGAGGAGTGTTATATCCTAGCCAGTAATGCCACCCGAGCCCGCTGCCAAAAGGTTGGCAGCATCAAAGTCCGGACGCCGTCCGCATAAGCAGCGCCAGCGAGACAGGAAATCGCCGCAAGTCTGCGCGCACCACCGCTGGCTTCTGGGTTCTTAAGCGCTGGAGTCGCGAGCGCTAGGACAGTTCTGTATTCGCCGCTCAGTTGTATGCTCGCCACCGAATTGTGTACTTGCTAGTCAGTTGTGTGTTCATCGCAGCAGAGTTGTTGTTTGTCGTCAGCCGACGCTGACCTAGCCGCTCCGACTCGAACTAGACAGATTTCTGTAGACCCGGAGTTCACTACTGTGTTTCTGTATCTTCGTTAATAAAGATAAGTACCGACTTTATTTAATCAGAGTGTTTGTGTTTTCATCTTTCTGTTCACTGTTCCAGCGGACCGGTCGGCCCGCTATTAAAAGTGTGGCGGTGACTTCGTAAGCCGTTTCTACAGCGAATTGTTTGTCGCTACAAACGCCGCCACAAAAATTGTGACAATAATGGCGTGTGAAAAACGTAATACTAGGCTCCAAAGTAAACTGAGAAATGACAGTGAAGACGAAAGCAGTGTGTTAGAGCCACCGAGTAATGAATTAACTAATGTTCGAAGTAGTAATTCGGTAATTGTGCATAGGGAAATGGAGCGGGCTGCAAACAATGGTGTAGACTGTGAAACAATTAGTGAACAGGGAAGCATTATCGATCGATCGGTCGGCAACAGCTCGCCTCAGGAATCCGAAATGACAGGACACAATCTTGCAAATACTGTAGATTCAGGTTTTGCGTCCTCACTGTTTTCTCAAATAAGTCAAGACACATTTTCTGCTTTTCAAAATGGGAATATTACCGGTTCAAATGCACTGCCGAATAGCACTGAGGAACATGTTTCAGACACCAGTGCATTGTTATTACAGTTAATGCAACAAATGGGACAAAGGCTACAAAAGTTAGACACAACGCTTGAACAAAATCAGAAACAAATGGGACAAAATTTTCAAAAGTTAGTCACAATGGAACAAAATCTTCGGAAGTTAGACATAATGGAACAAAATCTTCAAAAGTTAGACACCACACTTGAACAAACACGTGAAGATTTAACTACTGAGTTACATAACATTGAATCGAAATGTCAAAAAGTCTGTAATGACGTAAAAACACAAATTTGTGAGCATTTTCAACCTATTTTTTCGCGGCATGAAAATGCATTACAGAATCACGAAGCAGCCATAAATGAACTACAAACCATTGTTCATGAAAATCATGAGACCTTGTGGGAAAAAACTGACTCAGTTGCATCTACTGACTCGGTTACGCTACTTGCAAAAACTCAGGAAAACTTAAAGGACACAGTAGATACTCTGAAAATTGGTTCAGAAAGACACATGGAGGAAATTAGTTCATTATCAGAGAAAGTAGTCGAACTTTCGGATCAGCTAAATAATTTATCTACGAAGGTAGATGAAAATCTGAATGACGCAAAGTTTGGAATGTAGGAGACGAGATACTGGCAGAAGTAAAGCTGTGAGTACCGGGCGTGAGTCGTGCTTCGGTAGCTCAGATGGTAGAGCACTTGCCCACGAAATGCAAAGGCCCCAAGTTCGAGTCTCGGTCGGGCACACAGTTTTAATCTGCCAGGAAGTTTCATATCAGCGCACACTCCGCTGCAGAGTGAAAATCTCATTCTGGAAACATCCCCTAGGCTGTGGCTAAGCCATGTCTCTGCAATATCCTTTCTTTCAGGAGTGCTAGTTCTGCAAGGTTCGCAGGAGAGCTTCTGTAAAGTTTGGAAGGTAGGAGACGAAGTACTGGCAGAAGTAAAGCTGTGAGTACCAGGCGTGAGTCGTGCTTCAGTAGCTCAGATGGTAGAGCACTTGCCCGCGAAAGGCAAAGGCCCCGAGTTCGAGTCTCGGTCGGGCACACAGTTTTAATCTGCCAGGTAGTTTCATATCAGCGCACACTCCGCTGCAGAGTGAAAATCTCATTCTGGAAACATCCCCTAGGCTGTGGCTAAGCCATGTCTCTGCAATATCCTTTCTTTCAGGAGTGCTAGTTCTGCAAGGTTCGCAGGAGAGCTTCTGTAAAGTTTGGAAGGTAGGAGACGAGGTACTGGCAGAAGTAAAGCTGTGAGTACCGGGCATGAGTCGTGCTTTGGTAGCTCAGAGCACTTGCCCACGAAAGGCAAAGGCCCTGAGTTCGAGTCTCGGTCGGGCACACAGTTTTAATCTGCCAGGAAGTTTCATATCAGCGCACACTCCGCTGCAGAGTGAAAACCTCATTCTGGAAACATCCCCTAGGCTATGGCTAAACCATGTCTCCGCAATATCCTTTCTTTCAGGAGTGCTGGTTCTGCAAGGTTCGCAGGAGAGCTTCTGTAAAGTTAGGAAGGTAGGAGACGAGGTACTGGCAGAAGTAAAGCTGTGAGTACCAGGTGTGAGTCGTGCTTCAGTAGCTCAGATGGTAGAGCACTTGCCCGCGAAAGGCAAAGGCCCCGAGTTCGAGTCTCGGTCAGGCACACAGTTTTAATCTGCCAGGAAGTTTCATATCAGCGTACACTCCGCTGCAGAGTGAAAATCTCATTCTGAAATTCTCTCATTGTTTTGCACAAAAATCAGTATCTGTCAAACCCTTACAGCCCCTCAGAACTCATCCGCATTTCCTTAATCAAATTGCCTGAACATTTACGACATACTATTTTGGCAGGACGTTGCAAAGACGACATTGAAGCTTTTCATGGACTGTTACAAGAATTGGAAATTGACACTGACAATCGCGGATCGCGAAAACAGGAGCACAACAATTACAGGTCACAACCGTCACAATTCCGCGATGACAGAAGTAATAAATGGACACGACAAGGCTATTCTTACAACGTAAATCGTGACCAAAACAGACACCACCCTTATGACAACCATTGGCAGAATAATAGTTACAGAGAAAGATCGCACTTCTGTAGTAATGAATATGATAGAGATAACCATAGAAACAGACAATATGGGAACCAAAACAATTATTATCAGGGGAGACGGAATAACTTCAGACGCAACAGTTCAGCGCGCAGTTACGATTCAGGGAGAAATTCTCCACCACGTGACCGACAAGAAAGAAATTATGGAATCAACTGACATGACGACAGACGATATAATCATAACGACAGACCTGAATTTTATCAGAACTGGCGGGATTCAAACAGAGCAGGGCACTCTCGACAACGTGAATTTGTAGAAGTTAGATCTCCAAATCCTAATAACGACGCACGCCAACAAAGAGACAGACAATGACTTGCACCACAGGCAGCCACGTGCGCCGGCTGGCTCAGAGAAACATAACATAGACGCTAACTTTGAGAAAAATTTTAGCATTCCTGACCGACATGTACCCCATGATAATTGCGTTCAAGTTGAACCTCTGCGTACTAGGAAGAGTAACGGATTGCACCACATTTCACATTTAAAACCGTTTATTGAGAGATAATCTGCTTTTTAACTTGGTCTTTGCCATAAAATTTTTCACTTCACGTTACTAGTACAATTTTTCACACTGAGAAACTGTTAACATGTAACAATGTTTTGAAGTTAACTATCTAGCCTAGAACCTAGGGAACATATTTAGACAGTATTTACGAGTGCATTGTTATAGCGAACAGACGACACAGTGTTCTTGTGTGTGTACATTCTTGCTTGTTAGTTGCACGATTACGTAACGACTATAAGGCTCACATACTTAGAATATGTACCGGTACTGCTCATGAGATTTTAATAAACATTTTGGTTTACTTGAAAATACATTCTGGATTTAAAGTACTTTCTGAGAGATACCAGATGACACAGTGGTTAGTTTATTTGACAGCTACACGATTATATCACGACGCTACTAATGAGTGACACAATTTACATTGTTGCTTTTGCGGTGTATCTGTTTTATATCTGCACAGTTTTTCTGAATTCTTCTGGAAAGTAAAACTTGTTTTAGTTGTAACTTTTGTGGTATAGCTGCAATGAGACAGCCTTTTTCGTAGCACAACAATACATTACAGTATAGTACTTCCTTGATCACGGTACTGTACGTAATAACTACAATATCTCTACGCATAGCTTTTCGCCTTTGTTTATTATGAGGTAAGTACATTGACTTCCATAGAACTTTGCTTACAGAGGACGATAATTACGACACTTGGCACATTTTTTACCCTTAAGTAATGACAGAGATTGTCTTACAACAAGACACATAGTTTAGCGCTACAGTACACGTATTTGAGTGATTGATTTTTTACTTAAAACATTTATTTTTAAAAATTTTTTAATTACAAAGAAAGTTTTCCGTGATACATTTCATTCCATTGCTGTAATCCGTAACACCTGAGGGTATAATTACATTAACCCTCAGGGGGTACACGCCTACTTTGTGTACCATGTGTTTGGCAACCACAAGGAGCCCTAGCTAATATGGTATTTGCTTATATAACTTTACACATCGGTACCATATTTCTCTAACACAGAAGTACACAGCTATCTGATTATTTAACAGAGAAAGAAACAGATGTTTACGTAATTACATGGTTGGATAACTTCACACTTATGAAATTGTATTTTGTCTGTACTTTGTGAACTGTTCATATTTTTTCGGAACCATTGTGATACTATGAGAGCTTTGAATGATGTATTTGGTATGGGATAATGATTTTTAAAGTACGTTTCAGGTAGATGACACTATTGAAATGAGCAGAGAATTTTTTAGGTTTTGAAATTATTGCAGAAAGCTACGACATTTTTGAGATTTGACTGAGGTGTTATGATGTTATTATTATGACAACGATGTGTATTATGCTGTTGAGGTATATTTATGATCAATAAGCTGATGCTGTATGAGGAATTTGATTATGCTACGTATTTATTATGATGAAATATTGAAGAATTGTCGACGAATATGTATATGTGTTATAAGGTAAGGAATAATGAGTAGTGGCTAGGAACTCTGGTTTGTGAAAAAGGTTGTTGGAAACCAAGAATCGTACTTTAAGAGTTATGAAATGTATGTACATGCGTGAATGTATCACAACGCTGGCGAAAATTGTTTGGACACTGTTACATTCATAGGATTTTGTTTCTACACATTTGCAACGCAAATTCTCGACCTGTGAAATTTTTTATATGAGACTGTCACTGTAGTGCCAACTGGTGTCGTAAATATTTCGGTAAGAAAGCTAAATGACCTTGACGTAATGCGTTATGGGCGACCAGCTGTGCGAGTCGCCTGGAGAAAAAGCCATTAGGCGGAGAAAAAAAGAGACCATTAACCTCGCTATTGACATTCCTTTGTAGAAAGCATCACAAATATGACACGCTATTACTTGGAAACATATGATTATACTGTGGAGCACGTGCTTTGTGCTACTTGCTGTAATGCTTATGAATTGATGAGAAACATTTTACATCTATTGTCTTTCTAGTTGAGAGATCATTTTGTTTAATATCTGGTTTCCAGCTGTGTTGCAGCATTGGTTTTATAAAATCAAATTAAATGCATTTGCTAATGTGAACACTTTCTGCCAACAGATCTATTAAATAATAATTTTATGATCCAAATTCTTCGAAAAAGGAGTACTTGGAATGGAAAGAACAATAAGAAGGGATTAATAACAGTAACTGCATACATAATTTTCTTTTCAACTACTCGGTAATTTTTTATAGAATAAGTTTTTGTGGTGCACCACTTTAATGATATAGACATTAAGATGTGAATAGACATTTCCCTTATCTTTATTGTTGTCCTTAGTGTACTATTTTTTCTGCTTGAGCTTTGTCATGGTTGTATAAGTTATAGCATTTGCTGCTGCTGTTTGCCAGGCATAGTGCTACTGAATTTCACTTTGTATTACTCTGTTAAGCCAGTTTCACAACTGATTTATTTTTCTTTTTGCTGCACATTGGCTCATATTAGTGATAATGTAGCATTTGCTCTGCTAATTTATATTTATTGCTGCTTGCTTTGCCAATTTGCATTTTTTTCTCATTGCTGTTTGTGTTAGTTGTTTTGTGCTGCTGCATTGCCTCGTCCCTTAGTTTATGCATCTGAGCTCAGTAGATTTAAGTTAGCTTAAGATGGGTTAGGCTATATATGAGAACGAGTTGTGATGAATTGGATGAAATGCATTGAGAAGCTATAAGAAAATAGTTTGGCCAAAAAATGGATTTTGAAAGAAGATATGAACAAAAATTAGGGTTTAGGGACAACAGGTTGAGGTGGGATTTTCTTGGAAATAAATGATGAGGTAAGATAATGGAAAATAAATAATGAAGTAAGAAATATGTGAACATATAAATACAGAAAGCATGCTTGGATAGGATTTTTTTGGTGGAAACAAATGTTGAAATAAGAGGATGAAGTTTTGAGTTGGACTGCAGTACCAAATGTTACACTGAAAACAAACCCTGTCCTTTCCTACTGTGTTATTCTGCTACGTGTTTGTGTACTCTTGTGTATTTGTGTTTTTCCTGTCTTTATGTGTTTAGCTAATACGATTTATGTTGTAGAATTTTTCTAGTACTAAGCTACATTCACTATGAGGAGGAATACTGTTATCCTCAAATATAATTTGCATTAATAATATGTTATTTTCTTTGTAAAGATGTTTACAGACGTTATTAATTCTGTTCTGTTTCAATGCTCATGTGTGAAATTAATGTTTCGAAAACTATTCTCATTATTTTATATATTTACTTATGTCATAATTCCTGTAACGCTGATGTATATGTCTATATCTATTCTTTTGTAAAGCTTGTATTACTACAAATGTTATCTGTATTATTATGTTTTTAATGATGTTTTCTGTATGTTAGTAATTGTATTCTTATGTTGTAAATTTATAATTGTAATGGACACCAGTTCATCAGATTAAGTCACTTGTAAGCATTCATTTCACTGAACACTTTTGTGTTGGTCATAGTATATGCACAAAATGTGACAAATTGGGACTGTTAGTGTTTGCACAGCAAGGGACTGATTAACAGCATTGCTGGTTCTAAGGACAATTCCAAAAAGTTTTGTGATTGCACAAGTGGTGGTTCATGGACTTGCTATATTATCCGCAAGACTCTTCAGTGACGATTGTGCACCCGCACAGTCACAACAGATGGATGCTGGCCATCTCTACAAGGACTGAAGTGGGTCTGCATCTTTGATGATCCACCAATGCCAGACTCTCTACTAAGACTATAGTGGGTCTGCTCTGTGATGACCTACCTACCAATATTCTTCAGAACTTCGAATGACTCTGCTGTGGGTTTGCTCTGTTGTGGCCCATTACCTGTCTGCATGTCAAGAGTCAGCACTGTCTTTCCGTTGGAAGGACAACACTACTTCTTTAAGACTGCATGGAAATCCACTACTTCCGTGAGCATTTTCTTTTACTGCTCAGACTTTGAGAAAAAAAAACACTGCAATTTTACTGAGATGAATGATCAGGACTGTCTTTATTGACTGTGAGAAAATTTTAGCTTTTGACAAACATTGTATCAATAAGTGTGTGCATTTGATTTCTTTGTTATTGTAATTATGAAAAATTTTTTCAAATCTGTATTGGCCACTGCCCAAAACAATTTGTAAAATTTTTTGTGGGGAGCATGGGGGCTATGTAAGTAGGCTGTTTAGGTTTTCGTATTGGTAACACCATGTAGCGCTCTGTATGAAAATCACTAGCTGTGCTGTGTGCAGTCTGTGGCTGGTTGGCATTGTTGTAATACTCGCCATTGTAGTGTTCGGCAGTTGGCTGTTAACAGCGCGTAGCGTTGCGCAGTTGGAGGTGAGCCGCAGGCAGTGGTGGATGTGGGGAGAGAAATGGCAGAGTTTTGAGAGTGGATGATCTGGACGTGTGTCCATCAGAGACAGTACATTTGTGAGACTGGATGTCATGAACTGCTATATATATTATGACTTTTGAACACTATTAAGGTAAATACATTGTTTGTTCTGTATCAAAATCTATCATTTGCTAACTATGCCTATCAGTAGTTAGTGCCTTCAGTAGTTTGAATCTTTTATTTAGCTGGCAGTAGTGGCGCTCGCTGTATTGCAGTAGTTCGAGTAACGAAGATTTTTGTGAGGTAAGTGATTTGTGAAAGGTATAGGTTAATGTTAGTCAGGGCCATTCTTTTGTAGGGATTATTTAAAGTCAGATTCCGTTGCACTGAAAATATTGTGTGTCAGTTTAAACACAGTCATGTGTAATTTTTCTAAGGGGATGTTTCAACTGGCGTATTGTGACGAGCCAGTTGCTCGATAACCATTGACCAGACGTTTTCAGTTGGTGAGAGATCTGGAGAATGTGCTGGCCATGGTAGCAGTCGAACATTTTCTGTACACAGAAAGGCCTGTACAGGACCTGCAACATATGGTCGTGCATTATGCTGTTGAAATGTAGTGTTTCGCAGGGATTGAATGAAGGGTAGAGCCACGGGTCGTAACACATTTGAAATGTAACATCCACTGTTCAAAGTGCCGCCAATGCGAACAAGAGGTGACCGACACGTGTAACCAATGGCACCCCATACCATCACGCCGGGTGATACGCCAGTATGGCGATGACCAATACACGCTTCCAATGTGCGTTCACTGCGATGTCACCAAACACGGATGCGACCATCATGATGCTGTAAAAAGAACCTGGATTCATCGGAAAAAATGACGTTTTTCCATTCGTGCACCCAGGTTCGTCGTTGAGTACACCATCGCAAGCGCTCCTGTCTGTGATGCAGCGTCAACGGTAACCGCAGCCATGGTCTCCGAGCTGATAGTCCATGCTGCTGCAAACGTCGTCGAACTGTTCGTGCAGATGGTTGTCTTGCCAACGTTCCCATCTGTTGACTCAGGGATCGAGACGTGGCTGCACGATCCGTTACAGCCATGCGGATAAGATGCCTGTCATCTCGACTGCTAGTGATACGAGGCCGTTGGGATCCAGCACGGCGTTCCGTATTACCCTCCTGAACCCACCGATTCCATATTCTGCGAACAGTCATTGGATCTCGACCAACGCTAGCAGCAATGTCGCGGTACGATAAGCCGCAATCGCGATAGGCTACAATCCGACCTTTATCAAAGTCGGAAACGTGATGGTACGCATTTCTCCTCCTTACACGAGGCATCACAACAACGTTTCACCAGGCAATGCCGGTCAACTGCTGTTTGTGTATGAGAAATCGGTTGGAAACTTTCCTCATGTCGGCACGTTGTAGGTGTCGCCACTGGCGCCAGCCTTGTGTGAATGCTCTGAAAAGCTAATCATTTGCATATCACAGCACCTTCTTCCTGTCGGTTAAATTTCGCGTCTGTAGCACGTCTTCTTCGTGGTGTAGCAATTTTAATGGCCAGTAGTGTACATTCTTTTTCTCGAAGTATATCTAAAGTCATGCTTTGTTCCTTCTGTATTCAGCTCACTGCTTTGTTCTGCAGCTGTGTAGAGAACTAGAAAAAATGTGAGGTCCCCTGCAAAGGATAGGCAGTCAACTGTCAAATTTATGTTTCTACGTGTACTCGGACTTCACCCCATTTTCTAAACCTTTATTACTCATTCCTTTTCACCAGCTGGGGATGACTTTCTCGAGTACGCAGTTAAAAAGTTCAAACAAGGGTCCATCTCCTTGTCTGCCTTCCGTCCTGATTTCAAAAGCGTCTGAAATCTCTCCCATATATTTCAATTTGGAGGTGGAGTCCACATACTCTACTCCTTGTTTTCCTTGTTTTCTTATATAATATGTAACGATACGACTATGTGGGCGAGTTATTCGTCCACCTATGCCTGATATTGAGGAAAGGTGAATTTGTTGCACGGCTGAACGATAGCAGGCCCAGGGCACAAGGCGTGTCGCCGCCCAGCCTGGCTACTTGACGGTTTCTGGCCAGCCATGGGCAGAGCACAAGCAGCGTCATCAGAAACGGGTGAATCCCAACGCTGGGAATTCGGACGGCTGTCGCTTGAGTGGTTTTGTGCAAAAGATAATGCTCCAGGAAATGGCGAAATGTCATACAATTTTAAAGACAGCTAAGTTACAGCTCTTTCAGATTCGACAATATCTCGCAGTAAAGTATTAATGCAAATCTGCATACATTGACAGTCTCAGATAAAGGAGATGCATCCAGTGACACAACAATATTTCAATATCTTTAAAACTACAGAACTTAATATTTCACAGTGAATAACATTTACATAATGAACCTCTGTATTAACAACTTTTAACTTTGAACAAACTACATCTCAGATGATAGCATTGTACTATAGCTATCATCCCTGAAAGCTATGTATGTGTATCTATTTTATTAATTGGTTTACGACTTCTTTTATATCGCTCTCATTATGCAAATGGTTGTCAGAACATACTATTCTCCACATTTGCACAGCAAATGAATACAGCACCAGCACCTCATATTTTGTCATATTCGTGTAATTATTTAACGCTCAGTGTACTATTTTGCCAGTAACTTTATTCAAATGTTGGCTACAAATACTATTAAAAATTGTGCTAATTCAAAAGTGGTCAGTCACATGTGTTAACAGACATAACAATTACAAAGAAAACCAAAAGACGCTTCTGTCAAGAAGGCATAAATAATTATTTAAATAATATTTACTGGCAATTCACAAAATGGATAAAAGAAGTTGAAGAGGACCTCAGACAAGCACACATAACAGTAAACGATGCAGAAAATAGAACTGAATTCAGGAACATCATCAAAAAACATTAATTTGACACCACAACACAGAAGAGACCAGGATGCAAATGGACAGTGGAGCGAAAGAAACAACACAGTGAACACATGAAGAAAATTTGGGCTCAGAAAAAACATAAACAATCATCATAAAGGAATTCAAGTTCAAACGCTCTCTTAAATGGGAATAATCGAAAATAACAATAATAATAATTTAATGGCAATTCGTTGTCATCTACTGTGAGTGTACATGTTCAAGAATACTAGCTTATTTATTTAGTAACAATCCTTTATTTGTAAGTATTGTGAATGATCTCAGTGTGTCTGCATATTTACAATGTTTCTTTATTTAAATATTCTTGTAATATGTTAGTTTACCCCGGGAAATGGTCAAGATGAGTCAAGTCCTGTTTATAGCGAGTGAGAGCAATGTATTTTTGGAGGATGGGAATCTTTATGTTCAGATAAACGTAACTTTCAATATTTCCACACAGAATTAGTTCTGCAGTACAACACCCCCTATTCAACCAAATAATATTCCCTTACTTTGGGCTCCTTGTTTTCTTTCCACTTTTGCTTTACTGTAGCCAGACCCGAATCTTTCTTTTTTCTTTTTGGTGTTTCTCAAGATTTTTCGAACCTACCTTTCGTGCTCTACCCCTTTCATGTAGAACAAACGTATTTCTCTGGAATCTGATTCACTCTGTTGCCCTTGTTCCGTTCCTAATGGCAATCACCCGCATCTACCACCACAGTGTCCTTGCCAGGACTATATTGTATATCCGATTTGGATTCCTGAAGAGCAATGGCTCATCTGCCAAGTCTACCATGTTTCAGCTTGCATCTCTTAATAAACGACAGTGCCTTATGGTCTGTGAATATGTTTACTGTCCTCCCTGTCAAATAGTACTGGAACTTGTTCAAGGCCCACACAATTGCTAATGCCTCTTTTTCAGAATTGTGTAGCTATGTTCACACTTCATTAACATTCTCCAAGCAAAACTAATCGATCTCTATTGCACATCATTCTAAGTCTCAATTAGTTGGAATATATGAGCTCCAAATCCAAAATTGGAACTGTCAGCAGATGTGCAAAACTCCTTATCTAACATTGGGTGATACAATATTCCACCTATAACGAGAGTTTCCTTAATATTATCAAATTCTTTCTGACACTGTTCTGTGCAACCTAATAGGACGTTCTTTGTAGTTAAATTCACTATAGCTGCTGAATATAGTACCTGTTCACTCACGAACTTGCGGTAAAACTTACAGCGACCAAGGAAACACTTTATTTGTTTCTTGTTCCTTGGCAGTAGGAACCCCTTAATAGCTTCTAGTTTAGCAGGATTCGATCTAATATCTTCTGCTGGTATAATATGACTCAAAAATCATATTTCCCTTTTTCCAAATTCGGATTCTGCTAAGCAAATTGTGATGTTACCTCTTTGAAAGGCCTTTAGTACTCTCACCAATATTTGATTGTGTTCCTGTCAATTGCCTGGCTGCAATTAAAATGTCATCCATGTACTGAGTGATTTTAGACAATAGCTCCTTTCCAAGTATGGGATATAAGGCACTTATAAATGCAGCTACTGAAATATTTAGTCCAAATGGCAGTACCTTGAACTGATAGTATCTGCCCTTATATATGAAAGCTGTCAATTTTCTAAAGTTTTCAGGCAATGTTGTTTGCCAATAGCCACCAGTCATGTCCACACTAGGTAACTTACTAGCAGCCTCAAATTTATGCAATAATTTCTCTCAAGTTCCTGGTCTATCGTTCTCAGAGTCTATTACCTTACTTATAACACTAGAATGCAATGTATGTCATACTGAACCATCTTTTTTGGTAACGTTAACTAGTGGGTTACAGTACTGACTGGTTGATCTCTCTACAGTCTGCAATATAATGTAAAGACAACATCCTCTGTATTTTCTTGATAATGTTATTACATGTGGTCTCAACTTAAAAAGTTGAGACTTAAAATTCATAAAGTACTCCTTTCATTAATCCTGGTCTATCTGCAAATACTTCTGCATATTTTAACAACACATTATCTAGCTCTCTCTTCCCATCTGTATCAATAACAGCAATATTCTTTACTTTATTCTTTATTTCATTTATTATCCCTGATAGGGCTGTTGATAAAATATCAACATATAGGTATTTATTCCACAAAATATCGACATACATCGGCGTTATTTTTACATGACATGTCGATACATTGATATCAAAACAGCAATAGCGAGTAACAAAATTTTTATCTTATATCATTTTTTCACAATTTTTGGAAAATATTTTAAGTTGTTCTTTTGAAATTGTAGTATGACAAATTTTACTTTCACTTTGTGAAGGAGTTTTACTACTTCTTAGCTTTCATCAAGTTCAATCTTTCTGTACTTCTGTACTTGAGGGGGGGGGGGGAGGGGGGGCAAGGAGCGGTCGGTGTGAATGTAATAAAATGTCCGATGTGAAGAATCAGCACACCTGTTGCGTTAAAAAACAATTTTATTTTTATCGCAGTTAGTGTGCTATTTCTTCACATTGCTGTGGGGGCAAATGCTGACATAATCGGCGCTGCGAACAGAAACTACAATGTTTAGCTTCACCACGCAATTTTCACACTACAACTGCTAGGTCGCTGACGTTTGCAGAACTGAAAACACTGGGATATCATCATAAGGTGTTTCAGACAAATCCGATATGTGATGAAACCGAACGAGGGACACCTTTTATTACGCCACTTACGTGCAGTTACCATTGTTAGCAAAGTGGTTATCTGCCAGGTGTGAATGTGCATCGTTTTCCTTTCAGTTCTTGCTCTAAGAGGAATAGGCAGGCCACTAGATTGTTGATGTACAGTATATCTAATAATAAAGCAATGCTTAAATATACATCTGGAAAACCGTTATTATACAGGGCTATTACAAATGATTGAAGCGATTTCATAAATTCACTGTAGCTCCATTCATTGACATATGGTCACGACACACTACAGATACGTAGAAAAACTCATAAAGTTTTGTTCGGCTGAAGCCGCACTTCAGGTTTCTGCCGCCAGAGCGCTCGAGAGCGCAGTGAGACAAAATGGCGACAGGAGCCGAGAAAGCGTATGTCGTGCTTGAAATGCACTCACATCAGTCAATCATAACAGTGCAACGACACTTCAGGACGAAGTTCAAGAAAGATCCACCAACTGCTAACTCCATTCGGCGATGGTATGCGCAGTTTAAAGCTTCTGGATGCCACTGTAAGGGGAAATCAACGGGTCGGCCTGCAGTGAGCGAAGAAACGGTTGAACGCGTGCGGGCAAGTTTCATGCGTAGCCCGCGGAAGTCGACGAATAAAGCAAGCAGGGAGCTTAACGTACCACAGCCGACGGTTTGGAAAATCTTACAGAAAAGGCTAAAGCAGAAGTATTTCTTAAACAGGAGATTGGAAAACCGATGGATCAGTCGTGGTGGAGATCATGATCAACAATTCATGTCATGGCCTCCACGCTCTCCCGACTTAACCCCATGCGATTTCTTTCTGTGGGGTTATGTGAAAGATTCAGTGTTTAAACCTCCTCTACCAAGAAACGTACCAGAACTGCGAGCTCGAATCGACGATGCTTTCGAACTCATTGATGGGGACATGCTGCGCCGAGTGTGGGAGGAACTTGATTATCGGCTTGATGTCTGCCGAATCACTAAAGGGGCACATATCGAACATTTGTGAATGCCTAAAAAAACTTTTTGAGTTTTTGTATGTGTGTGCAAAGCATTGTGAAAATATCTGAAATAATAAAGTTATTGTAGAGCTGTGAAATCGCTTCAATCATTTGTAATAACCCTGTATTTACAATATGTAGCCGATATTTTTATAAACAGGTACTTTTCCTCTATCTACTTGCTACTGAAAACATTCATGAATTATTTTAGATACTAGAGGAAAGTACCCAAAGTGGACCTCAATTTTAATTTTTTCTAAATATATAATATCTGAAATTTACGCTTTATGAGCATTCTATATATACTTCATTTAGTTGTCAACTTGTTTAATTGAAATTTTAAACAGTTTGAAATAATGTTCTTATTCTAAAAAAATTACAAAAAAGCTTACTTTTTTCTTTTTGGAAAACTGGTGCCTAATTTGGACCCCCTTTTAAAATATTTTAAATAGCAATGAAAATGAGTCACAGAGATGTCACAGTGAAATAAAATACAATTAGGGTTAGAAGTATGTATTTTAAAGTAGAAAAAATTGCAAAATGAAACAAAAATCGAACAATTTATGAATACATTGCCTTTAGCGGCAGGACTCACAAATGCAATTGTCTTTTTCAGCCCCTGCACTCTCTGTATGCGCCCACAAGCTACACATCAGGCACATGACCCACAACTCTCCTTTTGTGTCCTCTGAAAACTTCCCAGAACAGAAGACGCACTCACCATCTCCATCATCTAGGGAAGGCGTAACTCCTGGAATGACTTCTAATTCAGATGTTTCACTAGAGATGCTGGCATTTTCATCTTTGTTGCTGTATTTATCATTTTCTTTCTTGAAATGAAGTCGCTTTTTTCCTGGTGCTTTCCTTTTCCTGAAGACCTGACTGATACGGAACTGTGACCATGGCCACATCCACCCTTTTATCCTTGAGCACATCTCTGTTGCTCTGTAGCTTCTTTTTCTTCTTTAGCTTTCTGAGTTTCAACCAGTTGTGTTTTGCAGGGCGAGGAAGTGATCACAGTAGAACTACAAGCTTTTCATCCCCTGGTAGACGTATGCTTTTTGATATGCGATACCGGAAATATGTCAAATGGACTTTTTTTGGTACACGAGCTAAATTCTGGTGATGCACCACATGGTGGTGGAGTCAACCCCTGATCTGCCAAAGATGTTGATGCCTTTTTTTGATTCAATGGCTCTGGCTCATATGCTGAAGATGTCGATGCTTGTTTAGGTCGAATTGCTCTGCCTGATTCACCAGATAAGTTGATGGGGTGTCTGATATCAACGATTGTCTCTTAGCGGTTTCATAAAAAGAGGTTGTTTGCTTTTGCTTTTTGTTTGCTTCGTCGATGTATTCTGCATCTGAGAAAAGCGTCTTATTCAAGGGGTATATCCCTGTAACTTTAAAACGATTGATAGCAATTTGAGCTATTTGACATTTAACATAAGCTCTGCCAAATAGCTCCATGGTGTCATAAGCACAGAGAGCCCATTGATTTTGTCTCAGCCACTGCCTGACTTCTTCCCTGTAGTAGACTTTCAAAGTTCTCATAAATGCCCTATCCAACGGCTGCAATTTATGCGAGCTATGAGGGGGCAATGACGCTATGGTAACATGGTTTGCTCTCGCCAGATCAATTAAGTCAATATTCTGTGTATGACTAAAGTGCCCATCCAAGATCAGTAGCACAGGCTTTTCCTTTGTAGGACTGGTGTTTTCAATGAAGTGTTGGAACCATTGAGTAAATATGTTGATTTGGATCCAGCCAGAAGGATGCAGCATTCATACAGCAGACTATAGTTATAAGAGCTACTCTTTCTGCTGATGTTAAAGCAGCTATTTCTTTTTTCCCCTTCAGGCCGATTACTTTCGCAACTTTGGATTGTACGACAGTGTTACAACTTTCGTGCACATTATAGATTTTGTCTGGGGTGAACTTTCCTTTATCGTAAACTTCCTCTAGAAGTTTGTAGAACTTCTATGTATTTTCTTTGGTGAAACCAAAGGCCCTGCTGTAAGATGTACCAGTAGGTTTCCTTTCTGATAATTTAGCATGATGACGTTTGAAAAAAAGTCTAACCCACTTTCTTCCAGCGATGCCATTATTGAAAGGATGTTGAAGGCCATTGTTTTCTGCCAACTGAACAGCCATTCTCCTCAGGTCGCTAAGAGTAACCCCGAAAAACGAAGCCTCCATTGCAAGACAATAATTGACAAGCACATCTTCAAGGGTACCGCCTAAAACGGTACGTCTTCCCCTTTTAACATTCGCTGCTTCCTCTGGAGTGCCGTATTTCATGTTAGATAATCCCATTAGCGTAGTTTTTGGGACATTATACTGCTTACTTGCTTTTTTCCAGCCCATCTATTTACTTGTAATAGGATCTATAGCCTCTTTCATTTTGGTTGGATTCCACGCCTTCTGATTCGTTTTCACCATATTATTCCTTTGGATACTGAAACAGAAATCCAAAAGAATACATTAAAAAATAAGGGGTCCGATTTGGGAACCAGAAAGCGGTCCGATTTGAGCCACCCATACTATCAGATTTACAATTAAAATAACTTTTTAGACAAACATCAAAATAACATAGCTTATATATTAACATGATACCCATCCTTCATATTAAAGAATATGTATAGATATTATTACTCACCTTCCAGTATCCTAACGAAAAGTAGCAATAAGTAGCACTGTCTCAAAACTTTGATTTCCAGAAAAACACGTATTGTCATCTGAGCAAGCGGCAGCCTGAATGGATGACGCGAGAGCTCCACTACATAGTGGCACAAGCCTAAACTAATCTTTCGAGGGATTTCCACCAGAGTTCAGCACACTGTAGAGTCTGGAGCCCTAGGGGTCCACTTTGGGGCCGGGGTCCGGATTTAGATACTTTCCTCTACTTGTCCTCCAATTCCCTTTTGGGGCTAATGATGTTATCAAATTTAATTTCTCTCTGAGTACCGTTTACCTTTAAGTTTAGGGCCATACTATCATTTCCTAAATCCATAATTGCTGTGTCATCCACCAACAAATCTGTCCCTGTTATCAATCCAGTACAAATATTTGGAACCATCAGAGCACTAACTTCCAATGAAATTCCTTAAACATTTACCTCTAATAACACTTGATCCTTTATTTTCTGACTTTTTCCTCCTACTGCACCTATAACTATAAGTACTTGTAACAGCAATACTGGTACCTCACTTCTACCTCTTATTTGGCCATAGAGCCCTTCTGCTACAGCATATAACTAGCCACCTATATCAATAAAAGCAATTGCTTTAATTCCATTAAGTTCCACATCTACAACGGGTTGGTATTCCTCTTTATTATCTATTTCATCTTCTACAAGAAGAACTTCTCTAATACCCCAGGACTTTCACTTACCGGCCTCTTCACAGTCAATGGTCTGTCACTTATCTGAGCTTGTGTTCGGACCTCATATAAACTCCTTTCTAGATATCCCTTTCCTGGTCTCCCCATTCGTGTTTCCCTTTTGCCTTGTCATCATTACATTTCTCATTTTGCTCTTGATATCGCCCGTTACTGTGATTATTATTATTTCCTCGGTTCCTATCTCCTCTATCATGTAGGTGATATCACGTTCTATCATGTTTCTTGTCATCTCTCCCATTCTGATTTCTTATATGTTCCCTCTGCTCATTTGGTTTCTTTTGTTCCCTCCAATTACTACTTTCTATCAATCTCCAATTTACTACTCTCCAGTCATTACTGGACGTTTCCTCTCATGAAATCGCATCCAGCTGGTTTAAAGCTTGTAAAATATCTTCTGTTTTCTTTTTCTATATCTATATTAATTTTTTTCCGAACACTCGCTGCTAGTTTAACCAATACTTCAGCAATAAGGTCTTCCTCAATAAGCGGGTTATCTAAAATACGGTCTTCTCACACAAACTTTGAAAATAATCTGTATAGCTATGATAACCACTGCCAAGAAATTTCTACCAAGGAAGATGCTGCTTGTAACATTGCACTGAGTACTGTTAGACCAGTACTTGTCTAAGAATTTTGTAATAAACTCGTCATACGTTTGACATCATTTGCCAGCTCTCATTCCCCATGAAAGATCATCTCCTTCCATTCTGCTTGTAACACATTCTATTTCCCTCCTCTCGCCCCAGTTTTCTGGTAATAGACTTTGGAACTGTTTCACAAAGGCTTTAGGATGAAGTTATTCTTTTCCTGAAAAATTATGTATAGTACAAATTTTTAAATGTGGTCTTCATTTGCATTGTTTCCACTGATTTTTCCAGCAATAATCTTTTAATTTTGAATCTAATATCTTTTTCAACTCTGTCAGCAAAGATATCAGTGCCTCTGTTAGTAAAATCACAGACCTCCTTCTCAATATTGGCTACATTTGTGAATATCTCTTTAGTTTTTGTTTCTGCTGATGAGATTATATTAGATAAAGCTGTCCCTGTTTCATTTACTTTTTTATTTACATTGGAGATCGATGCATTATCTTTTTTCAGTTTCATTAGTAAAATTGTAATCTAAAATTTTTACATTCTGTGTTCTTGTTAATTACTTTCATATTTTTTATCAGCTGTTCTTTAGTGTCTCTAGCACTTTCTTCTGTTCTTTTATTAGTTGCTTCGAGTTTTTGGTTACTTTGCTTCTAGTTTCTTGTTAGTTTCCCTAACATTTTCCTCTAGTTTACTCACCATGGCTGAAAACATGGCTTGCATGTTAAATTCTGAACCATTAACTTTTTAGGTTCATTTTCTGTCGTCATACTTTCCTTAACCATTGCCTGAGTGTCTGGCACAGCAGCATTTTCTATGGTATCTAAAGTATTTAATGGGATTTCCTGCTCCTCGTTACCTACAATATCATTCATCCTGACTATAGAGCTTTCTTTCGATTTCGCAAGCGAAAATACATTTTGCATCACTGACAAGTCAGAGATCTCCCGAGCCATACTCTCGCTAATATTTGGTTCGCTCATTTTACTATTAGTTGTCCTTCTAAGTAACATTAACTATATCCAACACTATTCTATCACTTTAACTTTGAAAATCGTATATTTTCCTGGGAGCAGTAATGCTCTGCTACCTCACCGTGCATCTAACTCCGGACCTCAGCTAGAGCGCCTCCAATTCTGGCTACTGTGCTGCGCTGTGTTGCTATCCAAACGATTCCTGTTTCCTCCGATTACGCGGCTTGCCTTGCCACGTTGGATGTCGCTATCTTCTTTCTTCTGCTACGATCTCTTCTCCACGATCGTTCGCCATTCCTCACTCGCGAAATGTTCGTACTCCTGTGGCGTGAATTGTATTTTTCGCCATACAAAAATCATCACTTTACGTGATACACTTCCTGTATTACTTCCCCACACAGTTTAAATGTTACGCATTATAATCACCTCTAACAGTTATTGTTAAAAAAAATGGTTCAAATGGCTCTGAGCACTATGGGACTTAACATCTGAGGTCATCAGTCCCCTAGAACTTAGAACTACTTAAACCTAACTAACCTAAGGACATCACACACATCCATGCCCGAAGCAGGATTCGAACCTGCAACCGTAGCGGTCGCGCGGTTCCAGAATGTAGCCCCTAGAACCGCTCAGCGACCCCGGCCGACAGTTATTGTTCACTTCCCACTTCTTTTCTCGTCGCGTTTTTCATCGAAACTGCGCTTCCTGTTTTGCCCATAAATGTGCAATAAACAGTTTTTTCCGTCGCAAGTTACTTCTCTACAGGCGTTATCACTCACAAGATTGCAAGGGCAAGACGCATCCACTCAAATTATCCAAACTGCGACGGCGTGCAAGAAGCATCCACTGTAATCTATCCAAATTTGCGAGAAATTCATATTCCCGCAAGGGATGCCAAGTGCAAGAACCCCCTCCCCCTTTTCGTAATAAAGCTCCAGAAATGTCTCTGTTTTGTCGGCGAGTCTGTAGATGGTGGTATAAGAGGCGTACAGTACTACTGGCCACGCTTTCACATCCGAATTTCACGATAATTAACCTGCTTACCTTAGTTTGCTGGCACATTAGCTCAGTGTCTTCGGTCAGAGGATTAGCTCCCCTCTGTTATAAAAAATTGAGTGAACGGATCAACGGTGAACTTGAACAGGTGTCATGGGACGTCCGCCATGAACAAATAATAACTAACACAATGAGAGCAAAAAAAAAAAAAAAGAAAGAAAAGGCTATTTGGTAACGTGTTTGCCTCCCATGCAGCGGGCCCGGGTTCGATTCTCGGCCGGGTTGGAGGTTTTTTTCCGCTCGTTGACTGGGTGCTGTGTTGCACTCATCATAACTTACGCGCAAGTCGCCCAATGTGGCGCCACCCGAAGTGAAGACCTGCAACCTGGCGCCCCAACTTCCCCGGATGGGGCCTCCGGGCCATCAATGCCACATGATGATTTTTTTCTTTTTTTGTGATAATGAGGCCACTCCTCCTCCGAACTTAATTAGTGAGCTGCTGCGTAAAAATTCTTCCTACCTGTTATGTGGATATGCTCTCGTAGTTTTATGGCCCCTTGCAGAGCCGTAGTTGCGCTGTTGGATTCTGAAAGTTCAATACTACTGTCTATGTTTTGCGTAATTAAGCGGGAAGAATTTATTTTCGCAAATAATTTTTACATAGGATGCCATTACGGCACGTTTATTTAAGAAGCACGGTAATATGAACTTGTTCACACTGATTATAAGCTGTTAACATTACGAGAGCATAGTCTACCACATGACTAGATCAAAAGGCATATTATCGACGACTGCCAACTATGTCACACAATCTGTAACGTGAGCGTACAATAGGTACAGTTCGTAGAAGATCGCAAATCTTCGATTATGCCAAATTTATCCACTTATTTATTAATATAACTTTTCCTGGAGATTACTGAAAAATAGTATTCATGACCCATAGGCTGCTCCTAATGTTTGATTGGCAGAAGGCAACTTTTGTTAGTAAATATTTATTAATGGTAACAATTACTTTATTCGCGCCAAAATATATGTACTTTCCCCACACATCTTTTTTTCTGACATCACGAGCGATTTCTGCATCGGCACCTCATCCCACTGGCTCTGAAAGTACCAAATAGCCAACCGCCTCTGCTAGCCAGTGTGAGTACCTACCGCTCACTCTTTACTTCATACATACTGCAGCGCTGATAGATTCATTTCACATATGTGAAATGACAAAACTGGAAATAAAGTAAAATGCGCTCTTATCTGCACATAAGGGGTATCTTACAAGCGTCAGTACATCAAAAGAAATCCTTCACTCATGTGTGGCTCTGTTTCAATGGCATTCCTCATTTTCTATTTCTATTGACGCATGTGTGCACGCACTGGAACATTGGTGTGCACCTACGAACACACTGGTCCATTCTGCGATGCTCTGCAATGTGCATTAGCGTGCAATGTGGTGCGGCACATTTGGTGTGGACGCAACTGTAAACTATACAATTTTCTTGTCACAACAGCAGTTTGGGCTCTACTTTCCAGTTGTGATGGAGCTGGCCCTACACAGCCATTTGCCAATATAGCATTCTCTCTGTCGATTCCTTGCACATTCCTAATCAAGTTGAAAAAAGGAGCAGTTCCACAATCAGCACAAAGTAAACATGGCACCACTGACGCCATGCTGCACAATTTAATCACACGTGTAATGTACCACTTGTCTACTGACTAAGAAGGCCCTTCGAGCAATGCTGACACTACATTCCCAGCAGAGCAATTGTAGTGGGTTCTGCAGGACACTGCCATGCTAGACTGTAGGTGTATGCTTCATATATCAACCCAAATTAATCAGTCGAAAGGAAGAAACACAATATTATACAGTAGAAGAGAGTGAAAAAGAGTGAAACTTCAATGTCGAGATAATGATGTCTCAAGAAGTTTGTATCTGTGTGGGGTGCAACACAGTCCAACATGCAGTAAAAAATTCTGCAGTCCATTTGGCATGGCTTCATAATAATGTCTAACTAAGGAGATGAGGACTATCTTGATTCAGGCCAAGACTGTAAAGAGTCGATTCTACTAGTCAATTTTAGGGGTTGTTTTGGAAGGTTTCTCTCATTCATTTGGCTGACTGTTGGCCCTGGGTTAAACTTCGCACAAATAATCCAAAAAAATATAGCTTTCACAACACATTTCTTTCAACTTTTATTATGTCACTCAGCATTAAGAAACAAAAGACATGAAAAAATGCATCAGTCCAATAGCATGATCAGATATTAAGCTTTGTAAGAATAAAAAAGTACTATAGATAGCAACCAAATTTTTAGTTTCCTGTTTCTCCACTATGAGGAGTATAAATCACTGGTATTTTTTGTGTTTTTTTATATCTAATTGTATTTCATCAATCACACTTTTTTTTCTATTGCAGATTTTTAATTTTCGGTATCAACTCAACATTATTGGTATATAAATAGAAATATATTTTGTGTACATTTTCTTTATACTGAATCGTTTGAGACTTTAATCATGTAAGCATGTAATTTCAAGCAATTAATTCAAATAGGTGGCATCCATATTCACATTAACAATACAAAAACAATTTACTTTGCATATGTTAGTGAAATATGGGGAATCATTCTCAGGCTTATTGAATCACTTACCCAAGAAAATAGCAATTTTAGAATTTTGTCCCCTCTTGGATAAATTTCTGTGGACACCCATGACTGAAGGATGGATCTTGGCTGCTTAGCATCCTGTAGTTCACATAAAATATGCCAATTAAATCATTACAAAAGCCCTCAAATCGCCTTCTCATTTCCATAAGTAGCAATATGCACAACATGAAAATTACACCTTCACAACAGCAATTCAGTTTTCTAATTGTTTGTTTATTAATTAACACCAGCCAGCTCTGATCAGCATCTAACATTCCTTCTTAAAATGTGTCATCCCTTTGTATCTCTGTTATTCTGGTTCACATTAGCTTACAGAGATTTATAGGTCTGTGTCTTCAGCTCACTTATCAAAGCATTTATAAAATGAAACACAAAATCAGAACAAATACGATACATCTGCATACAGAACATTGTGTGTGTCAAATATTTATTTTCCAACAGTGTCTTCTTATTACAGTAATTATCTACAAAGATTTGAGTTAATAATGAAGGATATGGAAGAAACCATTTATATAATAAGTGTATGTTGTTGTTGTTCTTGTTGTTGTTGTGATCTTCAGTCCAAAGACTGGTTTGATTCAGCTCTCCATGCTAGTGCATCCCGTGCAAGATTCTTTGTCTCTGCAAAACTATGCAGTCTTATGTCCACCCGACATCTACTTACTGTATTGAAGCTGTGGTCTCCCCAAGTAATATTTACCCCCAACACAAAAATCACCAAATTGACTATTCCTTGCTGCCTAAGAGTGTGTCCTGCCGACTGCTCCCTTCTTTTAGATGAGTTGTGCCATAAATTACTTTCCTCCCAAATTTGATTCAGTACCTCTTCATTAAAATTCCAGTCTATCCATCTACTCCTCAGCCTTCTTATGTAGTACCACATTTCAAAAACTTCTATTCTCTTTCTTTCTATAACACTTATCATCCACTTTTCATTTCCATACAAGGTTACAATCTATCCAAAAAATTCCAGAAAAGACTTACTATCATTTCAATGTCAAAATATGACACTACGAGTATTTCTGAAACACTTTTCTTGCTATTGCAAGTAAGTATTTTATTTGCTCTATACTTCAGCCATCACCAGTTACTTTACTGTCAAATAGCAAAACTTGAAACTACTTTTAGTATCACCAATTTAATTGGACTATCTCCATTATCCTTGTTTTACTTTTGCTCGTGATGATCTTACAGCCTCATTTCAAGACACTATACACTCCATTCAACTTATCTTCCAAGTCCTTTGTCATCTCTGACAGAATTACAATATCACTGACAGCTTCAAAGTTTTAGTTTCTTCTCCCTGAACTTTAGACGCATTCCTGGATTTCTCTTTGGTTTTCTTTACTGTTAGCTCTGTGTACAGATTCAATAACTCCTGTCTCACCATCTTCTCAGCTGCTGCTTCCTTTTCATGTACCTCAAGGTTCACACTTAGATCCCATTCTGTTTCAGTCTCACATAAATGTTCTGCCTCTTAATATTAATTGTCACTCAGTTTTATTTTCAAATGACACATATGTAATCATTGAAACTAACAGTACTGACCAGATTCCTCAAACTGTCATAAATACCTTAAACAAATTACATAACTGGTTTAATCTAAACAGACCAAATTAAACATGGAAAAAACTCAATTATACAGGTTAAAATAAAACAAGCAAAGTTAAATTCTGTTAACATCCATCACAAAAACTAAGATTTGCAGGAAGCTAGCTGTTTGAAATTCACAGGAATGAAACTGGATAAAAATTTATCATGGGCTTCGCATATACATTACTTCACAAATAAATTAAATAGCCTAGCATTTGCAGTGATGATGTTATACACTGCTGCCAGCACTAACATGAGAAAGTACTATACCACAGGTACTTTGAATCAGTAATAAGGTACAGAATTATATTTTGGAGTAGTTTGTACCATATGCTTTGAATATTAAAACTTCATAAAACCATCATTACGAATGTGTAATACAACAATGTAAAGCAAAGAAAACCATGCCACCCATTTCTAAAAATTTAAGAATATTAAAATTCTCTCACTGTATATCTATGAATTGATTATCTCTCTACATTCATTTATAGAAAATCAATTTCAACATGATTGTCACATCAGGAATCAAACTAATTTATGATGGCTGCCTATCATTTAAAATTTCATGCTCAAACTTCCCAGTACATGTGAATGAAAATTTATAACCTAAATGGAAAAGAATTGCTCAACATTAATTCAGAATCACTGAAAAAATAAAATATGAAAAATTACACTCCTGGAAATGGAAAAAAGAACACATTGACACCGGTGTGTCAGACCCACCATACTTGCTCCGGACACTGCGAGAGGGCTGTACAAGCAATGATCACACGCACGGCACAGCGGACACACCAGGAACCGCGGTGTTGGCCGTCGAATGGCGCTAGCTGCGCAGCATTTGTGCACCGCCGCCGTCAGTGTCAGCCAGTTTGCCGTGGCATACGGAGCTCCATCGCAGTCTTTAACACTGGTAGCATGCCGCAACAGCGTGGACGTGAACCGTATGTGCAGTTGACGGACTTTGAGCGAGGGCGTATAGTGGGCATGCGGGAGGCCGGGTGGACGTACCGCCGAATTGCTCAAAACGTGGTGCGTGAGGTCTCCACAGTACATCGATGTTGTCGCCAGTGGTCGGCGGAAGGTGCACGTGCCCGTCGACCTGGGACCGGACCGCAGCGACGCACGGATGCACGCCAAGACCGTAGGATCCTACGCAGTGCCGTAGGGGACCGCACCGCCACTTCCCAGCAAATTAGGGACACTGTTGCTCCTGGGGTATCGGCGAGGACCATTTGCAACCGTCTCCATGAAGCTGGGCTACGGTCCTGCACACCGTTAGGCCGTCTTCCGCTCACGCCCCAACATCGTGCAGCCCGCCTCCAGTGGTGTCGCGACAAGCGTGAATGGAGGGACGAATGGAGACGTGTCGTCTTCAGCGATGAGAGTCGCTTCTGCCTTGGTGCCAATGATGGTCGTATGCGTGTTTGGCGCCGTGCAGGTGAGCGCCACAATCAGGACTGCATACGACCGAGGCACACAGGGCCAACACCCGGCATCATGGTGTGGGGAGCGATCTCCTACACTGGCCGTACACCACTGGTGATCGTCAAGGGGACACTGAATAGTGCACGGTACATCCAAACCGTCATCGAACCCATCGTTCTACCATTCCTAGACCGGCAAGGGAACTTGCTGTTCCAACAGGACAATGCACGTCCGCATGTATCCCGTGCCACCCAACGTGCTCTAGAAGGTGTAAGTCAACTACCCTGGCCAGCAAGATCTCCGGATCTGTCCCCCATTGAGCATGTTTGGGACTGGATGAAGCGTCGTCTCACGCGGTCTGCACGTCCAGCACGAACGCTGGTCCAACTGAGGCGCCAGGTGGAAATGGCATGGCAAGCCGTTCCACAGGACTACATCCAGCACCTCTACGATCGTCTCCATGGGAGAACAGCAGCCTGCATTGCTGCGAAAGGTGGATATACACTATACTAGTGCCGACATTGTGCATGCTCTGTTGCCTGTGTCTATGTGCCTGTGGTTCTGTCAGTGTGATCATGTGATGTATCTGACCCCAGGAATGTGTCAATAAAGTTTCCCCTTCCTGGGACAATGAATTCACGGTGTTCTTATTTCAATTTCCAGGAGTGTATTAGGGAAATGTTATTATTCAGTTGAAGGGCAACCTGAAAATTAGAGTGGGACAGAACACATACTTAAGAGTGAAGTTTGTTATTTAAAGATAGATGATGAATTGTGTATCAATTATGTATCAAGTGAAGACATTACGTTAATGATATTTTAAGAAAAACTGTAAACCAATTTTTGTGTTTTGATGAGTCTCCTGTGCATGAAGTCAATGACTTGAAATGATAGGTTATGAGACACTAAACTTATATTCTATTCCATCAACTCATAACACCGGTCTGGTTTCTGTACAAGTTGTAGATAACCTTCCGTTATCTGTATTTTATTTCTGCTCGAAGAGATTATTCCAGCTGATATTTTCTCTAAATATGCAAATGCTATAACTAAGATTTTACATTCTTCAGTCTGTCTTCTAGGATAAGCTGAAGGATTACTATTGTCTTGCGCATCCCTACATTTCACCAGAACTCACACTGGTTTTCTCCGAGGTCAGCTTCTGCCAGTTTTCCCCTTGTTCTGTAAATAATTCATGTCAGTATTTTGCAACCATGACATATTAAACTGATAGTTAGGTAATATTCATACCTGTCAGCACTTGCCTTCTTTGGAATTGGGATTATAACATTCTTCATGAAGCCTCTGGTTTTTGGCAGATAATCGTAATGTCGTGTTTGCTATCTGTAGTTGGAGTCAGCATCAACAAATCCTGCTCATCACATCCTTCATGTGACTCCCAGAGTCAAAAGAAAATGTTGGCATATTTCCCGTTACAAACTAAATGATTTTTAAAGTGGAATTTTATGTGCCCACTCGACAGAGCAGTCCCATACTAGTCTAGTGTGATATTCATTTTATATGTATTAACAGGGACAGTTGTACAAAAATGACCAGTACTTTAGTAGTGACAGCACTGCCCTGACCCATTCAGAAGGGATGCTCAGCTGCTGCTGGAATAGTGATTACTCATGTTTTTCTGTCCCTGTTAACGCATATCGCAGTAGGCTAATTTGGGAACAATCTGTCGAATGCTCTTGTAAAATTCTGATTTAAAAATATTTTTGTTTGTAAATGGAAACAAACTGATGCTTTCTGTCAACATTGGATGTTATATAAAAAGACATGTTCTGTGGGAGTTGACTCTAGCTACACATTCCAAAAATGAAACTGCAAATACCCGCCAAAACACCAGAGAAAATGCATCTTATGACCCATAGGAGAGACACCTATATTTCATACCAAATGTAATAAATTTTTCATAGCTAGTTCTCTGAAGCATTTTAATAGTTCCAAGGGTATGTCGTCTACTCTAGGAGCCTTCCTCAACTTACGTCTTTCAGTACTCTCTCACATTCTTCTCAGCTAAGTTATTCACCATCTAACAAAATCAGCATTGCTACCAATGTTCTTCAGTTGTAGACATCGACATAATAGGCCCCAAAGCACATTGTGTGTGTTCGCCACCTACTTGGAAAAATTGTTGGAGGGAATATGTAAGAATCTAGCAGCATAATGTGTCTAGTAGCATTGCATATAGAAAGCAAACACAAAAGTCAACAACTGCTCGGGCTTTTCCCTGTATCACTAGTTTCCAGTTCTTCCACCTATGGCCTGGACCATTAATGTTAAGCTGCAATATGGGAGCCATCTTAATGAAAAGATTTCTCTTTGTATTTCTTTTCATCCTCCCACCAACTTGGAGAACATAATAAAATTCAGTAAGAGTGGGAGGATTTAAACCCTTATAGGATACAAACTAAAAATAGCAGTGTCTACAATTTAAAAGTAACACCTCAGCATTCAAATGTCACTTTATATGATAATAGAGAGAAAGCTGTACATCAGTGGTTACTTCATCCTAAACATATACCCAGTATGGTACTATACAGATAATACATGAAAAGGAAGTAAGGGCACAGATTGATGTGCCATCTATGTTACAAACCAAGATCATTAAGTGGTGAAACAAAATTTTAACCAAAAAGTTACCTTGGCATCAATGTAACACTTGTCTTTCTTCCTTCCTTTATAGAACAAACTCTTGCATTTATTTGCAATGTGACTGCTAATTTTCCTTAACATGAGCAGCTACTTCACAATCAGCTTTTATGATGTGAAGTTTTCCACTTCGATAACATTTGTGTAATTTGTCTGTAGTTTACATCAGCAGCTAGCAGTACTCATAAATTATATGTAATATTTAAGTGGCAAAATGGCATTTTGCCACTATGCTTATTTTTATTTTTACACAATTTACCAGTGGAAAAAAACTGCAGTTCTGACATGGTCTGAACTAACAAATACAGGTACACCACACAGACATAGTAGACAATTACCCACCACTGTCAGATAATAGCTATAAACTGGAACTTGAACACTTGCCCGTGAAAGGCAAAGGTCCTAAGTTCGAGCCTCATTCTGGCACACAGTTTTAATCTGCTAGGAAAGTTTCATTTGAGCACACTCTCCACTCCAGAGCAAAAAATTCAATCTGGTGGCTATAAACTGTTACTATATTTCAGTCAGATGGCAAGTGGTCACTGTTCAGATTTAGTGACTGCTTTGTCATTTAATTTTAATGTTAGCTGGAAAGAGTACTCCTACACCTTATTTCTGTGTACAGATCAGAATGGTTATTTCTTTGTATTGTATGTGGTTTCTTCTTTACAAATTTGTAGTTAATTGTAAACATGATTCCAAGGTGATAATTATGACAAATCCAAACTGGACCTCCTTTCACCTCCCACCCTCAGAAAAAACACAATTGTCTATCTAAAAAAGAAACTAATTATTGACATATGATTCAAACAATTATTTTCTTTTATTTCATGTTCTTCACTGTTTTTATTTACAGCAAAAATAACATTCACTAACAACAATTCACATCAGTGATAATATCACATATAAATATCCATTCCACATGATAATACAACAGCTGCATGTTACACATTACTTCATTTAAAGAAAATTCTGACATGTGCACAACAGTTTAAAACACACATGTATACATCACCTAAGGCACACACATTAAAAAATCTTTTAATCATATATAAAAAGAAACTGCAGTTAAAATTAATCTAAAATAATACAGCTTTCACAAATATATCTATAGCATCAACAATGATATGAGCAAAACTGACCACTCTGAAAATAAACAAATAGCTGCCAAACTCTTTATGCTGTTCTTCATTAAAAAATATGAAGCATATATGAAATCTTTTAGATCATCCATGTTTAGTTCAGCTTTAATGCTAAAAATTGGGAACTGCTTGGCTCCACACCAAAGCAAAAATGTTTTTGAAACCATTACAAAAGCAGACTACGTGTTCAATGGTACCAGTGAGAAGCTTCCAATATGTTTCCTTGTTACCATTTCTGTAGCAACTTTTTATATGACTTGTACTTCAAACTGTGAGTATTATAACTAATGTTGAATTTAAGTACGATCTTCAGTTACTATTTAAGTACAATCTTCAGTTGCTATTTAAGTATGATCTTCAGTTGCTATTTAAGTACGATCTTCAGTTGCTATTTAAGTACGATCTTCTGTTGCTTATAAAGTACAAAATACCAACAGAAGTTACACACAACATTTGCTATTGTAATTACAATAGCACAGAAAATGTCAATTATTTGTTTGAATATCAAAATCTGATGTTCACAACCTGAGCTGAGCTGAGCTTAAGCCACACCTGGCCAAGTATTTCCAAACTTTTCCAATTGCACAACAATAAATATTTATGTTACAGACATGTAGAAAATTTAATGCAACGTCTTTGATTATTTGAAATATACAATATTATACAATCATTCTTCTGTATAGTAAGTGGCACACACGACATCTCCACCAACATTAATAAGGCACTGCCCCTGCAAAATAAATTCATCCATTTTAGTATCTTTTGTCTACAGCACAATATGTATATCAGACTGAAATTTAGACAGACTCAACAAAGTACAGTTTCACACTAAACCTGAAGCATAAATCAGTGTAACAAACTTAAAGAAAGAATGTGATCTGCAGGTAAATGCATCATGATGATAATCAATGTGGATAAAAACTGTGAATACTGAAAATGTAAGCATAAAACCTTCTTAAAAACCAGTTTGCAACTATCTCTCTCTCTCTCTCTCTCTCTCTCTCTCTCTCTCTCACACACACACACACACACACACACACGTGTGTGTGTGCCAAAGAGACTGAAAATGGTAGGTTACTATATTGTAGGTAACTGGAAATACTTGTCAGATTAAAACTGTGTGCTGGAATGGGACTCAAAACTGGGACCTTCGCTTTTTGCAGACAAGTGCTCTACTCACTGAGCTATTTTAGCATGACTCACAACCTAACCTCACAGCTTTACTTCTGCTAGTACCACATCTCTTAATCTCCAAAATACTTCCACGAGTGCTAGTCCAGCAGTGTATGCAGGAGAACTTCTCAGAAGTAATACAGTGATGGCAGGTCGTGAGTCATGTTGGGGTAACTCAGTCAGTAGAGCACTTCCACATAAAAGGCAAATGTCCCAGGTTTGAGTCCCAGTCCAGCACTCAGTTTTAATCTGCCAGGAAGTTTCACATCAGTATACACTCTGCTGCAAGGTGAAAATTCATTGTGGATAGCTCTCGTTGATTCAAAACAAATTCATTTAAAAATGTGACACTAAAAGTTTTATGCCACAACCATCTTAAACTCACAGGGAGTCTCACTAGAGGAAGAAGTCTTGCATCATAGTACAGTGGCCCATCTGGAGATGAGTTAAAAACTTACTCTTACCTCAGAGGCCAGATGGAGAAACATATGGCTAGATTGTTGGCATAACAGACCACAGCTAGTTGTCACTAACTTTGAGCCACTCTTCTTCTCACAAACACATGATCCTGTGCTTCAATAGCAAAGTTATTGCATGTGAGTAGTTGGCACATTGTGCCACAATATGTCCCATTCAGAAATCTTTGACTGCTTCATCTGCAGCATATTTCGAATTCCTGATCAGTAATTTCACAATTTGGATCCATCTCATCAGCTTGAATGCCCTCAAGATTGAATAGATCTCTGAGTATACACTGTAAATTCAATTCGTATGTAAATCATGTGGACAGTTTCAGGTAATACCACAGAACAGATGATGGCATCACCTGTTTAGCTCTATCTTTACATGGTTGTGGCACCAGGGCTGATTCGAGAAAATTTTTCCACAGAAGTGACATATTGTTTGGTACTCCTGCCTCCTTGTCCTTCCCTCCTCCCTTCCTCATACATTAGTTGCATTTCCTTGGTCACTTTAAAAATAAATCTAAATCTGGTGAGCATGGAAATGGGTTGTTTTCACTACTAATTATGATACAACCTCTGTACAAATTTTGCACTACTCTCAGCTTGCCATTCCAAGAGGCTGTTTGCATCAGTTAGGCCTTACACTGGCCCTGTGTGGCAGAGGTTTAAAAATGTAGCCTCAGGAACAATTATTCTCATAATAATCTTCAAGCTACTCTGAGAATTTTCAGTAACCATGAGTGTGGTGACTTCATCAATGGTTTAAAACAGAAATTTCGCCAGCACTAAGTGCTATCAGTTCCTGCTTTGTGCAGTTCCCAAACGGCCTTTTTACATAGTCAATTTATGAGGGTGCACTCCATTGCATGTTCAATGGTATGAGATCCCAGTAACTGTATGCATGATGCATCGTGAGGAGCTGACACCAAATGGCAAGTGATAGCTCTCTACTTCCATCACAAGGGCCAGATGTAGGACTGACTTAAATGCCGCTGTTGACAGTCTAATCCTTTCATGGTGAATGTCTATTGCTTTAATGTATGAAGACTGGCAACCAATATGCCACACACTTATTATTAAGCCAAGACTGCAAAAAAGCTTTGTAGGACTTAAGTAGATAGGTTTTGGTTGTTTCTCATGACCTATGCATATGGCAGTTTAAAAGTGTTCAATAACCTTAATCCTTTTGCAGTTTGGTCCCTTAGGAGCAGGATCCATGTTTCTGTACAGTCTAAAGTGAAGCCCAAAGACCTGATCAAATTCTTAAAATTCATAAAAATGTATCTCATTTGGTAATATTATAATTGTTCTTCTCCATGATCTTTGGTGGTAACAAAAGGTTCGGGCCATGCTAGCTGTGGCAACTCCACTTGCATAATGTACTGCCATTCCCTGGCTAACGTGGTTGTGTATATAGGATCTCTCATGACAGTAATGCTAATATTTGTGACCTTGATTGTGAGTTGGAAATCCTTCTGCTGGCAAGACCGACAGATGAGGCATATTTGTAAATGCTGAATAAAGTAGTTCCCCTGGATTAGGAACAACATTAAATATGTCACATTGTCTCACACTAGGTTGGATTTCCAAATCCAATCATGCACAATTCAAAACACATTCTTCTTTCCACTAACATAATGGAGACTTTGCAATGGCGCAGGCAATGTTTAGCAACTCCGCTAAATCATGACAGTGATTTGTGGGTGTGGGACTGACTGATACTACTAAATTTTCTTGAATTTTTCTTGTCAGCTCAATGAAATATTCTGAATAATTACTGCTTAAAATATCACATGAGACTGGAAAAGTAAAGTTTTTGATTCCATGAAGGTCATTTGATGAATATGCTTCCCCTATTCTCTTCTTTCATGTTGCAAGATATCTAACTTAGCTAAGATAACACGGCAATGAGAGAGTTTTATTGCAGCAATGCCCTGTCCACATAGTAGAGTGCTCACTTTCAGATGAAGTAACTGGTTTCATAACCAGTTCCAATTTTGCTGCAAAAGCTGTTGTCTTATCACTTCCAGTCAATACTACTTTAATTGGGCTGCTAACTGTCATGAGTACGTAACAAATCATAACCCTCCAAGTAATATGCCTCCTAGCAACCTCACAAGAGTAACCACAGTCATCTGCTTCATGAATACCAACTTACACCACTAACCAAACAAGAGAAAGTCTCTGAACAGATTCGAAGCAACTGTCAGCAACAAGAATCTGAATTTTGTTAATCATCTCAGTATCAAACAAGACAGGATAAATCACAGAAGCAATGAACAAGCTTGTTAGTATGCATCATCTATGGTAGATTGGGAGGTGAAAAATGTGTGAAAGTGCACAACTGCACATTCTCATATTACTAGCATGTCATTTCTGCTTCAATAGTCATACATTCAATTTTTCCTTGTGAATACTCAGTTTCATTTATTACTCAGTGGCACTGGTGTTTTAGCCTATTATCCATATCATCTCCACATTCTGCTGATATTCCTGATATTTTATTTATGTATGACACAAGACCAGACATAGATACAGTCCATCTGAGGACAACAGCGCATAGTATCACACTGTTTTTTGACATTTTGGACAAGGCCGTTTTGCACACATTTGAAGTTTTGTGAAAGTAAGCTTTTGTCATAAATCAAACAGGACAAGTGTGCAACTCATTTGTATTTTTCACTGGTGTAATCCGATGCTGCCAAGTTCATCCCACAGCTCATGAGTCAGGACCAGGAAGACCTTCGCCTCGCAATCTGTGAAGAGTTTTTGATCACGCAAATGAGAACGAGGTGTTCTGTAAGAGAACCGTAACTGGTAATGAGACTTGGGTCTACAGTTATGATGTTGAGAACAAGTTTCAATCCTCACAATAGATCAGGAAAGGTTCTCCAAGACCAAAGAAAGCTTTCGGGTCAGGTCAAATGCCAAACCCTTGCTGATAGTTTTCTTTGACTTTGAAGAATTAGTTCATCTTGAATTCGTGCCAAAGGGACAAATTATTAATCAATGGTACTAGACAAACTATTAATCAATGGTACTATCAGGACATGTTGCAACACCTACGAGAACATGTGAGAAGGAAATGGCTTGAAATGAGACAAGAGAATTCATGGCTCTTGCATCACGATAATGCACCCGCACATTCATCACTGTTGGTACGTGATTATTGCATAAGAAACAAAATCACTGTGCTGCCTTATCCTCCATACTCCCCAGACCTGGCCCCTGCATTCTTTTTTTCCCCCCCTGTTGAAAGGATGAAGATTTACAATGACAGACACGATAAAAGAAAAATCAGAGACGTGCTTTGCGCAATCCAGCAAGAGGCATACAGAGACTGCTTCTAGAAGTGGAAATGGCATTGGGAGCAGTGTATCAATTGTGGTGGTGAGTATTTCAACAGAAAGCATGCACAATAAGTAAAAAGTATGCAAACAAAAATTTTGTGAATGAAGTTCTGAAACTTTCTGAGCAAACCTCATAGTTTGTTCTTTATCTTTTCATACAGAGGGTGCTTACTTTATTTTGTCATTTGCATGCAAAAAATTATTATGTACATTAACTTCACTAAAACTTTAGAGCCTTAAACTGATTTAATAGAGCAGTAGATTATTTGACTTTTAATTCAATTTTTTTTACAGAAAAGTAATAAATACTTTTAATTTATTTATACTGTAATCTCTCCAGTTGTGTTGCATTTAATAAATAACTACTATTTGTTTTTCTACGTTAAAACTACAGGGGTTGCATAATCCCATTCCATTAAACCAGGTTTTTAAAAATAACCTTGATAATCTAGAACATTTGATAATCTGACATTGACAAATCCCTGAGCATGCCAGATTATCAAGGCCCTACAGTATCTGCATTAGCCAGCTTGATGGGAATAAGAACATGAACAACAGAAGTGTCTCATTAACTTTGTGGATGACTGAAGGTACCTAGTAAATCAAAAGTGAAACACAGAACTACATATCCAAAGACCTAAATATGTCAAGACAGAAACTACAAACAAAACTTCAACAGATTTTTTAAATGGAGATGCTACCTTACAAACCCACTGACATATAATATATAAACACAGATGAAACTGCATACACAGTTACGGAAAAAGGTATTAATTTTCTAAGGAAGAATAATCTTAGCTCAAAACAACAAAAATGAATGTGGTCCCCATAATGACAAAAGAGGACCATACCACTGAAAGCTATTTCAGTTTACAAGATAACAATTTCTACATTTTTCTTGAAGTGCCTTTTTTTTAATAAACTTTAAATGGTGCTAAAGCAAATACCCTATACATAGCTTCAACAACATGTTGAAAACTTCCATCCATTCAGCCCATTTAGGACAAAATTGGTTTTCATCTTATAAGGTATTAATTTCAACATTTTATGCAAGTTCTACTATTATGAAAGACACAACAGAAATGGCAAAGAAGCTATGTTGACAAGACAATGCTGGAAACGTGAGGTGGAAGATTACAGTTTCACATACAGTTGATAACAAGTTCATTACAGACGGAGTACAAACTCAGATTGGTAGAGAGACCATTCTGGCCTTTGCGTTAAATGATTTGGAGAAACTATGGAAAAGCTACATGCTACCCACCCAGATAGAAATGCAGGTTAAAGTGCCACTTCCAGGTTAAAGTGATGCACCTGTCCCAGGTCAAATCCACCTAGCAGATTAATGACAAGGGTTGGTATGCCTGCCTGCCAGCCATCCAGCCAGGATGTGGTTTTCAACTGGCTTTCCACATCCCCCTAGGTCATGGGTTCTCAAACTGTAGGGTGCGATTCCAGGGACGGGGGAGGGGGGGGGGGGGGGAGGAATGGCATGCAAGGGGAGTCGTGGTATACTAAAAAAGAAAATTATCACCAACAAAGTGTGTTTATCTTTTCCTTCAAACAAAGAAGATGCCATTGATTTGGAATGAATTTGCCAGACAACAATCGAACCACAGTCATATTTTTAGCATTGTTTGAAATGATTAGGAGAGCTAGGCAATGTCAGCCATCAACAGAAGTGCCCATTGTTGGCTGCACTGTGACTGTATCCTTAACTACCATGCACAGTGCAAGCTTTGGCTTGTGTATCTTCACACCTCCTTACACTCTTTCATGAGGAAGATTTGATTGCAGTATGAAGTAGTTCCTGATTAGTGACAGACATAAAGACACCAGTGGTCCATCAAGTGGTGGAGGGGTGGGAGATACTGCAAACGTGAAAATGTGAAAGAATGATGTGAACTATTAATTGATAGGATTCACAAGAGGAAAAACAAAAGAATTTTTTGTCACGAAATTGTTTTACTTTCTACGAGGGCAGTTCAATAAGTAATGCAACACTTTTTTTTCCTCGGCCAATTTTGCTTGAAAAAACCGGAAATTTCTTGTGGAATATTTTCAAACATTCCCGCTTCGTCTCGTACAGTTTCATTGACCTCCGACAGGTGGCAGCGCTGTATGGAGCTGTTAAAATGGCGTCTGTAACGGATGTGCGTTGCAAACAACGGGCAGTGATCGAGTTTCTTTTGGCGGAAAACCAGGGCATCTCAGATATTCATAGGCGCTTGCAGAATGTCTACGGTGATCTGGCAGTGGACAAAAGCACGGTGAGTCGTTGGGCAAAGCATGTGTCATCATCGCCGCAAAGTCAAGCAAGACTGTCTGATCTCCCACGTGCGGGCCGGCCGTGCACAACTGTGACTCCTGCAATGGCGGAGCGTGCGAACACACTCGTTCGAGATGATCGTCGGATCACCATCAAACAACTCAGTGCTCAACTTGACATCTCTGTTGGTAGTGCTGTCACAATTGTTCACCAGTTGGGATATTCAAAGGTTTGTTCCCGCTGGGTCCCTCGTTGTCTAACCAAACACCATAAAGAGCAAAGGAGAACCATCTGTGCGGAATTGCTTGCTCGTCATGTGGCTGAGGGTGACAATTTCTTGTAAAAGATTGTTACAGGCGATGAAACATGGGTCCATCACTTCGAACCTGAAACAAAATGGCAATCAATGGAGTGGCGCCACACCCACTCCCCTACCAAGAAAAAGTTTAAAGCCATACCCTCAGCCGGTAAAGTCACGGTTACAGTCTTCTGGGACGCTGAAGGGGTTATTCTGTTCGATGTCCTTCCCCATGGTCAAACGATCAACTCTGAAGTGTATTGTGCTACTCTTCAGAAATTGAAGAAACGACATCAGCGTGTTCGTAGGCACAAAAATTTGAACGAACTTCCCCTTCTTCATAACAACTCAAGACCTCACACAAGTCTTCGCACCCGAGAGGAGCTCACAAAACTTCAGTGGACTGTTCTTCCTCATGCACCCTACAGCCCCGATCTCGCACCGTTGGATTTCCATATGTTTGGCCCAATAAAGGACGCAATCCGTGGGAGGCACTACGCGGATGATGAAGAAGTTATTGATGCAGTACGACATTGGCTCCGACATCGACCAGTGGAATGGTACCGTGCAGGCATACAGGCCCTCATTTCAAGGTGGCGTAAGGCCGTAGCATTGAATGGAGATTACGTTGAAAATAGTGTTGTGTAGCTAAAAGATTGGGGAATAACCTGGTGTATTTCAATGCTGAATAAAACAACCCCTGTTTCAGAAAAAAAATGTGTTGCATTACTTATTGAACTGCCCTCGTACCCAGAAGACCTTTGCTAAAATGACAAATATGACTTCTGGGGCCCTTTTAGCCTCTTCCGAGATTTTGCATAGAATTCCTGAATGCCAGAAACGACACAGGATAGCAGAAACTCTGGTTTTATAGTTTTATAGTTTTTCGGGAAACTGCAAACCAGACAATTTAAAGAACTCTTTGATGACCTGCGTGCAATACCAAATTCTCCAGCTGCAATCAATTAACACGGTGAGAGCATTCACCAGGACACTTCTCTGGTGGAGTACAGGTACAATGGGGAAACAGAGTACTGCCATATTAAGTGATTATTTCTGGATGGTGCAACTGAACACTTCTGCAACACAGTATCAGTGGTAGGTCAGTAAGAGATGCTTTTAAGGTATTTATATTTTCCTCTTTTGTTGTAATATACACACAATAAATATAATAATAGAGAGTTCTTCTGGCAGAACATAAATAATTTAGGAGTGAAGATGACAGTTCACCAAATAGTACACAAGAGTCATCAACAGGCACATAAATGCTAGCTTTCAGAAAAATCACACCTCTGTATGGCTAATGTGCCAACTGAATATACTTGGCCAGTATTGCAGTTCTGCAGCTTGATTGGGGTGTGGGGTTGTGTCAGGTGGAGTGGGTAGGGAAGAAAGGACGCAGGCACTCAGAGAGAGCTGATGGTCATGACAGATGGGAAGGAGGCAGCAGGCATATAAGATACGAATATGGGAGAGAGAGACTGCAGATGCATGGGATAGAAATGTGACGCAGGTACCAGTACTGACACCCACCTGCAAGTTCATAAAGCACTTGATGAGACTGACGTGGAGGAGTGAACTGGGAGGGTATGACAGAGCAAAGGAAGGAGAGATTGCAGGTAAGAGGGAATGGGTACTGGATGAGTGAAGTTAGCATCCTGGGGCAGAGTAGAGGTGAGTGTGGGGCAGAGGGTTAGCACACATTGAGGCTAGGATTATGGGAATGAAGGATGTGTCACAAGAACAACCCACACCTATGTAGTTTACAGAAGCTGTTGTTGGGGCAGGTTGAGTAGCATACACTGAAATCAAGTCTCTTGTTCTCAGCAGCAAGTTCTGCCAGTGGATGGCCAGCTCTGTTCTTGGTCACAGTTTGGTGGTGACCATTCATTCAGGTGGACAGTTGGTTGGTAGTCACACCATCCAATGCTGCAGTCCCAGCACAGTATATTCATCCAGCATATTGTAGCTGTACAAGTGAGTGAGTGTGTGTGTGTGTGTGTGTGTGTGTGTGTGTGTGTGTGTGTGTATTTTTCACTCTAGCTCAAAAAAGGGTTCGAGTGAAAGTGAGCAAAAGTTTTCAGTCTGGTTTATGTGCCTGTGAACAACCCAATGTCTATATTATTCACCGAGTTGCTACTAATACATACAATATATATTCTTTCAAAAATGAGAGCAAACCAATAAATTTCATTTTCAGGCTCTGTGGACCAAAACACATACCAAATTCATATATTATTCACCATAAAATTCAGCTTTTCAAAATTTGTGGAAAATGTAATTTATGAACTGAATTTCTTTTCACGCCAGTTACTACTACTACTACTACTACTACTACTACTACATTTTGAAGCTTTTGAGGTAATCATGAAATACTATTTATATATATGACACGAGTTTCAAGGTCAGTATCATATCTAACTGTTTAGTGATGTTTTGGACACACTTGTTTTGTAATTACTTTTCCTTTCATTAATGTACTCTTTCACCATAAGCTAACTGTGGTGACAGTCTAATTTATTTGTATGTTCAGGTAAATTTTAATCATGATGTTAGATCATATACTTTGATGTTCCTTATGCCAAATTCTGCATAAGCCATTCTCACATGACTAACTTTGCCAGAACTATGATAAAGTTTTCTCACACAGGTGTTAGAAAATGCTAAATTTATGCACCCTTCCTCATTAGATACTTTAAAGTTTAAAAGATAGTCAGCTCTGTCTATAATCTAGCTGAATACCTATTATACCATTTTCTAACACCTTCAGTTCTTCATGACGCCAATCAAGAAAGTCAAACTCAAATGACAGTGTCTGCATTCCCGTCAAACTTCTCCTGCAGGGTATTCACTTTATTTACTATGGAAATATACATGACATTTGTAGGCAACTATTGTATACATTTGTTGAAGTGAGTGCAGCAGCTGTAGCTATAAATCACATGCGGTCACTGCAGTATGAAGCAACCTTCTGTCTGTGGCTGGTTTCTGTCAGCCTACAACATGCATCACAGTTGGACTATGTACGGAAGGAAGATTAGGCTTTAACGTCATGTTTATGATACAGTCATCAGAGATGGAGTACAAGCTCAGAGTGGAGGAAGATGGAGAATACTGCAGACTGTACTCTTTCAAAGGAACCATTCTGGTTTTTACCTTAATCAATTTAGGAAATTCATGGAAAACCTAAATTTGGATGGACTGTTGGATGGGAATTTGAACTGCCACCATCCTGAATACAACTCCAGTACCTTACCACAGTATCACTTCACTTGGTCATGAACTCTGGAGCACAAAGTGTTGAGAGGTGTTCAGACAGCCAAATAGTCTGTCACAGGCAGTGTTCTGATGAAACTGCTACTATTGGTATGTTAGAAAAATGACATAAATTGTGTTTGTTTGTACTTTATATATGTACTTTTAACATGCAGACAAAATAAAGTATAGGAAAAGTTATGCCACAAGGAGCCTCACATGTTGGACTTGAAGTTTCCAATGTATGCTCTTTACCAGAACAGGACTACTTCATACAGCAAATACTTGAATGCAAGAGAAGATATACTCATTGAACTTTCACAGTGCACAATGCAACCAAATCATACGAACTGCCAGATTTAGTATTCTGAGTACAGTCATATTTACTGCCACAGTAGCAGTCAGCTTGGACTTAAAATCACTGTGGCAGCCACATAGCAATGAGCTTTTTAATCAAGGCTATACATTTACAAATTCTTTGAGTGTTATAAAACACTCAGTTTTCACACAACAGTTTAATGAGCAACTGGTGCAAGGGAAAACACAAGTAAAACATAAATCACAAGAAATCAGACCCTCACCGAATGAGCTATCCAAGCTCAACCTACAACACTCCACACATTTAAGACCTGCCAGTACCTCTCTCCTGATTTCAAAACTTCACAGACGCAATATTCTTGGTCTTTTAAGTACCAACATGCTAACTGCCTCTGTATCTACATACAGTGAGCCTATGCAAAATGCCCTCCTTTTCTGCTTACAGATGGTTTATGAAAATCTACAACAGGTTATGGTATATACCTTTATGGAGTACTGGTAGTTCTGGAACAGATAAGAAATTGTATGCTTGAAACTATGAGTATGGTTCACAAACCTCTGCGCAGAGGATGGGTGTGGAGCCTATCCTTTGGCACCTAGTTGGCATAGTTGAATGATCATGCTCTTACCAAAATATGAAGAGATGACTATGATTAAAATACCTAAAATTGTGTTTTCAGTGACAAAAATCCTGAGTGTAATAAGATAAACACTGTCATACTCCCACTCTCAATCTCCCACACATCCATGCAAAAACAGACAAACAAATTACCTATATCAATTTCAGAAAAATTGGATGATTTATTCAAGAGAAAGAGCTTCAGAAATTGAGCAAGTCAGTAACTCATTGGTCCATGCCTCTGGCTCTTATGCCTGCAGTTATTTGACTCTGCATCAATTGTCCTCCTGAGGGATATCATACCAATTTCTGTCCAACTGGTGCATTAGCCTGTCAAAACCTCATGTGGATTGGAGGGCCCTGCCCATCATGCTACAGATATTCTCGATTGGGCAGAGATTCAGCAACCATGCTGATCAAGGCAGGTACATAGACAAGCAGTAGAAACTCTTGCCATGTGCGAACAGACGTTATCTTGCTGAAATGTAAGCCCAGCATCACTTGCCATGATGGGCAACAAACCAGGACATTGAATATTGCTGATGTACTGCTGTGCTGTAAGGGAGCTGCGAATGACAACCAAAGGGATCCTGTTGTGAAATTAAATGGCACCCCAGACCATTACTCCTGGTTGTCAGGCTGTGTGGCACTTGACAGTCGGGTTGGTATCCCACTACTGTCTGGGATGTCTCCAGACACATCTTTGCTGGTCATTGGGGCTCAGTTTGAAGAGGGACTCATCATCAAAGACAATTCCATTCCAGTTAATGAGCTTCCAGGCTGAAGATGTGTCTGGAGATGCCCCAGACAGTGGTGGGATACCAACCTCACTGTTGCACCACCATATGGTCCGACAACCAGGAGTGATGATGTGGGTTGCCATTTCTTTTCACAGCAGGACCCCTTTGGTTGCCACCTGCAGCACCCTTACAGCTCGATGATATTCTAAGCCCTGTTTTGTTGCCCTTCATGGCAAGTCATCCTGGGCTTACATTTCAGTAAGATAATGCCTGCCTGCACATGGCAAGAGTTTCTACTGCTTGTCTTCATGTTCGTCAAATCATACCTTTGCCAGCAAGATCACAGGATCTCTCCTCAATTGAGAAGATTTGGAAATTTATGGACAGGGACCTCCAACTGTGCTGTATTCATCATAAGAATAAACCTGATGTGTTCTTCCACATTTGCTTGAATCTCACTGGATTTTGTGTCACGTGCAGTGGAAGTATAGTCAAGTGTGATCATAAGGATATGTTTTATGCTGTGTTACATGCACACATACTGAGTGGTAATATGGGACAACAGCATTACCCGTGCATTTAATTTGGACAGCATTGGCCAGCCAGTTGGTGCAACTAACCTAAAATGATGTCAGCAGTTGCAGTTCAGACATAAAAAGAGATGAGTAGCTTTGAATGACATTTAATTTTTAAAGGGAATGAAATAATATTTGACAAAACTACATCACTACCGCACCCTTCGTAGGTGCCCAGACAGAAAGCGTAGAATTCTCTCATTCTCACCTAATGCAGTATTCTAATTACAAACACGAGATATGAAAATTCCTAACTTAAAAACAGGATAATTCTTCTGCATGAGCTGTGTGTGATGCAAAAGCATACTGCTGGGATTTCACCCTATTGTTGACTACTGAAGCCGCTTGTTATTTCTTATGACAAATCCCTTAGCTTGGCTCCATATCAGTTCTGTTGGGTTCATATTGTAATGGTACAGTTCCAAATGTAGAAATGCAGCATTTTTATGGTGTGGTCAATGCTGTGAAAATGATTGTTTTTCATGTTTCCACAAGAATTATCACTCTAGTTCGTGTGAGATTACATCTGTGGTATAAAACAATGGACATAGTCCAAATCAAGAGTATTTGGTTTTTCATTTTTGCCTTAAAAACTAAATTGTTACATTTTCTTACTTTAAGCAACCTTTATTAACAATCTTTCATAAAATATCAATAATTAAGAATTTACATTTGAAATGAAAACAGGAATTTTGTGTCCAATATGTAATTAGAAACAAGAAGATGTGTATTAGTCACAAAAAATTATGATGGGTTTTACAAGTTCAAGACGTACATATTTGAAATTGAATGGAAAAGAAAGGAGGATGGATCAGCGATCCATGAACTGCACCAGATTATCGATCTAATACCTACCGATTCTGCTATACATCCAGTGTGTATTTGAATCTCAACTGTACCGAATATAGTCCCTTAGAAAACTTCAATGCCTATTTTTTCTGTAAATTTATGAAAAACATTAAGAACAACCAATTTCTCAGCAGTTTTTAACTGGGTTCCACACACGTGTTTCACTACAGAGCAGCAAGCAGCCTCAGGCATTTTCATACTGCATACTAACAATGCGACAATCAAAGCACAACAGTACGGAGACTGTGACTGTACATGATTTTTTAAACAAAAACTACATAGCTGAAGTGTGATTAAGAAAAACGTTGATGGTTACAATATCGTAAAGTTTTATTTAACAGAACTTATTTAACAGAACTTAGTAATAAGATATCTATTACATAAGTAGGACTTACTTCCAAGATCCTAACAACGCCAGTGTACGTATGCTATGGCTTCTGACCAATCATTCTTATGATAAGCAGAGTATAGCTTGTGATTCTGATGATCTAATGCACTAGGTGGACAGAATTTGGCACAATATCCTTCAGTAGGACATCCAACAACTGTGTCAAACAATGCCAAGCTGAACAGCTGCTTGCATAAGGGCCAGAGCTGAACCAACATGTTACTGATACGCTCAATTCGTGAAGCTCTTTCTCTTGAATAAATCATCCAATTTTCTGGAATTGTAACCATTTGTTTATCTGTACACATAACATAACATCTATTAAGTTCCATCCCATTTGGATAATTCCTTTGCGGTGTCTTTTTTGTTTTTATTTCAGAGTGTGTGTGAAATTTAAAACATACAAAACTATCTTATTAAAACATGTACCACAGGCATCTCATTACTCCAAAATTAGATGGCATATTAATTGGCACTATTTCTGGTTTCACTAAGCACTGATTGTTGTTCCTTCAACACTAGTAACTCTTGACCTCAATGACACATGATCTTGAGCCTAAATATCAAGGTGACTGGTGCTAGTGAGATGGCACATAGCATGACAGTACTTTCCAAGTTGGCTTCATAAGCTGCTTTATTTGAGGTTTTGTTTTCCTAAATGCCTAAATGTTCTGGTAATCAGAAGAATGATAGCTCCTTTCCTCACCTACGTGGCGAGAGAAGAGAATCCTGAATCATTTGGACTTATCGGCTGAGTACAGAGAATTTGACTTATAACAAATTTACTAACTCAGTTACATTTTGTTTGGTCCAGTATTCTCAAGATCATGAATAATTTAGTGCTAAATACAGTGAAATCATAAGGTATGCAAATCTTGAGGATATACTGAGCAAATAGCACTCAACAGTCAAAAAAGTTCCTTTGCTCAGACCCACCAGCATAACCTGCAACATAGGTATGGTGCTTGGATAAAATTACATAAAGCAAAATGTAGTTCAAAGTAAAATTCTTGCAGCAGTCTGACGAATCTCAAATAATTCTGGGCCTTCATATCAACCAGTGTGGTTAACAGCCTCATTTCCATTTAAGTACAGTAATGCAGTCCACAACAACTGGGACCAGGTCTTGCAACGTGGAAATCCCAAATGGTCTCATTGCTCTGTCAGTTCATGAATATTCAAAACATTATAATGGTATGAAATGCTGGTGACAGTGCGGTTGATATTAGCCCATTCACTTAACATAATAGATGGCAACTGACAGCTCACACAGTGGCTGGGAATTAGGCTGATCTTATATTCTCATGTTGTCAGTTTGACCACATTGCAGTGAATAGCATAGATGATTTTAAGGGATGATAACCTTATTCAGCAATAAACCATATATCTGTAGTTGAGGTAGGACTAAGCTGATACTTAAAAACACAGCTGAAAAGGTAGAGCTATACAAAAGTCAGCAGACATCCATGGAAGTTCCATTTGTGGAGGTGTACAAAGATATTACATCTCCAAGTAGTTTTGTAGGTCCTCTCAACATATGAATATGTCTGCATAGGAAAGACTGTTATATTGCTGACTCCAACTGCATAAAGTGCTCGAGTGTGAAGCAATACCTCCTGAACACACAACAGAAGTGACTAAATAGTTCCCTGGATTTGGGATATGAGTCACACAACAGCTCAATGCAGTCCTTCACTGGCTTCACGAGGGGAACCAACGTTCCCTTCCTCTACAAATCAGGAACATTTTCATCAACTACTATTTAAAGTTCTGACAGATGCTGTATTGGATTCCGCTGTTACCTCATGGAGTCTCCACAACCAGAGACAATGCCAACTCTAGCTCCCATGCAGACCAGGATCAATTGTATTCTGCAGTCTTGTTGGAACAAAAGTTACAATTACTAATAACCATTTATGCCAGATGATGGAAAGCTGCATCATGGTTTTCATTGGAATTTATGAATGTGAAATACCTTACATCTGTCTGAGTGATATCTCTGTGTAATTTCTGGAGAAACTTCTGCTGCAGTACTGTCATTATTGTGTACCTGTGTGCCAGAACCACTCTTCCTTAAAATTAAGGTAATTACTTGGTAATTAACAAGCTCCTGTTAATCTGTGTGTGGGTTATCCAGCTTGTGGATCGTCCATGAACTGTTTGGCGATATTTGGAAAACAAAGAAAACAAACTCTGAAGCAGTCTGTTGTAATTAAAACAAATATTCTCATTTAGAATATAATTCCACTGAGACAAGTGATGCAAAAATACAGTGCTTTTTTCCCTAGCCAATGAAGTCTAAGTAATATGACATGAAATATGGTTTGTACATACAGCAAATACCAGCTTCTGGTGAAAACGTGTATTTTGAATCATCCACGTTTTTTGGTTCTCTATGGAGCCTTGGGTCCACATTAATCTGGATAACTGGGAGCTTGCTACATTTTTAAAGTAAATATAAAGTATATGCACCTGATTCTTGTGAGGATTGTGGTACAGAACACATTCTGACATGAAATAAGCAACCATTGCATTGCCACCAAGAGCTGTTACATGTGCCCGTAAAATAGCCAGAACTTCTGTCACAAAACTGTGGACAAAACCACTCAAACCACCGGCCTGTGAAAAAAGAAAATATAACATTAAACAGTGATAAATATACTCTGAAATTTATTTTTCAGTTTTTTTCCATCAAAGGTACCTCTCTTATGCTTGTACTTTCCCTGATGAAAAAGAAATTCAAATTTCCAAGATAACGTTCAATCTTTGCACCAGGGATGTAAGATAAAGGTGTGATATCAACTCCGTATCGCTCTCTACCTAGTACCTGTGATAAAAAATATGCAATAATGTCATTACTAAAATACACTTCTAAAAATAAGTGAAAACTGTTGCCATTATAATTCATACCATTTTATCTTTAGGGTCATCATCATCATCTCCAGTATTTTGGACCTATAAACATAAAGTAGGCATTCAACTTCAGTTTTCAATAACCAAGAGAATAACTATGAATATAAGTCTATACTAACGTTTGAAAGTTTGTAGAAGGGTGCACTAGAGATAGTACTGCGAGATGGATGATTATTTGTCAACACAGCTGGTGCTGGAACAACATGTATGTCATGGTCTTCTTCCAAATTGAATATCATATCCCCTTCATCTGCAAGAAACCATATGTTCATCAAAACTCTTTAAAAAGCAAATAAACTGATAGGAAAAAGGGGGTGACAATGAACTGGAACAGGAAAGAGAAAACATAGAACATCAACATCCAGAAATAAAAAGTAAAGAATCAGTATTGATTGTTACTAATTGAAACCAGAAGCAGTGAAGCAAAGTGACAAAAACTATTGAGATCTCTTCACACCTGAACAATACTTTCATATCTTTTTAACTTGAAAAATGCTAAAAGCTTAAAAACTTACTCTTATCCATCAAGACTGGCCAAAGCTAACCGAGACGAATAAGACGCCATAAACAAAAGAGATTTCAGAGTTTCCACTTAAAATAAAAACAAAAATCCTATGTTGGAAGCATTCCTGCATATTTTGTACATGGTGTGATGTACAAAATAAGCTTCCCCTTTTTTGGGTGAGAATTTTGGGCTTTGTTTAACTTTAAAAATCATAAAGCAGGCGAAACTTTTTTCCTCTGTGATTGATCCTCATTCCTCTTCCCATCACTCATGATGTTAAGAAGGCAATGGTCCAATCTCTTTTGTTGTAAACCCACAATATTATTATTATTATTATTATTATTATTATTATGCTATTTGTAATTAATGTCACTTAAAATCTACATACCAAATTTCCTGTACTGGTACAAAATTAAAGTCATCTAAAAATCATAAAGTACATATTTCCATGCTTGGCATATTCAACCCCAATAGATGGATACCCCTGGCTGTCACTAGCTGTTGTACAGTGAGCATAGTGCATGTGATCAAGATTAAGTACAACCATCTTATCATCAATACAGTGCTCTTTCAGGAGAAATCTTGCTTCAAGGCTTTGTTAAAAGCAGAAGCCAATAACATGTTTTGAGGCTCTTTCTTTTACTTTCTCGTAGCTGTTTGGAAAGACGTCATTCTGGCTATAGTTCGAGTTTCAAACAATATTCTGGTGAACTCTGCAAATGTTTTGCTACTTACTATGCAGATATCAAACAAGCACCAACTTTGATTATCAGATCTCTTAGATATGGATCCAGAATCTAGAATTACCTTATCTGACAAGGGAAAAGTGTTGGTGTATTCGTTAACCAAAGGTCATAAGAATACCCACATGTCAATATTGTTCAAAAGAAATTTTGTATTGGCCATTTCGAAGATGGAGAACATGTGCCTTTTTGAGGTTTTTTTATGGACCCAGACAAAAGTCATTTAGTGTCAGTAATACCATCTTGTACAACTGGGCTTAACTAATTGCAAATTTGTATGCTATGTGTAACAAATAAAGTGTACAGAGGAAGAAAGTGGACATGGCATCACTCCAAAATATAGCTTTGGGAGCTGAGCTTTGTAACAAATGCTGTAAAACTATAAAATTCAGAATTAGTTGCAGGCACTGCAACATGACTTAATTTTCACTGTAAGAAAGTGGATTTATCAGTAAAGAATGATGAGAACTTTGTTCTGAAATTTAAATATGATTAATATAAGTACAAAGGTCCAACAAAAAAAAAAGTTCAAATGTGTGTGAAATCTTATGGGACTTAACTGCTAAGGTCATCAGTCCCTAAGCTTACACACTACTTAACCTAAATTATCGTAAGGACAAACACACACACCAATGCCCGAGGGAGGAATCGAACCTCAGCCGGGACCAGCCGCACAGTCCATGACTGCAGCACCTCAGACCGCTCGGCTAATCCTGCGCGGCAAAGGTCCAACAAAACTGTCTCATGCTGACAAACTACCAAAACACTGTGACAAAATGAACAACAGCACTATAAAGTGTTCCAAAAATAATAATCACTCCCAGAAACCAGTTCAGAGCAACTTAGTACTGTCATGGTCGCTGAGGAAGATACACAGAATAGTCAGGATTAGCTGGTATAGCCTGATAAATTTGTCAACAAAGTGCAAAGCAAGAACACAGTTAATACACTGGTAACCAGAATGGTCCTTGTACTTGGCGACAGTCATGTCAGAGGCATTTCACTGTTTTCACAGGAAGTCATGGGTAAGAAATATCAAGTCACTGGTCTTATTGGGCAAAGTTCTACGCTCAGGAATGTAACAAGTAATATAGACACCTCGTGGAAGGCTCTTGATGAACAAGACCATATAATGATGATGATGATGATGATGATGATGATGATAATAATAATAATAATAATAACAAAAACAATAACAATAATAATAATAATAATAATAATACGTGGTGCTAGGAATAGGTTACAACCATAACTGCAAAGTTCAGGATGACATCTGTAACACTGCTGAGAAAACATCATACACTAATGTGAAGATAGTTTCACTCTTCTAGCATTACAGTAGGCCACTGATAAAACAGTCAATGAAACATGGACCCCACAGATTACCCTGAAGGAAAAATACTGGCTGTAATAAACAGTTTGATTATGGTGGTCAAATGATATCCTTAGAAACTTGCCAGCAGAAAAACAGTAAATGAACACACCCAAGTTAAACATGTTAGAACAACCAATACTGAATCTACTAGCTTCTTTAGAAATGGTTCAGAACAGTGGGAGGAAGTATATCAAACAGACTTATTTCACAAACATTTTGAAACCAGCTTCCCCCTCCCCCCACCCACCAAACGTTGATTAAAATCAAACCAAGATGCAGTGGAAGAAAATGAGTGGTTAGCAACTGACATTAAAATATCATGTACAACAGTGAAATTGTGTTACAAGAAATACAGTAAAATTCTAACATGTGAAATCAGGGCGACCAGACATATGCATCAAGAAAAAAAATAGCAGTTTAAACAATAAATTAAAAATCATAAAAATTGAGAAAAACAGGAACATCAAGTTAGAACACACAGGGATACCTCAATCGTCTCATAATGATACAGACTAGAATAATCGAAAAGTTATAATTTCAGATATCAATAAATGTTTCCTCAGTGCAGCTGAAGAAACAGGTAACCATATCAGTAAATCTCCCACAAAAGCCATAGAGCTACTTAACCAGATGCAAATCACACCAATCGCAGCACTTCATTTCAAAAGCACAACTTCTAAAAACTTCGAAAAAATCACGAAACTACTTGAAAGCTCTCAGTGCACTGGTTATGACATGGTAACAGGTATAATTTTAAAATCATGTACAGACTTAATAAGTAACATTTTGTGTTATTTGTGTATTCAGCCAATGAAGACTGGGGTATTTCCAGATACACTAAAATATGCGATTGTGATGCCAGTCCACAAATGTAGAGATAAGAGTGTAATATCCTACAATCAGCCCATCTCTCTGCTGCCAGTGCTCTCAAATGTATTTGAGAGAATAGTGTATGAAATGATTCATAGCCACACTACACAAAATGGTTTACTGACACATACACAGTTTGGCTTTCGTAAGGGATTCTCCACAAGGAGATAGTTATATTTAGCATAACACATGAAATTCTAGGGGAACTTAATTTCAGGAGGTATCCAGTGGCAAAATTTTGTGACCTAGCTAAGACTTTTAACTGCTTAGACTATAACACGTTGCTAAAAAAGCTTCCACAATATGGCATCAAAGACAAACATTTGGCATGGTTAAAATCTTATTTACACAACAGAAAGCAAAGAGTTGTCTTAATGGAGTTAGGTGTAAAAATAAACTCAGACAAGGGAAATGGAAAAAATTGAGTCCCCCAGGGCTCAATCCTTGAGTCACTGATTTTCTTGTTCTATATTAATGATCTACCATTTAAAATTAATAACATAGTAAAAATAGTGATGTTTGCTGATGATACAATTATTCTTATAAAGATCCCAAACTTCACAATGCAGGATACAGGCCTGACAGTCACTAACAATGTACACAAATGGTTCACAGCAAATAGCCTGACCTTAAGTTTTTCAAAAACTAAATTTCCTTGTTGCAGTAGACTATCAAGAGCCTTAATTCTTACTGTGCTGCTACCTGAGGTTATATGGCCTTCCAAAGGTCCACCAGATAGAGGTTCCTCTTAGGCCAATTGAGAGTACTATATGTGCTCTGACATTGTGCAGCAATAGTCTGTTGAGCCCACTAGTAGGTTGGTGTGAGCATCGCATTAAGAACTTTGTAGATTTCTTATGTCGATTAGAGGGAATGCATTTGAATGACTCTGACATTCTAGTAAGTTTTGATGTGGTCTCTCTCCACTTGCGTTCCTCTGTCTGACTTTAATTGAGGTAAAGTTTAGTGTTTAATTAATGAACCTATTTCATCATGTGCTGAGTTCCACTTACTTTTTATTCAATGTCCATTACTATGAGCAAACAGCTGGAGTTGTGAATGTACACCTGTTGTTACCCATTATTGTCAATTTCTTTATGGAAGACTTCAAGTAATGTGCCTTTGTGTAAGCGGATTTGAAATCTGAATGTTTTTTCAGATATGTAGATGACACTTTTGTCATTTGGCCTCACGGCAGTGAGAATTTAATGACTTTTTAGATCACCTTGACCTGTTGTGGTACAAGCCTTCAGTATCTGCACAGTTTCACTGCTCCACCACCTGAAATTGCTGTTGTAGAATCTATCCTTAAAATAAATAGCCAGAAGCTGCTTGTACACAGTACAGATGAAGCTTCACACACATTTAAATAATATAGTTGCAGAACTGTCACTATAGCCACAAATATTATTCAGCTGAACCAAAAAACACACATTTCGATATTTACTGTTCATAACTATAAAAAATGTTCTGAGCCTGAATTAAACGAATGGAGAGGCAACACAAATGGTTTCCAAAGCTGGGCTATATATGAACCTGGCTGACGAAGATGGAAGCAGCACTAAACGAATACTAAGAGCAGGTCAAAAACAGACTGAAGGGACACTGAAAACAGAATGAACTACAACTAAGAGCACACTAACAACAGACTGACTAAAATGGTGTGAGAGCTCCCCTTATAAAGACTTGATCCAGAATATTATGCAATTTTGGTTAACTTATAATAGTTGATAAATTCTATAGTCCAAAAGGTTAATCTTTCATTGACTATTGAGATCATCATTATATTTTGTTTGAATGTTATTTATCATGAGCAGCATCTATTAACATATGCAGTACTAATTTATGCCTTCACAGTGGGATCCCGTGTTTATAACCATGGGATACAGCTTGTATATTAAAATTTAGTTGTTATCTCGTGTAATCACGTGTACTGCTGGTGGTCAGCATCTTCCCAATGCAATATTTCGACATCATAATTCGGTGTCTTCATCAGGTATTTTCTGTGAATGGTCGAAAAACTGACCATGTCCCATATTGATGCCTGGGTGGTTGTCTGGTGTTCCCTACACTGTCTGTGCCCACTGTGACTGTTTTTATCAGTGCTATTTATCTCCAGGTGTTCTGTCTTCCATCCATGCCCATTTCTGCTGTTTTCCCCTGGCGGCTGCTGTGCCAAGGCATTCCATACTAGATATGCACCCACCAGGCTCATTCCAACACTACCAACATGCTGCAGATGTTTCTTATGCTGTTGGTGACCACTCTGGCTTTCTGTCATGCTCCGTCGTTCTCCAGGCATTGTGGGTTCTGTACATCCATACAAGATGCACTTCCTGCTGAATCAGGTTGCTGTGGGAATTGCATATTCTGTCTGGGCATGCCGTAGTAATCTCTCGTGACGGCGGGCACCATCTGGAGTTTTGCACTGTGTCTGCCCCTACAATATGTAGCGCTTGAGGTTCCGGGTGGTTAATGTCGTTCCCTCTCATTGCGTGAGTGCTACAGTTGTGTCCCAAGGAGGTAGTGGCCACCTAGTGCTCCATAAGAGGTTTGATCCCGTTAATTACACCCCTGGTTGTCTGAGATTTGTTCCCAGAGAAGGGAACCTTTTTCTGTACGACATACTGATCTGGTATCCTGGTTGATCAGGTTCTCTGCCACCTTGATTTCAATAGAGTCACTAACCACACTATTCCAAAATTTGGGGGCCTCAGCCAGGATCCCGGGTTTATCATAATGCATGGCATGTTCAAATTCCAGGCAATGTTCTGTTACTGCTGATTGAGTGGTCTGTCATAGCCTGGTATGGCTTTGGTATTCTTTACATCTTATTTCAACTGTTCTGGTGGTTTTGCTCATGTAAGACATATCAAATTCACAAGGTATATGGTAGATACCAGGTTTCCATAACCCCATATAATCTCTGACCATTCCAAGGAGCACTCTGTTCTTGTTTGGCCGGGCAGAACACACTTCTGATTTTGTATTTTTTTGGGATCCTGCTGATCAGCAGATACAGGCCCTGCACACAGTAGGAAGGCTACCCTCCTGGTTTCTTCTTCTTGTTCTTCTCCCATTATATCAGGTCATCTGGTGGGATGCAGCACTTCGCAGATGTCCCTGTTTGAGTACTCATTGTCTATAAACACTTGCTGTTGACGATCTAACTCTGCTGCCAAGCTGTCTGAGGCAGACAGAACATTGCCTGGAACTTGAACACACCATGCATTATGACAAAATCAGAGAATCTGATCAAGCAGAAAGCAGGATACAACCTCAGTACAGTGTGGAATACAGCTTTAGAATTACTACAGAAACAGTGGAAAAAAGTTCCCTTCTCTGGTAAAAAACCTCAGACAACCAGGGGCGTAATTAACGGAATCGAATCTCTTATGGAGCACCAGGTGACGATTACTTCCTCGGGAGACAACTCTGTAGCACTCATGCACAAGAGAGGGTACAACAACCACCACCCAAAACCTCAGGCACCACACATCCTAGGAGCAGACATGATACAGAACTCCAGATGGTGGCCACAACCAAGAGAGACCGCTGTGGCCTGATGTGGCAAGAAGTGCATCTCATAAAGGCGTACCGAACCCCAAGTCCTCGAGAATGACAGGGGCATGATAGAAAGCCAGAGTGGTCACCAACAGCATAAGAAACATCCACAGCATGCCGATAGTGCTGGGAATACGCCTGGGGTGTGCAGACCTAGTACAGAACATCTAGGCGTGGCTACCACTGGGAAAAACAGCAAAAACGGGCACGAACAGACGACAGAATGCCTAGAGATAAACAGCACTGCCTGAAACAGACACAGCAGGTGCCAATGGTGTAGGGAACACCAGACACTGCCCAGGCATAAATAACGGACACGATCAGCTTGTCAACCAGTTGCGAGAAATACTCGAGAAAAATGCCAAGTTATTTTGGAAACTTGTGGTAAGGTCTTATGGGACCAAACTGCCGCGGTCATCGGTCCCTAAGCTTACACACTACTTAATCTAACTTAAACTAACTTACACTAAGAACAACACAGACACCCATGCCCAAGGGAAGACTCGAACCTCCAACGGGGGAAGCCGCACCGACCATGACAAGATGCCTCAGACCGCTCGGCTACCCCGCGCGACACTGAGTTACGATGTGGAAATATTGTGTTGGGAAGACACAGACCATCAGTAGTACACCTGATTCCATGACATGACACCGAATCGCCAGGAAAGTCTAAGAAATTAAAATTTAGTCAACCAAAATTTAGTAATTTTTAATTGGAGACTTTTGCTTATTAAAATTGGTGTCAAGTGGTTCAGAAAAATCTGGCGATCAAACATATATCAACAATTATTGCAAATTTACAGTGGTATGGCTATGATTGGCACTGGAAATTTTTAGCAGGTGAAGTTTTTTATTATCAATATCTTTTAAACTAATAAAGTTTGGTCTGATGTTAATAGGTCACTGAAAACAGGGAAAATAGTTCTTTAATTTGAAAGTCATTTTTCCTTCCAAATATACCTACTAGCTTATAAAATTTTCTCTTTGGCTAGATGTATGAAACTTTATAACTACTGCCATCATTTCTGCCAAAACTAATTATCTCATTGCAACCAGAACAACAAACTGAATCATCTGAATAATACAATTTTGTTCTGGAATTTGTTTCTACAATTTTGATACTTCGCTTAACAAGTGCTTAATGTAGGAATTTTAACATCATAATTTTAAAAAGAAAGCTCACAAAAAATTTAAATGGACCTTAATATTTGATACAGGAGTGTACTCAAAGTAGAATGGTGGGAGTCAACCTGCTTTGTCACAACCTAATTCAACACACTTGAATATTTGTTTCATGATGGAGGTGGAAAAGGATGGCTGCCTTCCCATCCTTGATGTGTTGGTCAGGAGACAGGTTGATGGTACATTGGGACTTGCCATTTATAGGAAGCCTACTCACACTGACTTGTATCTACAGGCTGATAGTTGTCACCATCTGCCTTAGCATCAAGGGGTACTTCGTACCTTAGTTCACAGGGTCCACTCATCTTAGACCTATAAAGTTTGTGAGCTGAGTTAGTCCATCTTGAGGTTACTTTTTGTCAGAATGGTTATAATGAAAGACAGATCCGATGCGTGTCATGCAATCAACCGACTGTGCACCAGATGTGTGATGATAATACTCAGGCAGCACCAAAGTCTATAGCCTTTTTGCATTTCACAGGAGCATTTCTAAAGGACTGGTGTATTTTGTGGAAATATGATGTGAAACATGTTTTTCAACCACCATCTAAGATTAGGGTCCCGTTAGGTTCTCCACAGGATGATCTTGGTTTGCGTAAGGCGGGTATCTAGCATATTCATCACATTTGTGGCATGTCACGTATTGGTCAGACTATTGGGATTGTGGAGGGACAGCATACTTCGTATAAGTGTCACGCACACTTAAAACAGACGAGCAAGTCTGCTATTGCAGAACATTGTCTTGGCACTGGTCATCCTATGGAATATACCAACATGAAGATTGTGGTATGCATTTCCAGCGACAGTGTTATTAAGGAAGCAGTTGAAATTAAATTAGCAAGTCACCTGTGTGTCCAGGAAGTAATGCAAATGATTTTACTGAGAAGCGTGTGCACGCTGTAACACATTCAAGCTGCGTGGGCTAGGTTGGGGGAGGGCGATGACGACACTTGTCTCCACAAAGCGGCCGAAGTCAGGCTCTTTAGGACAGTGATTTAATCAGTAGGACTGATATTGTGAATCTCATCTCAAAGATGTGTCACAATGTGTGATGGAGCACATGATTGAACAATGGCGCACAATCAAGTTCTATGTCAAACTCAGCAAAAGTTATACTAATACCAATCAACTGATTCTGCAGGCCTACAGCGAATTTGCTCTATAGTTCACAATATGTCTGATTACAATAATCACAATACACTGTAATTTTACTATGCAGTTATATATTTATGGTCATGACTTAACTCTCAACTTACACTAATCATCATTTAATGACATCTGAAACAATATCAACTGAAAACACTTTAGTAGAATTTTTATTCCAGCCCTATGAATGGCATAATCAACTGTTCAGAATGTAAGCAGTTTTCACATTACCAGTCATCAGCATGACTTGAAACACTGTTTTTTAAGAATATTTTGCCACTGGAGTTACCATGGGATTCATCTTATGAAATTCAGAATAGAAAAGCTTTGTGTTTTACAAAATAATTTATTTAGAAATATTTTTATTTTCTTCTGAGCGTGTTATCACGTATAAACAATTTTGCAGAAATGTATCTCCACTGTAAATTATGTACAACATTAATTATAATGTTACTGTCAGTACCACGTACTGTAAGATTCGATATAAGGACCGATGTTAGGCCAAAGAGGATAGCAGTTGTAGTTCAAGGCAGCTGTTGTTAAAGTCAGTTTTGTTAAACCTGTTTTAGCTCAATCGAGAACAGCCAGAATCATGCTGATTTGTGAAATTGCAATGAAGATGCGGAAAGAGGAAAAGTGACCAATTTGTAGTCAGAAGACTATTTGGAAAGTAAAACTCCCAAAATCATGTACAAATACAGAGTAATTAAAAAAATCACCTCAGGGAATCTGTAGTGAACAAGAATGGTGTACTGGTTTGATCAATGACCATCAACATTGCTGATTTATTGAGGTAAGTATTTGTTTGTCAACGACTTGTTTCCTGCTCCTTTTTTTTTTTTTTTTTCAGTACACTGGAGAGAACACTGAAATTTATCACTGAAACTTTTAATTAATTTGCGTCATAGCTGTGAGCAGGAAAACTTTCAAGCAGTGAACTTGATCTGAGATACCATACAGAACCTGTATTATGTATAGTCATTTTTTAAGGCTCCTGATCATACAAAATAATAAAACAATTTAACCACAGAATCATGTTTTGGAGAGCATTGTAAACAACTGCTGCCTGACTGGTAAGAGAAATCTCTGAAGGAGTTCTGTAAACAATTTAAAAATAATTCAAAATAACTTCATACAAAGCATAAACAATGCTGATTTTTGTGAAATGTTTGATTCTGACGAAAAAACATGAAATTTTGACCTATCAATTACATTAAGGGAAAGGATAACTGAAGTACATAAAAGAAGAATTATAATTAAAGGAGACCACTCACTGAAGAGTAGTAATGTTAAGTTGTTGACAGGCAGACTAAAGAAAGAAAACTTGCTAGCTTCTTGAGTAATCCTTTTTCAAGCTACAACACACACACACACACACACACACACACACACACACACACACACATGGGTACACATGCTTATGGCCCTCCATTGTGCCAGCTGGACACACAATGCCACATTATTTTGGCAGGTGGACTAAATTGTTGTGGGGGTTGTGTCAGGTGGTGTGTGTAGAGGGAGAAAGAGGTGGAAGGCAGGGAGAGGGGTTGGGGATGAGTGGTTAGGGCTCCATGGGAGGCAGCCACTTTGCCTACTACAAATGGGACTGGTGGTAGGAGCACAGGCTAGGTAGGCATGTGATGCATGGAGCTAGTAGGGAGCAGCGTATGTAGACGGTGACTTCTGGACATGAGTTTAGGAGGGGACTGTTGAATGGAGGGTTTCAGGACATGGGTTATTGGGGGACTGATTCTATGATGATTATGGAAATGAAGGAATGTGTTGCAAAGATACCTTCAATCTTCATAGTTCAGAGAAGCTGGTGGTGGAGTGAAGGATCCAGACGGCCTGGGTTGTGGAGCCACCATCAAAATTGAGCATGTTATACTCAGCTACATGTTGTACCACCAGGAGGCCAACTTTATTCTTGGCAACATATAGTGGCCATTCATGCTGTTGGATAGCTGATTGGTAGTCATACCGGCATAAAAAGCTGTACAGCATTCACAACGCAGTTGATATATGACATGGCTCCTTTCACAGGTGGTCTGGCATCTAGTGGGGCAGGATAAGCCTGTGACAGGTTGCTCCTTGGTCTTCCAAAGCAATATGATCCCTGTGGAAAAGGGTTGGCAGTAGGGATGGTATAGTGGTGGACTAGAACAACTTTAGGAGAGGTGGGAAGGATCTTGGATAGGACGTCCCTCATTTCATGGCATGATGAGAGGTAATCAAAGCCTGAAGAAGGATATAGTTCAGTCCTGGGTGATGCGGGGAGGTGGGGGGCATTCCTCTGTAGTTGATTCTTGGGGACTGTGGGAGGCTTGGGGGTATGTGAGGATTGAGGATATGATACTGGAAATCTGTTTGTGGACTAGATTTGGGAGTAGTGCTCGTGGCGGCAACACAACCACCTAACCTTTGTGCACATCGTTGTAATGTCTGCTTGTGTCTGTATATGTGTGGATGGATGTGTGTGTGTGTGTGTGTGTGTGTGTGTGTGTGTGTGTGTGTGTGTGTGTGTGCGCGCGAATGTATACCCGTCCTTTTTTCCCCCTAAGGTAAGTCTTTCCGCTCCCGGGATTGGAATGACTCCTTACCCTCTCCCTTAAAACCCACTTCCTTTCGTCTTTCCCTCTCCTTCCCTCTTTCCTGATGAGGCAACAGTTTTTTGCGAAAGCTTGAATTTTGTGTGTATGTATGTATGTGTCTGTGTTTCTATCGACCTGCCAGCGCTTTCGTATGGTAAGTCACATCATCTTTGTTTTTAAATATATTTTTCCCGCGTGGAATGTTTCCCTCTATTATATATATATATATATATGATTTGACAGTTGCTTTAAGGGCAAAAGGGCAACAGTGGCTGTAGAATGCAACAACAGGGCTGTGTACAGTTACTGTGATGGAAAAATCATCATGCGATGTATTAATTAAGAAAGCCAAAAATGTACCAGATAAATTAATGTGTGACAGAGAAACAGCAGTTATGTACACAAATTTGTCTACAATAGAGAATTGAAAGACTTTTTCTTTACTTGGTATATGAACTGTGACTTTGTGTTGTGGTTTGAACATTGCCATTTATGAACTGAAACTTTTAATCAGTCTGCATCACAACTGCAAGTAGAACCAGTTCAATACCATCATGACGAACAATATCAACAAGTGTGCAGAACCAGTTCAATACCATCATGACAAACAGTATCAACATGTGTGCTCCAAGCTATACTCCAATTAAAATTACTTTGTGACTGATGTTTCAGCGACTTGAGTGGCAGAGGTCTTCCAACAACCAAATGTATTTCTTTCTCAAGCATCATGTGTCCAGTAGGTGTGTGCAGTGTGTGAATCTTTACTGGCTGCACACTGGTAATACCACCACCACTGCACACTGTCAGTCACAAACTGATTTTAATCACAATATAGTCACAGAAGTGTTGACAGATGAGCAAAATGCCAACTGAATGACAATTGCAAATAAACTTTTGGACTGTGTTCAAATTCAGCCTGATTTTTTTAGATAATATTAGTACTGGGGACAAAACATGGATATCTGTCTACGGCCTGGGGACAAAGTGCCAAGAGTTACAAATGGTAAACCCCTACATTCCCCAGACAAAAGAAAACAAGAATGAACAAGCCAATAGTGAAAATAATTATGGTTGTCTTTTTCAACAGTAATCGTATGATCCACAAGGAGTTTGTACTCACAAGACAGACTGTCAACATTGTCTACTACGTGAATGTTCCAAAACAATGATAAAAAGGATCCTTTGCCTGGGAAAGGAGATTGCTGCTCATCATGCTGTTCTATCATGACAACGCTCCCAAACACACCTCTCTGCACATCTGTGGCATGGCTCTGACAGCTTTCTTTTTGCTTCTGAGGATTAAGACCACCATCACAGGACTATGTTTTGACGGCATTGGTAAAATCCAAATTGCCGTGACAATCTCTCTGTCCAAGTTGCTGTGACAACCTCTCTGTCCAAGCTGCCGTGACAATCTCTCTGTCCAAGTTGCCATGATAACCTCTCTAAATGAGAATCTTGACAAGGCCTTCCAGGGCATGTACTATTCCTGGGAAAACTGCTGGAAAAAATGTGTAGATACACGAGGGGAGTACTTCAAAGACTTCTAAGTATTTGTAACTATATCTTTTTTTGTTATGACAAGATTAGTATTGCTTAATGAACACGCCTTTTATTCCCTTCAGATACTGAGCAAGAAAAAAATGGTATGTTGTACCACTTCAGAGTTAATTAGCATTGAAGTTAGCCTATCAGGTCTCTGCACGTGCAAATTCAAGTAGGCCCCCAGAGATGGTGTCGTTAAATGTGTTCTTCATTTGGTTTCCTGAAATGGAAGAACAGAGTGAAAGAGAAATTGAACATGGGACAGTAGTAAGGAGCAAACCTGAACCAAAAGCTTACCAGTCTTACATGCTATCATCTATGCTATGTGAACAACTGATACTAATTGTTTAGAGGAGAAATTTCGGAACCATTCCTCATAAAAACAGGCTTAAGACAAGGTGACTGCCTATCACCAATACTGTTCAACTGTGCACTGGAATACATAATGAGAGAATGGTACAAGGACAATCCAAAGATGATAAGAATTGGAAGTGCAAAAGATGATATTAGCTTAAACTGCTTGGGATTCGCTGATGATCTTGTTCTCCTAGCCAACACCGTTCAAGAAGCCAGGCAACAAGTGAAATCACTACAAGAAATAGCAGAGAAAGTAGGCCTTAGAATATCATTTGAAAAAACGGAGATTATGCTAACTGGTCCACCACTTGCAAACAAAATTACAATAGGAGAACGGGGAATCAAAACTGTTGATAAATTTAAATATTTAGGCGAAATAATAACATACAATCTAAATGAGAAGCCATCATGGCAGAATAGAATAAAAAAACTGAACTACGAAAATTACATTACCAAAACTATATATAACAAAAAAATCCTATCTATAGATGCAAAATTAAAACACTATAAAACAGTTACACAACCAGAAATAACGTATGCAGCTGAAACTATCTTCAAAACAACTAATACAGCAGAAATTGACAGAATACTAAAAATAGAAAGGAGAATAATTAGGACATGTATAAATAAACAGTATATAATAAATGGACATTGGAGAATAACATCAAATGAAACAGTATATAAGAAAATAGAACCAGTCATGAGCACGATCAGGAAGAAACACATCTCATTCTTTGGACATCTGATGAGAACTCCAGAAAACAGAATTAGTAAAAAAATAATACAAAAATTGTGTAATAGCAAGAGTGACATTAAATGGATCACAGAAATTAAGGAAGATATAAAAGAACTCCAAATTACAGTAGATGACCTAAAAAACAAGACAGAGAAAACCAGAATACTGCAAGACCCACAAACCAGACTACAAATGAAAATCAATACAAGGAGTACAGGAAGAGTGGTCCCAGATGAAGAAAGAAAGAAAATATCTGAAAGGATGAAGAAATATTGGGCAGACAGAAGAGCAAAACACCTTTCATATAAGAATATACTCTAATAATTATATTACCTAAATATTGTATTAAGTTACTGTTGAGCCAAATTGTATCCCTGTGTAACAACTTGTTTACAACTTTGTATTTTTGACTAGAGTGGTCCAATGAAGGCCATAAAATATATAATAATAATAATAATAATAATAATTGTATGTGGCTTGAATTTGCACACACAACAGTGTGATTGGCTAACTTCAACACCAATTAACTCAGAAATAGTGCAACATACTGACTTTTATCTTAACAATTACTTCTCAGCACAACCTATCCCGCAACGACTTACAAGTATTACAGACTGTTTCTGACCATCCTGTATACGATCGAAACTAGTCATCGACTATTTATTCCATATAAGTGAGGCTAGCAAAATAAGCTTTTCTTAAAATATACAGCTATCGTATCTCTTGCAATGAAGTGTTGTCCATTATCACTGAAGAGTTCATGATGGTAAAAAAAAACACTAAAATCTGCAAAACCATTGCCTCTTGAAAGAACCTGTTGATATGTTACCTATAAAAGATTTACTGCACAGCTGATTTTAAGAGTTTTCTAGCATGATGAAATTAATGCAATGTCTTACATTAGCCATTTTGCTATGATGCAAAATTAGTTTGGTGTCTCAAACATTTATGCATAAAACTTACAAATATATGTATGGTTTTCACAATGAATAATGGAGAGAAACAGGCAAGATTTTCTTCGCTTCAGTTTCCCTAACACAGCAACACAGCACAGTTTATTTTCTGTGGGTTTTATTTTTAACATGTACTATGTAACCAAATGAACAATGAACAATGCACTAGTGTGGCACAAATGTGACTTACCTAATTTTTTAAAATCATCCTTGCTTGTAGGAGTAGGAATTTTTTTCCGGATTTTTGTCATTTTTTCAGGTTCTGAAAGACCTATTGCCATACCTTGCACAGAATAAAAACATTTCATTAGTTTAGAATGTAATTAAGTATCATTTTAATTGATGTATAGTGTAACTCTTAAGAACATGGTTATAAATAATATATAATGAACTTATAAATCATATGGGTAGAAAGAACTGGCATGTTTCATTCAGAAACAAAAAACTGATATAATGAATTGAATGTAGCTCCAATTTCCATTAACCGTTAGTAATTATGTCTCATCATTGTTAGTGCAATATCTATCAGGACCATCCCATTTAAATTATACAATGTTAGCAATGTTTCAGTGCAAAATATGTACATGCCCTGAAATAGTTCATTCATTCAGCCAGAATGCACAAAGCACTGTCTTGAATTATTACATTTTACCCCAAATCAACCCACCTCTCCTCTTCACATTGTTCCAATCATCATTTTACACCTGTCACTTAAAATATGTACATGCCCTGAAATAGTTCATTAATTCAGCCAGAATGCACAAAGCACTGTCTTGAATTATTACATTTTACCCCCAAATCAACCCACCTCTCCTCTTCACATTGTTCCAATCATCATTTTACACCTGTCACTTATTTCCCATGTGCAACAATCACTAACATGTACAGCCCACAGCACAATTTTTTTCACATTTTCATTTACCAGACCAGTAACTTGTTATTCAGAGTTCCTTTTAATAACCACCAATGCCTTTTTCTTTCTGACATCCCAGCTCAAATCATCATCTGCTCCTCCTTTCCGCATCTAAGAAAAATATAAAATATTCTTTTTTGTGTGCCTGTCGATGACTCGCTGTTTCTACTGCTCAATGAGTTATTTACATTCTGCCAGAACTTTCCATACCATATTTTCTTTAGGACTAGCCACAAATTCAAAAATATCATGGAGTTACCTAACACAGACAACTGAACTTCATCAATCTCTGGCAACTCAACTCGGAATTCTAAGTTGCACAATGCACATGGAACTAGTCGCCTCAGTTTGAAGTATACACTCTGGAAACAGAGGAGTAAAACTATAAATGAGTAACCTAAGGACACAGAATGAATGTTTCATTGTAGATATTCCATTTACAGAAGTATAAGTTTTGTACGAAACATATTACCTGAAGAAGTCTGTTTATATGCTGACTAAACGCACCAACGTGAGTTTGATGGCTTGATATTTTTGCTCGCCATACTTGTGTAAACATCTGTAGGTTTCGAACTACTTCAAGTTCATCAAGACCAGGAACAGTTTCAATGTTCACCGTGTGAAAACCTTCTGGTGGCCTTGGATCAATCAACAATGATAACTTATCCACATCCTCAGAGTCATCAATCTGAAAGTATGTATATAGTGTCATACAATTCACAGGACTGCATGGCAAGCAAATCTCATCAAAAGTTACATACTTCAAATATCCAAGTATCTTTATTTCCTGTTGATAGCTCCAGTGCTGGACGTTCATCATCTGAGTCTTCAGTATCAAATGTTGGAACCTTCCCATTGGAATATGTGTCAGGCTCCTGTACACAGTGATTACCATTATTACAGCAGAAACACACATACTCAGTCTCACAATATTAAAATGTGAGTACTATGACTGCAATACATATCTGTTTAGCACAGACTCAACATTACGGGGAGTTACAATGGAAATTTTTTTTCACATTTTCAGATGTTTATCTCATTATAAAATTTGCAATTTTCCAAATACAATGATACATATATATATATACACACACACACACACACACTCACATGGGAAGTATTTTATTCAATTTTTTGAAATATAATCTACACCTGTTGAAAATGTTAAAATTTTTACATGCATTACTTTAAGATCTAACAAAACTGGTAATTTTTTATATAGAAGGCTGTGGATTGCTATGTTATAAAGGTTAAATTACATGTCTGTATTGCTAGCAGTGTCAAAAAGATTATTGTATTGATTCATAGTATAAACATGCATTGTATGTCAAAGTGCTAACGTTTTTATGATGAAAAGTGATGAATAGATTGGAAAATCTCTCAAAAAGTAAAGTATGATGCCAAAACAAAGTGTTTTTAAGAAATGTGTGTTTCATGGTAATAGATTTTCGAATAAAGGGAAACATTGTGAAATACAGGCAAACTCATCAGTATCTAGAGAAACACCCATTAGTGCTTCAAAGATTAAAATAAAACGTTGTGATACACAGTTTTCTCAAAACGAAAGTGGTGTAAATGGTAGGTTAGGTTATATTCTGATAGATTTACACATCCTAACAAGGGTGATAGGTGAATGTCTGTGTTGCAAAATATATGGAGGGCCGTTAGTTTACATGAAGACAGTGAGGTATCAAATGGACTTGCCAGGAAACTTGTCATTAATTGTGCCAGTTGTAAGTATATTGATTCATTTTGGAATTCTGATAAGTGTAAAGATAATTATTTTGAAGTATAAGTTAGGTGGTTTTATGGATTGAGAGCTTTTGGCAAAGGACACACTGTAGCAGAAAGAATGTGTGCCATGATGAATATGACACGCCCACCTTGTAGAATCAATAAGTATGCAGGATTTATCAGAGCTGCTGTGGAATCTGTTGCATGTGAGTCAATGAAGGGTGCTGCAAACACAGCTGTTGAAATAAATGATGGTATGACTGACACATCAGTAGCTTTTGGTGACACTTGGCAGAAGCACAGCTATAGTTCTAAGAATTCTGTTGCTACAGTGACCAGTGTGGACAGTGGAAAGGTAATAGATTTCCAGATTTTAACCAAACATTGTTATAAGTGTAAATCAAGGAATGATGAAGGGCATATCTGCGACAAAAATTATGAAGGAACAAGTGGTGGTATGGAGGCTCAAATGGCTCCAAGCGCTATGGGACTTAACATCTGAAGTCATCAGACCCCTAGACTTAGAATTACTTAAACCTAACTAACCTAAGGACATCACACATGTCCATGCCCAAGGCAGGATTCGAAACTGAGGCCGTAGCAGCAGTGCAGTTCCAGACTGAAGCGCCTAGAACTGCTCGGCCACAGCGGCCAGCAGAATGTAGGCCTCTGCAGCTATTGAAATTTGTAGTCGATCTGTGAATGAAAGGGAGTGTGTAACACTAAGTTCTTAGGTGATGGAGACTCAAAAACATATAACAGTGTAGTAGCCGCTCAGCCTTATGGTGAGAAGATTATCACAAAACTGGAATGTGTTGGTCATGTCCAGAAGAGGATGGGCACCAGATGGAGGATGTTCAAACAAAGTTTGAGAGACAAGAAACTTTCTGATGGTATAACCGTAAGAGGCAGGCTGACAGACAAAATTATAGATGAACTACAGTAGTATTAGGGGATGGCCATTAGAAATAATACTGAGGATTTGTTGAAACTGAAGCAGGCTGTATGGACTACCTTCTCCCACAGACTGTCAACTGATGAAAAACCAGTACACCACCTTTGTCCTCCTGGAACTGATTCATGGTGCAATTACCACTATGCCCAGTAGTCAAACAGTTTATACAGCCATAAACATTGCATCCCAGCAGCAGTCATGGGTATCATGAAACCTATTTACAGAGAGCTGGCAAATCCTGAATTACTGAAAATTGACTGCATGGTCAGACTCAAAATCCCAATGAATCATTCAATAATCTTATATGGACTCGCTTACCAAAAAATGTTTTTGCTGGAATGAAGACACTAAAGTGGGGTGGGGGGTCAGTGATGCTGTTATTGCTTTTAATGATGGCAACATTGGTAGGGTGAAAGTGCTACAGCATACTGGAATTAATCCTGGAGCAAACTGCATCAGAGAACTTTAACAGATGGACAAGGTTTGCATTGATAGAGCAGAGTATGCAGCACAGTTGGCCACTAATGAGTCCAGAAAGAAGAAAAAACTTGGAAAAAGATCAAGAGGATGATATACAGTATGGTGCAGGGTGCTTCTGAGTGACTAAAAATAAAAAATTAAGCATATACAAAGTGAGTTACAGTCTTTCAAAACTTTAGAAGCCGTTCCTGAAAATTTACATTTTCTGTTGCATTTTTCCCTAAATCTCAGAAACAACTTTGAGTACAGTATTCAAATTTTCAGGGAGTAATAACATACATTCCCTGAGTCTACTGAACTAAAAAGAGAGCATAATGTTATGGATAATTAAAATTATTTAGGATAATGTACAAAAAAAGTGCACAAAATTTTAACCGTGTAATTAAAAAATTGTATTTCTGAAAACAGTGGCTGAAACATAATTATTGTAGTTCAGTACACTCAGAACATACAGTTTAATGTCCTGTAAAAGTTTCATGTCAATGGCTACAGTGATTCCTGAAATACAGGGAAGCCAAATCACTAAAATTAACATTGTCGGGATAGGGCATTTCAACTCCCTTTATGCAAGCTTCATAAATGCCTGCAATTGTCTGATAAACAATTAGTGTATGATTGCATTCATATTACAGTGACAATCATGGTATTTGAATCTGAACAACTCTAGGACAGTCAGAGATTACATACTCTTTAAAGCAAGTGTTAGAGATATTTTCATTTGGAAGTAATTCTAAAAGTTTTAGAAAATATCTGCAACAGTTATTGTTAGTCGAATCACTTCTGCAAATACTTTTCTGTCTTAACAATAAATTTAATGTATCACAGACATTCCATCCATTAAGTTCCCACAAGAAATAATTCTGGAACTGAAGATCTCGGAGGCAATAAAGCATGATCAAGTAACGACAATATCATGAAAAGGATAGGTGCTACTCGCCATATAGTGGAGATCAGCCAGAGACTGTGGTCATGTGTGTGTGGGTTGCATTGTGTGTGTGTGTGTGTGTGTGTGTGTGTGTGTGTGTGTGTGTGTGTGTGTGTGTGTGTGCGCACGCGCACGCAGCTACAGAATTAGAAGTCTGAACTGAGATAATTATGCATGGAATTAATGTAAATAGTTTACAAGCAGATTATGAGGAAAAAAAAAAAAGCTTACTGGTTTGACAGTCTTTTTTTGTTGTGCCTGTCTGTGACTAAGCATCTCCGTTATGCGGTGAGTAGGAACTATCCTATTCATAATACTGTCATTATTCCATCCAAGATCAAGTAACCCCATTTTCTCCTCCAGTATTAAGATGTATATAATTTCCAATTTCGCAATCTTACTGTAGTCACTACATCTTATCAAAACACACATTTCTTTCCAGTCACTTCCAGCAATAAGATCATTTGCCTGTCTGTACCACAAAGCTAGAAGCTATATAACACAGTATTACAGAGGCAAATAGTGACACTCTATTTGCCAGGTAAATAATGTGGAATTGCATTATATGTGAATTTTCACTGCTCTATAATGTACTTACTCATCTACACAAAATCTTCACCGAGATTATTGTGATCAAAAATTTCTGATCCATTCCATCACTGATGATAATCTTATAACTGCGATATCCACAGACTCAGGTTACCGAATACAATCTATACACCTAGTACTATTAACAAATGAAATTTACTTTGAAATTTATGACATACAAGTTATCATCAAACCCAAAGTATTCTTAAACGGAATGTTTCAGTAAAAGACAAGTACTAATTCTGGTCTGTGATTGTCAGATTCAGTTGCTCACTTCTTTTGGAGAGCTCTCTCTATACCACACATTAGTTGGTTTGAAAGTATTTCTAGTCCCTTATTCTAATTTGCAGCAATTTGTTTGGCATGAGCATGTCATCAAAGCAAGATATAGCATTGGGGTGTCACTTTTAAATTTGAACAGCTACAGAATCAGAAGTCTGAATTGGGATAATTATGCATGGAATTAATGTAAATAGTTTATAAGCATATTAGGAAAAAAAAGATAATATTAATACATTTTCCCTGCTCCCTCAGATATGTGCCTATTTGTCGATCTACAAGTGTAACTGTAGACCCTGACATACGAGATTTACAAATCACAATGTTTCAAACATTTATATTTGATATAAAGTATAGAGTACAAAAATATACAGTTTAAAAGTGTGTTTTTAACAAACCAATCTATATGGCACAGGAAGCTGAAACTCAGTAAAATGGTTTCATGTTTGAACCACATACTCAACATTTCATACTCATTGTTTCTCATGCTGCTTGAAAAACATTAGTTGTTTTTATTGCAGTTCACAGAATTGCCCATATCATTTTTTGCTACTGGTGACAGTAAAGTGTACATTGTAAATAATATACAACTTATTTAATAAACTAAATTATATACTGAATTATAGCAGTGCAATTAATTAAGAAAGTAGTTGCTCAAAAATGTATGTTTACTTACTGCAAGATTTTTTAACTGATATAAATCTCTGTTTTTCTTAACTGTTTCCACTATACTCTTTTGTATTTCATTAAGTCTTTTCTCATCTGTCCATGGATTTGCACATGATATTTTTGGAATGGGAGGCACAGGCAATGGTGAAAGGAATATAGCTGTGCCTGTTGCTAACGCAATCATCATTTTCTCTCCAATAGCAACTTCAACCTGCAAAACATCATCTGCAATTGAAAGGATATCTAAAATTCAAATCTGGTGGATTCAGAAATACGTTCACTGTGTTCTACAAGGGTTTAGGAACACTGCATCACATCTCAGTTGATTTGAAAAAGAAGAGAGCATTTAGTTTGTTTATTTTTAGACGCCAAAAATTTCACATGCAATTTCTGAACACAGTTTTCCTTCCCACCATTTGGAAAACAAATTATTTCATGATGTAAATTAAATTAAATTTCCCAGCCCTGTCTTGATGAACAAAAAGGAGGGTAGATGGAGAGACTTGACTGTGTCAGTGTGGATCTGAGTTGTCGCAAGGTGCTGAATGACCTCTTACAGCACGCTATTCATACTAGAATGATCAGCAGAATAACTTCCTGAAACAGCTAAAACAGTTATTTAATACTTCCACATTCAGTAATGAGTTGACTTCCAATATAGGATACATTATATGGTTGTACACCAGTCATAACAGTTCACCGCGTTTTGAGCCGTGCGTGAAATCTGTTCAGGTTAAATTCTGCTGTGTATACTCAAAGCAACTCTTCCAAATATTGTGTAGATGGACGTTCCACCTGGAAGGATGTAATAAGTATCTCTTCAAGACAAGATAGTAGCTTTAGATTATCTTGTTTCAAACTTTCCTCAAAGAGTCCAACAAATTCTTACATACGTTTCTTAACTCTTCATTCACATGACAAGACATGATGTTTGTGTGTGTTTGAATCTCACTAGTATTTTCCTTGACCATGAGTTATTTCAGTCTTTCAGATTTAAGTTCTTAAGAGTAATCTTTGGTTTTCTCTAACAGCAAATCAAATACTTATGCAGTCCTTACATCCTCCAAAACTGCTTTTAGAATGTCTACAGAATGTTTTATTATGGTTGCATTAAAATTTTGATTCTGTAGAGATCTGGCCAGTTCTTCAAATAGTCCAAAGAATTCAATAGCAAGTGCCATATAAAAAAATATTCTCAAACTTTTCGAACCACTTCGTGTAGCTCACAGGATTTTCATCTGTTATTGAGCTCTGTGCATTCAACACTTCGGTCACTGTTTTCTGGACCTGGGTATAGTTTTCACTGAAATGTTTAGAAGAATTTGCCCCTAAAGCTCATCAAGTTGGACACATTGGTATCAGCCTTTGAACTTTTGGATTTGGATTTGCCTTGTCGACACCAGATGGTAGCATAACATTAGTGTACACAGGTTTCCTTCTTTCTGACTCCACAATTATGTTTAAGGTGTTTATCACATTTACCTAGACACTGCACAAGACAGTAATTTCTGGAAACACCATGTAGTGCAAGATCCAAACAAGAATGCAGTGGAGGTAACAGCTCTTTAACTGGTCTTGAAGAAGGGTTACCTTCACAAGCAAGTGTCATGGTACTTCAACCAGGTCTTCAGTTCTGGTACATCATTCTTCTTCTCATCTAAAGGTGTCATGAGATTTCTATAGAACATTTCATGAGCTCTCAGTGTGCGTTCTGTTTAATTCAGGCCCCTGAGTTAACTAGTAAAGCAACTCCCGTTTTTTACTGATTCGTCAGCAGATGTGCAAGTTTGCTGACCACAGGCTGCTATTTCCACATCACTGAAAAATTGCAACAGATTCTCATTGAAAAAGACTATAGTCACGTATTTTCAACTTTTCTATAGTTTTTTCCAGTTACAAAAACCTTGCTGGAAAAAAAAACTTTTATTTCTGTGGGTTTCTATTGCTCACTATGTGGACTGACCTAATGCAGTCACTCTTTTTTTGTAATGTAGCCATGGACAAGACAGGAACCATTCTGATTTACATAAGCTACAATTCCTTTGCAGAAAAATATGACAGAACAGAATGTAGTTAGTGTTATAAGATGTTCTGACAGCTAGCAGCTTCAAGGATGTGACTGATTCAATTATAGGCAAAGACTGGTCCGAACCAAAATACTAATCACATATTTTTCAAACAGCATTATTTTTATACGGTCATGTTCATCCTTAAGTGAACTTTTTTTGGGGGGGTGGGGGGGGGGAGGAGGAAGGGAAAGGGGGGGGGGAGAATACACCCTATCTCAGCCCCCCCAAGACTTTACAGTACTTACGAATTATTTCTAGGCCTTGCAAGTCTTCAAGTACTGTATACATATGCAATACACTCTTCGAAGACGCACTTCTGCCTTACAAATTTAAGGAACACATTTTGAAATGATGGAAATGTCTGGTTCCAATTGTCAAGCCCGCCACTCTCCAAAATACACTATCCAGGGCTCACAGAAAATTATTGGATATTAAAGATCAACTTTCTTTTCCTAAATAATACTACTTGTCTCGTGATAATTATCATGGAATACACTCAAACAATGAATAGAAAATTTATGAATATCTTCTACAACAAAACACATTATTTTCAATGAATATAAGTTCAATAAATTTCTAAGAACCACATTAACAGATATTGTTTACCTTGAGTCCAAAAATTGAATTCATACCAGCAAGCTTTAGTTTTATGAGTAACAATCGATGCAATTCATATTCAAGGAAAGGTAGTCCATCAGAAATTTCTTTTGCATTCAGTTCACCTCTCAGAACACGTTTTGGGCGACACACATATGCTTGCAAGAAACAACCTTTGCCCATTGTTGGCAAACCTTCAGGAGGCTCAATTGTTGTAAGCAGCACATCCGGAACTTTTCCTCTCCTTTAAAAATAAGCAACTGTGTAATGCATTGCTCTAGAATTAGTAATTAAACAAATCTGCTATATACAAACTCACCCACACACTACACACTTCATCATTGTCACCCTGAAAGGCACACTGCTTTCACTGTAAGGAATGTGACAGATACTGCAAGCTGGCACATTATCACCATCTGAAGATTCCAGAACACACTGCATTTTTGGAAGAGTCTGAAAGTAATTTTAATTTTAATTTTAATTTTAATTTAACAGTTACTTAATTTGTACATGAAGATCTTAAAATTGAAAAATAGTCAGTACAAACACATTAGGAGTTATTCTGTAAATATGGAACCAAATGCTGGATACTGCAATGAAAGACATGGGTAATAATTCAAAAAATACTTTATTAGTAAAGGAGACCACTGATCAAATAGCAGATGGTTCCAGATACCAAAATGAGGTTTTTCACAACTGATAGTACACTGAGGGGCACAGAATGTTTTGTATTGATAATGGTCTCAATTATTTATCAACTGATATACTGAAATAAGTTTGTTTGTTGCAGAGCTCTCACGCCATGCGCCATCACTGTATGCAGCAAGACAGACCTATGCTACTAAGATAAAATCTCATTTCTTATACAACATAGCTACAGGGTCAGCTGTGATTTTTGTAGCACGTGGAACTATGGCATAAGCAAGCTTCTGGTGCATCAGATGGGGCTTAGGAAAACTATTTCAAATATGTGTATATTTCTAGGTTTTTTGTGAAAACTACTCCAGTTATGTCAGGCAGTTTTCCATTTAAGCCCTCCCCAGAGCTGCTTACTTGTCAAAGCCGAAACAGAAACGCTCGTTGTTAATACTTCATGATGATAAATGCCCCATTGACAGAATTTAAAAAACTATTATAGTAATTTTCTTAGCTCTGAAATAAAAAAATAAAAAAATCTAACCTGTATTTGCCTGGGGGTGTTGGAATGCTTCTTAAACAGGAAACACCTGCTGCCAGACAAATGTGTCTACAGGTACTACTTGAAATTGTAATTAGATAGAATAAACTTAAATAAACTAAACATTTTATTCAGAATGGCTACCAATATGTCACCCACAAACTACATGCTTTTCTTAATGAAACGTTGTTGTGTACTTTACTTAACCATGTGTTCAAATTGTGTACCATCAACTGCAAGGCATATTTGCAATCACCATTGGAAAGTTAAATGAAGAGACGAAAGTATTTTGCATGATGTGCAGTTGCATACAGTGGCGATTCAATTGTGCTTATCATTTGGTGCAGTTGTGGCCAGTGCTCCACACGCAAAGAAACCAGGAGTAGTCAAATCAGGGAATCTGGCTGGCCATTGTACCACATGTCCTATCAAATGGTCAGGAAACTTTTCATTCAGTATCTGCACCTGGGCAGCCGTCATGTTGGAAACATGTACACTGTAACTTATGCAGTGGTACATCTTCTAGAAGAGCAGGTAGAATTTTTGTACGAAAGTGTGCATATGTATTTCCATTTAACATCCCTTGGATGATGTAAGATCCAACAATGGTATTTTCTTTGATGACACACACTTTTACACTCCTTGATAGTTGGAATTGTATGTGACAAAGCTGGCACGGGTTTTCCATGGCACAATAGGGCATGTTACATAAATTTATATTGCCATGGTTCACAAATGTTGCTTCGTTAGTAAAGAGCACACATTGGAAAAATGTAGTGTTGCCTCCCAGGTGCTGCAGATCCGACTGACAGAATACTATACAATGTTGGAAGTCATGTCTTTTGAGGGCCTTATGTAGTGACAGATGATAGGGTGGTATTTATATTGATGCAACATGCAAATGTCACTCATCTGGCTGATACCACATTCCTTGGCAATATGTCTCATGCCACCATGGAGACTGGTAAGCATTGTAGCCAGAACAGCTTCTTCATGTGCTCAGCCAGTTGCAGTCTTCATGCTCATCCTCTGTTTGATGATGACGCTACCTGTGCACTTTATTGATGTAATAACTCATACAAGGGCTTGGCATGATGGACAGTGAGGATCAGGATAAACATGCCTATACCGCCATACCTTTCTGACAGCATTTCTTTGACATTTCATCATATAAAAGTAGCATGTCTAACTTCTCTCCATTGCTGTACATGTCTACATGGAAAAAATGTGAAGCAGAAATGACCTGCAAATAGATGACACAGTTCCTGCTATTTCTGCAGTGCAGACAAGTAAATGGTCAAAAGGTTTAGTACAACAATGTAGCCTGGAATGAACACGTTTCCAATGCAATAGTCGATTCTGACTGACTTGCCTTTCCATTTTACAATATCTCTTGAATTCTTTTGTGAAGAGTTTCAACCTCAAAATTAAAACAAGCATTATATCATTGTACTCATCCTTTCATCCTTTCAAGTGCTTTCAGATGCTATTAAAATACGTATATCATTCTACTTAAAAAATTGTAATTGCTTCAGTATCTCGATTGATACAAGAGTTAATACTCTTTATCACACAACAAAAACACGTGCCTCTTCACACTTCTTCACTTATCAACAACAAAAGGTGTGTGTGTGTGTGTGTGTGTGTGTGTGTGTGTGTGTGTGTGTGTGTGTGTGTGTTTTGTTTAAATTGTTCTAATTAGTTACATGTTCCATTAATAAATCTAATGGTAACCATTATGATGTGGAACATGTCAAACGCATAAGAAATGCACACATGAATGAAGGATTTTTCATTTTCTTTTTTCTGTTTTAAAGCTTAAAATTTTTATTACCTGCCCCATTTCCTTAAATGGCACAAAATGCATTATACCTATAGATTTATTTATTCCTATTCAAGACTTCATCTATGGTATAGAAGGAGTTGTGAAGGAGATATGATTTCAATTTATTTTTAAAACTGTTATTGCTGTCTGTCAGACATTTTATTTCATCTGGTAATTTATCAAAAAGTTTTACAGCAGCATATTTTACCCCTTTCTGTGCCAAAGATAGGTTAAGTAGAGGACGGTGTAAGTCTTTCTTTCTTCTGGTATTATAACCATAAATGTCACTATTGTTTTTAAACTGGTCCATGTTGTTGAGAACAACTGAGTAAATGTACTGTGAGGCTCTTGTAAGAATTCCTAACCTTTTAAAGAGATGTTTACAAGATGTGCAACTAGGAACCCCGCACATTATTCTAGCCACTTTCTTTTGAGCAGTGAATACTTTTTGCCTAAGTACTGAGTCATCCCAACATATTACTCTATATCTAAAAACAAAGATGATGTGACTTACCAAACGAAAGCGCTGGCAGTTTGATAGACACACAAACAAACACAAACATACACTCAAAATTCAAGCTTTCGCAACAAACTGTTGCCTCATCAGGAAAGAAGAGGGAAGGAGAGGGAAAGACGAAAGGATGTGGGTTTTAAGGGAGAGGGTAAGGAGTCATTCCAATCCCGGGAGCGGAAAGACTTACCTTAGGGGGAAAAAAGGGACAGGTATACACTCGCGCGCACACACACACACACACACACACACACACACATATCCATCCGCACATACACAGACACAAGCAGACATTTGTAAAGGCAAACTCTTTGCGTTTACAAATGTCTGCTTGTGTCTGTGTATGTGCGGATGGATATATATGTGTGTGTGTGTGTGTGTGTGTGTGTGTGTGTGTGTGTGTGTGTGCGCGAGTGTATACCTGTCCCTTTTTTCCCCCTAAGGTAAGTCTTTCCGCTCCCGGGATTGGAATGACTCCTTACCCTCTCCCTTAAAACCCACATCCTTTCGTCTTTCCCTCTCCTTCCCTCTTCTTTCCTGATGAGGCAACAGTTTGTTGCGAAAGCTTGAATTTTGTGTGTATGTTTGTGTTTGTTTGTGTGTCTATCGACCTGCCAGCGCTTTCGTTTGGTAAGTCACATCATCTTTGTTTTTAGATATATTTTTCCCCACGTGGAATGTTTCCCTCTATTATATTAATATCAACATATTACTCTGTATGACATCAGAGTGTGGAAGCATGGGAAGTATGTTAGCTTGCTAGTTTCTATATCCTCAAAATTGGCAATTATTCTGATTGCAGATGTTGCTGAACCTAGTCACTTTAGGAGAGCCAAAATATGAATTTTCCAATTAAGATTCTCATCTATATGCACACCCAAAAACTTAGTATGCTCTCCTTGGCTAGTAACTTCAGTTGATATGTTATATTTATTGAAGGAACTGTACTCCTTGCAGTAGAAAATTGGGTGTGCTGTGTTTTTATTTATTTATTTATTTTTTCCAAATTTCAGAGCAAGCGCATTCACAGAAAACCAATCAATAATTTTCGCAAAGACATTATTTTCATCATTTTCTATTGGAGTTTCTTTTACTGGATAAATAATGATGCTTGTATCATCAGTAAAGTGTCAGTTTAACTTCTTGTTTAAGATAAGAAGGGAGGTCACTCACATATATCAAGAATAGAAGGGGACCCATGATCGAACACTGTTGAACACCTAACGTAATTTCACCCCAGTTAGATGAAGTTGGAAACTTCCTTAAATCATTTAAACCATATAAAGAAACTTTTTGCTTCCTGTTCTGTAGGTAAGACTTAAACCAACCACTTATATGCTGTGCCATTTATACCATAGAATTATAATTTCTGTAATATGAAGTCATGGTTCACACAATCAAACACTTTGGGTATGTCACAGAAAATTCCTATTGGTGACATTTTACTATTTAAAGACTCTATTATGTGGGCAGCAAAACTGTATATTGCTGTCTCTGTAGAATAGCATTTTTGAAATCTAAGCTGTGATTTACTAAGTACCCCATTACTGCTGAGATGGCTTACCATTCCTGAGTACATTACTTTCTCAACAAACTTTGAAAATGTTACTTCGTCTATTTGGTCCTCTTACGGAAAGGGTAGTTAATTAAATATGTCAATATTAATCCTGAAAAAACTCAGTACAGCCTATTTAGTAAAGCTCACACAATGCCAGAGCATCCTGTTACAGTGAATGCAAACAATGAAGTTCAAGGAATAGATAGCAATCAGTTTTTGGTACTACAGACAGATTACATCCTAAATTGCAAAACCAACACTCTATACTTGACAAACTGCCTAACCTCAGCAACATTTCCACTGCATGAGTGATTTAAAAATGAAAATGTGACCATTCACAAATGAGTTATGTAATCAGTTTTTGGGAAACTCAACTAAAAAAGACCACATTTTTAGAACAGAGACGGGGTTACAAGAATTACTTCAGGTATTACTCCAATAACTTTCTGCCGGGACTTCTTAGAAAGAGCTTCGTATTTTGGCAGCTGACTAACAACAAATGTTGTACAACATATATAATTCTTCTGTTATGACAATTATGATGTAGAGGCCTATCTCACCAGGGGTAAGATAGATACCGCCTACAGGAAAATTAAAGAGACCTTTGGAGATAAGAGAACGACTTGTATGAATATCAAGAGCTCAGATGGAAACCCAGTTCTAAGCAAAGAAGGGAAAGCAGAAAGGTGGAAGGAGTATATAGAGGGTCTATACAAGGGCGATGTACTTGAGGACAATATTATGGAAATGGAAGAGGATGTAGATGAAGATGAAATGGGAGATATGATACTGCGTGAAGAGTTTGACAGAGCACTGAAAGACCAGAGTCGAAACAAGGCCCCCGGAGTAGACAATATTCCATTGGAACTACTGACGGCCGTGGGAGAGCCAGTCCTGACAAAACTCTACCATCTGGTGAGCAAGATGTATGAAACAGGCGAAATACCCTCAGACTTCAAGAAGAATATAATAATTCCAATCCCAAAGAAAGCAGGTGTTGACAGATGTGAAAATTACCGAACTATCAGCTTAATAAGTCACAGCTGCAAAATACTAACACGAATTCTTTACAGACGAATGGAAAAACTAGTAGAAGCCAACCTCGGGGAAGATCAGTTTGGATTCCGTAGAAACACTGGAACACGTGAGGCAATACTGACCTTACGACTTATCTTAGAAGAAAGATTAAGGAAAGGCAAACCTACGTTTCTAGCATTTGTAGACTTAGAGAAAGCTTTTGACAATGTTGACTGGAATACTCTCTTTCAAATTCTAAAGGTGGCAGGGGCAAAATACAGGGAGCGAAAGGCTATTTACAATTTGTACAGAAACCAGATGGCAGTTATAAGAGTCGAGGGACATGAAAGGGAAGCAGTGGTTGGGAAGGGAGTAAGACAGGGTTGTAGCCTCTCCCCGATGTTGTTCAATCTGTATATTGAGCAAGCAGTAAAGGAAACAAAAGAAAAATTCGGAGTAGGTATTAAAATTCATGGAGAAGAAATAAAAACTTTGAGGTTCGCCGATGACATTGTAATTCTGTCAGAGACAGCAAAGGACTTGGAAGAACAGTTGAATGGAATGGACAGTGTCTTGAAAGGAGGATATAAGATGAACATCAACAAAAGCAAAACAAGGATAATGGAATGTAGTCTAATTAAGTCAGGTGATGCTGAAGGAATTAGATTAGGAAATGAGGCACTTAAAGTAGTAAAGGAGTTTTGCTATTTGGGGAGCAAAATAACTGATGATGGTCGAAGTAGAGAGGATATAAAATGTAGGCTGGCAATGGCAAGGAAAGCGTTTCTGAAGAAGAGAAATTTGTTAACATCCAGTATTGATTTAAGTGTCAGGAAGTCATTTCTGAAAGTATTTGTATGGAGTGTAGCCATGTATGGAAGTGAAACATGGACGATAAATAGTTTGGACAAGAAGAGAATAGAAGCTTTCGAAATGTGGTGCTACAGAAGAATGCTGAAGATTAGATGGGTAGATCACATAACTAATGAGGAAGTATTGAATAGGATTGGGGAGAAGAGAAGTTTGTGGCACAACTTGACCAGAAGAAGGGATCGGTTGGTAGGACATGTTCTGAGGCATCAAGGGATCACCAATTTAGTATTGGAGGGCAGCATGGAGGGTAAAAATCGTAGAGGGAGACCAAGAGATGAATACACTAAGCAGATTCAGAAGGATGTAGGTTGCAGTAGGTACTGGGAGATGAAGAAGCTTGCACAGAATAGAGTAGCATGGAGAGCTGCATCAAACCAGTCTCAGGACTGAAGACCACAACAACAACATTAAAAAATAATATAATAATAGCACAAAGACCAAAGACTAAATTCTACCAATACTTCAAAAGTTTACCATTAGCACAGAATGGTCACATACATGAAAACACATGTATTTACTAACCTGCCAGAGCTTACTCAACATCATGTAGGCATTATAACAGAGTTTACAAGTGAACTTTCTCTTGGCAAATTCCTCCTCCAGTGATAACAAGGGATATTTTTAAAATTTATGCTTTTAGTTATAATATAATTCACAAACTAAATACACTTTGTTTTACCAGTACTGTATTTACATATTTAACTTCTTTTCACAACCTAGAAACTCTTCTCCAAGGCATTCTTGGAATATGATTCACCCTATGTAATGTAAAATAATGTAACACGTATGATTAATTATTGTAAAGAAAGATAAACAGTGACCTATTTAAAAGCCACATAATTAGTCATTTCTGACAGAAGTCACAACACATGTTGAAATCAATAGTGACTACATTAGAACATCATTTTATGTGAACTGAGTCAGTCAGCCATCCTAGATGGTGTTTATTGTATACTGTGATATTGGTATTCACACTCAGGATCATGCTTTGACTGCACCAGTGAAAACACTGGGAGCAAATGGCACTAAACTTAAAGAAAACATGACTCTGAACCATGACAGATCTCATCAGTGCAGTAGGGAGCACCACACAACTCTACACCAAATCCTAAGAACACATTGCTACATGCAGAGTACTGTCTACTTCCTTGAATGATTTTTTTCTGAGGCATTTCAGATTTATTCCTGAAACATTCCTCAGTATCTTGTGTACATGAGACAAAAACATAAACTAGATGTGGATTAATATAAAGTTATTGTGTTTCCAGCCAGGTGGGTTCACTGAAATGGGATGACTGTTCGATAAGAGTCACTTCTGGCAGAATCACTTCATAAAGGCACTCATCAGAAGATGATGGGAGAAATATCATGCCATTTCAACCAACTCACCTGACTGGAACCCTGAGAACTTCATATCAACCACTTCTCTTTTCCTCGTGATGTGATTATGCTGATTCACTAACTTTCACTATTTTGATTTTTGTTAAGTGTAATATCAAGAGTAACTATGGGGAACATTCTGTGTTACATCTAAAAATCAAAATGGTGAAACTCACTGAATCAATGTAATCAATATGAGTTAAATAAAACAATTGGCAGCTAACCTTCTACCACTTGAAAGAAAATGTTATATTTTAACTTTACATTGGTTGAATCACCAGGAAACATAACAAGGTCATAGGATGTGGATTGATAGTAGAATACAAAGAAAATGTGAAATGTTCTCAGCTTCACAGCTGTGTTTTTCAGGTAACAAACACGCTTAACTTTTAACCCTGGAGTGGTCACATGGCATCTCACAGATGCCAGGTAAACTTTATTTACGCAGTACAGTCCATCAGATACATTGGCAGGCTTGTGGTGCTATCTATCTTCCAGTTAACTAAATGCAAATACATCTTGCTTATCAACAACACATCAGTTGCAGTACAGAGTTGGAGTGAAGGGGTTGTTACTACAGCTGTATTGCAGGAGTCTACCAGAGGACCCACGACCTTTGCCGTTACTATGGGTAAATATTTTACTTTTTTTTTAAATCTAGTAGTTGTAAGTAATAGCCGCCAATAACAGGTATTCACTCATCTTCAGATCCAATACAAGCTGACAGAAGAACTACAGTCTCGAAAATGAATGTGACAGGGAAATAGTACTAGAGCTGTTACTCGAGGAAGATGATCACTCAGATGATGGGTTTGGCATTTATAGCGATGTGAAAGAAGACAGTGTGGAAACGAGACAATCAAATACTGGCACTGAGAAAGATGCAGATTCCAGTGATAATCATATTGACAAGTGTTTTCTACAATGGAACAACTCTACAAAATGGTCAAAATGTATCCACCAAAAAAATGTTTGCACTTGATGACAAAACATCGTCAGTCACTTACTGTGAGTGAAAGGAGCTGTGGAGTATGTAAGAACACCAATGTAATGTTGGAAATGCTTTTTTGACAATGAGCTGCTCTCTACCATTGTTGAGTACATTAATAAAAAGACACCTGAAGTACAGGGACATTATTCCAGAGAAAGGGATACTAATCGGACAGATGCAACTGAAATAAAAGCTCATTTACAAATATTGTATTTATGTGCAGCAAGAGAAGAAAATCATACAAAGGTTGGTTGGTTTGTTGGGGGAAGGAGACCAGACAGCAAGGTCATCGGTCTCATCAGATTAGGAAAGGACGGGGAAGGAAGTCGGCCGTGCCCTTTGAAAGGAACCATCCCGACATTTGCCTGGAGCGATTTAGGGAAATCACGGAAAATCTAAATCAGGATGGCCGGACGCGGGATTGAACCGTCGTCCTCCCGAATGCGAGTCCAGTGTCTAACCACTGCGCCACCTCGCTCGGTAAATCATACAAACACACACGACATATAATAAAATGTTAATTGAGTTATGTCATCAGACAATGAGTGAAAGATCATTTATGTTCCCCTTATACTGTTTGAGGTACAGCAACAGAAATACTTGTGGTTGGTTGGATTGTGAGGGTTGAAGGGACCGGACTACAAAGGCCATCGGTCCCTTTTTCCATGATCATGAAAACCCACAAGGAATAAAAACAAGCAACGGAGGTAAAAAGGGATGACATGGAACAAGAAAGACATAGACAAACACCATAAAGGATGAATTAAAAAACACACAGTTTTACAGTGGTTGGCCAACCATGGTAACAAAAAAAAGAGAAAGCCAACCACCAAGAGACACACTAAAAACCTCAATATAAAACCTTAGGTCAAAGGCCAGACTCAACACAAAAAAAGAGACAAACACTCACATAGAGCGATAAAACCTCCCCCCTGCGCACAAAACTCAAAACTAAGCCTGCCATGGCAACATCATTTGTCAAAAGTGCAGGGAGCATATCAGGCACCGCAAACGTCTGCCTGAGTGCAGTTAAAAGTGGACAGTCCAACAAGATGTGGACCACTGTCAATGCTGAACCACAGCAACAGAGAGGTGGGTCCTCGCGGCGCAATAAATAACCGTGCATCAGACAGGTGTGGCTAATGCATAGTCGGCAGAGTACAATGGAGTTCTTGTGAGAGGCCCGCAAGGAGGAGTGCCTCACACCGGTAGTCTCTTTGACGACCCAGAGTTTTTTGGGGGAAGGCAGGGAGCGCCATTCATCACCCCAAGTAATAAGGACTTTTTGTCACAATACCGACTGGAGATCACATTCCAGAAGGCCAATCTCCAGGGTCGGTTCACTGATAGCCTGTTTGGGCAGCATGTCAACATGTTCATTACCCGGGATGCTGACATGACCTGGGGTCCACACAAAAACTACGGAGTGGTCGCAACGGGCAAGAGTATGGATGGACTTCTGGATAGCCATCACCAGATGAGAGTGAGGAAAACACTAGTCGATAGCTCGTAAACCACTCAGGGAGTCACTACAGATGACGAAGGACTCACTTGAGCAAGAGCAGATATACTCTAGGGTGCGAGAGATGGCTACCAGCTCTGCAGTGAAAACACTGCAGCCAGCCGGCAATGAGTGTTGTTCAGAATGATCCCCAAGAGTAATAGCATAACCAACTCAACCAGTAACCACTGAACCATTGGTGCAGACCACGTCAGAGCCATGAAACGTGGCAAGGATGGAAAGAAAGCAGCGGTGGAGGGCCTCAGGAGGGACTGAGTCCTACAGGCCCTGTGCCAAATCCAGCCGAGGGCATAGGCAGGGCACATACCATGGGGATATATGTAAATGGGCCCAGAAAAGAGGAGGGCAAGAGAAAAACACAAGCCCAGAGGAAGAGCCCGGACGCAAACCACGATCTTACACCATGACTGGGGCCGCCATTCGGGAAGATGGACGACCGAGTTGGGGAACAGAAGTTGGTAATTGGGATGTCCAGGCAAGCTACAAACATGTGCAGCATAAGCACAGTCAGTAAGCTTTGGCGCCGAATCCGCAATGGAGGGACACAAGCCTCCACAAGTATGCTGTTTACAGGGCTCATGTGGAGTTGCGATCGGATCCCGCAGTGAAGTACAGGGTCAAGCAACCGCAATGCGGAAGGTGATGCCGAACCGTAAGCCAGGATCCCATAATCGAGATGGGACTGGATCAACATCTGATACAGCCGGAGAAGGGTAGACTGATCGGCACCCCAGCTGGTGTAACTCAAGCAATGGAGAGCATTAAGATGCCGCCAGCACATTTGCTTAAGCTGCCGAATACGAGGGAGCTAAGTCAACTAGGTATCAAAAAGCAACCCCAAAAACCGATGCGTCTCCACCACGGCAAGAGGTTCACCGTCAAAATAAAGCCACGACTCAGGGTGAACAGTGCGATGCCAGCAGAAATGCATGACACAAGTCTTGGCGGCCGAGAACTGGAAGCCGTGTGTGACGGCCCAAGACTGCGCCCTGCAGATAGCGCCCTGTAGTTGCCATTCAGCAACTGCAATGCCAGTGGAGCTATAGTATATGCAAAAGACATCAGCATACAAAGAAGCCGATATGGATGTTCCCACAGCTGCAGCTAGCCCATTGATAGCAACTAAAAAGAGGCAGACACTGAAGACAGAGCCTTGCGGGACCCCATTCTCCTGGACTTGGGAGGAACTATAGGAGGAACCAACATGCACGTGGAAGGAACGAAGTGACAGAAAATTTTGAATATAAATTGGGAGCGGGCCCCTAAGACCCCACCCATGAAGCGCGGTGAGAATGTGATGTCGCCATGTTATATCATATGCCTTCTGCATGTCAAAAAAGATGGCAACCACCTCCAGGGGGTTCTTGCCAGGTTTCAACACAGGGATGACAATGCTTTCCCGCCATTGTGACGTGAACTCACCCTCAACCCAAATACAGTTGAAAAGGTCTAGCAGGCGTCGCTGGCAGTTCACCGAGAGGTGTTTGAGCATCTGATAGTGGATGCGATCCGGCCTGGGAGCTGTATCAGTGCAAGCGGCTAGGGCACTTTGGAATTCCCACTCACTGAATGGAGCATTGCACGAGTTGGGGTGGCACTTATGGAATGAAAGACTCCAACGTTCCAACCACTCTTTCAGGGAGTGGAAGGCCAGCGGGCAATTCGTAGAAGCGGAACTCTGAGCAAAATGCTCTGCTAAGAGTACAGCAATCGTGTCTGGTTCAGTACAGACTGCTCCATTCGGGGAAAGCCCAGGGACACTGATGGGGGTCTAAAATCCATAGAGCCGCCTAATCTTGGTCCAAACCTGCGATGGAGAGGTACGGATGCCAATGGTGGAGAAATACCTTTCCCAGCACTCCTGCTTCCGACTGCAAATAAGGGGGTGGGCGTTGGCACGGAGTCGTTTAAAGGCGATGAGATGTTCCACTGACGGGTGCCACTTATGGCGCTTAAGGGCCCGCCTGCGATCTCTAATCACCTCAGTGATCTTGAGTGACCACCAAGGCACAGTCCTCTGCCGTGGTGACACAGAAGAACAGGGAATTGCAGATTCTGCGGCAGAAACGATACCGGTGGTGACCGTGTGAACCACGACATCAATGGTATCATGAGAAAGAGGCTCAATAGTGGCAATGGAGGCGAACGAGTCCTAGTCAGCCTTATTCAAAGCCCATCTGGGGAAGCAGCCAGAAGAGTGATGCTGTGGCAGTGCCAGAAAGATCAGAAAGTGGTCACTACTGCATAAACGTACACTCCATTGGACAAATGGTAGAAGGCCAGGGTTGCAGACCGAAAGGTCGACGGCTGAGTACGTGCCATGTGCCACACTGAAATGTGTGGAGGCACCATTATTTAAGAGAGAAAGTTCGAGCTGTGCAAACACTAGCTCAACAACAGTTCCTCGACCTGTTGCCGTCAAGCCACCCCACAAAGGGTTATGGGTGTTAAAACTGCTCAGTAACAAAACAGACGGGGGCATTTGGGCTATCAGCACAGCCAATACACGCTGTGGGACACCACCATCCGGTGGAAGATAGATACTGCAGACAGCAACAGCCTGAGGCATCTACACCCGAACAGCGACAGCCTCTAAAGGTGTTTGAAGAAGTACACACTAGCTGTAAAGAGAGTTAAGGACGTATATGCAGACGCCACCAGATACCCTCTCATAAGCTGCCCGATTCTCATAATAACCCTGATAGCCATGGAGGGTGGGGTTTCACATCGCTGGAAACCAAGTTTTCTGGAGAGCACTGCAGAAGAAAGGGTGAAGGCTAATAAGTTGTTGGAGTTCAGCAAGGTGGCGGAAAAAATTGTTGCAATTCCACTGCAGAATGACATTGTCCATGGCCGAAAAAGACGCGAAGGGACCAAGGAGACAGATTACACCACTGGGTCACCCGCTGCCACCGATTGAGTACATGTGCATTCAACATCCATTGTGTCTGGCGAGATCTAGATCCTCTGCAGACATCAGAATCTCCATTTCATTCTCAGATGCAGAGCTTGTTAGGAACAGTGGTATGGGTGCCACTGCAAGGTCTGGATTCTTGGGTGCTTTATTTATTTATTTATTTTTATTTTTATTTTTTTTTTTTCACTCGCTGTTCCTTTGGTGGTTCTGGCTGGATGGGCTTCACTGAGTCAGTCTCAGGGATGGAGGAGAACCACGAAGCCCTACAACCAGTGACCTGTGGTTGCTTCAGCCACTGGTGGGTGTCTGCTTTTCCACCGGTCGGAACCCGGGAAAGGAGTGACCCAAGGGACCCCTTCCTGGCGAGAGGAGCCGAAGAAGACTTACGCTTCTTCGGCTGGTAAGTGTGGTAAGTGGGGACTGATGTCCCCGATGGTTGGGGAGAGGGGGGGAGGGGGGGGGGGGGTGTTGCTCCCGAAGTAGGTGGTGCAGGAGCAACAGGGAGGGAAGTGCCCCCCACCATCAAGGGGCCAGGTGTAGCCTTATTGCTCTGCGTGCTGGCTGGAATTGGTGCAATGGATAAGGCTACAGCTGCTCTCATAGTGGCGGCATATGAGGAGGTCATAGCCACAGGATGTAGGTGCTCACATTTTCTCTTAGCCTCAGTGTAGGTCAGTCAGTCCAGGGTCTTATATTCCATGATTTTCCGCTCTTTCCATAAAATCCTGCAGTCCGGCGAGCAAGGTGAATGATGCTCTCCACATTTGACACAGGTGGGAGGCGGGGCACATGGAGTATTGGGATGTGACAGGCATCCACAATTTCGACATGTGGGGCTGGAAGCACAGCAGGAAGACATATGGCCGTACTTCAAGCACTCAAAGCACCACATTGGGGGAGGGATATAGGGCTTGACGTCACAGCAGTAGACCATCACCTTCACCTTCTCAGGTAATGTGTCACCCTTGAAGGCCAAGATGAAGGCACCGATGGCAACCTGATTATCCCTTAGACCCCGGTGGACGCACCGGACGAAATGAACACCTCATCACTCTAAATTGGCGCACAGCTTGTCATCATACTGCAAAAGAAGGTCCCTGTGGAATATAATATCCTGGATCATATTTAAACTCTTATGGGACGTGATGGCAACTGAAACATCCCCCAACTTGTCACAAGCAAGTAATGCCCACGACTGGGCAGAGGATGCTGTTTTTATCAAAACTGACCCAGACCACATTTTGCACAAGCCCTACACCTCCTCAAACTTGTTCTCTAAATGCTCCACAAAAAAACTGAAGCTTCGTTGACATAAATTTATTCCCCATCAACTCGCGTAGAGACAAGGTACTGGGGTGAATAAGAATCGCTGCCATCCTTAGCCTTTCACTCCTCCCAAGGTGTGGATAGGGAAGGGAACGATTTGGGGTCATACTTCTGCGCATTTAAGTGAGCCCTCGAACACTTAAGAGACTGCTGGCGGCTGGCCACCAGTAAGAGATGATGTACCATGCTTCACTGTGGCTCATCTGCCCTGATGCCACCCACTCTGACCAAGGGACCTCCCCACAGGCGCCACCCAGCCTCAGCAAGGGCCACCTGGCAGGATGCCCATCGCTGGGAGTCCCGATGCCCCAGGCAGACAGGCATCTACTCCTTTGCATATGTTGGGAGTTAATGGTGCAGGCATCGGCAGAGCAATTCCTGTGTTGTCAGGGGGCTACAACCACGAGGTTATATGGCGGCCCCACCACAACGGACTGGCTACCATGCTGCATATCACCTGCAAAGGAGTCCATGGTCTTCGTCTCAGCAGAAAGCGGTACGACAAAGGGCGTGGCGGAAACTGCACCCAGGAATGTATCCTCACCCATGAGATGGAGAAAGAGCCGGACTGCAATGCCACAATGAGAAAGGGGGCTAAAGATCTCAACGCACTATGGACACAATGCACCATGTAAGGCACCCTTCCCCAACAGGGTCACTCTTCAGAAAAATTTTGAAGAATAGAGGTCAAACCCCACAGGGGATCATCACATAAATGCCAAAACGTGTGAGACTCCTTTTACTCACCTCTTACGATAGGCAGGAATACCGTGAGCCTATTCTTACCCCCGAACCCGCAGGGAGGGAGGGAGATACTTGAGAAGAAATAAAAGAAGGCTGATAATTAAACCCATACATCTAAAATATTTTCTTCTTTCATGGAAAATTGTAAAAATGCTTATTTAGTTTGGGAGTACTGCACCATAGATGAGAAGCTAGGAGCTTTCCAGGGCAAATGTTTCTTCAAGCTGTAGCAAACAAAATAAGCAGGGCTAAATATTTGCTTTGGTGGATGCTATGATGTATTACATTGTCAACCTGGAAATATATGATGGTGAACAACCTGCAGGGCCATTTGCAATTAGCAAAAAAATCTGACAGATGTGAAATGACTCACTTCTGCGATTTCAGGATCTGGGTGTAATATAACCATAGACCAGTGGTTCACTTCCATAAAATTAGCTGGTTATTTGCTTCAAAAGAATCTTACTCTGGTTGGAGCTATAAGAGAGAATAAACCTGAAATTAGCCACAGAGTTTACGCAAACAAAGAACCAGGAGGTAGGAAAAACAGTGCTTGAATTTTTCAGATAATGTCATGCGTCTCCAAGAAAAACAAGGTCGTTCTGATAGTTTCCACAGTGCATCTTCATAAAGGAATCAATAAAATTTTTGGTGATAAGAACAAGTGAGAAATTATAACCTTCTATAATGCAACCATATCAGGAGCCGATACTGTCGATCAGCTGTGTAGTACATATAACATATCCACAAAGACCAACAGATGCCCTATGGTGATTTTTATAGCATGATGAACATTGCAGTCATAAATGCACAAATAATATACCATGCAAATAATACTGATGTTAATACCAGGCATTGTGAGTTTCCAAAGCTTCTAGCCTGTAATCTAGCTGATGATGACTAGTGCTGATGTTCTCAGTGTTCGTCATCGCCAAGAGATCTCAGACTAGATGTTCAATGTCTTTTTTCCAGATGAAAGTGAAGTCCAACCCACAGAAGAGTACCAAGACTCAAAATGACAGAGAAAACTGTGAACGTGAATCAAACAATGGAAAATCCAGGTAGCAATATCAACAATGTAGGAAAATACAGTTTGCTACTTACCATAAAGAAGATACGTCAAATTGCATGCGAGAGACACCATTCACACACACACACACACACACACACACACACACACACACACATAAAAGGCAGGGCTGCCTGTGAAACCAGTCATGTGATCTACAACCTAAGCTGCAACCACAGTACATGGGCCTAATGTAATGTAATGTCCAGCTGTAGTGAAATGGAACCAACAATTTGACCAATGCCACACAAATGTGGGTGACACTGATTGAGAGCAAAAGCCATCAAAATCGACCACAGACGAAAATATCCAGGCAAATTTTCCAGCAATCTGAAAGAACATATGGAGTGAAAGAGATTTTTGAATGATGAGTATGTTCACAGAGAGTTTCTCCCATGGTTCCATTACCAAGGAACAGATTACTATAGTCGAGTAATTGAAGTATTGTTAGAATGTACCAACTACAGTTTAAAGAGACTTTTGACTATGTTGAATAGCAGTGTCATGTATCTGTCTCATTTTGAAGTGTAGTGCAGCAGTCAGTAAAATTTACTTGGCTTGCCATAATAATAAGTATATTACTTTTTGAACTTCCCACTTAGAAACTGTAGTAACATGGTTCACGTTTTCCGTTTCATTTCAGAGTAGACCGGGAACTGTCTCATAGGCATGCCCGATGTGAACTGACTGGGCACGGCCCGTGCTGCCTGAGTTGTTGTTGTTGTTCCGCTGGCAGAGGTCGCGGCCGAATTCTCGCATGCCCTCTGGTGGACGGGACTCCATTTGCGGCAACTACCGTCCGTGACACGCCGTGCCGATGTGCGCCTCCCGCAATCTTTCTGGTGGCTACTGCAGAAACCACTGCCAAACCTTGTATTCAGAACAATTCTTACCCAAATAGTGTCAATAATTTCTAAACTTTCATCACAAATTACCAGATACAGCTTCTTCTCTGGGCAGACAATTTCAGTGACTTGAACACAGTGACCAGAAACTATACAATCACTATCCTTCAGCAGTCAGTATTGTAGAACTCTCAATAACTTAGTAAGTAATATTGCAAAAAACTCACCAACTACCTCTTTGATTCAGTGCTATGAAGACAGATACAAATGCACATGCAATCCTTTAAAGAGTTAGTGAAAAATTAATGTCCTTAATATGCACATACTTCCAAATTGAATAATTCTGTTACTGGTACTCTCTAAATCAAAAGCTTATTGTCACTGAAGTACAATTTCCACTTAAATGACTCCATATCAATTTTTTGCATAAATGCAAATGTGCATGCTGCCACAGCACATTGTTACTGCTTGGTACGTAGCTATCTGTGTTAGAAAGCAGTTTTTGAGTCAAGGCTCCAATTGATGGAAAAAGACTGTGTTTCACAACCATCTTTTCACTGACAAGGGAACCTCCCCATCGCACCCCCCTCAGATTTAGTTATAAGTTGGCACAGTGGATAGGCCTTGAAAAACTGAACACAGATCAATCGAGAAAACAGGAAGAAGTTGTATGGAACTATGAAAAAAAATAAGCAAAATATACAAACAGAGGACATATGAGCTCAGGAGCGCCGTGGTCCCGTGGTTAGCGTGAGCAGCTGCCGAACGAGAGGTCCTTGGTTCAAGACTACCTTCGAGTGAAAGGTTTAATTTTTTATTTTCAGACAATTGTTATCTGCCCGTCTGTCCGTCCGATGTGAGGTAACTGCGCCGTAATATGGGGACGCTACACCTAAAACGAAAAATTTGAAAACGTTAAAAACATATGTTTTGACAGAGCACAGGGAAAACTGTGCGACTGTGAAACTGTTGCATTCATTTTTTGCAGTTTACGTTACAAACTCTTACGTTTTCATCACTTTTTTGGGAGTGATTATCACATCCACTAGAAAACCTAAATCGGGCAAGGTAGAAGAATCTTTTTACCCATTCGCCAAGTGTACAAGTTAGGTGGGTCGACAACATATTCCTGTCATGTGACACACATGCCGTCACCAGTGTCGTGTAGAATATATAAGACCTGTTTTCCTGTGGAGGAATTGCGATCAAATGTTTTCGGTTCCCATTGGACAGGCAGGTCCTTTCGTCTACTAATTGCACGGTTTTGCGGTGCGGTCGCAAAACACAGACACTAAACTTTTACAGTGACCAGAGACGTCAATGAACAAACGGACAGATCATAACTTTGAGAAAACAAAAAAAGTAAACTTTTCAGTCGAGAGAAGACTTGAACCAAGGACCTCTCGTTCTACAGTAACACGCTAACCATGGGACCATGGCGCTCCCGAGTTCACATCATCCTTGATGTTGCTTATCTTGTGCATGGGCTACTCAGTTTGTATATTTTGCTTATTTTTTCCATAGTTCCACACAACTTCTTCCTGTTTTCTCGATTGATCTGTGTTCAGTTTTTCAAGGCCTATCCACTGTACCAACTTATAACTATATCTGAGGGGGGTGCGATGGGGAGGTTCCCTTGTGAGAAAGATATTGTTGCACATTTGAAAGTAATGTGGGGATTTCTTTTAGAGTGTGATTTACAAATGCCAGCTACTGCAACAATTGTCAATCCTCTGCATGGCTCCTTGCATTGGAACCTCCCTGTGGAAAAAGCATCATCCTGGAATAGCCTCATGGATCTTCTGATGCTCAGTTTACATATCACTTCATCCTTTTACAGTTACATGGGATTCACACTTTTTTTACCTGGTTTGACTTACGTAGTAATCTGTCAGCATCATTTTCATTGTACAGAAGCGAAAATTTTTCATTTCTGTGATACAGTAGCTGCACAGAGACAAGTATACCAACAGACCGAAATCCAGGAAATTGGAAATGTCTGTACATAGTATTATTCCTTCAGTGATGATATTAAAAGTAAATTTATCTAAAAACAAAGATGATGTAACTTACCAAACGAAAGTGTTGGTATGTTGATACAGACACAAACAAACACAAAGACACACACAAAATTCAAGCTTTTGCAACCCACGGTTGCTTCATCAGGAAAGAGGGAAGGAGAGGGAAAGACGAAAGGATGTGGGTTTTATGGGAGAGGGTAAGGAGTCATTCCAATCCCGGGAGCGGAAAGACTTACCTTAGGGGGGAAAAAAGGACAGGTATACACTCGCACACACATATCCATCCATGTGTGTGCGAGTGTATACCTGTCCATTTTTCCCCCTAAGGTAAGTCTCTCCACTCCCGGGATTGGAATGACTCCTTACCCTCTCCCTTAAAACCCACATCCTTTCGTCTTTCCCTCTCCTTCCCTCTTTCCTGATGAAGCAACCATGGGTTGCAAAAGCTTGAATTTTGTGCGTGCGTTTGTGTTTGTTTGTGTCTATATCAACATACCAACGCTTTCGTTTGGTAAGTTACATCATCTTTGTTTTTAGATATATTTTTCCCACGTGGAATGTTTCCCTCTATTATATTCATAAAAGTAGATTTAAATGAATTTGATGATTTTTACACAGTTCCAGCTAATTAATGGCCTTCATATCAACACAAGGTGATGAACCAAACATTAATGAAGAAATGCTACACAACTGTGATACTTCTGTAATTAGTATGGGATGACGAAAGCTGAAATTCCTATCAATTCTACTCAAAAATTCTAAATCAGTTCCATGCTGAAGCTACAAAGACAGGTAGTCAGCCTTTAACCATTGGCATGTTTTTACTACTTGGTCTGCCTATATGGCTCATATTCAAAGTGATTAGTACATAAAAAGCCTCCAAATTTATCAAGTCAACAAAAATTACGTACTTTATTCTCATTAATGCAAGGCTCAGATTGGAAAAAAATCACTCATCATCTCATCTTTCCATATGTTGGTATGTATGCATGTATTATTATTATTTTAACTTATTTCTGAACAACAAAGAGCTTTGCCCTTCCAAGTGCAGAAATAAAAATAAATCTGCCTGGCATATATATTTATTACCTTTCCACTTTCTCCACAATGTAAGTCAGTAAAAAAACCTGTATTGTGCAATTCAAGTGATTGTTCTATACCCATCTTCTAATGACTCAATATCTAGCTTTCATAAACAGACTTTTCAACCTACATACCTTCAGCAGCTTTTATGTAGATCAAAAAATGATCACTGAGGGCGACAGTAAGAAAGGAACTAAAAACAAAAGAATAAAATACAATGGGCAAATGATGAACTTGCAAATACCAGTACAAACACAAACAAAATGTGCATGCATTGACAAGAAACAAAATGGCAAATTGATAGGCAAATTATGGATGCAGACAATGAAGTAGGTACAATATTACAGACTTTTCAACCTACATACCTTCAGCAGCTTTTATGTAGATCAAAAAATGATCACTGAGGGCGACAGTAAGAAAGGAACTAAAAACAAAAGAATAAAATACAATGGGCAAATGATGAACTTGCAAATACCAGTACAAACACAAACAAAATGTGCATGCATTGACAAGAAACAAAATGGCAAATTGATAGGCAAATTATGGATGCAGACAATGAAGTAGGTACAATATTACTAAGATGTAAGAAACCCAACAACATCAATCTTACACAGGAGTAATGGTTATTTGATGGAGTTTCTACAGGCCAAGTGGTAGATAATGAAACTTAAACACACAATAACTGCATGAAAGGCATAAAGTTTTGAGTAAGAAGTTCAAACTTTCATTTACAGAGTTTTAGGACAGATGTTATAAAGAAAAATTCCATATGAATGAAGTTTGTTTTAGGGGCAACAACACATATCACATCTAACTATAAATTTGACAGTTATTCAGCTTCTGTAAGTCTACTTCTGTTTCTTTACAATGATGTTTAACGTATAAACAACAACATTCTCAATATTTAAAACAGGGATAGAAGTGATCATTCAAGTGGAATTTCACATTCGAGAACATACATAGGTTTTTATGTAGCTTAGATTCTGCTTAGTAAAACAATGTCCTCTTTTTTAAAGTATGATTAGTATTCACAAATAACTAACTTATGCTGATTGGCATGATTAAGAAAAAGATAAAATTTAATCACCAATTACATATTACTTACAAAGTGAATAAAAAGAGAAAAGTAATATTTAACATTGTGTCAGCACTGAGCCCATCAAAAGCAGGGCATTAGCTGTTGTAAATAGATGACCCACCACTTCATTCTCCCATGACTTGTTTGATGCACCCATGGCTTTAAATGCTCAAACAGAAAGCACTCATACGGCTAAGTACGTGTAATTCTCTCTCTCTCTCTCCCTCTCTCTCACACACACACACACACACACACACACACACACACACACACACAGAGAGAGAGAGAGAGAGAGAGAGAGAGAGAGAGAGACTGTTGCCTCAAAATACAAAGTCATGACTGCAACTGCATCTGAGGTGAGGTGGTGAAGCTACAGAAGTGGTGTGGGGGTGAGGAGGGAGATGGGGGAAGATACTAGTGCTGCCTTAGAGAGTGTGCAGTGACATGGTGGGGACAGGACAATAGGCTGTTAGGTACAACATCGGCAGGCCATAACAAGGAGCAGGAGGGCAGAAAGGGCTAAGGAGGAGAGAAGTGGGGGGGAGGGGGGGGGGTCTTACGGGAATGAAGGATATGTTGCGGGGATAATTCCCACATGCACAATAAACAAAAACTGGAGTATATGAGGATGTAAGGTACAGGTCTTGCAACTAGATCTATTGTAGGTATATGAGCCATTGGGCAACAGAATGGGAGCAGGGGTGGCAGAGGGATAGACAATGATATTGCAGGGGATGGGTGGGTGCCAAGTACTGCTGCAGGAGGGCTTGGAAGGATAGTGGAGGAGGACATTTCTTATTTCAGAACATGATGAAAGGTAGCCAAAACCCTACCAGAGAATGTGACTCAGTTGCTCCAAATCTGGCTGGTGCTGAGTCATAAGAGGGATACTCCGTTGTGGCTGGTCAGTGGGTATGTTGGGGATTAGAGGTGACTGGATAAACAAGGCACAGGATATCTGTTTGTGGACAAGGTGGAGACAGTACTTTCAGGCTGTGAAGGCCTCAGTGTGACCCTTCAAATATTTAGAGAGGGACTACTCATCACTACAGGTGTGACGAATACTGGTGGTTAGTTTCACGGAAGGGTCATCCCATTGTGGAATTGGTGGCAGCTGTTGAAATGGAGATATTGCTACTAGTTGGAAGTTTGATGTGGATGGAGGTAGTGATGTAATTGTCCTTGAGGTGGAGGTGAGCTTGGTGGACTGAGAAGGACCAGTTGAAGCGTATGAAGAAAATATGTTGAGGTTCAGATCATGAAGATGTCATCAATGAATCTGAATCAGGTGAAGGGTTTGGGATTTTTGGTGGATAGGAAGGTTTTCTCTCAATGACTGATGAATAGTCTGGCATACAATGGTGCCATGAACATGCCAATTGCTGTACCATGGACTTATTTGCAGGTGATGCCTTCACGGAAGGAATGACTGTAGATGAGGATAAAGTTGGTCATCACAACCAAGAAAGATATAGTAGGTTTGGGTCCACTCGTTCGTTGGGACTGGTAAGAGGTCAATAGTGGCAAGACCATTGGCATTGTGGATGACACAGGTGATAACGAAACAAGGAACTGTGGGTTGTTGGCATAGGAAATGTAGGGGAGTAGGTTACAGGTAATAGGGTGAAGGTGATGGTACCTAAGGGCAGAGGTTCTCTCCGTGGGGATGCAGTAATCAGCAAGAATGAGGTGTCCCAGGTGCCTGGGTTTATATACATTAGAAAGCATGTAAAATGTAGGAGTGCAGGAATTGGTGGAAGTGACGAGGGAGATGCACTCAAGGGAGAAGTTCTGTTATGGACATGGATTTGAGGAGATATGGTGGCAGGGCTTGTAAATGGACATACCTGACAGCTGATGGGGTCCCTGTGCCAGATAATCCCTGCAGAGCATAGCCACAGTGGTGGAGGCTCTATTGGCAGATAGAGTATAAGGTTGGGATTAGTTTTTAGGTGGTGGATGTCAGGTTGGTTTCCATGTTGAGTGATCTGGGGAAAAATGGCTTTACTAGACAGAGTGATTTACATCACAGAAACATCCATCGTGGTCACCAGGAGTCAAACCTTTGCTCCGTGTGTTAGAAGACAGCAATGCTAGCCCCAACACTGTAGAAATAACCTTCACGAAAATGAACACAGTATGCTGTGCTTGTGGTGTATGTTTCAGAGGGTAGACATAATATAAATTTAAATATTATTCAACAAACCAGTCTTGTATTTCTCTATAAGGTAACATATTTTGTTCATAAGATTAACAAAGTACTGTAATACAAAAATGAAGTACACTTTCTGTATAACCAAACATGCTTAAAAATTACAGTACAGTCATACTAGCACCAAAATGAAACCACAAATAATATTCTACTAAGAAAGAAAAATGGTTCAAATAATACACATCTCACCACAGTATTCTCCAATGAATAAATAATGCTCATGTAAGAAGTGTACTACATAAAGTAATTCAGAAACAAGACACCTAACTAGTTGGAAACAAACAATGCTAAAGAATAGATTGCAGAGAAAAAATATTGTACCTGAAACTGGACAATTCCAGCTAATACATTATTCTCTGAGAGACTAGATATACAAGGGATACGTAATAATTTCGCAGTATGGCACAGAGATTACACTAGTATCAAAAAGTAATCTCATTTTTTTGTACATTTGTACACATCAAATGCCAACTTGACCTCCAAAGTAATGCTGTCAATATGTTTTCTGAAGTAGTCTTTGCTACGTGTGTTTTCTTCAAATGGATAAAATGGAAGATAGTGATGTCCCAAAATCAGTTCTTTTGGACTGTTTATTACCAATAGAAATTCATTCAAAGACAAAGTTAATAGTGGCAAGTCTTATCCTTCATTTTCAGCAGTTAAGAAATATGTATTTGAATTCAACACAGCCATATTCTTCCCAAAGATTATCCACATTATGGACATCCCTAAAACATTACCACAGATTGGAATATCTAGATAATTGACAATATGGTATTAGATGATTAATTGTTAAAAGTGTCTGAAATACATGGGACATTCTGCAGATCAGAACAAAGAATGTGGTTCATTTTATTAGAAGAATTATCTATGAGAAATCTTTGACCATTTTAAAAATAATCCAACTAATTTGCTGTGAATGAGATGTGTGTCCACCACCTCACACTAGAAGCAAAACAGCAATTAACACAGTTTGTAGAAACTGGTGGTGCACATCAAAATTCAATTCATCTACTGGAAATGTAACAGCCAGTCTTTTTCTGGGATGCAAAAGAGGTCATTGTTAGTGATAAGCTCTGAAAGAGTGAAATATTAACTGATTAAATTTACACAAGTCTTTCAAACCAACTTCACTTAAATTGGGATTGCAAAGAAAAAAATAATCTTCCATCCGATAAAAATAATGTATTTTGAGAATAGGAAAATTGAGGGATTTAAAATACAAATTGTCAGAACATATAATATACATATAAGATTTGACATCATTTAATTTCCTTCTATTGTTACATCTAAAGCAATTCATGGAAAATAGTGTTTTGTGGGTCTCCCAGAATTGTATGTCAAGGATGACGTCAACTCACTCTAAAAATACTGGATGACATGCATTAACCTGAAGGGCAACTATATCCCAAAATAAGTGCAGATTTTTACACCAAAACAGTCACAGTCACAGTCTCTCTCTCTCTCTCTCTCTCTCTCTCTCTCTCTCTCTCTCTCTCTCCCTCTCCCTCCTTCTCTCTCTCTCTCTCTCTCTCTGTTCAGCTAATAACTTTTTAACTTGGCCTCATAATTATAGTAAATTATATTATTTATTTGGATTTAAGTTCATATGCATAGGACTAGAGATAATCATCATATGGGTTTACCGAAAGTGGTACAGAACTGACAGGTTTATCCTTCTCAAAATCTGTACGATCAAGTGATGTAGTCATCAGTTCTTTTGTTTGTAGGTGATGCCTGCTTATGGGGTGCTGTGTAGAACTCTCTCCAGAATCCATCTGTATGAAAGCTGCTGTCCCAGAGGCACTGAGTACACACACATCATCACAAATGCTTGTGTGCTCTGAGTAACCAAGCACAACATTGCAGCCAATAGCTCTTGCATGAGATCGCACTTCCATTCTAAGTTCTGTCCACCATGAGTCTCTACTCTCTGGCTCATCCAGGTTAGTGATTCTCTCCAAAAGCTTTACTGATCTTGCACTTATCGTTCCTCCTGCAAAATATTTTATAGTTGGGATACCATTATAAGCAAAACTGTAAGCAAACAAATGTAAATTCAGCACAATAGATTTACTTCTTAGGAAACTAAAATGCTGAAAATAAAGCACTGATGATTGGAAATCAAAACTGAATATGAATACAACTATAAATAAGTGTTAACCAAACAGGAAATGTGTTGAGCAGTGGACATGTGTGTACACTCACACAAACACGTATATGCAAGCGCGCATACGCACGCCCATGCCCCCCCCCCCCCCCCACACACCTACCTCTCTCTCTCTCTCTCTCTCTCTCTCTCTCTCTCTCTCTCTCTCTCTCTCTCCCCCCTCCCCCCTCTTCTGTTGCCCCCTGATGCTGCAGTCTGACTGGAGTGGGTAGTGGGTATTGTGAAATGGTACGGGTGTTGGGTGAGGACACAGAACAACTGGAGAGAGAATTGGGAAATATTGCAGTAGTGTGGAAACTGTATGTGTGTGCAAGACAGGTGGTACCTGGCTGGCAACTATATGTGAGAGTGAGAAGCAGAGAAGGGAACTGCTAGTAGAAATGCTGATAAAGGAAGGTAACGAGTGAAGATGGAGATCCCGAACAGAAGAAAGAATAAAAAAGGAAAAGTTAAAATTAATAAGTCAAGGTTGAGCACACAAGTATCACAGAAAGCCTGAGGCAGGCAGGGACGGAGAGGAAGGGGGTTACGGAGGAGCAGTCAGTTGTCTGAGGTGGCATCTGGAGAAGGGGTGGAGGTAAATGATGAACCAGAACTCAGGAACATGATGAGGCTAAGGCCATGAAAAAGAAAATTCTGCAGAGAACATTCTCATCTGCTCAATTCAGAAAACCTGCTGAGGGGAAGGAGATGGTGCACAGGTTGGAGGAATCCAGATGGCTTTTTAATACTATCATGAACTTGGACACACTGTGATGCCACAAAGCCAGGAGCTGTGTTGGCATGTGGCAACCAGCATTCACAGTTGTTGCAAATTAATCAGTGATGGCATGACAGAGTGGTCTCCTGCATAACTTGCAAGTTAATCCTGTTGCCAATGTGGTCAGCAGACAGCCCTAGCCTGTCACCCAGTAATAACTTGATGGTAGCTGGCAAGTTGTGTCCAGATCTGGATCTTTTTTATTGGAAAGACAGTAGGTGGCACATGGCACAAAAGTTACCTCAAGGTTAGTGGTGCTTGCCTCTCCCCTTCGAACCACTGGCTCTCTTCTGCCGATATCTGGGCAGCCAGAGTGAAGAAAGAAGGAACTGTTAGTTGTAGTCAGTTCAAATATGAAGCACAAGATGGGTCCTGTAGTGTGGTGTGGCAAAAAACTCAAAGGGCCCTCAGTGTGTGGCCCAGGGGGGATAGTCCATGAGGTACAAAAGGTCACCCCAGGAGGAATTGAGAGTGAGTGTTGCAATCAGCTCATACATTACTCGTGTAGTCACCAATGTAATCCGTTGTCTGGGACCTGAGGCCATTTTCAGTTCTTCCAGAAACTGATGGAAGTGGTGAAGACAGTTAGCTTCACCTGTGGTATCTCAGGACAGCTGTCAATTTGCAACATCATGCAGAGGACTGGTTGCAGTCCTCAGGTATGAATTTGTGTGAGAGGTCAAAATCAGGCACTGTTGGTTCTGTGATGAAGTCAACTGTAAATTCCTCAGTCTATAAAACAAGTTGGAGACTTGTAAAGGAACCACAGACAGGTTAGGTTTGCACTACATATCAGGAACAGACACTCAGATAGAAAAGTAGGTGTGGAATGCATTTTAGACAAATTCTGAGATCCCAGTAGTAAACACACCATCAACTAAAACCATTACTACAACAGAGATGACAGAAAATGCAGAGAGTAAGAATGTTAAAATATTAGTTGTTAGGTAGAGGAGCACTTGCTGTGAAGTTTCAAAACCCAAGTGTCTCCTAGACAGCAGTTGTCACCAATTGAAACTGGAAGTAGAGAATAAAGAACTTATCAACTACACATTGGACATAGACTGGAAACATAAATTATGCTCCAGAAGGGTGAAGTGTGTATAGGAACCAGGAGAAACATTACATCTAGTGAGGTCCAAAATGAATCTGATTATGAATTCATATAGACAAGAGTAACTCAGGTTAGTGGACTTCAATTAATAACAAGATGTTTCTACAGCCACCAGATTCAGAAAGAGCTGTCAAATAATAATAAAGATGCAGTCATGCAGAGTATTTTCACAGATATGCAATTGGCTCAATGTATTTTTTTACCGGAAAAACCTGGACAATAAATTTTCAACAAAAATACAAGTAACATCTGGTGCATGCAAAAAAGCATAATAGGATCACTAATGCTCTCGATATACATAAACGATTTATCTGATATGGGCAGTTGCATTATCACATTGTCTGCTGATGGTGTAATTGTCTAGAAAAAAGGGCTGTCATTGAACAACAGTAAGGAAATGCAGAATGGTTTGTACAAACCTTTCACTTGGTGTAATGAATGACAGCTCTAATTACATATAGATAAATTATTGATAATATCCATAACAAAGAGAAAGAACCCGTTATCATAGTATTAACGTTATAATCCAGAAAAGAAGTTCCTGAAATTAAAGAGCAGTACATTTCTTGCTGTACAATGGCTTTGTTCTAATATTGTCATCTAGAGGTTAACTATTCACAGGTGGAAAAGGAGGTGCTTGCTATCATTTTTGAGATTAAAAATTTTCATATTTTTTGTATGGAGCAATGTCGCTATTCATCACTGACCTCAAGCCACTGATTACATTATTCAGCCTTTGTTCTAAGCTACCAGATGGGATGGCCTGTGGATTGCAGAGATGGGCACACTTTCTCAGTAATTATTGCTACGACATTTGTTACTGGACCATTGCCCAGCATGCTAATGCAGATATACTTTTTCAGTTGCATACGGGACCCAACTGGGAGTTCGATTGAGAGGACATTCTCAATTTTGTGTTGGACAACACATCACAGCAGACATTACTGGATATTTATTTATTTATTTATTGTTAATAGTACATCAATCTGCTTTTCCAGAAAATCACCTCGACAGTCCAGACAGAATGGCCTGAGCACACTCTGTCGGGAGAAGATTTGGCATGGCATACATTTTTCCTACTATCAGCTTGATTCAAAGTTGTCTACAGGGTCCTCATGCTTGCAACAGGGCAGCAAAGCTGTTGAGTAGTCACCTCTCTGAATTTGCATGCCGGCATACTCCAGCTGCTGCACACGTAGCACTGGCGTAAGTTCCATATAAAGGCAGTGGCATGGCACCACATCTACTGGCTGGTGATTGATGGTCATACTGAACACGTTGTGCATGTTTGGTCGGCCTGTGCACAGAACCAGACTACACTGCCACCAGTTGTCCCCTTGGCCAGTCCTGAAGCACCCTTGGGATGTGGTGCATGTTGTCTTGTCTGGCCCTTTTTTTGGGAAGCATGTGGTTGTCAATAACACAAGTACTATCCAACATCCCATATGTAGCCAAACTATCCTCCGCAACACTGACAACAACTATTCACATGTTGTCAGTCATTTCTGCTATCGAGGGCTCCCATGGATCCTTGTATCCAATAATGGCTGGCAATTTGTGCCATAGTAGTGTGCAGATTTTTTGCATTTGAAGTGGTATTCAGCATCTGACTACTGCCCCGTTTCACCTGGATTATAACTTGAAAGTTGAGCAATTCATACTAACTTTTAAGATCCAAATGCTGAAGTCCATGGATGCACTGTCCAGTGACAATACATTGTGTAGCTTTCTGGCCACGAACCAGACAATGCCAATTAACAGGTGTAGTCTGCCGGAACTGTTGCATGTGTGCCAGTCACTGGGCCTCTACGATTTGTTGCACTCCGACTCACATGCCCCGGAGCGTCGCGGCCTACCACATTTTCCTGAAAGGGTCCTGTTTGAGTTCAGTCTTTTAGCCAGCAGCAGAGATGACTACCAGATGTACTGGTGGGACACAAACATCAGCATTTGTTTGTGGGGGACATTGATAAGGAACAGTTGAACCATCATTCAAATCAGTTGTGTCTGCAATCGACTGGATTTGCATCTCCATACAAGCCAGGCAACAAACAGGATCAGTTGTGGCATGTGAATTGCAATGTGAATTCCATTGCTGTTGTCACTGTAGATGCACCATCCTAATCTTGCCCACGGCATAGGGTGCCAGCAGCAGTCACTCCTGCAGCTCCTGATGCTGAGCTCATGGACTTGGAACCTGCACTTCCCTATGCTCACTCACCCATGGATGAGTCTTCACACCGCCAATGTGGGAAAACCAGCCATTCTGCTAGCCTACAAAATCTTCCGCCATTCCAGTGGAGTCAGCTGAATCATCGTTGCCGCTGAACCATCGTTGCCACTGAATCATCGTTGCCTACTTTGATGGTAGAACTACTGCAGGGAATCTCACACCCTTTCCCACTCTGAAACAGTGGTTGCCACAGAAACAAAGCCATTTTCGGTTATAAGTGGTCTTTCCAGGGGGGGGATTTAGTATCCTCGCAGGTGAACATACATACAGACATAGATAAGCTGGTGTGGGTCTCGAGGTAGAGTAACACAGAAAGCTATCTTGGATGGCACATGTGGAGTGTAGTATGAGCAGACCTTATGACCCATCAGTTTCAAGCTAACTTGCTGGTGGCAACAGACTGGGCCAGTCAATACTTACATGGCCCAGGTTTCTACAACATGCCATGTTCTAGGTTCTGTATGCTAATATTTTAATCATTCAGGCTGGTCACATTTCTGCTTTCTTTATGCCAGTCTCTACAGTGTTTGAACTCTCTGCTCCCCATATATTGACTGCATGTAGAGTTTTGCTTCTTCCACAGTTCAGCTCCCTGGCTTCCCGGTTGAGCACCCAGAGTCGGCTAGAATAGTGTCATCTGTACTGGCGATTTATTTAGATATAAATATGCAACTAGTCAATTTCTTAGATTTTTTATATGATTTATTGCACCCCATTAACTAGTTTCAAGTCACTGCAAGCTCATCATCAGATGGCAGTGTTACAGGAACATTATATCATGGACCAAGTGTAGCTACAAATTGTGGTGATGGTTATGTCAAAAATGATGGAAATATAGTTATCGGGAATGAAATGTTGATGGAACAGAAAGATTGTTATGTTTTTGGTACTTAAAGTGGACTGCGTCTCAATATCTATAGCAAATCCTTCCCCATAATGTGCATTACAGGTACAACACACAAATATACACAGTATTTACCTGCACTTGGTTTTGCACTTATTCATAGAAGGTTAACATTGATACAATAAACAGAATATGAATATTATATATATCACACTTTGTTACATCATGATCTTTGGTCTGAGATGCATTGTATTAGAGAATAAATATTTACAAGTATCGATAATATATGTGCATGAATCTTGCTAGCTGCTAGTGTATTCTTATATTGGCAGTATAAATGCATTATGGATTAAAAAGTTACACAAAAGGTAAACAAATGGAGTAATATATTTACTACATAATTGTAGAGTGGATGAGTTGCCGAATGCCATAGTTATTATATGACTAAGAGACTGTAATACAATTTATGCAGGAGGATGAATATGTCTTATTATTGTCCTTTTAGTGTTTTGGTGCCACAATATCTAAAAAATAGTAAATCTCCAATTCTTCAAGGAGACCCATCTGTAACCCTTTGTCAGCAATATGTAGCACAGAAATATTATCACTGATACCACCAACAGTGTGTTCTACATCTACATCTACATTGATACTCCGCAAGCCACCCAACGGTGTGTGGCGGAGGGCACTTTACGTGCCACTGTCATTACCTCCCTTTCCTGTTCCAGTCGCGTATGGTTCGCGGGAAGAACGACTGTCTGAAAGCCTCCGTGCGCGCTCTAATCTCTCTAATTTTACATTCGTGATCTCCTCGGGAGGTATAAGTAGGAGGAAGCAATATATTCGATACCTCATCCAGAAACGCACCCTCTCGAAACCTGGCGAGCAAGCTACACCGCGATGCAGAGCGCCTCTCTTGCAGAGTCTGCCACTTGAGTTTATTAAACATCTCCGTAACGCTATAACGGTTACCAAATAACCCTGTGACGAAACGCGCCGCTCTTCTCTGGATCTTCTCTATCTCCTCCGTCAGACCGATCTGGTACGGGTCCCACACTGATGAGCAATACTCAAGTATAGGTCGAACGAGTGTTTTGTAAGCCACCTCCTTTGTTGATGGACTACATTTTCTAAGGACTCTCCCAATGAATCTCAACCTGGTACCCGCCTTACCAACAATTAATTTTATATGATCATTCCACTTCAAATCGCTCCGCACGCATACTCCCAGATATTTTACAGAAGTAACTGCTACCAGTGTTTGTTCCGCTATCATATAATCATACAATAAAGGATCCTTCTTTCTATGTATTCGCAATACATTACATTTGTCTATGTTAAGGGTCAGTTGCCACTCCCTGCACCAAGTGCCTATCCGCTGCAGATCTTCCTGCATTTCGCTACAACTTTCTAATGCTGCAACTTCTCTGTATACTACAGCATCATCCGCGAAAAGCCGCATGGAACTTCCGACACTATCTACTAGGTCATTTATATATATTGTGAAAAGCAATGGTCCCATAACACTCCCCTGTGGCACGCCAGAGGTTACTTTAACGTCTGTAGACGTCTCTCCATTGATAACAACATGCTGTGTTCTGTTTGCTAAAAACTCTTCAATCCAACCACACAGCTGGTCTGATATTCCGTAGGCTCCTACTTTGTTTATCAGGCGACAGTGCGGAACTGTATCGAACGCCTTCCGGAAGTCGAGAAAAATAGCATCTACCTGGGAGCCTGTATCTAATATTTTCTGGGTCTCATGAACAAATAAAGCGAGTTGGGTCTCACACGATCGCTGTTTCCGGAATCCATGTTGATTCCTACATAGTAGATTCTGGGTTTCCAGAAATGACATGATACACGAGCAAAAAACATGTTCTAAAATTCTACAAGAGATCGACGTCAGAGAAATAGGTCTATAGTTTTGCGCATCTGCTCGACGACCCTTCTTGAAGACTGGGACTACCTGTGCTCTTTTCCAATCATTTGGAACCCTCCGTTCCTCTAGAGACTTGCGGTACACGGCTGTTAGAAGGGGGGCAAGTTCTTTCGCGTACTCTGTGTAGAATCGAATTGGTATCCCATCAGGTCCAGTGGACTTTCCTCTATTGAGTGATTCCAGTTGCTTTTCTATTCCTTGGACACTTATTTCGATGTCAGCCATTTTTTCGTTTGTGCGAGGATTTAGAGAAGGAACTGCAATGCGGTCTTCCTCTGTGAAACAGCTTTGGAAAAAGGTGTTTAGTATTTCAGCTTTACGCGTGTCATCCTCTGTTTCAATGCCATCATCATCCCGTAGTGTCTGGATATGCTGTTTCGAGCCACTTACTGATTTAACGTAAGACCAGAACTTCCTAGGATTTTCTGTCAAGTCGGTACATAGAATTTTACTTTCGAATTCAATGAACGTTTCACGCATAGCCCTCCTTACGCTAACTTTGACATCGTTTAGCTTCTGTTTGTCTGAGAGGTTTTGGCTGCGTTTAAACTTGGAGTGGAGCTCTCTTTGCTTTCGCAGTAGTTTCCTAACTTTGTTGTTGTACCACGGTGGGTTTTTCCCGTCCCTCACAGTTTTACTCGGCACGTACCTGTCTAAAACGCATTTTACGATTGCCTTGAACTTTTTCCATAAACACTCAACATTGTCAGTGTCGGAACAGAAATTTTCGTTTTGATCTGTTAGGTAGTCTGCAATCTGCCTTCTATTACTCTTGCTAAACAGATAAACCTTCCTCCCTTTTTTTATATTCCTATTTACTTCCATATTCAGGGATGCTACAATGGCCTTATGATCACTGATTCCCTGTTCTGTACATACAGAGTCGAAAAGTTCGGGTCTGTTTGTTATCAGTAGGTCCAAGATGTTATCTCCACGAGTCGGTTCTCTGTTTAATTGCTCGAGGTAATTTTCGGATAGTGCACTCAGTATAATGTCACTCGATGCTCTGTCCCTACCACCCATCCTAAACATCTGAGTGTCCCAGTCTATATCTGGTAAATTGAAATCTCCACCTAAGACTATAACATGCTGAGAAAATTTATGTGAAATGTATTCCAAATTTTCTCTCAGTTGTTCTGCCACTAATGCTGCTGAGTCGGGAGGTCGGTAAAAGGAGCCAATTATTAACCTAGTTCGGTTGTTTAGTGTAACCTCCACCCATAATAATTCACAGGAACTATCCACTTCTACTTCACTACAGGATAAACTACTACTAACAGCGACGAACACTCCACCACCGGTTGCATGCAATCTATCCTTTCTAAACACCGTCTGTACCTTTGTAAAAATTTCGGCAGAATTTATCTCTGGCTTAAGCCAGCTTTCTGTACCTATAACGATTTCAGCTTCGGTGCTTTCTATCAGCGCTTGAAGTTCCGGTACTTTACCAACGCAATGTGTGATGCGAAGCTGGACTTACTTAAGTTTTTGAGTTGAAGGGCATCCATATATTCTTTGTAGTGGATAACAAAACTTCTCCCTGTTTGTCCTATACAGAAGCACAAACAGGAGCATGTGAGTTTGAATATGGCAGACTTTTGATGGCACTCTCCAGTGGATTTATTATTGTGAAGTTACTCTGTTGTTTATTGTCTGTGTAGAAGGATATTTTTATGTTATGTAGTCTGAAAATATTTGAGAGTTTATATGACACTCTGCCAAAGAATGCAAGACTGATAAATGTTGACATTTCTTTCTTAGCTTATAATGGTGATGGTAATTGCTAAAGACTACTTTGGATTTTTTCAACTACGGTTTTTATGAGGGAGGGCTTATATCCATTATTTTGGGCTATAGATTTAAGTATTTTCCTCTGTAGAATTTGCTTAAGATGAATTCATATGTTCAAATATATAATACAGGGTGACAGTTATTGAACTATATGAAATAAAATCGTCTTAACTTCTGAATGGTTTGCATTAGGACATTCAAACTGCATGGTCAGATGCAGGGCATGATGGGAATTAGTATGGCTTGGTATAGTGACCAAGACTACTTTCATTTGGATGGGTTCGTCAATCAGCAAAATTGGTACATTTGGAGGATTGAGAATTTGTATTTTGGGATGGAGAAGTCTCTTCACCCTCAATGGGTGACTGTGTGGTGTGCAATGCTCAGTCACAGAATAATCGGCGTGATATTCCTTGATGGCACAGTGACTACTGAACGGTATGTGAAAGTTCTGAAAGATAATTCCATCCCCATTATCCAAAGTGACCTTAATTTTGACAAGACGTGGTTCATGTAAGACTGAACTTAACCTCATCGAAGCAGGAGAGTGTCCTGGAAGAGCACTTTGGGGACCACATTCTGGCTCTGCAATACCCAGAGGCCACTGGCATGGGCCTTGACTGTCCGCCATATTCTCCTGATCTGAACACGTCTGACTCCTTTTTGTGGGGCTATATTAAAGACAAGATGTACAACAAATGCCCCAAACAGCCATTCAGAGGGTCATTGACAACATCAATTTTCCGACACTTCAGCGGGTCATGCAGAATTTTGCTATCTGTCTGCGCCAGATGATCGCCAATGATGGTAGGCATATCAACATGTCATAACTTAAATCTGAATACCTGTAGTCACATTTAAATATTGAATAAAGTGTGTACACACTATAGTTTGTAACTAATTTACATTTTCTTTTCATATAGTTCAATAATTGTCACCCTGTAAATGAGGGCTTGCTCTCTTCCCCTGCCACTATATTATTGCTAATTTACTACCAAACTGATTTGGAGGAAATAAACATTTACAGTCCTAACATCTTTAACAGTGTTGTTCTACGAACCCTCAGTTGCTATTAATATTATATTAATGATTTTTAGGTTAGGACTGTCCTTGTACATGTCTGGCAAAACAAATATTGCCCTTATTCAGCTGCATACATATGGTCCTCATCTAGAAATCATTAATATAATACTGACACTTCTAGTTTATCTCAAAATCTATTACTGGTATAAAGTTATTATTATTATTATTATTATTATTATTCATGTATGGGCCCAATAGGACCACGTGCGGTACATCAATCAATGTCACTTTTTATGGTTGACATTCCTTTGTGTCCAAATTTGTTTTATCCTTTCAGAATGAATATTAGTACACAATAAGATATTATGTGACATCAAACTATATTAGACAATTTTTTTTACCTAGATGTTGTATAAAACCAGGACCATACTTTCTCATGGTGAGAAAGGGATATTCCAACATTTCCATATTATCTTGGTTTACTGTTGGTCGTAAGGAACGAAAATGACATCCCATGTTGGATGAACGGTCACTGCCAGTTAAACTGTTTCCTGAAATTAAATATAACTTTTTAGCTCTTAAAATGTTTAAAACTGCTTATTTTAATTTAATTTTACTCCAGTAATTTCAGCATCCAAGATATAGCTTAATGCAATACCAAATTTATCTGAAAATTGTTAATATCAAAAATCTTTAAGAACTAACTCTGTTTTAAATAAAATTGATAAAACTAATTTGTTCTATAATATGTGGCTCACAAACACTACTGTCACTTCAGAAATGTAGGGATCAGTAGTGCAGTGTCACAAAAGTTAATAATCAACCACACAATACTTTCCTGTGCAGTGTCAGTTCACTTTCACAGAAATATTTGCAACTGATTATTTGTATTAAGTGGTAGTTATGAATAGTGTGCTTCAGCCTGATGCCCTAGTCTATAATTTCAAAGTGAAAAGTTCTCACCCCGTAAGAGAAGAAACTTTTTGGTCAAAATGCAATTATTTTTCAAAACTGAACTCTTACAGGTCACTGTACATTGTCCAGTGTTTCTCCAGGGAGTAGATTTCATCCCTGAAGTTATCTATGGAAGATCAGTAAAATACTAATCTACAGTTGCCTTAAACTCTTCATTTAAGTCAATGTGTTTTCCAGCCACAAATTTCTTTGCATCTGTAAATACTTGAAAGTCGGAGGATGCCAAATCCCATAAAATGATGGAGGTTTCAGCAATATTTTCTACTTTGTTGGACCAGAAGAATCTTGTAGTATTGCCCAGTTATTTGTTTGCACCTTAATAAGATAATCATTAAGAAGAATTATTTTTTGCTGCCCTAAAAGCACTGTCTATAACCTTTCTTCTAGATGTAACTGACTCTGTTGTCTCTGGTCAAGGCCACAGGTTTCCACCACATGCTTTCACTACAGTTTAAAGTATGGTGTGAAGTGCTGCACTTGCGTCTCATCCGTGGTAACCAACTGATGAACACAATTAATTGTGTTCTTGAAACTTCCTGGCAGATTAAAACTGTGTGCCCGACCGAGACTCGAACTCGGGACCTTTGCCTTCCGCGGGCAAGTGCTCTACCAACTGAGCTACCGAAGCACGACTCACGCCCGGTACCCACAGCTTTACTTCTGCCAGTATCTCGTCTCCTACCTTCCAAAGGTCCCGAGTTCGAGTCTCGGTCGGGCACACAGTTTTAATCTGCCAGGAAGTTTCATATCAGCGCACACTCCGCTGCAGAGTGAAAATCTCATTCTGGAATTGTGTTCTTTTTCAAAACGGTCCAAACATTTATTTCTGCATTTACTTTTTGTTGGAATTCAACGAATGTAACAACTGCCTTTCACAAAGTTTTCTCATTTAAATGTATCATACTAATTTCTTGTATGTGGCATCAGCTATCTCTGATACCTTCAATTATGTATCATCCAGTACTATATTATGTGCTTTCTTGGTGTTTTCATCTGTAGTTACTATTTTCGAGCCTCTTGCTGTAGATCATTTCATGAGAAGTGCAGCAAGTATGACTTACTTCACATGTCTTGGCTGTTGAAAATTACAAACAGACTCATAAGTCTTATTAGACAGCTTTGTGCGATTTTCCTTTAGTGTCAACTGGTACAAATCTATGAATTATATGATGAAACAGAATTCCAGTTTATTCAGTTGAACCAAACACAAATAATATGACTACACTAGACTCTCGCTAATCCAGCCATTCCTGGCACATATGGGTGCCAGATTAACAGAAGTGCCGAATTATTGAGTGTCTGAAATTTGTTTTATTCATTAATTTTGTTTCTTATTTATTTTGAAAACATAGGGTATATCAGGAGAAAGAAAATTGGCGTTCTACGGATCGGAGCGTAGAATGTCAGATCCCTTAATCGGGCAGGTAGGTTAGAAAATTTAAAAAGGGAAATGGATAGGTTAAAGTTAGATATAGTGGGAATTAGTGAAGTTCGGTGACAGGAGGAACAAGACTTTTGGTCAGGTGATTACAGGGTTATAAATACAAAATCAAATAGGGGTAATGCAGGAGTAGGTTTAATAATGAATAAAAAAATAGGAGTGCGGGTTAGCTACTACAAACAGCATAGTGAACGCATTATTGTGGCCAAGATAGACACAAAGCCCATGCCTACTACAGTAGTACAAGTTTATATGCCAACTAGCTCTGCAGATGATGAAGAAATTGATGAAATGTATGACAAGATAAAAGAAATTATTCAGGTAGTGAAGGGAGACGAAAATTTAATAGTCATGGGTGACTGGAATTCGTCAGTAGGAAAAGGGAGAGAAGGAAACATAGTAGGTGAATATGGATTGGGGGGAAGAATTGAAAGAGGAAGCCGCCTTGTAGAATTTTGCACAGAGCAGAACTTAATCATAGCTAACACTTGGTTCAAGAATCATAAAAGAAGGTTGTATACCTGGAAGAATCCTGGAGATACTAAAAGGTATCAGATAGATTATATAATGGTAAGGCAGAGATTTAGGAACCAGGTTTTAAATTGTAAGACATTTCCAGGAGCAGATGTGGATTCTGACCACAATATATTGGTTATGAACTGCAGATTGAAACTGAAGAAACTGCAAAAAGGTGGGAATTTAAGGAGATGGGACCTGGATAAACTGAAAGAACCAGAGGTTGTAGAGAGTTTCAGGGAGAGCATAAGGGAACAATTGACAGGAATGGGGGAAAGAAATACAGTAGAAGAAGAATGGGTAGCTCTGAGGGATGAAGTAGTGAAGGCAGCAGAGGATCAAGTAGGTAAAAAGACGAGGGCTAATAGAAATCCTTGGGTAACAGAAGAAATATCGAATTTAACTGATGAAAGGAGAAAATATAAAAATGCAGTAAATGAGGTACGCAAAAAGGAATACAAACGTCTCAAAAATGAGATCGACAGGAAGTGCAAAATGGCTAAGCAGGGATGGCTAGAGGACAAATGTAAGGATGTAGAGGCTTGTCTCACTAGGGGTAAGATAGATACTGCCTACAGGAAAATTAAAGAGACCTTTGGAGAAAAGAGAACCACTTGTATGATTATCAAGAGCTCAGATGGCAACCCAGTTCTAAGCAAAGAAGGGAAGGCAGAAAGGTGGAAGGAGTATATAGAGGGTTTATACAAGGGTGATGTAGTTGAGGACAATATTATGGAAATGGAAGAGGATGTAGATGAAGATGAAATGGGAGATAAGATACTGCGTGAAGAGTTTGACAGAGCACTGAAAGACCTGAGTTGAAACAAGGCCCCGGGAATAGACATCATTCCATTAGAACTACTGATGGCCTTGGGAGAGCCAGTCATGACAAAACTCTACCATCTGGTGAGCAAGATGTATGAGACAGGCGAAATACCCTCAGACTTCAAGAAGAATATAATAATTCCAATCCCAAAGAAAGCAGGTGTTGACAGATGTGAAAATTACCGAACTATCAGTTTAATAAGTCACAACTGCAAAATACTAACTCGAATTCTTTACAGACGAATGGAAAAACTAGTAGAAGCGGACCTCGGGGAAGATCAGTTTGGATTCCATAGAAATGTTGGAACACGTGAGGCAATACTAACCTTACGACTTATCTTAGAAGAAAGATTAAGAAAAGGCAAACCTACATTTCTAGCATTTGTAGACTTAGAGAAAGCTTTTGACAACATTAACTGGAATACTCTCTTTCAAATTCTGAAGGTGGCAGGGGTCAAATACAGGGAGCGAAAGGCTATTTACAATTTGTACAGAAACCAGATGGCAGTTATGAGAGTTGAGGGGCATGAAAGGGAAGCAGTGGTTGGGAAAGGAGTGAGACAGGGTTGTAGCCTCTACCCGATGTTATTCAATCTGTATATTGAGCAAGCAGTAAAGGAAACAAAAGAAAAATTCGGAGTAGGTATTAAAATTCATGGAGAAGAAATAAAAACTTTGAGGTTCACCGATGACATTGTAATTCTGTCAGAGACAGCAAAGGACTTGGAAGAGCAGTTGAACAGAATGGACAGTGTCTTGAAAGAAGGATATAAGATGAGCATCAATAAAAGCAAAACGAGGATAATGGAATGTAGTCAAATTAAATTGGGTGATGCTGAGGGGATTAGATTAGGAAATGAGACATTAAAGTAGTAAAGGAGTTTTGCTATTTAGGGAGTAAAATAACTGATGATGGTCGATGTAGAGAGGATATAAAATGTAGACTGGCAATGGCAAGGAAATCGTTTCTGAAGAAGAGAAATTTGTTAACATCAAGTATAGATTTAAGTGTCAGGAAGTCGTTTCTGAAAGTATTTGTATGGAGTGTAGCCATGTATGGAAGTGAAACATGGACGATAACCAGTTTGGACAAGAAGAGAATAGAAGCTTTCGAAATGTGGTGCTACAGAAGAATGCTGAAGATAAGGTGGGTAGATCACGTAACTAATGAGGAGGTATTGAATAGGATTGGGAAGAAGAGAAGTTTGTGGCACAACTTGACTAGAAGAAGGGATCGGTTGGTAGGACACGTTTTGAGGCATCAAGGGATCACAAATTTAGCATTGGAGGGCAGCGTGGAGGGTATAAATCGTAGAGGGAGACCAACAGATGAATACACTAAGCAGATTCAGAAGGATGTAGGTTGCAGTAGGTACTGGGAGATGAAGAAGCTTGCACAGAATAGAGTAGCATGGAGAGCTGCATCAAACCAGTCTCAGGACTGAAGACCACAACAACAACAACAGGGTATATAATGTACTGTACTTTATTAAACTGGATGATACAATTTTAAAACATAGAGGATATACTTTATTAAACCCAAAAATACATTAATTTTCAAAGAAAACTTAGTCCTTGAGTGTATACTGTACATAATTATAAAGTCTGCCAGGGTGAGAATTTGCTCTTTGCCCTTATAGCAACACTTCAAGGACATCTAGGACCAACTGAGAGCTGTTTGGACTTATAAATTCATAACCGGTTTGTATTTACTATGATACAAGTGTTAAGAGCTTGCTGACTGAAATAATTAAACACTGACAGCTCACAACATAAAGAGTACAAGAGCCTTTTGTATACAGTTTGATGTGTCAAATATAGGGTGGCCAAATTCTTTCCACAGTTCTTGTACGAAAAGAGAGATTTATCTGCAGATCTAGTGATCTGGTTTTCCTTATACTAACCTCAAGCTTCATGGGTTGTACCTAAATCATTTCACATGCACTCAATCAGGTATATGGAAAAACAATAAGGCACACACCTGTATTTTATCAGTATACTTCACTTGTGATACAAATTTTTAGAAGTATGCATTTTACTTAACTTCCTTGCTCAATTTCAATATAGGAACTTGTTGTAACACATAAACTACATGTTAACAAGCTATAAAAAATTGAAAAGCCGATAAAAAGATATTAGTAGCTTATGAGTGGAACTAAGCACAAGTTTCTCAGTTTTGATATCATTCTCATTGTTTATTTCCAGAAGCTCTTTGGCAAATTTACATAAAACAGCCAAATATGTAACTTCCCTTAAATTTGAAAAAAAAGTATAATTTTACAAATAAAAATTTTATAAATGACAGAACCAGTGTTTTTAAAACTACCACCAAGATTTAAAACAACATTGTCATAGTACAATATAGAAAGGATAATGTTACAGGGCAGCAATTTAGATAGCAGTTTCAATGATTCTGCGAATTTCCAATTTTCCTTCCTCATCAATGTTGTGATTTTTCATTAGCTCTTAACTCTATTTTTAAGAAGTTTAAAGAACAGCTAATAATATTACTGAGCTAATAACATGCTTTTAAAACAATTTTTTTTTTTTTTTTTTTTGTAGAATTTGAAGGATACATGATGCAATGGGGCTAAATACTGTATAGCAGTAAGCTGGTTGGAAGATACCAGATATTCGTATTTTAATCCCGGAAATTTTTCTACTTTTTTAATTTTTTTAAAAAGCTGCCAGAGAATCTACAATAAATGTCCCAAGATAGCGTTATTTATAAACAGCAGTTCTGTCATTACGGTATTAGGTACACACAGCCAGTTCAAACTAAATCTAAGCAGAACTAAAATCATTAATTCTGAGTAAAATATGAATTAGAATGACAAATTTGATGCCAGCTGAAATATTACACTAACTAATGTTAAGAAGTGAACAAAGATTGTTAGATAAATATGGATTAAGCATATTACATTTGTGACATGCATCATTACAGTATTTGTAATACTACATGTATATACCTGTGTGTGTGTGTGTGTGTGTGTGTGTGTGTGTGTGTGTCGTACGACGACAACAACGATGAGGAGGATGATGATGATGATAGAAGGGAGAGGGTGAAGCCCAGTGCTAGCACATAGCCTACTCCTCGCAAATTGCACCAAGGAGGGCACAAAGCTTTACGTCCCCATTCGACGGACAGATCACCATCAACAGTTTCACATGCTGTCACTTCATGAGACACTGTGGAAAGGTTTGGTATTTAAAACAGGACACTGGTGCAAATTTTGGTGCTCAGGAACTTAATGCTACTACCTCTCCTACTCTTACTGACCAAACATTGGCAGTGAAAATTCTTTCCACAACCTGGATTCAAACTGGCTTATCACCAGTTCAAGCAGAGTAAAATATTATGACTAAAGTGAGCTGCAACAGGTAAACTGAAAACTTATAGTTTCTCCTATGAACCGGATACACCAATTACAGCAGCATGTAATTGCTTCATATGGAGGCTTTAAAATATTTCCTACAAGTATTTTAGTCATGCTATTTTATTGTAGAAAAATGTCAGTTGCCAGCTACAGAGAAGAAAATGTTTTACGAACTTACAATTGAAGCTAGAAAGACGGATTAATATGTAATACTTCTGCGTGTATAATTGAACAGTACGGGCAGTAAATAACTACCGTAAACAACTCGCTTCAAGTGTCACAATCTTACACATTTTGGCAATTACTTTGTCCAGTTATCATGGATGGGTGAATTATCAACACTGATTATCAGCTAGCACTGTTGTACAGATGATTACAAAGATAAAAATTCATGAGAAACAAAACAAAAATTCTTGCTCCAGAAAATACCAATGCTGAATTACTTTCAGTGCAAACATACTGTATTAGGATAGAAACTGCAGATGAGCTTCTACTTAAATTTAAAATGTATTGTTCAAAAATTACCACCTGAGTATGTTTTCTGACTGAGGTACGGTCAATATCTACCAGAGTTCAAGAGTAGCAGTAATATGGTATCAAGGAAGAAGACAAGAGTTTGATCACATGTTTTGAAACGAGTCACTATACTGTAGATCAGGAGAAGTTAAATGAGTTCTTGCTGAGCAGAGAGACCTATGCCAGATGCCTTCAGTGAACATGAAAGTAAAATTTTAATGACACATGTCTCACAGAACACAATAGTTCTGGTGGCATTTTAAAGTCTTTCCACTAACAAAAATCACTTGTTCAATTACTTGTTGGCCAAACAGGAAACAACAAAGCAATGTGCACAGACAAAGAACTCAGCCACCATTATGAAGAACAAAATAATATTTTTTTTTTTTTCAATTCTTCAGCCAGAAGGGGAGGAGGAGGAGGAGGGAACAAAATAAAACTTCCCAAATTGAGAAGGTGTGTGATGTTATTTCAGTGATTAAAAAATTTAATCAAATTTACAAAGAACTTGGCAGTACAAGCCCACTTATCAGTATGACATTCCACCCCCTCTGGCCTGGCTGCATGTACTGATTCAGCAGGGAAGAGTGTCATAAAGCCATTATATGCTCTCCAAAGGCAAGCTGGCCCACAACTGTTGTAACTGGTGCTTGATATCCCAGATAATCATCCTAAGTCAGAGTTGGCATCGAACTTGGTCTCTCATGTTCTATCGGCGACAGATGTTGGAATCTTGCTAACCACATGAGTACATCAACATTGTCCAGACAGTTCAAAGAGGCAGAGTGCCATGTGTGAATAAACCTTGTACTATTGGAAAATGGTACTACGATACTGTTGCATGAGAGAAAACACCTGAGGATGCAGGATGTCTGTGACATACTGTTCTGCCATCATAGTGCCCTCAATCATGACCATCTGTGACCTGAAGAAGTCACACTCAATGGCTCCCCACACCATGACACCAGAGATAACACTGCTGTACCTCTCCAAAATATCGGGAGAGTGGAACTTCTCCCCAGGTAACCACCACACTCACCAATAACCATCATTCGGAGTAGTGAAGAACCATGATTCATCACTGAACACAATGTGATACCATTCATCAGCAGTCCATGCTTCCCTGCCACAGTATCACTTCAAAATCAGCCATTTGTGTTGTGGTGCTAACAGCAGCCTACACAAGGGACAAAAATTCCCTATTTGTCTGCTGCTAGTCTCCAACCAATGGTGCAGGATGACACAGTATGTTGCAAGGAGTCCAATACATGTTCTCAGATGGCAGACACCAATGTGAAGGAGTAATGATGCCCTTGGTTTATTGATACAATGATCCTACCTTCTGGTGGGTGGTGAGAGGAGGCCAACTGGAACCCTGATGACAAGTTTAACTGCCCGCACATTCCCATACAGTCCAACATCAGACCACTGTCACATCTGAATGTTGTATAAATCTGGATATTGTACAATTCAACCATTCGGTCGGCTATATGGTGAGCCAAAACAAGGCTCATTTCGAAGTCTTTCTCTGTTAATAATTGTGTCTCACATGAGTATGCAGCATCTTCATGTCCTTCACAGTGATCTCTCAACATACGATGCTGCTCACACTCCTTATACTACCTACACACCTGGTGAAAACATTGAACACAAGCAACACTAATGCACCAGTTATAACAAAAATTCTGGTGAGGCAGACAGTAACACCCATTAAAAATACCAATGTAAAAGTGATACTTTTGGTTCCTCATTAAGGTTGTAATTTGGCAGAGTGTACAATACTTACTGTATTGCTCCATTACACTTCAGTTAGCATCTCTGATTCCACGGTTGTGTATTCTACTCACTCACTGTGTGCATTGACTGAATTGTATATTTGTATGTGTCCTTTTGTATGAACTTTATTTTTACTTCTATTTCTTGTCCATGCAACTTTCAGCTGATTATTCAGTTTTGTTATACGATTTAGTAGTCCAAAGAACATACAAGGTGTGATCAAAAAGTAATAGGAATTTTTTTTAAGTTCATGGGCTTTGTATATCAAATTTTCAATTTTTAAATCTTTTTGGTACACATGTTCCTGAAGTATCTTCGCATTTCCAGCTGTTTTGAATACTTAGTTTATTGTTGACAGTCAAAAAGTTATATGTGTTTTTGAGTGCTGGACAAATTTTTAATTTTTAAAAAGATGGATCAAAGAATTTGCATTAATTTTTGCTTGAAAAATAGAACAAAATGCAGCACCATTATTGAATGGTTGACTGTGGCTTTTGGCTAAACTACAATAAATAAGACAAGAGTTTACGAGTGGCATAAACATTTCAAAGAGGGTTCAGAGGATGTTGAATATGACAAGTGTCCTGGAAGCCCTTGCACATCAATTACTGATGACAGTGAGGAAGAAGTAAAGAAAATGGTTCTGGAAAATCACAAAATCACCATCAGGGAGATTGCTTATGATGTTGACATATCCTTTGGCTCATGCTAATCGATTTTTTTCTTTTTCTTTTCTTATGTTCTGGACATGAAACATATAGTAACAAAGCTTATTCTGAAATTCTGGAATTTTGACCAAAAATTACATCATGTAGGCATCATTCAGGAATTTCTGAATGAAGCAGACAATGATCCAGAACTTCTAAAGAAAGTTATAACAGGTGACAAAACATGGGTATGGATATGACATTAAACCAGGGTCCAGTCATCCCAATTGAAACTACCTGAAGAGCCAAAACCAAAAAATATTCGACTAGTTCCGTCATATGTGAAGGTTCATCTCACTGGTTTCTTCAATTACAATGGAACAGTGCATCATGAGTTCCTACCTTATGGTTGTACAGTCTATACAGAATACCATCTGGGAGGTATGTTCTGTTTGCATGAAGCTATCCAAAGAAAACAATCAGAATTGTGGCAAAACCACTCACAGAAATTGCATCATAATAATGCTCTTCCTCACATGTCAATGCTTGTTCATAATTTTTTTGGCAAAAAACATAACCATTACGTTGTCTCAGCCACCGTATTCCCAATACATGGCTTCCTGAAACTTCTTTCTGCTCCTGAGGCTGAAGAGAATGATGAATGGGTGTAATTTTGCCACCACTGACAAGATAAGATTAGAATCACTGAAGGACCTGAACACCATAATAACAAAAAGTGAATTTCGGAAGTGTTTCCAAGATTGGAAAAAATGCTGGCACAAGTGTATTATATCTGTGCGGGACTACTTTGAAAGGAACAAAATTGATGTTGATCAATAAATAAAGATTCCTTACAAAAATTGTGTATTACTTTTTGATCACATCTCGTACATGTAACTGTCAACATGCCAATAGTTCTAGAATTGTATCTTCTTCTTTTTTTTTTTTAATACTAAAAACTGTACCTGCAACAGAACACTCTTCATACACATTAATTTTGATAGTAATAAAATGTTGAAAGTAATTAATCTGTATTCAAAAACATTAGCTGAAAGTATTGCTAAGGAATGTAAAATAATAGAATTTCTTATGAAACTGTAAAATATCTGGACTGAGATTATAACAACAAATTTATTATAATATACCATAATTCATGAAGTGTATAACCTGCTGCAAAATTATAATTTTTCATTGTGAATTAGTCAATATAATCTTTTCAAAAAAGTAAACTAGTACATGTGATTACTGAGAAGGTATTTAAAGATGACTTGGCAGAGACCACATAAGTAGTCTTTGGGCAATCTTTATAGGGACAGTCTTTGTGAGGTCAGCTGGAGTTCAGTCTGTGTCAGTCAGCATAATGTTTTGTGAAGATGGATGTAAACTGTTTTGGTTTTGTCAATATACTGAAAGTTAAAAAAATGAACATCTCCAGTAGATTATTTAGTAGTCAGAGTGTCAATTCATGTTCTGAGTTGCAAATATTGTTCTCAGTTACAACAGTTTTATCAGCTGCAAAGAACAGAAAAATGAGTTAGAGCCCGAAGATAATAAAGTAAAAGATAAGCTGAATTCAATTAATTGGATTGTTAAAAGGTATAATTCCTTGTTGCTATCATTGAGTCTTTTGTCCAATTTCTTGCCATTTCTTTAATCATGCCATAAGCTTCAAAATGAATACCAAATGACAAGAACAAACAAATCAAATGTAGTTACAAATGACTGTGAGGCAGGAATTAACCATTCTTAACATCAGCTCACATACAGAGATATCTATCAAGCACATGCTACAGTTATCTTTATCATTTTGCAGGAAATTATACTTAAAACATACAAACAAATGAGAATCCTTTTAAAATGCTGTGGTTAGCAAGGCTTGCAATTGCTTATAGCCAACTGCAGTACTCAGAACTTGGCTTCGCAAACCCTATATTAGAATTTACCACACTACTTGTACAAATAACACCAACTTCTGACTGATATTTACTGTCCAAAGCAAATGTCACATTTAAAACAAATAAATGTCACTACAGAGTTGAAATGCCACTACAAACATAAGATAATTAGCAAATAGCAAAATGCTGGTGCACAACATGGCACAATACAGTGTAAAACACACACTTTTTTTGTAAATTGTTGCTTGTAAAATAAAATTTAAAAAAAATAAAAAAAATAAAAATAAAAAAAGAATTTGTTAGTCACTTATAACAGACACAGCTCATCACTACAGCAGCTGCATAGCTGTGATACAGTGTTTCACTAAGAAGAATACACACAAAGTAAAAGGTATCTGCGATGCTTAATAACAGAGAAAAATAAAGAAGAAATGCAATGGTTCACTAAAAGGTTTCGAAAACACTAGTTTCTAATGGCAGTGTACACAACATGCTCTACAAAATTCTCATATTTTATTTTTCAGTTCCGGGAAAATCTCCTCATCACAAACAAGTAAAATAGCATCACAGCCATAATGAAGTTGGAAACCTTGGAATATTGGTCATATATCACAGAGAAATGGGAAAAGAAATGCTGAAATCTTTAACTATCACATACAAGAAATCAATAAAACTCTCGATGCCACAAAGATCATTCCCTCTGCAGTAAAACCAAACAGTTACTAACATCACAGGTTTGTAATTACACTGTCATGACAACAACACAGACATATTCCATCATAGCAGACAAAAAACATACACATCTTCCACAAACATTGAAAATGAACACACCATACTAAAAAATTTGAATAATTTGAATCAAGATCTGTGCTAAGGAATATAAATGAAAAACATCAATATTAATGCTGGATGCTTACCATATTTTCTTAAAATGAAAGGGACTGAACAAAAGTTGCATATACAAAATAAATTAATAAGAAAAACTAATTATTGGGAACAGGCTGACTAAAATCCTACATCCACATAATGCAATTCTTTTTAGACTGCACAGATACATAGAAAGCCATGTAAGAAATCACAAGAGTAACATAATGCACACCGAAATTAAACTGAGGAATAACACTTACAATTTTAAGAGGCACTTTCATATATTACTTACTTTTCCTATTGCATCCTATAAGGAAAATAAGGTGAATTAAAGATTAAAACCTGAGGAAAATATAATCACTATTTCAAATTGGTTTGTTAAAAACTGATGTGAACAAAGTTCATTAATTATAATAATCTACTGTAGTACTGTTGTTGCATTTGACCAAATGGCATCTATGACTTAATTAACAAAAAGAAAGTTTTTCTTTTCAAATCATGATTTTGATTACTATGTTGTAACAAAGTCAAGCCAATGAGCAAAGGACAGAAATGTAGAAAAAAGCAGATAATGCTGAACTATCAGACAAAGTTGAGTACTAGAGGAAACATATACACACACACAGTTGGCCACTGTTGTCTCATGACACTGGTGCAAGTAGCAATCTCGAACAGGGTGGGTAATGGAAAAAATGGAGATGGGAATGAAGGAACGAAGAGAGGGAGGAATGGTATAGATGAATGTTGTGTTAAGATTGTGATGGTATAGAACACGTAGCTCAATGCAAGGGCAATCAAGGGACAATGCTGCTGGAAGAAACATACAGAAAAAAACAGGAGTAACTACTACTGAAAGTACCAGTGGAAGGTCACAGAGCAAGACACAGAGACAGGGCATACGAGGATTGAGTAGAATAGAAAAGAAACAAGGGAAGTGAAAACCAATACAATGGTAGTGGTTGTAGTGTCCTGCGGTCAGCAGGAAAGAACTAACAGTCAATTTGAACACACTTTATTATAATTAAAGAAACACGCCTTCTTGGCATACACTAAGTGTTAAATGCAAGAACAAACAGAAAAACCCCACAACTCTTGTGGTGGCAAACCAGGTAAGGAAACAAGATAATGGAAGAAAATACTGACCGAAATCTACTCTACAAAATACAGCATGCTATCACAATGCTACAACGAGTGAATACAATGCTAGGGCCGGCGTAAGTACTGACCGTATTTGTTCCTAGCAGTTGATAAACTCTGATGGTCTAGGCATGCTTATGAAGCCAGGTCGACAGAGTGCTACATGAGTCATATGAGTTCCGATTGGTGGAACCCTGTCACATGTTGTCTGGCGAAATAGTTACATGTTTATTTGGAAAGTCTGTTATTGTTTCTGTCTGCTGGCAATGTTTCTCTACGTGCTCCTGAAAAGGGGTCAGTAACCCATCTTGTGTGTTGATTGTGCGGGCCCTCTAACAATAAGGGGCCGCTACGACATTTCTCCCCATGGGAAAAAAAATGCACAGCACCATAAACATCCATAGAAGTAGGGGCATCCTGGTCGATGTCCATGGGTTTGTGGCCGGCAGGGGCGAGCGGCGGTGACGCAGCACGGGCAGCTGGCAGCGGAGACAGCTGTTGAAGCGGAAGCGGAGGTTCCGCCACAGGGTGATCAGCAATAGGCGCTGGCAGCTCCCCCGGGGCATTGTGGTCCACCAGATGGGGGCGGAGCTGGTTGAGGTGCCAGCGGGCGGCGGAACCGTCAGCCCACCAGAGAGAAGCCATCGCCCGGTCGCAAAGCTCAGTGATGACCACAAGTGCCCAATGTGCCCATGGATGAGAGAATGTCCGCACCCAGACCTCCTGCCCGCCGCAAAAGGAGTGCGCCAGTGTGTGGGCAGAAGGGTGAGAAGTCTCAGGAACCAGGGCAGATAAGGGAGAGCGGAGAGGTCGACTGTGAAGTATCTCTGCTGGACTTTTACCAGCATGGGGGGCGGCACAGTATGTAGCCACAAAAAGAAGCATGGCCTCCTCCAGCAGGTGGTGGTTCAGCAGCTTATCGAGTTCGGTCTTGAAGGTCCGCACGAAATGTTCTGCCGGGCCGTTTGACGCAGGGTTAAATGGGTTGGTATGGACGAGGGAAATACCACTGGCAGTACAGAATTGCTTAAACTTGGTTGAAGTAAACTGTGGACCGTTATCCATACCAATCATTTTGGGGAGGCCCTCGACAGCAAAGAGTCAGTGGAGAACTTTGATAGTCTCAGCAGAAGTGGTGTTCACCATGCAGGAGAGATAAGGGTATCCCGACATGGAGTGAATCAGTATAAGCCACTGGGAACCATGAAATGGCCCTGTGAAATTCAAATGGAGAGGTCCCCACAGAGCAGCTGATATCCAGTCACAAAAAATACTGGTGCGGGGGAGCTGCCTGATATGTTTGGGATGTGGTGCAGGCTGACACGAGGGAGGCAACGTCTTTATCCAAACCGCGCTAATAAAGGTGTCTGCAGTCCAACTGTTTGGTGAGGATGATGCCCCAATGTCCTGCGTGGAGGAGGTCAAGGACATGGTGGCACAATATTTGCAGTATGACCACCCAGGGAACGTCGGAATCACTATGCAAAAGGATGACGCTACTGCGGAAAAAGAGACTGTGCCAATGATCCCAAAAATGCTGGACCTCTGCATCGCGGACACGACGACGGCTGGTCAGCCAACCCACAGCGATTTGGCGGCACAGAGGTTGCAGCGTTTGATCCTGAGCAGTGGCCCGCTGTACCACATCAGCATCCAATGGAAGTGCATCCAGAGCTGCATCCATGTCTGGTGCCACATGGAAACAAACCAAGGGAGAGGCGTCAAACTCATGTCCACCCCGGCAGCCAGCCAGGACAGAATATCAGTTTTTGCACGCCATTCAGAGGTGTGGTAGACAATATCAAAGTCAAATGTCACCAGGAAGAGCACCTAACGCTGGAGGCGGCACACCGTCCAGGTGGCCACAGCAGCACCCAGGTGAAATAAAGAAACCAAAGGCTTGTGTGGTCGGTCTGCAGCATGAAATGACGAGCATACACAAAATCGTAGAATTTTGTCAGCGTGAAAACCAGTGCCAAAGCTTTCTTTTCAATATGACTATATTTGGTTTGAGCATCAGTCAATATTTTTTATGCAAAAGCCACCAGCCTTTCAACACCGTCAACCACTTGCAAGAGGACCGCACCCAGGCCATAGTCTGAGGCATTAGTGGTGACAATGAGGGGTAAGAAAGGATTTTAAGCAGCCAGACAAGCAGGGCAGGAGACGTGTGAAAGCCTGCTCACACACCGTATCCTAAACCCAATGCGCACCCTTGAACAATAATCCAGTCAGGGGCACCAAAATCTCGGCAGTGTGGGGGTATAAATCGCCGATAATAGTTGATTTGTCCAAGGACAGATAGCAGTTGCTTCACATTGGTGGGAGGAGGCAGGTTTTGAATCACCTTGATATACTCCTTAGAGGCATGTAGGCCATGGGCATCAATTGTGAAACTGAGATAGCTGACCTCTCGTGCAAAAAAGTCACACTTTTCTTCCGGCAATGCAGGTTAGCCTCAGAAAAAAAGCTGAAACAGCTGATCCAGCTTGTCCATGAGGTCCACCGTGGATGAGCCACTGACGCTGAAATCGTACATATAATTGGCCACCCTGGTCACCTGGCTCGTGAGGTGTTTCAAATAACGTTGGAAAATGGCAGGGGTGCTGGCAATGCCAAACAGGAGGCTGTTGTACCTGAAAAGCACACACAGGGTATTGATGACTAGGATCTGCTGCAATTCCTCATCCAACGACAGCTGCAAACAAGCATCACATAAATCAATTTTGGCAAAAATGGCTGAGCCCGCAAGATGTGAGAGTACGTCATCCACCTATGCGACAGGATAGGCATCAATGATGGACTGATTATTGACTGTGTCCTTAAAATCACCACAGATGTGTAAAGCACAATTCTCTTGACTATCATGATAGGCACTGCCCAGCAACTGTGCACGACGGGAGAAAGGATGTCTTCGCCTTGTAAGCGGCGAATTTCCACCCAAAGACTGTCTTGGGAAGCAAACGGGACATGGCAGGCCTTAAAAAAATGAGAAACAGCAGAGGGAAGAAGCTGAACATGCATGGTGAAACCCTTCACCTCTGATGTGGAGGAACAGAACAATGTTTCGTATTTGCTGTGCGATGGTGCAAAGAGGGTATTGGATGAAGGAACTGACACCATCTGTACCACGTCCTGCACTGATAATCCCAGATGACCAAAAATGTCCACACCCAGAAGGTTAGTAGTGCCGGGGGATCTGATCATCGGAAACTGAGTGGTGAAGGAACAACCACTGTAAGAGATTTTTGTGGAAAAAATGCTGTCGACTGATATAGAGTGATTACTGAAACTGTACAAGGTGCCAGTGTACAGGGATAAAACTGGCGAGCAGACACGTTGGTATGTGGCACCATCCACAACAGAAACAGATGATGCCATGTCAATTTGGAAGACCACCGGAATATGGGCAACTTCCAAGGTAAGGAGAAAACAAGCACCCAACTGGGGAATGATGGAGAATACTTGGCCATCAATGGAATGTGAAGCTTCCAGACCCTGAAGTGGTGATTTTTGATGATCCTGTGCATCCGTAGGAAGTGTGGCATCTACACGATGTTTCTGAGAAGCCTGACACACCACAACGATATGGCCAGCTCGGCTGCAAGACGTACATCTTGCTAGCCGGTGGGGACATTCCGACCGTTGGTGAGTCTGGAAACGATCCGGACAGGATGGAAGCTGTGTGAAAGACTTCCTGTCACGGAGTGAACCAACAGATCAACGAGGCTCCCACTCGGTGCTAGGCAACTGGTGAGCCACGAAAACAGCTGGACCAAGACGTGGTGGTTGTAACCGGGGAGACTGTTCAAATGCACGAATGATCAGCAGAAAGGTGTCAAAGGACAGGTCCTGTAACTTCAAACTATCAGCCCGAAGACCCTCGTCTGGTGCATGAAACACCACTATATTGTGAATCGACAAAGAAGCATAAGACTGCTTGCAGGCAACATTGGCACACCGGAATTTACAATCGTGGGAGAGACCTTGGAGCGTCGTAATCCACTCCCGATAAGTCTGAGCTGGGGACTTTCGACAAGAAGAGAAAGTCTGATGGGTGGAGGTGACGTGTATTTGTGCATCAAAGTAGTCAAAAAGGCAGACCTTAATGTGAGAAAATGAGAGATCTCGAGGGGACTGCTCAGGGTTCAATTGTTGAATTAAACGCTACACCTGTGTACTGACTGTTGCTAAAAAAAAGTCTTCAATTTTTGTCGTGGATCCCATGCGCCAGTAAATGTTGTTCCAACTGTTCGACATAATTTGATCATAGTTCGACGGACCTATCTAAAGCCAGAAACATCGGTGGAGTCATGTGCAAAGTGTTCAATTTACTTGCGATCGAATCAACTCTATGAGCTACCTCTTGCAACGCTGGCAAGTGAGAGCAAATTTCTGATCGCGTGAGTGTTGCCGGAATCTGCTGTAGTAGGACCAAGGACTAAAGAAGCTCCTCAGAGGAGGCCATGTCATTTGGAAATGAAAGTTTTATCCTCATCGCCAATAACTGTAGTGTCTGCAGTTGGCAGGAAAGAACTAACAGTCAATTTGAACACACTTTATTATAATTAAAGAAACATGCCTTCTTGGCATACACTAAGTGTTAAATGCAAGAACAAACAGAAAAACCCCACAACTCTTCTGGTGGCAAGCCAGATAAGGAAACAAGACAATGGAAGAAAATACTGACCGAAATCTACTCTACAAAATACAACATGCTACCACAATGCTACAATGAGTGAATACAATGCTAGGGCCGGCATAAGTACTGACAGAAGCTGTTCCTAGCAGTTGATAAACACTGGCAATCTGACAGTCTAGGCGTGCTTATAAAGCCAGGTTGACGGAGTGTTACACGAGCCATATGAGTTCTGATTGGTGGAACCCTGTCACATGTTGTCTGGCGAAGTAGTTCCACGTTTATTTGGAAAGTCTGTTATTGTTTCTGTCTGCTGGCAATGTTTCTCTCTGCACTCCTGAAAGGGGATCGGCAACCCACCTTGTGTGTTGATTGTGCGGGCCGTCTAACAAAAAGGGCCGCTACGACAGTGGTAGTGGTGGTGGTGGTGGTGTTGGTGGTGGTGGAGGTAGGCGGTGGGGGAGATAAAATGGAGTGTAGAGTGAAAATGAGGGGGAGGGGGAGGACAACAAGGTTAAGTGGAGTGCAGGACCAGTTGAGACCCAGAAGTTATGGGATCAAAATGTATGCGGCAGGGAGAGTACCCACATGTCCAGATCACAAATGCTGTGTTAGTACAGAAGAATCTTAATAAGATGGTTTATGAAACTGTGACTGAAGTCTATCAAACTAAGTTGCTCAGGAAGCTCAGCAGTAGCATGGTTTACCTGGTATTTGTCAACAGCTTAGTGTTGGAAGCTTGTTCCAGTACAGCACAATCTTTCCTATCATCAGTTATGTTCCTTCACCTCCCCACCGAGCGAGGTGGCGCAGTGGTTAGACACTGGACTCGCATTCGGGAGGACGACGGTTCAATCCCGCGTCCGGCCATCCTGATTTAGGTTTTCCGTGATTTCCCTAAATCGCTCCAGGCAAATGCCGGGATGGTTCCTTTCAAAGGGCATGGCCGACTTCCTTCCTCGTCCTTCCCTAATCCGATGAGACCGATGACTTCGCCGTCTGGTCTCCTTCCCCGAAATAACCAACCAACCAATCACCTCCCCACTCCACACCACTCTCTATTTTCTTACTGCCCACCCCATATCTCCCCATCAGGTGACAGCACTGGGAGACGAGAGAGAGAGAGAGAGAGAGAGAAAGAGAGAGAGAGAGAGAGAGAGAGAGAATTTGTCTGAATGATAAGTCTCTTTTTTTCCATTCCTGTCCTCTGCGTCCTATCCTCATAGCATTGGAGCTCATAGCATTGGAGACTAATGCTGTATCCTTTTACTTTTATTACACAAATTATAGTCTGTCCTGAATTTTCAATTATTTAATTAACATACTTCTAATTTGCATTTGTCATCAAATTATTAAGCTTTATTATGCATACAATTTGTGCATGATGTCCATAATTCTTTTTCAAGAGTTTAACATTTAATCAAAATAGAAACTGTATTAAATGGATACTAGCTGAGGTCTAAAGAACTGACTATTGTCTTGCTGTAGAAACTATTCTGCCTGTTATAAGGCCTCCATTTTAATATGGCTCGGCAGCGTTTTGTCATCAGCAGTGGATTTTCTTCCTTTCTTTTTTGCATAAGTTATTGCCTTTGGTTTCTTAAATGCTACACACTTTACTTCTGTGCATAGATATACCATACAGTTTACTTATTACTGATTAGTATTGTGGTTTTAGATATAAAAACTGCTTTTGAGACTTAGGGCCTACCTAATTTCGATTAGATGTGAAGTTTATATCTGCTTTGTGGGTATGGCATCACTTACGAACAATGTTTCTGTATGGGTAAAAATATGCACACATGTATATTCATGGCAGATGTCCAAATACTACATGACACTGCACATGTGGATGAAATGAGAATAGATCTAACATTGTAATTAAAGTTATGTGTGATTATCACAGGAAACAACAAAATTATATACAATAATTACAGTCCATTTACTGACAGACAAGTCCCCAACAATAAACAAGGGGACAAAATAAATTATCATTGAGGCAGCTGATGCACTCTGAGCTAAAAACTATGATGTGTGGATTTGAAATGTTTAAGAGCTGAAACTTTGTTTTATGTAGCACAGAAATCGTAAAGTGAAATACATGTACAAAGGAACAGTATATCGTACTTGGGCTTTTTTTTTTCTCTTTTTTTTTTTTTTTTTTTTTCTTTCTTGGTTTGCTTCCAGAACTTAGTATTATATTTTTTTGCCGTGATTCACAATCTAAATAATTATGTGATTACTTATTTCTGGATGAATACAACTTCATCAAGTAATCTCAGTCCTTTAATGAAATTATTTTTTTAATATGTCAAATAAATTCTGCAATAGTTACCTCACAAGTATTTATTCCTCTGTTCATTTTCTCAGTTTATTTCATTTTTGTTACAAGACCACATTTAAGCAACTAAGTTAGCTTTACACTTTTTTCAATATGCCCTTCTTTTTTCAATATGGAGACATTCAGAGCTGCTTAGATGCTTTAAGACTAGTTTGCTGGGAAGATACTGAAGTAACTATTAAGGTTAGAACTTAAGTTGAAAGCTCCAGAGCTGATTTTCATTGCTTTATAATGCCCCAAGTATACTATTTACCATAACCACATCCTGTCCCACCTTTTACATCTAGTACTCCCTCTACAAAAACGAAGAGTTATTTTGTTGAAATGTATGTGAAACACTTGATTTAACTACTGGATAAATTTAGAATATTTTCATCATTTTCCAAGTAAGAGTTTGGATGATGGTAACATAGGTCTTGTTGGGAATCGACAGTCCAGCATCGCAGAAGGCAAATAGCAGCTTGGTTAGCTTCTAGACCAGGTATTTAGAACATTTCAGCTGCTGGAGAGCAAGGGTTTCAATTTGAGGAATGGGATGTAGGAAATTGGGACTACATAGCAGAAATATCTTCTGGCCAGAGCAATGGTAGTTTTGGGGTGTCTGTATCATGCAAGTGTGAGGGATAGGAACTGGGTACACTTGGAGGGTCTCATATACTTCGTCACAAGCACAGCTCAATCTTGGATACTTTTGCAGGATGAGGAAACAGTGAACACCAGAATGTGACTAAATATGAGACAGGTACTCCACATTTCACAATCGGAGTGTCCTTTACACAATGACCTTGGGCACAAATATAGAAATGGCTCAAGAACACAAGACACAAATACGACTGTAAAACTAGGTTTACACATGAGACTTTTTCAATCTCAGAGAACTTTTATGAGTAATAAGCATCATGTAAACAGTGCTGAAGGTCTGCTCGCCAGCAGTGTCCAAGGGTGGGGAAAGATCTTACATAGCCACGCTCTGCAAGTTTAGACCTCTCTTGTGGACATCAACCTCCATCTCCCAAGAGCTGCTTGCCTTAGCTCTCAGACAAGAAAAGCTATACTGACATTGTCTGGAGAGCTGAGTGTACTTGGAGACTGCTGATCAGCCATACTGCATCCCAGATTTGTGCCATATTTCACAGTTTGCACACTACTACATCTTGGAAATATATTTTGCCATACTCGTGTACACATTAAATAGAAGCACCAAAAAAACCGTCACCTTTTCTACCTCCTAAACAAACAGCATGAGCAGTTAGCCTATTTCAGAAGTTGTAGACTTAGAACAATGCTATGCATCAAATTTCATCTTAATTGTTACTTTACCACATATTAAAGAGAATAAACAAACCTGGTGCTAGAAATACTAGTGTCACAAGCAGTCTGTCTTAACACCAATTTATTTACACATAAGAGTATCTAGACTGGTAATTTTGGGTCCATCTATGAAGAGTATTTCTTCCCTCTCCATTGATGTCATTCTTCTAAAATTTCAATTTTGCTGTGGGCTTTCCCTCACAAGCTCAACCCTTGCATACTCATCCCACCACCTAATCTGCTCTCTTATCAAAGACAAACACAGTCATTCATGTTTCTTTCTTTGTCACTAAAAGTATCAAAAGTGCAACCAGACGCTCTCCCATCACTACCTTTTCCTTCACACACATAACTGCCAACAGAAAAGTCTTGTGGAGAATCATCCCTCAACTCTCACAAACACTCTCACCCTGCTATATGTAAAAGGCTTCAGACATCTGCTCTCACAAGACTCTCAAACACTTACAGAAAGTGCTCACAAGGAACTATCAAACAGTAACTATCACCGAAAATTTGCCCCTGGTGTAAACAACTCCACAAGTACCATCTGAGAGTACCAAACTCTGTGAGTGCAAAAATTCTCACATGTATCCCAACACTTAGAGATGAGGAATAGTTTCTGAAAATTAACAGGTACTGTACCTATAAAATCCTTAACACTTTGAAGACCAACCACTTAGAAGAACGTAAGGCCTTGAAAATCAGCCTTTTATGCCAAATAATGGCAAATATGTAATTGGCAAATATGTAATTGATATATCTTCAAGAATAACACATACTACAATAAGACAAAGTTTCTAGATTTATTTTTCATATTTACTTTAGTTCTTTGACAGACCACAAATTTTAAAATAATGATGACAGAAAGTATAATTATATTTTAAAAGAAGCATGAGGTGAGTTACTAAGCAACACGAGTAAACACTGGCTAACAAAAAGTTTTGGGTTGGTTCACCTACTCACAGTCAGGCATATGAGTGCAAGTTTAAAAATCCCAGTAAAGACAGAGACATTGACAGGGGCACAATTGGAAGGTGAATGCACTACACTTGATAGAAATATTGGTTTAGTTGGATAATGATGAAGTTGGAGTTATTAGTTGGATGCTTCTGAATTGTCTCAACCATCATTACAGTTGTTTAAATGTAAGATTTAACTCTTTTCTACAGATTACTCACAGCATATAACATGAATGCAGCTACTGTTGCCTACTGCAGAAATTTTACAGTGTGTAGATCCATAGTATTGCCCATTTTAGATCTTAAGCAATAGGTATTTTTGCCCCCTTCCAATGCTAATTTCTCTTTATGCTAATATTCTGTATTAAGTGGTTTACATTTCACATTCATTTTCTACCAATCTTGAACTACGAAAGCTCAAGCTGTACAGGAAAAGTATGTTTTAGGTGACAACTGTCATTTATTCTAAGAGAGAAACATTAATTTCTCCATCTTGATTAATATTATATTTAGAAAGTAATACAGAGGGCACAACCTTTGATACAAATACAAAAATAACTTGGTAAGATGACTGAATTCCTCATTTAAATGAATAAATAAAGTGTCATTTCTGTGAAAGAACATATCGTAAAAGAAACCTTATAATATGCTCTCTCTTATTGTCTACAATTCTGACATACCAAAAATAAAAATGCTCATTTCATTTATAACACAACTACAATTTATCCACAATGAATCCACTTCAGACAAAACACAAACTTACCTTTAGGTGTAATGCTGAGGTCTGAATCAGATGATCTCCTACATATGCCACTAGGTCCAGCAGGTATCTTTGCTGGGGATGGAGAAATCTTGTTGCCAGATGGTAACGAGAGTGGCACTTCAACTGTTCTCTCGACTTGTGCTGCATCGTCGGCCGCAACATGCCTGCTGATAGGGACCAAGCAGGGACCATGCTTGATGACGTGGTGTTTCAAGTCCTCAAGAGGACTTCCAACAAAGTTAGTACCATGCGTAACAGAGAGAGAGCAAACAGAGGAAGCGCTCCTAGTTTTGTGTACAGGAGATATATTATAGAGCAAATCAATGTCAGGATCATCAGCAGCAGCTACAACAGGTACTGATACAGTTTTTTCCAACCTATTGCTTGCTAGCAGAGTACTACGGCGATTCTCTAACGCATCAGGACTTAAATTAAAATAATGTGGTTTGTGTGAGAAATAAGAATCAATCATTTGCGAGCAGTGCTTTACAGGTGCAGTGCAAACAGCTGGCACACATAGCCTATTTGCAGCAAACAAGCAGTCAGCATGTTTGGTTGAATGAAGTAAAGATGTATTTCCAATATAGCAGTGAAAAGAAACAATGTCTGGTACTGATCTGGTCTTAATATTCATGTGATATCTTACAGAAGTTTTCCTTGTGACAGGCCACGAATTTCTCCTATTCCTGATGTATACACAGTTTTCACTGCAATGTTTTTCTAACATAGTTTCTTTTAGAGACGTATCAGTAACAGCAACAAGTGGAATATTTCGCACAGAATGTTTATCTGAATGAAGTGGCAAACGGTTTGTGTGATCTGTGACAACCATCACTGTCCTGTATTTTTTGCAAGGTGCTGCAGTCAATTCGCAGGCACAATCTGACGTTTTTTCCATAGAGCTAGCTGGATCATTCACATCCTTGACAGCAAGAAATGCTCTTTTATCAATGGAAATTTCAAAATTACTCATAGCTGGCTGTGGAGCATAATAGTATTTCTGTCTGTGTTCATCAGATTCCTTTATTTTCCTCAAGCAATCAGTACCACTATTAACATCACTCCTTGTGGTACCATTGTTTCCTGTAGCTAACTTTGGCTTGCATGTATCTCCAGTATATGCTGTATTATTTTTATAATCCTCTTTATTGTCTTCCTGTAAAATGACTCTCACACTTGCATTGCCATGCAGTACTGAAGCAGCTTCACCAGAAAACTCAAAAGTAGACTCATTGTTGCACACAAATATTCCTACTTCCTGTTCAATATCAGTGTCAGCATTAGGTCTGGCAACATTTATTTGAAAGTTTTTCATTTGAAATAAGGAAGTGGTAACTGGAATTTTTTCTTCATCTTTGTAAGAAAACTCAGATACGTCATCATCTGTACTTGATGAAGCTGATGAGGATGATGATGAAAGGTCTCGGATGTTTGACATAAGATGTCCATCAACATACTGTAATTCTGGTCCATCATCAGGCCTCGGCAGTCGCAAATAAGAACTTGCACTTATTAAAGTCAGGTCACTATCATTTGCCGTATCATTAATGCTTTCATCCACATTTCTGTCACATGTTGGGTACGTCACAGATGAGCCAGAGCCTTCTGTAACTTCTGTCACACTATCAAGTTGATGGAATGAGCTTTCTAATGTGGAATGCACAGGTGTTTCTCCAGTTGCATAATATGGTAATAAGTTGGAAACATTCACAGCTGTCTGCTTTGCTTCTACATTACTAATACTTGACAGTCTATTTGGAAAAACAGAATATTTGTGTAATTTAAAATGAAACTGCCGTTTACTACTATACACATCATGATGTAGCTTTCCCTTTAAAGCAGATAATGTACTTTTCCACTTCACATTATGAAAAAATGGCAAAAGCTTTACAGCTCTGATAAATCTGTTATTGCTTGTCGTTTGTTCTTTGTGTGGGATTTGCATTTTATTTATTAACTGCTTCATACTGTCACCACAATGACCAACAGAAAGACTCTGTGTAGACTTTCGAAACATATTTAAGCCTTGTGAGACATCACTATTATCTGTTTTGTCATAGGTGTAGGACAGATGGCGTGAATACTGTGGCCTCTTCCTGCTACACAAAATTCTACTGTTTTCTGTCTTGTAATCTGTAGATAAGTATGAAGGTATGACTTTTACATGGAATTTTGGCTCGTTCATTCTTAATTCAAACCTTCTTAAAAATTCTATGCTAGTCTTTGGGTAAACAGTTCGTCTTCCTGTATTTCGATACTTCCTATGTGACCCTAAGGAACAGGCACCTAAACCTGATTCTGGTCTGAGCAAATGTAGACTTGATATCAGGTTTCTACTGCCCTCTACTGCTACACTACTACCTATGGCATTAGGCTTGGAAGAAAACATGCTGCAAATTGGAAAATAGGAAAGGGATGAAAGAGAGAAAAAAGAGAAAAAAGAAAACATGTTTCAGTTTATATAAATAAATAAGTTCTATATGAACTTCATAAAAGTAGGAATGTTACACACATGCAGACAGAAACTTCTATCTGATAAGATAAAATGGTAACTTATAAATGCTCATGAGTATCATGTAAAAAACCTAAATAATTTCACAATAAAGAAAACAGGGAGCTTTCTAGCAAACTGCATCATTTAAATCTGAGATATAATGAATATTAAAAAATTTGCTTGATGGGAAGTATTTTGTTTTCAGAAAACATGTAAAGTAATAAATTCTATAGGAAAATTTCCTATTAAGGTCAAATTTCCTTTAATTTAAATATTTTTTCCCATACAGGTCTATTCTGTATTTACAAAGAAAATGATAATCTCCAGGTGGGGGACTTTTCTCTTTTTCTTTCCTTTCCTTTCCAACTTATTTTAAGTGCTGCACATATGAAAGTGAAGTAATCTTTGACATAAGTTTACTGAACTCATTGTCAATAATCTCTAGTCCTTTATGCTTGAACAACATGACAGACTTTACACAACAGTATTTTTTCCTTCTTCTGTCAGTTCTGTTGATGATTATAACTTTTAAGTATGACCATCTGAAAGGTAATAAGTAAGCTCAAAATGATTAGACGATTAAAGCTACTGATTATATCCTGGACTAAACAAGTACAATAAAATTGATTAATGTTGTAAATCACATGCACCAGATGGGAAAATGAAACACAAATCTGAAGACTGCAATTCTAGTGCCTTGTATCTAACGAATTAAATACTGGAAACAGTTACAAATGTTCAGAATTCATGATGGACAAGAAAAATGTTTAATGTAAAATACTTTTTACAGTAGCTTCAGTTTGTATCCACCAGTCATTAAATGAAACAAAAATCTCTGCAACTGAAATGGTCTGCAGCAACAACCATTGTTAAGTTCAGCATCTACAGAAAAGAAAAAATGAAAACAATAGAATGTTCACAATTATTTTGCAGTGGCGCACTGGTAATCTGTCTACTAATATTGAGAATAAGCTCAGTTCAAAGCCATGAAGTTGCTTATTCTGAAACACAACGGGCTGAGTGGTCTTTTCATAAGGCATATCTAATTCCCGAGGTAATTCTTGGTCTTTAAAACCCTCACTGCTGACTTGATATGAAACTGTAAAATGAAAAAGGGGGCTGATTACTTCAATACAAGTTTGTAAATGCTATTACATTTTAAGAATCCCCAGTAATAATTATCTTCCTTGTAACCAATTATAAAGGAGTGGGAATGTTGACACCACAAAGGTAAACACAAATGTTCTTTCAAAAACTCTAAACATTCTCTCTGACTGGCATATGATACTGATTAAATGCACAAACTTTCTAGTAACACAACAAAGACTGAAGAACACTGTAGATATTATTATGCATAGCAACATTTGAACATACAAAATGTGAAAAGTTCAAATAATTTTTATTTTGTAATATAATTTTTTGACTTTGAAAACCCAGAACTTACATGGCATGCTTACTCATGCTTTTTTTGCATTCTGTGAAGTATCTTGTTGATACAACCACTACCTGCTATGAAACAGTGATCTAGTTTCAATAATGCATGATCAAGTGAATAACAATTAAATAGAATTTTGTTGTAAGATTAAATAAACTGTGCCTTGAGATAGGATGCACTAATCATTGCCAGGTATTTTATAACTCTGTGGGGACTCTTTTAAGGCTGAGAAACTGTTCATTTTCGTCTGAGGCAGGTAGTGTATTAACAATCATGAATCTGTACTGTAGTAAGATATGTCAAATTCAACAATGTGTGTCAGATTAAGAAATTACTTAAGGCAGTGGAGTTGTGAATATAATACATCACTTTAATGCCTCTCCAATATATTTTTTCAGTCTACTCTAAACTTTACTCAGTTCAGTCACTGTTTTTTTCCCCTAATGTTTAGTTCTGGCAGGCAACACAGATAAATTAACAAGCACCTCAAAAAGAAATAAGCAATGCAGCATCTTGAGCAGGAGGAAAATCAAAAATAACATTTGCACATTGCTAACACAACCAAGTCCTCACTCACCTGATGGACAGAATTGGAATGAAATTTCAGAGAAAACAGATGAATTGTGACTTCTCTCTGTCAAGCTTCCTGTCTATGTGAAGGTTCTTTGCAATAAAAAGGAAAATTGACAGAAACAATGCAGTAAGCTGTATGTCATGTTATGCTCCTCCAAACACAGTTGGTCTTACTTCTCTTCTTGAAAATTGATTTCTACAATAAATTCCTAATAGGAAGAAATCTGTGAAGTCCAAGCCGTACCATTTGTATCACTATTCTCTATTTCAAGTTACAAACAGTCTATTGCTTTATCATGTTTCATAAACCCAATTAGATACCACAATGTTTTTGGTTAGCCCACAGCAAAATGCAGCAAACATGTTAAAAGAGAGATACTTAAAAGAGCAAAAATGGGGGAAAAAATCAGTACATGTACCACATGCTTTCACTCAAAAATCATCAATTCTAGGTAGAAGTCATGCATAAAAATATAATAGCACTCAGAACATTCACTTTTAGCAAACACAACTTACTCATCTGTGACTGCTGGTTCCAAGGTTGTAGAAGGCTGAAGAACATCATTAATTCTAGTAAGAGTTACAGCAGTTCCTATTCCTCTTACCACTATACCAGATTCACCCTCCAAGTCAAAGCATTGATGATACCTAGCAGGATCGAAAAAGCCTTAAAGTGTTTGCTCATTAGTACAGGTAAATTCACAAATTTTACTTTTACAGAAACAAAACTAACCCTATCACTGCATTGCCTCCTAAATCAAGTGCTTTTAGGCCAATTTTCCGCTGTACTTCACCTGATAGCTTAAAGAATAAGGTCTGTCGAGCTTCATTTGATGCACGAGGAGTTCGTATCTTGTCTATCCACTGATATTCTGGATCATCATTGACTACAAGCTCCTCAACAAAACCATGTATTACTTGAGCATGGTACCCATGAGGTATGACAGGAGCTGCAACAAAATAGTGGGCAGGCAAAGTTAATTTGCAAACAAAATGTCAACATTACATAGAGCAGTGCTTATACAGAAAGTAAGTGAAGGAAATTATTGTAAACAGGGTTCATTGGTACACTGTTTTACAAAATGATTAACTTTTTTCAATCTATGGCAATATTTTTACCCATGTTTGCATTTTTCACAAGGAAAACTGGTAATAGTAAGCATTACAATGGTGATCAGAAAATGTTTCAAGTCAACTTAGACCGTCCGAAATTTTTAACTTATGTTATATAACATTTATTTTTACAATTATTTAGTATTGCTGCTTGTTTATTTTATAGAACTAAATAAAGCCGGCAATCTTTTACTACTTATCATACAAAATCACAGTTTTGTGTGGTATTTTAACTAGTGCACATACACGGACTGTTAGAGAACTGAATTTCACATTCTGAAAAATGATACTATTATCTCTGTTGCAAGTAAATTACCATTTAAAACTAAATTCCATGGTTTAAATGTGCACATAAAAGTTCCACTTGATAGGTACAAAAAGGAAGTCTGCAAAATTGACATTCATTGCTGGGATTTGTTAGGATCTAAATTTTTCTTATCACTATTAAGAATACATTTGATTTTAAAACAGTTTAAGTACTTTATTGGTGAAACAGACAGTCCCATCACAACTCCCCTTAAGTTCTTCCTCTGAATGATGCTCTTGTTCGGTATCAGAACTGAGATCACTGGCCACTGTCAAATCAATGCATTTTTTGCCTATTTCTTGATCCATACCACTGACACCTTCCTACATCCGTGACAGATAATCCATGTAACTGAGAGAAGTTAAAACTGACATATGCCTACTAACATATTTTGTACTATATGTCACTGTACAGAAGAAAACAGGTACATAGTTCATGAGGCATGGTCTGGAAGACCCTACCACCTGTCAATAATACATGTCAACAACAAACAAAGAAAGCAATAATGCAACTGACAACAAAACATTGTAGGGTTGGCAATTTAAGGAGAGTACAGGGCCTATAGAAGCATTCCATCACAACTGATGGAGAGCGAGTTGAAAAATTTTTGTGGGTTCTGAGAGCCCACACCTTGTGAGTTAAGGTATATGGAAGGCTGGGAAGCAGTAAACAACTTGTGTTAAGACGACTGCATAGACTCCAAACCTCAAAAAGCGATGATGAAAAATGATCTCAACATGTGACAGGTGTACACCATTCTGTTGTTGACAGATGAGCCAAAGGGTAATCAAGAGACAATTATGATTTAACTTTTGGAATGTGTTGAAAGTGAACCTGATTTTTGAGGCAATGTTATCACCAGGGATGAAACATGACCTTTGAGTACATTCCAAACACAAAGTGTCTGAGTATTGAATTGCACATCCTGACATCCATAAACAAAAGAAGGCAAGAATGAGCATCATAAAAGTTAGTTATATGTGGTGACTTCAATATAAATTGTATAAGTGATTGTGCAAGGAAAAGGATGCTGGTAGACCTCCTTAATTCATATAATCTTATGCAAACCGTATTCTTTCCAACGAGAGTGCAAGGGAACTGTAGAACAACCATAGACAATATTTTTGTTCATTCGTCATTACTAGAAGGGCATTCTGTTAGCAAAATGGTGAATGGCCTTTCAGATCATGATGCATAAATTTTAAGTCCAAAAGATTTTTGTGCTGCAACACATGTTAAATATAGTTACCAACATTTTAGGAAAGCTGATCCAGTTGCTGTAGAGACTTTTGTAAACCTTATCAAGGAACAAGAGTGGCAAGATGTTTATAGTGCTGATACAGTAGACGATAAATATAATGCTTTCCTCAAGACTTTTCTCGTGCTGTTTGAAAGTTGCTTTCCGTTAGAACGTTCAAAACAGGGTACTAGCACAAACAGGCAGCCTGGGTGGCTGACTAAAGGTATAAGAATATCTTGTAGAACAAAGTGGCAATTATATCAAAACGTTAGAAACAGTCACAATCTAAATGCAATAGCCCATTACAAACAGTATTGTAAGGTGCTTAAAAAAGTTATTAGGAAGGCAAAAAGTATGTGGTATGCAGATAGAATAGCTAAGTCTCAGGATAAAATTAAAACCATATGGTCAGTCGCAAGGGAAGTGGCTGGTCTGCAGAGACAGGTCGAGGATATAGAATCAGTGCATAGTGGGAATGTCCGTGTTACTGATAAGTCGCATATATGTACAGTATTTAATAATCACTTTCTGAATATAGCAGGTGAACTAAATAGAAACCTAGTCCCAACAGGGAATCATATAGCGCTCCTAGAAAAAAGTGTTCCGGGACTGTTACCTGAAATGCTCCTCCATGAAACTGACAAGAGGGAGATTGAGTTAATAATTAAATCACTAAAGACCAAGAACTCTCATGGATATGACGGGGTATCTAGCAGAATACTGAAGTATTGTTCCATGTATGATAGCCCAGTACTTAGCCATATCTGTAACTTTTCCTTTAGGAGTGGTCGGTTTCCTGACCGATTAAAGTACTCGGTAGTGAAGCCACTTTATAAAAAGGGAGACAGGGATAATGTTGATAATTATAGACCTATTTCTATGCCATCGGTGTTTGCTAAAGTTATCGAGAGAGTTGTATATACAAGGTTACTGCAGCATTTAAATTCACATAATCTGCTGTCAAATGTACAGTTTGGTTTTAGAAATGGCTTAACAACTTAACACTGATTCTCTTTTCTCTGCGAGGTTTTGGACAGATTAAATAAAAGGTTGCGAACGTTAGGTGTTTTCTTTGATTTAATGAAGGCTTTTGACCACAAAATATTACTGCAGAAGTTGGAACATTATGGAGTAAGGGGAGTAGTTTACAATTGGTTCGCCTCTTACTTTAAGAACAGAAAGCAGAAGGTAATACTCCGCAATATTGAGAGTGGTAATGATGTTCAGTCCCAATGGGGCACTGTTAAATGGGGCGTTCCCCAAGGATCGGTGCTGGGGCCACTGCTGTTTCTTATTTATATAAATGATATGCCTTCTAGTATTACAGGTGATTCAAAAATATTTCTGTTTGCTGTTGACACCAGCTTGGTAGTGAAGGATCTTGTGCGTAATATTGAAACATTATCAAATAATGTAGTTCATGAAATAAGTTCGTGGCTTGTGGAAAATAATTTGATGCTAAATCACAGTAAGACTCAGTTTTTACATTTTCTAACTCACAATTCAACAAGAACTGATATTTTAATCAGACAGAATGGGCATGTTATAAGCGAGACAGAACAGTTCAAGTTCCTAGGCGTACAGATAGATAGTGAGCTGTTGTGGAAAGCCCATGTTCAGGATCTTGTTCAGAAACTAAATGCCGCTTTATTTACCATTAGAACAGTATCTGAAAAAAGTGACATTTCAACACGAAAAGTAGTCTACTTCGCATATTTTCACACGCTTATGTCATATGGTATTATTTTTTGGGGTAATTCTTCTGATTCAAAAAGGGTATTTTTGGCTCAAAAACGGGCTGTTCGAGCTATGTGTGGTGTAAGTTCGAAAACCTCTTGTCGACCCCTATTCAATAGTCTGGGAATTTCGACATTGCCCTCACAGTACATATTTTCTTTAATGTCGTTTGTTGTTAGCAATATTAGCTTATTTCCAAGAGTTCGCAGCTTTCACTCAGTTAATACTAGGCAGAAATCAAATCTGCATGTGGAATGCACTTCCTTGACCCTTGTGCAGAAAGGAGTGCAGTATTCTGCTGCATCCATTTTCAATAAGCTACCACAAGAACTCAAAAATCTTAGCAGTAACCCAAACGCTTTTAAGTCTAAACTGAAGAGTTTCCTCATGGCTCCCTCCTTCTACTCTGTCGAGGAGCTCCTGGAAGAGCTAAAAAATTAAGCAAATTCCAGTGTTACATTGTTGATTTTCTTTATTTAAACTAACAACGTGTCGCCTGAATATGTTTCTTATATTTCATTTTATCTGTTTCTACAATCTACAACTGAATATGTTTCTTATATTTCATTTTATCTGTTTCTACAATCGTGTTGTAATTTCATGTATTGACTCGTTCCATGACCATGGAGTCTTCTCCTTAATGTGGTCCCACGGAAAAATTAAAAAAGTGAAAACAATGCTGGCTGTCTTTTTTTATGTTAAGGGTGTGGTCCACAGGGAGCTGGCATCTCTAGGTCAGACCATCAACAATGCCTAATACATGGATGTTCACTGAAGTTTGAGAAAAAGGGTCTTTCAGATGCAAAAGGTGATTGCTACTACATGGGTGCTCCATCATGACAATGCCACACCATTCTGTGTGTCTGTGAGTCCTGTTGAAGCATAGTTTGTTAATGCTTCCTCAGCCCACTCACAGTCCCAACAATTTCTTTTTGATGGTGTGCACCACGACTGTATTATTGTCAATATATTTTGGATAATGGCAGTATCAATCATAAATATTGAAATCCTTTATTTTACAGATCAATTTCAGTCACTGCATGACCATCTTCAGTGCAAACTATTTGAACCTTGTAGGCCAATATCAAATAGCACAACAATTCTATGAGGCGTAACATGTACTGTGATTATTACTTCCAACTTTTCTTGCATACAATAATTTTTAAATTTAAAGAAGAGCCTACCTAACTATGTTGGATTGGCAACTGATAAGGTTACAAGATAGGCTCTTCTGTAATTTAAAAATTATTGTCTGCAGTAAAAGTTAAGAGGAGGAGGAGGAAATTAGTGTTTAACGTCCCGTCGACAACGAGGTCATTAGAGACGGAGCACAAGCTTGCATTAGGGAAGGATAGGGAAGGAAATCGCCCGAGCCCTTTCAAAGGAACCATCCTGGCATTTGCCTGAAGTGATGTAGGGAAATCACGGAAAACCTAAATCAGGATGGCCGGACGTGGAATTGAACCATTGTCCTCCCGAATAAAAGTTAAGATATCTGTTGGAAGTAATCATCACAGTACATGTTACACCTCATCAAAAATGTTGTGCTATTATAATATGGGCCTACGAGGTTCAAATAATTTGCACTCAAGATGATCACTCAGTGACAGAAAGAAATCTGTAAAATAAAGGATTTCAATATCCAAAATATATTAGGCTAACTTCTTTTTGTTTCTGAAGATAAAGCCTGCCCTAAAAGGACACTGCTTTGACAGCACTAAATGACCCAAACCACCCTGCCGATAAGGTTCCTGTCGAGGTCTTCCAGGGCGTGTACTATGCCTGGGAAAAATTGGTAGAAAAAGTGTGTAGATGCATGAGGTAAGTACTTTGAAGATTTCTAAACATTTGTAGCTGTACTCAATATTATTTTTTATGGCAACACTAGTATTACTTTATGAACATACCAGGTATATCCATCAGTTACAAGAAAGCTTCTTACAGAGCTACCTACAGTAAGATCAAGTGAGACCATTCTGAAATTGTGGATTTCTTATTACCTGAGAACATTTCATCATTCACTCAAAACTATCCCTAAACACTACAGGTGAGAGTGAAACTAAATAACTACTGGTGGAGACATTATTCTTCTCTTCATTTAGGAAGAGTATCACGATTGTCTCACTACGAAAGGTAAGACTTTTCCTTATCACGAAATTTTGTTAAAAAGTTTGAAAAGAATCTTTTTAATAGCTGCATTCAATTGAGATTAGGTGCCACACTGTTCAGCATCTCATCCTGGAGCAATATCTTTAGCCATGCCCAATGTAAGTGCTGTTATGTACTCCTTAATTGTCTACATCTACATCTACATCCATACTCCGCAAGCCACCCGACGGTGTGTTGGAAGTCTCTTTTGCATCATCCTTCCTGTGTAGGACTTTGGGACGTTTGATGCCAGTAGAAGTTAAATTACGAAAATATTCTATCATTACCAGGTCTATTCCAAGCAGCGAAGTTAAAAGCTCTCACTTACTACATATAGTTGTGACGGGCGCTAGTGCACATATCCCAGAAATCCTATTGATCAACTATCACACTCTTGTGGCTGTGCTAAAAAATCATTGTCACCTCTTATCATTTCCACGACCCATTGGCAGAAACGCATGCATATTTGCATATCTTTTGGCGTTAATGCCTGTGTCAGTGTGATATGATTCACATGACATTTATGAGCCTTCAAAATCCTCAAAACTGTTGATTTCGGTATTCCAGTTTGTCTCTGAATCACACGACTACTCATTTTGGGATCCAGTTGAACACAGGTGAGAATGGTAATGGTGCGAGCGTCGTTTTCATTGTATTCGCGATGACGAGGTGGACGGTGCATGTATCCATTTTGAGCTTGTTGAGTGCAATTTCGAATAATGTTTTTGCTTGGATTGTCATCTGTTTGGGAAATGATCCGCATACAATTGCGCATCTGCAGCGTATTGTTATGGCATTCACCTAAAATTAACATCATATCAACAATCTCTGTAGGAGGGTAGTGAGCCATGTTTCGCTAAAGAATAATTTACTTTCGTCAGTTGATGTTTACAGTTCACAATCTGAAAGTGAAGTAACGTCTGATCACATTGCACCAACCTTTATACTGAGCCATAGTTCACAGTTTGGCCATGGTAGCGCCACAGTTGGGTGAGTAATACAATTGTGAAGCATTCCCTAATGAGATTTTAATACCATTCCGCCTCCCTTCATCAAAAACTGTGGTGGGTACGACACGTTTTGTAAAAAAAAAAAAATAGCGTAATTTGGCATAATGAAAGAACTGGTGCACATTTTGCATCAATTTGATGCGTCCTTCTCAGATCATTCTAAATAAATCAGAGTTCTTCCACAATTTTAATTTTTCTCAATTTCAGTGCCATCTGTCAATGGTTTAAAAAAACGTTTCAGGCAAAACTTGATTACTTTTTTATGGAGGATCTGAATCTGCAATAAAAAAATGGGGGTTTCCATTTAAGATTTAAAAGTTTCCCCCCACCCCACTCAAGGGGGCAGGGGCTGGAGGTCATGTTTAGTATCATTTGATGTCCCCCTTTGAGCTTACGAACTTGTCTTACCCATCATTTTTACCCTATGTATAGTTTTCGAGATAATCTCATCCGAAACTTCAGATTGACCACCCTGTAGAAACAATAAGGAGTTCTTCCATAACTGATTTAACTGCTTGTAACTAAATGGTGACAGAAATGGGACTGAAGTGATAAATACAGTTGACACATGCACAAAGTCACATTGCCATCTGCTGTCAGAAAACCAAGGGTACTGTCTTGTCAAGCAGTTAGTCAATTTCATGTTGCATGGTTCATTTATATGATAAATTGTAATGATGTGGAATGAGTGATTTTACATTCACATCACAAATTAATTTGTGAATATGGATACATGCAGAACTCTTATACTTGAAAAAATGCAGATGTCACTTAGTAATTCCTACCCACCACCTTTTACACATTACAAAAATAGAAATTCTTCTCAGAATACGAGTTGTCAAAGGAGAAACTTTTTCAGTTTATTTTCAAATTTTACTTTTCTATCAGACATTTTATATCGCCAGGTAAGTGATCAAACAGTTTGGTTGGAGCATTGCGTACCCCATTTTGCAGTTAATGTGGAGTAATGAACATCATTTTTCTTCTTGTATTGTAATTATGTTCACCTTTGTTCCTTTTGAACTGCAGTGGATTATTACAACAAACTTCATGAGGAAATAAATATACTGTAAGCAATAACCAAAATTTCCTTAAAAGAGTTGTCTACAAGATGATTGTGGATATGCACCACATATTATTCTTACAGCGTGTTTTTGAACATTGAAGATGTTTCTTTCTTACTCCAGAACATTATTCAATATAACATTACTGAATGAAAATATGTCAACTCACTGATTTGTCTATTCCCAAGATTTTCAATGGTTCTAAATGCAAATGAGGCTGAATTAAATTGTTTTAGGAGTTCCAAAATGTACTTTTTCCAGTTTATTTCACATATGGACACCTAAAAATTTTTAAGTTTCCACCCCATTTATTATTTCTTCACCATATGTTGCACTTAGCTTGTGTAGTACCTCTATATGCATAGAACTGAATATGTTGTGTCTTTCTAAAATTGAGAGTGAGGCCATTTGAAGAAAACCAGTCAATGATACTTTTAAAAACAAAAAAACTAATTATGTTTGTTAGTTGTATATTTGTCTAAGGGAGTGGTTGAAGAATTATGAGCAATGTGGGTATGACATGGGAAATCTGTTTGCAGACTATGTTTTGAGGGAAATGCTTGTCTGTGAAGTACGATTTTCAGCATTCTGGCAAGTGACTGATTGTCACTGCAGATGCATGGGTGGTCAATCTGTATGGGGGAGACTTTTTAGAATCAAAGCGGAAGCAGCTGTGAGATAGCATCCTCCCCTCCACTCCCCTCCCCTCCCCTCCCCTCCCCTCCCCTCCCCTCCCCTACCCCCCCCCCTTACCCAGTATCATCCCAGACCAGAAATAATTAATCACATTCTTAACCTGGGTATAGAATACCTTTCATAATGTCTTGCAATAGGCAACATTATTCTGATAATCCTTCTCAACTCTTCTAATGAGGTATTCTGCTGCCTACCCAATCTGTGAAACATCTGGGGCCATTCTAAAGCCACACTAACTCCTAACCCCTTGTTGTCACATGGGTCTTATCCTCGTGAAAGGCACAGGGTAAAGTCCTATTCCATAAACCCACCTACCACATCCTATTCAAGTCATGTTACTGGCATATCCTAACCTATAAGAGACAGGGTCACTTGTGACACTGTCAACCCCATATACCATCTCTACTATAGTTTCCACACCACCACACCAACTTTTATATGGGCATTGCCACCACCAAGTGTCCACCCAAATGAATTGCTACCACCAAACTATTAGTGTACAATGCTTGGGCATCTATAAATTGTGGAAAATGTCGACAATAAATGCCTGGGCAAATGCCCAAAATCCATAAATGCCCAGGCATTTATGCATTTTAAAGATTAATTGATACGTGGCACTTATAAAAAAAATTTAAGCTGATGTTTTGTATTGGGGAAGCTGTTTTGCAACGCTGCTTCTGTAGTGGTTGGGTAGCCAAGTTGAAAAAGCTGCTTGAAAGTTACGGAAGAGCTATTAGATGATATAAACTGGACTGTAAACATAACTTTTTACATCTTTAATGACGTCAATTCTTGAGGTACTACATAATAATAAAAAAAGAAAACAAAACTCAAGTTTAAAAGTAATTTTTGGAATAAAATATAGTTTGCATTAAGTAGGTAGCCTGTACAAAGTATTTTTGCTTATACTATACTACTACAAAAAAATTAGAGCAAAAAATGTTTATTCATATTGATTTTAATTAGAGGTGTTTCATGTGCTGGTTCCGATTCCATAATTCCAAAAGTCACCGATTCTCTAGGAATTGACCAGTAACGGAACTGAACAATTCCAGCATCTTGGGCATCGATTCTTTGTTATTAAATGTTTGTTATGTTATTCTTCCCATTTTATCTTCACAGTAATGCAGAAGTAGTTAACAAAAGGAGTAGAATAGAAAACTATAGTCTGTCTCAAATGTCACTACACCTGACGATAAAGTATCTTTTTCTCCCCTCACTAAAAACAGTTTAACATTTAAGAATACATTTATTATGAAGAAACACATGCGAGCTGTTGAATTCGTTCAGTAATAATTTTGCTATCAGTAATCCAATAATAATTCTTCAATAATATCAGAGATCTGACATGGAAATGATAAGCAGCTGTCAGCAACACGTGCCCTTCCTTGGTACAGCGAGTTGGAATACAAGTTTTAAAAAAAACACCATGCTTTTTTTTCTTCTTTCCTTTCATTCATAATAATAAAGGCAATGAATGACATACATATGTTTCAATGTAAACATTTACTAACTTTTAATATCAGGAGAATTGTTCCATCTCTTATCTTAATTGGTACATTATACACTTCAGCAGTAAAAACTTCAAAAAGTACTTTTTTATAAATGCCCACATTTTGGGCATTGAAAACTGCTTTGGTTAAATGCCCATTTATCAATGTCCTACCCACTGGGCATTTGCCCAACCCACATTACTACACTAAACTGATGCCAAGAACAAATCTGGCCACCCTGTGACAGAACTTACTTGACTTCAATGACTACTTCATATTCTGTGTCATTTACATGCTCCCTCTGTAATATCAGCTTCTCTGAATTGCATACATGGAATTTGTCCTTAGAACACATTCTTTGGTCCCACAATCTTCCTGGCTTCAACCGCTGCTAGCCCCCATACAAAACCCACCTCTAGCCTTATCATCATCTCTTGCACTTCACTCCAATTAATTTACACACACACTTTTCTCTATATGGTCTTTCTCTTCCTGGGTTCTATCCTCCCCCCCCCCCTCCCCACCTAACTTACTTCTCCACTCTACTGCGTGCCTCATGCAATTTCTCCTTCCTGCTGTAGGGTGAGCTCAGCAATACTACATTCCTATCCCACTATTTTGTGTGTGTGTGTGTGTGTGTGTGTGTGTGTGTGTGTGTGTGTTGTGCGTGTGCGCTTCAGCTCCAAAAGTGGACACTGTCCAAAAACTGAGCAGCTTATTCACTTTGTTTACATGCATTTCAACTGCTCAGCTATATGGTGAGTGTGAAACTTGAGTTTTTCTCAGCATATAAACTGTTCGCATAACTTACAGGAATTTAGCCAGATGACATCTTCTATAAACACCGTTATTTCGATAGGTGCATAGTCTGTCATTTACAAGGCATAAATAAAACATGAAAATATTGTGCACACACGCGCACACACACATTAGCACTACCACACAACAGGTTATCGATAGTGAATATCATTAACCAGCAGGAGAGGTAGTCACTCTGTTGTTTGACCAGGAAGAGAGCACGATTCCACTCACAGCTTAAGTGTAAGCCTAGTTCTCTATTTATAAGATCACTTGCTAAATTAATCTCAATTTCTTAATGACACTATCCCAACAGCTCGTATTGCATGTCAGAATCTTGGTGTTATTATATTCCATAGGTGACTGTTTCTGAGGTGATATCCTGCAATATCAGATTTGCTTGACTGTTATAAGCATGTGTGTCGCTTATGCTCAATACTCGGTCCTCCATGTTCCTTATGGTCTGACCATTATATGACAAGCCACAACTGCAAGGAATACAATAGGCACTTGCCATATGCAGACCAAGATTATCCTTTATGGAGCCCAAGTTGACCCCAACATGATCTTATACAGTGGTCGAAGAACACATTTTACATCATATTTCCATAGAATATGTCCTGCTGAAAATGCTTCCTGTGTAAGGGAAAAAGTCTGTAGACTTAGGTTTCACCTTGTTATTACCAACAATCACCCTTTTCAAAGTTGGTTGATAGTGCAATATGTGTCTAATCTGTCTTTCACTATAACCATTCTGATAAAAGGTGACTTCAAGATGGGTTAACTCAGCTGACAAACTTGCTGCATCTGAGATGACGTGGGCCCAATAAACCAAGGTATGAAGTACACCTTCATGCTGAGCTGGATGGTGTCAACTATCACCCTGTAGATACAAATCAATGTGTGTTAGTTTCCTGTAAACAGCATCTCCCAATGTACGATCAACTTTATTCCTGACCAAAACATCAGGGAAGGGCAGGCTACCCTGCTATTCCACCTTCATCATAAAGTGAATATACAGGTTCATTGAATTTAGATGTTTCAAAAAGCTGTTTAAATCCACACTTCTTTGAGGCCAAACAACAAAAATATCATCCATATATCTGAAAAACCATGCAGGTTCCAATGCTGCCAACTCCAGAGCACATTCCTCGTAATCTTCCACGAACAATTTGGCAGTCATATGTGACAATGGGCTCCCCATCACAACTCCATCTGTCTATTTATAGCACTGGTTATTGAAAAAAAAGTAAGTGGACATCAACACATGTTGAAATAGAGTAATTAACAACAAACCTAAACTCAATCAAGCATACAAATTCAGACACAGGAATGCTAGTGAAGAGAAGGACCACATAGAAACTTACTAAAATATATAAGTCATTCAAACTCAGTCCCTCTAACCTACATAAGAAATTTGCAAAGTTCTCAGTGTGATACACACACTGACCGACTACTATGAAGTAGCAATAGCAAGGTGTTTTGCTGCATGGTACACTGGAGCACCGATGTTACCAACAGTAGGCCTTAAAGGAATCCCATCCCATTGGATCTTCAGAAAGCCATATAATCTAGGGGGCGCAGCACAGTAAAAATTAAGACCCATGATAGTCTCACGTGACAAGGAGCTTCTCTTCAGAAGGTTGTGTGTCTTTCTCTCAAAAGTTTTTGCATGTCAGCATGCTGAATCAACTCATGAATACTGCTTCTTTTGAACAAAATCCTGCTTGTCCAATACAATGATAGCTATGACCTTGTCTGCAGGTAAAATAACAAAATCAGAAACCTCCCTGAGTGAACATAAGGCAGCTCTCTCAGCAGCTGTTATACCACTCTTGGGTGAACGTGCCATAGCCAACCCAAGGCATGCTTCTCTCCTAACCTTGTTAGCAGCATCAGGAGGAAGTTTAAAAACAATCTATTTGACAGAACTTATAACATCAACAACTGGTAAATGCTTGTGTGTCGGTGAAAAATTTAAACCTTTCCCTAGCATGGATAAGGTTGCATCATCAAAAGCTTTCTCAGTGACACTGATCACAGACCTTTGAAGTTAAGTAGTAGACTCCAAGTCTTTCAAACTTTCCAAATGTCGGGTAGTTACAGAATGAAATTGCTAGACTGTAGCCATGAAGCACCCCCCCCCCCCCCTTTCCCCAACCAATCCCAAGCAAATAACAAAATTTTCGAAGTATTCATTAACTGCAGTAGAAATAGTTCTTTGGGAAAAAATATCACCTGTCGGCAAGTATAACATTGATGCTCAGAAATACCTTGTAGCAATACATCTAGCTACTCTGTTGAGCCCACTAGCAGATCAGTGTGTGCATCACATTAAGAACTTGACAGATTTTTTACGTTGATTAGAGGGACTGTGTTTGAATGACTTCAATATTTTCATAAGTTTCTATGTGGTCCCTCTCTTCACTAGCATTCCTGTGTCTGAATTGTTATGTTTGATTGAGTTTAGATTTGGTGTTAATTATGCCACTTCAACATGTGTTGATGTCCACTTATTTCTTACTCAAAGACCAGTACTATAAACAGACAGATGGAGTTGTGATGGAGGCCCATAGTCACATATGACTGCCAAATTGTTTGTGGAAGATTTTGAGGAACATGCTCTGGTGTTGGCAGCATTGGAACCTGCGTAGTTTTTCAGATATGTGGTTGATACTTTTGTTGTTTGGTCTCATGGAAGTAAGAATTTAAATGGCTTTTTGGAACATCTAAATTCAATGCACCCTTATATTCGCTTTACGATGTTTGTGGAGTAGGATGGTTGCCTTCCCTTCCTTGATGTTTTGACCAGGAAGAAAGTTGATTGTACATTGGGAGATGCCATTTATAGGAAGCCAATGTACACTTATTTGCATCTATAGGCTGATAGTTGACACCATACAACTCAGTATGAAGATGTAATTCAAACCTTGGTTTATTGAGCTAATGACATTTCAGATGCAGCAAGGTTGTCAGCTGAGTTAACTAATCTTGAATTCATCTCTTGTCAGAATGATTATAGCAAAAGACAGATTAGACATGCACTGCACTATTGACCAACTCTAAATAGGGTGAATGTTGGTAATAAGGAGATAACACCAAAATCTACAGCCTTTTTACCTTACACAGTGGACATCGCGAGTTAATGCATGATAACAATTATTGCAGTAAGCTACACTGCAGTACAACCCACAGTATTGGAGCTGGAGGCTGTGAAGGAGACCGCAAGTTGTGTCCTACCTATGACTCGTATACACCTGCTGCTATTGCAGCATGAGAACAGCTCCTGTGTCACTTCGAGCAATTGTATATTCATGCCATCTATGAACCTAAATAAATGATATTAAATATTATTCAATCAGTTTCAAAATCCGTACACTACCTTTTGCTATTCAGGAGAAGATTGTATAAACTTTAAATGTGAACATTTTTAGGTTAGGCTTTACCGTGACTGTTACTGACATTAAATGAAACAACAAGTTTACTGTTACCAGTCACCGTTTTATTGTTTCCACGACGCGTTTCGAAGGTTTAAACCTCCATCATCGGGTGGATTTACATTAGTTAATATTACATATGTGTGTATGTTGGTAATATTTACAATAGTGTCATCTCTGTTTTCAGCAACTGCCTACACTCTTATCCTAATATTTACCATAAATATTGACAGCCGCCAAGAGTACAAGAGATTGACCTCATTCACAGATAATTCATCACACCAACAGCTTGTACCCCCTGTCAGCTTAAAACTGTATGTACATCATCTACTGGCACAAATGTATATCTATCTGCATATTTTATAACATTAACCAGTGTATTACCCCAACCTTTAGGCAGCTAATATATGCAACATGTAATCTTAAGACTCCTTGCCACGTAAATGTTTGCTCTCATATAATCACTCCTTCCTCTCTCTCTCTCTCTCTCTCTCTCTCTCTCTCTCTCTCTTCAAAGAGTGTCATCTATGTATGATTTTACTGCTGTAGCCAATATGATCATTGTAATTGAAGCCTATAACATTTTACCTAATTGTTATTAGCAAGTATGAAGTTTAAGCCATTTTAACATTTCACCTGATTGCATAAACGAGTACGAATGTTTAGCTGTTTTAACCTTTCAAAATTGGATTTATATACCACCTGAAGTACACACACATATATTTGACACCTCAAAACAAACACCTCCAAATGGTTTAAACGATTATTCTGTAATAATGTTGTTACAATGTATATTCTTTGCACTTTGTGATTATGTCTTCTCTTCTGCTGTACGAACCTTGCACCCAGCTGATTCCAGACGCCATATTTGTTTACAAATGTGGCAGTATACATGTGAAGTGTTACGACAGAAAAAGGAACCTGTGACCACTTTAGGTACTCTAGTTTACTTATTAAAGTTTACCATTAAATATCAGTTTAATTTTTTGTCAAAAGTTATCCAAAACCATATTCTGAAATAGTGTCTTGTTTCTCCACTAGGCAGTGCCACAAGTTCCTCCAAATGTCGTAACACAACATACACACATATGTAATATTAACTAATGTAAATCCACCCGATGATGGAGGTCTAAACCTTCGAAACGCGTCGTGGAAACAATAAAACGGTGACTGGTAACAGTAAACTTGTTGTTTCATTTAAAGATTGTATAAAAATTTCAACATTGTAACTATCATAATTTCAGAGATAAAATTGCTAAAAGAGTCAAAAACCGACACTTAGGGAACTAAATTCAGTTAGGAAATATAATAGTTTATCTTTCGGTATAACTGGAAAACATAAACAGAACTCTCAAAGTGCAGAATTAATTAAAGTTATAATATGAAAATCTCAATTAATTTTTTTCGTTTTCATAATATAATAATCAGATAAAATTATTATTTGTGTCTAATACTGTTGTGGGAATAAATGTGAGTAAATGAGAGTGTGTACGTGGGTCTTTCGTCAGATTTAAATGTTGCATGATATACTGTCTTAAGTAACCTGCAAAAGTTACACAAGCCTGTCATGGGAAAATGATCCTAGGGAATTTACCCACTTTGCTGATGACGTATTTCTAGGTGTGATTGTTATTGTAACAGAGCAGCCAGAAAGTCAGCTGGAGTAAAATCAGTATTTAAAGAATATTTCCAGAATTATCGCCTTTTTGTTTTCATTTATTAAACATTACTTTAACATTTGTATGTCAGAATGACATAAATGCGTCTGTGTATAAGGATTGGTGCAGGCCAGTTTCAGCGCGAGTATGATCATGAGTGAGCACTCTCACTGGCAGCGAGTATGATCAGCCAAACAGAATTAAGACAGTTCCTGCTCATTACCTGATAGCTATACTGGGGGTGAGGCTGCAAGAAGAGGAGTCGTCCTCTAGCTTTGAACGCGGATGGTCATGTTACTAGTGAGAATTAAAATAATGTGTAAAATGAAGAAATATTTGGCTTCTCATGTCCATATTGCGTGGCCATTATTGCAGTTGCATTTATGGACAGTTTTGTGAAGTTTGGAAGTTTTGGAATTGTTCTGTTGGAAAGATATTCGCGTGTGAAAATTTGGCCTTCATAGTACCCACGTGGCATGTTTCAGTATTCAACCACTGAGCATTTTTGGCGAGCAATTTCTTTTTTAGAAATCCACAAGAAGGACCGAATGTAATAACTCAAATTAGTGGTGAAATTAATGACTGTGAAAACATTGTTTAGTTCGGGTCGGGTCTGGACAGATTTCTGGCTGCTGTGTGTATGAAAAGTGTGTATGAATTGTGAACTGGAAGAAAATTGCCAATAGTTTGAATGTGGACTGAATAGTACTGTTTCTTTGGCTATACGGACAAAATAAACATTTTTGTATGGAAATTTTGGACATTATTTTCCAGAAGCCAATCCATTTTCTTACTGCCCGATAAAATTTTAATGGCAGTTTTTCTACAGAACTTTATTTCATTATTAGAGTTGCACGGCCTCAGTAATTGTAGATATTAGATGGTGTTTTTCATCAACGCTGCTTTTACATCATCTAGTAATTATCTACGTTGCCGCGTGAAGGGACATCGAGCAGATGCTGTTCTGAGGTACGTGAATTTTAATGTGCAGCCTGCACGGAGAACAGAACCCCGCCACGCCGGAACAGGAAGCCTTATCAATGTGATGGCTCATGTTCTGAGGAAATATCATGAGAAAAATGTTTTTCAACCACCATCTAAGATCCTGTTGTGGTCCTCTTGTGATCTGTAAAGGATAATCCTGGTCTACATAAGGTGATGCCTATTGTATTTCCTGCAGTTCTGGCATATCACATATTGGTCAGACCATAAGGACCATGGAGGACTGTTGTACTGAGCATAAGCAACACACACGCTTACAACCACCACGCAAATCTGCTATTGCAGAACACCACCCTGGCAATGGTCATCCTATGGAAAATAACAGTACCTAGATTCTGGCATGCACTTCCTGCTTAAATAGAGTGTGAAGTCCTGTTCTCAGGGCCTGGTCAAATAACAGAGGGAGTGAGTTAATGCTGCCTCACACAAGCTATCCCACTGGTTAATATTCAATGTCAATAATGTCTGACATCGACCATCTTTGATTGTGTGGTGGCACTACGCTAGCAGTTACATAGAGACGAATGGGTAGTTTGAGGGGGGGGACCAAACTGCATGGTGAGAGAGAGAGAAAAAGAGAGAGAATGTGTGTGTGTGTGTGTGTGGGGGGGGGGGGGGGGGCGGGGGGTGTGTCTCTCTCTCTTTGTGGAGGGGGGGGGGGGGGAGGGGCACAAGTGTCATTTTTCCGCATATTCTGTGCGCCATGGTTCTAAATTTACTTACACAGTGCTTTCTTGTTGCATTTGTACCTTGAATATGACATGACCTGTCAAACAATCAGTGTGTGTGCAGCTGTCAAAATATTGACAATTCTTGAAGCTATCACCTGTCTGCAGTCCCATATGTTATTTGTATATATTCACCTCTACTCCAATCACTATTTATATTCCATCCAGGACTTCCCAGTATCATTGAAATCTTGTTATGTGGTTCTCAAATGACCACAACCTGCATTGAAAACTGGCATCTAATAACTTGCAGGTTGAAATTTTCTGATTCTGCAGAGAGACCCAAAAGTCCTTTAAAATTTGAAAATGCACTAATTCATGGAATAATGTAGGTAAAGAGGTAAAAATTGACACACATGCCTGAAAAGACATGAAGTTTTAATGAAACCAGAACCAGTGTAAAAACTGGCCAACAGATGGCACTGGACAGCAATATGTAAATGACACAACATGAGAATCATGTATAAAATGAGCAGTAGCGAGACAGGAAGTCGGATGTGCCAGCAGTCACAGCATGTTGACTTTACCAGAAAAGGCAATGTTAGTGTAGTTTTACTATCAGAATGGAGAATCCACTACTGCAGCTTTATCATCGTAACACCCTAATAAGGGTATTCCAATGGGTAGATGTCGTGTGACAAGTGTTGCTGTGAGGAATATAATCACAAAGTTTGAAGCCTTGGGTTCTTCAGATAATCAGCCTCAGAGTGGGTGATCAGACACAACTGCTAGTGCTGCTCGGAAAGTTTAGAAAGAAACAGAGACTTTAGCAGGTTCATCTTCACGTGGTGAAATCAGCACTCGTGAAGTCGTATGTCGCAACAGCTTTCTACACACTAATGTTTGGAGAGTACTAACGCATATCCTAATGTTATCCGTACAAAATCCAGCATCATCATAAACTATTAGCCACTGATTTTGTGACGTGGAGAGCATTTGCGGTGTGGCCACTTCAAAAAAAAGGGGGAGGGGGGGGGGGAAGGGAGGATGACAATTAATTGTCTAACATGCTGTGGGCCTAAAAAACTCATTTAACACACCGAGGGTCTGTCAATACCCACAACTGCTGAATTTGGGCTACCAAAAATCCTATAACTGTTGTGATTCTAATGCTTGACAAGAAAGTCGCGGTGTGATGTGGATTTACCATATCAATAATGATCGGACCCTTTTTCTTACAGGAAACGTGGTGTGCTGTTTTTCAAACTGTCAGCATGACAGGTGCAAGGTATACTAATATCTTACAGAATAGCATCATCCCTAGCCTGGCAGATGAACACCTGCGGGAAGGTAAGATTTTTATGCAGGATAGTACTTCACCCCTATACTACTACACATGTGAAAGATCTCTCACACACACTGTGTGTTGAGGATCGCATACTGAGCCACCACTTCCTTCATGCTTGGCCTCCCAGGTCCCCAGACCTCAATCTGTGTGATTATCGGTTATGGGGTTACACGAAGTTGCAAGTCTACCGCAATTGTCCAATTTCTCACCATACCTACTGACATGCTGCACAGTGCCGTTCACAACACTGTCCCTCAACTACATGTACTGCTGATGAACAACAACTGACATGTTGAGCATTTGTTACAATGAACATCATCTTTGCTAAAAATCAACTGTCATGCTAATTATTGCTTTTGTGTCATATGAAGTGCCACTGAGATGCCATATCATTTCAAGCATGTGTGTCAATTTTTACTTGGCTACATTATTCTGTGAAGTACTGAATTTTCAAATGTTAATGGACTTTTGGGTCATCCTGTATACAGGGGACGCAGATAGTAACAACCCAACTCCTTTCTGAGAACAATTAGATTCCTTCGGACTACGATAATTTCCTCTCATACCATCCACACTGCTTAACGAGAAACACTTTCACCATTTCAACATAATATTTTGATTGTACTCCAATCAGAAGATGCCCAGATAGTCACATATGTTAAAGTGCCACTTCCAGCACTTGGAGGTGCATCAGCTCTGAGCTGAATTTGCCCAGCGGATTAACAGTGAGAGCTGATGAGCCAGCTGACCTGAATGTTGTTATTAAGTGGGTTCCCACATCCGACTAAGTGAATACTGGGCTAGTATCCAAGTCCCATCTCAATTACATGATTTGGAAACATTTAAGAAGTGTTCACACTCCACAGACAGTTGGGGTGCACAAATTCGTCCCAGGGGTAACTTGTGAGAGGGTGGCAACAGGGTGGTAACAGGAAGGGAATCTGGCCACCCGTTAAAATTAACCTTGCCAAATCCAATAGTAACCACGTCAGCCTGCGTTGAGGCAAGACAAGGACACAAACAAAAGAAGAAGAAGAAGAAGATTGTACTTTTCATTCAATATATGTGGGGGGATCAAATATAAATGGGATTTTTGTTCCTGAACATCAACAGTTGGTAGGACTGGCCACACACTTCTGCTATGCTTAGGCAGAACCATTAGACGTGAGGAGAGCGTACTGTCAGTTATTTCCTGCTGTTTCGTCAGTAACGCTACCGATGTCTGGGCAACAGGTGCACCCCTCCATTGCGCAACACATAATTATCAAATTTCTTGCTCATGAAGGAGTTATAAAACATTATCAAGGACGTGTATGTTTGCCTGGCATAAAAAGTTCAAGGACAAGAACGTGTGGAAAATCAGCAACATGACTGCCGCCCTCGGACCAGCATTATAGACAAAAGCATTCATGTGGTTAATGACATTACTGATGACGATCGACGGGTGAGAGTATCATAAATTGCACAAAAAGTCAGAATCAGTTATGGGAGCTGTCAAGCAATCATCACAGACAACCTACAGTTCTGTAAAGTGTGCTCCAGATGGGTCCCTAAACCTTTGACCAAAAAACTGAAGTTGAGACATTTGGGGGCCTGTCAGAGGCTTACAGCAAGGTTTGTGGACATAGGTGATGCATTCTTGAGTCAGATCATCACCTGTGACAAAATGTGGGTTCACCAATACACTCCAGGAACCAAACAAGCCAGTAAGCAGTGGCAGAAGAAAGGGGAGCCAGCACCAGTGAAAGCCCACTCGACTGTCATCTGAAAAGGTTCTTTCAACCGTTATTTTCGATCAGTGACGCATTTTGCTGATTGATTTTTTGCATGAGCAATGCACAATCAATGCTGCTTACTATTGCGAACTATTGAACAAGGCAAGAGTTGCATATTTGCATATCGCCGCAAAAGATGAGACCAATCAATTCAACAGGTCATCCTCCACAACAATGTGCAACCTCATACTGCAGTTTTAACTGTCTCCAAGGTACAGAAAATGCACTGGACTACACTTGATCATCCTCCTTACAGCCCGGACTTATCGCCATTCACATTTATTCAGACCGCTTAAAGAAGCTCTAGGAGGGCGACGATTTGAAGATGATGAGAGTGTGGAAGACTTCATGTGCAACTGGCTGGTGACACGACCCAGTTCATTTTATGATGAGGGCATCACTGGGACAAATGCACTTCCAAAGTAGGAGGCTACATGGAAAAATAAATTATAATTGCCTTGAGTTTTTCAATAAATGAATTTAAATAAAAATAAAATCCCATTTATATCTGATCTGCCCTTGTAGATGCAAAAAATTTATCCACAAAAATGTATAACGGAATATTACTAAACTATTTTCTACCCTTTTAATACCATAACTAATTGAATTTAAAATCACAGTTTTACTTACAACAAAAGAACTGAACTCCACATGAGGACTGTCGAAACTTGTTGAAATCAGAAAACAGCTCCACTTTCACAATTATATTAACTTCACCCCGTATACCATGCATTGTGTCAAACACAGGTATCCAACCAGCCATAGTTGCACCTTAAAGAGGAAAATATTATGAATATTGGTATGATATAGATTGACAAAATTTTAATTGTGTAATGATACTCATGAAAAATACTGAAACATGTGTTCCAACAACATATTTCAGTTTCAACAACAAAATAAAATGCAAATAAATACAGGGAATGTATCACGTTTTAAATTTTGAAATATTACAACACTTGCATGAATGTAGACTATCCAGGCATATACCACTGATCAAATAATGTCAGGTTTCCAGCCATGTTGCAGTGTTGAAATGAGACTCACTGAAATGTTACAGTATTTCAACATTGCCAGCCAGCTGGAAATCTGAGAAATTTCTATCAACAGTGCAACACATCAACATAGTTTCAAATTCTGTCCTGAAACTACTTCAAACATCAATACAAACAGCTTAATTACAAAAAATTTCAACAGAAATTACCAGTTTCAGCTGGCATTAGCCATCTTTCGATCTACATGATTTACGAAAGCATTTAAATAAGAAAACATTTTGACTAACCAATTTATGTCAAATATAGAAGCATGGAAAATACTGTGATAGCATACTGTACAGGAAAGGCAACAGATCACTCATGAAAACAATGTAGGAATCACACCATCAATGAAAGTACTTGGGGAACAGTGTGTGCATAAAGGGTAAGCATTTGATGAACTGATCATGTTCTGTTGAGCATAACTTGGATAAGTGTAAACAGAATAATAATGAATGCATATGTGTGCATGCTTACTTCTATTCAATGGGATCTATAATTCTATTACTTCCTCTAGATAATGTCAAAATTAAGAAAGAGAGAAACATACCTGAGTAGATAGACATTAGTAATAATTAAAACTTCCAAACCACAGTACAAATATATAGCAATATAAAAAAGGAGGGGTGAATGGGGGTGATGAAGTGTTGCTGAAGTTCATCTCACAACAGTATTATAAGGATTTCACAAGAATATAGTCCTCTAGCCTCTCTCACTCTAACTGCAGCATGTAACCCACAAGAGATGCCCCACAGATTCCAGTAGGAAACTGCAGCGGCGAACCAGTCATTGCTGGAGGATCACCAATCCATTACTGAAGCAGGTGACCGCCTCTGTAGTGCAGCAGTAGCATTTCCACCTACCACGCAAGGGGGCCCGGGTTCGATTCCTGGCAGGGGACTGGGTGTTGTGTGTCCTTCATCATCATTTTCATCATCATTGACACACAAGTCGCTAAAGTGGCATCAACTAAAATGATTTGCAATACGGCGGCTGAACCCCAAATGGGATATCCCAGCCAATAAATGCCATACGATCATTTCATTTTACTGAAGCAAGTGTGGTGATTATGCTTTTCACCTTTGAGTCACTGTGTGTGACACTAAGGTAAAATGTTCTGGAGTTAAATTAACTACACATTCAGATTTCCAGGTGAGAGCTGCTGGAGTGTCACAAAATCCACAGTCTAGGCAATGAGGGAATCACTGTTTTCAAATATGCACATACAACTGTCGTTCGTTAGTGAGAGATGACAAAAATAGAAGAGGTATTACAGAAAATCAGATCGTGCATTGTTGGTTTAAGTGAAGTACACTGTCAAGGTGAAAACTGCCTTTGCCTGGATTTAGGAAATCTCATGTATTACTGTGGTGAACCAAAGGGAAACTTAAATTGAGCTCATCCATTATGGATGGTGGTACATTAAAGCATTTCCTATTTCTTCTCCCAGATCCAGTACCCAGCATCATGCTATGAAGATGAACCTGAAAAGGTTTTAAGACTAGTTTATGGAACAAAAGACTAATTCAAAAAAGTGACTGGTTTCAGCAGTCAAATGCAGTTGGATTTTTAGTAAAACCAGAATGCATGAAAACACCTATTATGAACATGTTTTTCATGAAACATCCATGTTGCGAATGGACTTAGTGGGTTAACAGTTTTGAAGAGAAAAATGAGATAAACTTCATTCTTACCAATAAGCCGCAAAATGTTAAAAATGTCTCTGTTTTGAACAGGTTCAATATGAACAGTGAGTGATCACTGATTAACAACAACAAAATTTTAAGTGAATATATAAGATGAAATATGAAGCTAATTAATGGAAAAAGTTAATCTCAAAGAACAGAAAGCTGACAAATAAAACAATAAGTTTGATGGACAAGAGAAGAAAACTGAAAGTATAATCAGACAAAAATAAGACAGAATATAAAGAACTGCACAAGGCTTTCACAAAGAGCATGAAAAAAGACATCGTGAGGTACAAAGAAGATACAATGAAAGGCAGTCTTGAAAATAAATCTAGTTTAAAGATGGCCAAGCAGAATCTGATGACTGGAAATAATCAGCTAATAGTGTTAGACATAGATGAAAGCCAAATTACAGATAATGAAGATAAACTCAATTATACTGGTAATTCTTATAGTAACCTGTACAGTAAAATCAGTGATAATACCTTGATCCCAGATTACTATATTTGCCAGTGTATAAGATGCACTTTTTCCCTTCAAAAATAAGTGCAAAAACTAGATGCATCTTGTGCACAGATAGCAAGTTAAGGTATGTATCTAAAAGCTCCATTTCTTCCAAATTTATGTTTTGCAGCTTGAAGCAATTCATTGTTAGCTTCCCTGTGAATTTTAAGCATTCCAGTTGTGTAGGGTTCAGCTGATGCACATGCACTGTCAATAGTTTTTATATTATTCGTTCAAGCTTCAGTTATTGTTGTGTTTAGTTATTGTTGTGTTCAGTGTGAAAATCCACTTGTGCCCTACCTATACTGTGATTTTATTTGTAAACTATGGCTGAAAAATGGCACTGCTATGTTACTGCATTTATGCTGCAAGTAATTGCATGTGCTGAACATCATGAAAAGAGTGCTACGAAAGGCATTTCGGACCAGCTCCAACTGACAAAATGATAAGAACTTTGTGGAATCAGAAAGATGTTTTAAAGAAAGCAACTCACGGTAAACATAATCTGAGAAGTGGGACTGTTAAATGGCCAAAACTTGAAGCAGAACTCAATACTTGGATTTTAGAGAACGGACAAGATGGAATTTCTGTTTATATGATGATTATTCATCAAGTGAAAGCAATACCCCATAACAAAGGGATTGCCAAATTTACTGGATCAACATCATGATGTTCAAGATTTACGACGTGGTATCAGCTTTGCATGCAGACCAAGATAAAAATATCAAGGAGATGCCAACCAAACATGAAGAACAAATTGCTGAATTTCATCAATTTGTCATTAACGCAAGGAAAAGGGAAAATTTTGAATTTTCACAAACTGGAAACATGGACGGGACTACACTAACTTTCGATATGCCTTCTAACAGAACTGTGAATTCCAAGGACACAGAAGCATTATTGTTACAATTTCAGGGAACAAAAAGACTCATTACACTGTCATTTTATCCTGCCATGCTGATTGGACAACATTTCCAGCACATTTGGTTTTTAAAGGAATGCCAAAAGGAGGAGGAGGAGGGGGAGATTAGTGTTTAACGTCCCGTCGACAACAAGGTCATTAGAGACAGAGCACAAGCTCGGATTTGGGAGGAACCATCCTGGCATTTGCCTGAAATGATTTAGGGAGATCATGGAAAACCTAAATCACGATGGCCAGAGACGGGTTTGAACCATTGTCCTCCCGAATGTGAGTCCAATGTGCTAACCACTGTGCCATCTTGCTCAGTGCCAAAAGGAGTATTTGTCTATGTACACAATAAAGGCTGGATGAATGGAGGAGGAACGAGTTTGTGGATAGAGAAAATTTGATCTAGGCAATCTAGAGACCCACTAAAGAAGCCTGCCCTGTTTGTATGGGCTCAGTTTCGTTCTCTCAGAACAGAAGACATTAAAAATAGACTGAATGAATTGAAGACTTAGTTATCTGTAATTCCAGTACGGCTAACTACTTTACTTCAAAAATTAGATGTATGTATTACCAGACCATTTAAGGGACTTATCAAAGACAAGTGGAACAGATGGATGCAATTTTACAGATTTTGAAACTATATACACCATCAGGAAGCAGTACGAGCCCTAGCATTTCTCAAGTTTGTGAATGGGTCAAAGGTTCACAAAACAGCAATTAAATCATTTAAGAAGTGTGGAAACAGTACTGCACTGGATGTTACAGAGGATAACTTATTGTATGAGGATTCAGATTCTGACATGGTAGCTTCAATATTCCTTCCTTCAGCTCTGAGGATGAATTATGCAGAGTTGAGGACAAAAATTAAAAGGTGAGCACTTTTTCCTATTTATATTCCCCAGATATTTGATGCACATGCACCTATATGATATAATGGTTTTGCAGTAGATGTATTAAGTGAGAAATTTTTTCCCTAAAAAAAAGTCTTAAAAAGTGGGGTGTGTTTTTTATGCTGGTGTGTCTTATACGGCAGCAAATATGATGATTAGCTGCTTCTGACTCCCAGATCTCAGATATACTCCCCACAGAAGTCAAACAAGCTACAGACAAGATCAAAAAGGAACTGCACCACATAGCTATGACCTCTCAGTCGATATATTATAGCTCATGGATGAAAAATTTTTACAGAATTAAGTTATAATATTTTCAATGTGTTTGCACAGTGGAACATTAGCAAGAGATTGGAAAAAAAGGCAATATAGTCCTAAAACATATGGAAGGCAGTACTAAAGATATAAGGAACTATCACCACATCAGGCTTCTGTACATATAGTACAAAGTTTTCACAAAAAATCTGACTACCACAATGAACACTACACTTGACCTGGCTCAGTCCAGTGAGCAAGCTGGGTTTCGCACAAGATTTAGTACAACTGAGCATATCCTCTCTCTACAAGAAACAATTAGTAAAAGATATTAGTACTTTCTACCTTTTTGCCTTGCATTTATAGTTTGACAAGGCTCATGTTCCATGTGATTTGTCACCCAGCTGTGACTGAGGCTCTAATGGAACAAGGAGTAGAACATGGCTATATTACACTCTTATATAACATATAATCAACCTCCACAGCATCTGTGTGTGTTGCTGAAGGAACTAACGAATTTCCCATTGAAAAATATGAAAAAGGAGGTGACTATCTCCAAAACTTTTTTCAGCAGTCCTAGAAAACCAACGTCTAAATGAAACTGGAAAACAAAGGGAATCCACGCTCTGGGAAAAAGGTTAAATAAACCTGAGATTTTTTGACAAAACTGTTCTATTTGCAAATGGTATAGAAGAACATCACATATTAGTTATCAAACTTGCCTTACTCTGCTCCAAAGTTGATCTAAAAATGAACTATGACAAAAATCAAGATCACAATGAATGAATGAATGAATGAACACTGGAGGGAAACATATGTGTTGGAAGTACACAACTGCAAAGGGTAATAGAAAATGACTATCTGCGTCAACTTACAGATATCAAAGGAGACATAAAACCAAAATATTTTGACATATTAAATTGGGCTGTCAAATTTACAGATGATACTCTTGCATGAGCTGAAGAAAATAATTTTTGACCAGTGTATACTACCAGTAATAACTTAGAGCTTTGAGACATTGACACTAAATAAATTCATTGATAGAAAACTCATTGTAGCTCAGAGAGGAATGGAAAGATCACTGTTGAGCTACAGAAAGAAAGCAGCAGATATGATGTACAACAGTGGTCAGTGACACAACAGAAAAAGTAAATATCTTGAAATGGCAGTAGGTTGGTAATGTCACTCAAAGAATGAATGGCAGACAGTCAAAATAAATACTAGATTGGAGCCCAATTTACCAAAAAAGATCGAAGGGAAGCCAACTGGACAGGTGGCACAGAAACTTGTAAAAGGCAGCTGGATTCCATTGGCAATGGGATGCTCAAGAACTTGCTGGGATTCTATGTCACACTCTGACTCAAAGAGTCCACATCACCAAAAGATTGAACTGCCTGATGATGATGATCATGATCATGATCATGATGATGATCGTGATAATGATCATAAAAATCAAAACCACCATTAAATCTTGGTCCAACACAACTCATTAGAATAAAAATAAAATACAACAGAACTGCCTCCACTAAATTTTAACTTCTGTTTTCTTTCCTTGCCAGTTCTGGGAAGAACCTCCTGATTTCTTATTTTATCAGTCCATTTAATTTTTAGTATCCTTATGTGACACCACAGCTCAAAAGCTTTGACTGTCTACTTTTTCAGTTTTCCCACAGTCCATGATTTACTTCATAAATTCTGTACTCCAGATGTATATTTTCAGATATTTCTTTCTCAAGTACTATGTTTGATACTAGTAGAGTTCTTTTGGGACACCGAGTGATGTGGCGCAGTGGTTAGCACACTGGACTCGCATTCGGGAGGACGACGGTTCAATCCCGCATCTGGCCATCCTGATGTAGGTTTTCCGTGATTTCCCTAAATCACTCCAGGCAAATGCCGGGATGGTACCGTTGAAAGGGCACGGCCGACTTCCTTCCCCATCCTTCCCTAATCTGATAAGACCAATGACCTCCCTGTTTGGTCTCTTTCCCAAGACAACCCAACTCAATTCTTTTGGGACGCTTTCTTTACTTGTGTTACTCCACTTTTTATACCTTCTTTCCTTTGACCGACACGCATAATTTTCTTTCCAAAGCAGCCATAGTCCTTAACTTTGTCTACTAAGTGATCCTCAATTTTGTTGTTAAATTTGTCAGTAATCCCATATCTGCTACTCCTAAATACTTTATTTGCTTTATTCTCAGAATATAACCTGTGCATAGCAGACTCTTCATTCAATTGGAGCTGCAATGCCTTCTCATTTACAAACAGGATAGCAATGCTATCAGTAAATATTATCATTGATATCATTTTTGCCCTGAATTTTAAGTCCACTACTGAGCCTTTGTTTTATTTCCTTCATTGCTTCCCTGATATAAAGGTTGAATAGCAGAGGATAAAGTCTGCTTATTAGCTTTATGCAGATTTTAATGCAACCACTTCTCTCTTGGTCTCCCATTCTTATTTTTAGCCTCTTAGTTCTTGCACATATTGTATATTACCTGCTGCATCACCATCAGCTGTGGTACACAGCAGTAGCAGCAGGGAGGGAGTGCCACATAACAGGCAGTCTCAGCATGGTGCAACAAATAGTACTGTCAGTTACCTCCTAGATGGCACTCATATCAACTGTTTTAGGTTTCTGCACAAGATATAAAACAGGCCATTCATCTGCCAATAGTTACCACTGCCACCAGAGAGTGCACTGAAACTGAAAGCTATCTGCAACATCCACCAAATAGTTCACATGATGACATTCATACACCGAGCGCACAATTTGAGCAACGGCATGCCAACACTTGAGCAGTTATTGCCCAGTTCCTCGCCAGTTCTTATCAGTTTCTGGCAGTTCTCATCAGTTCCACATCAGTTATCACCCAGATAAATCAGTTCTTCAGTTTTACAAGTTACCTACAGTGCTGAACGGTTTTAGTCGTTGTACAGTTTACGCCAAGTGTCGAACATAAGTACAAATGATAGTCAAAATATTTATCTGTTGAGACATTGGACTTAAATATTCTAAACAGCAGCCCATCTGAACTTTAATTAGATTATATTCTAAACAGCAGTCCATCTGAACTTTAATTAGATTAGCTAGCAATCATCCACTGTGTTATGTTAGCTTTGGTGCAGAGCTCTACATCAGTGCCACACCTTCCCTGGAAGTCAAAGCCAAGAATATTTTGATGTATTTTATTTCCATAAATGATTATCATCATTTCTCATGGTTGCCTAGTGATTTTGTTTTAGATATATTGCCTGTGAAGAGTTTGTAGTTCGTGTGCAAGCAAGCCACTTCCATTTAGCTATGGATATCTGTGGCAGGGGGTTCGCATCCTGCTACCTTTGTTTTCGCTACCTACCGTTGGTGAACACAACATCACTTTTCTTTCCCTTTTGTATACTTATTTTGCTGAATATTCCAAACATTTTGCACCACTTTGTATTATTGGATGCTTTTAGTAGGCCAACAAATATAATGTGTGCGTCTTAATTTTTGATACCTCTTGCTTCCATTATCAAGTGTAACACTAGCACTGCCTCTCTGGTGCTTTTTTCTTTCCTAAATCCAAGCTGATCATCATTTAACTGATTCTCAATTTTCTTTCCCATTATTCTGTATATTATTCTGGTCAGCAACTTGAATGCAAGAGTTATCAAGATGACTGTGTGACTGTTCTCACATTTACCTGCCTTAGCTATCTTTGGGATTGTATAGATGATACGCTTCTGAAAATCTGATGGTTTGTCTCCAGTCTCATAGATTCTGTAAACTAACTTGAAAAATTCTTTAGTTGATACTTTCCCAATGATTTTAGTAAGGCTGAAGGAATATCATTTACTTGTCAAACTCTTATATTAGATCTCCTGCATTCTCTAAATCAATACTTATTTATTTTCTGACAAGTTAGCAAACAGTTTCTCCCTTGTAGAGGTCTTCAATGCACCTTTTCCAACCATCTGTTCTCTCATCTGTTCTCTCTTCTGCAATTAATGATGGAATTTGTTCTGCACTGTTAATGCTGATAGCTTTGTTTTCAAATTCTCTGAAAATTATTTTGACTTTCTTATATGCTGATCCTACCCTTCTGATAACCATTTCCTTCTAAATTTCTACATACTTTCCCTCTCCTACTGCAGGTGGCATGCATGTACCTTCTTCTAACTTAGCCAACTTTAGGTGGACCTAAAGTTTAAAGTGTATTCCAAATCATGGTGGAACTAGGCATTTTTCACGTACATAAAACATTACCAGAGGTGAAAGAAGTAATGAGTTGCAGAAAAAAAATCAGAATATCAACTGGGGATTGAGTCTCTGGTTTTACAGTTAAACACTCACCAACTCACACACTTTGCGACATTGTAATAATTGATGATTTAATTATACCTCCTGCTCAACACGGGTGTGAGTAATCTGAATGTGAACTTCACAAAGTTAACCTGATGAAATCCCATTGCATCCAAATATTATAATAATTTTACATAAAGCAATAATACTCTAGTGACCTTATGTGGTCCTCATGCTGGGAACCTAATTATGTAGCAGTTTCGGACATGTGTAAAGAACAGATACCATCTTCATATAGTTAAGGCTAACCAACCATTTACCTTCTTCTTCTGTGCTGGATGCACACACATTGTCCGAACTCTTACGGGACTCGGTAAGATTGTCTGCCGCGAGTAATGAGTGTAATGGGCAGGGGCACTACGAATGTAGTGTGTGGACATTAAGTTGGGAATGTGAGTCTCATGGGGAAAGTGCAAGGGATAAATCCCTGCAGTCGCACTATCCTCTGTGCCCTCGGTGGCTCAGATGGATAGAGCATCTGCCATGTAAGCAGGATAATCCGGGTTCGAGTCCCAGTTGGGGCACACATTTTCAACTGTCCCCGTTGATATATATCAATGCCTGTCGACAGCTTAGGGTCTTGATTTAATTATCATTTCATTTATGTTCATTGTTGTCTTCCTACTGTCACCAGCACACACGTCCTGGCAGTTAGGGTTGAATTTTTCCAATGCAAGAAGCAGACCGATCAGTCTTATCATGCCTGGACCACAACCCTCCATGGCCTTAGTCACAAGTGCCATTTGGTCACAGCCAACACAAAAAAATCATATGCGGGCATCATGGTCTTCGATATTATAATCCACTCTGCCCCGGATAAGGAAGTCCAACAACAGGCCCTCCAATTAGAGAACCGCTCCTTCAATGAGGTTTTGTCAATCGCCCAGTCGTATGATGTGTCACATGCTGCTAGTCAGAAGCTGGAAGCCTGATATAATGTCATGGGAGTACAGGATGGCTCGGCTGTCTCTGCTGTATCCGGGTAGGACAACCTAGCAGTGGTGCAAGACGGCCAATCCAACGGCTTCCACACATCTTATAAACAGTGTTTCTGCCATCATTCCCTGTTTGTTGCAGTCATCATTCCCTGTTGCTGTCTTGTGTGTCTCATTACTCCTAACATGACAGATCAGAGTGACCCTAGCATTGGGCTGTCTGTCATAAGTGTCAGAAAAAAGGCCACACCGCGGTAATCTGCCACTCAACTGCATAGAATGCAGCATGAGTGACCATGGATATGGAAGGTCATCGTCAGGGCCAGTTCCCGATCAGGATTCCAACAAGCTTTTTATTGGCGTTTTGGTTCTATCACGACAGATACAACTGCATGTAAACACCAACATGGCAGTTTCCTTGCTTAATGCCCAAACATATGCAGACATCAGCTCTCCACTGCTATTGCTGGTAAACAGGTGCCCTGGGGTATGGTAAACAGAATATGTCCTTTCTTGGGCAATTCATGGTTGAAGTTGCCTATAAATCAATGACTTGGTCTATTATCTCTACTATTGTCCATGACGCTACTTCAGCAAACCTTTTTGGGTTTGATACCTTTCAGGCTTTTGGCTTTTCAGTCACAGACTCCATACAGTTGGTATCCATCAAAGTGCCCAATCAATCATTGGAATCTCTGTGCTCACAATTTCCACATATCTTTGTGGAAGGCCTAGGGTGTGTGATAGACTTTCAAGCCCAACTAACCTTGAAGCACTTGGCTCATTGTAGATATTTTCATGTTAGGCAGATTCCTATAGCCTATGTTCCCAAGTCAAGGAGGAGCTGGACCGACTTGCCTCTCTCAGGGCTGTGGTTTCCATTTCCTCTAATGAATGGGCCACATCCCTCTGTTAAATTGCAACTCTGCGGCAGTTTTAAGGTCACTGTGAATTCACAATTTGTGGTGGACACGTACCCACCACCACATCTGTATGAAGTGCTCACATGGCCGGGCCAATTCTTCTCCAAACTTGATCTTTCCGAAGCATATCACTGGTTCCCCTTGGATGAGGATCCAAGTGTATCACAGTTCTTAATACACCTGTTGGCCTATATCAATACCAACGGTTGATGTTTGGTGTGACAAGTGCCCCCACAATTTTTCAACACCATCTGGAACAGGTCACGTCTACTATTCCACACTGTTCCAACTATCTGGATGACACTGTTATTACCGGACATACTACAAGCAACCACCTGTAAAATCTCTGGTCCTGTTTTATAAATCTCGGGCCATGAGTCTGCATTAAAATCGGCTGAAGTCCAATTTTTTCCAACCATCTCTTGAGTACCTGGCCCACAGCATCTCGTGGCAGGGTATCCGAACCATGGAGAGTCTTGTCAGGGCCATTACGCACATGCCATGCCCCTCGTCGCTGCAGGAACTGCAGGTTTCTGTGGACAAAATTGCCTATTACCACCAGTTGATGCCTGGGACATCTACCATTGCATGCCCTCTCTACCTCCTTCTCTGCAAGGGTGCTTCCTTTGTCTGGTCTCCAGCGTGCCACCAAGTTTTCACCATGCTGAAGAAACGTCTCAGGTCGGCACCATGTCTAACTACATTTCATCCCCACAAACCGTTGGTTTCGGCTACAGATGCCTTTCAGTATGGCATGGGGGCAGTCCTCACTCATCACAATGCAGACGGTGCAGAGCAGCCACAAGGAAAGAAGAAAGATTGGGTTCAATGTCCCGTCAACATTGAGGTCGTTAGAGATAGAGCACAAACTCAGATTGCATCAAGGATGGAGAAGAAAATTGGCCATGTCCTTTCAAAGGAACAACCCTGGCATTTGCCTGGAGTGATTTAGGGAAATCATAGAAAACCTAAATCTGGATGGCCAGACACAGGTTTGAACCATCATCCTTCCGAATGAGAGTCCAGTGTTCTAACCACTGTGCCACCTCACTCGGTTGGAGCAGTCACTCATGCTGCATCCAAAACTTTCAGTCCAGCACAGGTCCACTACCATCAAGTTGAGGGGGAGACTCTCACCATTGTGTATGTGGTCAATGCCAACTAATTACAAACTACAAGCCATTAATTTCATTATTTAGTCCGTCAGCCTGGGTCCCTGATAAGGTGGCCCACAGGTTGCAGCAGCAGACCTTGTTCCTTTCCAAATATGACTATGACATTCATTTTCGCCCCACTGGGTGCAATACCACCGCAAATACCTTATCTGGGCTGCCCGTTGGCCCAGACACCAAGTTTGATCAAGTGGAGCTCATATGTTTTCATTTGGATATCTCCTCCCGCCAAGTGATAGACGGGTTTCCGATCACTAGTGTCCAAGTTACCAAGGCATCTGACCCTACCCTAATGCAGGTAGTCCACCTTGTCCAGCAGCATTGGTCTTCTTGACCTCCAGGCCGTGCTTCCGATCTGCTCCGTAATTACTTTGTCTTGCACCACCGTCTCTTGGTCATTGAAGGGGTCATCCTCCTCCTCTCCATGGATGACGCAGCTCCCAGGTTGGTAATTCCTGGGAGTTTATAATAGGAGGTCTTACAGCAGTTACATGAGGGTCACTGAGATGTTTCCCCCACCAATCATGGCTTGCAGACATGAGTCCTGGCCTGGCACTGACCAAGAGTTGGAACATTTGATTACTGTGTATCCCCAGTGTGCTAATCAACATGAGACTCCCAAGGCCTCATTCTCCCCATAGCCTCCAGTAACCAAGCCTTGGGAATGCATCCATGTGGATTTTGCACGTCCATTTCTGAATGTGCTTTGGCTGTTTGTCACTGATACATTTTTGCATTTTCTATACATGGTCCGGTGCTCCTCAGCCACTACCAAAGTCACCATTCAGGCTTTCAAAAAAATTTTTTTGCTGTTCAAGATCTCATAGTTACTCTCATTGTAGACGTTAGAACAATCAGAGACTACAACTTGTGGATGCATGCATAGCATCTGTTCCATGCATTCTACCAGCCAGCCGACAACTTACAGTAAATGTAATGCCATCCTGGGTCCAGGAGCATGGGACAGAGGCTGGTCGATGAAATGTAATGATACTATACCAACAGCCATTATATTGGTATTGTTTTACTAGGCAACCAGTTTTGACGTTCCTATCACGTCATCTTCAGGCGTATCACATGTATGACACCAAGCACCATTTGTGCATGTATAAGACAAGGCACCAATACTCGTATCTGGTTCCACAGATATCTGAACTTCATGAGCACATGTGCTCTTCACACATGTGCCAGCTCATGAGATTTGGATATCTACAAAACCACTGAGCAAGGTGGTGCAGTGGTTAGCATACTGGTCTTGCATTCGGGAAGACAACAGTTCAAACCCACATCCGGTCATCCTGAGTCAGGTTTCCTGTGATTTCCCTAAATCACTTCAGGCAAATGCTGGGATTGTTCCTTTGAAAGGGCATGGCCAATTTCCTTCCCCCCTCCGATGGGACCAATGACCTCACTGTTTGGTCCCCTGCCCCAAATTGACCAACCAAGTAACAGAACCAGATACGACTATTAGTGCCTTGTCCTACAAATGCACAAGTGGAACTGGGTGTCACTCATGCAACAGGCCTGAAGATGACGTGATTGGGATGTTGAAACTGATTGCCTACTAATACAATATCAACATAATGGCTGTTGGTACAGTATTATTACATGATAACTTACAGAGTTGTTCCTGGCCAGGCTCCCCCTCAGTTACTTGTTGACATTCTGACAAGGATTATTGGACTAGTAGTGTAGCCACTCTACGGCAAACAAGTTATTTCTTAATTTAATAAAGTGTTGTGTCCATCATTGTTTGTGTGTTCTTTTACAAAAAAGTCAATTAATGAGCCTTAAGACAATCGGCCACAAAATAATGATTTAGTGCTAAAAATGAAGAACTTGAGCAAGTACCTCATGTAAAATTTCTGGGTCTCCACTTCAATGAGAAGTTAACATGGAAGAGCACATCAATAGTATAAGTAGTAAATTAAATTCAGGTTGCTATGCACTATGTAAGTTAGCCAAATTGTCAGTATCAAAGTCCTCTAAATGCTTTACTTAGTATGCTTTGAATCCATAGTGTTACATGGAATAATACTAAGGGGAAGCTCTGTAAATAAGAAGAAGGTACTCATCAATACAGAAAAGAAACTGTTGGAAACTGAGAACAATCCAACAGAGGACAATGACAAAAGTGTAACATATATAGGGATGTACTTATTCAATAGCCTTCCAAAACCATTAATGTGTTGAAGCACACGGCCAGAGAAATGCTGGAGAAGAATCTATTTAATTCCTTACATGAAATTATTGATTATTAAAAGGAACATCCTAAAATATGACACATGTCAAAGATAGAAAACAGCAGTATCATTCAATTTTAATAAACATTGTGTGTGTGTGTGTGTGTAAATTTAAAGATAAGTCACATACTGTAAAATATCGTAACATATTATGCTGTAATCTCTCTATAAATAAACTAAACTGAAGAGTACACAATTTAATTGTCATTGTATAACCAAATGTCAAGGTCTGTAAGTAATGATACAACATGTATCAACTGAAATGGCTGAATAAATAAATACATAAATAAATAATGCCCACAAAAGGCAATGTTTTGGGACAGTAATCTGATGGTCCTGGTTTATATCTTAATAGGTGTCACAACATTCTTTGGCCCTTCAGCACTGTGTATGTGAAAACTGAACTGCAAATATTTTTGGATGGAACAAAGGCAGCAAAAGACAGATTTGTACAACAACCACGATCATAAAGACTAAGACACTAAAGTGGTAAAGTTAAGTGACTGTAGGAAGATACAAGATGACATAAACAAAATTTCTAGCTGCTGTCATGAATGGCAGCTAGCACTAAATATAAGTTAATGTGGATGAGTAGGAAAAACAAACCCATAATGTTCACATACAGCAGTAGTAATCTCCTGCTTGACACAGTCACATCATTTAAATTTAGTACCTTGCATAACGTTGCAAGGTGATATGAAATGGTACGAAAGACGAATGTTTGACTTCAGTTTATTGGGATAATTCTAGTAAAGTGTGGTTCTTCTGAAAAGGAGACCGCATATAGGATGCTTGTGCAACCTACTCTTGAGTACTGCTTGAGTGTTTGTGATATGTACCAGGTCGGATTAAAGGAAGACAGCGAGCTGTTGTTACAGGTAGGTTTGAACAATACACAAGTGTTACAAAGATGCTTCGGGAACTCAAATGGGAATCCCTGGAGGGAAGGCACCATTCTTTCTGAGGAATACTACTGAGAAAATTTAGAGAACCGGCATTTGAAACTGACTGCAGAATAATTCTGCTGACTCCAACATTAATTGCACATGAGGACCATGAAGATATGATATGAGAAATTACAGCTTATATGGACGCATACAGACAGTCATTTTTCCCTCATTCTATTTGCGAGTAGAACAGGAAAGGAAATGACTAGTAGTGGTACAGGGTATCCTCCACCATGCACCATACAGTGGATTGCAGAGTACTGATGTAGATGTAGATGTAGATGTAGATGTAGATGTAGTAAGGACAACTGGCCAACCTCTAACACTAACACGGCCAAATCCATAAATTAACATGCTGACCCTGTGAACATATGGGATAAAGGCCAGGTAAAAGAATAAGAAGAAGGGCATGCATGTTATTTCACTGTAATATTGTAGTCTGTACTTCAAAATATTGCACACATGCAACAACACAGCATCTGCAAGGAAGATTTTTACCACCAAACATGAAAAATAATATATACATCACAGGTAAAAGTATGCAAAACATTTTGTCTCTTTCTTTGCAAACAACTTTTAAATCATGGATCCAAAAATATCTTTTAGGCTCTTCCTTCTCAATCATTTTTATACACACTCCTTGGTCATTTATTTTAATTTTTCATCTAACTAAAACGTCTCTGTCTTTCTTCCACGTTCTACAGGGAATCACCTGATGAGCTTTCTGCTGAAAGTGACTGTTCCATTTAGAAACAATTTATATGGCAAGCATTTTTCACATGTCCCATATGTTCCCTCTTCCCTAACTCCATTTGCATTCATTCCTACCTCTACTTTGATGCTGAGAATCAGAATTACAGGCAAAAATAGGGCATAATTCCTTCACAATTCATGAAAATTTTGCTACTTGCTGCTATTTTCCAGTGTGGAAAGTCACTTAAAAAGGTTCCATTACACTTTCAATTTTATACTGCTTTAGATTCTCATAAAAGTTGGAAATCTACAAATAACACAATTATTACACATTATAAAATGTTATAGTAACCACTTACCACCAGTCACATTTGTGCCAGATGGGACACCTTCAGACACAGCAGTATTTTTGATGGGAGGCGGTGAAGGTAGTAACAGAGGGTTTAAATCCAAATATACTTTTCCAATTGCATCATTAGCAGAGTAAGTGTCATGATCCATTAACCGAATCTGGAGAGGTTCATCCTGCAACTCTGAATCATCCACCTATAAAAAAGAAGTGTCAGGAAACTAATGAATATGAAGTGTCACTTCCATTAACTGGAACTGGAGAGGTTCATTCTGCAACTCTGAGTCATCCAACTACATAAAACAAAAGTATGTCATGGAATTAATGAACGAACAACAATTACAATTTTTTGCTTCTTTCCATTTGTTTCTCCTTTGCTTTCATTCTGTTTACTCAAACAGATCCACCAAGTCCCCCCCCCCCCTCCCCTCACCCCGTTTCCAACAGTACACAGTGAACCTACCTGGTGGTGGGCTGCTCTTAAACAGACAATGGATTTTTTTGTCTGTATACATGACATAAAAACTGAAGTTCTCATGTAAAATATTATGACAGACAGACCTAAAAATATCATTTGTAATGCTTTCTCTCGTAAACTGAATCAAATTTAATACAATTCTGGACCTCATGAGAAGGAAAGGTGACTTCTTGCCCCAAACTTGGCACAATACATTAACAAAAGCCACACCCATTTCTACATTATTTGAACAAATACCAAATGGCCGCAGGCAATTATTGAAAAGTCATTCCATGGGAGGGTGAGCAATGGTGCGGTATACAGGCGCATGGAATATGGAATATATTCTGTACAGCTGTTATACCACAAGGTGTTCTGCCTGACGTGAAGCGGCAATTCACTAGCCTTGCTGCAAGTGCAGGAATGTGGCTCCTCCTTAATCTCTCTGTGGCCAGCCTGATTCCTTCGCGGTGGCCTATGTCCCATCTCTCTTGGTAGAATACTCACCATGCATCCATAATCAACATGGGAGTACATAACAACACTATAAAACTAGAGCAGCCACACTCAGTCTGCAACCCATGTCCCAAGGGTTGTGCAGTTTAAGATATTAATCCTGTGCAAGACTCCTCATCTCCACATAACTACTGCAACCTACATCTATCTGAATCTGCTTAATACACACAAGTCTTGGTCTCCCTCAACAATTTTCTACCCATCGCACTTCCCTCCATTACCAAACCAACAGTACCTTAATGCCTCACAATCCTTTCAACTTATCCCTTCTTTTAGTCAAGTTGTATAATAAATTAATTTTCTCCTCAATTCTATTCTGTATCACCTCATTAGTTATCCAATCTTCTCATATAATATTCAGAATTTTTCTGTAGCCCCAAATTTCATCCAAAAGTCTTCCTAACATTTAAGTTTACATTAAATGTTGACAAATTTATCTTTTCCAAAAATGCTTTTCTTACTACTGCCAGTCTGAATTTTATACCATTTCTACTTCAGCCATCATCAATTATTTTACTTTCTGTGTATTGTTTCTTAATCCAATTCCCTTACCATCATCTCTCACCTAATTAAACTACACACCTCACTTTAAATTTGTTGGTGTTCCTCTGATCATCTCTTTTCAAGAACTAAATATTTCATTTAGTTGATCTTCCAAGTCCTTTGTTGACTGACAGAATTACGTCACTGGCAAACCTCAAGGTTTTTATTTCTTCTCCTTGAACTTCAATTTCTTTTCAAAATTTCTCTTTAGTGCTTGCTCAACATAAAGATAGAATAGAATGTGCTACATAGTCTACAACCCTGTCTCACTTCCTGTTCAACTGCTGCCTCCCTCTCATGCTCTTTGATTCTCATAACTGAAGTTTGGTTTCTGTACAAGTTGTAGACAACATTTTGTTCTCAGTATTTTAAGCCTGATTAGTTCAGGGTTTAAGATAGTGTATTCCAGTCAACATTCTTAAGTCTTTTCTAAGTCAACAAATGCTATACATGCTGGTTTGCCTTTCTTCAGTCTGCCTTATAAGTCGTAGGTTCAGTAATGCTTCAAGTGTCCCTACACTTCCTCAGAACCCAAATTGATCTTACCTTAGGTCAGCTCCTACTTGTTGTTCCATTCTTCAGTAGATAATTTGTGTCAGTGTAATTACAGTCAAGTGTCGCTACTTCATGTTTCATTAAAACAGTGCTTTATAATCAGCATGTAAACTCCAACATCCCATCTACGTGCAGGTGTCTAATTACCATATGTATTTCATACCTGGGATCAGGTGATAGGATGATGATATGGGCTTATAAGAATGTAACCAGAGGATGAATGGTAAGAAGCAACACTGTCTTAAAGTGACAACCATGACATACCAACAAAGAACGGTGGCTGAAAGCAACAGTTGCTACACATTATGACCACAATCTTTCATCATTGATAGGGTTGTGTTTTGTGGTGCAATTGAGTGACAGATAACGATAATTGAAGGATAAATTGTCACAATCACACCCTAACTTGAATGAACAGTGTTAGTGAATATTATGTAGCCATGGGAATCATGGCTTATGTAAAAGAAAATGTACAAGTACACAGTGAACAGGGCATCCAGAAAAGGGATGGTGTGAGATTTACATTAGAATAAGTGATGGGCAGTCTGTAAGCTCAACACAATACACAGAAACACAGAGAGCAGGAGCAAAATGAGAAGTACAGGAGGATAGAAAGCTTTGAAGGCCTAACAGAAACAGCATGAAATACAAAAGTGGGACATAGAAATGCTGAAAAATGGATTAGAACTGAAGATGGAAAAATTTGCCAGAGCATGTAAAGAGTAAGTCAAATACATCTCACAAAATGGAATTTGCTGGAATAACAACAACAAAGATTCCAGAAGAGTGCAAATGCCTTGTCAACTCAGAGTGTCATCAAGTGACATCTGGAAGGAAAAATCAAAGAACAACATAATTCTGTCTCAAGTGGATGCTGAATCAGACAATTTCAGGTGTCAATTTGTTGAAAACACTACAGAAAGGAAGTGCAAGGATCCCGCAGATACTTCAACGAGACAAATGATAGATGCAGAGCAAGGAATTCACATCATACAGTGGAAATTACATATAAGAATTCTCTACGTCACAGTTATGGCAGAACTGCATCTATCAAATGGGCTTTTAGAGCTGTGTAAATATGTGTTAGAAGAAATATGAGTTAGAAGAAATGTCATGCAGCAATGACAAACACGAAAAGGCAAGTGCAGATGGAAAGTTACCTTAATGTACAACAGTTCCAGCATTTAAATCCATGCAATAGCCTGCATCAAGTAGCTTCTGTGAAACATGTTCATAGTGCCCGCAAGAATTTACAGACTGACACAGTTGTGTGGGTCACCACAACTGCAGAAGATTGTGATGACCAGTAAAAAATCCAAGATATTTTCTTACAGCTGTTCTGGCTGTAAACCACACAACCAATCTGTTCCAAGATGTCGATGGAAGTAGTAAAGACACAAAATATAAGAAACAAAAGAAGAAGTAAGATAAATAGAAGAAAAGGAAAAACATAAAAGAAGAAAGGTAAAAGGAAGATGAAGTAAGGTACAGAAGAAGTGAAAGCAGAAACAGGAGGAAGATACATCTACATCTACATGATTACTCTGCAATTCACATTTAAGTGCTTGGCAGAGGGTTCATCAAACCACAATCATTCTATCTCCCTACCATTCCACTCCCGAACAACGCGCGGGAAAAACGAACACCTAAACTTTTCTGTTTGAGCTCTGATACCTCTTACTTTATTTTGATGATCATTCCTACCTATGTAGGTTGGGCTCAACAAACTATTTTCGCATTCGGAAGAGAAAGCTGGCGACTGAAATTTCGTAAATAGATCTCGCAGCGACGAAAAACGTCTTTGCTTTAATGACTTCCATCCCAACTCGCATATCATATCTGCCACACTCTCTCCCCTATTACGTGATAATACAAAACGAGCTGCCCTTTTATGCATCCTTTCAATGTCCTCTGTCAATCCCACCTGGTAAGGTTCCCACACCGCGCTGCAATATTCTAACAGAGGACGAACGAATGTAATGTAAGCTGTCTCTTTAGTGGACTTGTTGCATCTTCTAAGTGTCCTGCCAATGATACGCAACCTTTGGCTCGCCTTCCCCACAATATTATCTATGTGGTCTTTCCAACTGAAGTTGTTTGTAATTTTTACACCCAGGTAATTAGTTGAATTGACAGCCTTGAGAATTGTACTATTTATTGAGTAATCGAATTCCAACGGATTTCTTTTGGAACTCATGAGGATCACCTCACACTTTTCGTTATTTAGTGTCAACTGCCATCTGCCACACCATACAGCAATCTTTTCTAAATCGCTTTGCAACTGATACCAGTCTTCGGATGACCTTACTAGATGGTAAATTACAGCATCATCTGCGAACAACCTAAGAGAACTGCTCAGACTGTCACCCAGGTCATTTATATAGATCAGGAACAGCAGAGGTCCCAGGACGCTTCACTGGGGAACACCTGATATCACTTCAGTTTTACTCAATGATTTGCCATCTATTACTACGAACTGCGACCTTCCTGACAGGAAATCACGAATCCAGTCGCACAACTGAGGCAATACCCCATAGGCCCGCAGCTTGATTAGAAGTAGCTTGTGAGAAACGGTGTCAAAAGCTTTCTGGAAATCTAGAAATACGGAATCAACTTGAGATCCCCTGTCGATAGTGGCCATTACTTCGTGCAAATAAAGAGCTAGCTGCGTTGCACAAGAACGATGTTTTCTGAAACCATGCTGATTACGTATCAATAGATCGTTCCCTTCGAGGTGATTCATAATGTTTGAATACAGCATATGCTCCAAAACCCTACTGCAAACCGACGTCAATGATATAGGTCTGTAGTTCGATGGATTACTCCTACTACCCTTCTTAAACACTGGTGCGACCTGCACAATTTTCCAATCTGTAGGTACAGATCTATCGGTGAGCGAGCGGTTGTATATGATTGCTAAGTAGGGAGCTATTGTATACAATCTGGACCTGAAGACTTGCCCGTATCAAGTGATTTGAGTTGCTTCGCAACCCCTAAGGCAACTACTTCTAAGAAACTCATGCTAGCAGCTGTTCGTGTTTCAAATTCTGGAATATTCCATTCATCTTCCCTGGTGAAGGAATTTCGGAAAACTGCGTTCAATAACTCCGCTTTAGCGGCACAGTCGTCGGTAACAGTACCATCAGCACTGCGCAGCGAAGGTATTGACTGCATCTTGCCGCTTGTGTACTTTACATATGACCAGAATTTCTTCGGATTTTCTACCAAACTTCGAGACAATGTTTCGTTGTGGAACCTATTAAAGGCATCTTGCATTGAAGTCCGTGCCAAATTTCGCATGTCTGTAAATTTTAGCCAATCTTCAGGATTTCGCGTTGTTCTGAACTTCGCATGCTTTTTCCATTGCCTCTGCAACAGCATTCGGACCTGTTTTGTGTACCATGGGGGATCAGTTCCATCACTTACCAATTTATGAGGTATGAATCTCTCAATTGCTGTTGCTACTATATCTTTGAATTTGAGCCACATCTCATCTACATTTGCATAGTCAGTTCAGAAGGAATGGAGATCATCTCTTAGGAAGGCTTCTAGTGACACTTTATCCGCTTTTTTAAATAAAATTATTTTGCATTTGTTTCTGGAGGATTTGGAAGAAACGGTGTTGAGCCTAGCTACAATGACCTTGTGATCACTAATCCCTGTATCAGTCATGATGCCCTCTATTAGCTCTGGATTGTTTGTGGCTAAGAGGTCAAGTGTGTTTTCGCAACCATTTACAATTCGCGTGGGTTCATGGACTAACTGCTTGAAATAATTTTCGGAGAAAGCATTTAAGACAATCTCGGAAGATGTTTTCTGCCTACCACTGGTTTTGAACAAGTATTTTTGCCAACATATCGAGGGAAGGTTGAAGTCCCCACCAACTATAACCGTATGAGTGGGGTATTTACTTGTTTCAAGGCTCAAATTTTCTCTGAACTGTTCAGCAACTATATCATCGGAGTCTGGGGGTCGGTAGAAGGAGCCAATTATTAACTTAGTTCGGTTGTTAAGTATAACCTCCACCCATACCAATTTGCACGGAGTATCTACTTCGACTTCACTACAAGATAAACCACTACTGACAGACACAAACACTCCACCACCAATTCTGCCTAATCTATCTTTCCTGAACACCGTCTGAGACTTCATAAAAATTTCTGCAGAACTTATTTCAGGCTTTAGCCAGCTTTCTGTACCTATAAAGATTTCAGCTTCTGTGCTTTCTATTAGCGCTTGAAGCTCAGGGACTTTCCCAGCACAACTACAACAATTTACAACTACAATTCCGACTGTTCCTTGATCCAAGCACGTCCTGTATTTGCCATGCACCCTTTGAGATTGCAGCCCACCCCGTACTTTCCTGAGGCCTTCTAACCTAAAAAACCGCCCAGTCCATGTCATACAGCCTCCGCTACCCATGTAGCCGCCAGTTGAGTGTAGTGAACTCCTGACCTATTCAGCGGAACCCGAAACCCCACCACCCTATGGCGCAAGTCAAGGAATCTGCAGCCAACACGGTCGCAAAACCGTCTGAGCCTCTGATTCAGACCCTCCACCCGGCTCTGCACCAAAGGTCCGCAGTCGGTTCTGTCAACTATGCTGCAGATGGTGAGCTCTGCCTTCATCTCGTAAGCAAGACTGGCAGCCTTCACCAAATCAGATAGCCGCTGGAATCCAGAGAGAATTTCCTCAGATCCAAAGCGACACACATCATTAGTGCCGACATGTGCCACCACCTGCAGCTGGCTGCACCCTGTGCTCTTCATGGCATCCAGAAGGACCCTTTCCACAGCAGGAATGACTCCACCCGGAATGCACACGGAGTGCACACTGGATTTCTTACCCTCCTTAGAAGCCATATCCCTAAGGGACCCCATTACGCGCCTAACATTGGAGCTCCCAACTACCAACAAGCCCACCCTCTTCGATTGCCCGGACCTTGAAGGCTGAGAATCATCCTCTGAATCAGGGCAGGCAGCTGCATCTGGCTCAGCCAGAGACAGCACCTGAAACCTGTTTGTCAGACACACCAGGGAGGCTTTATGATCAGCCTCCGGGGACATCTTCCACTGCCTGCCACGCCTTGGAACGACCTCCCAATCAACCACAGGCGAGGGCTCAGCCCCACTGCGGGCAGCAACCGGAGCAACCACGGTGGCAGACCGATCTGGGGACAGACGGGACGAGGTTGACATTCCCATGATAACAGATGGAATCAGAGTGCAAATAGGAGATCAGAAATGAAGATAGAATAAGAAGGTTAAGATGGTCTAATGAACAAATTGAGTGGAGAGCCAACTGTGGTCCAGCCAATAAGCTCAAGAGACACTCAAGAACCGCTATGTGAATGAAGAATCTGTCCTCCACACCAGACGTTCTTTCAGCTTGCTGAAAAGATGGATATCACAAAGCCCAAGATCTGGACATCTCAAACAGCATCACCCATGTCTGTGTCAATTTCCCTACAGCTTAAGGTGATGTTGCATTTGGTCTCCATACAGACAGAATTTTAAGGTGAATCTGGCTGCAAATTAGACATTTTGCCCACAAGAGTCATACCTGGACCATATACTTCGAATTCACAGTAATTTTCCAGTTGCCACATCATTTCACTCCCACACTGTGGTGCATCTGCTATCTGTACCACAGCAGAACTGTCTCTGCAGGAAATCCAGAACATGTACTTTCTTCCAACAATGTGCCACTCTTCTTGCACAGCAGTCTTAATGTGGGACAACATGTGTCACTTACTTTCTGAAGTTCCTATATATCTTTACTCCCTAAATTATTTATTCAACCACAGACTTTCTGCTGCCACATTCAAAAACAATGTGTTTGAGAAGCTACAAGGGTTGGACAAAAATATGAAAACACCATGAGAAATATATGCTCCACATAAATGCAGATGTTAGCCAAGTCTGCAGGTTGCACTGTTGTATTTGACCATGAATGGCACCTATGCAATGTCCTTAATACGTTGTGAGTGTCAGCTGTGGTCACAGCACTGTTCTGTGTAGTTCTGAGTGCATGATGTCAGAACTAAATGACTTTGAACAAAGTATTTGGTGTTTGAAGAGACACTATATTGAAAATTTACACTGCATACACAGAAATATGTTGTGATTTTGGTGTTTCCATATTTTTGTCCACCCCTCTGTATAGGCACACAGCATGTGGAGACTGTCCAGAAGTACTATAACTGAGAGATGGTATAATGGCAATGGATATTGCTGGATTTTTCAGTGGTATCGAAGACCTAATGATGATGTCACTGAGAAATCCATTTAGAGAGACTATTCTTTAGGGATTAGTTAGTGATGCTGACTGTGAATATCAGTTTTTGTGTCATGTCAGTTTGCATGTACTGTTGCAGAATTCTTTCTATGGAGCAGTGTATGCACATTAGAGGTACACTTGACATCACAAAAAATGGTTGGTGTTGATATTTAAGCTACCTGTCACATTTCACTAACACAAATCACATTACTGGATGTATAGTACTACTCATAAAAGTAAGAATATTTGTAACTGTGAATGTGATGGAATGTGTTACATACACTTGAGATACAGCATCCTCTAAATACACACTTGGAAACCTGCACAGTCTATCTGCCAGAAACAGAGACCTGGAAATGGCACTTCATGTGATGAGGTGGAGTTCAAGGTGCAATGGTAGTGAGAAACAGCTAGATGTTGGAGCAACCAGTGAAATGTCTTAGCAACATGGTGGCTAAGACAAACAACTGCATGTCACTTTAGATGTTTGGAGTGCTGAAAATGACACAGCATCTGCTTTCTTCAAAAATTAATTTATCACCCACAGGCATTCAACATCAATGATTACCTACATTCTGAAAGGGAGTGAGTCTTTATGATTGGCGATCAACAGAGTGCTGAAAAGGACACAGCACCTGCTTTCTTCAAGAATTAATATATCATCCACATGCATTCAACTTCAATGATTACCTGCATCCTGAAAGGAAAAGTGTCTATGTAATGGGCAATAAACGCTTCATTTTCAGCCACCTCCTCCCAGACAGCCACCACTATGTTCCACAGGTCATCTCAGGTTCTTGGCACATGGTCAGGACATTTATGTTGTATCATCTAATTTGTCTCTAGTCATATGTTTTTGATGGGGTTACAGCTGGTGCAGAAGCATGCCATCTGGGTACAGAAATCTCATTCCTGTCACCAAACTATGTCTGGTCATTGCTCAATAATGTGTAGGAGACTGGTCCTACTGGAAACAGGTCACACTCTCAGGGTGCAATTATAGCACTGACAGGATCATGACATCACTCTGGACAGCATCAAGATTATCATTTACCACAGAAAGCATTTCACGTCCACAGTAAGATATCCAGCCTCACACTGCTGAAGACACAATAACTGCCATAAAATGACTCACAGGTGTATTTAGGACTGGAATAAACTTCTTTTGTGTTCATTGCAGAGCCAAGTTTACTTTGTAGTCTGGTTTTCCAGGACTGGCATTTAGCCATATCTACTGTCCCAAAAAATCAGTTAAGTATTTCAGCTGCCTATAAACTTACTCACCACTACATTATACAGTGTCGTAACACACTAAAGTCTGGTTCCCACATGCATACTGGATTCTCAAGTTCCCAATTATGTTGCATCCATTGCCAGGCAGTGTACTCAGGGATGTCATACCATGCCCCAGGTTCTCAATACCAACAAATTCCTTTCCTCCACGATAACAATAACCTGATCAAGGGTGGTTTGTCGTCAATGGGCCATGGCATAAGTACATAGTGTGGTGTCACCGCCAGACACCACACTTGCTAGGTGGTAGCTTAAATCGGCCGCGGTCCATTTAGTACATGTCGGACCCGCGTGTCGCCACTGTGTAATCGCAGACCTAGCGCCACCACCAAGGCAGGTCTCGTGATACGAGAGAGGACTCGCCCCAGTTGTACGAGAACCTAGCTACCGCCCAGTTGTACGAGAACCTAGCTACCGACCAGATGTACGAAGCCTTTCTCTCTCATTAGCCGAGAGACAGAATAGCCATCAGCTAAGTTAATGGCTACGAACTAGCAAGGCGCCATTAGCCATACAGTGATTGTACTTAAAGTCTTCTGTGTATCGTCAAGATCGATGTACCACAAGGAATGAGTAAAGTTAAGTATTAAACCTGCTCCGTACTTTTCTTCCTAACATTAATTACGTATCCTGTTCCAGTACTTCACGCCCGTCTGCGTTAGTCTAGCTTGCCTTTTCAGCCATCTCAACTTCACGGTGTCGGCCCAGCTACCGACACAACACATAGTGTCTAAACTCAAGATGTGGAGGTGCAGATATTTGCTCTTGCTACTGCGCAAAAGCTAGTGCAAAAGTTATTTTCTGTTATGCGTTACTGTGCTCCACGCATCGATCTGCTATAGGTGACTGCTTGCCTTTTCCTTATTTTATGTATTGCTCCATCCAGAAATTTGCATTATTGTTAGACTAAAATTTCATTCTGAACTTCTTTAAAACCATCCAACTTCACTTTTCAGCATATTTTTACACATTAATCTGAAAAAATCTTCCACATGATTTCAACTGTCTTTCTGTAGAATGAATAATTCCATCCTTAGCAATATTTCTGTAAATAATTTTATTTCATTCCAACAGTATTCTTCTATTTATTTTTGACGAAACATGACAATTCTCAAAGTGAAAATATATTTTAATTCAAGTTGATATGAGTATACCATTCAGCAGACATCACATATTTCTAGGCACAGAATCCTAGTTGTAAGTAGCAGCAGAGAAAAAGACATGGTAAATCAGAAAAGTAATTTAAAAACCATACTAATGATGTGCGGAATGTAAGTCTATTGTACAAAAAAATTAAAATTGTAGGCCACATCAAGATTTGAACATAGATCCCTATCTTTCATTAGTAGCACTGTACTTAACAACCAAGCATATGTAACAGATTGACTCCAAGTTTCAATCCAACACCACATATCATTAAGAGTTAATCCAGGACATAGTTTATACAAGGACATTTTCCCTACAGTTCTGCAATGAGTACAACACTCCACTTAGAGTGTTGTAAAATATTAGCTGGTGACAATCAGATTTCACTGTGCTAGTGAACTTCAGTCTGTTGCAAATGAGTTATGAGGAACATCATTTTTTTATGCCAGCCTCTAATTCAATCATGTACATACTCCATACATAACCTCAGATATGAAAAATAGTACTCTTTCCCAAAATATTCCCTTCAAAAGCCAAGTCAGGGTGGAAAGGCACATAGTGGCTGGCAATAAATAAATAAATAATTCTGGAAAACGTACGGACATCATCAACATCACTACCACCACACCACCACTTATTAACAAGCAAGAACCACTATTCTTGTTGGTGTTTTATTTTTCATTTAGACATTAAGTGTGACAGTATAATATACAAAGGAAATTTTCCCCATTACAGCTAAATTACCTCATATTTATACCAATCAGAATTCCATTGAGGATTAAGAGATTTCCGGTAAACATCAGTTTTATATGTAGTATTGCCAAGCTTTATTTCAACATAGGCATCTGTTGTATCACTTGAACGGTCCATGACAGGCAAGTTTCGGCCTGCAAGAATTTTCACTTTCACCTTTCCTGGCATTTTTCGATGTACTATCCCAAACCCTAAAATGAGAGAGAAAGAGAAAGAGAGGCAGTATGAATATTTTATAAATTATTTTTTATTCCATATTTCTTGTACTAAGACTTCCAATCCTTTTATCAGTTGAATATAGTTACAAACAAAATCAAACTACTGTGTAGCATGACTGGGTCCTTGAAATGATATTGTTCTCAGTAATTATCAAAGTAAGCACAATTTCAAGTAGACTTAAGGTAGTTACCTCCAGCCAAATAATATTAAATCATCCATTCACAATTGTCATAAAAGTCATCAAAAATGAATGCCGTCTGTATATAACTCTAAAAATTTATTTTTATACAATTTTAAACATATAACTAACCACCAGTATTACAGTTTCACAATTTGTGTTATAACAAGAACTATTACAATTTTCATTATTATGAGAAAAAAATGTTATGGATGTGTAGTTAGGTTTATTTGTACCAGGTCATAACAATTATTACCAATGGCTTTCAAATTTCTGCTGGTACAAAGACTTATATGAAAAACAACATTCCTCAACTCTTCTAATTTAATGGTACTTTGTTGAACTCTATATATAATCAGGTATCAGATTCACTAATTGAATTTTCTAGATGGTACATCTACATTTTTTTACAGGTCCTATTTTTTATGTGTCTCAGGCATTTCTAGTTGATAAGAACACAATCCGATCAGGTGGTCTGAATTTACTGCTTCCAAATGCTAATAGCTGGTAACAAGCTTTATGAATACACATACCAGCAACATACTTACATTTTTTCCCTGGAAACTCATCTTAATAATTAGTTGGAGTGCTAGCACATTTTGATAAATAAAAATTAAGGTATTCCATATTCTTTTCATTCTATGACTTTTAGAGACTTTCCCAATGGTTTCTTCTACCACCAGGTGTCTCCTAAAAGTCATCAGACACATTTTCTCTAGTGTTTTGGTAGCTATCTGCAATTTCACTTTTGCATTGTGTAGATGGATTCACAACAAATAATACTGATTATGGTATGTTTCATGCAACACTCAGTTCCAATGGAAGACATTGGTTTGTTTCTTGTTAAAAACAAAATTTTCTTTTTTAAGTGGAATATTGTGTGCCCATTTGAAAGAGTCGTTCCAAATTAGTCTACAGTGATATTTAGTTTCATTATATATATTAATGTGGTTAAAAAAAAAACAGGTCTCTGGCAGCAGTAACAGAGTAATGCTGCTGTATGCAGCAGCAGACAGACAGCACATCCCAAGCCAGCACACAAGATGGAGCAAGTCAGAAAAGAAGTGCATGCCAAACAAATGTTTACTGATATGTTAGAGGACATGTTATTTAACTAAATATCTTACTGCTACTTCATACAGTTATTAACACTATGACTGTATGTCAAATGTCTTTTTCTGCTGCTTCTCTTCACTAAGTAGTATTTCTTCTACATTGATTTCGTTGTAAATAATAAGTGAAGTGTAAGAGCCAAAATTTAATAGTAAATCACAGAAAATTCAATGTGCATACAAAACAGGACAAACACATTACAAAAATCAACTAAGTCTAATTATGAACCACAATAAATTTTACAGGAGCATATAATATATAATTGATAGTATTAAAACTAACATTATCAGATGATTTACACTTGTGTAACTAAATCTTCACAAAAATGTATCCAGAAGAAGCAGAAATAACAAAATGAAAGTGAATTTAATGTGGGTATTTTGCTCCAAGTTGCAATTTCACACAAAAAAACAGATTAGACACACATTACAAGTAAAAATCAGAGATAAGTTAAACAGAAAAGTTTGTGATACTCAGATGCCATACAAGAACTATAACTTTTTAGAAAGCAGGGTAACCACAACCCCGGAGTAGAGTATTGTTTTGTGTTGAAGAATGATGAAAGCGGCAGTTTTGTGCTGCTAAGGAAAATTCATTATGCACATGATAAGCTGAATGATTCCATGTTACATTCTGGAGCAATAAAATGACTGAATAATACAAAAGACGATTAATGACAATATTATGAAAAGGATAAATTGCTGCTCACTATATCTCCTCTATATGGTGAGTAGCAATCTATCCTTTTTATAATACTGTTGTTATTCCATCCAGGATTATCCAGTTTTTGACAAAAGAAGATTATTTCTCTTAAATACAACTCTGTTTGACAAATGAGGATTATTTATCTTAAATACAATAGGCTCATGAAGAGTGAGATAGTCAATCAGTTTTTTGTTTCTTTGCACATAAAGGTCTGTAGTCTGGTTACACACTGAAAACTCCCACACTACAGTAAAAAAGCGTAGTATCATGTAGTAATTCACTTTTAACTGCAGCAGAAATGTTGCACCTCTGTCACGCCAATACAGGCAGGTAGAGAAACAATCTGGATTATAAAGTGACTGTGCCATCTTGATTTGGCCCCTCTGGCAGCTTGCTACAGAACTATGGCATGAGAATTTTATCAATGGTTGGTTGGATGATTTAAGAGGGGGGAAGGGGGAGGGGGGAAGGGACTAAACTGCATGGTCATCAGTCCCTTGCTCCTATAACATAAGTCCACAAGGGGTAAAATAAAACAAAAGACACATACAGTACAATACCGTAAGGAATGAAAAACCAAAAAGAACGAAGAAAGGGCAAAAACACTAAAAGGAACAAAAGAGGACAAGGAAAGAGCAGAGAGGCCCAAGAAACAATTAGAAAAGAGTAAAACAAGAAAGCAGATTACAGAGGATGGCTGACCACAAGAATAAAAAGGGGAAGCCAGTCACTCTGCAACACAATAAAACCTCCACCCTAAAAGCACTAGTGTGGAGGACACAGAGGGACAAAGGACATGCGCTAAATCTCAGATTAAGTGATAAAACCTACCCTCAAAAATAAAACGTAAAACTGAAGCTGCTGTTTAAGCATTGTCATCCAACACCGAAGGTAGGGTGCTGGGAAAGTTAAAAATCCACCACAGAGTGGCTAAAAGTGGGCAGGCTAGCAAGAGGTCAACAACCGTCTTTGGGGAGTCACAGTGACACTGAGGGGGTCCTCACGACAATGGAGGTAACTGGGTGTGAGCCACGTATGGCCAATGCGGAGTCAACGAAGGACAACTGATTCCCTGCGAGAAGCCTGCAGGGAAGAATTCCATACATTCACAGTCTCCTTAATGACACGCAGTTTATTGTGCATACTGTTATGCCACTCCACCTCCCAAAGCCGAAAAACCTTATAGCGTAAGACAGAATGCAGGTCAGATTCAGAGAGGCCGATCTCCAGAAGCGGTTTCCGTGTAGCCTGTTTGGCCAGCCTATCAGCAAGTTCATTGCCTGGGATGCCGACATGTCCTGGGGTCCAGACAACCACCACTGAACAACTGGACCATTCCAGGGCATAGATGGACTCCTGGATGGTCGCTACCAAAGGTTGGTGAGGGTACCACTGGTTGATAACTTGTAAGCTAATCAAGGAGTCAGTACAGAGGAGAAATGCCTCGCCAGTGCATGAACGTATGTACTCAAATGCACGAGATAGGGCCACCAGCTCTGCAGTGAATACACTGCAGCCATTGGGTAAGGAATGCTGTTCAATATGGCTACCGTGAATGTAGGTGAAGCCAACATGACCATCAGCCATCAAGCTGTCAGTGTAAACCACTTCAGAGCCCCAGAATACTTCAAGAATCGAGAGGAAGTGACAGTGGAGAGCCGCAGGGTTAACAGAGTCCTTAGGGCCTTGTGAGAGGTACAGGCAAAGCTTCAGCCTAGGGCTACACCATGGATGTGTACATGGATGGACCTTGAGGAGGGGTGGTAAAGGCAAGGACTCCAGTTCAGATAGAAGCGATCGCATGTGAACCGCAATAGTTAGCCCTAACCTGGGCCGCCTATGCGGGAGGTGAACTGCTGTGGTTGGGAAAATAAGACGGTAATTAGAATGTTCAGGAGAGCTATGAATGTGTGCAATATAACTGGCGAGCAGTTGTGCATGTCTGATATTCAATGGAGGGACTCCAGCCTCCACCAGTACGCTGGTCACTGGACTCATCCTAATAGATCCTGTCGCTAGTCGAACTCCGCAATGGTGCAATGGGTCGAGCAAACGCAATGCTGAGGGCGCCGCTGAATCATAAATCACACTCCCATAGTCAAGGCAGGATTGAACAAGGGCTCTCTAGAGCTGCAGCAGTGTGGAGCGATCTGCACCCCAGTTGGTGTTGCACAGGCAGCGGGGGGCACAGAGCTGCTGCCAACACTGCCGTTTAAGCTGACGAAGGTGAGGAAGCCAAGTCAAATGAGTGTCGGAAACCAGACCTAAGAATCGATATGTCTCCACGACAGTTAGTGGATCGTCATTAAGGTAAAGTGCTGGTTCCGGATGAACGGTACGATGCCGACAGAAATGCGCGACATGCATCTTCACAGCTGAAATCTGGAAGCCATGGGCTACAGCCCATGACTGCACCTTGTGGATGGCTCCCTGTAGGTGCCACTCAGCAACACCAGTACTGGTGGAGCAGTATGGAATGCAGAAGTCATCTGCATACAGAGACGGTGAGACAGACGACCCTACAGCTGCTGCTAGACCATTAATGGCCACTAAAAATAGAGAGACACTCAATACAGAGCCCTGCAAGACCCCATTCTCCTGGATATGGGGGGAACTATGGGAAGCACCAACTTGGACACGGAAAGTACGGAGCGACAGAAAATTTTGGATAAAAATCGGAAGTGGGCCTCGGAGATCCCACTCATATAATGTGGCAAGGATATGATGTTGCCAGGTGGTTTCATATGCTTTTTGCAAATCAAAAAAAGACAGCAACCAGGTGTTGCCATCTGGAAAAGGCTGTTCGGATGGCAGTCTCGAGGGACACAAGATTACCAGTGGTACAGCGACCATGGCGGAAGCCGCCCTGACATGGAGCCAGTAGGCCACATGACTCCAGGACCCAACCCAACCACTGACAAACCATACGTTCCAGCGGATTGCAAAGAACGTTGGTGAGACTGATGGGCTGATAGCTACCCACATCAAATGGGTTTTTACCAGGTTTAAGCACCAGAATGATGGTGCTCTCCCACCAGTGTGATGGAAAGACACCATCGCACCAGATCCAGTTGAAGATGATGATGAGATGTCGCTTGTAGTCAGATGAGATATGTTTAATCATCTGACTATGGATCCGATCTGGCACAGGAGCTGTGTTGGGGCAATGTGCAAGGGCACTGACGAGCTCCCACTCTGTAAATGGGGCATTATAGGATTCACTGTGATGTGTAGTGAAAGAGAAGACTTTCCCTTCCAGCTGCCATTTAAAAGTGCAAAAGGCTTGGGGGTAATTCTCCGACGCAGAGGCTCGAACACAGTGCTCAGGAAAGTGCTCGGCAATTGCGTTTGTGTCGGTAGAGATCTCGCCATTTATGTTAACACTGGGAACACCTATTGAGGTCTGGTACCTGAAAACATGTTTGATCTTTGCCCAGACTTGGGAAGATTATGTATGGCACCCAAAGGTCGAGGCGTATCTCTCTCAACACTCCTGCTTCAGTCGTTTGATAGGTTGGCAAACGCGGGCATGGAGCCATTTAAATGGCTATGAGGTGCTCCAGGGAAGGGTGCTGCTTATGCCACTGTACAGCTCGCCGACACTGCTGAATTGCTTCAGCGACTTCCGACCTCCACCAAGGGACTGCCTTTCACCAGGGACACCCTAAAGAGTGAGGGAACATGCTTTCTGCCACAGAAACGATTGTTGTAGTCACCTGATCAACCATCTCATCGATGTTACCGTGTGGGGGAGAGTCAACGGTGACAGCAGAGGTGAAAGTTTCCCAGTCCGCCTAGTTTAACGCCCATCTGGGCAGGCGTCCATGAGCCTGAAGCCAGGGCAGTTTCAGGAAGAGGGGGAAGTGGTCACTGTCACACAGGTCATCACGTGCTCTCCAGTGGACAGATGGGAGAAGTCCTGGGCTGCAAAGTGATAAATCAATAGCTGAGTAACTGTCATGAGCCACACTGAAGTGTGTGGTGGCCCCAGTGTTTAAGAGGTTCAGGTTGAATTGCAACAGTAAAGTTTCAACATCTCTGCCTCGGCCAGTAAGCATGGTGCCACCCCACAAGGGGGCTATGAGCATTAAAATCTCTCCAAAGTAGGAAGGGTTTAGGGAGTTGAGCAATCAGTGCAGCCAATGCGTTCAGTGGTACTGCACCATCTGGAGGAAGATATATGTTGCAGACTTATTTCCTGTGTCATCCTTATCCTGACAGCCACAGCTTCAAGAGGGGTTTGAAGGGGCACTGTTTCACAACAGACTAAGTTTAGGACATAAACGCGAACTCCACCTGACACTCAGTCGCTTCAGTTCCTGTAATATCCCTTAGGGCAGGGCAGGGGTCCGCAGTGCAGGGAACCAAGTTTCCTGGAGGGTAATGCAGAAAGCATGTGTAAAGCTTAACAGTTGGCGTAACTCAGCCAGGCGGTGGAAAAAACTGCCACAATTCCACTGGCAGATGACGTCATCATGAGACTGGGAAAGCATGGAACATTCAATGATGCAGTTTACACCTCAGGGACACCTGCTGCCACTGACTTATTGCCTCAGCAGTCTATATCAATTGTGTCTGAGGGTCCAGCGAGATCTAGGTCCCCACCGGATGCCAGAATTTCCACCTCACCCTCAGATGCAGAGCTTGTAGATAGCAGTGTTGTGTGACACCACAATTTTCTTGTTCTTGGGGGGGTCTCCTTTTTTGATTTCTCATGCTGTTCCTTGGGTTTCTCTAGCTAGGAGGACTTTTTTGATTCAGTCTCCGGGACTGAGGAGGATCGTGAAGCCCTATGACCAGCAACCTGTTTCAGCTTCAGCCACCGGCAGGTGTCCGCTTTGGCACTGGTAAGAACCTGGGAAGGGAGTGACCCAAGGGACCCCTTCCTAGTGAAAGGAGCTAAAGAAGACTTACGCTTCTCCGGCTTAGAAGTGGGGACTGATGTCCCCGATGATTGCGGGAGTGCTGCTCCCAAAGTAGGTGGTGCGCGAGCAACAGGGAGCGAAGTGACCCCCACCATCAAGGGGGCAGGTGTAGCCTTACGGCTCTGAGAGCTGACTGGAATTGGTGCAACGGATGGAGCTGTAACAGTTGTTATAGCGGCGGTGCAATATGATGTCATGCACACAGGATGGAGCCTTTCAAACTTCCTTTTAGCCTCAGTGTAGGTCAGTCAATCCAGCGTCTTGCATTCCATTATCTTCCTTTCCTTCCGCAGAATCCTACAGTCCAGCGAGCAAGGGGAATAGTGCTCTCCGCAGTTGACACAGATGGGAGGCGGGGCACATGGAGTATTGGGAAGGGATGGACAACCACAATCTCGACATATGAGGCTGGCAGTACAACAGGAAGACATATGGCTGAACTTCCAGCACTTAAAGCACAGCATCGGAGGAGGGATATATGGCTTGACATCACAGCGGTAGACCATCACCTTCACCTTCTCAGGTAGTGTCACCCTCAAAAGCCAAGATGAAGGCACCGGTGGCAACCTGATTATCCCTCAGACCATGGTGGACTTGCCACACAAATGAACACCTCGTTGCTCTAAGTTGGCGTGCAGCTCGCCATCGGACTGTAAAAGAATATTCCTGTGGAAGATAATACCCTGGACCATATTTAAGCTCTTACGGGGCGTCATAGTAACAGAAACATCCCCCAGCTTGTCACAAGCAAGTAATGTCTGTGACTGGGCAGAGGAGGCTGTTTTTATCAAGACTGACCCAGACCACATTTTCGACAAGCCCTCCACCTCCCTAAACTTGTCCTCTAAATGCTCTACAAAAAACTGAGGCTTCATGGACACAAAGGATTCCCCATTAGCTCGTGTACATACTAGGTACTGGGGAGAACAAGATTCGCTGCCATCCTTATCCTGGCATTCCTCCCATGGTGTGGCCAGGGAGGGGAACGATTTGGGGTCGTACTTCTGTGTGTTGAATTGAGCCTGTGAATGCTTAGAGACTGCTGGTGGTTAACCCCCAGCAAGAGATGATGTACTATGCTTCATCGCTTGTCATCCGCCCTGATGCCACCCACTCTGACCAGGGGGCCTCCCCACGGGCGCCACCCAGCCGCAGTGAAGGCCACCTTGCAGGATGACCTTTGCCGCGAGTCCCGATGCCCCAGCGGGATGGTCATCTACCCCTTGGCATATGTGGGGAGTTAACGGTGCAGGCATCAGCAGAGCGATCCCTGTGTGGTCAGGGGGCTACAACCAACAGAGTACACGGCAGCTCCACCACAACAGGCTGGCTACCGTGTTGGATATGAGGTGCAATGAAGTCCACGGTCATCGTCGGCGCAGAAAGTGACACTGCATTGTGCACAGTGGAAAACACACCCAGGAAGGTGTCCTCGCCCGAGAGATGGAGAATGAGTGGGACAGCAATGCGACAACGAAAAAGTGAGCTTAAGATCCCGATGCACAATGGACACGATGCACCATGTAAAGCGCCCTTCCCCAATTGGCTCGCTCTTCAGGAAAATTTTGAAGAATTGAGGTCAAATCCTACAGGGGACCAACACATAAAGGACGAAACATGTGAGACTCCTTATAGTCACCTCTTATGACAGGCAGGAATATCCCAGGCCTATCCTAATTCCCGGACCCGCAGGGGGAGGAATTTCAATGTCTAACAGGACTGCAGACATGTACCTACAAACAAACAAATTAAGGAACTTTATTTTTTCAAGGTTATAATTAATCCATGGTAGTCTCAACTGTGGGAAACACATGGACTAATTTGTTTTAAGTTAATGGTGAAGCTCAGCAGTGTTACTAAGCTGTAGCTGGAAGCAGTTCAAGTTGTCACAGATATCTGTACTTCCTCATCTTAGTGTAATATAAATAGTTGTAAAAAATTTAACTGAAGCTGAGGACCTCACCACCTGAATGGCTTCTGCTGTGTGCTATCAATCAGAAACATTATTAATGCATTTCTTGGAAGATCCAAGTGACTAGCCCAAAAAACAGACGGAAATAATCCTAAGAACGTATCTGTTAAGGATTGGTTGAGTAGACATTTGTATGTCTATAATAGGGTGTGTCAAATATGACACTACCTGGGGCACATAATTATATACAGGGTGAGTCAGGAGGAAAGGTACAAGCTTTGATGTGTGATAGTATTTGTGTTTCTGAACAAAATACATAAGCTGGGCATATGCCCTTTTCCGAATGGTTTCCGAGATATAACACATTTAATGTACATTGTGTTTTATTTTCTGTATTTTCAAACATAGTCACTGTTTACAATGTAACACAGTAATGAAGAGAAGTTGAGTCGTACAATTTGATACGGACATCTTTGGTCTAGTAAATCGAGAAACTACCTCTAATTGGCCTACAAAATCTACCTAAGTTACAGTGCACGTGCGTTGTGCACGAGTTTGAATATTCTTGCGCTCTTTTCGCAAAAACTATTAGTCCTAGAGAAAAAATGAAAAGTTCCTTTTTTGTAGGAAGTCTGACATAGTTTAATTTTGTGCTGTGACACATTATCACTGGAGGGAGTGGTTTTTGAGTCACTCGAGAGAAAATGTACACAAGTAATATTAAATGTGTTCTATCTCAAAAACCATTCAGAATAAGGCATATATCTGTATAGAGTTTTTTGTTCAGAATTGCTAATACTGTCACCCCTCAAAGCATGCACCTTTCCTCCCCACTAACCTTGTATGAGCGGACTTCAAAAAATAAGTTACACATTATTATGGCAGGCTAAGTAACTTTTATTGAACACTGCATGACACTTCAATGTGACACAGATATATCACTCTATTTTTCAACATGGTCACCAAGTCTCTGAAAACAATGGCCAGAACATCCTACCAACTATTCAGTTCCCACATGATACAAAACCCATACTTGGTCATGAAGCCATTCAAGAACTGTTGTGTGAATGCCTCATTGTTGGAAAATCTCTGCCCCTCAGAGGCTCTCTCAGCTTTCCAAGAAGATGGAAATCGCACGGTGAGAGATCTGGACTTTCTGATCAGCATCACACGTCTGTGCGTCCTTGGTCAAACTGTTGGCACCATTTCACTACAGCTGGACATGACGTTGCATTTGGTCCACATACTGCCAGAATTTAATGGTGAATCTGTGTGCATTTTAGGCATTCTGCATCCAAGAATCGTACTGTCTGTGTACTTCAACTTTGGAGACTGTTTCCATTTGCCACATCATTTCGCCCCTATGCCGTGATGCACGTGTTATCTTTATCACAGCATAACTGTGCCTGCAGGAAATCCAGAATATATGTACTACCTTCTGACAATGCACCACACTTGTTGCACAATGGTCTCAGCATGGAATGACATGTGTACCACACTTTCTGAAGTCTCTCTCTCTCTCTCTCTCTCTCTCTCTCTCTCTCTCTCTCCCTCTCCCTCCCCCCTCTTTTCAGATCACTAACTTTCCCACAAGTTCCATGATATTTCCCTTACTCAAAGAAATTCCAGTCCTTTCCACACACTATGTTAACTGACAAAGAATTATGCTCTTCTTTTAAGAGATGGACAAAAATTAGCTAACAATATATTCACAGTGGGCTCATTCTCTTACTTATTATAATGTGATCTTCTATTCAAGTACATCTCAGCTTATACACTACACTTTTATCCAACAGTTCAGCTAACAATTCCTTGCCAGAACTATCAGTTTATATGCCGTCTGCTGAAAATCTTGATTACTGTTTCCCTCATTTCCAATTTATTTTAATGATCTTTCTCCATGAAACTCTTACTTCAGTTATACAGGTCCTCAGAAATATGAGTATTAAAAATTCTGTCCATGTGGTATCCTGTTCCCAACATACCGGCCAAGTGTGACAGAACAACAAACAAAAATTTGGTAGGCCAATGCTGCTTCTGAATGTCTGAACAGATATTAAGTTCATCTAGGTGAGTTGGAATTGCAGAAAAACATACAACCTGCTCTATATGCTTTTTGATAATTCTTAATAGTTATTTTATCTTACAGGATAAACTATCAATATGTTGTGCCTCTAGATTATGTAAACAATAATTCCACATTGTGATATAATCATATGTTAAACAAACAGCTGAGAAGTTCACAACTGAACAACGTCAATGGACTGTTTTATTGTGACATAGTACTTCATTAGCTGAATATGAAATTATTACTTCATGTGGTGATCAAAATGCCAAACTGAAACATACATCAACAACAAACAAAAGAAATCAGTACACTGAAACAGGATTGTCTTTGACAGAAGCAACAAACATCAATTTAAACAAGAAACAAGTCCACCTTCAACCGGCAATAAAATTTACTGATCATCAAAACTGTAGTGATGTATCCAACCACTCTTACATATGTATTAACAGTACTCGAGATCAATACAGTAGTTATTCAGAAACAAGGTTAATCTGCTGGTAAACTACCAGGTATTAAATGTAGCAGAAGACAATCATAACAGTCTCTGTACTAATGATTCTTATATTTGTGTGAATTTACTCACCAGCTTTGATCCCAATAATGAGTATAATTTTACAATGACTTGTTGAACACAATATGAAAAGTTCTACCCAAAATATACAAGCGAACATCAGATTCATTTTACTGGCCAAGTAAGATTATGCACAACAGAGGGGAAAAAAAGAATAAGAGCTGCTGTTACAACTGACTCTTCAATAATTTTCTTTGATGTTTCAAAACAATAAGCCATTGAAAGGCAGTTGATTCTGTTCTATTTTCACAGCACAAAATAGCATCCTACAGAAAAGCATTTTAGTCTGTCAGCCATGCTATTGATCAACCATCGAAAAGAAGCATATAAACTAGGATTCACTGTAACTACCACATTAACGCGTCTAAAACCATGAATATCATCCAGACAACAAGAATTAGCTCAGCTGGAAAAAGTTCTGGACAGAATTTAACTGAGGGTACCATCCAAGCATTCTCCTGAAGTTACTTACAGACAATACACAAAACCTTAATAAAAAAAGCCAATTGGAAACTGAATGCAACTTCTAGTAAAACCCAGACCAATGACATTGGCACTTCGAACTACCACATCAATACCACCTTAACTTTCCCGAATGACTGCCCTCTATAGCACGCTGCAAGAAGACTAAAACAAAATGTCACTGATCATTGGTAAAGTGAAGTATTACGCAGTAAATCATTTTTGGCAGCAGCAGAAATGTTGCAGTTTTGTCAGGCCATTGAAGATGACTCCTTTAGCTGTCTCCACTGGTCAGACATAGATGCAACATTTCCACTGCTGCCAAACATGAATTACTGTACTGCCATTTTGTTTTGATTCTCTAGTGATGTGCTAGAGTGCAGGAACTTCCATTTGTACCAGAACTGCACACACGTTATTGCAAACAAACAAGAACTTAATATTGTAACCATTCTTTCGTGGTAATAATTATAACTAAAATGACTAGACCCCATATATATCTGTGCCACGTTGGGAATTTTCCATAACAACATTTCATTAATTTATGATATAAATTAATCTATGCTGAACAGTGTAAATTCTTTACTGTCTAGATGCTATTATCCACCAGTGAGCAACCATGGAAAGTGTGCTGTTTATTTTCACATAGGCTTACAGAGCCTCTGGAAGTTATGATTTTAAGTTATTTGTAGAAAACTGTTAGACCATTCTCCTATTCAACACTGTTGGCCACATCTCATATCAAAATTACTTACATTGTAGGGGCAGAAACAAAAATATGTAGCATTCTGCAACAGAATGACGTACTTTCCACAACATTTAATACATGCAACAGATTCTGCAAGTGAATGACACTATAATGTTTTAGTAAATTTATTCTCTATGATAATTACAAGTCAAAAGGAATGAGATTTTCACTCTGCAGCAGAGTGTGCGCTGATATGAAACTTCCTGGCAGATTAAAACTGTGTGCCCGACCGAGTCTCGAACTCGGGACCTTAGCCTTTCGCGGGAAAGTGCTCTACCATCTGAGCTATTGAAACACGACTCACGCCCAGTACTCACAGCTTTACTTCTGCCAGTATCTCGTCTCCCACCTTCCAAACTTACAGAAGCTCTCCTGCGAACCCTGCAGAACTAGCACTCCTGAAAGAAAGGATACTGCGGAGACATGGCTTAGCCACAGCCTGGTGGATGTTTCCAGAATGAGATTTCCACTCTGCAGCGGAGTGTGCACTGATATGAAACTTCCTGGCAGATTAAAACTGTGTGCCCGACTGAGACTCGAACTCGGGACCTTTGCCTTTCGCGGGCAAGTGCTCTACCATCTGAGCTACCGAAGCACGACTCACGCCCGGTACTCACAGCTTTACTTCTGCCAGTATCTCGTCTCCTACCTTCCAAACTTTTGGAAGGTAGCAGACGAGATACTGGCAGAAGTACAGCTGTGAGTACCGGGCGTGAGTCGTGCTTCAGTATCTCAGATGGTAGAGCACTTGCCCGCGAAAGGCAAAGGTCCCGAGTTCAAGTCTCAGTCGGGCACACAGTTTTAATCTGCCAGGAAGTTTCAAGTCAAAAGGAGTTTCTCCATTCCTTTATAAAAAAGAAATGGCATTTAATTAACTGATCTGCCAATTCATTTTTCTTTTATCATTGGAAAACGTTTTACTTTCCCTAATGGATATATGTGGAAAAGAGGGAAGTCCACACTGTATGGTGGAGATAAATGCAGGGGCAATGCCATATATACTTTGCCTGACAAAAAAAGTGATGCAGCCAGAAGACATGGTCAGATGTCACAGTAACTTTGTACATATACATACCATCGGTGACTGTGTAAATAATTAGAGTTACAATCCTCTGTGACAGGTAAATGGCCACCAGAGTGATTAGTGTTGTTCATATTTACTGTTGTTCCCAGGCCTGGCAGGGTATATAAGGGGTGTGAACAGCATCAGATCACTGTGCACGGCATGAAGATGTAACATGCTCATGTGAGACAGTGTTGTCTGCTCCTGACAGTGTTTGAAAAGGTCCTCATTGTGGGTCTCCATTTGGTCAACTGATCAAATTCTGCAATATCCAGATTTGTACTGCATTCAGATGTGACACTGGCCCAATGTTGGAATGAATAGTAACATGAGGACACAGATACTCTTAGTCTAGGTTCCAGTCAACCATGTCTGACCACCACAAAGGATGCTTGCTGTGCTGTTCACCAGGCACACATCAGTCCTTGCGAGCTAATACCAAGTCACAGAAACCCTGCACCGTTCTGTGTTGTGCCACACCATTGTTCAGAGACTAGCGGTATCCGGACTAGAGAATTATTGTACCATCCATATGCTACCATTAACACCACAACAAATAGGGCTGCATATGGAGTGGCATCACAACCAGGAAACATGGACTGTCAATGAACAGAGTCACATTATGTTCGGCAATGAATCCCAGTTCTGGCAGCAATCCTTGGGAGAGGTCCCATTCTCCCAATGTTTTGGAGAGGCTCAACTGTTTACTCCCAGCATCATGGTGTGTGGAGCCATCAAGTATGGCTTCCAGTCACTGCTGGTACTGATCAAGTGAATTCAGACAGCACAACAGTACGTCCTGCATCCTCACATGTTACCTCTCATGTGATAGTATCATGTTGCCAATTTTCAATAGGACAATACTCATCCACACAAGGCACATGTATCTACAAACTGTCTGTGTGATGCTGACATACTCCCGTGGCCAGTAGGACCCCCACATCCATCCCCGATAGAACACATGTCGGACCAGCTCGGATGTGAAGTCTGTCCCACTGCCTGTATCCGGCATATCAAGAGTCAGTTACAATAGTTGCAGGCCAATATGCATCATGAAAGGGCAAAACAGCCTTATGAAACCCTTCCCAACTGTATCAATGCAAGCATCCAGGCCAGAGAGGATGCAACATTGCACTAATAAGTAGGCTCATACTGCCAATTTTAGAATACTGACTCAATTTTAGAATCACTGATAAGTAGGCTCATACTGCCAATTTTAGAATACTGACTCAATTTTAGAATCACTGCAAGAACATCACATACTCTCTCAACCCATGAATTTTTGTTTTGTTTCCTCCTCTCCTTCTGGGTGCTTCACCTTTTTGTCAGGCAGTGTATCTCTCACAATTTTTAACTGGCAATGGCTACAACTGCACTATTTTAATAAACTGCTGTTAGTGTAAAAATACAAGAACTGTTTCCACGTGCTATAATGAAACACATTTGGTCCGGGGGTAGTTTTAAGATAGGTAACCAATGCAGCATGTAGGAGGGCTGATTATAGTTATCAACCTTTGCAGAGTCAATATCAAGAAAGCAGCATGGACACCTCAATGACTTTGTGATGCTGTCTTGCTGCTCAAACAGTGCCAGCTGGCTGCACAGTGTCCAGATTGTCTTACGGACAAAACATTTTGGCAGTCTGATTTTGGGTACCACTCTTTCAGGAAGAGCAGGCAGATTTGGAAGTGGTGACTGGACTGTTGGTCCCTCATCACTTTCCCACTAAACAGTATCTGCATGGGCTGGAGAGCACAAGATGAGGTCAGCCACATAGAACCCTGATGCTGTGCTGAAATGAATTATTCCCCATGTTGAAAAGAGGTGTCTTCTGACAGAAACAGGATCTTAACCAATCAACTCTTACATATGCTGGCACAGCCCCACAGCACTTAATGTGCAGTGAAATCTCTTAAAATGACAAATCAGTCAAGCAGTCAGTTCACAAGCTCACTGAAAGCCCCACTGTCAACATGTTCACTTGAAGGTACATATGGTGTGCATACTGAAATTCAAGGTTCTGCAGCTACATCTCGAGTGTTGTAGTTGAGGCAATATGAAATGAGAGGTAGATTTCACTAATGATAACAGTATCTTCACCTTTCCACTATTCTCAACTAGGATTATCAGGTTTGTAGTCTTGCTTCTTAGGTGTGTAGGTAGGTTTAAAGTGAGAGACTTGGAGACATGTACACAGGGGCTTTTCTTGTACTAAAAACTTCAATTATTCCTTATGAATCCTGCAGTCATTTCTATTCCACTGTATGATAGGAGAACTGCGAAGGACTAAAGATTAGTATAACTGTATGATTCACCCTTTATTACTTTGGAGTCAAGTAGTGAATTATCCACACTGCGTGTGATGGGTCTCCTGGAAATGGTGGTGTGTTAGTCTCTTTCCTTTCATTTCACTTGTTCTTTTTCTTCTGTTGCCATTGCAAAAGACAACAAATTTGGTGCCCCCTACTGAACACACAGACTTTACAGATTTCTTATTTTGCAAAACATTTTACCTTCACGGAAACATCAGGCTTTGGCTCTGTCAGCAATGAGTGGTTAGCCTCTTTCCACACATGTAGTAATTAATACAAATGAGACTTGTTCTCGCTAATTATTGGGTCTGTGTTGAAGCAGTAACGTCAATCTATGATTTTTTTCAGTGTGTGGCAAAAGTTGTTTTAGAAGCATGGGCTGTGGTGCTATAAATTGCTTCCTCACTTTGGCACGAGATCCGAGAACTATCTCCATGAGTTCACAGATTTTTTTGTCATGTATAAAGACTGCATATTGTTCGATAAAAGCTTGACAGTCATCAAAATAGTGAAAACATTTCCCTGGAAACATACACACAGCACCGCTATCATAGGCTGGCATGTCATATCTCTCCAATTTTGCTCACCCATAATATCTCAAACTTTTGGCACCTGGAACATGTCACTGAATTGCAGATTGACAGTACCTTGAGATATAGAAACTCTACCTCAATGTATTATTTGGGTAACAATGGACAATTGGATATCTGGATACAGATAATAGTTTTCTTTAAGTTCGCCATTACACTAACCATGAATGTTTCCACATGAGTGACTCCATTCTCCTTCCACTCTTTCTGGTATATTTATGCTCATATCCATAATACTGGGTGGTTATAACTAAACTTTCCCTATTTAACATGTTATAGCACAGAAACTAATTACCGTACAAGTACTAGACTTCGTAGCATTAATGTCCAGAGTATGGGGCGCATGATTTCAATGCGTCATAGCGCCACTGTCCCATTCCAACTATGGCCACCAGGTGCCGTCATCAATCATCGTGATTTGTAGTCTCACACACCTGATCAGTCGTTGTGCACTTGCTGTGTGTCAACATGAGCTTGGACAAAACGAGCAGGACATTATTGGTGAAGCTCTGTTATCAAAACAACAGTAAAGCTGTAGCTGCACTTTGAGAACATCACTGGCTGAAAGAATTATGGAAGGGTTCTCTTTCTCCACCTGCTGTGCGGAACATGATGAAGTAGTTCGAATCAACTGGAGAACTGAGCCTCACTGCGGAAAGAGGCCGACAACCGGTTGCACCAGAGGTGATTGATAAAATAGCTGTTGCTATGGCAGACAATGCTACACACAATTCCCAATCATCCGGCAGTGCGCGTGCTGTGTCACGACAGTTAAACATCCTGTGGTCCACTGTACGGAAGATGCTTCAAACCATTCACAAATGGTATCCATACATGATCCATATCGTACAGTATCTTGCACTACAGGACGCACGACGTGTTGACTTTGCACCCCACTTTCTCGCAGGGATTGAAACTGATGAGGGCTGGCCCTGGACCATCCTATGGACAAACAAAGCTCATTTTTTTCTGACGGGTGAGGTGAACGCAGAGAACCGCTGAGTGTAGGGATCTTCACCTCCAGTCACTGTGCATGAAGTTTCTCTGTATGGTAAACATGTCACTGTATGGTATGGCTTCACGACTACATTCATCATTGGCCCATTCTTTTTTGAACAGGTTGGTGCTCAAGGACTAAAGAAGTGCAGTGTGGCTGGCCAGCATTACTGCAATACGGTTCACCAGCATGTCATACTCACCCTACAGGAGAGAGAGACATTGCACTCAACAGTTTTTGTGCAAGATGGGGCAGCACCGCACATCTCTCATGAAGTTCACCTGCTTCACCGAAACACATTTGGAAACTATCAAATTATCAGCAAATTGTTTCCAGATGCTTGGCCAGCATGATCACCTGATCTCACTCCCTGTGATTCTTGGTTGTGGGGCTACCTGAAGAACAGGTTTACCAGGGGAACATTCACGCACGTGCTGATCTGAAGCGCAGCATATCAAGAGAGGTAGCCAGCATACCTACAGACATGCTTCATTCTGTTGTGCAGAATGCAATCCTGCACTTTCAGACTCTTCTGGGCACTGATGAGGGTCATATTGAGCCCCTTTTGTAGCAGTAATGGTACTGGTATTTAAGAGTGTGATGTACCGTAGAAGCACATTAAAAGTGTTTTGGTTGAACTGAGCCTGCATTATTTCTCTTCCCCATGTCCTTGACATTAATATTACCAAGTTTGGTCCTCATATGGTAATTAGTTTCCTTGTTATAATGTGTTAAATAGGGGAATTTTAATTATAACCACCCGGTACATCTATAAACTGGCACCTTACGTATAATTTAGAGTATTGTGTAGTTATGCTGCCACTGGATATTTGCAAAGTGTTTTACTTTGGTTTGTAAACTTGACGTATGTAGAAGTTTCCACATTGTGAGTATCACTACAGAGATGTTTCAGTGATCTGAGAGTCTTGATCCATCTCCGTAAGCCCTTGGAAATACTTATGAGAAAACTCATTACTTAAATAAAATATTTTTGCAGAACTTAAGTACAGGGAACAGTGTCGGCTTGCAAATATACATTCTAACTGGTCACAGATTTTTAGATTCAGAAAAATTTCAGAGTGTGAAATTAATAGCATCTGCTGTATAACAGTTATGCTTCTCAACAAGTTTATGCAACGATAGCTACTGAGGGTCTATACAAGGGCGATATACTTGACGACAATATTATGGAAATGGAAGAGGATGTAGATGAAGATAAATGGGAGATACGATACTGCGTGGAGAGTTTGACAGAGTACTGAAAGACCTGAATCGAAACAAGGCCCCGGATTAGACAACATTCCATTAGAACTACTGACAGCCTTGGGATAGCCAGTCCTGACAAAACTTTACCATCTGGAGAGCAAGATGTATGAGACAGGCGAAATACCCTCAGACTTCAAGAAGAATATAATAATTCCAATCCCAAAGAAAGCAGGTGCTGACAGATGTGAAAATTACTGAACAATCAGTTTAATAAGTCACGGATGCAAAATACTAACACGAATTCTTTACAGATGAATGGAAAAACTGGGAGAAGCCGACCTCAGGGAAGATCGGTTTGGATTCCGTAGAAATGTTGGAACACGTGAGGCAATACTGACCCTACGACTTATCTGAGAAGCTAGATTAAGGAAAGACAAATCTACATTTCCAGCATTTGTAGACTTACAGAAAGCTTTTGACAATGTTGACTGGAATACTCTCTTTCAAATTCTGAAGGTGGCAGGGGTAAAATACAGGGAGCGAAAGGCTATTTACAATTTGTACAGAAACCAGATGGCAGGTATAAGAGTCGAGGGGCATGAAAGAGAAGCAGTGGTTGGGAAGGGAGTGAGACAGGGTTGTAGCCTATCCCCAACGTTATTCAATCTGTACATTGAGCAAGCAGTAAAGGAAACAAAAGAAAAATTCGGAGTAGGTATTAAAATCCATGGAGAAGAAATAAAAACTTTGAGGTTCGCCGATGACATTGTAATTCTGTCAGAGACAGCAAAGGACTTGGAAGAGCAGTTGAACAGAATGGATAGTGTGTTGAAAGGAGGATATAAGATGAACATCAACAAAAGCAAAATGAGGACAATTGAATGTACTCAAATTAATTCGGGTGATGTTGAGAGAATTAGATTAGGAAATGAGACACTTAAAGCAGTAAAGAAGTTTTGCTACTTGGGGAGCAAAATAACTGATTATGGTCGAAGTAGAGAGGATACAAAATGTAGACTGGCAATGGCAAGGAAAGCGTTTCTGAAGAAGAGAAATTTGTTAACATCGAGTATAGATTTAAGTGTCAGGAAATCGTTTCTGAAAGTATTTGTATGGAGTGTAGCAATTTATGGAAGTGAAACATGGACGATAACTAGTTTGGACAAGAAGAGAATAGAAGCTTTCAAAATTTGGTGCTACAGAAGAACGCTGAAGATTAGATGGGTAGATCATATAACTAATGAGGAGGTATTGAATAGGATTGGGAAGAAGAGAAGTTTGTGGCACAACTTGACTAGAAGATGGGATTGGTTGGTAGGACATATTCTGAGGCATCAAGGGATCACAAATTTAGTATTGGAGGGCAGCGTGGAGGGTAAAAATCGTAGAGGGAGACCAAGAGATGAATACACTAAACAAATACAGAAGGATGTACGTTGCAGTAGGTACTGGGAGATGATGAAGCTTGCACAGGATAGAGTACCATTGAGAGCTGCATCAAACCAGTCTCAGGACTGAAGACCACAACAAGAACAACAGCTACTGACAACAACAACAACAACAACAATTAAAAGAAATGTGTGTTTTGTGGAATTTTGTGCATAATTAAGTACAGTTTAGGGCAATAATGAAATAAAGTGTAAGCTTTCGTAACTCTCCATTTCGCATTTTTTTTGTGTAAGTGGGAGTTTTTGTGCTTTTCTATTTTTCCAGTGGAATGTACAAGATCTCTAACAGATGTATTAGTTCACAAATTTACTTCCAGGCTGAAAATCAGACATTCTTACATTGTACCCACACAATAACTAGTGCTAACTGTACACTTCCTTGTTAAATGTTCGCTTGTAGTCATGCTTATTTGACTTCGTCACTCTCTCAATCAAAGGATCTGTTATTTTTTCAGTGCAATATGGTCCGCAGCTGCGATGAATGCGATGATGCCTTTAACTGCCAGTCTCTTTATTTCATATATGATTGTACAATTTTGCCCTTAGGCCATTTTCAAGTATCTAAAACAGAAGCATTATACATCGGATACGTTAGTGACACTTGTGACTTTGATTTAGGAACAAGTCATATCTGTAGATATACTAGGCGCATTATAGCTTACTTTATGGACAATTTTTTTGTAGTAAATTATGCAATGTATGTCATTGCTCCTATGACTCCTTGTGTCCTCGAAAGTAACATGCTCCTAAAACAGTGTAGAACCTCTCTAATTTATTTTATGAGCATAACATGATGACACAGCAACACCATACATGGCATAATTTTCTACTAAAAAATCAGTAAAGTAAGTTATATAATGTGCTTAGTATATCTACAGATATGACTTGTTCCTAAATCAAAATCACAAGTGTCACTATGTATCCAATGAATAATGCTTCCATTTTAGATACCTGAAAATAGCCTAAGGCTGAAATTGTTCAATCGTATATGAAATAAAGAGAATGGCTGTTGAAGGCATCACAAAAACATTCAAAGGATATGTTCTCAGAGGCCATAGTTCCCTTGCAGCTAACTTTTCCTAGTAATTTACTTTTCTGTTCCCAGAATGAGATTTTCACTCTATAGCGATTTACGCTAACATGAAACTTGCTGGCACGTTGAAGCTGTGTGCCACACCCAGACTCAAGCTCAGGACCATTGCCCTTCACAGTCAAGTGCTCTACTGACTGAGATACCCACGCATGACTCATGAGCAGTCCTCACAGCTTTACTTTTCTGTTAGCATTTATAATAGATTCAACATAATCCATGTTTACACTGCACACGAAAGCCGATTCTTGCACAGTAAGCAACCAACTCCAAACACAAAGCACCATTTGTGGAAATGTTTAAACTCAAGTAGTGATGCCTACCAACATAGTCACTTGACTAGAATGAAAATGAGGTATGGAGATCCATAAGGACCTAAAGCACACTACTGTCAATTCCACATTTTAGTGAATATTAGATAAACCAGTGATACAGCTTTCAGTAAATTTTCATATATACAGTGTGGGCCTACAGCACAGATAAACCTGACTCACCATAAGATGAAAAGATTTCAGAAGCACGAATAAATGCTACAATCTCTCAATTGACGGTGATGTGTTTTAGGTCCTTAAGATTCTCACAAGGGAAACTCCCCTTCATACCCCACTCAGTTTTAGTGGTAAGAGGGCCCAGTGGACAGCCCATCAAAAACTGAACACAGATCAAGCATGAAAACAGGAAGAAGGTGTACTGAAATGTGAAAAAAAGCGAAGTAGAAAGAGTGAATGGTCCAAGCTCAAGAAATACTACATTGAGCACAGGCAAAGAGCCATGGTGTCATGGTTAAGTGGCTACACAGCAAACGAGTCCATGTTCAAAGCTCCATTGCGCCAATTTTTTTTTTTTCCTATCATTGATGTATCTGCTCATTGTTTTCAACTTTATGTCTGTGTCATGGTGTAATGACCGTTTGCAAAAGTGAGGTGTAAGGAAGAGATCTATAATGAAAGTCAATTCTGCACAACTACTCAATTAGCAGCCAAAAGTAAATGGCTTTCGAATGGGAACCATAAACATTCAATGCCAAGGTGATAAGTCAACCGAATCCTCCACCAGAAAATTTGTCTGGTGTGTCATACATGGCATTAGTGACAGTATATGTGTCACATGATAGGAATCTCTTACCAGCGCACCTAATTTGTATGCCTGGTAATTGAGTGGGATATGCCTCCTTGCCTGATTTAGGTGTTTGTATGTGACCACTCCCAAGGAAATGATGAAAACATAATAGTTTGTCACATAAGCCGCAACAAATGAATGCAATAGTTTCACAATCACACAGCTTTCCCTGTGATCCATCAAACCATATGTTTTAATGTTTTTGAAAATTTGTTCCATTTTGGAAGTTTTAACTCTTGTATTACTTTGTTGTAACACTGTTCACACCCATTTATTTGTTGTTTTCATTTCTGTGAGATGTCTATGTGGTTTCTCGCTTGCTCTCGCTATTCATCACATTTACTTGTGAAGTAATGTACTCTTACCACATGACTCATATTCCGTACCCACCAATGTATAGTACAACAATTGCTACAACTACAGGAAGAGAACAAACATTTCAGTGACTGGATGGACAGTTGACAATTTTATGAAAGAAATAAATACAAAAAATTGACACAAGGGAGTTTTGAACACTGCTCATTCACTTGGCAGTTCAACACCATGACCACTTATCCACAACGCAATAGCTGTGTAAGTATGCTCGATGTTCTACTTGTTAAGCTTGGTCTATTTGCTGTTTCTATTTTGCTATTTTTTCACAGTTCAGTAAACATTATTCCTGTTTTTATGCTTGATCTGTGTTCAGTTTTTGAAGGACTATCCACTGGACCATCTTACCACTAAATCTGAAGGGGGAGGGGGGGAGTTTCTCTTGTCAGCACCTCAAATGGATTAATGTATGATAAACTTCAAAACTTAATACACAACTCAATAAGAAACCCACAAAATAGTTTTACTGACACTACAGCTTTAACATATACTGACATCCAATCTAATTTTAATAAAGTAAATAAGTGTCAATTACCATATCTGAGGAGTGGGCTTTCATCTAGCAGGATTTATACTGAGCGAACAAGGGTAAAAGTCTGCTGCAGTGTACTACCACCTGGCAGCACTGACGGAAACATCTAGTTGAGTGGCAAGGGCTAGTGTGCACGTTGTTTATAAAATCTGTATGTATTTGGCCCATAAAGCAGTTATGCCACACAAGTTGCGCATGCACAAAAGCTCCTTAAAGTGTGCATAACTGTAGGTGTGCTCATGATCCTGATGCCAAGTTTCAGAGTCTAGAGGTTCAGTAGTGCGGTAGATTTAAGTGCTGTATCTTTCTGATTCCAGCATCTACGTCAAGATTAACAGCATTCAAAGAAAAATAGCAATAAATCCACAAGGTGCCGAAAGTTAGTGTTCACATGCTCTTGCGGTCTTACACAGCAGCTGCCACTGCAGGGAAGCTAAGACAAAAGGGCTGAATGAAAAATGTGAAGAAATCAAAAGAGAAATGACTGTCGGAAGGACTGACTCAGCATGTAGGAAAGTCAAAACAACATTTGGTGAAATTAAAAGCAAGGATGGTGACATTAAGAGTGCAATGGGAATTCCATTGTTAAATGCAGAGGAGAGAGCGGGTGGGTGGAAAGAGTACACTGAAGGTCTCTACGTGGGAGAAGATTTGTCTGATGTGTTGGAAGAGGAAACAGGAGTCAATTTCGAAGAGATAAGGGATCCAGTATTAGAATCACAATTTAAGAGAGCTTTGGATGACTTAAGGTTGAATAAGGCAGAAGATATTGATAACATTCCATCAAAATTTCAAACATTATTGGGGGAAGTGGCAACAAACAGACTATTCACACTGGTGCGTAGAATGTATGAGTCAGCAACATACCATCTGACTTTTGGAAAAATATCATCCACACAATTCCAAAGACTGCAAGAGCTGATAAGTGCAAGAATTATTACACAATCAGCTTAACAGCTTATGCATCCAAGTTGCTGACAAGAATAATACACAGAAGAATGGAAAGAAATTGAGGATGTATTGCGTGATGATCAGTTTGGCTTTAAGAGAGGTAATGGTACCAGAGAGGCAATTCTGACATTGCAGTTGATAACAGAAGCAAGATGAAACAAAAATCAAGATACGCTCATAGGGTTTGTAAGAACAAAGTGCTCGGATTAAAAAGGATGTAAGACAGGAAGGTAGTCTTTCACCCCTACTGTTCAATTTGTATATCAAAGAAGCAATGCTGGAAATAAGAGAAAGGTTCAGGAGTGGAATTAAAATTCAAGGTGAAAGGATATCAATGATACAATTTGCTGATGACATTGCTATCCTGAGTGAAAGTGTAGAAGAATGACATGATCTGCTGAATGGAATGAACAGTCTAATGAGTACAGAATATGAACTGAGAATAAATTGAAGAAAGACGAAAGTTATGAGAATTAGCAGAAATGAGAACAGCATGAAACTTAACATCAGGATTGATGGTCACTAAGTAGATGAAGTTGAGGAATTCTGCTACCTAGGCAGTAAAATAACCCATGAGGAACAGAGCAATGAGGACATCAAAAGCAGACTAGCACTGGTGAAAAGGGCGTCCCTGGCCAAGAGAAGTCTACTAGTAAGAAACATAGGCCTTAATTTGAGGAAGAACTTTCTGAGAATGTATGTTTGGAGCACAGCATCGCATGGTAGTGGAACATGGACTGTGGGAAAACCAGAACAGAAGAAAATTGAAGCATTTGAGATGTGGTGCTACAGACAAATGTTGAAAATTAGGTGGACTGATAAGGTAAGGGATGATGAGGTTCTGCTCAGAATCGGAGAGGAAAGGAATATGTGGAAAACACTGACAAGAAGAAGGGCCAGGATTATAGGACATCTGTTAAGACATCAGGGAATGACTTCCATGGTACTAGAGGTAGCTGTAGAAGGCAAAAACTTGAGAAGAAGACAGAGATTGGAATACATCCAGCAAATAATTGAGGGCATAGGTTGCAAGTGCTACTCTGAGATGAAGTGGCCGGCACAGGAGAGGAATTTGTGGCGGGCCATATCAGACCAGTCAGAAGACTGATGACTAAAATAAAAGTGTCCTGTTACTATATCCCACTCCTTATTTAGCAGGCACTTGCTCTGGACTAAAATCCCTGGTGCTTGTAATGCTTGTTGCAATTCATTACAGTCCAATGACTCATCCAAACAATCGGGAGTTTTTAAACATTAATCAATGAGTTCCATTTGAGTGCGAAAAAAGCAAGGGAAGTACTTAGTGCACCTAGGCAGGGTTAAGCATGCCTAGGAGACACACAGCATTCCACCATTGTGCCTCACAGTGGTTACTTAAGTATACCCAGAGCTTACAGTTATGAAGGACTTGATGATGCTCACCAGTCCCTAGCTCAGGGATCAACCTAGAACTCAGCCAATGAAGACTGAGCACTATGTAACACTTGACATTTTGCAAGACCCAGGAGGTAAGTGTCACTTATCAAATGTCACAGAGGTGAGAAGCATTACTCCCTTCACTAAAATTACAACAATGCTATATACAGGGATGATCTACCATTCAAAAGAAACATAAAAGTGTAGATGAACAACAAATTACATAAGATACCCAAGTGACAGATTTTTCTGAGTCCTCAATCTTTTGACTGGTTTGATGCAGCCCGCCTTCAATTCCTCTCCTGTGTCAACTTCTTCATCTGAGAGTAACTCATGCAATCTGTGTCCTCAATTATTTGGTGGATGTATTCCAATCTCTGTTTTCCACTACAGTTTTTACCTTATACAGCTCCCTCTGGTACCATGGAAGTTATTCTGTGATGTCTTAACAGATCTCTTAGCATCCAGTTTCTTCTTCTTGTCAATGTTTCCAATATATTCCATTCCTCACTGATTCTCCAGAGAACTTCCTCATCCCCTACAAGTACACCTAACTTTCAACATTCTTCTGTAGCACCACATCTCAAATGCGTCACTGCACTTCTTTTCTGGTTTCCCACAATCCATGTTTCACTACCATACAATGTTGTGCTCCAAATGTACAGCCTAAGAAATTTCTTCCTCAAATTAAGGCCTATGTTTGACAGTAGTTAACCTCTTTTGGCCAGGAATGCCCTTTTTGCCAGTGCTAGTCTGCTTTTTATGTCCTCCTTGCTCCATCCTTCATGGGTTATTTAAATGTCTAGATAGCAGAATTTCTCAACTTCATCTACCATGTGATAATCAAATCTGATGTTAAGTTTCATTTCTATTGCTTATCATCGCTTTCGTCTTTATTCGATTTACTCTCAACCCATATTCTGTACTCATTAGACTGTTCATTCCATTCGGCATATTCTGTAAATCTTCTTCACTTTCACTGAAGATAGCAATGTCATCAGTGAATATTACCATTGATATCCTTTCACCTTGAATTTTTATTCAACTCTGGAATCATATTTTATTTCCGTCACTGCTTCTTCGATATATAGACTGAGCAGTACACCCCTGTCTTACACCCTTTTTAATTCAAGCACTTCATTCTTGGTCTTCCACTCTTACTGTTCCCTCTTGGCTCTTGTACATATGTTACATTATCCATCTTTCCCTATAACTTATCCTATTTTTCCCAGAATTTCGAACATATTAAACCATTTTACATCAGTGAATGCATAAGACGACAAATTCTATGAATGTGTGGCTGGATATGAAGTAAATAAATCTATTTCAGTTTTTCACAAGAAAAATGTACTCAATGCCATCTAATTAGAATTTGCAGACAGCATACAAAGACAATGAACCACAAGTTGAAAGCCATAGGAAAATTATGTATTATCAACAAATATAGTGTCCTGGGACTCTTACCCTTCCTAAAGGGTTAAGGGTTCTCTATCTCCCACAATTCAGTTTTATGTTAATGAATGAGTCTGTACACACAAGATGTTTGCAGATGAAAAATGAAAGAAAGCAGTCATCAACCCAAATATTTATTTAAACACCAATGTGCTTAACAAAATGCTGAGCTATTGGAGACAGAATGCACTTACCTTCCAATAATGTGAGAACCAGCTCAGCTATCAGTTACAATGGAGAGTCATAGTTTAAAGTGTAGTGGCCAAACTATTATGTAACACTGTATTTTCCCTACCTTCAGTTTCGTAGTCCCCAACATTTGTCATTCACCAAGCCAGAAAGCTACAGAGAACTAAAGCATAAGCATATACGATGTATTCAGTTGATATCTGATGGTAATGAACTGCTGCTGTTGGCTCTCGGTTTGAATTAAAAATACATTGCTTTGTACTAACAAAAACACTTGAAAAAAGTGTAGCTCTAGTATTCACACCACCCAGATTCACTGAAAATTTCAGCCTCTGGAAATGAGTTCCTCTATGCCTGCAATACATATCACTTCTGTTTTCAGCTATATCATGAAGCATAGCCAGTTTAAAAATGAGCTACTCATGAAACAAATTCTGTATGGTTATATATCATGAAGCTCCCATGAATTTTGCTCACTGTCACATAGTAAAATGACTGGTTATGCATTACATGTGAGTGGATGCCAAACTATAAGACGTGAATGGTTAAACCTTACCCTGTATGGAAAAATTTGATGATGATGAGTAGTGTTTTAGGGCACACAACAACGAGGTTATCAGCGCCCGAAAAATTTGATGATGTCTGTCATGGGAACAGATTAAATACTATGTGTAGAAGCCATGCTTATATTCCCTAATTGTCCTTTACTCATGAGAAATTATCATTTCTTCTTTTATCATTATCAGAGAATGAACTTCCAACTACTAAGTCAAAGCTATTTCTTGTAAGGACATAAAAGTGTGGATTATTTTATCTAATTTAAGAATTATAAAGAAGACTACTTAGAAAATCAACATACACTGCCTGACAAAAAAAGTGAAGCACCCAGAAGACCTGGTCAGATGTCAAACTAATTTCAGACAGGTACAGATCATGGGCGGCATTGTGGGTCTCCATTTGGACAGCTGGTTGAATCAATCAATATATAGATTTGTGGGGCATTCAGAAAGTGACAGTGGCAGGATGATGGACTGCGTGGGCACATATTCATTTTTAAGTTTCTAGTTGACCACATCTGACTACCATATGGGAGGGTCACCATGTTGTGCACCAGGAACATCATCTGATACCATCAGATCTTCACACCTGCAGTTGCCATTCAAGAACAAGTAATGGGGTCACTGCAGCATTCAGTGTCATCCTGCACCGTTGGTTAAAGAGTAGCAGACTGACCTAGGGAATTACCATAACATTTGTAGGCTGTTGTTAACACCACAATACAAATGGCTGCATTTGAAGTCGTGCCATGACTGGGAAACATGGATTGTAGATGAATAGCACCACATTATGTTCTGTGATGAACTGCAGTACCCCAGATGAACATTGTCAGTGAGTATAAGAGCAAACCTAAGAAGAGGTCCCACTCTCCCAATGTTTTGGAAAGTCTCAGCATTGTGGCACAGATTATATGCCAAAAAGACAAATGAGACAAACAATTAAGGCCGGAAAGGAATACAGACAACATTGTGTGTTACTTGCTTTGTGGCCTTCACGTTCACCCTGGTTGCCACGTGCCACACCTCACAATGACCACGCAGTGCAAAGAGCACCAATTGTTCTCTGCTACAAGCTTCATATTTATTTTCAATGTGGTATTACAGCACGGTACTGAAAACAGAAAAGGGATAGCTAAGGATATAATTGCCCAGAAGCTGAAGAAAAATGAACTTATATTTTGCAGTTTGAGACCATTTATTGTTTGTGATATGGAAAGTCATATGGAACGTATATATTTTGAAGACAAAGCATAAAATGACTGCATCCAATGCCAAGGTCAGGACACAATTAGGAATGAGACAATAGAAGAAACATGCCTGTATTTTCAATGATAATATAAACAAAGCTGGTATGTAACACAGAGAGCAGCAAATGGGCTACTACTGTTTTCAGAGGAAGCAAATAAAGCAGTGGAAGAAAGCTTTTTTTCACATTTTCATGATGACATTTGTAAAATCATATGTTTCATATAAAAATTCAAGGCCTGTTAGCAAGCATTTTGTTGAATTTGATACTGAATTTGCAGCAGCTTTGATCAACAGAGGAGGCCTGGTTGAATCAACTTCCACGCCAAATAGTTCACCTCTAAACAGACTCAATTGAAGACATTTTCCTAAATTGATTTCAGCGACAGACGTGTCAAAATGCCCTGGAGGGAAATATAAAGTTTGTGTAGAACGAACCAAGGCAAGATCTCAGAACATGACAAGATAATATACCAGGGAGTATTGTGAAGAATATGACGTAGGACTTCGTCTTTCAAAAGGGTTTGAAATTTTTCATACTACGGCACGTGTAACTAAGTAATTTTCAATAAAAAATTCAATTTCATACAATTTCATTTTTAGTACCAGCAACTTAGAATTACACCTCTATTCAGGAAACAAAAGACAAAAAAATTTCTGTTGTTTTGTACACAACACATTTTCATTTTGATAAAAAAAGTCACTGATGTAAGTCTATGGTTCTTTGCAGTATTTCATAAAAGAAAGACTCCACTTCCTAATGCAAAAAACTGACTTAAGGTCCATGGAATGGAAGCTGCTACACAAAATTCAGAAAAACTATCACAAACCACAGTATCAGCTATCTGAACTACACCTTAGCTGCCCAATCCACAAAGTATTAACATGTATTGAGAAATAGCTTAAACAGAGGAAGTGGCAAGGGACAGAAGGGGAGGTTACCGATTTGTCATTTTGAACTACAGCTACACTCCGAATCCCTTCTTACAATGTGTGGCAGCGATTACTCGCATACCACTAAAACTTCCTCATTTTCCTGTTCCATTCACACTATGACGTGTAGGAAGTACTACTATTGTTATGCCTGTAAAGCACTTCAAATTTCCCTGATTTTACCATTTTGGTCTCAGCTGTTTCCTACATGGCAAGGGTATCATATTTTGAGCAACACTCAAGAACTCATTGAATAAGTTCTTGGTATGTTAGCTCCTTTGAGGTTGAATTACATTCCCCTATGATTTTTTCAATGAATCTAAGTATGAAAACTACCTTTACAACTTTTTGTGGTTGTTCTACTTTATATCACTCAGGATGTACACTCCAAGATATTTACCAGTTGTGACTATAGGGTGTATACACAAACAAGGGAAAAAAAAACGATTTCTTCACTGCTAAAAATACACTTTTTCCTGGGTGAAAATACACTTTACCCCACAGGAAAGTACATTTTCTCCATGTTAAGTGTCAATATAATTTCTCTCAGAGCTGTAAAACTTTTCAGTCCTTAGAATGGTAATTGTTTCAAGGGTTTTATAGACCGGCATAGAGATTCATAGCACTTTAGAAAACGAAACACAGAAAAGAAAAAGAAAATAAAAACATGTTTTGAGAAGCTCTTTGATGCGTCGCAACATGGGCACTGCATATTTTCATATTATGAAGGTATAAAAACAAGTTCCGCCAAATATAGCATGGTAGCTTCCGAAGCACTGAAACTGAGATAGCAATGTGCTTTTGTCAGCCAATCATAGCTCACGTCACATGATCTCACCAGCCAGTGACAGCAGATATTCAGAGCAGAAGACACATGATGTAGTCAGTCAATAGCAGACACACAATTAAGAAAAGTTAAGGGTTTTAATTGAGATACATAACAGTGCTGCTACAATAAAAGCTATGTTTTCACATACAATATTGACCATCCAAAACTTTTTGCTGTTTTTTTTCTAAGGGTGTGGTTAGGCAGGATCCTAAGAGAACAGCTTATTTTGCAGCAGCTGAACATTTCTGACAAGCAAGATTATAAATTTCAGAGCTGTTCTCCGAACATTTCGTGGGTCACCTGGTTGAATACATGTTCCATCGAGCACTTCGACTTTTTCGTAAAAAAACCAATCATGTGTGAAAGCACTCAAGAACCCACCTTGCAATAATTTGAATTACACCCTATGAAAGAACTAAAATAAATGTAAAAACCTAACCTTAAAGCTTGGTCTTTTTTAAGATGTATTACCCTTTAAGATATATTAAACACAAATGTGATAGTAAAATTTGAAATCATGGCTTAAATGGCTGGTCTTCTGGGCCTGAAGTTTTTCTAAGCAGATAGTACTCAAAGTTTTAAGTTTTGAATGAGAGTCAAATGCTCCACAATTTAAGAAATTCATCACATATTCCCACACATAATATTATTCATCTTGCATAAAAGGGAATTTACTTTGAAAGTAACACTTCTCAAACCACCATTCGCAATATTTTCCCACAACCTATTAGAAACATAAACAGCTATGACATCATGCTCATCAAAAGCTGTTTGCTGTTACCACATATTGCACAGTCTTCGTCCTAAAGCCTTTTGACACAGTCTGCTGTCAGCAGACATTTGTGTGTGCACTGTATTTTGCAGTTGTAAATGGTGCATTTTCTTTGCAATTAAATTTTTATTTTGGTGTTATTCTCTCATTTATGTTTTATTGGGATCAAAAATTCCTGGAACTGAAAAAATTCCCATGTTCTTCTCACATTTTTCCTAGATTTCCAAGTCCCGGGGCATAAACACTCTGGACTATTGTGAGTGATTGACCGTCAAGAACGTAATCATACAATAATGGATTTTTCTTCCTATTTGCGAATAACACTTTACTCTTGTTTACACTGAGGGTCTACTGCACAACCCCAGCACCAAGCAGTGACCCACTTCGGGTTTTCCTGTGTTTTGCAAAAATTTTCTGACATTTCGACTTCCCTACATACAGTAGCTTCATCTACAAAGAGTCTCATGATGCTCTAATGGATCCCATATACCTGGTGTTTAGCAGTAGAGGTTTTTGAGACTCCTCACATATAAAAGGTATGTCTAAAGGTAAATATCACATCTGATGACGCCTGCCCATAAAGAACAATATGCTGTCTTCTATCTAACAGAAATCCTCAACCTAATAGCATGGTTTTTACAACATTCAATAAGCTGGTATTCTGTTCAACTGGGTGACAATGTGGAACTGTACTGAATGTTTTCAAGAAGTCAAGGAACATGGCATGAAAAAAGCCTTCTGAATCTCATGAACAAACAGAGTGAAGAGAGTTTCACATAATTCCTGTTTGCAGAGTCCACACTGATTCCAGCAGAGGAGATTTTTAATTTCCAGGAATGTCATAAAACACTACCATAGAACATATCTACAATATAAGCCAGTAATTACAACCAATTGCTTTTCAGCAATTCTGAGACAATTAAAAGACCAAACTATAATGCCATTTTCCTCAGCTAAACAATTTTAGAAGACAGAATTCAGTACTTCAGCATTTTATGTGACATCCATTGTTTCAGTTGCAGTATGATGACTGAATGATTATTGAAGTGTTGGCAGAAGAGCCAACACCGTGTTGCTAGAGGAGGCCGAAATGCACGCTTTTATGCTCACGCAGTCTGGCGTGAGGTCTGGAACATTACAAGGAAATGAGAACTTAGAAAAACGGACGCAGTTGCTGTAATATTTAACTTTAATCCATAATTGTAGAACATCGCTCTTGATTGTACATGCTTCATAAGATAAATATCAAATGCTATGGCGCCTTGCTAGGTCGTAGCAAATGACATAGCTGAAGGCTATGCTAACTATCGTCTCGGCAAATGAGAGCGTATTTGTCAGTGTAGCATCGCTAGCAAAGTCTGCTGTACAACTGGGGCGAGTGCTAGTAAGTCTCTCTAGACCTGCCGTGTGGCGGCGCTCGGTCTGCAATCACTGACAGTGGCGACACGCGGGTCCGGCATATACTAATGGACCGCGGCCGATTTAAAGGCTACCACCTAGCAAGTGTGGTGTCTGGCGGTGACACCACAATTATATAAATGACTTTGGTATGTTTACTGTCTTCAGGTAATCTTGTCACAGCATTCTCCCTATGCTCATTGTGCTATACAATAAACAGCCAGAAAAGGCAATGGTCTCATTGAAAAGCTGACATTTTTCTTGAATTCCTGCATCAGCTGTACAAAGCTGGAGAACAGTACTGAAGTTGTATTGTGGAAAGACCAACTGCTGACAACATAAACAACAAGAAAATTGTGTGTGAAGTTTCTGCAAATGGAATAATAGTAGTATAGGAAGTGAATTATACAAAGCGACAGGTATCCACTTACAGCACCGACACAGATAAGGGTTCCAGTGGACTGAAAAGATGAAGACATAACAAAATTATTGCTAAACAAAATATTAGCCTCCCATCAATTTGTCAGAATTTTCATTGCAGTATTAGGGTCCCAAAAAAGTGCAACAGAGTAGAATATATTTCACTACTTGATGCCACACTCACATATTCCCCTCGTAATAGAAACTAAAGTGCATAATAACCGGTAAGCATCTACATTTGGAAACAGATCTCTCATACACTACCTTTTCCTTTCTTTTCCTTTTTTTGCCTTTAACAATAGATAGGCAGTAAAAATTGCAACAAAAGCAGCCTAAAGAATAACGTCTTTTGTTTCAGAATCATAAATGAGATAGTTCCGATAAATGTTTGAATAATCTGCTCAAAATTTTTTCAGCAAGTACAAGTAATTAAAAATGAAACTCAGTTCATAATGGAGCAGTATTCTGGAGCATCTAATACACAAAATTACATACAGTTGTACTTCATTAAACTTCTCTAGTGCAAACTATGAAAAACCACTTACCATAAATGTTAATAAAGTAGCTGGGAAATCTGGTGTAATAAATATGAACACATATATTATTCTGTTATCTTTGTTTTTCAGTCAACATTTTACAAATACAGCTGTAATCATTCCAAAACTAGCAAAATAACTCATTTAATACTTTAATAAAATTTCATTCAAAAACCATAAGTTTGTCTGCTGGTATGAAACATACATTAATGCTATGAGAAGTTAATCAAAGTGATCAAGTCAACGTCAGTAAACATCAAAAGCAGAAAGATATTGTACAACAGCTTTAATTTTCACCTTTAAAAATATAGTTATGAAATTAATTTTTTGCCTGCGGATACATCTCTGCAGTTCTGGTACACATTAAAATCCAAGCACCGCAGTATTCTAGCACACAACTAGAGGATTTAAAACAAAGGGCTGCAGCCCCCAAGTACAGTAAGCAGTAAGGGAACAGCACAGTAATAAATATTCCATGCTGAGTAGGCAGAAGAATACAGCAACAGTGCACTATCATATAACACAGTGATTAGGTGGCATAGATGTTCCCAGTGTGGTCCAGCAAGGTCAAAGAATGAAATTATTTTGCAAAGAACTAAGAATTGGAAGAGGAGCGGAGGCCCTGGTGCATATAACAATTGAAGTGATACTGGGAAAAGTGAATATCAGCCATGGATCAATTTTCAGCATCTTAATACACCATTTTGAACATGACTGGACAGGAAGCACCGGAAATGTCGCATGCATCTGTGTCAATCTAGATGACTTCTTTAGCTATCTAATCATAATGGACGAGTGCTGTGTCTATCACCATGATATCAAAACAAAGGAACAAAGTAAGCAGTGCAAACACACAAATCCACTACCACCAGAAAAGGAAACAAGTCAACCATATCATCGGGCATGGCGATACTGGGCTCTTTTTTGGGACTATCATGATGTGGTGTTAACAGAGTATGCTCAAGAGGGGAGAAAACATCACAGGAGCATGCTACTGAACGTTACAGAAGGCTGTTAAGATTGAGTTTCTCAGGAAGCTGTCCATGAGGGCATTCTGCACAGGACACAGTCGCACATGTTGCTTCTTTGGGATATCTAAATTTGGCACACCTCTCATATTCTACTGAAATGACACTCAGTTACTTTTTAGATGAAGAAACTGTTGCAGAGTAGGCATTTCCAGAATTATGATGACATGATTTTCAAGGTGGAACATTTCCCGAACAACTAAAATGCAGCCTTCTACAATCAAGTTCTCCACAAAATCACTCATTCAGAAAACATGTCGCATTGATGGAGGAGTATGTAGAGTAGGTCTGGCAACATCAACAAGTTTCATGGTCACACCTTGATTTTTTCGAGCTGATGATTAAAACGTTACGACTACGCCAATACATAATTTATTCCAAAAAATACAGTTCAGTTTACTAAATACACTAATTTCATTTACAAACTTAATTTGATAAAAAAAATTCTCTAGTAACCATAAAAAGTGATAACACTTCAGTAGTTTGGATTCTCAATCATACATTATATCCGTTTGATTTGAAATCAAATTTGTGGTAATCTAGCTGCAACAGCAGTAACACCTTCTAGTCTTGACGGGGAAGAAATATGCTCATCTTTTCTTCAATACTCACACAGTCTTTCTTTCAAATTAATACACATAGTTAATAATGCTTTGCTCGTACACCTTTTCATTTTTTAATAAAATTATCTACAAGGATAAATTGTGACAAGGTCACTGATCTACATTAACTAGTTTATTTCAACTTCTGGAAATTCTTCCACGATATTTTCTTAGCAAAATCACCAACATGCTGTATCATTTCAATACCCATTTGGCTTATATCCCAAATGACCATCAATGCAACTAAGTCTTAATACTTCCAAAACATTACAACATTGAAACTCATTCAAACTTACATTCAGCAGATCACTTATATTTCTGTTAAAGATGCATCTGCAGTTCAGCAATGTATAATAATCTAAAATGGCAGAACTTCTGTTGTAATAAAAAGATACCATAAACTGGGGCGTCTTTGGGACGGATTTTAGTATTTTCCCGGATTTCTGAAGAGCTTTAGCATATTAAATGACTAAATGAAAGTTAGTTTTATATATTTAACCTTCCTCTATTTGAATATGAAATGCATTTTGCTCTGTAACCATTCCTTGCTAAGTGAGACCCCTCAGATTTTGTCCCAATTTTACCCCATGGGTTGAGGTAACATAGAGACAAGTCATTTTTCAGGCTAAAGCCAATAAAGAAAAAAAAACTGTGCAAATGTTAGACTATCAACTCTTTATTTGGACAATACTGGCTCTACCACAATGACTTAAAAGTAATAGTAACATAGAAATTCTGAAAAAATTAATAATTACACACATTAAAGAATTTGAGAAATTAATGGGTAACTGTGACCAGATAATAAATCATGAAAAAATGTAAATCACCAAAAAATAAAAAAAAGACATCTCGGAAAATTCAGTCCAGCACGTACAGTCCCAACTCCTTAACATAAAAAATACCTTGATGACCAATTTTCTCCAACGGGCTGATGATTTGGAAATGCCTTCTGCAACATATTCTAGAAGATCCTATTTCTCGGGCCACTTCCACTTGTTTCCACATTTTTCCATGGTGCAGACCACATAACCCTCTGTTGTTCTTTCTGTGACTTGTCCTGGATACAGTTTACCTTCATATGGAATAAGTACGTACATCTCACAGCACACATTCTCTGTTTGGTTCCCATGGGACACAACCAAGTGGGTTGGTACAGACTAATCAGTGTTTTTAGACCCATCTTCTTCATCCTCAACATCCATGGTTACACTGTCATCCAATTCTATAAGGAACAGAAGACGATCTCTCGTCAGTACCATTGTCCGTGTCCTCTTTGTTTACCACATTGTCTTTGCCAGATAAGGAGCTCTCTGTGCAGTTTTAGTTCCTTTTACTGAAGTGGATGGCTCGTTCATCTTGCCAGCAAGAACATCAGCTGCATAAATGCTCTTGCCTACAGGAACATTTACCCTTTTACATATCACAGTCTGACGCTTCTGAATTGCTTCATTTTGCTTCTGCACGAGTTGATAACTGAAGGTGTCGCCGATGACTGCAGTGAGGTTTGTTTACTGAGCCATCATGAATGATGGAATCCTTTCCAGCATAATTTGGCAATTCAAGGGGTATCTGCCAGTTTTCTGGACAAGTTATCTCCTCTTGAGGTCATGAATTTCCACAGCTTCTTGAGCAAGGTGGGGAATTTGTCCTTGGGCCCAGAGCTACACCTGCTGCCCACTGTTGTCTGTTTCCAGTCCCCAAGGATCTTCTGCCACTGTACTTTCAAAGGTTGAAAGTATGCAACATCAAGCAGTTGCAAAGAGTGGGTTGCATTCAGTGGCAGTGCAATGAGTTTTATGTTATATTCTTCACACAACCAGAGCACTTCAAGATTAATAGGCAAGCTCAGGTTGTCACCTATAATAAGCTTAACACCATTTTGTTTTAAGATAGGCAGGAGTAACTGGATAGCCAATCCTATAGGCACTTACTGTAACACCACCCACTCTTGGTTCCGTTATACCTAGCTTCTGGTGGCCCATTTTCCATCCATGTGTCCCACAATTTTTCAGCTTTGTAATTTAAGATAAGGGGGGCAAGTGTTCCCACCGCATAACCACACACTATTAAGGAGTTGCATGATTTTGACAAGTTCTGTATTTGTTCAGGATACTTTGTTCCCCTTTTAGTAATTATTTTTGAACTCCGTGGTTCATCAACTAAATTGATTTCATCATAATTCCACAAATTCACAGATGGAACATCTTCCATCTCTATCTCCAGATTGTCAAAGAATGCATTCATGATTTCTTTGTCATTTTCTGCTCTTGCATACATGATGTTTTTCTTCAGCCCGTGTGTCAAAACAGCATTGTGCCTTTGCATAAATTGTCTTGCCCAGTCTATTCCAGGGAAGTTGTTTTTAAATCTGGCTTCCTTCCTGTTACATCTGTCAAGGCACGCCTTTACCATACATCAGAGGTCAAATGTCCGCATGGGAAATCCAAAACTTGATAAAGCTATTGCACGGGAAACAAACCGTTCTTCTACACACACAATGCCTGCCAACTGTCCCCCTGCCAACTGTCCCCCACGCCTTTCTTTAACTTTTAGTAGAGGTGTGTTCTTTGGGATTCCATACTTTTGAGAAGCCTTCCCGACAGTTCCTAAAACAAAACAGATAATCAAAGTTAGTTACAACATATATGTGGGGTAACTTCGAGACAGTCCCAAAGCTGCCCCACGAAAAATCTCATTATCGACAAAAGCAGCCAAACCAGTTACTAATTATGGGATGTTTTATTATATATTCACAGAACTGTTAGCTAAAGCATTTACAATGTCTTATATTTACCTGTCTTTTGTGGTCCAAATGTAGTTCCACTTCTGTATGTGAAAGTTTGCAGCATGCTTATCACTTGTCACCACTGGCACGAATACGAAAATGGCTGCTGCCTAGCACAGGTGGTATGTGGAAATTTTGGAGATGGCCAATAGATGGCAGCAAAGATCAAAGCTAGTAGAGACCTCGGAAGCAACATGGTATCTCACAAGTTGCGGCCTGCACATTGAAGGATCGCTGACTTAATATTACTCTACCAGTCCCAAAGTAGTCCCAGTTTATGGTGGTTCCTTTTGACATATCAGGGTTAAAAGTAAACACCTTACTTCACACACAATGGCAACAGATACATAAAACAACCAGTGACAAAACATTCACAAAGTTTAACATTTGATTGACACATGAAAAGCAACACTGTATTGCAGTCTGTAAACAAGATGTTCATTTTTCAACAGAGCAGAAGGCTGAAAGAAACAGCTCAAGCAGGATAAACCACATATAACCCCAGGAGGACACACAGATAGCCAGCAGGAAACTGGGAATACTACAGCTTAGTGGCTTATTTATAGCAAAATCATTGGAGGTGGATAACTGCCTCAGTTACAGAAACATGGTAGAAAGAAAAGGTCATGGCTTTGTCAATGGAATCATTAGTTTGAAGGAGTTTTTGAAAACTAAAAATCCTTCTATCAGTATGACCAGATTGACATTTGCATCCTTAACTTTCCAAGAGATTTGAACCTCGCATTTGTCAAATGGCAATCTTGTTCCTTAAGCACAGTGTAACCTCTTTCCTTCAAACTGCATTATAAAAATTGGGAATTACTCAAAATCCACAACATTACTCTACGCATAAGGCACAAATGATTAGACTGAAACTACAAAAACTGATCATGGACAAAAATAGGCTGCTATGAGCAAAAAACAGGCTGAAGAAATGATGAAGTGGATAAAAAATGGCTCATGGAAATGCTGGTCAAAAGATTAACATACTACTAAGGAACACACAAAAAATAAAATAGGCATAATTAACAGAAATGAAAAAGCTAAAAACAGATTACTGAGAACATGAAAACTGTAAAAAAGAAGAGAAAGGAATAATAAGGGTACAGAGAACAAGTGGGATGGGAAAAAGTGTACTTTGTGCTTAATCTAGTGTCAAGAGCCAAGAATCAGAAACACACACATTCATGGCCTAAACTGCTGAAAATCTGTTCCTCATTAACCATAACATATCATGCCCAAAACCTCATTCATCTCCATATTAATCTATTTCACTCTGGAATGGTAACTTACAATCAGACAAATCAGGATTACAATCACTGGAATGTGGATCACTCCTCTCAACAGTATTTCTGGTTCCAGTCATTTCTCCTTCTCCTGTAAGGGTTCAATACAAATTTGACAGTTATTTCATTTGAGAAACAGCACAATTTTTCAAATCTCTTGCTGGAAAATGGAATCACTATGGCTTTGCAAAAGTAATAATTATACAAGTGTTAATAAAAAAAAGGCTCTGACCCCCTCCCCCACCCACTTTTGCACTAGACATTCATTATTCTCTTTTGGTGTTAACATTACCTCCTACTTATACACATATTTTGAAGCATGTCTTCCCAGCCTACAGCACATGACATAAATGGGCCATTACTTTTCAGATCATTTAGAATAATCTTAAATTTCTTTAACTATTTCATGGCTTCATTTTTAAAGTGAGGTTGAGCACTGTCAGGAACAATGTTATGAGTATGAACATGAAGTACACTCCTGTAAAAAGTATGGGAAATGACTGCATGCAGTAAGTCATCTCCTTACAGTTAGAAAATGTAACCATCACCACTAAACCTGCAAATGAAACAACTTTTGATTATTTCTGGTGTTGAAAACCTGGTAATTTCTACAATTGGCCACCACATTTTCCTTGTAATTGTTATGAATCCCTGTCTCACTACTGTTGGAAATTTATTAAAAAAAGAAAGAAAGCAACCACTCACCTACTGTTTCTATTCAGCCTATTTCATGGCAAGCAAATTGGATGCACAAAAAGCAGAGGGATGGAGAATTATTGCCAAATGAACAGTATAATAACATTAGCACCTTTGTCTGCATTACATAAAACACTGCTCTTATCAAACATGCAAGGTACAACATTTAACTATTGAGGAAGCTGTAGCAAAAAGTGATTCTCAAACGTTCTTGATCATTTCTTGTAGAATTCATACAAAAAGGAGTTTCATGGCTTTTAGCTTCTGGCCTCATTTGGGGTAAATGTGAGTGTGTGTGTGTACTTGCATTGTGTAAAAATTTAAACTATGTTATCTTGACCTCTTCCATCAAATGCACTTTTGTAACTAACTTGTAATGACAACTGAAAATCTGTACCAAATTAGGATTCAAACCTATATTTCCTGCATATTGCAAGTGAATGCCTTACTTCCTAGGCTATCTGAGCATATCTCCAGGCCTAAATTTAACTTCAGTTTTGTGATTTCTCATAGTTGGCTTCACTTAGGAAATTCTGCCCCATATTAAAGCCAACCGATTGACAGTTGAGTTCCTCCCATGTCAAATTTTCTCTCCTCTATAGCCTAAGCGTTGAGGGAGCACCCATACTGCCAGCTGCACTATACTGTAAGATAAAAAATACAATTTGACAAAACTCACAGACAAAACCATCAACCTGCCTGCATCATGAAGCACGTACCTTTCAGGAGGTGGACAAAATAACATGAAAACAACCACAAGACAGGGCAGGAACCAGCAATATCTAAACAACCTGAACACTACTGAGTTTTGAAGAATATAAATTCCGTATTCTTGTCAATGGGACTTCGTGCCATTCCTCGCAGAGGAAACTTCTGGAGAGATTCTAGCAAAGAGCCGTCGACCCCTAAATCTTTTCCAAACAATATCACAATAACTGAATAATGTTCAGATAAAGTGACTGTGGAGGTCCTGAAAGCAAACTGTTTGATTCTCACAATCATCAAATCAATCTTGAACATGTGGAACTGTAGGTATGGTGCATAATCACTCAGGGGCATATAAGCTCACCAGACAAAATATTAGTTACCCACTTAGAAAAGCTTACTGGTCATCTAGAATTCTAAAGACAGTGTAGGATTGGTACCCGGCAGTTGTGACCCTCCACTGCTGACGTTAGACATGGCACTGAAATGCTATGTTGTGCCAGCAAGTTGTATGGTATCAACACAGTAACATGGGTCGACAGGGAAACATAACAGAATGGCAGAAAAGAGCTATCAGGCTCGGACGTGTTCTTGACCACACAGGGAATGAAATTATCCAACTTGTTTACATAAAAACATAATCAGACCAATGCATCTGCAAGGAATGCTGCACCACTCACAGTCACATAATACGGTGTATGAGCAGTGGTCAAAAATGATCGTAATTGGCAGGGTCCGGATATGATTACCACACCTGTTTCACTGATAAGTGGTTTAAAATTTAAGTGGAGTTACTGCTGTCTGTGAATGCAGGTCCATCTCACATAGTTTCCAGCCAAACATTGTGAAGTGAGTGGTGTACAATTGTCATTTGGAGACAGTGACTTTGCAAAACGCCAGTGCTATCTGCGGCATTTAAAGTTGCAAGTTTTCAATGGCCCAAATAAAACAGAAACTGGCAGTAGCTGACTGTAGACATGTAGTGTGATTTGACAAATTGCAGTTTTGACTCCTTTCAAATGTTGCATGACATCGAGTGCATTGACGCCAAATGAGGTGTTTAACACACAAGGTGTGGTGGGTGTAGTTCATGCCAAAGGTGGTTCTATGATATTATTGTGAAGCCTCTTACTGAGCTGAGGCCTCATCAAGGCTAGAGGGGGTGTTTCATGGTATTACCATGATGTCTCCAGGGAGGTGACTAATATTCTGTCTGGTGTATGTAAGTGATTGCTGGAAACAAGGTATGCAACAATGAATCAATATGATATGAAAAAAATCATACAGCTTAACAATTACCTTTTCCTTCAGTGCAACTAAAACCATCATAATACAGGGTGAGTCAGCATTACCTGACATTTCTGGCTAGAGAAGTAGTAGGTGAGTCGTCATAGTGGAGAGGCATGCTTGGGCTTATTGTTTTCCCCTCCCCCACAACAGCGCCATAGTTATAATGGAGAGGTGCAACACTGTGCATTCATCAAAGCAACATTCTTTAAAAATGCAAGAATTCAGAATCTGTGACCACAACTCAGTGAACATCCATCCCCAATTCAACATTTCACATAATGGTGCAATACCGTTCTGTTATGCTTTAAGAACTTTTGTGAGACAGTGAAAAAAAAAAAAAAACTGGGAGGCAGTGCAATGGTGACCATATCCCTGAAAATGTTGATGTTGTGCACCATGCAATTCAACAGGGCCCCAATCGACTTGCAATATGACATGCACAGTGTCTTGGGTTATCTAAGTCGTCCGTTTGATGCATTTTACACTATCTAAATTTTCATCCCTACAAAACTGTGATTATTCAGGAGTTGAAGCGTCAAGATTTTGTGAGAAGGAGATGTTTTGCTTAAGTAACGGAAGATAGGTTGGTGGAAGAACCTGGGATTGTGATTTTAGTGCCATATGAGGCTCATTTTTACCTAAAGGCATTGCTAATAAGCAAAATTGTCATTATTGGTCTCTAAACAACCCTCAGCAACTCCAACAGCACCCACTGCATTGTAAAACAGTTACAGTGTTTGCTAGATTAGGGAAATTTGGTGTCATTGGAAATTATTTCTTTGAAGAAAAGGGAAAGCCAGCACCATGAAATCAGAGTGTTATTTGACCATCTTGTGTGAATTTCTTGTCTTGAAACTTCATTGCCATGGCATGAATTGTCGAATTGTTTGGTTGCAGAAAAACTGTATGACAGCTCACACTTCCAATGTGTGTATGTCTGAAGTCAGAAAGTTGTTTCTGCAGAAAGTGATATCCAATAGAGGAGGTGTTGACTAGTCACCCTGTTCTACAGGCCTTACTTCACGTGACTTTTTCTACGGGGGCTTCTTCAGTAACAAAGTGTACATTAGTGAGCCATGTACCATGCTTCAATTAAAGAATACCACAGAGCAAATGATTCACGCTATACCCCATAACATATTGGAGAGAGTGATGACAAACTTAGTGCAGGGGGTTGACAAGTATGTCGAAAAAAAGGGCCAGTACTTGAAAGACATTATCTTCCACAAGTAATTAATTTCTGTCAAAATTAACACACAATATGTAAACCGCTATTCACTGTGTACCTTTTGAAATAAAATAAGTTGCTATGGGTTAAAATTTCATTCTGTACTATAAATTCAAAAACCATCAAAGAGTACTGACTCACCCTGTATTATGCAAACCATTACAAAATCTCGACCTTGTTCACCCCACACACACACACACACACACACACACACACACACACACACACACACACACACACACACACACCCTATGTGTATAGGAAGTTGGGACCAATATTTTCCCCTTGTAAGTCTGTAAAGTTCAGCATGACAGAAGATCAACACAACACCACAATGATCATAAAAATACAGGCGATAGAACATTCTCAGCGAAACACACGGACACTTCACAACAAATGTTTCATCCTGCAATGGGGTGTACACTGTTGTAGACTGTGACAAATTAAAATTCTTCAGAACTGGACTCAAGCCAGGACTGTTTCTTTTATAGACAACATTTTTCCTGACTAACTTATGCAACAATGACTCCTTACCTGACTTTATAAGTTTGGTTCTTCCAGAACAACTATTGTGAAGTGTATGAAAGAAGGGAGAAATCTTAGGATAACTGAATCACTGAAGGTAAGTTATCACTGGATATCTCTGTCAGAAAAAGAACTGCCTGCAAAAGATTAGTTTCACACAGTTTTAATATTTCAGGATTTTTTACAAGAGACATCGTCAGTGTATCATAGAGGAGCCAGTGCATCATAGAGGAGCCAGGTAAAAAGCTCAGTATATAATGTCTTCATGTTATTTTGTCCACCCCCCCCCCCCCCTCCCCAATGTGTTCTGGAATACTACAGAACCTTCACTGAGACAGAAAATTGGAAAAATATATTTTCATGAATCAGCTACTATTTAAAAATTGAAGAATGTTTTGCAGCAGTCAGGCAATTTCATTTTATCTTTTCTAGTATTCACTGTAACAGGAACTCAATAAAGTATCCATACTTTAATAAAAACTGCATAACAACGTTCTTGAAGATCTGTAGAATATCAAACTCTATGTACGATTATGGTTCAAACATTACATCTGATCCTACACTCAAATCCTGTTGAGTTCAGTGTTATTAATTGCCCACCTCTGGCTAGGCTTACTCTGTGAATGCTAGAAATACTCGTATTTGTTTAATTGTAGATGCTCAGCATTTAAGTTCCAGTTCAGGAAGTAGGCCTCTAGGCCAGTTCTATGTAGTCCGTATCATGTAAACTATAGTAAGTACTGAAAAAGTTGTAGCCCCTATGGCGCGTGCCCATTGCTGAATGGACAACACAGGACAGCACCTAGACAACAGAAAAGCACATTAAAATTTCACACACATCCAACACAGGAGTTTAATTGAAGACCCTCTGACTAATGACCACTCACCTTAACAAGTATCGCTACTTTTACTGGAAGCAAGAAAAATGTAACATAAGTATTCTATTTCATGTTATACCAAATATTTTCCATTCTGTGCTCAAGTTTTCTGTTTTTCTAAGTTTTACATATTACTGGCAAGTAGAGCAAGACATACCAAAACAATATGAGTCAAGAAGACTAACTTCCACAGTTTATACATAATTCATTCCATTTCAGTGTTTACCTGACTGCAGGGCAGTAGTTTGCATAGTTCAGTAGCTTACTCCGCTTACTGTTTATATATCAATGAAGAATTAGCTGATGGTGTTGCTGATCATATAAAGGTCACCAGGACTTAAAGGGCGTCACCTTTGACCCGCGACATGATGATGCAGTAGGATGTGACATCATATACGAACAGTCTACCGTATTTACCCGATTATAAGACGAGGTTTTTTCCCAATTCATCATTCAAGAAATATAGCGTCGTCTTATATTCGCAGATTAAACTATTGCTGCTGAAGTTAACATTTTTACGTCGTTTAATGGAGTATATATTAGTCGTCTTATTTTAAGCCTGCAGATGAAGCTTTGGCTATTGAGGTAATGTATAGATTTATATTTAAGAATTCGAAATGGTTGGGTTGAGCTGGGCAAGGGGGCTATTGAGATCATGTGTAGATCTATTTTTAAGAATTCGAAAGAGCTGTAATGGGCTGGTGAAATGGCACTCGCCTTCCTGCCCCCCTCAAGTTTCCCGATACGCCGGAGCGCTCGATACAGGATCGACGTTGCTCGAACAATCACGTGACATTTTACTCGCGCGGCGCTACAGCAAGGGATACGCGAGAAATTAAAACTAGATACTTTAACAATCTATTGCTCTCCTTAAATTTTGATAATTCTGTGAAACGCGGGAGAAAAGAGCACCAAATTCAATCAGCTTACAAACTCTCGTTGTATCTGAAAACGTTTGCAATAAAAGTTCTCATTATGTATGGATACCGTTACAAACATTATGTTGCTTTTTAGTTGAAGGTAACATTCAGCAGCGAAAACGTTGTCCTTCAAAAAACCATTGCTTGTTTCTCAAATCAGATCAATATTTTATTTGCTTACGGAAGGACTGTAATGATTTACTAACTGGATTGTAAAAGAGAAATTCAACCGCTGTTCGCGTATTAGAATACCAGGTGAAAACGTTACCAGCTTTTAATCAGCCTTAGAACATGATGCTGACATTCAGATGACACAAGGTGGAAAATTTATCAAGAATGAAATATCTAACAAATGAAATAAACTGACTCATTGTTGTAGTGATAATAAATTACAGTGGTAAGACCCGTAGTCGGAGATAATACCAACAGACGTCAGTAGATGGCGGGACGAGCTCAAGTACGTGAACTGGACTGAATCGTGGTTGCTATCTTTTATTTACGTATTAGTTGCTGTTGTTACATATGACCTGCACTCTAGAATATATTGCAATCCGTCTTTCCCACCTGCTAAAGCTTAGCACTACGGAAGGGTTGGAGAGGGTACAGTGATACTAGTTTGGTTGAGAACTATGAAAGTGGGAAGGGGAGTCGAGAGCGGGCAGCAAATTACGTCGTAATTCCAACCATGGGACTGTATACCGCGTACTTTGGCTTTTCAAAAACAAGTACCTCGTTCGAACTACAGTTTGCTTAAACCTGTTTGTTGTTGGAATTCAACTGACTTTAAAATTGGACGAATATTCAACAGGAGTATTCATTTCTGCAGGTGACGGTAAAAGTCCAGTTGGAGGTCAGTGGCGTACATATGCATTTCGTGCTACCTATAATGTTCTTGACGCTCCATGTGACGTATGACGGGAACGAAAGGGGGTGTGTCAACTGCTGGTTCTACGCAGCCAATGAGAGCGGCGGGCAGAAGATATGTTTATAAGCAAGAGATTGTAGCATTCTCACGCCAATATTGAAGCGAAATCCGATATGTATTTAGATAAAAAAAAGCTGTATTCTCAGCTGTGCAAGGATGGATGATGGAAATGATTAAAAACAGTGATACCACAGATGACAGGGTTAGTAAGCGAAAAATGTAGAAACGGAAACGGTCTGCAAATTAATGTAAACCATTTCTTTTCATTAATTTTATGTCTCCTTGTAATATCACAATGAAGGCAATCAATAAATGGCATAAATTTAGAATAGATATAACATTAACTTTTTACACAGATACTTCAGGCCAGTAAAACAGTTTGTAATTCTGATTAGTGAGAATATGTTAAAAATAATTTTTTTTGCAAGAGGTCTTTTGGAAAAAAGGGGTTCGTCTTATAATCAGGGTTGCCGTATACTGGGGTAAATACTATATTTCAAAGTTGGCATGTGACAAGAGAGCATTTTGAAGCAAGTGTGTTGCTTGAGGTGGCACTCACACAATACAAATTTTTATGTCCGTAAAATTACTGAAGGCGGTATTATTTATAAAATATAATTGCACGTGAAACTTAAGAGGAAGTGTGTAACAGGCTGAGTATCATAACTTTTCTTTGGAAGTATGGTGTAGTGGCAGAAATGTTAATATAAAATTGGTTAAAGTGGCTCCCTCCTATAGTTGTGATGGTGTTATGTGGTGCTGTTGCAAGAACAATTTGTGGTAATTGATATGGTGGGGAACTTTGTTTAAAAACCTATACAGGTGATCCACAATATCGTTAACTTCAATTATTATTTCTGGTATTGCTCATATATGTGGTTTTGTGGCCACAAGACAGGCATCAGTGATCACTCAGTTATTGACTGGTTCTATATAGGAGTGTGGGACAGTTTGGTTTTTTGAAAGGGGGAGGGGATAAGCTGGGATCTTTGTTTGGAGCAAAGTAGGTATTTCATTTGGTTGTATTACTTTTTATGTTCTTTGGTTTCTATATTGAATGTTGTTTTACTTCTTGTTTTTGTTATTGGATAGGTTAATAACATGTGTTCACTCAGTTTTTGGTTTTTATAATGCCTGTATTGATATCTGTGATTAGGTCCCATGAGTTTCATTTTAGCTTAATAAGTAATCTGAAGCTAATGATACCATTGTGTGTTCATATTGACATAATATTTGGTTTCTTTGTGAATATTAATTTTACAAAAGGGCGGTAGCAATTGTGACATTCTCTTTAGCTATGTATGTTAAGAACACAAAATTATACCAGTCTTAAGTCATAAGTGACTTGTTATTTTTTGGATATAGTTGTTTCATGTCTGGTTGGTACTGAATTTAATCTTAGTTATCACACAGATGTGGAACCCTTCTAGATAATGCATTCATTCAACAAGCAGAAGTTAGAGGGACACATGCCTCTCTGGTGTTAAATGGATTGTCAGATCATGATGCACAATTAGCCACCTTATATAAATTAGCTCCATGCACAGTTTTGAAACAGTCTAAGAAACCAGTGAGGCTGATTAATGACAGTACTACTGAAGATTTTTAAAGAAGTTTAAAAAATGTTGACTAAGATGAAGTTTACAGTGAGCCTCATGTTAACCCTTAATTCTGTACATTTCTTAATGAGTCTGTATCCATTTCTGAAATTAGTTTTCCTAAAAATATAATTAACTGTAATAATGACAAGTCATTAAAGAAACACTGGATCACTATATATATATCAGAGTCTCTTCACAATGAAAAAAAGAGCTTGTACAAAATAGCCAGACCATGTAAAGGCCCAGAAAACTTTCTTATTATAAAAGGTACTGTAACATATTACAAAAAGTTGTAATAAAATCCAGGAGTATGCACATTTTGTCTAAAACAACAGATCAAATAATAAAATAAAATCAATATGGAATATTGTTAAAAAGAGAACAGGAAAGAAGCATTGGGAGATGACATCATAATGGTAAACACAATGGGGGCTTGTGGAAGACAGTTAATTCGTTACAGACATTTTTAATAATTACTTTTTTTAAAAATAGGAGAGGAAATTGGCAAAAACAGTTAAGAAGAAAAAGCAAAGTAGTACACCGAAGAAGCAACACAGAGAACATTGAGTGAATTAAGAATGGATTTCATATCCCCATTTGAAATAAGGAAGAGCATAATGACTGTAAAAAGTAAAAGTTCATATGGGGTGGATAATATCTCCAATAAGACACTAAAATGTTGTATATTATGTGCTGCTCTTAGTCACTTATGTAATGCATCACTAACTCAGGGTGTTTTCCCAGAAAGTTTGAGATGTGTCATTGTTAGGCCTCTCTATAAAAAGGGTGACTACCACCTGATGTCACTCCTTACACAATTTTCCCAAATTTTTTGAGAAGATAATGTACTCCAGAGTTGTCACCCGCCTGTGTAGTAATGGGATACTTAGCCAATCACAGTTTGGATTTCAAAAGCACCATTCTACTGAGTCAGCTATTTATGCATTTACTGAGTACATAATAACACCTTTAAATGATAAAATATAACCAACTGGGATCTTACATAACAAACTGAAGGCATTTGATTGTGACAGTCACAATATTCTATTAGAGAAGTTAAGTTTTATAGAGTGTGTAGTTCAGCAAATGCCTGGTTTAGTTCTTATTTAAGAAACACAATGCAGAAAGTTACTCTAAGCTGCTCGAGTAATAGTAATATGAAGAGGGATGTCACATTGGCTGCATGGGGAGAAATTACAATGTGAATCCCTTAGGGTTCAATCACTGGCCCATGACTACTGTTGCTTTATTTTAATTAAGAAACAGAATTAGTTCTGTTTACTGATCATACAAGCATTGTTGTGAAGTTGAATGAAGAAGCATCAACAGAGGAATGCGTAAATGATTTTTTTGTGGAAGTTACAGAAAGGGTTTGTAAAAATAGGCCACCTTAAAACTTTGGAAAAACACAGTTCAATCAGCTTTGCACTGTTAAAAATATCCCGCCTACTATGAACCTTTTTCTTGCATTCATATTGGGTATACAGCCAGAACATCTCATCATCTGTAAACAATATTTCGGCAATCTACCTGGCCGCCATCTTCAGGTGAGTAGGCAGTCGCATTATTCCACTGAAACTGAAATCAAACACGCCGCAGCGGCTCTTTTATACACCGACCATTGGTCCACCACATGTGCGTGAAATTAACTGCCCTCTAGTGACAGGCACAACAGTGCACTGGTGGTGAAAGCTCACAGAAACGATAAATCGATATTGAACACTACTGACAGTTTTTGAAGACCGAGACAAGGACCACTGTTTCTTAATGTCAAACAGAACAGGGTTCCAACACTTACTTAAAGGATACCCCTTATCTCTGTTTATAATATCGTTAGATAGCTGGATTTCAATGGCTACTTTCACTACACAGTCCCAATTCTGCGACATAGTGGCAACCACTTGTGTCTCATCATACAACATTTTATTTCCTTCCATAAGACAATGTCCTGCTATCGCAGATTTTTCTGACTGAAATAAATGCATGTGGTGATGACTCTCCACGCAACAGTCCTGGACTGTACGAATTGTTTGTCCAATATAGAGATTCCTGCAATGGTAGGAAATCTTGTAGACTCTGGGCTTTCTCAAACCTAAATCACCTTCACTGAGCCCAACAGGGCTCTGGTGTTAGCTGGTAGACAGAATACACTTTTAATATTAAATTTCTTCAAAATTCTACCTATTTTTCAAGATATGCTCCCCGCAAAAGGTAGGAATGCCACTGATTTGCTTGTATCTTCCGTTGGTTCCCGTGAAGGTCCAATCTGTAGAGCACGACAGATCTGATTGTCAGTATAACCATTCTTCTTGAACACAGCTTTCTGCATTTCTGCATCTGAGATGGCATAAGCTCTTTTTACCAATGTATGTAGGACCCCATTGCATTGGTACAATGGATGACAACTTGATGCATGAAGATATCAGTCCATAAACACTATGTCCTAATGTCCCATCACCCCTCCTGTAGAACAAGACATCTAAAAACGGAAGTTTTCCGCATTTATTTCAGCCAGAAAAATCTGCAGTGGCAGAACACTATCTTATGGAAGGACATAAAATGTTATACGATAAGACACAAGTGGTTGCCCCTGCGTTGCAGTATTGGGACTGTGTAGTGAAAGAAATCACTGAAATCCGGCTATTTGACAATATTATAAACAGAGATAAGGGGTATCCTTTAAGTAAGTGTTGGAACCATGTTGTGTTTGACATCAAGAAACAACGGTCCTTGACTTGGTCTTCAAAAACTGTCAATAGTGTTTTATATCGATTTATCATTTCCGCGAGCTTTCACCACCGGTGCACTGTTGTGCCTGTTGCTAGAGGGCAGTTATTTTTGTGCACATGCAGTGGACCCACGGTTGGCGTAGAAAGGAGCTTTGCGGCATGTTTGATTTCAGTTCCGGCGAGATAGTACGATGACCTACTCACCTGAAGATGGTGGCCAGGTGGATCGCTGAAATATTGTGTCCAGGTGACGAGATGTTCCGGCTGGAGACCCGATATGAATACAATGAATTATTACACTGGGACAGTTTACGGAGCCACATACTCTGAACCTAGTACACCAATGAAAAACAGGGCAGAAAATTGTACGTTCTTAGGTGTATATATCAATGAAAACAACTGGAAAAACTATGTAAAACCTGCTAAAACACTAAGGTTCAGGTACTTTTGCCATATGGATAATTGCCAACTTTGGGGATGTAGAAATCAGTAAGTTAACACATTTTGCATATTGTCATTGAATTATGTGTGAAGTTAACACACACACGCGCACACACACACACACACACACACACACACACACACACACACACACACACACACACACACACACACACACACATTTTACAGATACACCTTTAAGCACCTGGGGATATTAGACACATCCTCACAGTAGATTTATTCACTTAAGATATGTGTTATCAACAATCCCTCCAAGTTTGAAAGAAACAGAGATATTCGCAAGTACACCACTAGAAGGAAAAATGATCCACAGTACTGTTTCACAACAATGTTTCACAAGTGTTCAAATCTGGTAACAGAATTTAATTGTCAGGAATACTTTTTGTACAATGTGTGTATATTTGTATATATACACAGTTCATGGCAAACCCAGGTCCGTTAAGGAGAGATATGTGTATGTTGCCACATCCAGTAGTGATTGAACATGACAATTTCTTGTTCAACAGCATATGGAAAGTGACGCAGACGTCAGTGGATCATTCCCCACCACACATCTGTAGTCGGGTCCACCTGCAATCGCTCATTAACTCAAAGGGTGTCAGCCGGCCGCTGACTCAGCAGTAAAGCTTCATGCATCCCATTGGCAGGTGAGCAATGTTACAACAGTGGTGTTAACCATAACTAGTCTCAATCTTAACAAGTGTGTGTCTACCATATTTCCGAGCAGGTATTTTAAATTTCCAGAAAATGTCACATTGTTGTAGATGTCGATGTAAGCCAGACAACGTCTGTTACATTTTTGGGAAATTCATCTTTGCCTGAAAGAAGGAGACAATTTCGGCATTCATAAAGAAAGTGTATAGGCATTACTCTGGAATAGAGGTAGGAGACCAAGATAAGGAATGGGCACAACATTTCTGTTATGCTACAAGTTACTGAAAACTTACTCAATGGTGGAAATATAGACAGAGCGTGGCATTGTTTGCTGTGCCCCTGGTATGGAGGGAGCCACAGGACCACATAACTGATTGTTATTTCTCTCTAACAAAAATTCAAGGTTTAAATAACAAAAAATCAAAGAGGCACAAGAATGCCAGTGCAGCATTCCGACAGCCTTCCAGTACCTTCAAGAGCTCCAGATCAAATTCGGAGCAACAGTAAAGTAACTAGTATTGACAAAATCACATATAATGCAACAGATGATCTTCTATATCACTACACACGTAAGTGATCAAGATATTTACTAACACAAGCAGATTTATATGATTTAGTGTGTGAACTAGGACTAAGTAAACAAAAGGCGCAATTGCTTGGTTCAAGATCACAAGAGTACAATCTACTCCACTAAAGTACTAAAATCACTGATTTTAGGAACAGAGAACATATCTTTATTTCTTATTTTGCAACTGATGAAGCACTGATGATCTGCAATGATGTTGCTGGGCTGATGAAAGTGCTGAACTTCACCTACAGTTCACAGAAGTGGAGACTTTTCATAGATGTCCCCAGAAGCATATCTCAAGGGTGTTTTGCTACACAGCTGAAATAAAATGCCCTTTGTTTCAGTTGCTTACAACAGCTTGACTAACAAGAATTAGGATCTCTTACAGAGGATGCTGAATTTGTTCCAATATAATGAATACAAATGGAAAATGTGTGCAGACTTCAGAGTAACTGCTATGATATTGGGAACGCAACAAGGCTATACGAAGTATGCATGTTTTCTTTGCAATGGAATAGTCATGACAGAAATTCCCACTAAATGAAAAACAAATGGCATAAGCACAGCTGGACAGTGGGTGAAAAGAATGTGCAATGTGAAAATCTGATAGCTCCTGAAGGTATACCACTTCCATTGCTTCACATAAAACTTGGCCTAATGAAACAATTAGTCAAGGTCATGGATCCAACAGGCAGTGGATTCACACATCCAGCTTACAAATTCCCCAATCTTTCAGCTGCAAAAATAAATGAAGGTGTGACTGTGGGCCCATAAACCAAGGAACTGCAGAAAGATGAAAATTCTGAAGCACGTTTAACTGACAAACAAAGAGAGCATGGGAGTGTTTCAAGATGGAACCAGAAAATTTCCTCAGAAGAAGAAGAAGAAGAAGAAGAAAAAGATGATGAGCTACCACTACAAAGCAATGGTGAATTATGTGACCAAAGCTTGTCAAGCTCCGGGTACCTTTTATGTTAGTAGATTATTACTGGAATGTCATTTGAGAGAAGCATCATTCTCAATAAAAGAAAAAAAAGTGACATGCATTACTATATGGTAGCTCATTTTTCTATAATTCCTAAAGTGAAATAAATGCTACAAAGTGAATACACTAAGAGTTCATGTTAAATCCCATACTCCCTTAATGTGATGAATTTAATAAGACCATAAAAAACTGATTTGTTTTTTGAATTTCAGCTAATGTGTCCTGCACTATATCAGGATAACAAAGAAAAAATTAAATCATGATTGCTCATAAACTACCCCTGACAGAAAAACTTAAAACAGGTTGTCTCAAAGTAAAACTAGGCACACAATGTATTTTCTGAGAAACAGGAAAAAAATGTTTTTTTGATGAACGGTGTAAACTAAATTTGGCACAGAAAGGTGTGAAATATGGAGCTATAATAATCTTTAACAATCTACCCATGGAAATGAAATGTCTGATAGATAGCAGACATGTTTTCAGTGCAGATTGAAAATGTTTCTTCTTGACATTCCTTCTATACCATAGAGGATTTACTGAGAAGAATTAATTTATCTTAAAAAACTGCAAATAGTCATTATGTAGCCATACACATATTATTTTTTATTTAATTTTTGTAGTTGTATATAAGTGTTCTCTGTTTGTTCTGTTGAGATGTTCCACACCATAATGCTTATTAGAATTTGATCTATGGGACAAGGAACTAACTATGAGTTAAGTGCAAATAAAAATACCAGTCTTACATCATAATTTTTTTTTTTATGTTTTGTATATCATTGTTTCCTGGTTGGTGGGTTATGTGGAGCTCATTTTAGCTAGATAGGTTAAGTAAATTTATCGATACCAACACCTGTACCCGCCATGCCCATCTGCATAACACTGCAGTATCATTGTTAGTTAGTACTACAGATTTCGGCTTGGCTATGCGGGTTAATTTCGGACAATGCTTGAAAATTTGTGGCATTTTTTTGGAACATTTATGTAATGTGAGAGCAATGGATTTTGTCTGATTTTTGTGTATGAGGCAGGGGTTAGTCCATGTCAGCCTTTAACCCTCAAATTTCAGCAGGTGTCCTATTAGTGATTTTTAGATTGTTTCAAATATCTTCTTTGTGATGAAATGGCTGCTGTACCTTTATTATGGTAGCACGAATGATGTCATGGGTGTTATATTGGATTTAAATGTGTTACTCTGTCTGCCATTTTGACAATATCATGAGTCTAATCTGACGTCCAGTATCAGACGCTTTAGTATGTTGGTTATCTTGCTTTGTGTTCATATTTTGTACTTTATATGGCAGTAGCATAGTTTTGTAATGCTTGCAACACTATAATTGTGTACTTTGATCATCATAGTGTGTAAGCCATTACTTGCATTTGAGAATCTGCCTGACTGCAGAGCAGTAGTGATCAGTGCATTTAGCTTTAGTGGAGAACGTTTGGGGCATTTTAATTAGTGCCAGAAGGAAAGCAGGGATTCCTACAGTGCAAATTTTTGCAACAGGGAGGACAGGGAGTGCATTTGTTGTGTATGTATGTATGAGCAGTTGGCTGTGGTCCATGGGTCCATGTAGAGCTGAAAGCACTGTTGGTGACGATTAGTCGGCTCTGGCCAGCTAACTTCCCACCCGGAACACAACAGCTGTCACACGTTTCACCCATGAGTTCAGCTGCTGAGGTACCTCCAGTGTAGGAGTTATGGTTGCTCTGTACTCATCTCAGGACAAGCGGCATGCTGTGGTCAGTTCGTTTCACACTATGCAGTGGATGAATGTCAAGACTGGGCATCTTACAGCTCTTGCCTGATACCACACCTACATAGCAGCAAGTTAAGTTTTCCTGTCTTTTCCTCTTAGCATATTTATTAAATTTTGTGCATGTTTTTCTGTTTAAGAAGTTTAACCTCTCATTTTTGTAAGTGTAAATTCATTCGGTCTGTGGCACAGCAGTAGCTCATTTGTTTTGTTTTGAAGACAAGTGTCCACTCATTTAGTAAGCCAGTCAGTGAGCCTCCAGTTACATCTACAGAGTGCCAAGTTAAGTGTTTATCTTTTACTTTCTTTTCCTCATAGTATATTTCTAAAATTTCTTACCTGTTTCCATACTATGAGACGTAAGCTTGCATTTTGTAAGCGTAAATTCGGGCATCCTGTTGCACAGTTTTCATTTCTTCTGAACAGCCAGCTACATAGCTCACTGAGGCATCAGCGTCCATTGATGACACATCACATCAGTAGGGTAGCAAGTTACATATCTAGAATCTGCCTGCTTTTATAGTTTACTCCTTCAGTTAGTCCTGCTAGGAGGGTAGGATGTGTGCATGCTGTGTGCGGACACACAAGGAGCTAGCCCCAATTTGAGAACAGCTGAATGCGCTTTTGGCTACAATCAGTCACCTCGGGATGTAGCAGTGGCAGAGAATCTGGCATGTCGCATAAGACACCTTAGGTGTCGCTTGTTTCATCCATGGGCTCTGCTACTGAGGCACCTCCTAGTGTAGCTGTCGCAGGCAATCCACCCTTAGAGCAGAGTGAGTGGCAGGTGGTAATGCATTTGCATCCCTCAAGTGGAGGGCCTATGTGGAGACTGATCCTCTGGCCTCACCCATTCACACTGTGAGTGGACAGGTGGCCACTCCTTCAGCAGGGTCCGAACAGGCACATGGGGTGGAGGGGTTTACTAATTATTGGGAGCTTCAACATTAGGCACATTATGGAGCCCCTTAGGCAGATCACATTCAAGGCTGGAAAGAACACTAGTGTGCACACAGTATGTCTGCCATGGGGCCTCATCTGAGATGTGGAGTGAGCCTTGGCTGTGGCTCACATCGGCACCAACGACATCTGTCGCATGGGTTCCGAGGCCATCCTCGGTTCATACGGGCAGGTGGCAGAAATGGTGAAGGCTGCTGGTCTCATGCATGGGGTGCAAGCAGAGCTTGCAATTTGTAGCATTGTACCCATAGTTGATAAGGGTCCTTTGGTTTGAAGGTAGCAGCTACTCAGGTAGCAGAGTACTTGTGGAGTGTACATGAGGTGTTTTAGGCTGGTCGGTAGTTTGAGGTATTCAAATGAATGCTCACCATTTAAATTAACACTTACCATTTAAATGAACACTCACCATTTGATATACAGAAAGGGAAGCCAGACAATGTTCAGAGTAAAGACATTTCAACTGTCAAAATTTTATCTGTAAACTGTCAAAGTTCTCATGCTCAAATTATTTGCAGAACTGAGCGCTGGCTGAAACCTGAAATGGAAAGCTCTGAGATATTTAGCAAGTCATGGAATGAATATGAGAAAGACAGATTACAGGACATAAGAGGAGGAGTGTTCACTGCAATTGAAAAAAATATTGTCTCCAGTGAGGTCAAAGTTGTGTGTGACAGCGAAGTTATGTGCTTGCGTATAAAATGTCTATGTGAAACAAAGTTAATTGTTGGATGTTTTTACTGGCCACCTGATTCTGCTGTGACAGTTCGAGAGACATTCAAAGAAGGTCTATGGTCAGTAGTGCATAAATACCCAGATCATGGATTGCTAGTTGGAGGCAACTTTAACCTACTGATTATAGACTGGGATGTCTTGGGCTCACTGCAAGGGGTACAGACAGAGAGTGGTTCGAAGTGCTTTTGAATACATTTTCTGAAAACTGTCTTGAGCAGCTAATTTGGCAACCCACATGCAATGGAAATATCTAAGACCTTGTAGCTACAAATAGGCCAGACCTTATCAACAATGTCAATATAGACACGGATATTAGCGATCATGAGGTCATTACAGCAGCTATTGTTACGAAAGTTAATAAATCAGTTAAGATGGCTAGGAGAGAGTTTCTGCTAGAAGCTGAAGATAAGCAGTTGTCAGCATCTCACTTAGAAAGTGAATTGGCATCACTTAGTTCACATGAGATGGACACAGGGAAATTATGGGAAAAGTTTAAGCAGTTTGTGAATCATAGTCTGGAGAATTATGTGCCTAGTAAGTGGATTTAGGGTGGAAGAAACCACCATGGTTTAGTAATGAGATTCAAAAACAGCTGAGGAAGCAGAGGCTGTTGCACTCTTGTTTCAAAGGGAACACACGAATGACGACATGACAGGCAAAGGATTGTACAGATTTGTGCATCAGCGAAAACATTGATGCACAAAGCATTCAACTACTACCACTGTCATACCTTAGCAAATGATCTGGCAGAGAAACCAAGAAAATTCTAGTCCTACGTAAAATCACTGAGTGGATCTAAGGCTTCCATCTAGTCACTTGTTGACCAGTCTGGTGTGACGGTTGGAGATAGCAAAACGAAAGCCAAAGTTTTAAATTTCACATTCAAGAAATCGTTCATGCAGGAGAATCATACAAACATACTGTTGTTTGATGATCGAACAGACTCCTGTATGGAGGACAAAGTGATACGCATCCTGGCATAAAGAAACAATTGAAGGAGTTGAAAACAAATAAATCACCAGGTCCCGATGGAATCCCAGCTCAGTTCCCCCGAGAGTACTCTAAAGCATTAGCCCATTACTCAATGACCGAGCGAGGTGGCGCAGTGGTTAGACACTGGACTCGCATTCGGGAGGACGACGGTTCAATCCCGCGTCCGGCCATCCTGATTTAGGTTTTCCGTGATTTCCCTAAAGCACTCCAGGCAAATGCCGGGATGGTTCCTCTGAAAGGGCACGGCCAACTTCCTTCCCCATCCTTCCCTAATCCGATGAGACTGATGACCACGCTGTCTGGTCTCCTTCCCCAAAAAACAACCAACAACAACATTATTCAACTTATATTTATCACAAATCTCTCGCCCACAGAATGTCCCAAGTGATCGGAAAAAAGCACAGGTGGCTGCTCTGTGTAAGGGCAAAAGAACGGACCCACAAACTCGCACACCAATATCCTAACATCGGTTTGCCACAGAATCCTTGGCCATATTGTAAGTGCAAATATAATAAATTTTCTTGACACCGAGAAGCTTATGTCAATGAATTAGCATGGTTTTAGAAAGCAGCACTCATGTGAAACTCAGCTCGTCCTTTTCTCACAGGATATACTCAAACTATGGATGAAGGGCAACAGGCAGATCCCATATTTCTAGATTTCGGGAAAAATGCTCGACTTGGTGCCCTCTTGCTGCCTGTTAAAGAAGGTATGAGCATATGGATTAGGTTCACAGATATGTGAGCAGCTAGAAGACTTCTTAAGTTATAGAACCCAGTATTTTATCATCGATGGTGAGCGCCCTTCAAAGGCAATGGTATCATCAGGAGTGCCCCAGGGAAGTGTGATAGGACTGCTATTATCCTCAGTATACATAAATGATTTGATTGACAGGATGGACAGCAATCTGCAGTTGTTTGCTAATGATGCTGTGGTGTATGGTAAGGTGCTGAAGTTGAGTGACTGTAGGAGGATACAAGATGACATAAACAAAATTTCTAGTTGATGTGATGAATGGCAGCTAGCACTAAATGTAGAAAAATGTAAGTTAATGCAGATATGTAGGAAAAACAAACCCATAATGTTCAGATACAGTATTAGTAGTGTCCTGCTTGCCACAGTCAAGTCATTTAAATATCTGCGTGTAACACTGCAAAGCAGTATGAAATGGGACGGGCACTTGAGATGTGTGGTTCATTTGTCAAGGAGATCGCATATAGGACACTAGTGCAGTCTGTTCTTGAGTACTGCTCGAGTGTTTGGGATCTGTACCAGTTCCGATTAATTGATACAATTCATAGGTGGGCTGCTAGATTTGTTGCTGGTAGGTTCGAACAACATGCAAGTGTTACAGAGGTGGTTTGGGAACTCAAGTGGGAATCCCTGGAGGGAAGACATTTTTTTCGAGAATCACTATTGAGAAAATTTAGAGAGCCAGAATTCGAAGTTGACTGCAGAAGAATTCTGTTGCCTTCCCTCATTCTATTTGTGTGTGGAACAGGAAAGGAAATGACTAGTAATAGTACAGGGTACACCCCACCACACGCCTTAAGGTGGACTGCAGAGGATTGACATAGATAGCAAAGACATGTGCTGTTCTCTCAGCAGGGGGAAAGGTTGTTACTTATCAGATTCTTCACTGTCAGGTAGGTTATGAAACCCCTTTGGAAAATAGCACCTAGGGCTACAAAGCAAGCCACTGTACATGTCTCCTAGGTCTCATTTGATGTGTGGAGGAGGCTTCTGACTATTGTTATTGAAGGTGCGGTCATCCTCAAATCATAGCTAATGTTAGTACCAATGATGCATATAGCTTGGAATCGGGAACCATCCTTAGTTCCTACAAATGGATGGCATGAATTGTAAAGGCTACTCCCCTGATCAAAGGGTGCAAGTGAAGCTTACCATCTGCATTAATTTGGGTCCTGTTGTTTGGAATCGGGTAGAGGGTCTCAATGAGTGGCTCTGTCAACTCTGTGACGGTCCTAGCTACAGATACACTGAGTGATCAAATGTATCCAGACACCTGGCTGAAAATGACTTACAAGTTTGTCGCGCCCTCCATCGGCAATGCTGGAATTCAATACAGTGTTGGCCCACCCTAAGCCTTGATGACAGCTTCTACTCTCGAAGGCATACGTTCAATCAGGTGCTGGAAGGTTTCTTGGCGAATAGCAACCCAACCTTCACGGAGTGCTGCACTGAGGAGAGGTATTGATGTCAGTTGGTGAGGCCTGGCACGAAGTCGACATTCCAAAACATCCCAAAGGTGTTCTACAGGATTCAGGTCAGGACTCTGTGCAGGCCAGTCCATTACAGGGATGCTATTGTTGTGTAACTACTCGACCACAGGCCGTGCATTATCAACAGGTGCTCGATTGTGTTGAAAGATGCAATCGCCATCCCTCTTCAACAGTGGGAAGCAAAAAGGTGCTTAAAACATCAATGTAGGCCTGTGCTATGATAGTGCTATGCAAAACAACAAGTTGTGCAAGCCCCCTCCATGAAAAACACAACCACACCATAACAACACCGCCTCCAAATTTTATTGTTGGCATTATACACGCTGGCAGATGACAATTACTGGGCATTTGCCATACCCACACCCTGCCATCGGATTGTCACATTGTGTAACGTGATTCGTCACTCCACACTACGTTTTTCCACTGTTCAATCATCCAGTGTTTATGCTCCTTACACCAAGTGAGGCATCGTTTGGCATTTACTGGCATGATGTGCAGCTTAATAGCAGCCACTCAACCATGAAGTCCAAATTTTCTCACCTGCTGCCTAACTGTCATAGTACTTGCAGTGGATTGTCATAGTACTTGCAGTGGATCCTTACGCAGTTTGGAATTCCTGTGTGATGGTCTGGATAGATGTCTGTCTATTACACATTATGACCCTCTTCAACTGTCGTCGGTCTCTGTCAGTCAACAGACGAGGTCGGCCTGTACGCTTTTGTGCTGTATGTGTTCCTTCACGTTTCCACTTCACTATCATACCGGAAACAGTGGACTTAGGGATGTTTAGGAGTGTGGAAATCTTGCGTAAAGACATATGACACAAGTGACACCCCATGACCTGATCATGTTCGAAGTCCGTGAGTTCCGCAGAGCACACCATTCTGCTCTCTCACAATGTCTAATAACTACTGAGGTCGCTGATATGGAGTATCTGGCAGCAAGTGGCAGCACAATGCATCTATTATGAAAAATATATGTTTTTGGGGTTGTCCAGATACTTTTGATCACATAGTGTATCTGGATCTACACCATGGAGTGAAGGATTTTAGCACTTCACTTGATACATCACTTCTCAGAAGCAGCAGCAACCAGCCTTGCAGAGTACATGCAGACTGCACAGAGGAGCATTTTATGGCTTGACAAAATTTCAAGAACCTCTGATGGACACTCACCAGATCATTTATAAAGCCCACAATCAGTTTGCCAACAACTTACAGAGTGACAATATCAATATTCTAGTAGTTCACTGCCAAAGCATTTGTAACAAAGTCCCATAATTTACCAGACTACATAAAAAATTTTGAATGCAAATTATCCTCGAAAGTGAGAGCCTGATGAAAACCCAAGTAAAAAGTTCTAAAATATTTAATGAAACATGGGACTTACTTTGACAAAAAAAACTGCTAGATTATTGGGGAAGAGGGTATGTTCATTCCAATAAACAAAAATATTATGTTTAGCAACATCAAAATTTCCTATGACTGAACTTATCTGAATGTGATTAATCAGCATGGGTGCTCTCAAATTAATCATCGGATAATTTTACCTGTTATCCAATTCTGTTAAATTTATAGAATCATTCAAAAAAGTTCAAGTACCACTGTGCAGAAATACTCCAATTATGCAATAACAGGAGGAGAATGAGACTTTAATCTACCACATTTAGGCTGCTGGTGAAATGGAGAGGCAGTCTTGCAAAATAGTGCTGAATACTTTCTTCTAAAACTGTCTTCATATGGCTCTGAGCACTATGGGACTTAACATCTGAGGTCATCAGTCCCCTAGAACTTAGAACTACTTAAACTTAACTAACCTAAGGACATCACACACATCTATGCCCGAGGTAGGATTCGAACCTGTGACCGTAGCGGTCGCATGGTTCCAGACTGGAGCACCTAGAAACACTCAGCCACACCTGCTGGCTCAAAAACTGTCTTCTACAACTATAGTCCAAATGGTGATAGAAGATCTTTGACAGTTAAAGTGGCCTTCTGCAATTTAGGCTTGATAGCTGGCAATAGCGTGTCCAGCTGTCAAGGACATATGGGGTATTAGTTCAGCAGCAAACATATGACAAAAATATCGTAGACCTTAGTTACAAACAAACCTTACCTTAGCAGTGGTATCAGTCAAGAGGCAGAGATTAACTAGCACCATATCATCATAGCCATGATGGTTTCCAGATTCAATAAATCCATCAAGAAGACCAGGAGAGTTGTTATGCTTGATACAGCAGATAAATAGTCTGTACACTGGTGTGCAAAACTTACGGACGAAAGTAACTTTCACATGACGTGTCACTGCCAAGTAACATAACTCAATGAAACTTGGACCCTAAAGAACTGCTACAGTATAGTACAGAAGGTAGCTGCAACATGCAATAGGACAAACAAAAGTGACATATTTATTCAAAAACAATAATTGCACGAAGCCATCACGATTTATGGTGGTCCCCTGGCCATTACAAAAGGTGGGACAAGGTTCTTAATAGGGTTGTGACCACCATGGACTGCAATGCATGCTCTGCAACACGCTGCTACGCTGACAACAAGGTTAGTAAGGAGTTCTTGTGGCAGGATGTTCCATTCCTCCACCAGCTCAGGCTGTTGGATGGTCATTTGTGCAAATGGATGTGCTGCAATATGTTTCCCCACCACATCCCATATGTGCTCACATGGATTTATGTGCTCACTTGGATGTAAGTTGAGGGAATAGGCAGGCCAGTCCATTCGCTGAATATCCTCTTTTTTTCCAAAAGCTCCTCCACCTGCACATTGTGATATGGTTGTGCACTGTCATCCATAAAAATTAAGTCAGGGCTGAATGCACCCCTGAAAAGATGCACAAGGGGAGAGCGTATAGTGACACAATAATGTTGACCAGTGAGTGTATCACAGTACATTCAAAGATTTGGATGTCGGTACGCCCACACAACATTATAACTTCCCACACCATAGCACATGTATCACCAAAACAATAATGTTCGACAATATTCCTGCCATACACTTATGTGTTCTCATTTCTCATCATATGAGGGTACATTGTGGATCACTACTCAGGCTGAATCTGCTCTCATCCAAGAAGATCATGTGAACCAACTCCCCACTGGTCCTGTTCCTATGCTTTTGACACCACCTCAACAGTGCCACCGAGGAGTGGTGTCAACAGAACACAACGTACTGGCTGTCAGGCAAAGAGAATATCCCCATGCGGTCACCAGGCCACTGTGGAGAGTGAGAATTTGTCCCTTGGAGCCCCGTTAAATTTGGCTGTAGCTGCACCACTGTTTGGAACAGATCCCTTCTTGCCCATTGCACAATAGCAATCATCTGCTGCTTTAGCTGACCACAGCCAACCGCCTCCTATTCTTTGGGCAGCAGTGCGTGTGATCTGGAATGCCCCCCCATGAATGTGAACAATGCTGTAAGCAATACCAAGCTCCTGGACTACACTTATCACGCTTCACCTTTCTTCTAGTTTCATGAAGATTCTTCCCCTTGTGAAGTTATCCAAATTTTGTGTCTGGCCCCCTGTTGTAATTAAGAACACCACAGAACACCATAACTGCCTGTTGATTGACACACACTGTCTTTTTCCTGTTCCTTCAACTGCCTCATGTTGCAAGGCCAGCCCCATCTGGCACTACAGGAAAACTACTTCACACCACATGATGTCCAACTTTCTGTGCACTGGGAGACCTCTAGCAACATGCTCCCTCACTTTCACTCATTTCCATTGAGTGGGTAATATGTTATGTTACTTCATCTATCTCATCCTTAAGTTTTGCAGAGTAGTGCACATACAATATGAACGAACATCGGGAAATCCAAATGGCGCAGACACTGAGGTATCGTGAGAAAAGTTTAAAATTATTGTGTGTTGCATTCTGGATAATTATTTGCTAATTAGAGGTTGTTAAGACCTACCTTGCTTTAATATAATCCAGAAAATGCTGAGAAACAGCAGGAACACAGATTGTTACACACTCATTTAAAAAAAGGTGTAGATATCCCGAGACGCAAAAGTTTATAGAATCTCGCACATTTGTAAGGAGAGCTATTCATCACTTCACTGTCATTGATTAGTGAAATATAGAGAATCCTAGAAAATTCTAATACTATTTAACACCACTAAGCAGGTCAAAAATGTCTATTTAGTCACTTCACTCATCAGCCAGCCTGGTGTGAAATAGATGGCAGCAAACTCAAAGGTAATGTCTTAAGTCTCACATTTAAACAAATCATTCACATAGAAAAATCATACAGAGTTACCATCATTTGACTGTCACACAAGCTCTAAAACTGAGGCTTAGAAATAAGACTTACTGGTGTTGAAAAGTATCTGAACTAGGTGAAAACAAATAAGACACCAGGCCCAAATGGAATTCTATTTTGGTTTTACAGAGAGTACCTTGCAGCACTGGCCTCTTTTCAAGCTCACATTTGTTGTGACTCTCTCAAATAACAAACAGTCTCAAGTGACTTTAAAAAAATTGTAGGTTACTCCCACTAAATTGCAGTGCAATAATTTAAAGATGTAGGATCCTTGAGCATATTCTACGCTTTGATACAATCAGTTTCCCCTCAGAGAGAAAAGCATGGATTTAGAAAGCAAAGTGAAACTAAGCTCATTCTTTCAACAATATCATGCAAACCGTAGATGCAAGCCAGCAGGCAGATCCCATATTTCTAGATTTCAGCAAAGCATTCAACACTGAAGTACACTGTAGACAATTAACAATGGTTTGAGTGCACTGAATAAGTTTCAAATACGTAACTGAATGTGGCAATGGAACCCTGTATATTGTGGTAACTCGTGTTCATAAGTGACAAATGTAATGCCAAGAGTGCTCCAGGTGAGTTGACACGAGCATTCCTGTTTATCATGTACATAAACACTATCAGATAAAGAACACAGCAATCTGAACTTGCTTGATGAATGTTGTTGTATGAAGGAAAGTGTCATTGCTGGACAGAATGACTTAGGTGGAATTTCCATTTCGTGTGATGCATGGCAGGCTTCAGATGTCGACAAATGTAAATTAATGCCGACGGCTAGGAAAAATGTTCCTATAATGTTCTAATACAGTACTAATGACACAATAAATGGCTCAGTCTCTATGATTAAATATCTAAGTGTCAAATTTAAACTTCTGAGATGGTATGAAATGAAATGAGCACACATGATCAGTTGTAGGGAAAGTGAATGGCAGACTATGATTTATTGACAGAATTCTGCAGAAGTGTAGCATACCTATAAAGGGGAGTGTATACAGAATGCTTTTACAACCCACTCTCAAGTACTGCTCAAGTGTTTAGGATTCCCATCAAGTCAGATTAATGGTACAAAGCAAAGCAACTCAGGGGTATGATACTACACTTTTTACCAGTTACTTCAATGATTACAAGAGAATTATGGAACTTTTCCATGGGCTAACACAGGTATCATTTGAGGAATGAGGACAATTTTTTGCAAAACGTGGATCTTACAAAAAAATTTACTAGTTATTCGTTAGTTGCAGCTATGGGTGATGATATGGTTGCTACCACCAAATTTCTCTGATTATATGATCTCGTGGCAGAAAATCTGAAGACAAAGCAGTAGGGGAATATATGAACACATGGCACGGTCAACATGACAATATTTGGAGGTCAGTTACAAGGAGTTTCTGGTACGAGAATTCTAGGTTGGCTCTACGAGATATTGTTTTGCTAACTTATAACTGGCGCTATTGCTCGCTAATTTGGTTTTCTCGCCATGAGCTGTTTTAGATTGCTTTTATTTTTGTCATGAATTTTGTTCACAGTTTATAAAGTAGAGGTGGTCATTGGAGGGGTGTGGGGGTGTAGTAGGGTAGTTGTGGGAATTGATGAGTTTTCATTTGGGAAGGTGAAGTATGGGAGGAGTGGTGGTGCTGTGGGTATCTGGGGGTGTGGGGGGCTGTTGTTTCAGGGGCTGGGTATTCTGATGTGGTTTTTATAGTGGTGGGTAAGTATACAAAATGGATTTTGGTTTGATTAATCGAGGAGTACATTGCAGAGCATTCCACTATTGTTTCAAATCTATTTTCTTCATACAGATTTTTTGGCATTAGGGGTTACTGACATTTAATGGTACATCATAATGTTCAGTTTAAATGTTGCATGATGGGAACTTGTATTAATGGTATGGAGGGGTACAGGAAAGGGGGGCGGGGGTGGTAGTAACATCCATCATAGGGATCCTACAGCTTCTTCTTATGAGTAGAGTTGGAGGAAGAATTTGCCTGAAAACCATTTACATTTCAGTTTTTTCAAGCTTGTTGGGAAAATGTATGTGCTGAAGATTGTTACTTAAATGTATGGGCGGCATTGTTTAATGTGGCCCATGGTTCTGTTTTAAGGAGAATGACTTTTTTTTGAGATGGGAGGAGGTGGCAATTACGTTTGTGCTATTGTGTTTTGTTGTGATTGGTTTTTATTAGTTTTCTGAAATTGTAAGTAGTGTAGTGTATTTTTTATGCTTGTAATTTTCTTTGAAATGTGGGTGTTGAAATTTATATTTGAGTAGTTTTTTATGCTTTTATGGTTTGGATTGGTGGTTAAAGTTCACATTTATAGTTTACACTGGTGGGTATCATGGAGTATGTTGTACTTATTCTGGTCTGGTTAGGTTTTGATACTAGTTCTACTAGTTGTGGTTTGTTAGTATCTTGAGCTCTGCTCGAGCTAACCAAGTCAAGTGAAATTTCTGGAGCTGGGTTTTGGGGTTATGGATTGGTTTGTGGTATGGTGGACTTAATTTGAGCTACATAGATCAAGTGAAATTTCTGGTACTGGGTTCTGGAGTTACGTGTGGATTTTCAAGGTACTGTGGACTTCGCTTGGGCTAGATAAGTCAAGTGAAATTTCTGATACATTGAAATAGGGGTGTCCGACATCTTGATGATGTCACAGGTCAAAGCGGATGTGAGATACTGTAATCTTTGATATTCCCTTGAAAATGTCTACAACAAAGGAGTCACTATGAGAGACATATGGTTGTTATGGGACTAATTTGCAACACTGGGAGTATCTCAATCACCGTCATTTACTAAAACCACTTTTAACAATGGTAATGCTTCCTGTGACACTAACTGGCTATATTATACGTATTTTAGATTAAAGAAAGTGAAAGGCATTATGAGATGAGAACAGTAATGACAGAGAAAACATCAGTGTTACTAAGCCTTTCTTAAAGAGTGACTTACTTCTGTGAAACATCATGAACCAAAAGGCACATTATCATTTCTCAACTGTCCATTTATTTGCTATCGAAACATTTTTGAAAATAAATTAGTTGACATCAGTACAGAACACATTGAAAGATTTCCTGTTGGGAGCATATGAATGTAAAAATCTTTTCCACAGTTTTGATGGGTCAGCCCAAGAATTCAGTACTGCATTGGCTTTGACCCATGACATGATGATGTTCTGGCATTTCATATCATTACGTATTTGAAAGTTAGCATGTGACAAGAGGGTGTTTTGAAGGAGGTGTGTTGCTTTATGTGGTGCTCCCTTGTGATTAATTTCAATGCAGGAAAGTTGTTAAATGTGTTGTTATTTGCAAAAGATCACTGAATGTGTTGGTTAAATGATGGATCCAACAGTGAAGTTTAACAGCTTTATGCTGACTGAGGAGATGGATGACATACTGAGAACTGTAACTTTTCTTCACAAATAGGGTGTATTGCTGCAATATGTTAAATGTCAAAAATGTTTAGAATCTGCAAGTTTATTGAAAAATGTCTCCTTTCCAAAGCAGTAATGATTGCATATGGTGCTGTCATTTGGATAATTTTTAATGATAGATTTGGTGGGGAACTCGGTTCAAAAAGATCTAGGCAGGTGATCCACAAGACTGGTATTGCTTGTCTTCCGTGTGATTTTGTATAGTTGTCAATGATTGTTCAGTTACTGGTCAGTTGTGAAGGGGTGTGTGGGGAGTTTTATATTCTATAGTTTATATGTTCGATATGGTTTATTTCAAAAAGTGTGTTCTCTACTTTTTAACTTAATTTCAGCATGTATTGTGTTTGTTGTAAGGAAATGGATATTGATTGGTGGAAAAGTTTTTTTGGGGATCAGGGTAAGTTGGCATGATTGCCTGGAGCAAGCAGGTGAGGCAGGTATTTTAACAGGTTCCATTCACTTTTTGTGTTGACTGGACACTATACCGAACGATATTTTATTTTCTGTTCCTGTTTTGCCAAACTGCAGATTTTTTTGTACTACTGTGTTTTTCGTAGGTATACTGTTTTATGGGTTTTACTACAAATGTATTGATGTTTGTTTAGTGGGTGACGTGGACCTCCTTTTAGACATATAGGTGAATTGAAGTTAGTGATACTAATGTATGTTCATATTGTCCTGTTATTTGGCTTCTTTGTGAATCATTCATGGTTACTGTGGCATTCACTTTGACTAGGTAGGTTAAATGCATATAACAATACCAGTCCTACATCACAACTAGCTTTTTATGTTTAATGTTTGCCTTGTCCTGTAAAGTTCATTTTAGCTATACAGATAAAGCGCAAATAATGATATGAAAAATATGTGTTAAATGGCTTTTTATGTTTCAGATATCATAGTTTTGTGTTTGGTGGATAGGGAAGTTCATTTTACCTATACCATTAAGTGAATTTACCGATAGCAGAATTTACATCTCAGACCCTCTTCCCCCTTCCCCTCCTCTGTGAATATCAGTTTCATGATTAATTGGTTTTATGGAGTTCAGTTTAGCTACATAGGTTATTTAGGTTTCATGTAGGATTTATGTAATGTAAGAATAATGAATTTCTGTTCAATTTTGTAATGGAAAATCAACACACATCACCCATTAATTGTATGTTGATTTAGGCTATCTGAAATATATTTTTTATGACAGAATGCTGTTGCTATTTGTTAATTATGGTAGCACAATTGATTTCATTGTAGCCATACTGAATTTAGAGGAGTTACTTATGTTTGCCATTTTGATGATGCCATGTGAGAAAGCCAATACCCTGTATCAAATGCTTCTGCATTTCTAAGGTAAACACAAAAAATTGCATGCCTATTAACAAGCAAACATAACAAACACAAAAAGAAAAATGAGAACACACACACTACATTATTTAATTTATTTTGCATGCTGCACATGGATAGAAATAGCAGCTCACCAGTCATAGCAACATGTACTAAATTTAATATATATAGGAAGCACTATCCATCATCTAATAGCAATTCCAATTCAACTTTGTTCGTCAAGAAACTGTTCTGCAAATATACATTTCTTTAAGGCTGTTCTCAACTAGGAGGAAAATTCAGTAACATTTTCAAAGATTACACAAAAAATTGACCAGACACCAATGACAATATACCATCCTCTACCATGCAACCACACTGCTTTAGAGAAATTGGCTGTATAAAGATGTATGTGACATCTCCATGCTGCATGCAGTGTACCAACCAAAGTTATATGTTCCCACAAGTAAAAAAAGCCATCTAAATTAATTTGAGAAAAATGTTCTTTCAATGGATCATTTTAGTTTCCCTTATTTATGAAAATAAGAATAACCACATACTTCTGAGTCCAAATTCATTAAAAACTTATTTCCAATAAACATGTGTTGCAACTATTTCTACTAGAGTTATCAAAAACTTGGGTACTTTACATTATAGATATCTGAGCCCTTACAAAAAGACTATTTAAAATCACTGTAAAAAATTAAATGAGGATGAATCTCAACATTGGTACAGGGAAGAGAGAAAATGAGGGAAAGGGGAAGTGGAATTTAAAATCAGATTATTATGGACCTCAAAACACAAGACAATATTGAAATTTGCCACGCAGCATATGAAAAAGTATACACCTTACTTGCTCCTCTTTCCACACTACTCAGGACAAATAAACTACTGATTTTAATAGCTTAGGACGAATCCTTATGAGCAAATGTAGATTAATATTCATATTTCCATCTTACATGTTAGGACACATGATCTGTTTCATCATTTTCAACCTCTCCTTTATTGGTATAAATTCTTGTGTTTGGTTTATGAACTTATCCATTAGAACTACTAAGCATAAAAAATTGTTGAAGCTCTCATGTGCACTTGTTATCTCCCATTGGCTTCTGTCTCAGAATCTTTAACCTACATTTATTTCATGGTTTTTCACCAGGACGAGTGACTGGCAGTCTAAGGGTTCACCATCCACTCCCAGTCTTTTAGCAGCAATGGAACCTTCAACATAGCCAGCCACTCATGCTGGTAAAATTCAAAGAACAAATGTAGGCCGAAGATCCCGAGATAAAAGCTAACAGGTTGTAGAGTGGGTGGACAAAAATATGGAAACACAACAAACGCGAGACATGTGTAATAAAGTATAGGAAAACCATTTGCATTCAAAACAGCTTCCAGTTATCCTGTATCATTTTCAAGGGAACCTTATACACTTCAGTTTGCAAATAGTGGCAACTTCAGGTATGGCGATGGAGGTGGATGGCACCATGTACCCTTCTCTCCAAAATATACCACAAAGTCTCAATAAAATTGAAATCTAGTGACTGTGGTGGCCATGGATGATGTGTCAATTCATCCTTGTGCTCATGAAAGCAGCCTGTATGCTGCGAGCTGGGTGAACAGGGGCTCCATCTGCCAAAACGGTCACCTAATTCTTAGCAGAGTTGCAACCGTGGAGATTATCTGTGGGGCCCAAAAGGTACTATGATACAGCTGCCTAAATCACCACCAAACCCCTGCCATGTTTCACCCCTGGGTAAACTCAGCCACAAGTTGGAAACAGCATGAAACAAGCTTCATCTGACCTAACGACTTCCTTCCATTGTTCCAGAGTCCAGGTTTTACAGCTTTGTCACTGCTTTTTCCCATTACAGGCATTTGAATCACCGATTTGTGGCTTTGGAATTCCAGCTTGCCCTGTAATTCTCAGCTTATGGAGCATCCTCGATGTTTTGGTGCTGACAGGGTGCGCAAGAGTAACATTCAGTTCTGCAATGACTTTTGCAGCTGTCATTCTTGTATTTTTCATCACAATTCTCTTCAATGACAGCCCGTCACAAACATGTAACACACACTTTTTTCTGCTTTGTGACTTAGTGGATGATGTTTTTCAGCTTTCCCTGTATGCGGTGTAAATCCTCAATAAGGTGCCCCTTGAAACACCAAACACTTTGGGTACCTTGGTTATGCAATCACTCACCATAGGAGCACCAACTATTAGCCTGCATTCGAATTCACTTAGCTCCAACATAGTGCACACACACAGACCACTGTTTAGCCAATGATTGACATTTGCAATGTATCAAAGACATTGCACAGGAGCCATTTGTGATTAAATACAACAGCACAACAAGCAGGATTTATGCCCAAGCATGCATTCCTTGCAGTATTTCTATATTTTTGTCAAAGGCCTGTATGTGTGGCTAATTCATTACAAACAAACAATCACAAATTATTGGATGACCTGACAGGCAATTGCGTGCATGACTCATTATGATTAGGGCCGCAGGTACAAATTAATCTGTAGCAAAGACATCTGGGCACATACATTTTGTATAATGGTCACATTGTGTGAAACAAATTAGTTGGCCCAGAAATGCTCCTTCAGTACATTTGATTCATAACAGTACAGTTAAAATCTGTATCCAGAGGCAGCAATGACAAACTTGACAAACATCAATTTCTAGGTGAACTACAAAGTGGTGCCAATTACATTTCTCAATGATGATGATTCTGTTTTTGTAAAGTCCCTTCTGAATTTGAAATGTTACAACTGCTTACACTGAATGAACCAGTGTTCATTTTTTAAGTTTCATATTATAACCTTTGGAATGCTTTAGTGCATTTCCTATACTTTTGTTGAACTTTGCACATACAGCACAAACATAAACATGTACTACGCAACTGCTAAAAAATAGACAATGGGTCAGCAGTACCTGCAGCAGTCGTGATTTCTTAATAATAGTGTGCTGAAAAAAAGGGTGTAACATAACATTTACATCATCATTAGATGTGGAGCACAAGCTTGGATTAGGGGAGGTAACTTATTGTCACATTTTCGATGCTGACAACCTGGCATTTATCTTAAGAAATTTAGGGAAATCACCGAAAACATAAATCCACATGGCCGGGCCAATGATTGGAACACCATAGGTAAATCTGTAACTTGATGTGCAATTTAACATTTACACAAACAGAAAGCACTGCCACAAGTAAATGGTATTAGAAATACTAGAACCAAATTGAGACCAAGGCGAAATAGACACGCAGTATAATTATGCTTGTCCGCGTAGTCATGAAGCCATGGCCTCACTTCCAAATATTTAGGGAATTTACATAATGATAATTCCGAACAGTACAAGTAAAGAATTAATTTCCCACAGTCCAAGCAGCATGATTTATACTCTCCATATTTATAACAATTTATACACGATTTTTTTTGCCAAATCTACAGACAAATACTGAGCATTCTAAAAGAATTATCTAAACACTATCATAATAGCATGCACACTGCTCGCTAAGAATGCGTCACGTACTTTTAATTGTGGAACTACAAAGCAATGAACCACCTCTGGATAAATAAAATATGTATTCGTTCGAACAACTGAAGCTCCGGTATATTGTAAGGTTGATCTTTCTTTTCGTGAATACTCACTGTATACTGCTCACTGTTGTCTACTTTCGAACCACACATTCTCAACACTGCCGCGTTATTTCAAGATACACACACAAAAAAATGTACTTTATGTTGACAGTTTATATGAACTCCAGTCGGCATACTTTTTTTTGTTTGTTTGTCTGTTTGTGTGTGTATAAATATCTCTAGTACCCGCCTACATACGTATCTTCACAACAATATGACCAAAGATTCTTAAAAGACAAAACCTACAACACGATAACATCTTAGCCGACGCATGCGATTAAGGACCGTCGGTCCACATGCAACGACTTGTCTGCGCAGATATATTCGCAAATGATTGTGCTGCAAATGTGGTAGACACGACACAAGTTCAAATCTATTGTTCGCCCACCATGTCTCGATGTAGAAAAGAAATTTCAGTGGCTAGCGCTAACATCCTCTTACAGTATCATCAAACTTTATTTCACTTACTCAGAAATGAGGAACTTACGATGCAAAAAGCAAAATACCAGAAATAGGAAGACAGATCAAAATGGTCTACACAGTGGTTGCTTAAGGTAAGGCAGTTTTCACACATAGATTTACTTCACGAGTTGCAGAGCGAACTAGACTACTGGCGTAGTTATTTGAGGATGGATTTAGGAATGTATAATTATCTTTTGATGCTCATAACTTCTAGTAAATAGGGAAAAAGTTTGTATGAGGAGAGCAATTTCTTCACATGAGTGGCTGACGGTGATATTAAGGTTCCAGACAATAGGCTACAACGATGCAGAATTTCCAACTGCAGTTTCGAAAGAAGCGTTGAATGAAATCATACGCCAGTAAAGTGAACTACTTTCCCTGTCCTGAAGGTTGATTTTACAGAGGCAAGTAAAATGCTATACTTCAGTTCTGACAATTTACCGGTCATATTTTTACGGTTTTACAGGTGTTTGAGATGCAGTATATAGACTTCGTTATTTTACTTAGCTCTTTGCAGTAAAGAGTCCTCAATGAATTATTATGTACCATTTCCCCATTTTCCATAGGCTCAACCGTTCGTAATTTCCCTATTAAAGAACTATAATCAACTACTTTCTGATTCCTATCGCTGTAGTACCAGCTTTTAATTTTCTCCAAACATGTATGATCCCTAAACATTTCGATCAATTGGGCAATAAACTATGTAGAACACAGACGTGTATCCGCCATTTTAAAATTCACTCTGCGTCCAGAGACGAGAAGCACCTAACCAAACAAACAGCTGACTAAAAGACGTTTTAGCGACAGGTTTGGGGTCGTCTGCGCAGATGTGAATTCAAAACACAGATTTGAGCAGTTTTATTTAAAACTCAAACTTGACAGTTTGCACACATCACACAAAAAGAAAACTGTATCTGTCAATCCGAAACATTTCCAATATTGATGCTATAGCACATTCTAATAAATACTGCAAAATATTAAAGACTGTAATACGGATGTCAAAGCAAATATATTACAAGGAAAAGATAGTCATATCAGATAACAAAATAAAGACAATATGGGATATAGTGAAGGAGGAGACCGGTAGAACCAGACATGAAGAGGAACAAATAGCATTAAGAGTAAATGATACATCGGTGACAGATGTGTATAGTGTTGCAGAACTTTTTAACAAACATTTTATAACTGTTACTGAAAAGATGGGGTTGTCAGGTTCGGTAGATGCTGCTATGGATTACCTTAGACCAGACATATCAAGTTACTTCCATAATATGAATTTGACCCTCACTACCCCAACAGAAATAATATCCATCATAAAATCTTTAAAATCAAAAACATCTAGTGGGTATGATGAAATATCAACAAAGTTAATTAAAGAATGTGATTCTGAGCTAAGTAACATATTAAGCTATCTGTGTAACCAGTCACGTATCAGTGGAATATTTCCTGAGTGGCTGAAATATGCTGAAGTTAAGCCACTGTTTAAGAAGGGAGATAAAGAAATAGCATCAAATTTCCGTTCAGTTTCACTGTTGCCAGTATTCTCAAAAATTTTCGAAAAAGTAATGTAAAGTTGTCTTTATAACCATCTTATCTCAAATAACATACTGTCAAAGTCACAGTTTGGGTTTCTAAAAGGTTCTGATATTGAGAAGGCTGTCTACACTTACAGTGAAAATGTGCTTAATTCATTAGACAAAAAACTGCAGGCAACTGGTACATTTTGTAATCTGTCAAAGGCATTTGACTGTGTAAATCACAATATCCTTTTAAGTAAACTAGAATATTATAGTGTAACGGGAAATGCTGCAAAATGATTCAAATCTTATATCTCTGGCAGGAAACAAATGGTGTTATTAGGAAAGAGACATGTATCAAGCTATCAGGCATCATCCAAGTGGGAACTAATTACATGTGGGGGCCCACAAGGTTCCATTTTGGGGCCCTTACTTTTTCTTGTGTATATCAATGACCTTTCATCAGTAACATTACCAGATGCCAAGTTTGTTTTGTTTGTCGATGATACAAACATTGCAATAAATAGCAAATCAAGTGTAGTCTTAGAAAGATCAGCCAATAAAATATTTGTGGACATTAATCACTGGTTCCTAGCCAATTCTTTGTCACTAAACTGTGAAAAAACACACTACATGCAGTTCAGAACTTGTAAGGGGTGTCCCAAGAGTATATGTCTAACACATGATGACAAGAAGATAGAAGAAGTGGACAGTGTTAAATTCTTGGGATTACAGCTTGATAATAAATTCAACTGGTAGGAGCACACCACAGAAATGCTGAAGCGTCTTAACAAATCTCTGTTTGCAATGCGAATTTTGTCAGACATAGGGGATATAAAAATGAAAAAGCTGACATACTATGCTTACTTTCATTCCATAATGTCATGTGGGATTATTTTTTGGGGTAATTCATCAAGCCAAGCTAAAGTTTTCCGGGCACAAAAACGTGCAGTAAGAGTTATATGTGGTGTGAACTCAAGAACATCCTGCAGAAGCCTGTTTAGGGAACCAGGGATACTAACTACTGCTTCCCAATATATTTATTCATTAATGAAATTTGTCATTAAAAATATATCACTTTTTCAAACCAACAGCTCAATTCATGGAATCAATACTAGAAATAAGAATAATCTTCACAAGGATTTAAAGTCACTTAGTCTTGTACAAAAAGGTGTGCATTATTCAGGAACACACATTTTCAATAACTTGCCAGCAGCCATAAAATGCTTAACAACCAATGAAATTCAGTTTAAGAGAAGCCTAAAGGATTTATTGGTCGTCAACTCCTTCTACTCCATTGATGAATTTCTTAGTAAAACCAACTGATTTGTATATAAGTACAACATAACTTCTGCACAATTTCAGTGCAGTAATGTGTTCATTGAAAATTTGTGTGTGTGTGTGTTTGTGCGTGCGTGCGCGCGCGTGTGTGTGTGTGTGTGTGTGTGTGTGTGTGTGTGTGTGTGTGTGTGTGTGTATGTTTAATCTAACTTCTGCACCATTTCAGTGCAGTAATGTGTTCATTGTAAATAAGTATTACAGTAGTTGTATTACACGTTTATTACCTTATAAATAAATAAAAAACTTTTTTATTTTAAATTCAGTGCATTAGTATTTGTAAAATGACTCTTAGTGTTCATTAAAAAATGATGATCATTCCACTTGGGACCTGTGGAATGGTACATTAGCTTACTTGTTTTAGTTGTAAATATTTGTCGTGTATTGTTTTTCTGACATGTTCCACATCCTGGAGGACCTCCTCACTATGGATCAATTGGAATGAAAGTAAATCTAATCTAATCTAATCTCATACTTGCGCAAAACTCCTGCCCACATGCAGCGATCTCTCTGCGCAGTAGTGATATGTATAGACATTTGCACGGTCAGATCGTTGCGTGTGGATGGGCCATTAATTCTTTGTGTGTAGTTCGCATGACCATTGGCACAAATTCAGATATTTCTCACTTGACAAAATCTATATAAATTTTGTACTATCATTACATTTTTGCAGTTGTAATTTACAAATTTGTTACCTGCTAGATACTCACCTACACCACATAACACCTCTGAAGTGGGTAAGCATGAACAGTTGTTTTGAATGCAAAAATATCTTCTATTATTTGGCGTCACAAAATAGTTTGGTGTACAGCTTGTTTGCCATTTGTGGTAGATCATTTTGTTTTAGTGTTGTATTGGAATATTTGTCTAGTGTATTTCTCATTTCATCTTGTATTGTGTGAATGTACAATCTCGTATTTAACTACATGCTGGTTATCATCAGCTAACATTTTCCTAGTGATAAGTATTACTTGCAAAATAAACAGGGTGTTCAAAAAAGTGTCAAATACTTTGAGAGGTGATATTACTCATCAAAACAAGAGAAATAAGTCCAATAAACTTGGATCTGGAAATTTATACTTTCTGAGATAAGTCCAAGAAGTGCATACTCTCTGCTATAAACACGTTTCCATGAAGTGTTCAACGTGGCGTCCATTCATAACAATGCACCCTTCTGATTTCCCAGTGTAAAGACTAATGCATCTTTTGAAGTAAACACTGTTGTTGTTATATCTGCTAGCATAAATTGAAGATGTGACCCTATAGTGTCCCCAGATCATTGATTGGTGTCACATAGATCGGTTCCTTGAAGTGTCCCCATAATCAAAAGTCTAGGGGATTGAGGTCTGGGGAACGAGCAGGCCAGGGCGTTGGGCCCCCTGGCCAATCCAGTGGTCCTGAACTGTCTGCATGAGATGTTCGCACACACTGTAACGAAAGTGGGCTGGTGCGCCATCATGCATAAACCATATTTGTATCTGTTGCTGTTATGACACAGCCTCCAGCAAGTTAAGCAATACATTAATGAGACAGTTCAGATAATGCGCCCCAGTTAACCTTTGTGGTAGCACGTATAGCCCTATTAACGTGTCACCATGTATGCCTACCCATACATTGATTGAGAATCGGTGTTGATGCCCTCTTTCTTGAATTTCTTGGGGATTTACATCTGCCTATACATGATCATTGTGGAAATTCACAACACTATCTCTTGTGAGCCCTGCCTCATTGGTAAATAACACCTTGATGTGGACAGTGGATCTGTAGCACACTTCTGCAACAGCCATTGACAGAACCGCCATTTGCCGTTGTGATCCTGTGGCCTGAGGGCCTTAATGCGCAATAGATGATATGGGGACAACAATAGACTGTTTTCCTATACTAAAAATATGGTTCAGATTGTTGTTATTCTGATTAATTATAACATTTAAATAGCATTTATGGTTAATATTCTCACAAAATATCATTTATTTTTATGTAATTAAAGCTTAAAAAACATTAAATATCAAGCTTTGGTCATGTGATCGAAAACACTCTGTTATTGGCTGATGCTCTGGTGAAGTCACAGGCTAGGAGTAAAACGAAGCTATACTTGTGTTATAGGAGTGTCACCCGAAGTCATGAGATTTTTATGTGCTTTTACTGCAAATAATTATTTATTTAGTGATGAAAAACGCAATTACAACTCTTAAGTAACAATAGAAATGAATTTTGTGAATGCTGAGAGTGGGGGCCTTGGAAAAGTTGATGCATTTGTGCTTCACCCATTTAGGGTGCAGATATGTGCAACAATGGATATTCTTTTCCCTGTTTCCTGAAATATCATTAAACTCGCTCAAAACTAAATAATTGTAGAACTTTTTCAAATGGGTCGGTATATTATAACTACACTCCTGGAAATGGAAAAAAGAACACATTGACACCGGTGTGTCAGACCCACCATACTTGCTCCGGACACTGCGAGAGAGCTGTACAAGCAATGATCACACGCACGGCACAGCAGACACACCAGGAACCGCGGTGTTGGCCATCGAATGGCGCTAGCTGCGCAGCATTTGTGGACTGCCGCCGTCAGTGTCAGCCAGTTTGCCGTGGCATACGGAGCTCCATCGCAGTCTTTAACACTTGTAGCATGCCGCGACAGCATGGACGTGAACCGTATGTGCAGTTGACGGACTTTGAGCGAGGGCGTATAGTGGGCATGCGGGAGGCCGGGTGGACGTACCGCCGAATTGCTCAAAACGTGGTGCGTGAGGTCTCCACAGTACATCGATGTTGTCGCCGGTGGTCGGCGGAAGGTGCACGTGCCCGTCGACCTGGGACCAGACCGCAGCGACGCACGGATGCACGCCAAGACCGTAGGATCCTACGCAGTGCCGTAGGTGACCGCACCGCCACTTCCCAGCAAATTAGGGACACTGTTGCTCCTGGGGTATCGGCGAGGACCATTCGCAACCGTCTCCATGAAGCTGGGCTACGGTCCCGCACACCGTTAGGCCGTCTTCCGCTCACGCCCCAACATCGTGCAGCCCGCCTCCAGTGGTGTCGCGACAGGCGTGAATGGAGGGACGAATGGAGATGTGTCGTCTTCAGCGATGAGAGTCGCTTCTGCCTTGGTGCCAATGATGGTCATATGCGTGTTTGGCGCCGTGCAGGTGAGCGCCACAATCAGGACTGCATATGACCGAGGCACACAGGGCCAACACCCGGCATCATGGTGTGGGGAGCGATCTCCTACACTGGCCGTACACCACTGGTGATCGTCGAGGGGACACTGAATAGTGCACAGTACATCCAAACCGTCATCGAACCCATCGTTCTACCATTCCTAGACCGGCAAGGGAACTTGCTGTTCCAACAGGACAATGCACGTCCGCATGTATCCCGTGCCACCCAACGTGCTCTAGAAGGTGTAAGTCAACTACCCTGGCCAGCAAGATCTCCGGATCTGACCCCCATTGAGCATGTTTGGGACTGGATGAAGCATCGTCTCACGCGGTCTGCACGTCCAGCACGAACGCTGGTCCAACTGAGGCGCCAGGTGGAAATGGCATGGCAAGCCGTTCCACAGGACTACATCCAGCATCTCTACGATCGTCTCCATGGGAGAATAGCAGCCTGCATTGCTGCGAAAGGTGGATATACACTGTACTAGTGCCGACATTGTGCATGCTCTGTTGCCTGTGTCTATGTGCCTGTGGTTCTGTCAGTGTGATCATGTGATGTATCTGACCCCAGGAATGTGTCAATAAAGTTTCCCCTTCCTGGGACAATGAATTCACGGTGTTCTTATTTCAATTTCCAGGAGTGTATATCACCACGTGTCCACAGTGCAACGAGGTGTAGGACGATATAAAGTGGGTACACATGCAGGTGAAACAAATGTAAGGGCCGTGATGCTTATGAATTTAAACTAATTCAGCGTCTGAAACAGTTACTTCATCTTTATGTAAGATGATGAAACTGCAAAAGTGTAAACAGTAAGGATCCTAGCTGGACAGTACGAAGATAAAAGAAAAACATTATTCCTAATAAAGTAAAATGTGGCTGGTCACATTAACTAGAAAATATGTTTTTGAATGTGAGGCATTTGAACAGCGATTGCAAATGTATGCACATGTAAACAGCAAGGAAAACACAATTATATTCTGTTTCTGATCAGCGTCGTGAAGTTTTGTAATTGTGATTTGGATTTCATATGAGAGAATTGACAAATCGTTTGACAAATAAGTTAAAATATTCTTTCAAGTTGGATTCGAACCAGCTATCTATGGACTTATAAAATTCGATGGTTTACCGACCTAACAAGTGGCCCACCGAATAATTGATGGGAAATTGGGTAAAACGACAATTTTCACTAAGAGTTTCGTTTCGTTCAGTGACGCTATCCTTTCTTGTAACAGTGGGAAAGCCAATCTCAGAGGTAAATTAACGTTAATTTCTTAGTGCAGCACGTTTTTAATGAAGTTATTGAAATTGTGCGTCGACGTAGTGGCAATTTGCTGTTACAGTTCAATCACATTTTACGCGTCTTCTCATTCTCTGGAACATTCAAAAACAATTTTTCAGGGGTTTTTCTAGATGTATTTGTACAGCATGGTAAAAATGTCGTGTGACTAGGGCCTCCCATCGGGTAGACTGTTTGCTGGGTGCAAGTCTTTCGATTTGACGCCACTTCAGCGACTTGCGCGTCGGGATGAAATGATGATGATTAGGACAACACAACATCCAGTCCTTGAGCGGAGAAAATCTCCGACCCAGCTGGGAATCGAACCTGAGCCCTTAGGACTGACCTTCTGTCGCGCTGACCACTCAGCGATTGGGAGCGGTCGTACATCATGGTACTACACACCCATTGTAACCCATTTTGCAAAACAAAAATTCCAAAACAAAGACATCACTGTGAATTAGTATTATGACAGTAGGAGCAGCGAGCTAACCAGTGACATTACAGACATCACATGACTCGAATGGTGCCTTTTAGTGGGGATACAAATTATTTGAATTTCAATTCCTATTTTACAAGAGAATACTGAAACTCAAGAGGAAAAACAGCATGTTAGGATCATAAAATGACATAATTAATTATCTAAGACAATTTCCAGAAAACAGTCAAATATGCTCCCCTCCTCCAGGTAGAATGAGACACGCCTTCTGCCGCTGCTAATCGTCGCACATTGGTCCCTGGGGGCTTTTTCCACCCAACATAGTGCACACTCCTCCATGTCAGGCTTGCAGACACTGCTGGGCCTTCCACTGTCAGACTTATGAGGTGCAACGGTACCTGTATCCCTCAGACCATGGAAAAATCTGCTGAACAGCTTACCAGAACATGCAAATATCAGGTTTCCACTGCTAAAAAGTGGTGGAAGAGAGACAATGTAAATGTACTACACCATCTGTATGTACAGACGACGTAATAACACTAAACACATGAGTGAATCCGCGTTTGGAGGAAGGTATAACACTGTGATACATACCCAGGGTTGACAGTTCTGTACAATAAGGCACACAAACATAACGAAAACTAACATACCGTACAGTACAACACGAACCACACAACTGATTGCAGAGCACCTAATGGTATATAGTGTATTGTGAGTAAGACATCATAATACCCGGCTGACACATTTGGCGGAGCGCCAGTGCAACGGCTGTGCTAATATCTGCAACCAAGCATTGTGCAGCCCTTCTTATAAACACATGTTTATCTTGGAAAGTATGTGTTTCCAGGCTAATACACTCCTGGAAATTGAAATAAGAACACCGTGAATTCATTGTCCCAGGAAGGGGAAACTTTATTGACACATTCCTGGGGTCAGATACATCACATGATCACACTGACAAAACCACAGGCACATAGACACAGGCAACAGAGCACGCACAATGTCGGCACTAGTACAGTGTATATCCACCTTTCGCAGCAATGCAGGTTGCTATTCTCCCATGGAGACGATCGTAGAGATGCTGGATGTAGTCCTGTGGAACGGCTTGCCATGCCATTTCCACCTGGCGCCTCAGTTGGACCAGCGTTCGTGCTGGACGTGCAGACCGCGTGAGACGACGCTTCATCCAGTCCCAAACATGCTCAATGGGGGACAGATCCGGAGATCTTGCTGGCCAGGGTAGTTGACTTACACCTTCTAGAGCACGTTGGGTGGCACGGGATACATGCGGACGTGCATTGTCCTGTTGGAACAGCAAGTTCCCTTGCCGGTCTAGGAATGGTAGAACGATGGGTTCGATGACGGTTTGGATGTACCGTGCACTATTCAGTGTCCCCTCGACGATCACCAGTGGCATACGGCCAGTGTAGGAGATCGCTCCCCACACCATGATGCCGGGTGTTGGCCCTGTGTGCCTCGGTCGTACGCAGTCCTGATTGTGGCGCTCACCAGCACGGCTCCAAACACGCATACGACCATCATTGGCACCAAGGCAGAAGCGACTCTCATCGCTGAAGACGACACGTCTCCATTCGTCCCTCCATTCACGCCTGTCGCGACACCACTGGAGGCGGGCTGCACGATGTTGGGGCGTGAGCGGAAGACGGCCTAACGGTGTGCGGGACCGTAGCCCAGCTTCATGGAGACGGTTGCGAATGGTCCTCGCCGATACCCCAGGAGCAACAGTGTCCGTAATTTGCTGGGAAGTGGCGGTGCGGTCCCCTACGGCACTGCGTAGGATCCTACGGTCTTGGCGTGCATCCGTGCGTCGCTGCGGTCCGGTCCCAGGTCGACGGGCACGTGCACCTTCCGCCGACCACTGGCGACAACATCGATGTACTGTGGAGTCCTCAAGCCCCACGTGTTGAGCAATTCGGCGGTACGTCTACCCGGCCTCCCGCATGCCCACTATACGCCCTCGCTCAAAGTCCGTCAACTGCACATACGGTTCACGTCCACGCTGTCGCGGCATGCTACCAGTGTTAAAGACTGCGATGGAGCTCCGTATGCCACGGCAAACTGACTGACACTGACGGCGGCGGTGCACAAATGCTGCGCAGCTAGCGCCATTCGACGGCCAACACCGCGGTTCCTGGTGTGTCCGCTGTGCCGTGCGTGTGATCATTGCTTGTACAGCCCTCTCGCAGTGTCCGGAGCAAGTATGGTGGGTCTGACACACCGGTGTCAATGTGTTCTTTTTTCCATTTCCAGGAGTGTATTTACTGCACTTATTTTTCTTGTTATGATGAGCACTACCAGCTCTCAAAGTATTAAACACTTTTTTTTAACACAATGTATAAACAAGACAATGGATGGACTTGTGTTTTTTAAAACAAAGACTTGCACCATCTTTCAGGAAGTGTAATTTCTGTGGCTCATGCAATTCCCTTCTGAGTTGTGAAACAACTTTTGCTAGCACTCAAGATTCCCCAGAATATTGCGCCATATAACGTCAAAAATTCTCCTTTGACAAAGTACAATTTATTTATTATTTCCTCTTATGAGAATTTTTATACAGTAACTGACCTGCCCAGGTAGCCACATGTCCTAACGTGATCACTTCTGGCACAGGGAGGTAAGTAATAGGGAAACAGGGTTTCTATCCGAATTTTTATGTCAAATTCATGCGCAAATTAATTAAACTGTGACACCTGATTGATTTACGATCTTCACCTATTGTTCTGTTAAGTGGTTTATGATGTCAAGAGGGTTGATTTGTGACTCCTTGGGGATAATCTGTCCTTCTGAGAAAGCGCACCATCTCTTCCCCTCCCACTCCACATCTCTGTAAATCTCCAACCCTCCCCCTACCCCCTCACTGACACAAGCACGCTTTCAAGCCTGAGTTATTCGAATAGCCCACTCCCTCTCTGTCAGTTTGATTGACTGATTAATTAAATCAATAAATTAGTTAACCCATCCCCCTCTGCTAAATGCCCCAGCCCCTCCCTTCCCCAATATGGAAGCTGGCGAGAAAAAGACTCAGTCTGTACTGGAGAGGAAGTATCTCACGACAGGAAATTCAAATCAATGTCAATCGCATAGCAAAAGATATACTGTTTATCTATAAAATCCAATTCATAGTGGTGTAATATCTCTTTTATTTGGTGGAAAAAGCTCATCATCTCTGCTATTTGTGAAGAAGTAAAAAAAGTAATTCAGTAGATTGTTTTTTCTTCCAGTTGCATATGGAATACAGTGATGAAATCGACATGAACATATCCCAAAGTACATAATCTTCTGATCATATCTTCGCACTGACCGCAGGCCAGACGTGCCGATTGGTACATTGCGGGGTGACATGATGACTGCTTCTCTGGGCTGCACCTCACACCGGTGTCCAAGAGGCCCCACTATGCCCATCTACATCTACATCTACATTGATACTCCGCAAGCCACCCAACGGTGTGTGGCGGAGGGCACTTTACGTGCCACTGTCATTACCTCCCTTTCCTGTTCCAGTCGCGTATGGTTCGCGGGAAGATCGACTGTCTGAAAGCCTCCGTGCGCGCTCTAATCTCTCTAATTTTACATTCGTGATCTCCTCAGGAGGTATAAGTAGGGGGAAGCAATATATTCGATACCTCATCCAGAAACGCACCCTCTCGAAACCTGGCGAGCAAGCTACACCGCGATGCAGAGCGCCTCTCTTGCAGAGTCTGCCACTTGAGTTTATTAAACATCTCCGTAACGCTATCACGGTTACCAAATAACCCTGTGACGAAACGCGCCGCTCTTCTTTGGATCTTCTCTACCTCCTCCGTCAGACCGATCTGGTACGGATCCCACACTGATGAGCAATACTCAAGTATAGGTCGAACGAGTGTTTTGTAAGCCCCCTGACCGCTGTCAGCCACTGCCCCACCAGCCATCTCGTGGTATATTCACCCCCCCCCCCCCCCGAATTTGCTAATTCCTGCCACATGTCACTGCTTGGGAGAATTACGACCAATCTGTCCAAACCACCAAACCATAAAGTCTCAGAATACGGCACTAGTTTTTTGTGGCCATCTGACAGCCAGGTAACCCACACAACCATGGTCATCTTTGTTCATGGTGGTGTCCTTGGTCAATACGTGGCTGGTTTCCTAGGACGATACCATTTGCCATGTGGGGCACATGGTGGAGGTAGCCGTTGGCCGAAGCAAACTGAAATTTCCAGCTTAAGGCTGCTGCGAGCGAGGGGTACAAAGAAAAGTTCCAGCCAGCCAGATAGTCAGTTCTTGCCCTCAGCTGCACGGGTAAGTCCAGGCAATGGCGCCCTCTGGATAACTGAATAGTGAACTAATATCAGTGTGCATTGAGCTGTCACTGCGATCGCATGTGTTGCATCTATTCTCTGTGGAAGATTGAGCAATTCAATATCGATCACTGACAGGTGTTGGCGCTGGATGTGCTGATAACATCCGAATTTCTATCATTCCCCCCAGATGCCCTCCATGGCCAGGGTGGTGCACTCTGAATACACATGCGTCCACGACTGCAACTGCGGCTGCGGCAGCAGTTTTCTCTGACCTCTGAGTGTTGAAACTGTACAAGGGGACAGGCATGCTGCATGTGGACATCTACACATGAGAGCATGGGATGCATGAGTGTTTCAGACATCTAGCCATGATAACTACTACTTTGGATTGGACTGCAATTTAAGTGTGTTGTGCTTAGTGCTTCCCAATACATCGCAGTGGACTCTGTCTTGCAGTGGTATTTGTAGTTGCCTCTACCCTATCATGTAGTAGGCCCTTCCTCCTCCTTCTCCTTCTGAATGTAGCAGAGAGAACCAAGTTAGGAATTGTGGAGTGCTTCATGAAGTACACTTATCAGACCTGTAGTGGTCGGGAATTCCACAATCGTGACGGTATGAATCCACTCTAAAATTTGAAATTCCAACTATCATTTTATTCAGCACTGCTTCCAATCGAGATGTCAAATCCTCGATTGGTTAATTTATTGTTCCCAGTAGTGGTACTAAGAGCACACACATCAATCCAATCACTCCGCAGATTGTTTAAGGACATAGTATGTGATTGAGCTGAAATTTGGAATTCTCAGCTACCTCCAATGAATGGACCTCCTGCCAAAGGACCTAACTGTTCCATTATCCACCAACAGTACGCAAGGGAAGAAAAAAATCTGGAAGAGTTTGGAAACTGGACAGTTGCGGGATTGGATGCTACCACTGAGCGGGCATAGTGGGGCCTCTTGGACACCAGCACATGGTGCAGCCTTGCAGTGATGTCAGCTCGCAAGCACACAATGTACCAGCCAGCACGTCTGGCCTGCATCCACCAACAGGATGCAAGAAAAAAATTGCCTATACACAGAGGGTATCGAATTAATTAATTAGTCAATGAACCTGATAGAGTGAGGGAATATATCTAACACATCGACAGCTGGGGATTTACCAGGTATCCACTACTTTATTCTGGACAGAAGAGTGGTTAGTGTGGCACATGACAGATGCTCGCTGGGCAGGAAGTAGCCACGTGAGAGAGAGTGAGGGAGAGAGAGAGAGAGAGAGAGAGAGAGAGAGAGAGAGAGAGAGAGAGAGAGGGGGGGGAGAGAGAGAGCATATGATTCGAGAGGAATTTCCCGGTTTCAATATCAAATAGTTGCCGCCGCCCGTATCAAACAGTTGCTGCCACCTGGTTCTTTGTCTGAGTGGAAGTAACTGGAAGGTTGATGGGAGGATAGGAGGGAACTGGAGGGAGGATGGCTGGTGGGATTCCTTCTCCCAGCGTCCTTTGCTGGTGGTATTGTGAACCAACTCAGTCAGTATCTACACAGCAGGCGAGCACATAGAACAATTGCTTCCACTGACCTGACATGAAAGGTATATGTTTGGGAGCAGATTGTGCAGGTGCTGCAACCAGAAGCAGCCACTTGAGGTGGCATAGGACACTGCCATGTACAAAGAGGACCACGGCTGTGGACGTGACCTGGCTGCCGGTTGGTCACAAAAAATGACTGCAGTATTCTGAGACTAAACCTGGTGGTTTGGACAGATAGGTTGTAATTATCCCAAGCAGCCTGAGCGGTCATAGTGGGGCCTCTTGGACACCAGCACATGGTGCAGCCTTGCAGTGATGTCAGCTCGCAAGCACACAATGTACCAGCCAGCACGTCTGGCCTGCAATCAATGCGATGATACGATCAGAAGTTTACATGTGGTGGAATATGTTCACGTCGTTTTCGTTACGGTATTCCTTGCGCAATTGGAGGAAAAAGTGATCTAATGAATTACTTCTTTCAGATGTATTTTACAAGACCTGCGTCTTCCCAGACAGCAGAGAATGATGAGCTTCTCGCACCAAACAAACTGAATTTTATAAATAAGAGTATATCTTTTGCTATGCAATTGACATTGATTTGAATTTCCTGTTGTGAGGTCCTTCCTCTCCCTTAAAGACTGAGTCCTTTCCTCGCCAATTTGCAAGTGGGGGAGGGCAGAGGACTGGGAGATTTTCCAGAGGGACATGGGTTAGTTAATTTATTGACTTAATTAGTCAATCAAATTGATAGAATCGGAGGAATAACTCAGGCTTGAAAGTGAGATTGTATTGGCAAAAGGGAGAGGGGAATGTTGGAGCTTTCCAGAGGGATGGGGGAGGTGGAGTGGTAGGAGGAGAGGTGGGAGGCTTTCTCAGAAGGACGTATTATCCCCAGGTGGTCAAAAATCAGCCCTCAGGATGTCATTAAGCACTTAGCAGAATAATAGGTTATGGTCATAATCCAATCAGCTGTCATAACTTAATTAATTTGCATGTCAAGTTGATATAAAAAGTGGTGTAGAAACCTTTTCACCCGATTGCTGAGGTATGCTGGCCCTGGATTGAAACCGCCCAGCAGATTTACGGTGAGGGTCGATGTATTGGTCAGCCTAGATGTTGGCTTTTAGCAGTTTCCGACACCCCATTAGGTGAATACTGGGCTTGTTCCCATGTTCCACCTCAGATACATACTACGTAAACATTTAGAACACTTTATCACACCTGCACACAGAATTTACTCTACACACAGACAGAGTGAAGTACATTGATCTTGGAGGGGGGTGAATAGGTGGCTGAAGGTCTTAGCTGTTTGGTCTCCTCAAACACTTAATCAGTACAGCGTAGCAATATATGGTATTCGGTTTACTGTTCACATATTTTGTATATTGGACATCTCAGCTTCACCTGGATGCATAGTCGAAGGAAGTTTGCAGCACTTACATTTTCCAGGTTTCTAGAGAATAGCTGAATAGGAAGTCTTAACGGCTGTGTCTTCTGTACCGTGTGGATAATCATAGTAACAGGTTTTTGTGTATTTATTATGAGATTGTTTCCAGAAAACCTATTTGTAATGTAGGAAGTGCATGTTTTGATTTCATTTTGTAAGTCTTATTCGGTCGTTCATTTTACCAGCACACTTGAATCATCTGCAGATTTAATATGCTTCTCGATGTGAGTTGGTTCCAGGTCATTCGCGAGGAACAAAAGCAAACCAAACCCCAGAATGAAGCTTTGTGGTGCACCTTACTTAATACACATTTTTTCTCCGTTGTAGGATTTTATGTTATTCCTTTCTTAGAATGTAAGTTCAACTATTTGCTCTCTGCCTTGTATATATGATTTTAACCACTCATGGGCTGCTCTCCTAACACCCACAAACCCCAGATTGTTGAGCAATATTTGGTTGCTATTGAAAGGAGTAGAAAAATTGCAGAATTGTGCTATTTACTGTCAATTTTATTTAAAGCTTCATTCAGGGCTGCAAAGATGGCAGCCTCAGTAGACCTGGATTTACAAAAAGCCGGTAGGGGTAATTTGGACCTACAGTTACATAGTCTTATTTATCCCTTTTCTGTAGAGGAGTTTTACTTTGGCTGTTTCCAGTATCTTTAGGAACATAACCTCTCACAGATTGATATAATGGGAGAATACTTCTTTATTATGAAATTAGGGACATAATTTACACCAGAGGAGTGTTTTAATATGAATTCCTAAATTATGTGTAGCATTCTCTTCTCACTGGTAGGGTGTAGAAAGAGAGACTTATTATTTGAGCTGCATCTGTTCTGATTCGTTATGACACACTGTGAATCTTGCTGTACAAGATTTTCTACTACCTGCGTGAAGTGTGAATTAAATTTATTTGCAGTTTTTCTGGGGTCTGATTATACATGTGGACTTTCAGAGAGGTCAATATTTTGGAAATCTTCATGTTTTGCTGCTGTTTCCCTCCTTACAAAATTCCACATGGGTTTCATTTTATTTTCCTATGATCCTACTGAGAATGTTCCTGTAGGATTTGAATAGGTATATAACTCCCAAAATGTATTCTATTTGGACATTTAGCATAGTAAGTGTCTGAAGGTATTTGTATTCCAGTGGTTTTTCTTTTTGCATTTTCTTCTTTTTAAGAAGGAAACACAGTTCAAAGTAATAAACAAAGTTGCTAATGAAGCTATCAAATCTCTTATCTGTTTTTGAGCACTTATATATTTCTTCCCATTTTTGTTTCATTAGGCAAAGGAGAAATTAATTTGTGTTATCAGCATCATAGCATCTACTGATGTTTATTAAGCAGTTCCTTGAGTTTGTTATTCTGATATATCAGGTACACCAAGGTCACTTTTAAATCTTTTTACAAGTGGTCTTGGCTTACTGATATTTCAGAATGATATAACAATTCAGACCGTCCCCAACAGTTGACACTGTGTCATACATATGTAAGTGTTGAATTTAGTTGATTTTCTGAGTGGAGAGTAAGTTTCTATACGATGTGGTCACCAAAGCCTGTATTCAGTGGTGGTGGTGGTGGGTAGTGTTTAACGTCCCGTCGACAACGAGGTCATTAGAGACGGAGCGCAAGCTCGGGTTAGGGAAGGTTTGGGAAGGAAATCGGCCGTGCCCTTTCAAAGGAACCATCTCGGCATTCGCATGAAATGATTTAGGGAAATCACGGAAAACCTAAATCAGGATGGCCGGAGATGGGATTGAACCGTCGTCCTCCCGAATGCGAGTCCAGTGTGCTAACCACTGCGCCACCTCGCTCGGTGTATTCAGTACTTCTGTAATGTATCCAGGAGCCTGAGTTGAGACCCCTTCTGTTGTCAGAAAGATGGGGTGTCGACTGTGGTGGAGAAAGCCAGCTGGCAGGGTGCTAATGATACAACACTAACAGAACAAGAGTTTACTGTCTTGAATATCAGCACCGCTTTCAGAACAAATTAATGCATCAACATTACACATGGCGACCCTGTTCTGTGATGCTGCTAGACTCTGGAATCTCTGAAACGTTAGATTGCTAGCGTTGGATAATCTTAATTTTTTTCCCCTGTAGCGGTCAAACAACTTCTGCGTTGTTTCTGAGCAGACCTTCAAAAGATTCACGGCGTTGTTGAGCGGCGTTGTGTTATTTGTCTTGTTGTTTTGTTTTCTATATTTGTGTGTTTTATATGTGTGTGTGTTTTTTTCCTCAGTTGTAAATTGCACTGCTTCGATCAAAGATAAAAATTTGTTTTGCGTGTGAAAAAGTGCTTACTAGGTTGGGTACCTTTCATGTAACTGTCATAATTTTTGGGGGATACATTTATTGTGGTCAGTGTGTTGCGAACCAGATATAAATTGAACTAATGCAGACACATAACCAAGCTAAAAGTAGGCAGTCCAACAACTTAAGCAACATGGACCAAGGGGATAATTTGATTTCGAATATTAATGTGTCGGACGGTTCCGAAAATGCAATGGGGAATACTTCAGAGGAAACAGGACGAACGGGCTCACAGCAGAGCCAGAAATTAATTTGCCTCCAACTAACCAAATTGATTTGGCAGAACTCATGAAAGCCTTATTGCAACAAAATAAAGAAAATGCAGAGAAATCTGAAAATCGATCCGTGAGCTAGGCGAACAAATGACACAGAAATCTGAAAAATCGATCCGCGAGCCAGGCGAATAAATAGACGAAAAACTAATCCAACAGACAAATAAAGTTGACAAGTCAATGCAGAGAGTGTCCGATGATATCTCACAAAGAATAAACAATCTGGCAAGTGAAATAAAAAGTGATATTATGAAAGCATTAGGCTGTACATTTGAACAAATCGATGATCGTCTGCAAGCCTTAGAACAGGGCAAGCGAAGTCGCGATACGGAATCGAAAGAGAGCAAGGAACAGCTACTTAGGAATTTCCAAGTGCTGAGAGAAGAATGCCAAACGGAACACCAGCAGATACATTGTCCCACGTTTGTTAGCAACAAAGTAGCGGACAACAGTCAAGCGATTCACGCACTCGAACAGCAAGTAGAATAATTGAAGTAGACTGGGGTGGAGGACAACAGACATATACATGATAAGATTGTGGGATTAGCGGACATTGTAGGCACGATGAAGGTGACGGAGAGCGATATCAATACTACACCGGTAGCAGCCGCAGAGACCGAAGAAGTGCGTTCGCTTTTTAGATTTCAGAAGGGACAGTTCGAAGTGAACAGGCGACACAAAGCTGTAACAGGCGAATTACAAGAACGCGTGGCGCAACTGGAAAGCTGCATGGGGTGTGATTCCGAACTCACCAACAGCACTAAAAATAGCCATACGAACAGTGCAGAGAGGGACCCCGGCCACGAGGGAGATTTTGACGACATGGAAGAATGTATTTTGAGGGGCAGACATGAGAAAAATAGAAACATTCAAGGGCCTCTCCGGGAGGAAATGCGGGGATTTGATTTCAAACATTTCCTTATGGTGAGAAAGTTTGAGATATTTCGAAATTCGCAAAAAGGAATACATCCACGAGCATGGCTCGAGCAATTTGAATTCTGTCTTCCCCCCGACTGGGCAAGTACACATAAGATAGAATATATGTGTGGCTATTTGGAAAGGCGAACTGGCGAGTCGCATGAGGTCGGCAGCGCAACACTGCAACTCCACTCAGGAGTTTCGACAAGCCTTTCTGTCCGCCTATTGGTCGGAAGCGGCACAAGATAGGGTCAAGCATGGCATAATTATGCTGCCAAATTTGAACCAGTCTGATTTCGGCAGCCCAGCACGCCTATTCGACCACATGATGCAGACGAATCAATTTCTATACGACCCATACGGGCCTGCGGAACTAATCAGGATATGCATCACCAAATTGCCGATGCACTTGCGCCACGTCATTCTTGCGGTACGATGGAAAGAGGACGTGGAAACGTTTAAGACACTTCTCCAAGAGTTGGAATATAATACAGGAGAATGCCCGCCTAATCAGGCACAAAGTTATTACGGGGCACAGCAGCGCGACCGCAGTCGTGGCCATAGTACTAATCAACGGCGTGACTAATCGTCGCGACGCGAACGGAACAATAATCGGGATCGGCCGTATAGAAACTGGGGTAACAGTCGCGAACACAGGTGGAACAACGGAAATGATCGAGGACGTGGACAAGATCGTGAACGCAACAGTTACGGCAACCAGAATCGATACCACCGTGAACACGGTGGGAATAGGACTGTATGCGGAGCACCACATGATGTTGAAATCCGGCCGGCTAACCCAAGACATAATCCAGCAAACGGAAATGAACAAAACAGACAGTGAAATGATCAGCGCAAAAGGCGCCCAATCGTAACAAATGAATGACATGGCAAATGAGTACATAGGGTGTATAGAGAGGAGAATGAATTGATTAGGCCGGCCGGAGTGGCCGTGCGGTTCTAGGCGCTACAGTCTGGAGCCGAGAGACCGCTACGGCCGCAGGTTCGAATCCTGCCTCGGGAATGGATGTGTGTGAAGTCCTTAGGTTAGTTAGGTTTAATTAGTTCTATGTTCTAGGCGACTGATGACATCCGAAGTTAAGTCGCATAGTCCTCAGAGCCATTTGAATTGATTAGCTTACATTTGTGACATATGCATTTTGAACAATATGTTGGTAAAAGTTTTGTGGCGGCGTTCGTAGCGACAAACAATTCGCTGTAGAAACGGCTTACGAAGTCACCGCCACACTTTTAATAGCGGGCCGACCGGTCCGCTGGAATAGTGAACAGAAAGATGAAAACCCAAACACTCTGATTAAATAAAAGTCGGTACTTATCTTTATTAACGAAGATACAGAAACACAGTAGTGAACTCCGTGTATACAAAATCTGTCTAGTTCGAGTCGGAGCGGCTAGGTCAGCGTCTGCTGCGATGAACACACCACTGACTAGCAAGTACACAATTCGGTGGCGAGTATACAACTGAGCGGCGAATACAGAACTGTCCTAGCGCTCGCGACTCCAGCGCTTAAGAAACCAGAAGCCAGCGGTGGCGTGCTCAGACTTGCGGCGATTTCCTGTCTCGCTGGCGCTGCTTCTGCGGACGGCGTCCGGACTTTGATGCTGCCAACCTTTTGGCAGCGGGCTCGGGTGGCATTACTGGCTAGGATATAACACTCCTCCCCCCCAAATCGCCGCACCGTCGTTGAGTAATGACGTGGCGAGCGTCGACGGCGGGGGAGGGGTCTGGCCGCAGGCGTAGCAGAAGAGACCGGGGCGGAGACTGTTGTCGGTGGCAGTCCCCGGTCCGCACCCCAGCATTGGCTGTGCGGGGCCTCGGGAAACACCGACGGAAAACCGAGGTCAGGGTGCACGCCTGTGACCACGGGCGCAGCTTCTGGTACCGGACGCGACGGGGTGTCGGGACCCACGAAGAGAGGCAGCGTCTCCTGACGCTGCGTCGACGGCTGCTGAGTGGGTGCCGGACAAGGCGCTGCGGTGTCAGACTCCTTGGGGTTGCCCAAGGAAAGCGGCTGCAGGACAGGCTGCACAGCCACCGCTTGGGAAGGCGGCCCGGCTGAGGGGTCGACGTCCATCAGCTCCGAAGGCGGTGGCGACTGAAGAGGGACCGCAGGCGCCGGAGCGACCACCTGGGGCGCTCCCGGTTGAAGCTGCGCGGGAGGCATCAACGGGACGGGCTGTCGGCGTGGTAGCGGCGACGGCTGCTGCCGCTGCCCTGGGGGCGGCAGCGAAGTCGGAAGGCGCGGCTGGAACCCGCCGCGGACCAAATCTGTGGACAAAGAACGAGCGGCAGTATTCGGGCGGCCAGCGCGGCGCAACTGGTTCTGATGCCTCCTGTGCACCCCAGTAGCACCTTGAACAGTATAAAAACCGCGACCCTGGACACTTATCACGGTACCACGTTCCCAACGACGGCGACCGTGATAAACTCTGAAAAAAACGGCGTCGTTGCGCTGAAAACGCGTGCGATGCTCAGAAGCGGCGGGTCGATCCGGGGGGTGCAACAACCGTAGTAGGGTGCGATGACGACGGCCGTGGAGAAGCTCCGCAGGCGAAGGGCCGTCGCGTGGCGTGGTCCGGTACGACGACAGGAACGTGATGAGGGCCTGCTGACGAGAGTGCGTAGCACGAAGGCGGTCCATATGATCCTTGAATGTGCGTACAAAACGTTCCGTTGCACCATTAGATTGAGGGTGGAACGGCGGAGGAAGAACATGGCGAATGCCATTGGCAGAACAAAAACTTTCAAATTCAGCAGAGGTAAATTGTGGACCATTGTCAGACACTAAAACTTCTGGAAGACCCTAAATACAAAAAATTGAAGTCAACGCCTGTATAGTTTGTGCAGACGTTGTAGACTGCATGGGCACAACAAACGGAAAATTACTAAAGGCATCTATCACGATGAGCCAACGAGAATTCCAATATGGACCAGCGAAATCAATATGTACTCGCTGCCAGGGACCGGCAGGGCGTGCCCACTCAAAATAGCGTTGAGGCGGAGCAGCTTGGTGTTCGGCACACGTCGAACAATCTGTAGACATCTGCGCAATCTGCTTATCAATGCCGATCCATGTACAATGACGGCGGGCAAGCTGCTTGGTGCGGACCACTCCCCAATGACCTTGATGCAACAAGTCGAGGACCTTGGATTGGAGCACTTGGGGAACCACTACACGAAGCTGGTCATTCTCGGTGCGTAACAGCAAAACTCCGTGCGAAACAGACAACAGATGACATTGCGGATAATAGCGACGAACCACAGGATCCGATATGTCCTTTGCCTTGGACGGCCAACCACGTTGAACAAAACGTAATAGTAAACTCAGATGAGGATCCGTAGCTGTCTCACGTGCCACCTGACGATAATCAATCGGAAAATCCCGGAGGGATTGATGCTCATCGGCGTCAATCTGATGGCAAGAGTCGTCAGAGGAATCGAAGACATCATCCGCAGCAATAGGCAATCTAGAAAGCGCGTCAGCGTTTGCATGCTGAGCTGTAGGGCGATACAGTATCTCATACTGGTATTGTGATAACAAAAGAGCCCAACGATGTAGTCTCTGAGCTGTCCGCTGAGGAACTGGTTTAGACGGATGAAACAGTGACGTCAGGGGCTTTTGATCTGTTACTAAATAGAATGGTCTACCATAGAGGTAGTGATGGAATTTTGTGACACCGAACACAATAGCCAACGCTTCCTTGTCCAATTGGCTGTAATTACACTGAGCTTTGTTTAGCAATTTAGATGCGAACGCAATAGGACGTTCGGTGTTACCGACTCGGTGGGACAACACAGCACCGAGGCCGAAAGAAGAGGCATCACAAGCTAACACCAGAGGCTTGTTAGGGTCGTAATGGACCAGACAACGATCATTCAATAAAGCCTCTTTAAGCTGCTGAAAGGCTGATTGGCAATCAGCTGACCACACAAACGGAACATTCTTACGGCGGAGACGATGCAACGGTGCAGCAATCTGTGATGCATTAGGTATAAACCTAATATAATATGTCAATTTGCCAAGAACTGCTTGCAGTTCATGCAGATTGCGAGGGGCGGGCAAATCACGAATAGCTGCTAAATGTGACTGGGAGGGATGAATGCCTTGAGCATTAATAACATGTCCCAGATACTCCATCTCCGTAAGGAAAAATGAACATTTATCGATGTTGCAACGTAGGCCTGCCTGAGACAACACTGTAAACAAACACTCCAAATTACGGAAATGTTCAGCAGGCGTCCGACCGGACACAACAATATCGTCTAAATAGTTGCAACACGATGGCACATTAGCCAGAAGTTGTGACAAAAAACACTGAAAAACAGCTGGAGCTGACGCACAACCAAAAGGCAAACGCAGAAAACGGAACAACCCCAACGACGTGTTTATGACAAAATACTGTTGTGATTGCTCGTCGAGGGGCAATTGCAAATATGCTTCACGGAGATTGAAACGTCCCCTTAGAACTATTTATACACGAGACTTCCCCTTAGAACAATTATACACGACTGTGCTTAAACTGATACACAATATTTTGTTAGCGCAACGCAATCTGACTTTCAAAAATCCCTACAAAAGAATGGCCCTGACTAACATTAAACTATACCTTTCACAAATCACTTACCTCACAAAAATCTTCGCTGCTCAAGCTACTGCAATACAGGAGCGCCACTACTGCCAGCTAAATGAAAGATTCAAACTACTGAAAGCACTAACTACTGATAGGGATAGTTAGCAAATGAAAGATATTAATAGAGAACGAACAATGTATTTACCTTGATATCGTTGTTGTTGTTGTGGTCTTCAGTCCTGAGACTGGTTTGATGCAGCTCTCCATGATACTCTATCCTGTGCAAGCTTTTTCATCTCCCAGTACCTACTGCAACCTACATCCTTCTGAATCTGCTTAGTGTATTCGTCTCTTGGTCTCCCTCTACGATTTTTACCCTCCACGCTGCCCTCCAATACTAAATTGGTGATCCCTTGATGCCTCAGAACATGTCCTACCAACCGATCCCTTCTTCTGGTCAAGTTGTGCCACAAACTTCTCTTCTCCCCAATCCTATTCAATACTTCCTCATTAGTTATGTGATCTACCCATCTAATCTTCAGCATTCTTCTGTAGCACCACATTTCGAAAGCTTCTATTCTCTTCTTGTCCAAACTATTTATCGTCCATGTTTCACTTCCATACATGGCTACACTCCATACGAATACTTTCAGAAATGACTTCCTGACACTTAAATCAATACTGGATGTTAACAAATTTCTCTTCTTCAGAAACGCTTTCCTTGCCATTGCCAGCCTACATTTTATATCCTCTCTACTTCGACCATCATCAGTTATTTTGCTCCCCAAATAGCAAAACTCCTTTACTACTTTAAGTGCCTCATTTCCTAATCTAATTCCCTCAGCATCACCCGACTTAATTAGACTACATTCCATTATCCTTGTTTTGCTTTTGTTGATGTTCATCTTATATCCTCCTTTCAAGACACTGTCCATTCCATTCAACTGCTCTTGCAAGTCCTTTGCTGTCTCTGACAGAATTACAATGTCATCGGCGAACCTCAAAGTTTTTATTTCTTCTCCATGAATTTTAATACCTACTCCGAATTTTTCTCTTGTTTCCTTTACTGCTTGCTCAATATACAGATTGAACAACATCGGAGAGAGGCTACAACCCTGTCTTACTCCCTTCCCAACCACTGCTTCCCTTTCATGTCCCTCGACTCTTATAACTGCCATCTGGTTTCTGTACAAATTGTAAATAGCCTTTCGCTCCCTGTATTTTACCCCTGCCACCTTTAGAATTTGAAAGAGAGTATGCCAGTCAACATTGTCAAAAGCTTTCTCTAAGTCTACAAATGCTAGAAATGTAGGTTTGCCTTTCCTTAATCTTTCTTCTAAGATAAGTCGTAAGGTCAGTATTGCCTCACGTGTTCCAGTGTTTCTACGGAATCCAAACTGATCTTCCCCGAGGTTGACAAATTACAAACCTCCGCCATCTCTCTCCCCACATCCACCACTGCTGGCGGCTCACCTCCAACTGCGCAACGCTACGCGCTGTTCACAGCCAGCTGCCTAACACTACAATGGCGAGTATTACAACAATGCAAAGCAGCCACAGACTGCACACAGCACAGCCAGTGATTTTCATACAGAGGTGGCGTTACCAATAAAAAAACCTAAACAGCCTACTTACAAGATCAATTTTGGAAAAGAAACGAGCTTCCCCTAACTTATCCATCAGCTCGTCCGGTCTAGGCAAAGGAAAAGAATCAATGACAGTCTGAGGATTAACTGTCGACTTAAAATCAGCACACAAACGTAACTTGCGAGACGGTTTCTTTGTAATAACTAAGGGAGAAGCCCACTGGCTCGCTGAAACGGGTTGAATAACACCGTTGTTTTGCCAACGACGAAGTTCATCTGCTACAGGCGCCCGGAGGGCGTGAGGCACTGGACGAGCACGAAAAAATCGAGGCTGAGCATTATCTTTTAACGTAATATGAGCGGCAAAGTTCGCAGCACAACCTAGTTCGTCTTTAAATATGTCAGTGTATTGTTTACACAAATCGGTAATGCTGTCTTGAGGAACAACAACAGAATTAATTTGCAACACATTGTCTTGGATAGACAGGCCAAACAAGTCAAAACAGTCTAATCCGAAAATGTTTACACTGTCTGTAGTGCGGAGCACTGTGAATGAAACTGTTTTTGTATTGCCACGGAATGTGGCTGGCACGCTACATACACCTAACACAGGAATTTGTTCTCCACTATAAGTAGCCAAAGAATGTTTTGCCGCTGAAAGTTTAGGGCGGCCGATAGCCGCATACGTAGCACTATTTATGAGAGTGACAGACGCACCAGTGTCTAATTGAAAATTGAAGGTCTTATCCTGGATGCGTAGCTTCACAAATAGTTTATTACACTGTCTCTGGATCGGTGCAGTGGAGGCGGAAGACACAAAAGCAGCGCGTGTAGCGCGTGTTCGCTGCTTGCGACAACTCGTGGGTTGGGCGGGTGGAACAACAACTCCCGCTTTACTTGCAGTCTGTACATTACTTTTTACAGCGTTTGAATTACGCTTGGGTCGCATAGCAGAGGGCTGGGTGGGTGGCTTATTGCGAACAAGTTTATTACCAACACGAACCGTGGAAGAGTCTTTAAACGCGACCTTCTGGGCGGGCTGGCTTTGAAGAACATGAATATCCATGGGCTGGGCAGCACTAGAATTGTTCTTGCGTTTACGCAAACAAACAGTCTGGATGTGTCCTTTCCTTTGACAAAAGTGACAAACCGCGTTTCTTAACGGGCAACGTTCACGAGGATGAGCAAGAACACACTTAGGGCAAGACTTAACTCTATCATTTTGCACACGCGGCTGACGAATGTGTTTAACATGACGCGGCCGGCTAGTGTTTACAGTCTGACTCTGCCGGTGGGGCCGCGGGCGTGACATAACTTGCTTAGCACAGGCAATTTGAGAAATACATGGCTGATCTAACTCACACTCAGCATAGTCAAAAGTATCTTGGGCTTCAATGATGTTCATCACAGTCTCTAATGACGGGTCAGGCAACTTTAAGATAGCAGCACGAATACGAGAATCTGCAATGTTTTGAGTAATAGCGTCTCGTAACATGACATCACTGTAGGAAGCTCCACACACACAATTAAATCGGCACTGACGGGTGAGGCCCCGTAAATCTGTTAACCACTGTTTATTAGATTGATGTGGCAGTTTCTTTAATCTGAAGAACTTGAATCTGGCTGCTGCCACATGAACTCGCGACTCGAAATACTCAGCAAGCTTGTTAACAACAACGTCATAGTCTAAAGCTTCTGGCTTGGATTCCGGGAACAACTTACAAAGTAGTCGATAGACTTCCACGCCTGCAGTGGAAATTAAATAAAGCTGCCGCTCAGTACCCGTGATTTTGTAGACTGTCATGTGCGCCTGCAACTGCGCGAAATATTCTCGCCATTCTTCTCTTGATGCATCAAAAGCACGGAAAGGTGGTGCTGCCTGTGCTTGTTCCTGTTGTGTTGGAGGATTAGCCGCTTCTTTGGCGATTGCTTCCACCAGACTTTGTATTTGTTGACTCTGTAACAAGATCAACTGTTGGAATTCGGCAGACATAGTGAACACAAATTAAACCAGCCCCCAAAATTTTATCGCTATAATTAGTATAACCAGAAACAAGTTGAACCAGCCCTGCACACGAGTTCGGAAGCCCTAGTCGCCAGTTTTGTGGCGGCGTTCGTAGCGACAAACAATTCGCTGTAGAAACGGCTTACGAAGTCACCGCCACACTTTTAATAGCGGGCCGACCGGTCTGCTGGAACAGTGAACAGAAAGATGAAAACCCAAACACTCTGATTAAATAAAAGTCGGTACTTATCTTTATTAACGAAGATACAGAAACACAGTAGTGAACTCCGTGTATACAAAATCTGTCTAGTTCGAGTCGGAGCGGCTAGGTCAGCGTCGGCTGACGACAAACAACAACTCTGCTGCGATGAACATACCACTGACTAGCAAGTACACAATTCGGTGGCGAGTATACAACTGAGCGGCGAATACAGAACTGTCCTAGCGCTCGCGACTCCAGCGCTTAAGAAACCAGAAGCCAGCGGTGGCGTGCGCAGACTTGCGGCGATTTCCTGTCTCGCTGGCGCTGCTTATGCGGACGGCGTCCGGACTTTGATGCTGCCAACCTTTTGGCAGCGGGCTCGGGTGGCATTACTGGCTAGGATATAACAAAAAGTAATGATAAAGATGTTTCTACATGATTGATTGAAGTGATGTTTGTAGTTTTTTTCTTTCCTTGTGCAATTAGGATTTAGGTTGGTTCAAATGTGAAGACAAAAGGTTTCTTTGTGAATGAGTGAAATGCTGTTTATGGTTTTTTTGTGTAAATTGAAAAAGTCACTCCCGAGGAAAGCAAGATCTGTGTTGAATTAATGCAAAACTCAGGGGAATATCCGATCTGTGGGTATTATGGGTCTGGCAAACCCAGGTCCCCAGCTGTTAGTAGCCTTGTTTCCGATTTTCTGCTTTCAGTGCTACTATCTATCTATTACTATTCTATATCTGTCATAAATGAGGATCCCTTACTATAGTATGCATGCTGTATGAATATTTTAAGATAGGAGAACTCTGAGAAAGAAATGAGTAAGTTTAGAATTTTGAAAACAGGATGTAATAATACGATTGTTTAACCAATGGCTTCCCAATATGCGATGATACGTTAATATTGATGTCTTTTTTTGTTCTTTACAGCTGAGTACATAAAGTTCTATCTGTGGAATTCGTAAGTGGATCGATTCCCTTGAGGTGAAAGAAGAATTGTGGTTTGTGTAATTTACGTGGCCCTCAAATATTATTATGGTAGTCAAATGACGAGCAGTTTTTCAGCAAATGGAGAATGGAACAGAAATATGGATCCTTTCTGTAGTGTTGAGTGATGTTGAGCCAGAGCCTGAAAAATTATTCTGCATTTATACTTGTCCTAGAAAAGCGACGTTTATGTGTTTTGCATTTCAGCTTACTGTTTTCGCTGGTGCCTATATGAGTTGAACTGAAGAAATTTCCCTCTTGAAGGTAGAGGAAGATCAAATAATTTTGATTATGGGGCCGAAGGAAAGCTTGGTTTAATGTAATAAGGATGAAGCAAAACATTTTTCATTTAAACTACAGGAGGATTCGGATCTTTTGTGTCTGTTGTAAGTTCAATATGTTAAGATGAAACCATTTTACAGAATAGAGGTGACCACAATTTTGCCATTCATGAGAAATGAATCCAGAATGACCACCATAGGCGAAATAACTGATCTGGAAGCGAAAGGTAACTTAAAGAAGGAACGAAATGGGTAAAAAAATGTAGTATAACCTGTATGATGAAAATATTTTTACCCTTCTCAGAGTCATCTGTGTGATTAATTCATGTGATAACGTAATTTTAGATGAAATTGTCTTACTGTTCTATGTATAAACATATGAGTATGATAAATGTATAATTGCGAGTCTCTTATCAGGTGTGTCAACTGGTATAAATGTTTTGGCGCGTAAATAACCATTGTTCTTTTTACTATGTATGTTTAAGGAAAGTTTCTCCAAATTTATCATGTGACAAGACATACACTGCGAGTGTCAAGAAGAGGACAAATTAGAGCAATGTTGTAGTGGTACAAACACTGTGTTGAAGTAGCATTGAAGTAGGTTGTTGGATTAACTAGTAGTGGATTGAAGTAAAATTTTGAGTAATTCATGTTTAGGGGTAGTTAGTTTGTAGAATAGACAACAGGTGTAAATGTGTGTGTGTAAATAACATGTGAACCCTATGCTGTCCTGACTTATACTTGCACAAGACATAATCCTATTCATTTCAGTGGATTAATAAGTAGCGTTTGATTTATTAAAACGGAAGTATAAATTATTTAAATTTGAAGCATACCACATTAGTGATGTGGATTTAGATATTATATTGTCAGTTTATTTAATTTTTGTTTTTATACTGTCAAGTCATTTTACTTCTTTTTATACTGTCAAGTCATTTAACTTTTATTTTTATATTGTCAATTCATGTAATTTTTTTATACCCAAAGAAAGTCTCACTTTTGTTCTTAAAAACTGTGAAAAACAATACTAAGTGGTATTATGTATGACATTTTGTAATCACACAACTATGATGAACAATTTCTGTGAATGCAGTTGAGAACGTAAAAGCAATCCAGCTAAACTCTTACGAGACAGCGGGAGCAGCGAGGAGGAGGACTAGTTGTAAACAGGTAGGTTTTCCAGCGGGACACACTGTCAGCCGGGCCACTTCTGGAGCATGCTTGACAACAAAAGAAGGGTGTGTAGCAAACACTTTCCTTTACACCTGGAGCTAATGGCCGGCAGCACCAGTGCGACCCTTCGTGGAGGCGATGACCTGAGATGGCTGAGTGGTCCACCGCGCGGAAATGCATCTGCTGGCAACGCACCACACGCACGCGACCGTGACGAGACGGCCACAGTAAAACGACAGAAGACAGGGGATAAAGGGTCGTGGAGCCTTTTGAGAGGTACAGTCCAGAGAAACTTGCAGACTTCAACGACGCCTGTCAACATTTCCTGGCGGAAGCCCATTGTCAAGCGACAGTAAATCATGGTTCGGTGTTCTCTGGTTGCGAAGGGTGGCACAAAGCAGAGCCACTAAGTGTCATCCTTACCCAGGAATATCAAACTGGCGAGCCAGTTGAGGATAACTCAAGAATTTAACAACACAAATGGCGTGGAGCCTTTTGACATGTACTGACCAGAGAAACTGGCAGACTTCAATGACGCCTATCAACATTTCCTGGCAGATGCCACCCAGTGTCAAGCGACAGTAAATCATGGTTCGATGTTCTCTGGTCGCTAAGGGTGACACAAAGAAGAGCCATTAAGTGTCATCCTTGCCCAGGAATATCAACCTGGCGAGTCAAACGGGGATACCGCACGAATTTGACAACACAAACAGGGAACCAAATCGAGATGTACGTGACACAGGCCACTAACAGAAACTTCATGAGAGGGCAGAGACGGCGGGATTGCACGCAACAGATGGACAAAAATCCCTACTGACAACTGCGGCGACGAACACCCCCGCCCCCCTTCCCCTTATATTGTGCCTTGGAACAGTGGAACTACTGAGTGTGCCAGTGAACAGTGATCATATGATTCTCAGTCCAATGCATATATGTGTGTTTCTTTCAGAGGAACTTTGACTCATGTATTTTGCAGGGTTTCGATTTATTGGTGTTTTTTTTATTAGACTGACTTGTGTATTTTGCAGGTGTTCTATTTATTGTTTTTTTTTAGAATTGAATCCTGTATTTTGCAGGTGTTATATTTATTGGTGTTTTTGTTTTTTTTGTTTTTAGATGTTGACTACTGTACTTTCAGAGCTGTTTTATTTCTCAATGTTTGTTTTTGTGTGATGTATTAGATTTGTGATATTTGGTTTCGTAAAGTCATTCCTGTGGCATTGCTTCGTTTATCAGTCAAACAGCTATTCATTCTCATTGGACTGTGATCGATTAGCCTTTGCATGGGGCATATTTATAGTGAGGAACCCCATAAGGGTTACAATCACGTAATTGATTGTAGTTTCAGTATAACGACACAGTGATCATTGTTTGCTAACTAACTGAAATATAGTAGAGTGATTAAATTAGTGCCACAAAGTTATTTTAATTCTACAAATTCTTAGATTTATAAGATATAGAATTTTTTTGCGATAACCACTTTGTAAAACATGTTTTTTTCTCTTATCATTCATTTTGCTTTCGCAGATTGTGCAGTGTAATGTTTTGCTTTATGATACTGATGTTATTTACGTGGTTTTTTAAATTGGTGTGGCACCTTTGCTATTTTCATAAATTTTACTTGTTAATAAACAGTCACAAATTTCCCTGTGATCAGTTGGCTCTTGCAATGAGCAAATACTGGTGAACTCCATAAGGGTAACAACCAGGAATTGTTTTAATATTAATGACACAGGGACCATTGTTTTTACTTGCTGACCGAATTAGGTCTACACTATCTTTTAAATGGGTGTCACAGATTGTTTTTTCCTCTTTGAAATTGGTAGTTTCTAAAGATGTGTTGCAATTATTGTGTTTTAGCAAATAGCTGGTGACCTTTTGCTTTTTCTTTACAATTTTTGGTTTAAGTTGGGTGTGAGAAGCCTGCTTGGGAATGTCCTAGCATGGCCAGAAAATTCCCTGCATAGTCTTTTCCCGGAGCGTCAGGGTTATGAAAGGTCTCTGTTGGATTCCTTTCATGTTAATTTCTTAAATCTGTTGTCATTTATGGCACAAATTCCTTTTCTAAATTTACTGTGGTGTTTCTGACTCTATCTGGTAGGAGACTGAGTAGTGGAACGTGTTACTTTTACACATAATCGAGAACGATCTGTCACACTACTACACTTTAAAACATAGTTTATATGTAATTCATGTCACACAGTCTCATACGGAACCTACATCCGCTTTCTTTTATATACTGTATATGATACGATACTGTCATCCCCCTTCCCTTCGGTGTGAAAGGATGAATGAGCAAATGTATGCTTGATGGTAGCAGACAAGCCTGTCTGCCAGAGAACAGTAGGACCAACGTCGGAACAGGTAGCTATGCTTTCTAAAAGCAAAGAGGTTTCTATTCTTAGTATGGTCCTGTCCGTCCCTTGTCATGTTGGTATAGGAAGCTGCCTCTCTGGTCACTTCCGTTTTGTATCTGGAAGCACCTTTGGTAGGGGCCCACGGCAGTCGGTCCACGGCGAGCGTCTGAAGTGGTAAGATCTCCGACAAAGCGCGTCCCTGCTAAGTCCGTAGGCCAATGGATTTCTTAAGTTCAGCCTAACTGAAAATTTAAGCACCTTTATTTCCGGTTTAGATCTAAAATATGTAATGTTATCTTAAATTGCAACACAGTAATTCGAGTGTGAAGTTCAGAATATCTTCCAGTAGTTGCTTTGTCATTACTTTGTGAGTAAAGTGGAACCATGTGTGGATGATCTGTAACTCTAAGATCATCAATCTCAAATTCGAATGTGCGTGAGATTATAACGTCTCGCCTTGACAATATTTTTCAATATAGCAACTTTTCGTTATGTTCAACCCATGTGGGGTGTACTTTGTGAGACCAGTACCACGTGCTTATACAATTGTTTGACCTATCAGGTTAATAGTAAGACGATAGTAACCAGTTTGAGGTTTTTCTTTTGTAATTTGTGTTTCGATGTAATTTATTTTAATTATCAAAATTATTGTGGAGTTACACTCTCTGTGTAAACCAAGTTGACCACGTGAAGCATGTAGTGTAATCATCAAAGTAGCCCTCAGCTATTCTTGTTGGGAAGATTTCACAGAGAGTTAGTATGAATTTAGTATACCAGTGTGTGGTAATTTCATGACGGACGAGATTGCGCTACGAACATAACTTCTTTAGGTAAAAATTTAATCGGTTGGTTGTGGTTAATTTCCTATTGCATATGTTTCAACGTTCTTCATGTGTTATTTTATGAATGCAGTGTTGTATGCAGTCTCCTAATCTTGGCTCCATATTTGATCTGTTCCATAAGATTACAAACTCACATTTTCACAATCCTAAATAAGGCATCAGTTTAGTTATGAATCAAGTTTAATATGCTGAAATTTTAACAGAACAATGATCACTGTTAAAATAAATGTCCAAATATAAACTGATTTATTTCTTTTTATTTAAATTGTCTTTTTATATATATCACCGGTTATTGTAAGATGACTATTAAAAGATTATAATTAATGTTGGTCTGTTTGGGAATTTGGTAAGCTAGACTGGATACCTGGTGAAACAGTTGCTCAGTAATGCAAGGTTAACTTCCCCAGATAGCTCACAGCGTTTAACCCGCTTTTATTGTCTTGAATATCAGCACCGCTTTCAGAACAAATTAATGCATCAACATTACATGGAGGAAAAGCGCACATTCAAAGGGGTATTAATTAAAGAAACATCTTGTGATGAATATAACAGATTTCAGACATTTCGGAAGAAATTTTTTCAGTCTTTGGTAGACAATATAAAAAACCGCTTTGAGGACCTGGATTTCTTTTCAGATGTAGCCATATTAAATTCAGATACATGGCCTTCAGATGATTATGAACGTGTGTTTTATGGTGACATGTCAATTTCTCGCTTGTGTAATAAGGTGGATTTTAAATTACCTGAAAGCACATGTGCGTCACTAGTTAAAGATTTTCGAATCTATAAAGAAAATCCTCAACACATGCCCAATTCTGTGAAGGAACTTGTGAAAACAGTCGAACTTATACCTATATCTATGGCTGAATATGAACGCGGTTTTAGTGCCATGAATTTAACACTGACTGATCAGTGAAATCACTTACAAATTCCGACACTTTCAAAAATACTTTTCACTTCAATAAATGGACCTTCACTGTATTGCTTCGATGCAGAAAAATTTGCAGCAAAGTGGATCAAGTCTCAGCACCATAGCGCCCTTGACAAACCAACAGGCAAACCTTCGAATCTTCAGAAGCAGTCTCATTCATCTCGTTTCTTCAACTAAACTCCGTAAGTTAAAAGGACAATTATATACTGTAGTACTACCTGAACCGGCCAAACTATGCTGTGGCTTTGTCATAATATGATGATTTAACAAATTAACATTCACTTATGACTTCAGAGTGTTAAAATTAAGCACAAAAAACACAAAAATTTTAATATTGCATTTTGTTCATCTCATATTTTAGTGTAGGTTGAGTATCATGAATCATTTACAAAGTTGTTAATTAACAACATATGAAGATTTGTTAATTTTATAAATGAGGTAAATAAACTCGGGATTGCCCAGATGCCTCTACCTCCCCCTTATGTCCATGTCCTTCTTTTCCCACTCCCCATCTTCTCCTGCCTTCTCTCTGTCCATCTGCTTCTCTCTTCTATCACCTCCTACGCCCTCTGTCACTCTCCCCTTCACTAAGATCAATTTCTCGCCCCCTCTAAGTCAATCTCCTCCTCCACTCTCTTCCTCTCTCTGTGACATCCAACATTTACATATTGAAAGTAGTAATTTTCGTCTACAATTGCCATAAGGACAATGCTGAATGTTTTTTTGTAGTTGATGTATTCACTTCCAGTATTCGTAGGACACATAATTTGCACATGTTTGACATATATGGCTCCTATGCAGTGAGGGAAATTCCACTTCACTTCGAAATTTCTTGCTACCTTCTGCCATTCTTCAGCATCCTTTGGAATCTGAAAAGTAAAACATATTCATTACTTTCCCTATTTTTTCAGACTGATGACACAGAGGACACAGTATCAAAAGATGACGGCGATGTAGATCTTGAAGAACATGTACCTCCCACATATGTCAAGGACATATTTTCAAATGTTCTTTTTAAAGTGGCCTTAGGGGAGTATGAACAGCAAACTCCAATAATCGAAATATTGGTTGCAAAACCTAGCTGTGAAACTGTATATGTGGACAATAATAATTGTGACGAATTTGTTCAAATAGAAACAAAAGAGCTCGAATTAATTCGATTTAAGAAATAAGTATTTTTTAACAGTTCTTTAATATCCATTTTAATTTGCTTAAAAATGCCAATAAAACATTACTTAAATAAAATCAGTATTGAATTTTGCGTGCTTACCTTTATGTAATTCTTCAACACCAATGAAATAGCTTCTGTACTTCTGGCACTACGAGGGAAATAGCAGAATATGATACTTTAAATAAGTACATTAGTGACTTGTATGAATCGCCAGTGGCTAGAAATCGTAATGTGATAGCCCATCGAATTCTTGGTGAAATACTGTCTTGGCAGTTATCTTCTCTTTACAATAAGAGGTGTAGTTAAGTGCAGTAAGTAATTAAAGTCTTCAGTCAAAATTCTCGTAAAATTACTAAATAACACACCATAGTCTGCTTCTAGTTCTGTTTCGTGGATCTTGTTTAAATACTCCTCTCTTCCACCATCGTTTTCTTTTTCGTTGGTTTTCATTTCCGTTGTTAGTTGCCTGTGCAAGTACCAAGTAGGCCGCCGCTGCGATCACTTTATCATCCATTATACTGCAAGACCGACACACGTGTGGCAGAAATTCTGTTACTTTGGTACAAATTAACTTGCCGCATGCAACATACACTGCAATACGTTGCCTGTTGTAGCAAGCAACAAGACGACGCACGCCACATTTCCGTAGCATGCCACAATGTTGCAAGACGTCGCCCCAGAGTAACCGAGGCTTTAGAGCCAGGTCTGTATTGTATGATGGATGTGATGTGTTGCATACGAAACTAAAACCTGCAATGATCCACACGTCGTGGAAAACTGTGAAGAGGTGTCATCCTGCAGCAAGATAACGCTCGCCCACATTTTGCCGAACGGACAGCCAACGCAATAAAGGAGTTGAGATTCGAGGTGCTGGAACATCCACCATACAGTCCAGACCTAGCTCCAAGCGATTTTCACATGTTTGGGCCTTTAACTGAAGCACTACAGGGAAGAAGATTTGAAAGTGATGAAGACGTCATTGCTGCGGTGCAAAATTGGTTACAGATACAACCGAAAAACGTATTTTCTGATGAAATAATAAAAAAACCTCGTAAAACGTCGGGAAAACTGCATTGAAGTCCAGGGAGGTAACGTAGAAAAATAACGCATTTTTCAGTTTTCTATCATCAGAATAAGTACAACTTTTCACAAATGTGCCTTTACTTTTTGAATTCCCCTCGTATACTTTTTAACAACCCTACCACAACAAAGGTCAAAAATTAATTATGATTGTAGCGTTGCTCACGCTGCTAAATATTGCGTTTTTGGGCAACAACAAAGTTATATTATGTGGCAGGTGTCATTAGAGCACAGTTAATAAATTCGTTTCTTGAAATAATGGATAAACTAGGAACTCATCTTTTCGTGTTTCCCCCGCTGGTCTCGTTGTGAACTTATGGCTCAATTGTTGAAAATCTAGGTAGTGATGATTCCAAGCTCGGATGCAAAGAGGCCTAGGTGTTATTCTGCGATATTCAAAAGTTTTATAGATGTGTTTCATAAACCATTCTTGATGATTAAACTTTTGCAAGTTAGGACAATGGTGATGTAAAAAAGTAATCAGCACTCCGAATTAAAGTTACACTTCTTTTTTATTACTTTTGTTGCAGTATCACCTAACTCGTTCCAAAACATCACTTCACAATATAAAGCATACTTGAAAATATCTTCCTCACTGTTAAAGTTCACGTTTCATAAACTGACTACAATTTGCGTTTTTTTAACATGACGACCAAAACTTGACTCTCTAATAACCGCTTACGCGCCTAAAAATCAGAGTTACAAGTATGTCAAAGATCATAGTGACAAAAGAAAGAATACACGTAAGAATAATATCATTTGCAATATATACATATCGACGTATCGAAGTACCTCTACATTAATGAAATCAAATCTGAATGTTGTCACAGAAATATGTTAACTATTTTACAGAAACACAATAGAATATTGCTGGTATCGAGAGGTTGAGGTGAAGTGCCGTAATGGTTACGTAATTCAAGTACCATTACAACTTGTATGTAGATGATTTTTGTAATACAACTTGTATGTAGATGATTTTTGTAAATAAGCTTTACCAATAATGTACTTTTAAATATATAACAAGGGATGGCTTTTCTGATAGTGCATACGTGTGAATAGTGAGTTTCAGCATTAACATCTATTTATAAATATCTGTTTAATAATGAGTAACTCCACGGTCCAATCTAGTAACATATATAATTATACTAACCCCCTAAGACATCCCCCCCCCCCCCCACAGGTGAAAGTACAAATCGCACACTGTGTCATGTACGCATGTGATGCTACAAACAGAAGCTGTCAAGTCTTCGTTGCAGCCCCCGTATTCTGGGCCCCACGGAGTTCCCTTCCGGTATGAACATACCATGCATGTAGATCAAAATGGGGAGACACAAGTGGTATCGTTGTAATGCATCAAAGTTGGACATAAGTTACTGACTGAAGAAGAGGTACATGCTGAACATGAAGTGTCACTTTACACACTACTGGACATGGATGACACTGTCTCGGCGACACAAGAGGAAGGAGTACCATCTCTGCCAGCACCGGTGGATGAAGAAGTCAAGGAATGCCTTCAGTACACACGAGAGCTGGACATCGGATGAAATATAACTATCCCTACATTCCCGAAGCTGCACTCTAACACGGGGGGTGGAGGGGGGGAGGGGGGGCTGTGTAGGTGTCGCCACAAGAACAAATGTGAATGCACAATGAAACGCAGCATTCTTCTGTGGCGACGAGCGCAAGGACAATCTGCTTTACTCTTTGATTTTTATTAGTATTCGTTGTATTGTCTTAGATTTTTCAGTCTATTGGTATTCGAGCTTTAGGGAAAAAAGTTTTTGCCTGACTACTACGTTGTCTCTCTTTAGGAGATGGAGATAAGCCATAGTCGGTTAAAAATGTTTTGCATTTTAATTAATTCAGCAACTGCTGCTGCAGCTACAGGGCCTGAAATGTGGGCTGGCCTGCTACTTTAGCAGATCGCAGAAAGTAAAAGATTATTGTTACTATATTGAGAATTAAAATACAGAAGTTAAATAAAATATATAGAAATATAAACAAAGAAACATGTATACAATAAACGGTAAATTAAGATGCATAGAAATCGTCAGATCACATGTTTTCGTAGCATCAGTCACGCTAAACTGAGATTTGCACAGAGTATGGAAAGAGAGCTTGTCCTTGTCAACTCTCGTACCATTTTGATTGCAGCATGTTCTTCAGACTTCAAAAAAGTGCGGCGCAGATTAATTATTATAAAACAATGAGAACAATGAAAATGAATGCCAAACTATCACATTTAGGTATAAAATTATGCATTCTTGATGTTTAGTGTACCTGAGACTGTATAATGCGCATTTTTCTGAACATGTAACTTTTATCATATCTTTATTTGGCAAAACTGTCGGTTATCCAATAAGAAGTAGTGATGTAATAACTGGCAGTCTACTTAGTTTAGCACAACGTTGACAGAAGTTTGAAGTGTCACAAGCGAGTGTTATTCTGAAGTGAAAAGTTATAACAGCAATTATCAAGGCGGAATTGACGATAGTAGTAAAGTCACCATAAATGTATTTAGGCTCATTAATACCACAGACAGTTCAAATGATCGCGCAGATTTCCAGTTGGATGTAAATGATGAAAATATAAAGCTCTTTCCTTGACGAAATCTTCAACTTAGAGGGAAATGATTCGAGACTGGAGGTGGCTAACCAAAACTGTAATGTGACAAGAAACTATATGTACATCTGAAGGCATGCATTGTGTTTGATTGGTAGTGTAAGAAAAACACATTTGACATTGGTGTGTATTCATAGCTAAGGAAAAGTAAGAACGTTTCAAAACATGTTCTTGAGCTTATTGTGAATATGACAATAACATAACACTGGAATCCAATAACATAGCCTTCTGGAGCATAGAGAGAAAATAAGAAAATCAAAGAGTGGAAGTTTTACCAACCACCATACTTGTCACAAATTACAATCCGGTATTACGTAGTCTAATAAATAAATCAAATTGTTCTAAACGTTAAAATACCTTAGCACTTCAATTCAAAATGTACTATTCTGCACAGTCGAGAAGGAAATTATTAATGACAATAATACTGCCTTATTATTTTCTATTATTACAGATGCAACATAGGACATTACAAAAAGAGATCAGTTAACTCAGATGCTAAAGCCTAGTTTACACGACGACATTGGGTTGCGCCACTCGTTTCGTGGAATGAGTTTCAAGCAAATGGTTTCATGCCGACCGTTGTGACTGAGTGGTTCTAGGCGCTTCAGTTCGGAACCACGTGGCTGCTACGGTCGCAGGTTCGAATCCTGCCTCGGGCATGGATGTGTGTGACGTCGTTTGGTTAGTTAGGTTTAAGTGGTTTTAAGTCTAGGGGACTGATGACCTCAGGTGTTATGTCCCATAGTGCTTAGAGCCATTTGAACCAAATGTTTTCATATTTGATTGTAGACATGGCGAAATCTGTATACACTTCAGTGTCGTCGTTTTGTGGGTTCCTGGGTTGTGTCTGAAATGAAAGTTTTGGCAGCTGCACCTCGCACTAGTTGTGATGGAGTTAAAGCTTGTTTTGTGGAATTGCTGCATAAGAAAAAAATTAGAAACGTGTTTCGATTCGTGACTGGGTGAAGAAAAGACGTCAGCTCAGTAGCTCAGCATCCTTGCTGAAATAATTTATAGTGGAAGACGGAAGAAGTTATTTTAATTATCTTAGAATGTCACCAGAAGTGTTCACGTTACTTCTAAATAGAGTTAATTATGCGATAAGGAATAAAGGTGCTGTATTGCATGAAGCACTGTCGTCAGAACTGAAATTACATATCATATTGTGTGCATTACAATTGAGAACACTTGGCATGCTATAAGATACGGCTTCAGTTGGTGATGACGCTATTTCATTAACACCAATAATTATCAACATTAACAGTAATGTTTATTGACATTAGCAACAATAATTATTCGAAGCAGGCCACTTTAAGAAGAGAATGGTTTGCAAACTACTCTCTTGAAGATAGATCTGTACAGTGGCAATATTTCAAAATTCTAACATATGTCAATGGGGTGCACTGCGGTGACACTGTAAATAAATGATATTGGATAAAGAATGCAGCTTCTTGAATTTGTATAGCCTTCCCTCATGTCAACAGTATTCCTTAAATCAATCAAACAACAGATAGAACTATAGGCATATGCTTATTGATACTGACTGTCAATCACTATAATGTGTTTAACTTTTAATAACATTTATTGGTATTAATAATTTTAATTTAGTACTTTGAATATAGTAACCGAATGATCTGTTTGTTTATATTACATGGGATTTTACAACACAGTCCATTAAATTTTTGTTTCTGCTTGCTGTAATAAAAGCTGCATTAGTTAATCGTGGGTTACACATTTTATGGTAGTGAGTCACCAATTTTAATTAGTCTGCTACACGCATTTTACCTAATGTGTTTTTATCACATTATGTTTTTTGCGTAAATGATGACAGCATCTAAGTAAGCCCACAGTAGCAACATCTAGGGAGGATGTCGGCAAATAGGTTTCTGGTTGCTACTGCACTTCAGTAGCCAATTGCAATAATCACTATGTGGACGATGTGGCCTGCTCTACACCTTATATTAGATCCATGTGATGATGCTGTGCTGATTATATTTATATGTTTTGACGATGCCATTTTGGTCTTATTACTTTAGGACATGGTGTAAAAAAGTTATATTATACTATATTTTATTTGTACATTTCCCTGGTTGTATGACAGTATATTGTGATACATATTGCTGTTTTATGTTGAAAGACACACTGCTCACTAGATGTATATATTTTAGATCTGAGGATGGTCATTATGGACTGAAACTGGTCATCGTCTAAAGAATTGATATTGTGATGAGAGACTGGAATAAAAAACACTCGACAGTATTGGATCACTGTTTGTGTATGCAATTATGTCGCAGTTGGTGAAAGTATGAAAAATGCTGTTCAGGAAATTGTCGACATGAATGACAGAAATGTATGTCTGCAATCCTGGATGCATCCTGGCAATGAAGATCCCATAGCTCCCTACGTGGTGTAGTGACAGCTATCTCCTTGGATAACGGTAAAGTCATTGATGTGGAGTGTTACCAAGTACTGTCAAGGTTGTACTAGTGGAACTGAAAATCATAAATGTTTGATTAATTTTAGTTGTTGTAGTGGAGGGATGGAATCTGAAGGTGTTGTGTAGATGTTTCACAGGTTAGTGGAGAAATATGGTGTAATGTAAACATCTTACCTAGGAGATTGAGACTCAAAAGGCTACCAGAAAGTCTGTGAATCCATACCTTATGTTGATACAAAAATTTAAAAAAACGGAATGTGTTGGACATGCCCAGAAAAGTTTGGGTACAAGATTGAGGAACTTGAAGGGTAATCTGGAGGGAAGGAAATTAGCTGATCGTAAGTGTATTAGTGGACGTGGTTGGCTTACAGACAAAGAAACAAACAGCTTGCAGTATTATTATGGACGAGCCATAAGACAAAATAAAAAGAGCTTGAGGGAATGAAAAATGCAGTGTGAGCTACCTTCTTTCATAAATCCTCCACAGATGACAACACATGTCATGCACTCTGCCCACCTGGCAGTGATTCATGGGGTCGCAAAGACCCACAACCATAAACATTCTTTGCCATCTGCTATAATGGATGTTATGAAAGATATATATAGGGATATTAGTGACACAAGATTATTAGAGAAATGTTTCCATGGTGGGACTCGAAATCCAAATGAAAGATTCAACAATGTATATGGGAACAGATACCAAAAACTGTTCTAGTAGGGCTAAATACTTTGAAAATAGGTGTACTAGATGCTGTTCTATGTTTCAATGACAGTGCAGCGCCAAGGCTTGATTTTATGGAACTGATGGGAGTGGCTGTTGAACTAAATATGCAAAAAGTTCTAATACCCATTGACTGAAGGAGGCTCTTAGAGGCAGAAAAATTAGTGTTGGAAGCCACCAAAGAAGCAAGAATAAGAAGAAGTAGTGTGGAAAAGAGAAGGGAGGAAGAACAACTCAGGAAGCTAGATGAATATGGACCCAGGATGTATTAGTGCCATGCAAGTTTAATAGAAAAAGCAAATTTTAACTTTAACTTTAATATCCTGAAAGTTAAATTACTTCACGTTCTGGCAGGTAAACTTCGGCTGAAAATTATTAAAGTTAGAGAGCTCAAATTTTGTGTACTGTCTTAAAACATGCTTAACTAAAAGGTGGACTAATCTTGTGACTTGACTTTGAAAGTAAAATGCTTTTTTGAAGGAAAACCCTGAATTCATTTCCAAAATTTTTGATAATCATACTTAAAATTTTTTGTACCACAATTTATGACAGCACGATCGTTTCAATAGTCTGTTTTAAAGATAATAGTGTAAAGAACTTACAGGAAAAAAATAAACCACCCACTTTGTTTGTATTTTGAGTAATGTGTACTTATGATATACATAAATAATCAGCATCCTTTATTTCAATTGCAATAAAACAATACAATTAAAAAAAGGGCGAGAGCTAAAGCTTTGGTTCACACATAAAAATGTTCCCAAAAGATGTCTTAAAAGATGGTAAGCATGATATGGGCTTACAAATATTATTCTTTGAGTTTAGAAAATTGACAATTTTTGCAAGGTTTCCCATGGTATCATGGACGAGTCCCCTTCAAAGACAAAGGAATGACACAGCATGAATGGACGAAAAGGAACAGGCAAATGAAAAGAAAGGCGAAGACGACGGGAAATGAGGAAATTAACGAGATAGTGTGGGTACAGTTTGTAAGTGTGTTGGCATGCTTACCTTTATGTGGACCCACATTGCAGAGTGAGGGTCCTAAAGACGCTAACAAGCTTGGGAATATGGAGTTTCTCATTCATAGAATGGTTGGACAGTTTCAAAGCTAGACACAACATGTTATGGAATTAAGACAACAATGTGCAGAAAACTGTAGCAACAGAATGGAATACAATACTGCACAACCTAATTGCGAACTATGACCCAAAAGATGTGTTTAGAGCAGACATTAACAGGACTATTTTACTGTGCACTGCCTTTAAAGTCAAGAAGGTTGCCTTTCCCAGATTCTCTCCATTCACGCTTCAACAGTATCTTCTTATATGCCCCTACAAACTCCTCTGCAGTGGGGTTGTTGTTCCAACCTCTACGCAACCGTATCATTCCAAACATTATTCCTAAGTGGTCCTGCGAACATTTGTAAAGAGGCAAATACTTCAGCACAGGTGTACACATTACCCTTAACAAACAGCTTGTACAGATACAATAAACTTGATATGCATACCAAAAAACCAAAGAACCCAGTTTTGCCGCACAAATGGGTGACCAGCTCATTACTACCCTTTAATTATAGTATGAGTATGTATTGCCTTGCTTCTATAAGGAAATAGTGAATCTCACTGTAATTAGAAATACTGACTGGTTTCTTCCAACCAGACTGTGCCATGCTCCTTGAATTGATCACGTCAAACAGCCAATTCATTACTCTGATTGAGTTACTAAAGAGCTGAGTGGAAAGTGCTACTTTCATTTTGTTTTTAGCCCCATTGATGTGGCTTGTATATAACTTATTAGCTAGATGAACACGCTCATTTTCTTGAAGTCTGTGCAGTACCTGAGTGAAGCCCCATGATATACACTGAACCACCAAAGAAACTGCTATAGGCATAGACATTCAAATACAGATGTAAACAGGTAGAATACGGCGCTGCGGTCAGCAACGCCTATATAAGGCAAAAAGTGTTGGGGGCAGTCGTTAGATCGGTTACTGCTGCTACAATGGCAGGCTATGAAGGTTTAAGTGAGAATATCAGGAATCCGGAAAATATCAAATCTCTGACATCGCTGCAGCCAGAAAAAGATACTGCAAGAATGGACCAACGACGACTGAAGAGACTTGTTCAACGTGACAGAAGAGCAGCCCTTCCGCAAAATTGATGCAGATTTCAGTGCTGGGCCATCAACAAGTGTCAGCATGTGAACCATTCAACGAAACATCATCGATATGGGCTTTCAGAGACAAAGGCCCACTCATGTATCCTTGATGACTGCATGACACAAAAGATTTATGCCTTGCCTGGGCCCATCAACACTGACATTGGACTGTTGATGACTGGAAACATGTTGCCTGATCTAACGAGTCTCGTTTCAAATTGTATCGAGCAGATGGACATGTACAGGTGTGGAGACAACCTCATGAATCCATGGACTCTGCATGTGAGCAGGGGACTGTTGAAGGTAATGGAGGTTCTATAATGGTGTGGTGCATGTGTAGGTGGAGTGATGGACTGATACATCTAGATACGACTATGACAGATGATACATACGTAAGCATCCTGTTTGATGACTTGCATCCATTCATGTCCATTGTGCATTCCAGTGAACTTGGACAATTCCAGCAGGACAATGTGACACCCACTCATGAAGAATTGCTACAGAGTGGTTCCACGAACATTCTTCTGAGTTTAAACACTTCTGCTGTTCACCAGACTCCCCAGGCATGAACATTATTAAGCAAATCTGAGATGCCTTGCAACATGCTGTTCAGACGAGATCTCCACCCCCTCGTATTCTTACGGATTTATGCACAGCCCTGCAGGATTCATGGAGTCAATTCCATACAGCACTACTCCAGACATAACTGGAGTCCATGTCACATCGCGCTGTGGCACTTCTTTGTGCTTGTGAGGGTCCTACACGATATGAGGCAGGTATACCTCTTTCTTCGGTTCTTCATTGTAGTACTGCCATCACAATCAAGTAAATCCCTTTCGTCTTCTAAAGCGTTCCTTATCAACTGAAGCATATGCGGGGATCTAGAAAAAGTGAAACAGATGTGTTTTTCAAAAAACACTGAAAGCAGTTCGCAAAGCTGATGGTAGAAAGAACAGCCGAGAGCAATTGCCATGAAAAGTGTTGATGCAGCACCATCACATGTTGGAGATATAACTTTCGCACATGCAGACTCAGCGAGAACAATACGCTTCCTCACCAATTTAGCTCTTTGGGCTCTGTTCACTCCAGCAATTAAAAAATACCCAATTGGTAGTTTCCAGCTCCTCTTTACACTCCCAATCAAGAACACCATTGCCTCTTCTGCTACCGGCAAACTATCTGGGTCAACAGCGAATCCAACATCAATATAGCTGAAGTACCAATGGCCATCATATTCTACATGTTGCCTTACTGACAGATCATCCATTATAAGACTACTGATGAGAGGATAATTTGACTTATATGCAGCAGTTCAAATGCCCCACTTGTAAAGCAGGTGCCCCATTCACACTCTGGTACCACTTGCTTATTTTTGTTGGGTGTGGTAAAAATGTGTCAAATGTAGCTCTCACCTAATCATACGCTCTTGTAGGATAAAAATTGAGTGTTAATCCAAAGGCTGTCAAGGTTGATTCATATCTTTTTGGAGATGAAGTCCCTGTACCCTTTGCACACTGACATGACTACAACTCTTCATTAACACCAGTTACAGTGTCTGGAACTGAAATATTGTCTTCATCTAAATAGTTCTTCTTCTGCAAAGTATTTATAATGTATTTCAAACCGGAATTTCGTTTTTGAGGCGACTGTTTGTCTGCTGAAGAATCTTTATTTTTTTCTGTACTGTGTGTTTGCCTCTGAGACACTGTCCAATTTCTGCATCATTACTACAATAGGGTCACGAGGTGACGTGATTGGATTTGGTGGCACTTCTGTTGGCAACACTAAAAAAAATAATACAGTAAATTACAAAAGTAACATTTCATAAGTTTTAGAAGCACAGAAATTATTACTACTTAATGGAGCAATGGTTCTCAAACTATGACCCATAGATCACAAAGGATTCTGTGGACAGCTCACACAGTCTGTTGCCACGACAGTAACATTAATAAAGATTTAAGCCCCTCTTACACCCCTCATTGTAGCACTATTTTGAAACACATTTAACAGGCAAAGCATAAGATAGACTGAATGGGCTTGGCCATTGAAAGTTATTCTAAACTCCAACATAAAAGTATAATAACACTTGACATGGGTAGACCTGCAGTTAGCAAGACCTAATCAAGGGTACATATGAAGTGAAGATCTATGAAAAGGCTTAAAAATCACTGCACTAATTTCTGGACAGTTAGTATAAGACTTACTTTCTTGGGAACTTGGTGGTTCTCTACATTACATCTCACAGATGTCACTTCCCGTGCTGAGCGCTGCAAAACATGTCTCTACTTGTGAACCTGTAACATTGCAGTACTTGCTCAAAAATGCAGCTTATGTTAAAGCAAGATGTGCTCAAGACCTAAGCTCCGAATTGGCAATGTTAATACCATTAAATGAACTCGTATAATTCATAAGGATACCAGCAGAACAGAAAACAAAACAGAAGTTCAGACAAATAATACATTGCAGATAATTTAAAAACAGCCTACAATTATAGATTGTATGAGTCCAAAATCACATTATCTTCTTGATGGAGATTTATAGTTAATATGGAGACTGGCTTTCTGATAATGTATTTTTCAACAGATCTTACATTAGAGTCATCCATTTTTTCTTTTTCAAGCCCTGTTTTCTAACTCCACTTTAATATTGCAGTAACAAGGTAGCCTCTGAAGGTGCCAAGAGATAGTTGTGTATCACATAAAATGAATTTTTGTATGAAATAAAAGAGTAACTGTATTCAAGAATCCAATTATGCTGCCCCATGAGAAGTTTACTCACCACTAGTCATGACATCACAGTATGCTACATATCATTTAGATACTATATAAAATTATAGGAAAGTGTTTAGAAAGCTACACAAAACCATTTATGAAGAGGTTATGTACTCCAACTGATTCATGACGCCTTTGTACATTAGTTTTTTAACTCTCCCCTTTTTCCTCATTATCCATACATATAGCTAACAATCGTAATGTGCAATGGCTTTGAAGAAATCAGAGGAATCCTAAAACATATAATTAGAACTGGAACCACTTGTAGGAACAAAAAAGACTAAAAATTTCGAAAGATTATTTTGTGTCAGATCACAGTATTCATTCCCTGTATTAGCTCAAAACGTTAAACTTAGCATGTACTACAGACATATTGGATACCAACACAAAATCAGTAACAGCCAAATTTGAAATTCCAAAAAGTACACAATACATTGAAACATTACAATTATTTAAGTAACAACTTGTGAAATTTAAATTCTGCATGTATGATAGAAATGTGGTAGGCAACACAAGAAACCATTCTTAACGAATTTAAGATTCTCTTTCCAAAAGCCACATAGAGATATCAACACTTCACCAAGACTCAGCAATATGGCGGAGGCTGACGGAAAGTAGGATTTACTTTTTTGGTGTATGGGTGTCTGCTTATTTTCTAACCTCATTGTTCAAAATCCATAGCAGTTCGATGTGAAACTTGGATCAGCGAAAAAAATGTCCTATTAAAGACTTAAAATACTGCTGTGTCAGGAAATGCTAGGTAAAATGTAGAGGGCACTGGAGAGTAGAAAGGCGGGAGAACCCCATTGTTTCAAAAATGTAGACATCAGTAAGCTTCCAGTCAGATGGTGAAGCAATACAAAAATGGCTCTGAGCACTATGGGACTTAACATCTTAGGTCATCAGTCCCCTAGAACTTAGAACTACTTAAACCTAACTAATCTAAGCACATCACACACATCCATGCCCGAGGCAGGATTCCGATCTGCGACCGTAGCAGTCACGTGGTTCCGGACTGAAGGTGAAGCAATAAAACAGCCTTTATGGTGAGCGGTCTTATAGACACGTGGCTGGGCTCTTTCAATGACAAAATGAAAGAAGGAACTCGCCAAGTTCTCTATTTTATAGACAATCCAACGTGTCACCCGAAAGTCAAGTTATCAGACGTGAAATTGGCTTCGTTCCCACAACGTTCAACCAGTCTCGCACAGCCAATTCTGGTCGGTGTATATAAACGGTGGTATATAGTGTATGTCTTCTGGTAATTCTCCATAGTAGAACGATTTTGCCGGTTCTGGCACAATGTTAAAATAAATTCTGTGTTTTATATGTAAAAAAAACGATTTTAATATTTCTTTTTAAAAATTCGGTATATTTAATTAAATCAACCGATTTTATTAACATTAACAAAATACCTATTTTTACAATAATATAGATAAATACAACAAACAACTGATTTCTAACTTTATTATTTAGTTTACTAAGTGATAGTAGCAAAATAAAATGTATTAGATATCAAAAGTAAATTATTTTAAAAAATCACATCATGAAGATAAGTGAATTAATTAAAATGTATTAGTTAATTAAAATACATAATTTTAAAAATCACTATATCAACATAAGTAAATTAATTGAAATATATTGGTTAATAAAAGTAAATTATTTAAAAAAATCACATTGTGAATTCTATATCATGAAATTCATTGTTTCTATTTTTAAGTTTCTTTATATTTAAATTCATTTGTCCTTTTTTAATTTTATCAAAATCATTAATTAATTTAGAAAATCTACTTGGTAAAATAACTTCAAAATCATTATTAAATTCTAGACAAAATTGTTCTGCAAATCTAGTATTTTAAAATATTCACAGTTCGTAATATTATATAAAACATTTATATCTAGCTCATTTACTTTTCTAATTTCTTTATAAATTCTAAAATTAATTAGCTTCTTGATTAAAGTAGTTTCCATTTATATAGAAAAAAATTTATTAGTTTTCAAAAATAAAAAATTTATATGTAATAGGATTAGAATGAATAACATCTTCGATTTCAAATCCTTGTGTTGACCAATTGGCTATATATCCTTTTTTTAAAGAGATCTATAAGTTTACTAATTCTCACTTTATCTCCTTGTTTTAAATTTAGCTTTTTCAGTATATACAATGTCACCTATTTTTAATTTTTTTCAGTAGCTTCTATTGATTTCATTCTTATTGTAGAATGTTTTGTGTAATTGTGTTCATCAATTAGATCTTTAACTAATTTTAACCATTTTTAATTTCCTTCTAAGGCAAATTTCTTCCACATTTATTCTGTTCTGTTAAAGTATTCAACAACAGATACTTTTAATTTTGAAAAAGTTGGTAATGATTGATGTTATATTTCTTCATTAAACCTTTAAATTCTTTTATATAGAATGCTTTACCATTATCTGTTTGAAAATCCTTGGCTTTCTAACCTGAATATATTTTGAAAAGCAACAACTATATTTTACTTGTTTTCTCTTTAATAGGAACAGCAAATTCATATTTTGAAAAAACATCAATTAATGTTAATAAATGTTATGGTACAACTTAACTAGAAAAGGGATCGATTGGTAGGTATATTCTTAGGCATCAAGGAATCACCAATTTAGTATTGGAGGGCAGCAGAGAGGCTAAAAATCGTAGAGCGAGACCAATCGATGAATACACTAAACAGATACAGAAAGATGTAGGTTGGCATAGTTAGTGCGAGATGAAGAAACTTGCACAGGATAGAGTAGCATGAAGAACTGCATCAAACCAGTCTCTGGACTGGACCCCACAACAACAACAAATATTTATAACCTTTGTTTATTTTTGAAATTCCTTTTATATTACCTGAATCAATTTCAACTAGATCAGCTCTCCATTATTCATCTATACCAAGAGAAACAATGTGTCTACTTTTAAAATTCTTTCTAATTGGATTATGTAATTCATTAATTGAATTTTCACGAATATTACTTAGCGCCAGCAATGCAGTCTTAGACTGCGTCAAATCTTCACCACTTTCAAACTTTTTACAAATTTGCTCTCTTTAGATTTACTAATTGTTCAAATACCTTCAAACCTTTGTCTTCAATTTTTAGTTGTTACTCTATGTTGATTATGTGTTTCTTTGAATTCTTTACACTTTAAACAATCAATATCGTAGTTATGTGAAGTATGATTAATATATATATAATTTACATACATTAAAAAATTATATAGATAAAAATTTATTAAATTTATAAAAATATTTCGAAACCTATAATTAACTTTACATCCACTGTAACAGTTTTAACAGAATCTTTCAATATTATTTTCAGCAAATGTGATTTATCTATTACTATTGTTTACTGATTAGAAGAAGTGACTATATCAAGACTATCATAAACATTTAGAAAAAAAATATCGGAATCCTTAACTGTTAATTCCTTATTTTCTTTTTGACCAACTTACGTAACTTTTTCAAAAACAACACTGTAATCGAAATTCTACATTTTGTGTTCACTATCTGTTTTAAAAGTAAATTGAATTATTTGTATATCTTATACTACATCATCTTTAAGAATACTTAACTCACTTAAGTGTGGTGTTAAATCTGTTTTGAAAAGAAATCTGAAAAATCCTTTTCTACTTCTTTTTTTCTAAAATAATTATTTAACTGTGTTAAAATGCTTGTGAATTCTCATTTTTTAACATATTCTTTTTCTAAGTGTTGTTTGTTAACTACATCTTTTGCATCAATTGGGTCATTTATATTAGCAAGTCTTCTTTATTTAAAACAGATATTATATTCAGTTGTTTTAAAAATAAGATTATGTTCTTTCTTAAATTGTTTAATTGCATTAGTTATCTTTAGATCTATTGATGATGGTAGTCAATTAGAAAATTTTTTAATTTTTTCCATTTTTTCAAATTTTTGTTAATAGAATATAGATGTATTTAGTACTAGTTCATTTTGTTTTGTTAGATGTATGTTATTTCCAAAAATTTCATTTATTAAATCTAAAATACCATTAAAATTGTAATTTTTACAAAGCATTTTAAGAAAAAAAATCATAAAAGAGCATATATTACATCTTCAAAATTTTCTATTCTTTCTACATTGTACAACAGATAATTTTTTCCTAAATAGTTATTCTTTTGGTATAAAACCACAAAATGAATGAAAAAAAATTTTTATTATTATTTTTATAATAACAACTCCAATGAGAACTAGGATTATCACATGCATCTAAAATACTATATCACATTCAGTTTTTAATGCTTTATTAACAACAGCTGAAGCAGTGTTAGGATTTCGTCCTACTAATTCATCAATAATATATACACCACAAAAGTTTTTAATATTTAACTGTGTAGAGAGTTCTTCTATATCAAAATTACTTAATAATTAGGATATTTATCAATTATTTTTTGAAATTTTTTTGTTTTCTTAATTCCATTGCCAACTTTCTTTCCATTTCTAAGTAATGTCTTTTTTGTTCTTCTAATTCTTTATCAGCTTTCTTTTTATTTATAACTACATTTGCAATTGTTGCAGATCCTGCAGCTAATGATTCAATTGTTCCTAGTTAAGGTAATGCAGCTAATAATAATGGTAAAAAACCACCTTCATGTTGTTTTAATCCCCTAACATGTTTCCTTTTTGTGAAATATTCAATAATTTTTTTAATAATAGGTAACAATTACATTATCACCTACTTTCTTTTCTTTTTTTTCTTTCTTTGAAAATCTGTTATAATTGTTCAGATTCATTTAATTGCTCATTTTTTAACTTTAATTTAATTGACTTTGGTTTAGTTTTGCCACTAGGTAGCAAAGTATAATCAATTGTAAAGATATTCGTTTATATAGTTAAGAACTTAATAAAGATTTTTTTATATGGACAAAAATGTATAAAGATTTTTCATATAGTTTAAATATATATATAGATTAAAAATTTATATAATTAAAAATTTATAAAATTTCTTTATTATTCCCAACCATTTTCATCAATATTAAAATTAATTCACAAACCTAATTTTCGTTTTCCATACATTATTCCTCTAAAAGCCATGGCTACAACTTGTTCTCCAAATGAAGCATCACTTACATGCTAACTGTCGTTCTTTATCAGAAGACAATGCCCACGAATTTTCTAATATTTCAGCATAATGTGATAAATCTACACCATCAAACTTTTCATTTAAATCATCTACAGAAATTAGTTTTTCAGTTAAAAGCCTCATTGATAGATCTGAACCTTCATATGTTTTTTCACTAATTTTTAATTTATCAGCATTAAATTCTACAGGTAAATTATCAACATATTTAAAGATACCAAAAGGTTTTAAACCAAATACTTTATCTTCACTATCATTAATATACTTTAACATTCGTTCACTAACATTTATCTTTTAAGTTTCATTTATCATTATAGTTTCATTGTGATGGAAACTTGATTCTTTTTCATCTTCATATTTATTAAATACATCTTTTAATTCTGATTCACTTAATGTATAATCATATTTTCCAGGAATGTCATCGGAGAAATCTGTCAATTTCTAATTGGTTATAAATCTTCAAATTCTTCTCCATTTTGATGATATGGAATCACTTGTTTTTCAACTACAATGATTTCGTCAATTGCTTTTAAAACATCATCACCTAATCCTTCAATACCTTGTTTTACATTTTCAATAGCATTATTAAGAGGTTGAGGTCCTCCTTATATTTCTCATATTAAGTTCTTGGTTGCTTTTTTTAAGTTTAAATTTTTCTTTTTATTCCTCAGCTTTCTTCTTATTTTGTTTAGCTTGTTTAACAACTTTTTCATCGTACTTTGCAAACATTTATTAATGAAGAAAAAACATTAATTATTATTATGTTTATGTTTATGTTAATATTTATATTTACGTTTATGTTTATGTTTAATGTTAAAGTTAATGTTTAATGCTTTTATTTAATGTTTATGTCGTTAAGAAATGTTGTCTTTTATTTCTATACTTACCTTCATTTAATTTTTTTGTCATATCTATTGTTAAAAAACCAAATTAATCATTCTATCATCTACTACACATTTCTTTAAAACTACTAAACTCATGATAAATATGATTTAAATTTGAGTCATCTAGTCTAAAAATATTTTAAAAAATTAAATTGTTTCTATCTATGTGTTTTGAAATTTTTGAATAAGTTTGTGCTAAATAAAAGCAATCTATATCTTTGTGTCTACCTATAGTAAAATACTGGCTTACAATATCTTGATTTTCTAAAATTAAATCATCAAATACAGCAACTGAGTTATGTTTACATTCACCTAAAGGAATAATTTCTTCATTATTTTCAATAAAACTAACAATGTTTTCATTAATTTTATCAACAATTTTTTAAAATTGTTCTATAAATTCTTGATACTTTGGTTGTTCTAAACTTTTTGAACAAACATTCAAATGGTTAACTTCATTCCAATTTAACCATCCTGGAGCTAAAATATAATTATCAATCATTAATGTTGTTTTTCCACAAGCACATTATCCAATTATTGTACATCTTATAAAATTTGGTAAAAGTTTTCCATGTTTGTTTTTTAAATTATTGTTTGGAATTCTTACTTTTGGTTCCCAATCTGTATTTTATTTTTTCATTTATTAATAATTTTTACATTCATTAATCATTTTGTGATAAATCTTCTATACTTAGACAATGATTAACTGTTCCAAAACATGTTAATTATACTACTGTTACACTAGTTGGTTTCTATTTAATTTTTGTAACATCAAATATTACAACAAAAAATAATAAACTTTATTGTGATGGAGAAACAAAAGAAATTCCTGTAGATCAATATAGTTTTAAAAAATTTAAAAATAATTATGCATTTGAAGATGCACATTAGAGCAGATAAAGTTTTAAACAGAATTGTTACTGAAAGTGATGTAAAATTGTAAATGGATACAGCAGACAGTATTGGAAGTTCACTTAGTTTTAAAAATCAAGTTGTTCAAGCTAATGAAAAAGCTATAACTAAAGAGGCTCTTAAAATAATTCTTTTTGAATTAATGAATAATAATTTTTATCTTGCTGATGGAATGTACGTAAAACAAACGATCATTTAAAAAAACTAATATTATTGCTTCATCTAACCATAATGCAGAATTAGGTAGATCAATAATTTTAAGAACCAAATCAATGTGTAAATATTTCTCTTTTTAATACACAAGTTTTAGAAGTTACTATAACTGATGAAAATGATAGTTTAAGTGACTATAATGGTACTACTGTTACAGTTATTTTAAAAATATCTTAATAAATTTTTTCCTTAATAAAACATGAATAAAATTGAAAGTTAACAGTTTTGTTATTTCCTATCAACAAAAAACCAAAAATAACTTAAATTTTCCGAACAAAGATACAGAAATTTATATAAATATTGGTGATTTTTGGCTTCATCCAAAACCTTAAAAATTATACACGAATTTTGGTATTATTGGAAATGATGATTCAGGTTATACAAATTATGATAGAAAATCAAATAAAAAATTAATTGATAATAATGTGACTATATTGTTTGACTTTATAACAATAAAAACAGGAAATAATACATTATCTAGATTTGAGCATCCTTTTATTTCATCAACAGTTTTACTACATTTAATTTCATCTGTTACTGACAAAATAAGTTTAGAAGGACATATTATTAATACAGGAAAAATAAATAGTAACAGAAATGAAGTACTTTTCCCATTACCATTTTTTAAAGATTACAAATAAATTATGTTTGAAGGAAACTTAACTGTTTTTACATCTTCTGGAGATGCAATTTACATTGATTTGATAAAAATGATATTGGTGTTGAAATAAAAGATACTCTTCCAAAAGAAAGTAAAATTATTGTAGAATCCATTGAAATACGTGTACCTGTTGTTAAATATGAACCAATTTATGGACTTGAACAACGTGAAAACATTTTAAAAAATCCTAAAATTCGTATTTCTTTTTCTGTACTTCAAAGAGAAGAAACTGTTGGTTTTATCTAGTAAAAATAGTTTGAACTAGATTTTACAAAGTACTATAACTCCATAGAATTTGATATGAAATATTTTGCTTTCGCTGTATTTGAAACAAATCGAAAAAATTATCTTTTAGTTGCTTCATCACTATTTCATCATGTGAAACTACAGAACGTATATTTAAAAAACACTAAAAATGACGTTTTCCCTCAAGAAATGTCGAATATTAGTCCACCAAATAAGTTTCTTAAAGGATATGAAGCACTTTTAGATTTTAAAATAATTCTTTTACTAAAATCAGTTACTGATATTAATCCACTTTGTTTTATAACTAATTATCCTATTTATGTAATCAATATGACACATAGAAAGAATTTTATAACTACACAAAAAAACAATATGAAATTTATCCAACTTTTAATGATCAAATTCCAAATGATCCACTTGTTTATAAAATTATGTACAGTAAAATGAATCATACAGATGATGCACATATTACTAAAAATTTTTAATTATTAACATTTGCTTCTATATAAATGCATGAAAAACTTACCAAATTTATAAAAGTGTTAACTTCATATTATATACATTTCTGAAATATTTTAAGAAAGATAGAAATAATATAAACTGAAAGTTTTTATACGTTTTAATTAATTTACTGATGTTCTCAATATGATTTTCAAATAATGTATTTTTATTAACTAATACATTTTAATTAATTTACTTATCTTCACAAAGTGATTTTTAAAAATAATTTACTTTTGTCAACTAATACTTGTTATTTTGCTACAATCTCATAGTAAATTAAATAATGAAGTTATAAATCAGTTGTTTACTGTGTTTAGTCATGTTATTGTAAAAAAGTAGGTATTTAGTTAACATTAATAGAATCGGCTGATTTAATTAAATATAATAAACTTAAAAAAAATTTTAAATATCGGTGGTTTTATATATGAAATACAGAATTTATTTTAACATTGCGTTAGTGCACCAGAACCAGCAAAATCATTCTACACTCGATATTTTTTAAAATGATTATCTTTCATTTACCATGTTTTTTGAACATAACCTGTGTCGTAAAGATCTGTCCTGTTATAGAGAAAAATACACTGGAACTACAAGTATGTGTTGAGACTGCCCTACCTCTGCAGTAACACCATTGAATTAAAAGCAATACAAATGAGATCAAACTCAACTTCAAATCTATTTGGACTAAACCCACAGACCCAGAGACATATACAACATGGGCCTGCCTGCAAAAATAAAAATCCTGACTCCCTAATATAAAATATATAATCTATGATTAACTAACGTAACTTTCATTATAATAAGTAGAAATAGAAACGTAATTGAGTGAGTTGTAAACTCCCATGTAATATAAACGAAGAGATCATTCGTTTAGTATATTCAAAGTATTAAATTGAAATTATTAGTACTGTGAAGACTGAGTTTGCCATCTCCATCTTGGCTCATGGAATCCCACAGATAGTTCTTTATAAGGATGAACGTCAAGCATAAGCATTCATCTGAAGAAACAGCTGCAAGGAATAGTTAAAAACAGGTAGAATTTCGTTATTTAATGTGGAGAAACGACTGAATTCTCTGTTACTAATAGTTTTGTTAATCAGCTACTGAGGTTAATGAGGATATTTATTTCTTCAAAGCTATTTTGGTATGGGAATTTACTGGATAAATCCCCCTCAGATTCAGTATGAAGAATTATTGCTTCTTTATGAATCTTTTCATTGGATGCAGAATGCATAAATTTTTGGAAAATAGTTTTCAAGAAATGGTTAACATTATGCAAACACTCTAATTTATTCTTTTAGCTGGCTACAATGATGTCCAAACAGCCATTAAAATGTCCCATTTCTTTTTCAAAGATGTAGCCAATGATGTTGCTTTTTAAAAATTGTGTCAACAGCAACATAAATTATCAGCTCCATCTGAACAAGGGAATCTGTTTGAACAAGCTCTACATTTTCCGATTGCATAACTTGAGATGCTAAATTGCAAAGCTTCGATTGCAGCGGTATTTGAAATATGAATTCACATTGCTCTAATTGCTTTTTTCAAAACAACAGCATGTTCTTTTCTTACCTTTACTCAGACATCGATATTATTTTTCCCAGTGCCTTAAGTAGCCTCATAGACATAAACATAATGAAGGGCTTTTACATACTTGTACCTCGAAGACGAATGTGTTGGGCCAAGCTTTTTTTTTTGTACCGGAACCTACTAAAACTCCCTGTCTTTTAATTCTATGACTGATGAAAAGAAATAACGTTTCTACTGAGTTGTATAAGGACCTAACTTCTTGAATTCCACATTTTGCATCGTTAAGTGCTAGACTTAACGTGTGCTCTGCACAATGTACATTTTTGCAGTGTTTTGTCTTTCTTGAATTCTCGTTCTAATAGCTTTGTGTATGCCTGACCTATTGGTACAACCATCACAACACCTTGCAGTTAAAAAGTCTCTTTCCATCTACTATACTTAGTATTTCCTTTTCTGTTCGAAATGGATTTTGATATTTTTATTTCATTAAAAAGCTTTCATTTATCTTCAAGCCACAAGGCTTTCCACTATAACATATCTAAGTATCTGAGTTAACTGATCTCTTTTTGTAATGTCCTATGTTGAATCTGTAATAATACAAAACAATGAGGCAGCATTAATGTCATTAATAATTTTTTTCGACTGTGCAGAATAGTGCATTTTGCACTGAAGTTGTAAGGTATTTTAGCGTATAGGACAATCTGATTTATTTATTAGACCACATAATACTGGATTGTACTTTGCGACAAGTATGGTGGTTGGTAAAATTTCCACTGTTTGATTTTCTTATTTTCTTTCTGTGCCCCAAAAGGGTATGTTATTGGATTCCAGTGTTATTGTCATATTCAAAATAAGCTCAAGGTCCTATTTTCACACTTTCTTACTTTTCCTTAGCTATGAGTACACACCAAAGTCTAATGTATTTTTCTTACACTACCAATCAAATACAATGCATGACTTAAGTTGTGCATGTAGATTCCTGTTTTACTACAGTTTTGGTTAGCCACCTCCAATCTGAAATCACTTCATTCCTAGTTGAAGGATTTTGTCAAACAAAGAACTTTCTAGTTTCATTATTATATAAAAACTGGTAATCTGTGTGATAATATTAACAGTCTGTGGTATTAATGAACCTAAACACATTTATGGCGATTTTACAACCATCGCCTTTTCCACCTTGATAATTGCTGTTATAACTTTTCACTTCATAATAGCACTCACTTGTGACACTTCAAACTTCTGTACCCATTGTGCTAAACTGAGTAGACTATCATCAGTCATTACACAATTACTTCGTACTTGATAAGTGACAGTGTTGCCAAATAAAGATATGACAAAATTTACATGTTCAGAAAAATGTGTATTATACAGTCTCAGGTACATTAAACATCAAGAATGGATAATTTTATACCTAAATGTGACAGTTCGGTTTACATTTTCATTGTTTTCATTGTCTTGTAATAACTCATCTGTGGCACACTGTTTTGAGGTCTGAAGGACAATCAAAATGGTACCAGAGATGGCAAGGACAAATTTTTGTTTCATGTTCTGTGCTAAACTCAGAGCCACTAAAGTACCAGACCTGCCCACATTTCAGGCCATATCGAAACACCCCTCCACACTTCCACAGGCCATACATTTTCGAGGTTAAATCAATCTCCAATTAGTACCCTGGAACGAAAGCGACTCACTGACCATGTGTCCACCCACACAAAAGCCTCTTTGACAGACCCTAGCCCACAAAGGCTGTCATGCTAGTGGGTTTAAATTATAAGGGTAAGTTACTGTAATGAATATTCTCAAAATATGTAATCATAACATTAATCGACTCTTTATGTACTAAATTATTTGTCTTTTTCACCTTTTAATTCACTAATAAAATGCCAGTTAGATATTTATGAGGTATTCTATACCTTAAGCAACTCACATGTACAGTGAGTACAAGTGGCAACAATGTTTATCAATGCGTAACTAAAGAAAATAACATTAATACAAATTAAAATAAAAAAAAACTTCATAAATCAGATAGTTTAAATTTATTGGAGAAAGAACTATACAAAGATTTATTTACAAAAAACTTACTTCAGATACCAAATAATGACTGTGACATATTAACTTTCAACATAGAACATTTTCCTTCTTATGTCGTTTGCACACATGAATTTGTTGGAAATTTTGATAATATCAATATTTTCATTCATTTATGTAAAACTGTCGAATCGTTTAACCTTTTTGGTGTCATTGTTGACCACATAAACGTTTTCAATAGTCTGTTGTTGGAATTTGCAAGAAGTAACAGGTATAGTTAAAATCATCCTCATGAGGTTCTGTCAATATTGTGAACATGATAAACATGTTCATATTCTATGATTTATCGTAACATTTCGCACTGGTGCATTTTACTAGATGTTAGCACATGCACAATCAATAGGATGAACCAGAACTGAACAGAACAGCATATAGGGACAAAAATGTACAAACAGTCAAAGCTAATACACACATAGCTCACCACATATCGATATCATTTAAATGGGTTGGACCAGCTTAACACCCCCATTTCAAAACTTTTTAAATTATTTTCTTAAAAAATACCTAGACCCATACAGTTTAGAAATTCATAATGTTTTTCTTTTCTCAATCTCTTTGCCATTATATCTGCAGGCATATCAGCTCTTTGTAAAAAAGAGTATTTACAACTTTCTTGGGCACAGCTTCCCTTATATAATGATGTCGAACATCGATGTGCTTCGCCCTTTTACAGTTTGAAAGATTAACAGACAAAAATAGGGAACTCTGATGATCATTAAGACATAATCCGCATCACTTAAATTGGGGTGGGCTACCTTCATAGTCTCAGATGTTATTGAATTTAGCATAAGGTAATATTCAGGAGTAAGTAACAAACACATATTTTTTTGTTTTCTCCAGAATAATTCCTGCCCTGAGATACAGGCCTCCAAAGATGACACTGCAAACAGCATTATCAAGATGCAAATTTTGGAAAGGTTTTTAAGATGCTGTATCTCTGTAAGAGTTCCAGATATTTAGTGAGAGGTTTTTTTATTTGAAAGATAATTGCTTTATGATTACAATGGTATTCTCTGTTTTTGACATATCTATCAAAGTTCTTTTACTGTCACCTTTTGAATATTTTTGTAATTTACAGAATTTTTTTTCAATAATACCAATTTAGAAAAGTTATTTTTTTCTCTGGTGATTAGTACCATGTGTTACTTTATTCTCTGTAAAGAAGTGCTTGCACTTTTAAGTTGAATAGGTTTTAGTTTTTAAAAAATCATTTTTTAACTTTCAAGTGTAATGTATGTCTTCACTGAAGTTGTTTCTCATTAATTTCTTTGTTACATTGTTTATTTCTATTGTCTTTGTTGCAGTTATTTCTTACCACTTTATTTGGTGCAGTTATTTCTTTTCACTCTCATTGTTGCAGATATTTTGTACACTTTGTTTTAGTATCTTTCCAGTTTCTTTGTCGTAGTTGTTCATTGCACGTTTCTATATTGTAGTTGTTCAGTGCTAATTTGTTTACTGAAGAGGTTTCTAGGAAACCTGAGACCATCCAGTGAGTTCTGTGTTTTTGTGAGGAATTTGCCACTTGACAGAGTTGTAGTGTGTTTTGTGAAAAGGATTGTTTGAAATGTCTTCTGACTGGGGCCACAGGAGAGTGAAGTCTGCTGACTATTTGCATACTCATAAAGGAGTGCTATATAAGAGAAACAAAAAAACAGACTTTGTTCAGATTGGAAATAAGTGTTCTCATTTGAAGGCTCTGTTTCAAAGTGAATATGTTTCCAGTGACGACCTCTTGTGTTCTAAATATTTTGACAGAATAACAACAATGATAGTATCTGAACGAGGTGAAGCTTCCAGTTGTGCAGATGATGCAGATTTTGCATCAATAGAAGAAGGATTAAATAACCTGAATCAGCCAGCTACAGGGGAAGATGTTAGTCCTGACCACACTCTTCAAAGTAGAAATTCCATCTTCAGAAGAAAATGAACCGAAGCACTGTTGCACTTCTTGCCAGGAATTTTTCACAAATATCAATTCAGCTGTTGAATACCGTGTATGCTACAGTGAAAAGGTAAAGTATTATCTATTAGTCCAGAGACTTTTCAAAGAAAACAATTTTGAACCACATTCCATCAGTGTCACAGTACATGGTAGAGAAATCAAGAAATGTGAGGCCTGTAACAAGAATCTTTGGAAGACCAGATCCCCCTTATGGTCATCCTGTAAAAGTAGTTCAAGTTCAAATAGTGCAGTCATCTGATATTGAAGATAAATGGGACTGGTCTCACCAGAGTGCCAACAAAAAAGACGCTATAACTGTAACAGTTGAAGGTGAAAAAGTCGTGAAGGTGAAGAGGTACACGAGTCGTAGTATTAAAGAAACTTTTGCAATTTATAAGAGCAGCTATACAACTTCACATATTTGAAGATCAAAATTTTATACACTATGACCTAAGCGGGTAGTTCCACACCCACATAGAGATGTCTGTTTGTGTGTGTACTGCCCAAATTTTGAACTTTGTGTGGTAACTTTGACATATGACACCTTGGTTGGGCGTGTGAAGTCATTAGTAGTCTGTGACGTAAAGCGACAGACTTGTTCGCTTCAAGAATGTGGTGACTGCTCTGAAAAGGGAGGACTGTCTGTACAGACACTTGGCCTGGAAGATGTAGCAGATAACTCTGTAGAAATTACATATGTGACATGGGAGGAAAATACACTAATTAAGAAACCTGTTGCCTATCACAGTTTCATTGATGAACTTGGTAAATGGTAAATGAAAGCAGTAACACACCAGCATCTGAATAAATTGCAACAACAACACATTACAGAAGTGAAAGCGTGTGTACAGGCTGAAGAACTATGTTTAATGTTTCACTGTGATTTTGCTGAGAACTGGACTGTGGTTCTCCCACAAGAAGTACAAGGGTATCATTGGAGTAATGACCAGGTTTCAGTTTTTACAGGAGTGACATATTTTCAAAATAAGACCACAAGTGTTGCAGTTATAAATGATGACACAGGATATGACTCAGCACATGCTTTGCTAACAATGTGCAAAATGCTTCAACTGCAAACAGGGCCATAGAAAATTATCATTATTTATAATGGTGCTCCTAGTCATTTTAAAGATCGTTACCAGCTGTTTGAATTGAGTAAGTCGCTTGTGCCAACTGACTGGGTATACAGAGTTACTGGTCACAGGGAGGGGCCTTGTGATGGTGTAGGAGGCCTGCTGAACACCATGCTACAAAACACAATCTTTCCAGACCAAATACAGCTGCAACTCAGAATGCTGAACATTTTACGAAAGTCATAAAATCTTACACATCCACAGCCCTCATTCTTTTGTCCAAAGAGGAAATCGAAAAATTCCATCAGCAGAAAAACGAAGAATGGTCCAAACAAATTACTTCTGTGAAAGGAAGTCAGAAGACACATTTTTAGAATGAAAGTGATGGACAAACTCATATTGCGCGCACTTTAAAGGGCAAGAAAAAGGACATTTCGTTCGTTTGGCCAGTACCTCAGAAACAGCAGGGTAATATTCAGATTCATGACCTGAGAAGGGGGATGTTTGTGGTATGTGTGTATAACTGTGACTGTTGGTTGCAGAGATTATGGACACCAATTACGTGTTAAAAGAAATTGAAGTGAAGTTTATGGTACCTAATGGACTAGCTGCTGGATATAGGTTTCTAGCTGAAGGACAGCAACAACGCCATCAGTGCTCACTTGCTGCTCACAATGTTTTGAAGATTGCAAGTGCTCCAGTTCCTATTGGTTCAACAGGAAGGCATGACTCTATATCAAAGGAAGATACTGAAGGAGTGGAACACATTTTTACTTCATTGACTGGCTAATTTCAGTACAAAACAGAGTGCACCATGTATAAATTAAAACCTTTAAGTCTTTGGACCTTTCACATAATTTTGGAACCATTTAAAATGCTTGAAAAATGAGTCTCTTACTCATCTTTCAAAACTAAAATTATGTTAAATTAGACGAGGTTTTGATTTTTATGAGCCTGTATGTGATAATATGGTAATAAAACAAGTTTCATGTATGGCAAAAATTTCTCATATTTATAAAACCTGTTCAACCTAAAAGTGGAAGCCCTCCTTTTCAGGGAATGTAGAACTATATGGTAATAATCAACAGAGAAAAATCAAAATTTTTCTATAATCTATAAAAAGGTTCAGAATGCTGTAGTAAAAGAATTTTGACAGATAAGTCCAAATGGAGGATTTCTTTCTAATCATGAATCTCTTATCTTTCAAATATAAAAACCAACAAAATATCTAGAACTGTTCCAGAGATACAGCATTTTAAAGTTTTCCCAAAATTCGCATATTCAAAATGGTATGCGCAGTGACATCTTTGGAGGGCTGTATCTCAGAGCAGAAATTGTTTTGGAGAAAACTAAAAAATACGTGTTCCTTTCTTCAGCCTTCATTTTAACTTATGTTTAATTCAATAAGATCCGAGACTATGAAGGTAAGATTTTTTCCTAGCCTGCCTGAATTGATATGGACTATGCCTGTTACAATGTGACACAGTTTATGTAACATAGTTCATGTATCAAGTTCCTTAAATAAATGGCCTCCTGACAAGCTTTGGAAAGAGCCATATACTCAACATTTGTGCTAGAAAGAGCAAGAGTCTTTTGCTTATCACTGTGTCATAACACTACAGAACCACATATCTGTGTCTACATAACCATATAATTCTAAATCTTCTTTCCTCACCTTAAGAACACAATTCTCAGTTTCCTTCCAATATTTACAAATTCGCTTAGCACATATCCAATGTTTTTCAGTATAAGAATTACTGAACTGGCTGAAGTAGTTCACACTTAAAGAGATAACAGGTCTTCAAAGTACTGATAAATACATTAAGCTACCTATTAGGCTTGACAAAGTACATCATCAGTTTTAGTTTCTTTTTCATTTAGGAACTCAATTTTAGTCTCAATAGGAGTCTTCACAGTTCAATAGTCTATCATATTGAATCTTTTCAATAATTGATCAATATAGTTCTATTGACTTGAAGCTCACACTCCATTAGCTTTGTCATATTTGATTGCCGTCCCCAAACAATTTTTAACCATTACTAAATCCTTCAGTCCAAACTCTGAACCTTACTTATTTTTCAGAAATTCAGTCTCACTTGAGTCATTTGAAAAAATATAAAATGCATCGACATATAAAGCTATCATAGTAACTAAGGCTTTATCTTAGTGTTTTGTAAACAAGTGAGGTTCTAAATCTGAGCTTTTGAACCTAGACAGTTTAACACATCATTTACTCTTTGATTCCAGACTCTGGACAATTACTTTAAACCATACATAGCCCTTTTTAACTTCAAAACTTTTCTTTCATCATTACAAAGGTGTAATCCTTCAGGTTGTTGGAGGAAAATATCCTCTTTGATAATACCATTTAAAAAAGCTGTCATTACATCAACATGTGTGTTGTTCAAATCTAGTTCAATGGATAAAGCCATTAGATGTCTAGGTGTCGAATGCCCTACCACAGGAGAAAATATCTCATCATAGTCAACTCCAGGTTTCTGAGTGACCTGCACGGTTGTTGGGTCCTCAAGTTAATCTTAAGTTCTGGCAGAAAAATAAATCTCATAATCATAAAATCTTCCATGTCATTTGAGCTACCTTTGTGATCTTCTAATTTTTTGACTTCATCTTCTTGTGCAACACAATTTTTATCATCATTTTTTTTGTCTGATGTAACTGCTCCTTTTGAGATATCGTGCAAGTCCTCTCTTAATACTCCATCAGACTTCTCATTTTCTTCATCATCCCCCACTGAAGTGGTGATTTCTTCATGATTCTTTTTTTCAGTTTCTATAACAATTAATATTTTCCATTATAGTCACATCTCAGTTTATCACCACATCATTTGTTTCAGGTTCATAGAGTCTATAGCCTTTTGTATACTGCTATATCCCACTAAGATCATTTATTTTGCCTTTTTATACCATTTTGTTCTCTTGTCTTTGGGAATATGCACCATGAACTTGCTTCCATTATTCTGAGATGACTAATGTTGTGTTTCTTGCCAGTCCATAGTTGACAGGGTGTTTTCTTCCCTCACTGACCTATTTCACAAATATACTGTACTATTAAAAGTGTCAGCCCAAAATCTTTCATCAAGTTTACCATAAAACAGTAAACATCTTGCCTTTTTTACAGCTGTTTTATTCAACCTTTCTGCCAAACCATTTTATTGCGGTGAATAGCTGTTGGATAACTGATGTATAATACCAAGTTTTTTCAACAAACTGCCAAAATTCACACAACAGAATTCTTTTTCATCATCTTTTCTTATTGTTTTGGTTTTGCTTTCTTGACAAATCTCCATCATTTTCAGAAATTCTTGAAATTTTTGTGAAGTTCCATTCTTTGCCCCCAGAAAATACACAAATATTGTTTGGTTGTAATCATCTTCCAAAATGAGAAAATACTTTGTACCACCTATTGACATAACTTCCATTGATCCACACAGGTTTGCTGCATGTACCACTTGAAGTGGTTTAGAGGCTCTAGTGTCTCTAAGTGGAAAAGGCTGTCTTGTTTGTTTGCTTCATTGCATACTATACACTTTTGCTTGCTAATGTTAATGTCTTCACACACCACTCGTTCTACAGCACCATTTTTTTCATTTCATTAGTATCCTTTGCATTTAGGTAACCTAATCTTCTGTGCCAATCAGATGCTGTAATCCTTTCCAAAAAATCACTCCTTCTGTCAATGTTTAGCTTGTCCATACAATTCACCAGATTTGCATTTGCAACTAGTTCATTATGCTTCTTATAAATATTGCACTGATCACTATTAAATTCAACAAAATTACCTTATTCAATCAGCCTGGTCATGAGAGCAAATTTGTAGTTATTTCTAAAGCGCACACAACATTTTATATAGTAATATCAAAAGAGCTCCTTCCGACTACTGTTGTTAAATCAACTTCTCCAGAACACAACACCGGGATTTCTGTCTGATCTGCACATGTCATTTTATGCATGTTAATATCATTTACTTTGATTTTCATCCATTCTTCATTTGTTGTGAGATGCACACTAGCACATGAGTCAACATACCAGACACTTCTGTCAAAAGAGCCACTTATAAACTCTGCACTGAAAACATTTGAAGTTTTGTTTTGTCTTGTATCAAAAATGGTTCAAATGGCTCTGACCACTATGGGACTTAACATCTGAGGTCATTAGTCCCCTAGACTTAGAACTACTTAAACCTAAGGACATCACACACATCCATGCCCAAGGCAGGATTCGAACCTGCGACTGTAGTGGCAGCGTGGTTCCGGACTGAGGCGCCTAGAACCGCTCGGCCACAACGGCTGGCTGTCTTGTATCATTCTCACTGTTAGGGCACTTACTTTTCAAATGTCCTGGTTTCTTGCATTTAGAGCAAACATCATCCTTCCTGTTATGGTTTCCCACTGTATTTCAATTTTGTTGAGATGGCTTTGGATTACTGTGGCAACATTTGGCCCTAAAATCTCTACCAGTCATGGTGACCTCTTCTTCTATCTCAAGAAGCTTCCTTTCGATTGTGTCCATTGTGATTGGAATTCCTGAATACTCAATTGGCATTATCATAGGAGAATATTTTTCTGACAGTCCTGCTAGCAATAACGAATCAATCTATTCATTATTAATAGCAAAACCTGTTCCATGTAATTTTTGACCATTATCTACTACCTGGTTCACATAGCTCATCACTGAATCACATTCTTCTAGACATGTTGATATCATCATTCTCAATAAATTTATTCTTCTTGCAAAACCAGAGTCATCAAACATTGATTTCGGTTTCGTCCAGAAGTCCACCGTTGTTTTTGATTCTCTTATGTGCACATATAAAGTTAGATCAATTGCACGAATTATCTACGCTTTGGCCTTCGAATTTTCTGGTGTAGCTACTTCTGAGATACTTTCTGTTAATTCGAGAATAAGCACATTTTCGATAGTGAACGCCCAATCTCTGGAGTTCTCAAGTCCTTTCAGCCTCAGCACATGAAATAGATAATTCGTCCCCATATTTGTCGACTCGAACTATTCTTCTTTGTGAACAGCAGCAAACACTGGACTTTGAATCACGACATGTGGGTTTTTAATTAGCGGTTCTTGATACTTTTAACGATCGGTTATCTGGGAACCTGGGCCCATAACCTGTTGAGGTTCCATGGATATTGAGAACATGATAAATATGTATACATTCGGTGTCCTATTACAATATTTCACACAGGTACACGTTACTACATGTTAGCACACACACACACACACACACACACACAATCAATATGGACAAACCGGAACTGAACAGAACAGCACGTAGCAACAACGATGTAGAAACAGTCAAAGATAATACACACATAGTTCACCACATATTGATATCATTTAAATGAGCTTGACGAGATGAACACATCTGGACAAACTTTAAAAATTCTGTGGCACTTCACACATGGCACCACTGTTTACTTTACTTAACATATGTGTAATGTTTGACACGTTAGTGACTTTCTCTTTCTACATGTAGAAGCACCCTTATGCAATATTAGCTTGTCTTTATCAAAGTCTGCCCCATAGAACTGCAAGATTCGATCAGCACCAATCTGACTGCTAGCAATAGCTTCAAGTTGCGCAGTAAGTTCCAGAACCTTTGAGTCAAATCTACGATTTATCGAATCCACAGGCACATCAATTATTTCAAATAATATTTGTCTGCATATTTCCTCTGGCGCGTGATATGTATTAGGATCACTCACTATTTTTGGTCATAGCGTTTCGGCATCTTCCTTTTTCTATGCAAAACTAGTTCATCAATGTTAAGGTCTTCCGCTTTACTAATGGTCTCCTTCCACAACTGAAACATATATCCCTTGTGAAGCTAAACTTGAAGACAAAGTTTCCACCAATGTTTTGGTTTCTCAGTATGACAATGCTATCTTCTGAAAAGAAGAATGAAGTTGCACGATTCTGCCGAAAACTGAAATTAATATTTTCGGAGAAATATGAAATCTGAATTGACACATATTGGAAAAATATCCACTAGCCTTACCACTGACTTCACTTATTTCTTCTGACAGATCGTCTGATGATTGCAAATGTACTTCATAATTACTTCCCAATGATTTTAGTGATTGTACCCTGACATACCACCACATACAACAGAATGGTCGCAAAGTCCCGTGAACGTTTTTTACAACACCATCCTCGTTGTCTTCTTGTTGAAATACTGTCAGCCTCTTTGGAAGGATTTCTTTCAAATTAATTCACGGAAAATCACCAGAAAGTCTCGGATATAACTAATACCATGCATCGCATCTTGTGCTACCAAATTAAAATTATGCCCATACTGAGTAATTCACTTTTTAATTCTGTTAAATGTCCACTGACATTTCTCGCACCATCATAACACTGACCAAGACAGTGTTTTATGTGAAGGGATATACGTCTTATAACATTCTGGGCGACTTCAAACAACGTGTTAGAACTTTTTCAAGCTCCTTCGTGAAATCTCAAAAAAAAAGTCATCAACTTGAAGATTACTATCGAAATATCTGGAACATATGGATGGATACCTGTTCTTTCACTGATATGTCGGAAGCCTCATCTACAATAAAAGAAAAATAGTGTGCCTCTTTAATAGATTTCACAATGTTTCGCTGTACATAGCTGGATAATTTATGTGTTGAGATAAAGGATGACACGCAGGAACCTTGTTTCATAGTTGCCAGAGCAGTCACAGACAAATGGTGAAGTGTACATATTTCATGAACTCTGAAACCTTCAATTGTCTTTTGCCACTGGAAAATCGATATCGAACAAATGCATTATTCGAATCCCTGTCTGCAGAAGTAAAAGTTGCCAACAGAAGCACTGTACTGGAATCATAAGCTTTTGTATCCACACTACAGAACACGTTGTCCAATTCTTTTTCATAATAAATGCAAGGAAATGTGTTTTCCCCTTCTTCATGGTATGACCTGCCTGAAAGTTTCTTGACACTTCTTGCTGATGTACTACGGAAACTGACAAGACACATTATCGAGTACCATATATTTGGCTGAACATGATTGTCATTATTGTCGGTCTTAGTAATATTATCCTGTGATAATGATGACAAACGTAAGCTAGAAACCGTTTGTATTCGAAAGTATGTATAGAGACCGATGAAGAGCTTTTGTTCTATGCATCCTGTCAGTAGACCCACTTCTTTGTACTATATTTTAGTGCGGTAACACCCCTTCAGTCTGCAATATAAGCTCCCACGTCCTACAAAGCCATTATGTCAACAAGCAAAATGATAACAGTCCAGGTTACGTGAAAACAATTTCACTGAAATCTTAAACCACACTGCAATAATGTTTAAAAAAATAACTATTAAGGTAGCCTGTAACTATGGGTGTCCTTGTACCTCGGATTATCCTTTATTATTGCTCAATATTGGCAAGCAGATGTTTTAGAACAAATGTTGACAAATGGAGTGGGCATATTATAGTGTGTCACTTGTAAGGAAATGTGATAGCACACCGAAAAGACGGGATTCCATTCACAGGATTTACATTCACCGTATAGTGTGACAATCATTATGGGGAGTGCCTTTGACTTGGCGATAGAAAGGCAAGGAACAGGGGATTATATTGATAGGTATCCTCTGTACAGACATCTGAAACAAACAGATGTGTTTTAGAGGTCAGAAATTTAACTTCCATCTCAGTGATTTACAAGTAATAGGTAACTACTTTCTGATAAAGGGAGTGAGAAGGGCTACTTATTGTTACCTGGTTAGTTACTGTCTTGGATGCAGTATACTGGATTGGGGTGGCAGTAAGAAAATAAAACTGTCACTAAGATCTTCAATAAAGTTCGCTTACATCTACATTTATACTTCGCAAGCCACCCAACGGTGTGTGGCGGAGGGCACTTTACATGCCACTGTCATTACCTCCCTTTCCTGTTCCAGTCACATATGGTTCGCGGGAAGAACAACTGCCAGGAAGCCTCTGTGCGCCCTCGAATCTCTCTAATTTTACATTCGTGATCTCCTCGGGAGGTATAAGTAGGTGGAAGCAATATATTCGATACCTCATCCAGAAACGCACCCTCTCGAAACCTAGACAGGAAGCTACACCGCGATGCAGAGCACCTCTCTTGCAAAGTCTGCCAATTGAGTTTGTTAAACATCTCCGTAACACTATCACGCTTAACAAATAACCCTGTGACGAAACGCGCCGCTCTTCTTTGGATCTTCTCTATCTCCTCTGTCAACCCGACCAGGTACGGATCCCACGCTGATGAGCAATACTCAAGTATAGGTCGAACGAGTGTTTTGTAAGCCACCTCCTTTGTTGATGGAGTACATTTTCTAAGGACTCTCACAATGAATCTCAACCTGACACCCGCCTTACCAACCATTAATTTTATATGACCATTCCACTTCAAATCGTTCCATACGCTTACTCCCAGATATTTTACAGAAGTAACTGCTACCAGAGTTTGTTCCGCTGTCATATAATCATACAATAAAGGATCCTTCTTTCTATGTATTCGCAATACATTACATTTTTCTATGTTAAGGGTCAGTTGCCACTCCCTGCACCGAGTGCCTATCCGCTGCAGATCTTCCTGCATTTCGCTGCAATTTTCTAAAGATTCAACTTCTCTGTATACTACAGCATCATCCGTGAAAAGCCACATGGAACTTCCGACAATATCTACTAGGTCATTTATATGTATTGTGAAAAGCAATGGTCCCATAACACTCCCCTGTGGCACGCCAGACGTTACTTTAACATCTGTAGACGTCTCTCCATTAAGAAAAACATGCTGTTTTCTGTTTGCTACAAACTCTTCAATCCAGTCACACAGCTGGTCTGATATTCCGTAGGTTCTTACTTTGTTTATCAGGCGACAGTGCGGAACTGTATCGAACGCCTTCCGGAAGTCAAGGAAAATGGCATCTACCTGGGAGCCTGTATCTAATATTTTCTGGGTCTCATGAACAAATAAAGCAAGTTGAGTCTCACACGATCGCTGTTTCCGGAATCCACTTTGATTCCTACAGAGTAGATTCTGGGTTTCTAGAAATGACATGATACGTGAAGAAAAAACATGTTCTAAAATTCTACAACAGATCGATGTCAGAGATATAGGTCTATAGTTTTGCGCATCTGCTCGACGACCCTTCTTGAAAACTGGGACTACCTGTGCTGTTTTCCTATCATTTGGGACCATCCATTCCTCTAGAGACTTACAGTACAAGGCTGTTAGAAGGATGGCAAGTTCTTTCGCGTACTCTGTGTGGAATCGAATTGGTATCCCGTCAGGTCCAGTGGACTTTCCTCTGTTGAGTGATTTCAGTTGCTTTTCTATTCCTTGGACACTTATTTCGATGTCAGCCATTTTTTCGCTCGTGCAGTGATTTAGAGAAGGAACTGCAGTGCGGTCTTCCTATCTGAAACAGCTTTGGAAAAAGGTGTTTAGTATTTCAGCTTTACACGTGTCATCTTCTGTTACTCTTGTTAAACAGATAAACCTTCCTCCCTTTTTTTATATCCTATTTACTTCCATATTCAGGGATGCTGCAAAGGCCTTATGATCACTGATTCCCTGTTCTGCGCTTACAGAGTCGAAAAGTTCGGGTCTGTTTGTTATCAGTAGGTCCAAGATGTTATCTCCACGAGTCGGTTCTATGTTTGATTGCTCAAGGTAATTTTCGGATAGTGCACTCAGTATGATGTCACTCGATGCTCTGTCCCTACCACTCATCCTAAACATCTGAGTGTCCCAGTCTATATTTGGTAAATTGAAATCTCCACCTAAGACTATTACGTTCTGAGGAAATTTATATGAAATGTATTCCAGATTTTCTCTCAGTTGTTCTGCCACTAATGCCGCTGAGTCGAGAGGTCGGTAAAAGGAGCCAATTATTAACCTAGCTCGGTTGTTGAGTATAACCTCCACCCATAATAACTCACAGGAACTATCCACTTCTATTTCACTACAGGATAAACTACTACTAACAGCGACAAACACGTCACCACCGGTTATATGCAAAGTGTCATTTCTAAACACTGTCTGTGCCTTTGTGAATATGTCGGCAGAATTTATCTCTGGCTTCAGCCAGCTTTCCATACCTATAACGATTTCAGCTTCGGTGCTTTCTATCAGCGCTTGAAGTTCCGGTACTTTACCAACGCATCTTCGACAGTTTACACTTACAATACCGATTGCTGCTTGGTCCCCGCATGTCCTGACTTTTCCCCACCCCTTTGAGGCTGTTGCCCTCTCTGTACTTGCCCGAGCCATCTAACCTAAAAACCACTCAGTCCACGCCACACAAACCGTGCTACCCGTGTAGCCGCCTGTTGGGTATAGTGGACTCCTGATCTATCCAGCGGAACCCGAAACGTCACCACCCTATGGCGCAAGTCGAGGAATCTGCAGCCCACACGGTCGCAGAACTTTCTCAGCCTCTGATTCAGACCCTCCACTTGGCTCTGTACCAATGGTCCGCAGTCAGTCCTGTCGACGATGCTGCAGATGGTGAGCTCTGCTTTCATCCCGCTAGCGAGACTGGCAGTCTTCACCAAATCAGATAGCCGCCGGAAGCCAGAGAGGATTTCCCCCGATCCATAGCGACACACATCATTGGTGCCGACATGAGCGACCACCTGCAGATGGGTGCGCCCTGTACCCTTCATGGCATCCGGAATTGCCCTTTCCACAGTTGGAATGACTTCCCCCGGAATGCACACGGAGTGTACATCGGTTTTCTTCCCCTCCCTTGCAGCCATTTCCCTAAGGGGCCCCATTACGCACCTGACGTAGGAGCTCTCAACTACCAGGATGCCCACCCTCTGCGACCGCCCGGATCTTGCATACTGAGAGGCAACCTCTGGAACAAGTCAAGCAGCCATGTCCAGCCGAAGATCAGTATCATCCGGAGACAGAGCCTGAAACAGGTTCGTCAGACAAACTGGAGAGGCCTTCCGTTCAGCCCTCTGAAATGTCTTTTGCCCCCTGCCAAACCTCGAGACGACCTCCCGCTCTATCACGGGTGAAGGGTCAGCCTCAATGTGGGCAGTGTCCCAGGCAGCCACAGGCGAAGTCCGATCAGGTGGTGTGTGAGACGAGCTGGCCATCCCCGACAAACTCTTGTCTGGACCCCCACAGTGATGTCCTTTGGCAACAGCCTCAAGCTGTGTGACCAAAGCCAACAATGGGTGAAGCTGGGAGCAAAGGGATGCAAACTTAGTCCGCATCTGAACACAGCAGTCGCAGTCCCAATCCATGTTAAATACACTCCTGGAAATTGAAATAAGAACACCGTGAATTCATTGTCCCAGGAAGGGGAAACTTTATTGACACATTCCTGGGGTCAGATACATCACATGATCACACTGACAGAACCACAGGCACATAGACACAGGCAACAGAGCATGCACAATGTCGGCACTAGTACAGTGTATATCCACCTTTCGCAGCAATGCAGGCTGTTATTCTCCCATGGAGACGATCGTAGAGATGCTGGATGTAGTCCTGTGGAACGGCTTGCCATGCCATTTCCACCTGGCGCCTCAGTTGGACCAGCGTTCGTGCTGGACGTGCAGACCGCGTGAGACGACGCTTCATCCAGTCCCAAACATGCTCAATGGGGGACAGATCCGGAGATCTTGCTGGCCAGGGTAGTTCACTTACACCTTCTAGAGCACGTTGGGTGGCACGGGATACATGCGGACGTGCATTGTCCTGTTGGAATAGCAAGTTCCCTTGCCGGTCTAGGAATGGTAGAACGATGGGTTCGATGACGGTTTGGATGTACCGTGCACTATTCAGTGTCCCCTCGACGATCACCAGTGGTGTACGGCCAGTGTAGGAGATCGCTCCCCACACCATGATGCCGGGTGTTGGCCCTGTGTGCCTCGGTCGTATGCAGTCCTGATTGTGGCGCTCACCTGTACGGCGCCAAACACCAAGGCAGAAGCGACTCTCATCGCTGAAGACGACACGTCTCCATTCGTCCCTCCATTCACGCCTGTCGCGACACCACTGGAGGCGGGCTGCACGATGTTGGGGCGTGAGCGGAAGACGGCCTAACGGTGTGCGGGACCGTAGCCCAGCTTCATGGAGACGGTTGCGAATGGTCCTCGCCGATACCCCAGGAGCAACAGTGTCCCTAATTTGCTGGGAAGTGGCGGTGCGGTCCCCTACGGCACTGCGTAGGATCCTACGGTCTTGGTGTGCATCCGTGCGTCGCTGCGGTCCGGTCCCAGGTCGACGGGCACGTGCACCTTCCGCCGACCACTGGCGACAACATCGATGTACTGTGGAGACCTCACGCCCCACGTGTTGAGCAATTCGGCGGTACGTCCACCCGGCCTCCCGCATGCCCACTATACGCCCTCGCTCAAAGTCCGTCAACTGCACATACGGTTCACGTCCACGCTGTCGCGGCATGCTACCAGTGTTAAAGACTGCGATGGAGCTCCGTATGCCATGGCAAACTGGCTGACACTGACGGCGGGGGTGCACAAATGCTGCGCAGCTAACGCCATTCGACGGCCAACACCGCGGATCCTGGTGTGTCCGCTGTGCCGTGCGTGTGATCATTGCTTGTACAGCCCTCTCGCAGTGTCCGGAGCAAGTATGGTGGGTCTGACACACCGGTGTCTATGTGTTCTTTTTTCCATTTCCAGGAGTGTATTATTGTGCAAAGAACGTCTGAATTAATCTACAGAGAGCACAAGCAATTCGATACAAAATTTAAAAGGTTATTAAAATACAAGACGGCCTAGAAAATGCAGTAATGCTGCTACTTGCGCACTGCTGACACACTGCTCGGTAGCAGAAGGCTAACTGTACTGTCAGTAACGTATAAAGACAATTTCAAAGAAATGAACAAATGACAAACGACTACGCGACTTAACACGTCACAGATAATAAAATGCAAATCTTCGCCTGCTAGTTACGAAACGAGACGGTGATATGAAGGATTTAACTAAATAGTGCGCTAAGAACACTGAAATTTTCAAGTTGACTAGTACACTTATATGAACGCTAAATAAGCCACTTGGTGCTACTTGCGGACTGCTGACACACTACTCGGCAGCAGAAGGAGACTACGCGATTTTACACTATTCAGGTACTAAAACGCGATGCTACAACTCTCAAATACTATAATATGACCGAAATTTGGGAATTAAACAATCCAAGTACCCAAAAACACGCAAAGAAATTAAGAATTAAACTATGTAACAAATAAGTGAGCTAAGAGTATACGACTTGCTGCTGGCAGCTGCTTATCCAATGGCGACAGGGCAGAGGTGAAGAACAGAACCCTTTTGTATTCATTGAAACTAATTAACAGCAGCATCAATTAAAATTAATTACAATGCAAAATATCTCATAGAGTCCTGATATTATTCTGCTGACTCACTCCACTTTCATTGCAGCAACAGATCTAATAGAAATCCGCATTACAGAAAACGATGAGGAGGCAAAAGGAAGTGGAGCAAAATAATGACCTGAAAAAAATTAATATGTGGCAAGAAGCTATTTCATACATACACTCAATCTGCAGTACACACAAACTCTCCTGAGCTGTTGGAACTATTGTACAGTACAAAACATTGCACAGAAATAAACAGTTTGGAAGAGGAAATTCAGACAATTCCCTCCCAGATATGCGGCAAAAATAGTGAAATGTAAAGCAAATAAACATACAAATAACAACTATGTATTACAATACACGAATTTAAAGTTACAGTAAAAACACAGACACACCATACAATTTGTCAGTGTAACATGTACTGTTCTATTGAATGTCATACAGTAACCAAACATCTTCAGGACAGGAGTAAAGGTATGTAAGTATGCACATCATTAAAATTTCATACTTTTGTGCATAGTACTCGACAAATTTCAGGTAGCCCAATGTGATTTGTGTAATACGGAAACTTGCAAGAAATATATCTATACCGATTGTAGTGCAGAGAGCATTTCGGAGTCATGTTTACAAATTGCCGACCAAAGATATACTTTACAAAATCTCATTTAAACCATTTAAAAAAATTAAATTGTACCTAAACACAATGGAAAAGGAAATTATGAACAAAGTGGCAGTAGTTAAAAATCTTAGAAAACTATACCAAATGAACTCTTAATGTTATTAATAGAAAAATGAAAGTTTTAAAAATCTTATTTGAATATATCGAAAAACCAAATTTCCAATTTCCCATGTGAAATTGTCAAAGCTAATAAATTTTATTCCTTATAAATAAGAACCGAAAAATTGCATCTACTCATACAGAAAAAACCAAAGTTTCATTTTCCCATTTAAAAAATTTCAGATCTAAGAAATTTTATTCCTTGTAAATAAGAACCGAAAAATTTCATTAGCCCATATTGAAAAAACCAAAGTCTTACTCTTCCATTAAAAATTTTTTAAATCTAATTAATTTTATTCCTTATGAATAAGAACTGAAAAATTTCATGAGCCCATATTGAAAAAACCGAAGAATTATTTTCCACTTCAAAAAATTTCAAGTGTTATAAATTTCATTTTTTACAAAAAAAACATCAAATCCAAAATCTCAAAAGGCACATTTAAACAAACACCTTAAAATAAAAAAAAATCAAATTTCTTTCTCTATAAGTAGAATGGAAAGGAAAAGGTGAAGAAAGCTCAGCTGTTTAAGAGATTAGAAAATTACTGTAAAGGAAAGTATGGATTTTTTCAAGAGGCTTAGAAAATTATTTGACAGAAAATGATTACTCAAATACGACTAGTGAAGTTCTGTTAAACTTTACAGAAGACAGAACTAAAATATAAAATTTTAAGAGTACTTCCATCAAGAACATTTATAAATTTCGGAAAAGTCAAATAAATGATCTTATTATAGATTGTGTCGACAATATTAGTATCAACGATAAGGACAGTGAATGGAATAAAAAATCTTTAAATAACTGAATCCAATCTATAAGGAGAGAAAAAATTATACTAAACTTTAAAAAATCTAAAAATTAATCTTATCAAAGGAACTGAGGTAAAAATTAATAATGATAACCATTTGAGCAAAAGTTCATCAAAACTGTGAAAGAAAAAATTGGAAAAGTTATTCTCATTTTAAGAAACAGGAATTATTCAATATTGTCAGTTAATCTGAGGTTAAGATTATTAATAACGATACACCAATTTTCAGAAGCTTCTATTGGTAAATATCAAGAAATTAAGCAAAAAAATTATCAGAATAGTATACCGAGTTTCAATTTTAAGGTGACGAAAATTTTTTCAAATAAACTAAACAACCTTATAGAATAGCTCCCGCTATCACATCATAAATAATATCTTATGGAAATAATAATACTGATTAAATAGTGGAAACACAAAATTTTTAAATCAAATTAAAGAAGAAATAAACACCAAAATGAAGACTATTTTAATTCAAAGATGACCAGTTAGAATTTATATGCAATTTTATTGTAATTTAAAAAATAACTTAATTTAACTTTAAAACAGCTAATCAAGTTATATTACGGACAACAGATATAGAAGCTTATTATCAAAAATCAACAAATAGACTTTTAACTGGAATGGAAAGGAAAAAATCTGGATGGGCTTAATTTTATGTAGATAATTTAGAATTAAATGTTAATAGACACAATCCAATTTTTGATTCTTCTTATATTGATCTACCAAAAGTAATTAAAGACAAAAGCTGTAATTACAATAAAAATAATGATGAAAAATGTTTTTTCTATTCAATAAAATCAGTATTACATCCTGTAGAACGTGATGCAAAAAATATAGTAAATATAAAAATTTTGGATTAGATTTACATGAAATTTTCGAAAGAGAGTAAATAATTTTCCAGTTGAATTAACAGATATTCCGAAATTTGGAAAGAATTCAAATTTTTCAATTTAGTGTTTACACAGATGTTGTCACTGAAGAACTTACAAATTAATATACCCTTTACCATACACAAAATAATCACGGAAAACATGTTTATCTTCTTTTATCACGAGATGAAAATAATTCACATTTTTATTAGACTAAAAATTGTTTCTTTATTAATTAGTACACACACAACTAAAAATGGACATGAAATTTATCTTTGTGATCGATGTTTAAGACAATTCTATTCACAAGAAAACTTGGACATTCACGAAAACGATTATAAAGAACAAAAATAATTAAAAATAGATACACATTTTGAAAGTCAAAAAATTGTATTTAAAAATTATAATCATTCATTACTAGTTCCTTTTGTAATTTATGCAGATTTCGAACGTTTATTAAATACTATCCAGGCTTGTCAACCAAACCCTTGAAAACCTTATACTTACAAATATGAAAAACATTTACAACTCTCATTCAGTCTTTATGTTATATTTTCTAATGGTAATTATAAAAAACCAGTGACTTATACAGGTAATGATTCAACACAAAGATTCCTTGAAATGTTAAAAGAAGGACCAAGCAAAACTGCCAGGCTATATAGTAGAAATGGTGCAATGAAAGAGGATGTATTGCATTTTAAGATTTCAGAAATTTGTCGTATTTATGAAAAAGAATTTGAAATTGGGGAAACGAAAGTAAGAGAACATTGTCATTGAACAGTAAACTATCGAGACTGCAAAATTAATTACCCAGATCTTAGGTTTATTCCAGTTTATATTCATTATTTAACCAATTACAATGTTCATCTGTTTATTAAAAAACTAGCAATTGACAATAAAGATATTGATGCAATTCCAATTAATGAACAAAAAACATTTCCTATATTAAACATGATAAAAATGGAGTAACTTTAAAATTTATAGATACATTTAAAGTTATGGTTTCAACTATTGATAAAGTATCTTATACTCTAGCAAAAGGACATTTTAGAGAAACAGCAAAATATTCTGAATGTGAACAACTAGATTCAATAAATGAAAAAGCATTTTACCCAAACAAATATGAATTTTGAAGAAAAATTTTCAGAAACTAATTTCCCAAAAAAGAATAATATTATTCAAGACTTACTAAAGATAATATTATTGATGGGGATTATGAAACAACAAAAACAGTTTGGAATAAATTCAATATTAAAAATTTATATTAATGTACAAAATTAAATAATAAATCTGATGATTAATACTAGCAGATTTGTACAGAAACCAGATGGCAGTTATAAGAGTCGAGGGACATGAAAGGGAAGCAGTGGTTGGGAAGGGAGTAAGACAGGGTTGTAGCCTCTCCCCAATGTTGTTCAATCTGTATATTGAGCAAGCAGTAAAGGAAACAAAAGAAAAATTAGGAGTAGGTATTAAAATTCATGGAGAAGAAATAAAAACTTTGAGGTTCGCCGATGACATTGTAATTCTGTCAGAGACAGCAAAGGACTTGGAAGAGCAGTTGAATGGAATGGACAGTGTCTTGAAAGGGGGATATAAGATGAACATCAACAAAAGCCAAACAAGGATAATGGAATGTAGTCTAATTAAGTCGGGTGGTGCTGAGGGAATTAGATTAGGAAATGAGGCACTTAAAGTAGTAAAGGAGTTTTGCTATTTGGGGAGCAAAATAACTGATGATGGTCGAAGTAGAAAGGATATAAAATGTAGGCTGGCAATGGCAAGGAAAGCGTTTCTGAAGAAGAGAAATTTGTCAACATCCAGTATTAAGTGTCAGGAAGTCATTTCTGAAAGTATTCGTTTGGAGTGTAGCCATGTATGGAAGTGAAACATGGACGATAAATAGTTTGGACAAGAAGAGAATAGAAGCTCTCGAAATGTGGTGCTACAGAAGAATGCTGAAGATTAGATGGGTAGATCACATAACTAATGAGGAAGTATTGAATAGGATTGGGGAGAAGAGAAGTTTGTGGCACAACTTGACCAGAAGAAGGGATCGGTTGGTAGGACATGTTCTGAGGCATCAAGGGATCACCAATTTAGTATTGGAGGGCAGCGTGGAGGGTAAAATTCGTAGAGGGAGACCAAGAGATGAATACACTAAACAGATTCAGAAGGATGTAGGTTGCAGTAGGTACTGGGAGATGAAAAAGCTTGCACAGGATAGAGTAGCATGGAGAGCTGCATCAAACCAGTCTCAGGACTGAAGACCACAACAACAACAACAATACTAGCAGATGTTTTTGAAAATTTTTAGAGATACATGTAGTAAATCTTATGAAGTCGATCCATCTTGGTATTTTATACTTCCAGTGTTATCTTGGGATTCTATGTTAAAGACTGAATTATATTTGTTGTATGGTTATGATATGATTTTATTTCTTGAAAAAAAGAAGTGGAATATCACAAAGTATTACAAGCAATGCAAAGTCCAATGACAAATATATGAAAATTTTTAAGCCAATAACACAATGGGATTATACTGCATATTTAGATGCAAATGATTTATATGGTTATGCAATGTCTCAATTTTTACCATTGAGTGGTTGGATTAAAAATGTTTTAATGCTGGAAAAACAAAAAATTACAGTTGGTTATAGATGTCGTTATAGTTCTGAAGTTGATTTAGAATATTAAAGAACATTACTTAATTTACAGATGTTTTACCTTTAGTACCAGAATGAGGATATATTATCTTAGCAACTTACAATAATAAAGAAAAAACCGCCTTGCATTATAGGAACCTTAAACACTATATAAACCTTGGATTAAAATTAAAGAAAAATCGTAGAATCTTATCATATGAACAATGAGGTTGGTAGAAGAGATTCATAGATGTTAATACATAAATGACAAAATAGGCAGGTTAAAAATAGAAAAAAGAGATAAAAATAGAAAATGTTAGAAATAGGCAAACTATTAAAATCATATCAGATCGTGGAAAATTTACACATTAAGTTTCAGTAGCAAATTATGTACATACCGCAGTATTTTCAGAAAATCTAGTAGAAGATCATATGAAGAAAATTATAATATTTTCCAATAAACTAACTTGCATTGGAATGAATATTCCAGAAATTGCAAAAATAAAAATGTATGACTGTCATTATAATGTTATCAAATCAAAATATAGGGAAGATATTGATTTTCATTATATTGACACTAATCCTTTCGTTTACTATATAAGAACCTAAGGATTCTGTAAATATATTAAATCGATGTTAAATAAATTTGATACACGTGATTACCCAAAAGATAATATTTGTGGACTTCTGCAAATAAATCTGAAAGTTGTAGGAAAAGTTATGTTAGAATGCAGTAGAGTAAGACTGAAAATGTGTGCTTATGAAGTTAGTGAAAATGAAGAGAAAAAATGTAAAGCAGCTAAGGAAACTGTTGTGAAAAATGAAATTACTTTCAATGATAATAAAAATGTTTAACTGACAAAATAAAACAATATAGGATAATAAATTTGATAAGATCATTTGTACATGAATTATATATACTTAATTGTAGTAAAATTATTTAAGTTATGATGCTATGTTGGAAGCTGGAATTATCAGATTAACATGTGGACATAATAAATTAAATTCAAATAAAATAATTTCTTAGAGAGTTAAACAGTTTTGCATTATATTTAAGAAATATTTAAAAATCAAAACTAAGAATTTAAAAATAAAGCAATATTAGTTAGTTTATTGCATTTTTTATAATATGTTATTTTTATGTCTTTCTAAATAATATTAACAAATACATTTTCCACAAAAACACTCAAATTCTTGCAGATAACCTCTTTCTTACCTTTTTGAGATTTTAATGCTAATTTCTCATCTATTGAATGAAGATAGTTTTGAATACATTTGGATGAATTTTTAAATTCCTTTCCTCATTTTTCAAAATAAATTTTTTAACATACCAGTCACAAAAAAATTCACTTTATTCTTTTTTGAGAACCTTCACAATCTGATTTTCAAGCAAACTATGTCCTGTTATTTTAATTTTTTATGAATTCCTTTCTCCTTATTCCACAGTGAACAAATAATTTAATTTTCTCTTCCCATCTAAGAGGAAAGTATTTCTTCAAATGTAAAACATATAAAATTATTAAATTTTTTGTATATGAATGGAGACACTTGTAGATCTAAAGAATTATAAAATCATTTATAAGAGTAAAAATGTTTTAATAATTATCATTAAAATTATAATCCATCATTAACAGCAAAACATGAAGTTGTACTTTAAGAATATATTCAAACACATAAAGCTTTCAAACATATTCATGAAGAAGATAGGGAAATATTAGATGATTTAAACACTTCCAATTTAGAAATATTAAAAGGTAATATGAATCCTCAATATTTATTAATTAATCTGGGATATTTTGTTTACTTTAAAAAAAGAAGAAGCAAAATAATTTTGTAATGAGTTACTTGTGATGTTTTACTAACAATTGGAAGGTATGGTAAATGTAAGATTAGAAAAGAAATAGTAGATGCGTATAAAAATCAAATAAGATATATATGAGAAATAAGTAAATTGGATGAAAAAATGAATAAAAAATATGGAAGAAACTCTTAATATTGCTTCAGAAATTATAGTTGAAAGAAATGAAAAAAATGAATCCATTATTACCGCATGTTGCTCCTCAATTAAATGATGAAAATTTATGGCCTACTTTTGTTGTTTTAAGATTACATGATTTTCACTGGTAGAAGCCAACCTCGGGGAAGGTCAGTTTGAATTCCATAGAAATATTGGAACACATGAAGCAATACTGATCCTACAACTTATCTTAGAAGATAGAGCAAGAAAATGCTAACATACGTTTCTAGCATTTGTAGACTTAGAGAAAGCTTTTGACAATGTTGACTGGAACACTCTCCTTCAAATTCTGATGGTGGCAGGGGTAAAATACAGGGAGCAAAAGGCTATTTACAATTTGTACAGAAATCAGATGGCAGTTATAAGTGTCGAGGGACATGGAAGGGAAGCAGTGATTGGGAAGGGAGTGAGACAAATTTGTAGCTTCTCCCTGAAGTTATTCAATCTGTATATTGAGCAAGCAGTAAAGGAAACAAAAAAATTGGAGTAGGAATTAAAATCTGTGTAGCAGAAGTAAAAAACTTGAGATTTCCTGATGAGATTCTAGTTCTATCATAGACAGAAAAGGACCTGGAATCGTGGAATGAACAGTGTCTTGAAAGGAAGATATAAGATGAACATCAACAAAAGCAAAACGAGGGTAATGGTGTGTAATCGAATTAAGTCGGGTGATGCTGAGGGAATTAGATTAGGAAATGAGACACTTAAAGTGGTAAAGGAATTCTGCTATTTGGGGAGCAAAGTAACTGATGATGGTCGAGGTAGAAAGGATTTAAAATGTAGATTGGCAATGGCAAGGAAAGTATTTCTGAGGAAGAGAAATTTGTTAACATCGGGTATTGATTTAAGTGTCAGGAAGTCATTTCTGAAATTATTTGTATGGAGTGTAGTCATGTATGGAAGTGAAAAAAGCACGATAACTAGTTTGGACCAGAAGAGAACAGAAGCTTTCGAAATGTGGTGCTACAGAAGAATGCTGAAGATTAGATGGGTAGATCACATATCTACTGAGGAGGTATTGAATAGAATAGGGGAGAAGAGGAGTTTGTGGCACAACTTGAGTAGAAGAAGGGATCAGTTGGTAGGACATGTTCTGAGACACCGAGGGATCACCAGTTTAGTATTGGAGGGCAGTGTGGAGGGTAAAAATCGTAGAGGGAGACCAAGAGATGAATACACTAAGCAGATTAAGAAGGATGTAGGTTGCAGTAGGTACTGGGAGATGAAGAAGCTTGCACAGGAAAGAGTAACATGTAGAGCTGCATCAAACCAGTCTCAGGACTGAAGACCACAACAACAACATCAACAACAACAACAACATGATTTTTATTATGTATATAATGTCATTCTAACACAATAAAAATGTACAAAATTAGTTAGATATTATTAGTATTAAGCATTCAATTTGTGAGGAATTTGTAAGAATTAGTTGTCTACCAAATTCAGTAAATTTATAGAATCTAATGATGGAAATTTTAAGTATTATTTACCATCGTAATTATTTCAATATCTTAAGGAATTATTCAAGAGAACAATTGATTGAAGATATAAATAGAATAATAAATGGTTCCTAAAACATAGAACTAAATTTCCATGTACATTTATAGAAACATCATCAGTATTTTTAAATGGAAATTTACTAATTCCATTATTAAATTCTGTCAGTTCAAATTTATGATCCTGAAATATTTTTTACGTTAATTAGTTTTTCTTAATCTTTATTTCAATACCAAAATAAACTCAATCTTCTTTAAAGAAACAATAAACATTTTGAAAATTTCATTGAATATCCAACATATCTAGATTTTCACTAATGTCCCCTATTTATATATATAAAATTTTAGATCAACTATTTAAGAAATTACTTTTGTTTTATTTAGCTAACTATTATGTGAACTATTGAAATTTAAACATTTTAAACATTATTACCTTTCTTATTTAAAGTCTCCCAGCATGGTAAACATCTGGAAAATTTATTTTCAGTATTTGCATTTAATCGTTTACCATTTAAAATATTTCAGTTTATATGTGTGTGGATTAGAATCATTTACATGTTCAATTTTTAAAATTTCTGTTGACTGATTTGCTGTTCAAACCTTTTGGAAAGAGTCCATTATGTTTACTAATTCTTTGTTTGTCGCCAATTTTATATTTAGCTTCAGTATCTAACAAATTCGCTACATAAACAGTCTTTAATAAGTTTTTTAAGTATCCTAATATATGTCTTTTATTATATTCATTAACTAATTTCGAAACTATGTCACTCCATTTATAATTGATCTGAAGATTAAATTTCTTCCACCTTTTTTCTTTCAATGTTCTATTAAATAATTTAACAACAGATGATTTTAATTCAGTAAAAGTTGAATAATGATTAAGATTGAATTTACTCATTAATCCTTGAAATTATCCATTATAAAATTCTTTACCCTTATCTATTGGAAAATTGTTTGGTGATCTAGCGATGAATATTATAGTGAAAGAATAAACTTTTTTAAATTTTTTGTCTTAAACTGGAAATTCCCAGGGATATTTTGAAAAATCATCTATAATAGTTAAAGAATATTTGTATCCTTTATTAATTTATTTTCAACTTTCCAGAATCCTAATTATCTCACTCAGTTTGCCATAAATGATCTATTCCAAAATAAATTACATTTTTCTTTCAAAATTCATTGTAATTGGTTCATATAATTTACTAACAAGTTGTTCACAGATTTTGAAGCCTTCATGTACAACATTTTTTTAATGAATTCACTCCTTTGAGTTTTGCAAACTGAAGAAAGACCTTCAATTCTTTGTTTTCCATTTTTAGTTGTGGATGAAGTGTTTCTGCAACCTTTTTTCACTCAAAACAGAAAATGTTATTATCGTTCTTCGTTTATAAAGAATAAGACATAGCAAAATTATTTCACCAAATACAATTATCTTTATATCAACTGGAACATTTGTAACAGAATCTTTTAATTTAACAGTATTCGCAACACCAATTGAAATACCAAATTCGCAAATGTTAAATTTCTATTTATGTTTTCACCAATAACAAGAAATTTTTAAGATTAAAATCATATTCATCGAAATGGTAGAATTTGTATCACCTCCAGGCATAGAAGTAAATTCAATAATTTACCATATACTTTACAATTAACTTGTTATAATTAATTTAAGTATGGGATTAACTTTTTCGTAAAGTAATAACTAAATTTACGTTTCATTGAGATAAATATTCAACTGTGTTAAAATACTTATATATTCCGGTTTTGTAACAAGATTTGATAAATATTCTGTAAATAACGTTTGTTAGCTACAGCTTTTGCATCTGTAGGATCATTTACATTCGTAATTCTTTTATCTTTAGAGTCAATATAACCTCTAGTTACTTTAAAAATTATATTTAATTCTTTTTTTAACTTGTCTAACAAGCAATTTATTTTTGGATCTATTGATAATTGTAAATATTTAATTTCTGTTTTAACATTTTCAAATTTTGAAATTAATTCATTACTCATTTTTGGATTTATATTAGGTTATTTATCATTCATAAAAAAGGCACAAAAATGATTAAGCCTTAATTGTTTAACTAAGTCTTCTATGCCAATGTTTCATAAAGTATTATTAAATTTTTCGATTCTTTCTGTGAAATTCTATTTACTCCTTTCCTTTCTTCTGCATTTTCAAATTGTGGTTATTTTTTACTAATTCTTTATCACCTTTTTTTCTTATTTACAACTTCATTTGCAGTTGTTGCACTTCCTCCAACAAATACATTTTTTTAGAAATTTGTGGTAAGTTCCTATGGAACCAAACTGCTGAGATCTTCGGTCCATAGGTTTACAAAACTACTTATTCAAACTTAAAGTAACTTACACTAACAACAACACACACATCCATGCCTGAGGGTGGACCGAACCTTGACAGACGGAGCCACACGAACTGTAACAAGGTGCCTTAGTCCGCATTCTTATTTCTGGTTCCCAAGCTGTCATTTACTTGCGTAATTTTTACTAATATAAATCAGCAGATTATTTCAGTTGAGTGATATTTCTTCTGTTCTAAAAAAACGATCAAATATTCCTATAAAAGAAAGTTATAAATATATGTCACTTGTTGGTTTTTATTCAACTTTTTAATTTCAAATATTATATCAGAAAACAATAAATTGAATTGTGATTGAACAACAATAGACCTTCCTATTGGTCAATACAGTTTGAAAAACTGAGAAAAATTTATTCATTTGAAAAATCCAAATCATTCTAAACAGGATTGTCATTGAAAGTGACAAAAAATTATTCACGGATAAAGAAGATTCATTTGGTAAAGTTTTAGGATCCAATAACCAAATTATTGAAACCAATGAAAAAACGGTCCTAAAATGTTCCTAAAACTATTCCATTTGAATTAAATAATGTAAATTTTAATTTATCTGGTGGAATGTTTGTTAAACATAATGATCACTTTCCTCAAGAGGCAAATATTATTGCTTCATTTATCCCTAATTCTGAATTTGGTGGGCCAATAATTTATCATTTAAATCATTCTAAAAAATTGAAATTATCAATGCTATTCAAAATATAGAAACAACTATAACTCAAGAAAAAGAAAATTTAATTAAGTTCAATGTGCAAACGAAACAGTAATTTAAAAAATGAATTAATGATTTGTTTCCTTATTAAATCATAAACCAAATCGAAAGTTATTAATTTTACTCATTTCTTATTAATGAGAAAACAAAAAATAACTTAAATCTTCCTAACCATGAAACAGAAATTAATATTAATATTGGAAATGGATATATTCATACTAATTTTTCACAACCTTATATGACTTTCAATGTTATTCATACTGATGGAACTGATTTTTCTGCATATGATGGTAAATATAATATTAATCTAAGTGATAATTATGTTTTAAAACTATTTGATGTTATTACTATTGAAAAAGGAAATAATATTTTGTCTTGAATCGAACAACCATGTTTTTCTCCTCAGCTCTTACTCCTTTAACTTCTTCTTTTCTAAATGTATTAAATATGAAATGACATATTCTTAATAATGGAAAAATAAAAACTAAACAGTTCTGTATCCATTAGAAGTATTTAGTGGATTTTTAATATTATAAACAACTTATGTTTGAAGGTGATTTAACTGTTATTTTTACTTGCAGTTCTAGAAAAGATCAAGAAGTTTCTAATTGGTGTTGGATTACAGATAATGATATTTCTACACTTCCAGAAGAAGGAAAAATTGTTGTTAAAAGTATGGAAATTCGTGTTTCTGTTGATAAATATGAGCCAAAGTATTCACTTGAATTAGAGCAAAAATGACTTAAAAATCGAAAATTTCCAATTTCTTTCTTTGAACTTCAAACTATTGAAATTGCTGGTTTAAAGGTAAAAAGAGATTTTGAGCTACATATTACTAATTATTATGATATTGCAGAATTTGATATGATCAATTACTTGACTCTTCTTTATTTGATCATGTTAAATTAAAGATTTGTATGTGTTAAAAATAGAAGAAAAGAAGTTTTTTCTCATCAATTTGGAATCTAGATCCACCAAATAACTTTTTAAAAGATTATGATTCTTTTAGAGATTTTAAAAGAATATCTCAATTAACTAATGATGTTAATGTAAGTCCCGCCAGTTTTATTCAAAATTATCCAATCTAAGTAATTAATATGAATTTAAGAATGAATAGTTTAACTACTCAAAAAACAACAATTAATTTATATGCATTCTTTAATGACAATATTTCAAATTATACTATTGCTTCAGCTGTTATGTATAGGAAGAAGAATTTAACCTATGATTCTCAACATAGAATGCTACTGAAACTTTTTAATTAATTAAATAAATGAAAAATTAGAAAAAACTACAAATCTTTAAACTTTTCGTTTTCATTTCCTTTTTAAATATTTTTGTAAAACTAGAGCAGAACAGACTAAAAACTTTTGTTCTTAAAAATTAAAATGTTCTCCAGACGTTTGAAAATCGTTTGGAAAACTATTTTAATTTTTTTACATTCTTCAAAAATATACTTGATTAATAAAAAATGCCATGAATGGTAATACTGAAAATCTAACAAGTGAACTTAACAGTTATAGTAATGGGTGTTCATAAATGATCAGAAATCTAGAAACATAGATCTTACGTAATTTCAAAAGCTGGACTTTTACCTACTATATCTGGAGATAAAATTGTATTACTTTAAGATGAAAAATATTGTATTACCCTTCCAGTTCGATAAACAAAAATTTTTAATAATGATGGTGATAAATTAAATACACTTGTAGATTTGCGTTTTGTTTATGGATGTAAGAAAGTAAATAAAGGTTGGCCTATTCATATTGAATTTTATTAATTTTAAAAATATTCTATTCTTTCTTTTAACTAAATTAAGATTTCATTTGCAATAATTTTCTAAGTTTTTTTTAAAATTGCTTGGTTTTCTTAATCATTTCTTTTTCCATTGTATTTAGATAAAATTTAATTTTTCGAAATGGGGAAAGTGGTTAATTATATCTTTGGTCAACATTTAGAGATTTGACTCTGAAATGCTCATTGCACTAGAATCGGTATAGACATACTACTCTGGCAGAACTTGGAAAAGCTCTTTCGTTCCCAGTGACTCCTTTTAGAACAAGTATTACTTTAATACTGTCAGGCACATTTACTTACACTACGAAGAGAGGAATTTGACAACTACATTTCTGATTTTTTTTCTGTGTGCAATATTTACGTTTACTCTCTGATCATTGTGTATATGGCATTTACACTGAAATCATTTTTTCCCAAAAAATCATGGAATAGAGATATGCACATATACAGATGACACTAGCATCGTGTACACAAAGTAAAAAAGAGAAGTGCATTGGCGGAGCCATCATTCCTATTCAGGTGATTCATGTAAAAATGTATCCTAAGTGATTACGGCTACATGTCTGAAATTAACACACTAAATGCGTGGGACATACCATTTCGGAAATCGTTAGGGATTTCATTATTCCGATATCTAGTGTCAAGAGTGTGCCAAGAAAACCAAATTTCAGGCATTACCTCTCATCATAGACAACGTAGTGCCCGACGCCCTTCACTTGACGACCGACAGCAGCGGCATTTGTGTAGAGTTGTCAGTGGAAGCAGACAAGCAACACTGCATGTAATAACAACTGAAATCCATGTGGGATGTACGACGAACGTATCCGTTACCACAGTGTGGGGAAATCTGGCGTTAATGGGCTATGGCAGTAGACGACCCACGCAGTGCCTTTGCTAACAGTACGACATCGCCTGCAGCGCCTCTCCCAGACCTGTTACCATATCTGTTCCACCATAGACAACCAGAAAACCGTGGGCTTGTCAGGAGTCCTATTTCAATTGGTAAGAGCTGATGGTAGGGTTCGACTGTTATTCAGACCCCACCAAGCCATGGATACAGGTTGTCAACAAGGCACTGTGCAAGCTGATGGTGGGTCAATAATGGTGTGGACTGGATCCTCTGAACCAATTGAACCGATTACTTACTGGTAATGGTTATGTTCAGCTACTTGGAGACCATTTTCAGCCATTCATGGATGGAAATTTTATTGATGAAAATGTGCCATGTCACTGGGTCACAAATGTTCCACATTAGTTTGATGAACATTCTGGAATATTCGAGCGAATGTTTTAGCCACCCTCATTGCCCAACTTGGCTCTCATTGAACATTAATGCGACTTAATTGAGAGGTCTGTTTGTACAAAAAATCCTCCATCAGCAACACCTTCGCAATTATAGACAGCTATGGAGGCAGCACGACTTAATATTTCTGCAGGGAATTTCCAATGACTTGGGTCGATGCCACATTCAGTTTATGTACTATGTCGGGAAAGAGGAGGTCCGATACGATACAAGTAGGTAACCCATTACTTTTGACACCTCAGTGTACATAGGAAATGGTGACTAGCAGCAGCTCGTGAATAGAAACCACTCACACACACACACACACACACACACACACACACACACACACACACACACACACACACACGCACGCACGCACGCAAACACAAACACACAAAACTAAGACAAGCAGCTCATCCAACAATTCTGGATATACATACGTTATTACAAATCAGTAAATACACAGCCACACATTCAGTCACTCGACGAATAGTGTGAATATAGGAGGGTCCCAATTCCCTCCCAGATGAACTGTTTATCATCATAACTTAACAGCCCTACTTTCAGCTGATGTCCTCTATGTACCTCATGGTCTCCTGATCGAAGGATTACCTGGTTCACCATATATGGAACAGCGAAAATCCCATCAAACAGGCACCTCTTGTAATCTTTGATCGAGAGAGAGTTTGGGCCGCACGTTGCAGACCCTTAGCCCACCTCTGGGTGACATGTGCATCTATGCAGCATGCATACAGCTTTAGATCTGAGCCCCACACCCTCCACAATCTGCAAACCATCCACCTCGTTTTCAGCAGGTATAAAACCTACTTGTTTTGTAGTGCTATTCCAGAAGGATTATCGGGTGCATATCTGGAGATGTTGAATTCTTCGTGATTGTACCTAAATGCTAAAAATGGATCGCAGTCTTTCACTCAGTAGATGAAACTGTCTGTATCTGGATACAGTAAACTATGATCGACGAAATTTGGCTTCCCAAATTCCACAGGGTTGCTGACAGCTTCAGTTCTACTTCCAGATGATATCCCTCATCAGTATCTGCAGCGACATCATAGATCTCTTCCTTCAGTCTGGCGACTTCCTCCTCAGGCAGCCATCGCAATGCTGAAAATGGTAGAGTGTGCATGGTGTGCCCACGAGATCGATCACATCCAAGGAAAGGCTCTACATCTACATGTACGTGATTACTCTGAATTCACAAATAAGTTCCTGGCATAGGTTTCACCGAATCATCTTCAAGCTATTTCTCTACTATTCCACTCGCGAGCGATGTACAGGACAAACGAACAATTAAATCTTTCCATGCGATTATGATTTTTCTTATTTTATTATGATGATCATTTCTCACTATGTAGATGGGCGCCAAAAAAGTATTTTCGCATTTTTGGGAAAAAGCTGCCGACTGAAATTGCGCGAGAAAAGTCTGGTGCTAAGAAAAACGCATCGTTTTAATGATTGCCACTCAATTCGTGTATCAAGTCCATGAGACTCTCTCCGCTATTTCGCGATAATAAAGAACGAGTTGCCCTTCTTTGAACATTTTCAGTGTTCTCTGACAATAGCTTGCCACACATGAGAGGATTTTAGTGCCACTCCACGCACATAGTCAGCAAATGCTTGAAGACATGCAGTCTTCACCTGTGTGTTCGTGGAGACACGAACTTGAGACCGTTACCCGCATTTCTGGGAACCGCCGATTCAGCCTCTCAGCATGTGCATATACGGGATTTCTGCGACAGGCGTAGCTCAGCCAAGTCCGTGAGCTTTCAGAGAACAACTGGCTGACGCACTATTCAAGCAGAAGAACGCGCTCATGTTAGCTACCCTGCACTCTTTCTCATACGATTTTAAAGAAACCACCGGCCGCAGCGGCCGAGCGGTTCTAGGTGCTACAGTCTGGAACCGCGCGACCGCTACGGTCGCAGGTTCGAATCCTGCCTCGGGCATGGATGTGTGTGATGTCCTTAGGTTAGTTAGGTTTAAGTAGTTCTAAGTTCTAGGGGACTGATGACCTCAGCAGTTAAGTCCCATAGTGCTCAGAGCTAATTGAACCATTTTAAAGTAACTATTCGATAAACAAATTGGTTCTTACTTAAATCACAGCTTCATATGTCAGATTCGTGATGAAGTGCCTATAATTTCGCTAACGGTCATAGTTATTGCGGTATTTCGCATATAAGCATATCAGTAACACTCTGCCTGAAATTCGAAAAGCTTGCAATGAAAAATAGGGATTACTAAGAATCTGCGTTTGGCGCATATTAGACCATATACTGCTGTGTACGAAATTTAGCTAACATACTGAATTTTTCTTTAGACTCAGGAGGAGATCTTTATCTATCACGAATCTCAAGGAAACTGATCGAACTCATTTGCGATCACGTGTGCCAGCGATAAAGCTATAATGAAATACTCATAACACTCTTCATACCTCACAAGTGATTTGAGATATCGAAATGAGATTTTGGCAATGATAGCACACAACGAGAAGAGGCTTCTATCATGTGATAACAACTCCCTTATCTAACGCGATATGCGAGTAACTGCAGACTTTTACAGTGGAATGATATAATTTTTAAGAGTCATCAATAGCTGATTAAATGTTAACTACTGTGGCTTTGCAACAAGATAAGTGAAGAAATTACACTTTTATATTTGTACCGAGAATGCGCTTTTTCACAAGCTTTTGATCTGATTTGTGCTAAGTTCCTCATTTTATATAGCAATGTTTCAGTATTCTATCACGATTGCAACTGCATTAAGATATTAGCGAGATGACATTGTGTAAACTCCGCTTTGTTCTACAAAAAGAAGCAAATTTGAACATGCCAACCAGAAAAATGTAGGTGATATTCGATATTCGCCACTGATGAATGAGAGGTTTTCAGGTGATAGCAAGTTTTAGTTGATACTAGTATAGTAAATTTATACAATTGTGCCGTGAAATAGGTTGTTTGTGAAAATTCATTCATGAAGATTACACAAAAATGTCAGAAATAGGGTGGCAAAAAGACATTTCCAACTGTAGACAAAAGTATTATAAAGAGTAACAAAACGGCCAAACGAGGAGATACCTCAAACATGTCCAAGCAAATGGCGTTTACTATTGTGGGCAAAAATTGGATGTAAAATATCGAAACTAACATCAACATATTTTGTAACAAAACTGTTTTTAGATGCAGAAAGCAAGCCAGGTTGTAAATATGTTTCATTACAGGCTTCATTTCAATAGAAAGAAACGCATTTGGTGACAAAACACACATTTTATTATAGTTGTAAAGACGGATTTAAATTTCGTCAGTAATTTCAGAAATTATCTCAGAAAGGTGTAGGTCTCTTTACAGAAGCGTAGAGGGGGGAGGGGGATAAGATGTATAAACACACACTACAGTGAGCGACAGTAAAAAATGGTTTGTAGTATGTTCAGTATCGTAGGCTATTACCCATAACTGTGTTATATCCATTATTTTACATGTATTGCCAATTACTGTACTTTACAAAAGCTCGAACAGCCAGCGACTGTCACAGTTTTCTTCGTAGCATAGTCCATACTTTCTCTCGAGGATGCAATTAGTTTTGATCATCTGGTGACTTCACTAGGCGGTAAATGACAACATCATCGGCAAAAAATGTAAGAGGGTTGCTCATATTGTCTCCTAAATCGTTTAGTATAGAGTGGAAACAGTGGAAAGCCTATAACACTTCCTTGGGGAACGCCAGATACTATTTCTGTTTTACTCAATGAGCTTCAATCAGTTAGTATGAACTGTGAGCTTTCTGACAGGAAATCACGAATACAGTCGCATAACGGAGACGATACTCCATAGGTATGCACTATGATTAAAGTCGCTCATGAGGGAACAGTTTCAAAAGCTTTCTGGAAATCTTAAGATATACTACTCATTATTTCGTGAGTAAAAAGAGATAGTTGTGTTTCACAAGAACAATATCCGTATTGACTACTTTTCAATACATCGTTTTGTTCAAGTTAATTCGTAATGTTTAGACACACTATACATTCCAAAATCTTATTGCAAATTGAGGACTGTTTTCACAAAACTCGCTTTATGCATTTTTTGGAAAATAGTTTTTTTTGACAAACGCTGTTCAGTTTCTTCTACAAGCTTATGCAGTCGGCTTTAGCAAAACTAACTAAATGTATTCATCACTTACAGAACCGAGGATACAGCCCGTTTTTGCAAAACTTGTCCCAGGCATATGTAGGGGTATTTTCTAAACTAACTTTACGCTTCTCAGCTTGTTGAAGTCTTTAGAGGTATTCCTGAATATATGATGCTCTGAAGAGACTGTAATAGTTATCTTCGACATACAACAAATCGATCGTCGCCAAAGTTCTCTTTTGGAGAAGTCTTTTATGCACGACAGGTGCGGTTCTATAACCTGACTGTGGTGATACATGAACCAAAACAAGGTACTGATAACATTTCTCAATATACTTGGTGTGAAACAGAAGCTGGAAGAGGTGCAAATGAAATCCCAACTCCACTGTAAAATTTTCTTTTACATTATTTAGAAGAGAGATCCAGAGGTATCAGTAAGAGAGGATGGAACTTGAGATTTTTTTAGATTCGTACACCCACCAGAAAAAGAATTTTATAATGCTCTGTACGCTGGCATATTTTAATGGAACACAATAAAATGTTCTCCATACTTACCCACTATTTTCCATTCTGAGACATGGTCTCTTGCTAACAGATTATGTTTTCGGATCATTTGAGAAGGGATATCAGAAGAAAGAACAGATCATATCAGAATTGGAATAAAGGAGTATTCTAGTGAAGTTTGAAAAAGTACTGATGTGGGAAAAGACTGGTTTTCATACGACTTCTAGCAGATTTCTAAGAAAATATCAAAGTCTACCTTGCCTTTCAAAATGATAGATGTACAAGCAATAACTCACAGAGAATGTTAAGATTCAATTTACTGTTAAAACGACGTCTTTATCTGGATCAGAAGTATGTTGTGATGTATCGAGAAGAACATTCGTCATTCAAGGACATGACATGTGCTGGGATTATTTTCAAGATAAACCATGTGAGTGCAGAAAAGATTAAAATGTAACGACGCTCATGAGTTTCTTTACCGTTCCTAAGGATGCAGCAAGGTTCTACTATCGAGATCATGATAACTGATGGAGAATTTTTGAGGATAAGGGTTCCCTGAAGATGTGTAGAAGAGAACAAGGAAATATTTTTTGCATTTAATATTCTTGTGCCACTGATCTAGTTTGAGCATAAATCGAGTTTTGAAAAACAAAATTGTTTTTCTACTCCCAGCAGTTGATAAACTATAAAATTTTTTGTATATATGCAAAGAATATCTTAAAACACATTCAAAACTGTAAAGAACTTTTATCTCTCAACTTCATTCTTGACTAAATAAATGTGTATCCCGTAAAATTTTATGTTTTGCATAAAGCGAGTTCTGCAGAAATGGTCTTCAATTGAGGTCAGTGATATTGGTCTATAATTCAACTGATTACCTTTATATCCTTTCTTGTATACTGATGTAAAATATGCAACTTCCAGTTCTTTAGGTACAGATCTTTTGTCTAGGGAGCAGTTCTATAGGATCGCTAAGTACTGAGCTATTATATCAGCACACTCTGAAAGGAACCTGACTGGTATACAATTCGGACCAGAGCTTTTGCCTCTGTTAAGAGATTTAAGGGACAGATTACCTCGCCATTAGTCCTATAAACCCCTCAATCAATCGATCGATCAATCAATCAATCACTACATCGAGGGTATCTATGACTAACTTACTCATGTTGGCAATTGTACTTGATTCGAATTCTGGAATATGTACATCACCTTCTTTGCTGCAGGAATTTGGAAAACCATGTTCAGTAACTCAGCTTTAGTGCCACTCTCACCAGCAACATCACCATTGCTATCACACAGTGAAGGTATTGATTGCATCTTGTCACTAGTGCACTTTATGTATGACCAGAATCTCTTTGGATTTTCTGCCATATTTCTAGACAGAATTTCCTTGTGTAAACTATCAAAAGTATCTCACATTAAGTACAAGCTAAGTTACGAGCTTCAGTAAAACATCATCAGTTGCGCAGATTTTGTGTTCTTTTAAATTTGGCATGCTTTTTGGTTGCTTCTGTAACAGTGTTCTGACCTATTTTGTCTATCATGGGAGATCAGTATCGTCTCTTATTAATTTATTTCATACATATCTCTTAAATTGCCGTCAATACTATTCAAGCGAATTTTTCTCTGTCTTTTAAAAACAGGAATATTTCCTTTATTTTTGTTGGATTTCGATGTTACAGTATTTAGTCTTCCTACAATGACTTTGTGGTCACTAATCCCTATACCCATAACGATGCTCGCTTTCTGCTCTGAATTATTTGTTGCTAAGAGATCCAATATGTTTTTGCAACGATTTACATTTCGAATGGGCTCCTCAACTAATTGCTCAAAATAATTTTTTGGGAAAGAATTCAGTACAATTTCGGATGATGTTTTAAGGCTACTACTGGTTTGAAAAATGTGTTTTAATCAAATATCGAGGGCAGACCGGAGTCATCACTAACTCTAAATGTGTGAATGGGGTACATATTTGAAAGGAGGCTCAAGTTTTCTTTGAATTGTTCACCAACTGAATCGTCTGATTTGGGATCAGTAAAAGTAAGCAATTATTAATTCATTTCAGGTGTTGAGTATAAACTCTACCCATACTAACAGGAACTATTAACAACAATTTCACTTCAAGGTAAGCTGCTTCTGACAGCAATGAACACTCCACCACCAACTGTATTTAATCTGTCCTTTCTGAATACAGTTAGGTCTTCTGAAAAACTTTTGGCTGAACTTATTTTTTAGCTTTATACAGCTTTCCGTACCTATAACGTTTCGGGTTTCAGTAACTCATATCGTCAGATGGCGTGCATTCTCAAAGGCCCCCCTGAAGAAGTGCAGTATGTCAAGATTGGTCAAAAGTTTGCGTCCCACAGAAGCCCTGGCATGAGGTAATAGAAGGTGGTATCGAAACAAATATATGCTCATTCATACACACCAAAATTTCTTGAAAATGTCCACGAGTAGGTGGACATCAGTATTCGTGTAGAATCTAGCATATTCTCCTAAATCAGGGATGCCGAATTCCTACCAAACATTGATCATGTGTTCATGTTCCACATCCATTACGGCAATGCTTGTCAATTTACTGGAGAAAGTTGTTATGTCGGACCATGTGGTTTTGTGGCGTCTCCCCATCGAATCCAGGCATTAGTAGGGAAAGACCCACTTCTTTGTCACAAGCTGAAACTCTGAATCATCGGGATATGTGGCTCTGGTGATGTGCGTGTCCTCCTACCGCATCATCTCAGCAAGTTTCTCTAGAGACATGAAAACAAAGCGAATCCAGGGAGCAGACAGTTTTTTGCCGTGATTTGCTTGGAAAATGAAATGTACTTCTCAACAGTATCAGGAATGACACTGATGACATCATCTTTCTTGGCAATCTCATCAAAATGCTTAATGAAAAAGTGGGCATCATACCCACTCAAGGCGTGAAAGAAGATGGGTCTTTGCATTGAAGTTGGTCCTTCAATTATCATGCATTGTGAGCTGTGCTATGGAACTTCCCCGTTAAATGACAATTGTCTCTACATGAAGTTTCCAGTTCTCTATCCAATGTTAGCTCGCAGATATAATAGTCAACTGCCTTGCGAGTTGGTCATGGAACATTCTTAGGATACTTCCTTTCAACTTCCCACACAAGGTTTTTGAGCTCAGCGAGCAAAGATATCATAGGATTATCCCTGACGTATGATTTGAATTTGTTGTGACTGGAGTCATACAAGCAGACAACTTGACATGATGCCACATACAGTTCGTGTCGTTCTGTGAAGCTACAGGAGCTACAACGCCGCTCAGAGTTGGCGTATACCATGAGTGGACATCACTCCTGGTGGTGGACATTCCCAAAATTTATAAAATGTTTATCCTTAGTAGGCATTTCCGCATGTACCGATTCCAGGTTCAAGCAATCAATGAGGTGCCTTTCAAGATACTCATAGTAAACGACTTTAGGCATTTACAGGAAAAATACCTTATAATATTTTTGTACTCAACTAGGAGGAAAGTGGGTAGGACATGCTTTCAGTCCACACATAGTGTTGCTTCTCGCCCATGGATGATGATGATCATGATGATGTTTGGTTTGTGGGACGCTCAACTGCTCGGTTATCAGTCCAATATCGCCACTTTCGTGAATGAAGATGAAATGATAAGGACAACACAAACACCCAGTCATCTCGAGGCAGTTGAAAATCCCTGACCCCACCAGGAATCGAACCCGGGACGCAATGCTCGGGAAGCGAGAACGCGACGGCGAGACCATGAACTGTAGACGCGCCCTTGGAGATCAGCAACAGATCTACATGTTTGGGGCACTGACAGGCTAATTTTGAGAAGTATAGTCCAACTACTTTATGCTTAACATCTTTTGTTCTGTACAGTGTAATCATGCTCATCTTTTTGACATTCTAGTATGCTATCATGAACACCCTGGGTATATACATGAATTGAATAATCAGGATTCTGCCTCTCGAATTTTGGTAGGTCCTGGAGTTTTATGGCACTTGAGATACCTTCGAACTTACAGCACTCATGGGCATCATCTGTTTCGTATTTACTTGTACACTGGGCATTTTTAGGGTAATTTCTATCGCTAGCCAGAAGTGACTGTCTGAAAAGCGATATTCATCCCCCTCATCAAGCTTATAGATAGTAATGCATGCTTTTCTAACAGCGACATTTTCCAGAAGAGGGATGAAACTGGACCCACCAGTAAGTGGATCATAGACTTGCGAATATACGTCGAGGTGGAGTACACAGCTGACTACCTTACTGCATGTTGGAATAACAGTCGAGTATGACACTCTTGACAAAAGTACCATACCACTCTGTGATTCAATTGCTCCACAATACCACACCACTCCTCCCCCAGATTTGCACAATACTCTTTGCACTGGCCTCTTTCAGGGTTGTCTGAGCTCTCAGTATAGAACTGCATTACACTTAATGGCAGGATTCTGCAGATCTTTGACAATTTTGGATAGCTTCCTTTCCACAACAAATTGGTAGGCACCGAGAAAAGTTGCAGGATCTCAGAAGCCTACATTCGTGTTGTCAATATTGACTTGTGAGATCCTCGCCCCAAAAGCGATAGTATCCACGGAGCAGTCCAGTACTCTTGAAGGTCTTACTTGATTGTTTGTAACAAAGCGAACAGGGGTACTACTGCTGCTGCCAGGCCCAAAGTTATGCTGAAGCAATGTCCAGTCCCATTCCACATCCGATGCAAGTCCGTGACTATTACGAGATGATGCACAGTGATACTGCATTGGCAAATGCAGTCCATACCGCTGTGATGATGACAGAGTGGTCTGTGGTGATGTTTGCAGGTGCAGTGAGTATATCATCTTGTCATGCATGATTTAAGTTACATCCTTTACTTGGATGTCAGCAACCTCTAGGAGTACACCATGCAAGAAAGACTACCATTTGGAGAGTTCCAATGGCTGCATGAGGAGGAAGTCGTCAGACTGAAGGAAGAGATCCATGATTTGGTTGCGGATGTTGGTCAGGGATATGTTCTGAAGGTATAACTGCCATATCACACCCATTTGCTAAACGTGTACTGTGACTTACCACTGTGTCCCAAGCACGTAGTTCCGCAAAATGGTTTCATCCTGAAGCTATTCACAACCCTGTGGAATAAGTTGTGATACATTATGCACCACAGAAACCTCCAGCAGTGTCTCAGGTTGGAAATCGAACTTTTTAGTATCAGTCGGGGATATTTTCTTCTAGCAGTGTTGCTAGTTGGAGTACATCGGTCTAAACACACAACAGTGGGTTCTCACAACATGAGGCTTTGAAAAAGATTTTTACGATTTAATAAATAAATCAAATTTCCGAAAAACAATGGAAAATGTTATCGAATATCGTGAAATTCATTTAGTTTACCTGTGGAACATTATGCTGCAACATGCGACGCTGTCAGACCAATTTCAGGAAGGCCACCATTATCAATGGAGGACTAGTCGCTGTAGAGATGGCCAAGGTATCAGTGCAGTTCATAGAACCTGTCTATACGGTTATGTAGGTTGTGGACCTCTCCAAACTCCATATGTACTGATTCCACTACAAGTTTGCGAAGCCAAAGTTTACTGATCCCACATTACTTTATATGGATACAGACAGTTTCATCCACTGGATAAAAGATTACGATCCATGTGAAGCAATGAGGTACAATCACACAAGATTCAACATGTTTGATATGCACATGATAATCCTTTTGGAATAACACCACAAAACAGGAAGTTCATCAGCCTGATGAAAGACGAGGTGAATGGATTGCAGATTGTGAAGTTTATGGAGCTCAGATCGAAAATCCATGCCACCACATAGATGTAGGTGCCACTCAGGGGCAGAGTTATAGAAACAAAATGAGAGACATAGTACTTGAGTTCTTTTCTCTATACTAGCTTTAGTATATGTAAATACTGTATATAGAATAAATAGAAAGAAAATATAAATATTGTATATAGAAACAAAATGGGAAACATAGTATTTGAGTTCTTTTTCTCTATACTGGCTTTCGTATAAATGACTGTAGCCATTATTATTAAAGACTTCACAAAAAATAATAGTGCCTCTGTAAAGAAAACCACTGCATATATGTAAGAAAAAAAATGGCTGTGTAAACACACCAACAAAAAAATTGTGAATCATTGTTTATAAGAAGAAAGTAGCTTAGTAAAAAAAGCACTGCATGTATCTTATCAAAAACAAATAGTTTTGTAAATGGACAACAAAAAATATTGTAAAAAAAGTATTGCAAAAATCAAAAATTTTAACCATTAAGTGCTCACATCAGGTCAGTATGACCCAAAGGTTTTTTTTCTTATGTAGCTTATCTTTGACATGGTGAGAAACAAAGGTAGCCAGGGCCATTGAAATTCCTCTACTATGTGATTTTCTCTTGAGCTCTGTTTATTATCATTATCGCCCTTATTATTTCATTGTTATGTGTGACTACCAGACTCATTCCGATTTTCAGCGAAGGGAACCAACGCAGTCACTTGTGCTATTTACCATTTCACTGAAGTGACCCGATGTGAATGTTAACGCATTATCACCATCATTGCCTGTCACGTGCATCAACGTTCTGGCAGCAATATAACTACTGGCAACTGGTACACCAACATGCCTCTTACAAGAATTATATTTAAAAAAAGTTGCTATTTGCAGAAACATCACGAAAGAACAAACCAGACCTCTCCCCACAATTTTTGCCCAATAATGAAAGAACTGTAGCTTCAAGCGTGTTCGGATTTGTAAAAGATATGACAATGGTGTCACACGTTCCAGCCAAATCGCGATCTGTTGTGCTCATCCCCACGATGCATAATGATCAAAAGATCGATGAAGATAGTCCCTCAGAAAAAGCCGGAAGTTATAAAGTTTTACAACCATACGCAAGATGTAGTAGACACTTATGATCAGTTATGTACTAATTACAGCGATGCCTTAAGAACGGGACGATGGCCATTAACAGTGTTTTTCCATCTGGTAAATGTGTCTTCTCTGAATTCATATCTACTGTACAAACTGACCTCTTCTAATAAAGGTACAAGACGTGAATTTCTGAAGAATGTAGTTAAGGACATACTAATCGATTATATTGTCCAAAGGCTGAAGAGTTCTTATATACATCCAAATCTATGACAAAGAGTAAAGCTTTATGTAGCAGAGAGAGGACTTGCTGCCAACTTGCAAAGATGTGAAGAACAAGGCCAACTACTACTGCCTAACAAGAGCAGAAAGTGACACAAGTGCCCAAGTACGAATGACAGTAAGCATTCCATGGTGTGTTTGATTTGTGCAAATATGTATGTAAAACACATACTAGAGGGATATGTACTGGGTGATCAAAAAGTCAGCATAAATTTGAAAACTGAATAAATCACGGAATAATGTAGATAGAGAGGTACAAATTGACACACATATTTGGAATGACATGGGGTTTTATTAGAACAAAAAAAAATAAAAAAGTTCAAAAAATGTCCGACAGATGGCGCTTCATCTGATCAGAATAGCAATAATTAGCATAACAAAGTAATACAAAGCAAAGATGATGTCCTTTATAGGAAATACTCAATATGTCCACCATCATTCCTCAACTATAGCTGTAGTCGAGGAATAATGTTGTGAACAGCACTGTAAAGCATGTTGTGTTTCAGCATCCCTAGAGATGTTGGTCGATCACGATACACTTGCGACTTCAGGTAACCCCAAAGCCAATAATCGCACGGACTGAGGTCTGGGGACCTGGGAGGCCAAGCATGACGAAAGTGGCGGCTGAGCACACGATCTTCACCAAACGACGCGCGCAAGAGATCTTTCACGCGTCTAGTAGTATTGGGTGGAGCACCATCCTGCATAAGCATCGTACGTTCCAGCAGGTGTTTATAAGCCAGGCTGGGGATGATGCTATTCTGTAACATATCGGCGTACCTCTCACCTGTCACGGTAGCAATTACGAAACTCGTATCACGCATTTCCTCGAAGAAGAAAGGCCCGATAACGGTAGATGTGGTAAATCCAACCCATACCGTGACTTTCTCGTCGTGCAATGGAGTTTCCACGACAGCTCCAGGGTTTTCGGTAGCCCAAATTCTGCACTTGTGGGCGTTGACAGACCCTCGGAGCGTGAAATGAGCTTCGTCCGTCCACAACACGTTACTCAACCAATCGTCATCTTCCGCCATCTTTTGAAACGCCCACACAGCAAATGCCCTCCGCTTCACTAAATCGCCAGGTAACAGTTCATGATGCCGATGGATTTTGTACGGATAGCATCGGAGGGTACGTCTCAGTGCCAACCAAACAGTAGTGTTGCCGGTGCGACGTGCGACTGCACGAGCGCTGATTCCCCCTTGCGTAGATGAACCTGCTGCAGTCTCCATTTCTTCCTGAACTGCCTCAGCAGCATTACGCCTTGTACTCGGTCGGCCACTAAGGCGTCTATCGTCTAAACAACCCGTGGCTTTGAACTTCGAAATCGTTCTCGCCACAGCTGCATTTGTCAACGGACCTTTACCTGTTAGAATCCCCTTCCTATGGCGATACGATCGTAACGCTGAACTAGCACATGCCCCATTCTGATAATACAGCTTCACTAAAAGCGCCTTTTCAAGTAACGTCAACATGCTGCAACTGCTGGGGCATCTGATTCTCTCTCTCATTACAGCTCCTTTTATACACGATTGGCGGCGCGGGATTAGCCGAGCGGTCTTGGGCGCTGCAGTCATGGACTGTGCGGCTTTTCCCGGCGCAGGTTCGAGTCCTCCCTCGGGCATGGGTGTGTGTGTTCGTCCTTAGGATAATTTAGGTTACGTAGTGTGTAAGCTTAGGGACTGATGACCTTAGCAGATAAGTCCTATAGGATTTCACACACATTTGAACATTTGAACATACACGATTGTCATGCACAGTCATTGACGTTTTGCTGTCTAGCGCCATCTGTCGGACATTTTGTGAACTTTGTTTTTTTTTTGTTCTAATAAAACCCCATGTCATTCCAAGCATTTGTGTCAATTTTTACCTCTCTATCTGCATTATTCCGTGGTTTATTAAGTTTTCAAATTTATACTGACTTCTTGATCACCCGGTACATCATGTAAAGATGAAAAAGAATGAACTTTTATTCCATGTAATGTGAATTATAATACCTCTGTCTTAAAAATACTGAAATCGTTATTATTCTCTTAAAAAGGGATAAAAAGGTATATTTTAAATAATTATCTCATGGTATGATGAAGTATTACGTACTTCTTTGTGTTTTTGTTTCAGGTGAAATGAACTCAATCCGAGTGTGTCCATATCAAAATATCATGCAACTCCTTAAGGGTTAATAATAAACCATTAGTTCATTTGTTATAGTACTGTTATTTTACCCATTATAGAACTGTTGTTAAACTAACTTGAACCTCTCCCCATGATGCACAGATCTCGTATGATGACGCCTACACAACTGAACTAGTTATAAAGGTTGATAAGGTGGAAGAGAAGTTTGAATATTATTGGTCAATGGAGAGGAGTTTCCTAAAATTTTATTGTGCTCCCATTGATCTAGTGGTTTCCCACAAATTTTTTTATCATGTGACCAGTATCGAGTTACATCACAACCTAGTCCACTTGCCTAAGATGCATGTGAAGGATAGGGGTTCCCCTGCATGACCTTGAATGTACCACATACACATGCCAGTGATTTGGTGGGGTGAGGGGAGATGGTGGTGGTTCCCTAAGTGACCTTAAACACTTCCCGTGAGGGGAAGGGACTGGGGGTGATACATATATATATATATATATATATATATATATATATATATATATATATATATATATATACACTCCTGGAAATGGAAAAAAGAACGCATTGACACCGGTGTGTCAGACCCATCATACTTGCTCCGGACACTGCGAGAGGGCTGTACAAGCAATGATCACACGCACGGCACAGTGGACACACCAGGATCCGCGGTGTTGGCCGTCGAATGGCGCTAGCTGCGCAGCATTTGTGCACCGCCGCCGTCAGTGTCAGCCAGTTTGCCGTGGCATACGGAGCTCCATCGCAGTCTTTAACACTGGTAGCATGCCGCGACAGCGTGGACGTGAACCGTATGTGCAGTTGACGGACTCTGAGCGAGGGCGTATAGTGGGCATGCGGGAGGCCGGGTGGACGTACCGCCGAATTGTTCAACACGTGGGGCGTGAGGTCTCCACAGTACATCGACGTTGTCGCCAGTGGTCGGCGGAAGGTGCACATGCCCGTCGACCTGGGACCGGACCGCAGCGACGCACGGATGCACGCCAAGACCGTAGGATCCTACGCAGTGCCGTAGGGGACCGCACCGCCACTTCCCAGCAAATTAGGGACACTGTTGCTCCTGGGGTATCGGCGAGGACCATTCGCAACCGTCTCCATGAAGCTGGGCTACGGTCCCGCACACCGTTAGGCCGTCTTCTGCTCACGCCCCAACATCGTGCAGCCCGCCTCCAGTGGTGTCGCGACAGGCGTGAATGGAGGGACGAATGGAGACGTGTCGTCTTCAGCGATGAGAGTCGCTTCTGCCTTGGTGCCAATGATGGTCGTATGCGTGTTTGGCGCCGTGCAGGTGAGCGCCACAATCAGGATTGCATACGACCGAGGCACACAGGGCCCACACCCGGCATCATGGTGTGGGGAGCGATCTCCTACACTGGCCGTACACCACTGGTGATCGTCGAGGGGACACTGAATAGTGCACGGTACATCCAAACCGTCATCGAACCCATCGTTCTACCATTCCTAGACCGGCAAGGGAACTTGCTGTTCCAACAGGACAATGCACGTCCGCATGTATCCCGTGCCACCCAACGTACTCTAGAAGGTGTAAGTCAACTACCCTGGCCAGCAAGATCTCCGGATCTGTCCCCCATTGAGCATGTTTGGGACTGGATGAAGCGTCGTCTCACGCGGTCTGCACGTCCAGCACGAACGCTGGTCCAACTGAGGCGCCAGGTGGAAATGGCATGGCAAGCCGTTCCACAGGACTACATCCAGCATCTCTACGATCGTTTCCATGAGAGAATAGCAGCCTGCATTGCTGCGAAAGGTGGATATACACTGTACTAGTGCCGACATTGTGCATGCTCTGTTGCCTGTGTCTATGTGCCTGTGGTTCTGTCAGTGTGATCATGTGATGTATCTGACCCCAGGAATGTGTCAATAAAGTTTCCCCTTCCTGGGACAATGAATTCACGGTGTTCTTATTTCAATTTCCAGGAGTGTGTATATATATATATATATATATATATATATATATATATATATATATATATATATCGGCACTTCTGCGTGCTTGTTGGGGCTCTACCAGTTTCTTTGACTCTTCAGTGAATATCACAAGTCAACCTGACACCACAAGTCAGTGATCTTTAGATAAGATCGTTCTCAGTTCTTGTACCTACACTAATAACCTAACACTTATCAGCTGTGGTGTTATCATATCACCAGACATGTGAGTCGCCTGTTCCCCTTACCCCTGCACTTGAACCCACCCTTCTACACTACTGACCACAATGGACTGTCGCCAGTGACAGAGAACTGGAACATGACATCAGGTGTTAGCTTGCGCCCCAGGCTTAAATCTAATTGAACATGGACTGCTTCAGGTCACGCTCTCTGCAGGAGGCTTGTCCAGCAATACAAGATACTACTACGTGCCATGAAATAGTTATGACTCCATTAGGCAAAGCTGTATTACCATGTCAGAGTATCACAGCCCATGCTGACATTCTGTATGTCATGGTACTAGGGGAACATTACTTTACAGTACACATTGCATCCTCGATTACCGCCTCATGTTTCATAATTCATGAACTTCCAGGATGAAGCAGGAAAAATGGGTCATCAACTTATTTTATTAAAACTACTATTTTCGAAGCCACAAAAGTTGCAATGAGAAATATCTTCATTAGCAGTGACTAGTGTTGTCAGAGTACTTTTTAATTGCACATTTACTGCTATGGCTCATACTGTTTTATGTATATCGAGGATCCTATAACTTATGAACTTGTGTGTAGAGATGCCCACCTGGCGGCTTGTGGGCAAGTGAGGCGCCGTGATAGAACAATGCAAAATGCGCATGCAGCCTGCCTGTAAGAGACCTTCTGCAGTGGCTGTCCTACTCATCACAGGTGGAAAACATGCATCTATTTCGGTCCATAGTTTTAGTACAGTCACTTTCAAAACATTAAAATACTTTATATTTTTAATTTTATCGTCACAAATAGACGATACACATCAGGCAGCAAAGAAAGCTCAAGTGCTATTTCTTAAACATCTATTAACATGTTTTCTCTAATCTTACACTGAAACGGAAGTTCACACAGGCCTACAATTTGCGAAAAAGAAAGAAAAATTTACACCACTCAACAGTGTCAATAAAATTCTTTTCTGTAACACTTTGATGTTCGTTAGTTACTTAGTTACTTGTTCCATAGACCATTTGAATGATTATTTTATCAAAATGATTCTGAACGAGCTAATTTACAGGATAGGTATACATGTTTTATACATCATTTGAAACATTACACTTAAAAACAAGGCTTTTTTTTTACTGGATACCAGTGGTAGAAATTCGTCAGTGGAATAGAAAGAATTATCCAGGACTAATGATTTTGAATTAGATTTAAAAACTTGCTTTGCTACCTGTCAGACATTTGATGTTACTGGGTAAATGATCAAAAATTTTTATTGCTGCATATTGAACTCCTCTCTGAGCCACTGACAGCTTTAACAATGAATAAAAAGGCCATTTTTCCCTCTCGTGTTATGCGTAAGTACATCACAGTTCTTCTGGAATTGTGGTGGATTATTTATGACGAATTTCATTATCGGAAATATATATTGTTACGGTACAACTAAAACGCCTAGCTCCTTGAACAGGTTCTCTCATGGCATCTGTGGGTGAATACGACTGCTCGCTTTTGTGCGATCAACATTTTCTTTCTAACTGATGTGATACATCAGAAATATTTCATACGAAATTATCGAGTGGAAATATGCTACATATGTTAGGAGACTGATACATCAGCTTCCAAGAGTAGCAATTATACAAAGAGCAAAATCAGCTGAACTTAATTGTTTGAGAAGCTCATTAGTATGCTCCTTCCGGTTTAAGTTTTCATCAATATACAGACCCAAAAATTTGGAGCATTCTACGTTACTTACTGCCCCTGCTCATGTTCTACTGCAGTTGTTGGTATGGCTCTATTTGTTGTACTGAACTGGTTGTAGTATGCTTTTAAGAAATTATGGAGAGTTCATTTTCAGAGAATCACTTAATAATTCTTTGGAAAATATTATTTACCAACTCTTCCGTTGCTTTCTCTCTAATGGGATTTATTGCAACACTAGTACTGTCTGCAAAACAGTACCAATTTTGCTTGTTGATGTTAGGTGGAAGATCGTTCACACAGATACGGAGGAGTGATCCCGAAATTGAACCCTGTGGGACTCCCTTTGAGATTTTTTTTTTTACCCCAGTCACTAAAATTTTCTACTTTTCCTACTTGTTTTAATTATTCAGCACAGCCTTTTGCATTCTGTCTGTCAAATAAAAGTCAAACCAGTTGTGTGTAAAACCATCAGTTCCATAAAATTTGAGTTTTTGTAAGAGATTATCATCAAGTGGATTGCTCCTGTGAGATGAAATCAGTGAAATTATTCCTAAGCTTAGATTTCATTAATTTCATTATTGAAAAAATATTTGCTCATAAGTATGTTGTATCACGCATACTGCAGATTCAAGGGGTATTTCATACAAATGTTGAAATTGTTTATAAAGAAATTTCTTGTAGAATATTTCTTAATTTTTTGCAGTGCAAACCGTCGCTCCTTCCAGACGATTACACTGGAAATCAGTTAGTTCCAGTTGAACTTCAGGAGGCGACTTTCTAATGTCAATTGCAAAACGCGTTGAAAAAATATGAAGCCGACCCAAGTGAAGATCCGCCACGTTAGCTACCCCACAACATTCGTTTCTGGTGGTTTGATTCCGTGTAATCGTGAAGTGTTTTGATAAAAAATGTCGGCTTGCGTCGCTTACGGGTGTACTAATCGTTGTGATTGTAGTCTAAAGTTTAAACAAATCACACTTCATTCGTAAGTGGGCTTATTTAAGCGCTATATATACTTGAAATCCTGATGCACTGTAAAGTTTTACAGTATGGCCTTATTTCTGTGATTTGACTTTAGATTTCCTATCAAACCAACGCGAAGGGCTCTCTGGAGGTGAGCAATACACTTGGTTTTCATTGTTTGGTTATCCCCAAGTAACCGAAAAGTCCTGCCAAGAAATATCCTGGAAATGGGGACTAATGTTTTAAAATGCAGTAATTCAATATAAAAGTAATGTAACTACATTTAGTTAAGTAAACCTTCAGTAAAATGTGTGGAACACCTGTTACAGTGGTTAAATTATAAGTACTTAGAGGGTTACGTATTTGTTAAAGCAAAGTTCCCTATCTAAGACCAGTCCTAGATCATTACATTAATCACTGCGTTGTCGTGTTACCCTGTAAATTGCTGTTATTTGCCACACTGAATGTCATTTTGTAGGTACAATTTAAAAACGAAGCTGATGTGTAAACTACAATGGGCCTGACAATCTAAATTCACTTCTTTTCCTTTGTAATTTAACGAATCTTCCACTTTGTTGACATGACAGCTGGCTTGTTTATTTCATACCATGGGACACCAAAGGAAATGAGGTAAGTTTCTTGCAAACTGGAACATTTAAAATTTGCATTTGACTTGAAAATAAAACGAATACAAATTGGTGCCTCTAAACTATCAATCATTGCTTTTGGAGTTCTGGCTTTATCAATTATCGACACAAACACAATGAAAGTGAGTAGAAATGGATTACTAAAGCACGCTTTTCATAGCACATACTTCTCTTCTCGGTTATTCTAAGTGTATAAACAAAACGGAATTACAGTACTGAGGCAAGAAGCGTCACATTTTCGTGTCGTATTACTGTATCAAATACGCATTTAAGACCAGAAAAACGTTTGAAGTTGCGTTCCTTATGCTTTGTTGTTCACTAAAACAGTGTAACATTTACTATATAAAACGAATATCGCGTGCACACGACAGAAATGACGAACAAGAAGCAATTGTAAACACTCGTCTGCTAATGTTTTGGGGGATCCAAGATGGCGGCAGGCCCCGCCCACTGGCTTCAAATCAACGTACAGCGTAAGTCTGTAGCGCCATCTCCCCTTATTCTACCTCCATGATTTTATCGTGATAGCAGCTTTAGAAATGCCTTTAAATTGTTAAACTGAGTAACTCTGCACTGGTGGCCTCCCCCACCTTATCCGACATTTGAGAAAGTGCTTGCTTCAGCGGAATTTTTGTCAGTTTTAAGGCTATTTTCTTTCGATATCTGTGGCTGACATCTATGTCTCTGGCTGACATCTATATCTTTGCCTGAAAACTTTCTTGCATGTGGTTTATTTACGTTTTGACAATGCTGACACATATTAGTAGGTGGAGGGTTGAATTTGCAAACCTTTACGTGAAAGTCGAGATTTGTGCATAATGGATGGTGGAAAAACTGTGTTTAGGGAAATGAAGAACATATGCTCTCAGCTTCAGCATCGAAACTTGGGACAGGAGAATTATACAGGTGTGTGAGTGATGTTGATGTGGATGCCACTGGATTCAGACTTATTCATTTAGAGCTTCTCTGCCAGGCTATAAAGTTTTCATGTTCATGTGTTAGCTGTAAAAATACGGAATGCATGATTCATGTTGAAGAAAGAAGAGTGGGAAGCGCTTGTGACTTTAAATTAACTTTTAATTCGTGTGGCTATGAATTTTCATTTTCCGCCTCCAGAAAAACAGACACTGGTACCTATGAAAGCAGTTTTAGGTTTGCATATGCTCTGAGATGCCTTGGACAGGGCAGGGAAGGAGGTAATTTATTGTGTGGTTTTCTGAACATGTCTCCATCTTGTGCAAGGTTTGAAAACATAAATAAAGAAATGTCTGATGCTGTATACGATACTGCCAAAGTTTGTACGAAGAATGCTGATTAGGAATTGGTGGAAATAAACCAAAAAAATTAATCCTGAGGTAGATATTCATGACAGTGAATCTCCTACAAATGTTACTGACCTGTGTGTGTGTCTGTAGATAGGACCTGGATGAAAAGGGGCACACATCTCTGTATGGAGTTGCATCTGTTATTGGTATTGACTCAGATAAAGCTTTAGATGTAGAACTTATATCTAAATACTGCCACCACTGTGCAACAAGGAAAATGTCCAACAGTGAAGACAGTGAGAAATTGTGGCAAGAAAAACATGCAGTAGCATGCTCTAAAAATTATAGTGGTTCAAGTGGGGGCATGGAGGCTGTCGCAGTTATGAAGATGTTCTCCAGACCTGAGGACCATTACGATGTTAGATATAATAAATACCTTGGTGATGGGGACTCCTCTTCGTTCAAAGCTATAACAAATAAAAATCCGTACAATACAACAATAGAAAAGTTCGAATGTGTTGGCCACATCCATCATTGCTTGTTGAAAGAGAAGAAAGACGAAGTACTTGAGAATTGAAAACCACTAGGAAGAGAAGGCAGGCTTACCCTGAATGAAACTGATTCTTTTCAGTTATTTTATGGGAGAGCTATAAGGAAAACACACATAATTTAGAGGCAATGAGGCGTGCTGTGTGGGCAATTTTTTTCCACAGCAGTCCACTTACCAAACACCAATGCACAATCTGTGTTCAAAAGACAATTGGTGTAAGTTCAGCAACAGAAATGAGATGTATGAATTCACATAAACACTCATTACCAGAACCTTTTATGAATGCAATTAAGCCCACATTCAGGTTTCTTGCAAACCCTTATTTATTGAGGAAGTGTCTTCACGGAAAGACACAAAATGCATTTGAAGGCTTCAATAATTTAATTTGGATTAGATGCTCGAAAAGGACACTCTGTGCACTTGAAGTACTCAAAGTAGGTGTCTATGATGCAGTTATATGTTACAATAACGGAAATAATGACAGAATTGAACTGTTAAAAAGAGTTGGACAAATCCTGCTGTGTTTAGAACAAAAGCATTTTACACCATCGACGACAGCAGGGTCAAGAAAGCTAACAGATCATTGTCTTACCTGCAAACACAGGCCTGGCAGATTTGAGGAGGAGAGAAGAGAAACCTGGAGGATGAGGAGTATCAGTATGAAGGATTTTAAAATTGAAATAAGAAGTATGAGAAGAAAAAAATCTTTGAACCTCATTTTCTCTGTTTTACATGTTTTACGTTATTAGAAGCCTTGTCTCAAAAAGTATATGGGCTAATGGTATGAAATTTTCAGGAACTGTTTGCAACATGTCGCTGTCTCCCTGGGACTAAAAAATATGAGATTTTGCAATTACATTCTGATTTTTAGGCGACTGTATGTAGAAAAAGTTAATTTTGGATGTGCAAAATTAAAAACTCTGTTAATGATACAATTTGTACCATAAATTAATAACTGTAGTTCAGTGGTCTTATAGCCTTCTCAGAGCACTACAATAAAATTTTCAAATTAACTGCATAATTAGACTCTGAGTTGTGGCTTTTTATAAAAAAGATAATTAAAAATTAAAAAATCACATTTCTGGTAAAATATTAATCCTGCATATTTTATTATATTTTTATGTTAAAACACAGCTCTTTTGCTTTACACATGCAAAACTTTAGATTTGTACATTGATAAATATGGCTGTAATGATGTTTTATATAAACTTTTACATTTTCCGTTATAAACCCCCTTAAACTCTTAATGTTACTTCTATCAGAATACAGGTTCTGCAGCTTGTATGTGCGTCAACAAAAATTGCTGGGTTTTTCCACAAACATCTGATTTGGCGCGTCTTTCGAAATGTCTGCACATGAGGCTACTTCGCTCTGTACAAAAGGGACCCTTTCCACTCAGTCATATTATTGGATTAATCGATATTTAATACGGGATTCTAAATAACATGATTTCTTGCTTTCTTCTCAGATGGTCCGCCCATACAAAAGGCAAAGCCAAGGACTTCATGGTCCAAGGAAATGAAACTCGCTGTAACAAGTGTTACAGGCTGGGATGGAGTATGAGAGGAGCTGCTGCGTTTTTCAAAGTTCCTTATTCGACACTTAAGGCTAGGGTAACTGTTTTAAAACGTGATTTGGCAATGGGAGAAAGGAAACCTCATATACCAGCTGGTCATCTGACTGTATTCAACCCAGAAGAAGAGGATGATTTAAAGTTCTCGGTTGAAAGACAGCTGTAAGGGGCTTTGGCTTCACTCTTGAACAGACTCGAAGAGCATCATTAACTTATGCAACGACGAATAACGTCAAGCATCCCTGGGGCATGACACACATGATTGCAGGTAAAGCAGGTTTACTGTGTTTATGAAGAGGCATAGTGATTCATCACTGCCGGCCGGAGTGGCCGTGCGGTTCTAGGCACTACAGTCTGGAGCCGAGCGACCGCTACGGTCGCAGGTTCGAATCCTGCCTCGGGCATGGATGTGGTGTGTGATGTCCTTAGGTTAGTTAGGTTTAATTAGTTCTAAGTTCTAGGCGACTGATGACCTCAGAAGTTAAGTCGCATAGTGCTCAGAGCCATTTGAACCATTTGATTCATCACTCCGAAACCCACTAGGTTTGTTAAAAGCTAGAGCAAAGGGGATGAATAATAAGGCTGTGACTGCATTTTTCGATAAGTATCGGAATTTGTCTGATCAGACTGGAGTTTGTGTAAGCCTCGTCTCATTTTCAACGTTGACGAGACGGGTTTGGCCCTTAATAATTTCCCACCTAAAATAGTGACAGCAAAAGGCACCAGGGAAGTAGTGAGGTTAAAAAAAGAGAAGAGGAGGGAAAACGTCACCATTACAGATTGCTGTAGTGCTAATGGCGTTTTTATTCCTCCCTTTGCTATCTTCAAAGGTGTTCAATTTAGAGAAGTGTACAAACACCCCCTACCAGTAGGTTCAGAAACCACCATATCAGATTCTGGGTATGTGAACGAAGATGTTTTTCTAAAGTGGCTCGAACACTTTCAGAAGCACCGCTCACCTAGAGAGTGTCTTCTAATTTTGGAAGGCCATAGCTCTCACTGTTCTCTCCAGTGTCTGGAGTATTCTCGTCAGAACGACATAGAGATGCTCTGCCTTCCACCTCACACCACACATGCCCTTCAGCCTCTGGACAGATCAGTGTTCAAACTGCTGGAACAAATTACATCCATTCGACATCAGGAGGTGCAATCAGCAAGTTTAACGTAGGAGAACTGTTTTCCGCAGTTTGGAATAAAGCTGCCACCGTTGGAAATGGCGTTAAAGGATTTAAATGCACTGGACTGTTCCGTTAAATCCGTTAGTTTTTACGAAGACAAATTTCTCTCCTCAGTTTGTTTCCAGGCACATATTTCCAATGTGCCATCATGTCCCCTTCCGCAGATTCCTGTGTTCCCACTTGCGACCTGAGTCCTCTTCGCTGGGACCCTCTTTCTCCGTTCATCAGAAGGGTTCTTCTTTCAATGGAAGCATTTCCTACCCAGCAAAAAGAATGTCCCAAAGGGGATCAAAAAAGGTAGGAACAGAACCAAGGCATTAGAACTCAGTAACGAATTACGATGCGACGAAGGCTACACGCAGACTAAAAATGTAGAAGGAAAGCAAAGGTAACGCAAGTAAGAAACGTCGTCGTCAACTGAATGAGTCAGATGATGACTTACAGCCAACTGCGACTGAAGACGATCATCAGAGCACTCCTTGCGGCTTTTGCGGTCTGAAATATTTTTCGTCAGAATAGGTCAAGAAGGAAGACTGGGTACAGTGCCAGTAATGTGCTACATGGTTTCACGAAGTGTGTGTGGGTACAAAAGGACGAAAAATGATTACTTGTGGTAAATGTTTGTAATCTGGACACTGAAATGTACTGGGCGGAATAGTCCCGTGATTGGGCAAAATAGCCCCACATTTTGGTATATTGTGATTTCTGCCTTCTTCACCTGTTTGTTTAATATTTTGTTCTTATGAACGAATTTCCGCCTTTTATGCACTGGAATGTATTCGCAATGTAACTGCCATATTGTATCACATTCAGTGATTTTTTTCATATTACATACGACTTACAGTTGAAATGAACGGATGATGATGATGTTTGGTTTGTGGGGCGCTCAACTGCGCGGTCATCAGCGCCCGTACAAAGTCCCAATTTTTACACAGTTCATTTTTTTTCACAATCCAATCTAGTCACTGTCACAAATGATGATGATGAAATGATAAGGACAACACAAACAACCAGTCCCCGGGCAGAGAAAATCCCCGACTCGACCGGGAATCGAACCCGGGACCCCATGATCCACAGGCAGCAACGCTAACCACTAGACCACGAAATGAATGGCATAGTCCCGATGTACCATAGCTGTTGTGGTACCGTATTCGCATTTTGTCAATTCATTTCATCATTCAGGTTTTTTTTTTTTCACCGAGGCAACGACACAGGTCAAGGGCACGCTTGTGGATTATTTCTAAGGAAGAAAATGTCATTGTCTGTAGTTGTGTCACGTACTCAGACAAAAACAAGGAGTTCCTCCATGACGCTCAACAAAGCAACAACACTCATCAGAAATATGGCCAGTCTAGCAACGTCAGTTACATCAATGCTTTCATCCAAAGCCAGAGAGAAAGAGAATATTCCCTTCTTTCAACTGTGCTGCCATGTAGTACGCTAATTCTTCAATGCGCCTGGAAACCACTCTACATTAAAGAGATGAATGAGGATTTGTTTTTAAAATAGGAATTTCCTCTGCACAGAAAATTCTAAATGGCGCGCCGCGGCATCCCTGGACGAGGTAAAATAACGCAATGCCTTACTAATAACGGCAATAATTTTAATAAAAAATTACATATATATACCTACACGTGCACTTACTTCTTTCTCTCTATTCTGCCTCAGCTCGACAAGTTTGGGTTCCTTTCTTTAGTATAGCAGACTTCCATTAGTTCGACATCGAGCGGTCCGGAATGCCCGATGGTCCGGTGCCGTCGTAGGTTCGGAACCACTCGGATTTCGCTACTGCGCGTCTGCTACTGTTAGACGCAGTCGGCATTGTTCGGAATCATTCGGAAGCGTTCAGACTTTACTCGGATGGTCCTGGCTGTCACCACACAACGGTTCAATTCTCTGTTTTGATCGCGAGCGGTTTTCGCCATTTTTCCTTCCGACCTAGGTTCCGTATTACAGCAGTGAACGTAAATGTCAAAATGACCTGTGGCAGTTTTATTGACACTGAAGCAGTGACAGTGTTCTCGAAACCGAAACCTTCTTCAAGTTCTAAATCAAGAGAGAAACATAAGCACGTAACTCTGACCGTCAACCAGAAACTGGAAATCATCAAACGCCTGAAGAAAAGTGAGAACAGAAATATTTTGATGAATGAATTTAACATTGGCTCATCAACCATTCATGACATAAAAATAGCAACTGAAAAATTGGCTTCCAGACAAACATTAAAAAAAAAACTGGTAGAAATACCAAACGAGCATATGAACAGGGAAACTTATGGAAATAGACAAAAACTTTGTAAAAAGTAATACCTGTGACTTTCATCAAACTTTTAAGAACGAATAAAAGGGGTAATAAACTCCAAACATCTGTTTCAAAAATGAAAACAGCAAAATTGGGTTAAGCAATTCTGAAAATTGTGAAATACTAGCAAGATATTTTCATCAGCTTCTCAACTGTCCTGAACCAAGTCATAAATTAGAATTCTCAGATATTAATGAAAATGTGGAAGAAGATTTACCACCAACTGCAGAAGAAATTGAAGAAGTAATTAAATCCCTCAAAAACAACTAAGCTACAATTGTTTGATCGAAGTCTGCTTTGCTGATGACCCATGATATTTCCCTTCAACATGGGTTTTCCTCATAGTCATCTTTCTTTTTATTCTAGTAGTTGAAATATTACCAAATAAATGAGTATTATATATTTAAGAAAATTAAACTTACATCTCTAGCTACTAAATCTTTCACAAGCTGAACCTCCCAATGAAATAATAGTCCTACCTTTACATTACAGTATAGAAATAAATCAAACGTTCTCATTAAAATAGATATCACTATTCTACTTCAGTTTCACGAATTTGTACTCCTTCATTACACTGTTCGGTAACTAATGTCTTTCCTATGCATCTTTGAAAAGCAAGTAATATTGTTCTTTTATCAAGTACACTCACAGGAATGACACTTTCTATGTCCTAAATACAGAAAAATATACCACGGAAAACACTTCTATACTACTACATACGTGAAAAATAAACCAAAAACTGAAAGAAAATCTAATATCTACATTGTCATTATAAATCATGTTATATACAGTTTGATGTCTTCATAAGGGTACAGTCCTTTAATCTTTTCTCAGCCTATATTAGACAAGAGAAAGCTACAATTATGTGGTATGTCAACGATTTTGTATGGTCCAATGTATAACATCTGCCATTCTTTTTCAATAGCGATGACTTGGGGTGACTTTTCACTAAAACCAAGTCTCCAATTTTATATTGCAGTATCTTTTTTATATTTTCGTCATATTTTTTCTTTCTTCCTTCTACACATTTTGTAAGGTTGTTTGCCACCTCAGCAATTATTACTTCCCGAGGCATAGATGCCCTTGGCAACCTGGGTAAAGGATTTATCCATTCATTCTTTTCTATTTTATAAAACATTATTTCATGCGGTGTATAACCAGTAGCCGAATGGGGCAGGTTATTATGAATATTTTCGAATAGAGGTACCAATTCCACCCACTTGGTGTGTTGCTTTGTTGCATATGTTCTAATAAATCTAATGAGTCCACGAAGAGCCCTTTCCACGAGACTTGCGTCTGGTAGATATCGAAATAGATGGCAGAGGGATAGAAAAACAGTTGAAATCGCTCAAAAGAGGAAAGGCTGCCGGACTTGATGGGATACCAGTACGATTTTACACAGAGTACGCGAAGGAACTTGTCTTCCTTCTTGCTGCAGTGTACCGTAGGTCTCTAGAAGAGCGTAGCGTTCCAAAAGATTGGAAAAGGGCACAGGTCATCCCCGTTTTCAAGAAGGGACGTCGAACACATGTGCAGAACTATAGACCTATACCTCTAACGTCGATCAGTTGAAGAATTTTGGAACACGTATTACGTTCGAGTATAGTGACTTTTATGGAGACTAGAAATCTACTCTGTAGGAATCAGCATGGGTTTCGAAAAAGACGATCATGTGCAACCGATCTCGCGCTATTCGTCCACAAGACTCAGCGGGCCATAGACACGGGTTCCCAGGTAGAAGCAGTTAATTCCATAAATTACCTGGGAGTAGGCATTAGGAGTGATTTAAAATGGAATGACCATATAAAATTAATCGTAAAGCAGATGCCAGACTGAGATTCATTGGAAGAATCCTAAGGAAATGCAGTCCGAAAACAAAGGAACAAAGGAAGTAGGTTACAGTACACTTGTTCGCCCACTGCTTGAATACTGCTCACCGGTATGGGATCCTTACCAGATACGGTTGGTAGAAGAGATAGAGAAGATCCAACGGAGAGCAGCGCACTTCGTTACAGGATCACTTAGTAATCGCGAAAGCGTTACGGAGATGATAGATAAACTCCAGTGAAAGACTCTGCAAGAGAGACGCTCAGTAGCTTTGTACGGGCTTTTGCTGAAGTTTCGAGAACATACCTTCACCGAGCAGTCAAGCAGTATATTGCTCCCGCCTACGTATATCTCGCGAAGAGATCATGAGGATAAAATCAGAGAGATTAGAGCCCACACGGAGGCGTACCGACAATCTTTCTTTCCGAGAACAATACGAGACTGGAATAGAAGGGAGAAACGATAGAGATACTCAAGGTACCGTCCGCCACACACCGTCAGGTGGCTTGCGGAGTATGGATGTAGGTGTAGATGGATGGTACACGGCTATCATAATGCACTTTATACCAGTTTCAGATAAAAAAGCTTTCCATGCATGCCCTGTGAAGTATTTAGCATTATCAGATATAATTGCTCTCCGATTGCCTACATTGGGAACGTAATCATTCAAGATTCTCTGGGTCATGGGTTTCGCTGTGGATGTCTTTAATGGATATAATTTCAAATATTTGGAGAATGTATCGTAAACTTCTAATAGATATTCGCCCCCACCACGTGCTGTGGGATAGGGTCCCACTACATCCACAGATACCAAATGATGCGATCCTATGGATAAAATAGGGTGAAGCACATTTTTAGTGACTCTGTTGGCATGTTTTGTCTTTTGACGAACAGTACAAGCTCTTAACATTTTGAACGTTTCATGCCTGGGAAATAACAATTCATATGGTTCAAATGGCTCTGAGCACTATGGGACTTAACTTCTGAGGTCATCAGTCCCCTAGAACTTTGAACTACTTAAACCTAACTAACCTAAGAACATCACACACATCCATGCGCGAGGCAGGATTCGAACCTGCGACCGTAGCGGTCGCGCGCTTCCAGACTGTAGCGTCTAGAGCCGCTCGACCACCCCGGCCGGCGGAAATAACAGTATTTATCAATAATATCCTTACATTTTTCTATGCCTGTGTAGTCCCATAAGAGATGAGTGTGCCACACAAGGCTTTCTACACATTGTTCAGGTATACGAACACACCAACTGTCGGAATTACTATCCTTCTTATGGAAAAGAATGTCATTTTCTATCTTATATTTTTGAATTATCTCAGGGTCTGAATTCTACTGTAAGGATTGTTTGATTCTTTCCCACAGCAATTCTGAGTCTTGGATCTGTGTCATGTTTTTAAACATTCTCAGGAATTGGTTTGTGTGTGCTATAACTTTGACCAGTAATACCTTAAACTCGGATGCTTGCTCTATCAGCTCGGTAAATTCAGGCAAACCGTGAGATAGCCTGGATAATGCATCTGTCATTACATTGTCTTTTCCATTAATATACATTATGTGAAATGCATATTGTTGTAATGCAAGTGACCACCTCGCTAATTGGGCATCTGGATCGACATGTGCGTGATTACTCTGCTATTCATAATTAAGCGCCTGGCAGAGGGTTCAATGAGTCAACTTCAAGCTGTGTCTCTATCGTTCCACTTTAGAACGGCGCGTGGGAAAAAACGAGACTTAAATTTTTCTGTGCGAGCCCTGATTTCTCTTATTTTATCGGGATGATCATTTCTCCCTATGTAGGTGGGCGTCAATATAATGTTTTCGCAATCGGAGGAGAAAACTGGTGATTGAAATTTCTGGATCGACATGTGCGTGATTACTCTGCTATTCATAATTAAGCGCCTGGCAGAGGGTTCAATGAGTCACCTTCAAGCTGTGTCTCTATCGTTCCACTTTAGAACGGCGCGTGGGAAAAAACGAGACTTAAATTTTTCTGTGCGAGCCCTGATTTCTCTTATTTTATCGGGATGATCATTTCTCCCTATGTAGGTGGGCGTCAATATAATGTTTTCGCAATCGGAGGAGAAAACTGGTGATTGAAATTTCATGAGAAGATCCCGTCGCAACGAAAAACGCCTTTAGCCGGCCGAAGTGGCCGCGCGGTTCTGGCGCTGCAGTCTGGAACCGTGAGACCGCTACGGTCGCAGGTTCGAATCCTGCCTCGGGCATGGATGTGTGTGATGTCCTTAGGTTAGTTAGGTTTAACTAGTTCTAAGTTCTAGGGGACTAATGACCTCAGCAGTTGAGTCCCATAGTGCTCAGAGCCATTTGAACCATTTTTGAAAAACGCCCTTGTTGTAATGATTGCCACTCCAATTCACGTGTCATATCTGTGGGACTATCTCCCCTACTTTGCGATAATACAAGACGACTTTCCCTTCTTTGTACCTTTTCGATGTCATCCGTCAGGCCGGCCGCTGTGGCCAAGCGGTTCTAGACACTTCAGTCCGGAACCGCGCTGCTGCTCCGGTCACAGGTTCGAATCCTGCCTCGGGCATAGATGTGTGTGATGTCCTTAGGTTAGGCCCGTTTAACTAGTTCTGAGTCTAGGGGACTGATGACCTCAGATGTTAAGTCCCATAGTGCTTGGAGCCATTTGATTTTGTTGTCCGGTAGGGGCCTGGACGGTTTTCGTCTGACATCTCCACTATCCTAACACTGGATTGCTGTAATGGCCAATCTTGCTGATTTACGTTTCCTCCGCGATTTTCATTTTTTTGTTCACTGTTCAGTCCTAATGGGGGACCTGTGCTTTCATTCCACTGTGGCGAGAAATTACTCTGCCACTCGATTCGGTTGTTACTATTGTTATTCGGCCCCTTCGAATTGCTTTGGTATCCGGTGTTGGGTCTGTCATCCCACTTTCTTTTTCGATTTGGTTACAGATAACCATCGCCATTCGCTTGCCTTCCATTACTGGTTGGCTGATCATAACCTTTACCACTGTTATTGTTGTGTCCTTGTTTGTTATTTCGATTGCCATTTTTCTGAGGAGAAGACGAATGATTTGTATCACTTTTTTCTGCCAAATCAATCTTGTCTAATGATGACAGATATTTGTCTAAATTTTCCTCATCAACATTAATTTTCTTTGATATGTCCAGGCAGACGCAACTTCAGCAGCCGGATCACACCTTTACTAGCCATTGGCTCATCCCAGTAACTGGTCTTAGACTACCTTGTCTGGGATTATACATTTCTGGACAATAGACTTCATTTCTTAATCTCTCCTGAATATTCGGTGACCAATACTTGCCGAAGAAAGCCTTTTCGAACTGCTGAGTATTGTGACATCTATCTATTGCCTCATTTCCCCAAAGTCCAGCATCTGCCTGCATACGAGATACAATAAACTGAACTACTTGTTTTTCTGTCCACATGTTGGGCAAGATATTCCTAAAAGTTTTAATGAAAATGACTCGGTGATCCGATTTCTTTCCGTTATTAGAAATTTGGAATTGCCTATGTTTAAATAGGCTTTCCTCTCCCATCATGCTCGGTGCCAGTACTGCCGTCCCCGGAATGCTAGGTAGCATTGTCGGTACACTATTAGGAACGCGGCTGTTCCGGCCACTATCATGTTGTTGATCATAATTAATAGCCATACTCGGTGCGTTACCATACACTTTATGAGTAGGCATGATAATTTCTGTAATGTTTTGACAGCCAAGCGCCTCGCGCTGTAAGTTTAGCAATATGCTCTGTCACTTCGCGCTGCCAGTGTGGCAGCTCTGCGCGTAACTTATCCCTCAGCTGTGCGACTTCTGTTTACAGCGTTTCCGTTACTCGATTGTTAGCAAGGTCAACGCCCCCAGACACAGCTGTATCGCAGTGTTTACTTTTTCGTCTACCTGTTGTACATTTGTTTGTTCTTTCGATTCCAGCCATTCCTGGATTTCATCCTCGATTCTGTCAGCCTGATCGGCTAAATTATTTTCAACATACTCTCGGTTGTGATTGAATCTACCTCCTCCTTCAAAGTCGTTTGTGTTGTCTGTATAATCTTTACCTCCAAAGCTAAGCTGATGACTAGTTCAGGCAGCCCCTGACAGGAATGCTTTAATTCAGTTACCTCTGAGGAAATTTTCTCAAGGTAATCTGATAGCATTTTTTCATTCGTTTGTTCTCGCTCAGATAACTGAGATAACAATTGCCTATCCCTCTCAGCTTGTAATCGATTACGTTCTTCTAATTCTCGTTTTAACTTTTCATCGCTTTCAGCCTGTAACCGATCACGTTCCGTGTCACGTTCTCCCAATTTGCGTAGTAAAGCCGCAAATAGATCAGGCAGTGGAGAGCACGCAAGTGACATAAAAATTCTCTCCACTGACCTGTTCGGTATCAAAACATTTTCTGTTAACAGTCTGACATCCTCTACATCCAATATATTTTTTGTGTCAATTGTTCCACCTGAGAACTACTGACAGCTGCCCCCAACATCTTGCTTGCTGAGGCAGTGGCTTTACTATCATCAGCAAATCTACTCATGTTCTGCACATTATCATGCTGTACAAAATCATAATTCTACCCACTTTGCCCATAACTTGATTTTGCTGTTATAAAAGTCTGCACACGCTTGGACACTGTACACATATAATCACACACGTTAAAAGCATTTACTATTACAATGCTGTTGAAATGCTAACCTTGGTTGTGGTGGCAAAGTGAAAGTTAAACTCAATAACATTACACTGTCTTTATATCAGTAATTGTTCTAAAATTGCAACTTGAAATGAATTTCTGCCTTGCCATGAGTCATCACTTCAGCAGTGCATGTCAAACTTTAGTGCAAAAAACGGGATAGTATGCATAGTAATCCTTACCCTTATTACTGTGTTCTGTACTGGTTTATTTGTCTTTATTTTCAGCTTGGCAGCTATCTTTTTCATATATCTCAGGGTCGGTTTTCTTCAAATCTATATAACATACCCTAGATGTACGTAATTTCCATGTAAAAGAATTTTGGGTTGTGGTTAGTATACAAATTATAGATAAAATATACACACATAAAATCACAAAAATACAAATATTACTGAGAAATTATACTTTAAATCGTGTATGTTTTCTATTATTCTGGCCCCACGTTGGGAGCGACCTCTGTAGTCACTAGACATCGTGAGAGAGCAGAATGGAGCGCTCCGCGGAACTCACGGACATCGAACGCGGTCAGGTGACTGGGTGTCTCTTGTGTCATACGTCTGTACGTGAGATTTCCACACTCCTAAACATCCCTAGGTCCACTGTTTCCGATGTGACAATGAAGTGGAAACGTGAAGGAACACGTACAGCACAAAAGCGTACAGGCCGACCTCGTCTGTTGACCGACATAGATCGCCGACTGTTGAAGACGGTCATAATGTGTAATAGATAGACATCTATCCAGACCATTACACAGAAATTCCAAACTGCATCAGGATCCACTGCAAGTACTATAACAGTTAGGTGGGAGGTGAGAAAACTTGGATTTCATTGTTGAAAGGCTGCTCATAAGCCACACATCACGCCGTTAAATGCCAAACGAGAACTGGCTTGTGTAAGGAGTGTAAACATTGGACGATTGAACAGTGGAAAAATGTTGTGTGGAGTGAAGAATCACAGTATACAATGTGACGATCCGATGGCAGGGTGTGGGTATGGCGAATGCCCGGTGAAAGTCCTCTGCCAGCGTGTGCAGGGCAACAATAAAATTCGGCTGTGGTGTTGTTATGGTGTGGTCGTGTTTTTCATGGATGGGGGGCATGCATCCCTCGTTGCTTTGGGTGGCACTATCACGCCACAGGCCTACATTGATGTTTTAAGCACCTTCTTGCTTCCCACTGTTGAAGAGCAATTCGGGGATGGCGATTGCAACCTTCAACACGATCGAGCACCTGTTCATAATACACGGCCTGTGGCGGAGTGGTTACTCGACAAATAACATCCCTGCAATGGACTGACCTGCACAGAATCCTGACCTGAATCCTACAGAACACCTTTGGGATGTTTTGGAACGCCGATTTCGAGCCGGGCCTCACCGACCGACATCGATAGCTCTCCTCAATGCAGCACTCCGTGAAGAATGGGTTGTCATTCGCCAAGAAACCTTCCAGCAACTGACTGTACTTATGCCTGCGAGACTGGAAGCTGTCATCAAGGCTAAGGTGGGCCAACACCACACTGAATTCCAGCATTACCGATGGAGGACGCCACGAACTCGTAAGCTATTTTCAGCCAAGTGTCCGGATACTTTTGATCACATAGTGCATTTATATAACTTATTAATGCGTGTGTTGTTGAGTGGAATGTGAATGTAGAGTTCTATTATTTTATTTTATTTTATTTTGGTTTCACTGTAAAGTATGTAGATTTTACTGACAAAAAAATGTAGCGTGGGATCCTGTATAATTATTGAAGTTACTTAGGCGAATCCGTGCTCAAACACAGTTAATCATTATAGGCTATATACACACACAAAAAAACTATTTCGCCATTTTCAATACATAAGGACCTAAGTGTGATTTAATTTCGTCTTAGTGCAGTGTCCTATCGTACGCAACACAAAACGTCTTAATAAATCGTTAAATACTTTGAAAATATCAGTTTCTTATAGATCATAAATAAAAGAAATAATATCGCCAATCTCCAGCGTCGCCTGTGGAAAGAAAGGGATAATAATTACGATAATTTGAAATTGCAGCTTAATGGCGGCCAATTGTCGCCGTCCAGCGATGTTCACCTTTCTGCCGGCGCGGCGTCCAAAATTCTTTTAAAAATGATGGGACAAGCAAACGGGATAAGTGGTGCAGGTTACAGTTAAAATTAACAGTAGCAATACTTTAGACATCTATTGGAGTTCACTTCCCAAGTAATAAAACATGTACACACCTTATTATGTAGATTGCGCACAATTGCGTCCTATCAGAACAAGACAAAACAAGAGAGAGTCTGCCACTTTTTGTTTCACGCCGATACCGAAAAGAACAAAGATAATAATAATACTTATCCTACAGATAATTATTTTTCTTGACAATCGCATCATTCCTTGCCTTTCAATAGAGTTTCTTTTACATATGACAAATATAATTGCTTAATATGGAGGAAAAATATTCAATAATTTATAGTTCTCATAATCTGGACTATGGGACGCCATAGCCGCTTAGCGATTTACATGAGACCAGAATTTTCCCGGGTTCTCTGCCAGATCTTTTGCTAAGGTGGTAGTTGTATGCCTCGGGCATAGATCTTTTCACGGACGCACCAATCTCTACTAACCTTTACTTGCCGTCGCTTGTGCGTCCTCTTTTGAACCTAGAGTGCAACAGCCTATGCTTCCTCAGCATCATACGAATTTCGTTACTGAACCATGGTTGATCTTTTCCATCTTTAACCACTTACTACGCACGTAACTCTCCAGACAACGATTTACAATCTGCTTAAACTTTGCCCATAATTCCTCTACATACGTCATACTGGTACCAAGTGATGCTAATTCACAGTGTAAGTAAGATGTTAATAACTGCTTATCACCTCTATCTAGCAGAAACACTCTCTTAGCCTTCTTGACTGATTTATTAACTTTCGTAATTATAGTTGCTCTAATGACATCATGATCGCTAATCCCCGTTTCTATACTGACATTGCCGATTAGGTCTGACCTATTTGTAGCTACAAGGTCTAAGATATTTCCATTGCGTGTGGGCTGCCGAGGTAGCTGCTCAAGAGAGTTTTCAGAAATTTGTTCAAAAGTATTTCGCGTCACTGTCTGTCTGTAACCCCCACAATGAATCCATAGACCTCCCAGTCTATACTCAGCAGGTTAAAGTCGCCTCCAACTAGTATTGCATGATCTGAGTATTTACGCGCTATTGACCGTAGACTTTCTTTGAATGGCTCTAGAACTGCCACAGCGGAATCGGGTGCCGGGTAAAAACACCTAACAACCGACTTAGTTTTACCTACAACTCTTATATGCGACCAGATGACTTCACTGTCACACTCAACTTCGACCTCAATGGAGACAATATTTTTGTCAACTGCAATGAAAACTGCCTCTCGTATGGCCTCTAATCTGTCCTTCCGATATATGCTCCATGGCCTGCTAAATATCTCAGAGCTTTTCACTTTGGGTTTCGGTCAGTTGTTGGTCCCAGGAACAATTTGACCGCAAGAACATTCCAGGAGGGCAGTAAATTCTGAAACTTCATTACGAATATTTTGACAGTTTGCTGATAAGATTTTGACAGTCGAAGTGTCTTTACTCTGAATGGTCTCTGACTTCCCCTGCTGCGTATCAACTGGTGAGTGTTCATCAGAGCACCTCAAACTACCGTCTAGCCTAAAAAAACCAGCATGTGCACTGCACAGGTACTCTGCTACACGAGTAGCAGCTTTCTTTGTGTAGTGTACCCCTGACCTATCAAGGAGGAGGAGGAGCACTTCGTCTTCAGGCCACAAGTGGCCCATCGGGACCATCCGACCACCGTGTCATCCTCAGCTGAGGAAGTGGATAGGAGGGGCGTGTGGTCAGCACACCGCTCTCCCGGTCGTTATGATGGTTTTCTTTGACCGGAGCCGCTACTATTCGGTCGAGTAGCTCCTCAATTGGCATCACGAGGCTGAGTGCACCACGAAAAATTGCAACAGCGCATGACGACCCGGATGGTCACCCATCCAAGGGCCGGCCACGCCCGACAGCGCTTAACTTCGGTGATCTGACGGGAACCGGTGTATCCACTGCAGCAAGGCCGTTGCCCTGACCTATCAAGGGGAGTGCTACAAATCCCCACACGATAACGCAGGCCTAGAAACCTGTAGCCAAGACCGTCACAATGTCGACGAGGCCTTTGGTTGAGAGCCTCCACTAGGCTGCAGACCAAAGGACCCAGATTAACTCTGCAAACAATGCTGCAAATTGCGAGCTCTACTTGTACCCTGCAACCAAGGCCAGCAGTCTCCATCACCCCACGAGCTGCCTGTATCAACTGAGGATGGCTCAGAACCCGTGCGACAGGCGTCGTTGGTGCCGACATGAGCCACAACTTGCCGACGACTGCACCCTGCACGCTGAATTACTACCAATAAGGCCGCCTTCACATGTCGGATGAATCCCCCCCAGCAGACATACCAAGTAAACATTGGCTCTCTTTCCAACCCTGAACGCTTTCTGCCTAAGGGGATCCATAATGCGGCTAACATTGGAGCTCCCAATAACCAGTAAACCTCCCCCTCCCCCCCCCCCCCCCCCCCCGTGTGCCTGCTCTTACCCCGCTGAAGGAGCGGCCACCTGTCCATTCACAGGGTGAATGGGCGAGGCCAGGCGGCCAGTCTCCACATTAGCCCTCGGCCTCGAGCGACGAGAACGCGTTACCACCTGCCACTCCCTGCGCTGTGAGGGCGGATCCATCGCATCGTGAGCATTAGGAGGTGCCTCGGGATCAGAGTCCGTGGGCAAAAAAAGTCACCTGTGGTGTCCTATGCGACACGCCAGATTTTCCACCCACGCTACACCCGAGGCAGCATCCTGAAGGTGACTGGCCGTAGCGAACAGCACGTTCAGCTGTTCGCAAACTGCGGCCACCACCTCCTGCGTCCGCACACAGCATGCACAAATCCATCCTACCCATCCTAGCAAAACTAACTGAAGAAGTGAACTATAAAAGCAGACAATCCTAAATATGCGACATGTTACCCTCCTGATGTGTCACCAATGGACGCTGATGCGTTAGAGAGATACGTAGCCGACTGCTCAGTGAGCAAATATTGTGCTAAAGATTGAATGAATTTGCACTTACAAAACGTGAGATTAACCCTCTTCAGCAGAAAAACACGCACGAAATTTAATAAATATACTACGTGGAAAACACAGAAGAGGATAAACTTGCCTCTCTGTAGACGCACTCGTACCACAGCCGGAAGCCAGGTAATTCACCACAGATCACTTAATTCGAAGAACATTGTATTGGATTTCAAAAAGGTTTTTCATTCTGTTGACAGAGAAACTATGGAGAAAATAATTCGTGAATCTGGCGTTAAGTCTAAACTGGCAAATCTGATCCGTGAAACACTTACAGGTGCAGACTGTATAGTAAAATTTATGGGAGCAATTTCACAGCCTTTCAAAATAAAAACAGGTGTACGACAAGGTGACGGCCTATACCAAATTCTTTTTAATAGTGTGTTAGAGAAAGCAGTGAGAATTTGGAACGAAAAACTTCTTGAACTCAACATTCGCCTATCAGGTTAGGAAGAGGAAGCGAAATGACCGAAATCAATTGCTTTACGTTTGCAGATGGGTTGCTATACTTTCCGAAAATGTGACATCTGCTATAACACAAATAGATCTCTTGGAAGAAATAGCCCACAGAAGCGGTTTAAGAATTTCTCCAGAAAAAACAAAAATTTGTAACAAAGATTAAGGACGCTCCAGAATTCCTGAAAACAGATATTGGCCAAATAGAGTGGGTAAAAAAAGAAATTCAAATATCTAGCGGAATAATCCAAGAAAATGCTTTGGAAAAATTTGCAATAGAGGAAAGGTTGCACAAAATGAGGAGAGCATGTGGTATCACCAAAGACCTCTACAAGGAAAAGTACCTATACAAAAATGCAAAAATAAGGCGTTACAACACATTAGCAAAGTCAGAATGCCTATATGCAAGTGAATGCCTGACACTAAACTATAATTTAGATAAGTTGGAAGTACTAGAAAGGTGAATTATAAGGAAAATATTAGGACCACAAAACACAACAGAAGGCTGGAAATTACGAAGTAATGCTGAAATACATCAACATATAGAAAATATTTCAAATACAATGAGAAAAAGAAGACACGTTTTTTGGACATTTATTTCGAATGTAAGACGGTAGATTAACTAACAAGATTTTCAAATATTTGTGGTGTAAGAAGTCCACTACAAGTTGGGTCAACGAAGTGAAAAAGGATTTCGAAAGAAACAATATAAAACATAAGATATAAACAACAGAGAAGCTTTTCGGGAAAAAGTACTGAAAAATGGAAGGATGCCAAGGCAGGATAGCTAAAACGACTGGTTCAAAACGGTCTGAAAACAGAAAGAAGAAACATAGTGAACAGATGAAAGCATACTGGAAGAATAGGAAAGAACAAAGAATGCCGGCCGGAGTGGCGGCGCGGTTCTAGGTGCTTCAGTCTGGAACCGTGAGACCGCTACGGTCGCAGGTTCGAATCCTGCCTAAAAAAAAAAAAAAAAAAAAAAAAAAAAAAAGGAACTGAGATTGGAACGTTGTCCACAGATAGCCTATTCGCAGGAAAAAAACTGGAACGATTACATAGCATATTGTACAAACGGTTTAGTGCAGTACGTTCCGAAGGAAAGCTGGTAACAGGGCCAATGGTTATTGAAGAAGCAAAGAAATTTGGACAAGATTTAGTTGCAGAAGGTGTGTGCAAATTTTTTGATGGTCGGTCAGAAACTTAAACTTTCGGCATGGAATTCGAAGACTTGGTGTAACTGGAGAAACACATTCAGCAAACTAAGACTAACAAGGGGTGTGCGAGAACTTCCTCTTAGCCATTTGACACATACTGACACGGTTCGTAGGGTATGATTAGGACACAAACAGGAAGATGCAGGTATCAACCATTTTCAAGAAAACAGAATTAGAAAATTTTACGCGTGTTTATGAACTTCGTATCCTCGGAGTCCGGAGTCGAGTGAGCAAGTGCTTGTTTCTAAGCGCGCGGTGTGTGGATCGAATCTCGCTGCCAGCTTTTTTTTTTTTTTTTTTCGTTCCCATGTAATTCTAACAACAAATGTGTGTGATACGCCACGCACACAACGAAAAAACCGTACACGTTCAAAACTTCGGCCTTCATTAATAACTGTATGTCGCAATATTACTTTCTATGTTAAGCATCATCCTAATTCGTGCAGTGCTCCGTATGTTACACATCATACTTGCCACAAATGTGAATAAAATAGTATAAAAAATGACTATACCGATTTGATTGAAAGGCCTTGTGTATCCTTTTTTATTTCCGATCTCTTTACCATTTTTTTTCTTTTTTTGAGAATAAATAGCATGGAAATAATAAATGAATCCCCATTGTTGATAGCCAGCCAGAGTGGCCGAGCGGTTAATTGCGCTACAGTCTGGAACCGCACGACCGCTACGGTCGCAGGTTCGAATCCTGCCTCGGGCATGGATGTGTGTGATGTCCTTAGGTTAGTTAGGTTTAAGTAGTTCTAAGTTCTAGGGGACTTATGACCGCAGCAGTTGAGTCCCATAGGGCTCAGAGCCATTTGAACCATTTGAACCCATTGTTGATAATTTGTCTAGTCACAATAAATCTGTTGTTCGAATTATGTGGAAATGAAAAAGAAAATAAGTGACAGCATGTAGATTCGATCCAAAGACCTTGCGATTCTGAAACTAAGCACTTACCCGCTATTTTTCTGGACCTTTGCCTTTCATGTATGTGTACTTGCGTCTTTTGAGCATATTACCCTTCAAATGTAATATGTGTGAAATAGTATGACTAGTGCTGAAGAAATTTTAAATTAAAAAGAAACTGAAACATGTACGGGATTTCATCCAGTGATCCACTGACTACGCGGCTTTTTTTCCGCTTATCGGGAGCGGTCGCCTTATCTTTTTCTTTTTTTTTAAGTAAGACGATGTTCTTTATAAAATAAAATATTTCTGGAAAACGTAAAGAAGTGGACTTTTTTACATAATCGTGTAACAATAACAAACGTAAACTGCTTCTATAAGTACAAACCAATAACGGACCACGTCCCTCTTCTTGGCTGTGTCCCTCGCTAATCCCGGTGTACCTCGCGTTGGTGCCAGGTACGTCTTCACGTATGGTGGTGGATCCTCTCCACTGTCCTGGTCCTTTCTTGATCTGAATACTTATAGACAATAATTTCATTCTCCTGCACGTTACACCCCAATGGGTGGGGGATCAAGCAAGGCTATCTCTAAAAAATTAGCATAATATGTTCGATATCTCGGATTTCTCATAATCTGTGAGTGATGTTCTTGTAGTAAGGCCCAAAGGCGAGTACATCCTTACTGTCCTCTCGGAAAAGTTAAAGCACAGTCAGACCCCGAATCCAAGTCACTGCGTTTGTCTTCGTTCGGGGATAATATGTCATATCTGGGTGAAGTAGTATCCGTGGTTCTTTGCTTGCGGCACCACCCGAAGGGGGAAGGCGATCATTTTTTTGGTCCAAACACCACACGTCAACCGAGGGCCCGCATATCAGGCGATGTTCCTCTGTGTCTATAACATCGCACTGTGGAAATGGGTCAAATGGCTCTGAGCACTATGGGACTTAACAGCTGAGGTCATCAGTCCCCTAGAACTTAGAAATACTTAAACCTAACCAACCTAAGGACATCACACACATCCATGCCCGAGGCAGGATTCGAACCTGCGACCGTAGCGGTCACGCAGTTCTCGCACTGTGGACACAGTGACGCATCCGCCATATGAATTGTAAGCAACCTGGAACGAGTCCGTATTTCCCATTTACTACCTGATACTACAGTGCGTGCTTCCCCGTGTCAAGATGTGCGTGGTGTACTGTACGCCATACCACTGACCATGTCACTATTAGTTGTCGGCGCTCAACGGCATTATTCGGCCGTCGTCGAGCCAAGAGGCGCTATACGAGTATACCACGTGCCGTTGACGTCCTGGTGGTCGTTGGTTCCATATGTACATAACTGTGGTCCAAAAAAAGGTTCCTATGTGAGCAAGCGATGGTGAGATATGAGCCACCGCTACCAGTGCCAGTCGAGAAGATCAAGGTGCACGTCAGACTTATCCGGTGTCGTGTTCACATCTTTATCATCATGCTTACGTAAATAGCCACTGCTCGGTCTTGGACGTGGACTATTTCAAGACCGCCACGACTACTAGGAAGGGCGAGGGTTTCGTATCCGACCTTAAAAAGCAGACCTGTGCTCACAAAATATCCTAATGCCGCCAGGATTCGGGGCGCCAACACCACCGGCATAGGAAGAACTTGGGCCAGGTGGGGGATGCGAGAAGCTAGATAAGTGTTGGCAAAGGTGATCCGTTGTATCATGTCCAGAGCGCTAAACCTGTGACTTCGGACACTCGCACGAATTGTTTAGAAGAGGTCTGTAGCTCAGTGCCGCCGTGCGTCGAGCGTCTGTAGCGAAGATAATTCCTAGGCATTTCATCTTGTTTATCGGCTGTAGTGGTGCTGCACTTGCCGTCGGGAGTCCTCTCCTAATGTTAATCGCTCCCGACTTTGCCATGTTCATACGATTTCCCGTAGCCATACCATACAAATTAATCCAATGCAAGGCCGCTCTTGCCTCGTCGGCCGACCGTGCTAAAAACACTAGTTCATCCACGCATGTTCTGCATATAAACTTGTTGTGCCTTTTCGTCATTCCTTGGAGTCGATCCCGGAGCCCGCAGATGGCATACAGTATCGTCGACAGCGCTCACCCTTGTCTGACCGATCGGAAGGAAGATGGTGATGGACCCCACCATGCGTCCATTGATGAGCACTCTGGATGAGGCGCCGAGGAGTAATCGCATAACGACGGTGGCAAAACTCTGTGGAAACTTCACTTGCATCATAACTTCCAAGAGAGAGGCGTAGCTTACCCTGTCAAAGGCTCGATCGAAGTCTATCGATACCAGTGCACCCCGGAGGCGACATGTTGTTGCCAGTGCGATAACATCGCGGTAGTCGCTGAGTGCCGTTTGTATATTGCTATTCCTTCCTATAATCCGTTTATCATAAGAATAAACGTGATGTAAACGAACACAAACGCGATGATTGGTCAGTAGCTGTACCACACGTACACTGGTGTTTTTACGCTCTTGGAAGTAGGTCCTACGTCTTAGTTATCTTATTACTAAGTCACGCTAAATAAAACTTTAAGGTATTCAAATGTATTAACAGCCATCAACGTTTTTCTTAATCACGCTTTAGCCACGTCGTTTTTATTTCAAAAAACGCGTACAGTCTCAGCCTCTACAAAAAATGGTGCAAATGGCTCTAAGCACTACGGGACTTAACCTTTGAGGTCATCAGTCCTCTAGACTTAGAACTAATTAAACCTAACTAACCTAAGGACATCACACAACACCCAGTCATCACGAGGCAGAGAAAATCCCTGACCCCGCCGGCAATCGAACCCGGGAACACGGGCGCGGGAAGCGAGAACGCTACCGCACGACCACGAGCTGCGGACGTTTACAGAGATAATCGGCTCTGAAGTTTTCCCAGCGTTGTATATAATGCAGTTGATAAAGACACTCATGTAGATCATGTAACGCAGTCGGTAGCGTAATGGAATGTGAAGCAAATGCAGTTATTCGTGCGTAAGTTCAAATTCGTGAAGTATCATTTTTTTTTTCTCGTTCAATTTGAAACACATACATCTCGTAATTATGAAACTCATCTTCATTTTTTATGAATAATGCACGTCTACTTATTTATAATTACATATTGGACGCGAAATTCCTTTTTCCATTTCAAATACAAATTGTTAATTATTGATGTTTTATGAAAGACTGTTCATAAAAGTTGTTTAAATTAAGAAAACATAACAATTTAATTTCTAACGGAAAAATGAAAAACCAAATCCTCTTTATTTGGACTATGGCCATCGTTTTATAACACGGAGGTAGATAAGTATCGTAGAAACATGAAAAACAATCATTTTCACAGCATCGAGCACATCATACAAATGCTGCATTTTTACATTTGCTACTGTACCATTACAATATGAGCCCAGCAGAACTGATCTGGAACCAAGGTGCAGGATTTGACCCGAGAAATAACAAGATTGTTAAGCTGCCATACGTACTGGAACTAACGCATGCAGCTTTCTCACATGTCACTGCCGAACGCTTGTGGAATATAGAACGGCTCGTCATAATAGAAGAAGAGAAAATGCTGCGTCTGGTTGGCTTCGTGGATTCTATTGTTGATAGGCTCGTTATCCACGTAGCAGGCGACACTTCCAGAGTTGAAATGTATTTTCGGATTCGGATAACGAAAGAGCTAAGAGATTACCAGATGACTGACTGTAAGTAATAACTTCAGTGGCTTCAGCATTTAACTACACGGCGAAATCCTTGAATACTCTCTTACGTTACACACAGCTTATGTAGAAAAAATACCCTGCGGTTAAGTCAGGAATTTTGATGATTCTTGTTTTTAGTTACAATAGTACTTTAGCTAAAAACGATAACGTGTTACGGTTTTCGTCTAGTCGTCTAAGGGGCGTATCGTGGGAGATTTGCAGTGTATTATTCCATACTGCTTAAAAATTAAATGACATTTGAAGCTGTATTGCTCCTCCGCACGTCTCGTTTTACATGTGAACTGCAGCTGGCCATGTCACTGCAGGCAAGCTGTACCAGCTGACCGGCCAGTGCTAAGTTAAATGCACCGGTAAAGCTGTTGTCCCGTATTATCACTAAGTCGATGTGCGCGTAACGCACAGCTCAAAACGTACTCGTATTATGGTACTTGACAGTACTCGATACAACTTGGCTGCAGTCCCACGTGAAACTGAAATCCAATAAGGTTCCAGCAAACGCTGAAGAATACATACTGCAAAGTTTACATCGTATTTATTCTTATGATGAACGGATTATGCTTGGGTTTGGACGAGTGATATCACTTGGCGCAGTACGCGTTTAAAGCGTGCTGCAAGTATCCTGGTGAAGATCTTGTAGTCGCAATTAAGAAGGGTCAGTGGCCGGTAGGCCTGTATCCCTATGCCGCCGGGTGGTTTGTGGATAGGGATGTCATTCCTTCCACGAAGGAGGGTGGAAAATGCACATTGGGCGACATCAGTTCGCGTTACATGGCAGTCTATCGCGGAGTTATGAGATCTTTAAATGTACGATAAAACTCTGACGGTAACCCGCCGGGCCCCGGCGACTTGTTGGATGCTCCCTTATCGAACGCTTCTAGTACGTCTTCATCTGTGACTTCCCCCGTTAACTCTCGGTCGGCCGTCGCGTCGTGGCACGCGGATTGCGTTCGTGGGACCTCATGAAGGGCTGGCTGATCGTGTTCCGCTTCTTTGTAGAGATGACCGTATTGTTGCACAAAGGCGTTGGCGATGTCTTTTTGCGTTGACATACGGCGACCGTCCGGCAGTATGACCGCCTGTATTAAGGTTCAGCGGCTACGTTGTTTTTCTCTGATAACGTGATACATCGACGATGATTCTCCAAGGACTCGTTCAAAGGCCCTTGCGTGGACAGCGACGCCGTTCAGACGGCGTCGCGTTATGGAAAGTATTTTTTTTTCCTTTATTGAATTTCGATTCCCCCCCCCCCCCCCCAGAGGGGGCGGGCTGGCAGCAGCTTAGTACGCCGTACTTGAGCCTACAGAATACTAGCAGACTTGAAGCTGTGAGGACGGGTCGTGAGTCGTGCTTGGATAGCTCAAAGGGTAGAGCGCTTGCCCGCGAAAGGCAAAGGTCCCGAGTTCGAGTCTCGGTCCGGCACACAGTTTTAATCTGCCAGGAAGTTTCATAACAGCGCACACTCTGGTGCAGAGTGAAAATCTCATTCCAGCGTACAGAATAGTTTAAAACATAATACAATAACCAATAAAAACAGGCCATAGAAACAGTGACTTTTTAAAACTGTAAAACGGTGGAAAGTTAAAATATAAAAACAAAGGGTTGATGATGCTAATTAAGACACACAATAAGTAGACAGGTACAATAGTATACAGACAATTAAAAAACATGGCGACAGTCTCGTTTCTGTTTGCAAGACATAAAAAAATCACACCTAGCGACAGTATGGTTTCTGTTCGCAAAACTTAAAAAAAAAAGGACAACATTTAACACTCACGTAAACACTGCACTAAAGAGTAGACACGAAGATGACACACCACAGCCTAAGGCAGATGGGGGGGGGGGGAGGAGAGGACCCAGACAGATGGGGGGGGGGGAAGGGACGGAAAAAAGGGGGAGGAGAGGAAAAAGCAAAGGGGAGAGGAGCCGATGGAGGGAGAGGACACATAAAAATGGGGGGGGGGGGGGGTGCAGGGCAGACGCGAGAAGTAGTGGGGAAGGTAGAGGAGGGGAATTCAAAAAGACTCAGGGGAGAGAAGGCAGTGAAAGAGAGGGTAGGCGGGGAAAAACAGAATGGAAGGGGGGGGAAGAGGGAGCCTAGGAAAAGGACAGAGGTAAGGAGTGGGAGGTGAGGATCAGAGCTCATAGGAGGGATAAGTAGAGGGAGAGAGGGCATCATCTGGGAGGGGGAGTTGACAGAAGCCACCTTGGGAAAGGAGATGAAGGGTGTAGAGGTGGAGGGTAGGTGGGACACAACGGTGAAGGCGGGGCAGTGGGCGAGGGTTGGAGAGGAGAGGAGCAACCAGGGGATGGGGGGAATCAAGTCAGAGGGAGGTGAAGAGGACTCAGATATGTTCGAGGAAAAGGAGCAGATGGGGGAAAGAAATCAGGTCATAGAGAATCTGCATGGGGGATGACAGGCATATACGGAAGGTGAGGCAGAGTGCATGGCGCTCGAGGATCTGGAGGGACTTATAGAATTTGGGGGGAGGTGGGTGGAGATCCAGGCAGGACTGGCATAGAAGAGAATGGGATGGGTCAAGGATTTGTGGGTGTGGAGAATGGCAGAGGGGTGCAACCCCCATGTCCGGCCAGAGAGGAGTGTAAGGAGATGGAGGCGATTGCGAGCTTTGGATTGGATAGAGTGGAAATGAGGGATCCAGGTAAGATGATGGTCGGGGGGAGGCAGACAGGTCGGGCGCAGATGGTAAGAGAAAAATCAAAAAGCTGGAAGGAGCGAGTGGAACGACCTACGATGATTGCCTGCATCTTGGAAGGATTGATTTTTAGCAGCCACTGGTTACACCATGTGACATAAAGGTCAAGGTGATTCTGGAGAAGGCGTTGGGACCGTTGAAGGTTAGGAGCAAGGGCTAGGAAGGCGGTGTCATCGGCATACTGCATATCTGCTGTGTATAGGAGGTAGAAGAGAGGTGAGAGGGCAGAGCCCTGGGGCACACCCGCAGAGGGGTCGAAGGTGCGGGAATCGATGTTATGGATGGTAATGTAGGAAGTGTGGTGGGAGAAATATGTGTGATGTCAAATGTGTGTGAATTCCTAAGGGACCAAACTGCTGAGGTCATCGGTCCCTAGACTTACACACTAGTTAAACTAACTTATGCGAAGAACAACACACGCACACCCATGCGCGAGGGAGGACTTGAACTTCCGGCGGGAGGGCCCGCACAATCCGTGTCATGGCGCCTCAAACCGCGCGACCACTACGTGCAGCGCTGCGGGAGATGTAGGAGGCAATCAGACGGACATAGTTATTAGGAAGGGCGTAGGTCTGGAGTTTAAACAGGAGACTGGGGAAATCATTTGGCCCTGCTCTCGTTTTATAGTAGCACTCCGGTCCTGTGAAGGCGCTTGTACAGAAAGTTCACGGAGCATCGTGAAATAAAATTCCGTTGTGTGGCGCCTCCATATCATCTGCTCTCATCCGCATGCAATTAACGCTAGGCGCAATGCAGGCTTAACGCATTCCAACCACCACTGCAACGTCGTCGGAAATGTCGGGAGGCGTCGTTCACAGATGTGCCGAGAGTCTTTCATTAAGCAACTACACTCAGGTTCCCTGAGGTGCGTTGTATTCAATTTGCAAACACCACGACTCCTCCACACTCGTTGACGACTTAGGGAGCCCGTGCATATGTATGCTATGTGATCTGAAAAGGCGACGGGCCACAATTCCGCATCAAGGATCGCAGATTCGAGACGACGTTTTACGTAATTTCAATCGAAGCGACTTGCAGAGTGACTTGTGACATAGGTATATCCGCATCTGTCGCCGTGTATCGTCTCCCATGTATCGATGAGATTCATGTCCTGTATCAATTACGGCAGCTCCTGGCATGAATTAGAGCGTGGGTGCTGATCCTTTAGTGCGAGCACGCAGTTGAAGTCGCCTCCAAATAATACATGTTCATACCGGCCTAAGAATAGTGGTGCAATGTCGTCTGCGTAAAATCGGGATCGATCGCGCCGTCTGTCAGACGCTGACGGTACGTAGATGTTAACAATCCGTACTCCTAGCACTGTGAGCGCCAGTCCTCGCGCTGACGGCAGGTACTCCACGTCCTCGGCTACTATGCTGCCACGTAGAAGTATCGCTGTTCCGCTGCCGCCGTCTGTAGTGGGTGTAATGTATGTATCGCAAATATGACAAGTGCAATTTGACCAGCGTTCTAACTGTATTAATATTAATGAAGGCTGTTCTATATGCCTGTGGCCATTCCTCGGTGCATAAAAGAAACATGAACACTTATGTTAATTTGTGTGCTGTTGCTCGGCGACATGGTGTCTGTGCGACAGTCTGCGTCTTCTGCGTGGTTAACATCCGGCGGACACCGCATTCGCCATTGCAGCTGCGTCGTCGATCTGTGGATCAATATTGGATTCATCGGCCCAGTTCCTGTGCTGGAGGTCCATCTCTCGTGGGCGGACGGTCTTCTACCGGCGGCTCTCCGTCCGGTGGGTCTGCATTCAACCCCTGTCTCATGTGATTCGCGTCGTACTGCTGTGTGGGAAGTAGGTCCTCCCTTTGCGCATCCGGATTCACTGTATCGTCGTTACACGCAATTCCGTCTGACGTGGAATGCATTAAAGGCCGGTTCCCACTAGGGCTGCCGCGTGTCAAAACCGCGCGTCAGCGGCGTGGTTGCCATGGAAACGGCGTCAGCGGCAAGGCGCGGCGGGCTCTGCGTCGCGGTTTCACCATGTCGAACCGCTTCCGCTGCCGCGTACCGCGCTCCAGGTGCGCGCCGCCAATCACAGAACGCGCTGAGCGTGACGTCAGGTACGGCACCCCGGGCCACATGAACTTCCGCCGAAGCGCTGGCGCAGACGCGGCGGCAGCTATGAAATACTTATCATCCGATTCCAAGGAAACTATTTGGTAGAAAAATTTGATTCTTGGGCATGTTACAGCCTGATATCTTCTCTCGATAAAGGACCGAATTTCTTTTCGTTATTCGTCGTGGTTACTTGCTGTATCGCATTTACGTAAACCTTTACACGAAATTTTAATGAGTGTGAAGAGGTAAAAACGCATTGCGTGGACTTTGCGTACAGTTCATTTTAGGTGATACATTATTGCGTATGAAATTTAGTCAACATATCGAAATTGTTTTTAAAGCTCAGAGCAGAGCGATAGCTATCACCGTTCTCGAGATATTGAATGATATATCGGCGGACGGGCTATGCGGTGATCGCGCGCAGATCGCTCGTGACGCGACCGATACTTCGTCCTGCTCGTCGTAAACCATGTGGTTGTATCAACCGCAAGTTTCGTAAACGGTTCAAGACATCGAAACGCGTTTTTTTGCAAACGATAACTTGTAAAAAGTCATGTATTTCGTCGCATGATAAATATCCAAAATCTGTTTATCTACCAAGATATGAAAGTAACCACAGTTTTTCAGAAGGGATAGATGAATTTTTTAAACGGCATTTAATAGCATGTGGAATGAGAAGTTAAACCGAGACTAATTTGCTGGTATGTCATAAGATGTAATTTGCTAAGTATCCACAGCTATTGATTATTTCCTTTGGAAGTAGCAAACGTTTTTTTCTATATCCAGTGTACTTTATTGGTTCAAGACGCGTTTTGCCTTTTACTTTAAGGCATCTTCGGTGGAATCTAGAATGATTGTTTTGTTTTGATATGTGATGCTTGCAGATTATAAAACAGTTCACTTTTTTTTTACGTGAATAACTGATTACTTACAGTGAATCGAGTTTTTGGCGGCCATCTGCGTTTCTCCTCACCTGGTCACATACTGGGGGTTGAACTAAAACTTAGTTTGTGGAACATAAGCACATTTTCATGTTCTCTCTTTTTTCGTCTGTCACTAGCTGTAGACATTTTACCGAAAACACTGAATTGAAGTCGTAACTAGTGTGTTCACCTTATATCCCTTCCTGCTTGGTTCGTTTATGTACATGTTGCCAGCCTAAAGAATTATATGCTGAAAACTAATGTTTGTTTATTTCTGTTCTCCTTATATCTGTATGTGTGTGTGGCTAGCCAGTGATAGTTATAGAAAGTTGAAAGTGAATGCAGTAGTTGTCAGACAATGGTTGAAAGATTTGGTGTTCAGCTGATTTCAGTTTTGGTTTAAATGTTTTGTGGAGGAGTGCATGGAAGAGTAAATTCACTGCTTACATTAATAGATAAAATAGTAGAATAGCATTTCAACAGATGATTATTATCAGATACTATCACCCAACCCCTTTTGTCCTCAATCTTTGATGCCTCATAATATGTCGTGTCAACTTATCCCTCTTGTAGTCAGAGTTGTGCCATAATTTCCTCTTCCTCCTCTATTTAATTTTGTACCTCTTCTTTAGTTACACGATCCTCATATCTAATCTTCAGCATTTTTATTGATCATCACGTTTTGAAAGTATCCATTGTCTTCTTGACAGAACTGTTCATCGCCCACATTTCACTTACATACAAGGTTGCACACCACACAAATACCTTTGTAAAATAGTACCCAATCATTAGAATTTATATTCGATGTGAACAAATTTTCTTTTTTAGAACGCTTTTCTTGCTATTCACTGACTTCATTTTATATCCTCTCTACTTCTGCCTTCTCAATTACTGCTTCCCTTTCAAGTCATTGAAGTCTTAGAAATGCAGTTTGGTTTCAGTACAAGTTGTAGATAATCTTGTGGCCCTGTGTTTTATCGATTACATCACCAGAGCTTCAAAGAATGTTTTAATGAAGATTGTCAAAATCTCTCTATTAACATGCAAATGCTATAAACACAGTTTCGCAGTTCTTCAGTGTGTCTACTTAGCTAAGTGGTAGGATCAGTATTGCCTTGCGTGTTCAGATATCTCACAGGAATCTAACATTGTGCTTATGTTAGTTTGTACAACCCCTCCCCCTCTCCTCTCTGCATATTCCTTCCACTTTCTAGCCTTCTCTTATTTGCTTAGTTCTGACTTGCCAAATGAGTTCTTGACAGTTGCTTCTCCTTTGAGCAAAGTTTTCTTTGTTCTTTCTCAGTTTCATTCCCTTATGTTTTCCAAGTGCAAAATCGCGTTGCAATTTTGGACTTTCTGTCAACGTCATGTTTAGGCATTTCTATTTCCTATGGCCTACTTTATTTGCTGCATTTTTATATTTTTCCCTCGTATCAAATTTAATATATCACGTTTTATCTAACGATTTCTACTGTACCTTCTTCCCATTCACATACTCTGCTGCACTGACCACTTCTTCTCTCAAAGATATCCATTCGTATTCTAGCGGATTCCTTCCTCTGTTTCAGTCAGTCGTTGCATTACGGTAACTTTAAGATTATCGAATTCAAGTTCCGTCTCCTTAATTTGCCACCGTTTACTGTCTCTTTAGTTGTAAACCGCAGCTCGTAACCAATAAATTATTGTAGGTTTGCGTCTGCACCAGGAAATGTCTTATAATTTAAAATCTGGTTTCGAAAACTTTGTTCCAAATATGCATTATTCTTTCATGATTCTTAAGCAAGGTGCTGGCGATGATTACATTATGCTCTGTCGCGAAATTCTATCTGGTGGCTTCCACTTTCATCCCTTCCCCCCAAGCCTTTGTGTTCTTACTGTTTCCCTGTACCTGCTACCGTATCACATTTTAAATTTTTGTCTCGCTTAACTATCTGAATAATCTCTTTTGTCGTACATTGTTTCAGTGTGTTAGGAGATAGTGAACAATCATGAACGGTAGTTATCAAATCTGTTTATGGTGAAATGAGAAAACAGGAATAATGAAATATGTGAAAGAGTACATTTGTACAGAAAGTGAAAACATGGTATGTCTTCACCCAACTTCGTCTTTCCTTCATGTAGGTGTAAGATATAGTTATTCAAACACACCGGTCGTTTCGGTGGGTCTCGCCCCGTACCTCAGTGGCTGTCCGTCATTGGCTACCGCTAGCGTCTGCCGCTTCCAGATGGGAACGCCAATTCCGCGAGCCGCCGCGTCAACGCGGAAAACGCTTGCCGCTGCCGTTGCCGCACGATGCGCTGCCGCGCTCTAGTGGGAACCGGCCTTTAAGCAGGTGTCCGGCGGCTCTAGCCGTCGTTTCTTGTGGCGCTTCGGCGATCGTTGTTTGCACGTGTGCGCCTCCGTGTCCGAGTGCGAAAGTGACTCCCTTTGCTCAGGGACGAAAGCAGCTGTCGGCTCAACCATAGGATCAATTTCCATACCCCCTACCGATCCTTTCCGGTCGGTTAACGGCATCGTCGGCGCCGGAGTGGCAGAAGTGTGCGTCGTTTCGTCACAGGAGGCGGTCTCTGCTGCAGTCGGTTGCCATAAACTGTCAGGATGTTGGTGCTGGTCATTCTTCGGGATGGATCTGTTCGAAACGGGTCCGCATACGTCAGTGTCAGCGGCGTTAGCGTGAACGTAGGTACGGGTTCGCCAATTGGAACTTGCACAAGCCTCCGCTGCTTACATTCTGAACGGACATGGCCCTCTTTCCCGCATCCAGAGCATGTTTTGGGTTGTCCATCGTACGACTATTGCTCTGGATCCGCCGATGAACAAGTATGAGGGTACATGGTGTGTCAATTCTGATTAGCCGCAAGCCGTTGAGAACGGGGAAGGTAGTGAAGTTGGACCATTCTTCCTCTACGTGGCTAAGCACTCTTCCATATGGGGTCAATCACCAACTCAGACGGAACCTCGAAGGGAAATTCGAAAATATGTGTGCTTAGTAATCCCAGTCCTGCGTGATCAATAGTTACCTCTTCAACATGTCCATCAGAGTGACGAAATTTGAGTCCATGTTTAGTATCTCGAATGATTCTGTCACATTGCATCGTTAATCAGTTTGACGTAGACGACACTGCTCACTATGGAGAGGTGTATTCCAATAAGTTCGTTGTAGTCAAGTTGAACTTCGTCTCGTAGGAACCTTTCAATTTCATAGACTTTCGATCTCGCATATTCATTCCAGAAACTAATTTTGAGAGTCGACTTCCAGTATGCATGTGCCATTCTACAGGGTGGTCCATTGATAGGGACCGGGCCAAATATCTCACGAAATAACATTAAACGAAAAAACTACAAAGAACGAAACTCGTCTAGCTTGAAGGGGGAAACCAGATGGCGCTATGGTTGGCCCTCTAGATGGCGCTGCCATAGGTCAAACGGATGTCAACTGCGTTTTTTTTTAAATAGGAACCCCCATTTTTATTACATATTCGTGTAGTATGTAAAGAAATATGAATGTTTTAGTTGGACCACTTTTTTCGCTTTGTGATAGATAGCGCTGTAATAGTCACAAACGATAAGTACGTGGTATCCGCCAGTGCGGACGGTATTTGCTTCATGATACATTACCCATGTTAAAATGGACCGTTTACCAACTGCGGAAAAGGTCGATATCGTTCTGATGTATGGCTATTGTGATCAAAATGCCCAACGGGCGTGTGCTATGTATGCTGCTCGGTATCCTGGACGACATCATCCAAGTGTCCAGACCGTTCGCCGGATAATTACGTTATTTAAGGAAACAGGAAGTGTTCAGCCACATGTGAAACGTCAGCCACGACCTGCAACAAATGATGATGCCTAAGTACGTGTTTTAGCTGCTGTCGCTGCTGGTCCGCACATCAGTAGCAGACAAAATGCGCGAGAATCGGGAATCTCAAAAACGTCGGTGTTGAGAATGCTACATCAATATCGATTGCACCCGTACCATATTTCTATGCACCAGGAATTGCATGGCGACGACTTTGAACGTCGTATACATTTCTGCCACTGGGCACAAGAGAAATTACGGAACGATGACAGAGTTTTTGCACGCGTTCTATTTAGCGACGAAGCGTCATTCACCAACAGCGGTAACTTAAACCGGCATAATATGCACTGTTGGGCAACGGGAAATCCACGACGGCTGCGACAAGTGTAACATCAGCGACCTTGGCGGGTTAATGTATGGTGCGGCATTATGGGAGGAAGGATAATTGGCCCCCATTTTATCGATGGCAATCTAAATGGTGCAGTGTATGCTGATTTCCTACGTAATGTTCTACCGATGTTACTACAAGATGTTTCACTGCATGACCGAATGGCGATGTACTTCCAACATGATGAAAGTCTGGCAAATAGCTCGCGTGCGGTTGAAGCGGTATTGAATAGCATATTTCATGACAGGTGGATTGGTCGTCGAAGCACCATACCATGGCCCGCACATTCACTGGATCTGACGTCCCCGGATTTCTTTCTGTGGGGAAAGTTGAAGGATATTTGCTATCGCGTTCTCAGAAATAATAAGTTCACAAAATTACATGTATCACACTGGAACAGCCGAAATAAAATGTTCAAACATACCTACGTTCTGTATTTTAATTAAAAAAACCTACCAGCTGCAGCAGCAAGTCGTATACTCCTAGCTCACTCATTTGTTACATAGTTTAATTCTTAATTTCTTTGCGTGCTTTTGGTACTTGCATTGTTTAATTCATAAATTTCGGGCGTATTATAGTATTTGAGAGTTGTAGCATCGCGTTTTAGTACCTGAATAGTGTAAATTCGCGTAGTCGTTTGTCTTCTGTTTTTGTTTTGAACGGCCAGTGTCGGTTGGTCACAGTCAGTGTGCTCCCTGCCGCCGTTGGATAAGCAGCTGCAGCAGCAAGTCGTATACTCCTAGCTCACTCATTTGTTACATAGTTTAATTCTTAATTTCTTTGCGTGTTTTTGGTACTTGCATTGTTTAATTCATAAATTTCGGGCGTATTATAGTATTTGAGAGTGTAGCATCGCGTTTTAGTACCTGAATAGTGTAAATTCGCGTAGTCTCCTTCCGCCGCCGAGCAGTGTCAGCAGTGCGCAAGTAGCAGCATTACTGCATTTACTAGGCAATCTTGTAATTTAATAACCGTTTAAATTTTGTTGATTTGTTTGCGCTCTCTGTAGATTAGTTCAGACGTTCTTTGCAAAACAGTTTTTAGCATGGATAGGGACTGCAACTGCTGTGTTCGGATGCAGGCTGAGTTGGCATCCCTTCGCTCCCAGCTTCAGGCAGTGTTGGCTTCGGTCACACAGCTTGAGGCTGTTGCCAATGGGCATCACTGTGGGGGTCCGGATGGGGGTTTGTCGGGGACGGCCAGCTCGTCCCACGCATCCCCTGATCGGACTACGACTGTGGTTGCCCGGGATACTGCCCGCATTGAGGCTGATCCCTCACCTGTGGTAGAGTGGGAGGTCGTCTCAAGGTGTGGCAGGTGGCGAAAGACATTCCGGAAGGCTGAACGGAAAGCCTCTCCAGTTTGTCTGACGAACCGGTTTCAGGCTCTGTCTCAGGCTGATACTGATCTTCGGCCTGACATGGCTGCTTGTCCTGTTCCAGAGGTTGCCCCTCAGTCTGCAAGATCCGGGCAGTCGCAGAGGGTGGGCTTACTGGTAGTTGGGAGCTCCAACGTCAGGCGCGTAATGGGGCCCCTTAGGGAAATGGCAGCAAGAGAGGGGAAGAAAACCAATGTGCACTCCGTGTGCATACCGGGGGGAGTCATTCCAGATGTGGAAAGGGTCCTTCCGGATGCCATGAAGGGTACAGGGTGCACCCATCTGCAGGTGGTCGCTCATGTCGGCACCAATGATGTGTGTCGCTATGGATCGGAGGAAATCCTCTCTGGCTTCCGGCGGCTATCTGATTTGGTGAAGACTGCCAGTCTCGCTAGCGGGATGAAAGCAGAGCTCACCATCTGCAGCATCGTCGACAGGACTGACTGCGGACCTTTGGTACAGAGCCGAGTGGAGGGTCTGAATCAGAGGCTGAGACGGTTCTGCGACCGTGTGGGCTGCAGATTCCTCGACTTCCGCCATAGGGTGGTGGGGTTTCGGGTTCCGCTGGATAGGTCAGGAGTCCACTACACGCAACAAGCGGCTACACGGGTAGCAGGGGTTGTGTGGCGTGGGCTGGGCGGTTTTTTAGGTTAGATGGCCTTGGGCAAGTACAGAAAGGGCAACAGCCTCAATGGGTGCGGGGCAAAGTCAGGACATGCGGGGACCAAGCAGCAACCGGTATTGTAATTGTCAACTGTCGAAGCTGCGTTGGTAAAGTACCAGAACTTCAAACGCTGATAGAAAGCACCGAAGCTGAAATCGTTATAGGTACAGAAAGCTGGCTTAAGCCAGAGATAAATTCTGCCGAAATTTTTACAAAGGTACAGACGGTGTTTAGAAAGGATAGATTGCATGCAACCGGTGGTGGAGTGTTCGTCGCTGTTAGTAGTAGTTTATCCTGTAGTGAAGTAGAAGTGGATAGTTCCTGTGAATTATTATGGGTGGAGGTTACACTCAACAACCGAACTAGGTTAATAATTGGCTCCTTTTACCGACCTCCCGACTCAGCAGCATTAGTGGCAGAACAACTGAGAGAAAATTTGGAATACATTTCACATAAATTTTCTCAGCATGTTATAGTCTTAGGTGGAGATTTCAATTTACCAGATATAGACTGGGACACTCAGATGTTTAGGACGGGTGGTAGGGACAGAGCATCGAGTGACATTATACTGAGTGCACATCCGAAAATTACCTCGAGCAATTAAACAGAGAACCGACTCGTGGAGATAACATCTTGGACCTACTGATAACAAACAGACCCGAACTTTTCGACTCTGTATGTACAGAACAGGGAATCAGTGATCATAAGGCAGTTGCAGCATCCCTGAATATGGAAGTTAATAGGAATATAAAAAAAGGGAGGAAGGTTTATCTGTTTAGCAAGAGTAATAGAAGGCAGATTTCAGACTACCTAACAGATCAAAACGAAGATTTCTGTTCCGACACTGACAATGTTGAGTGTTTATGGAAAAAGTTCAAGGCAATCGTAAAATGCGTTTTAGACAGGTACGTGCCGAGTAAAACTGTGAGGGACGGGAAAAACCCACCGTGGTACAACAACAAAGTTAGGAAACTACTGCGAAAGCAAAGAGAACTCCACTCCAAGTTTAAATGCAGCCAAAACCTCTCAGACAAACAGAAGCTAAACGATGTCAAAGTTAGCGTAAGGAGGGCTATGCGTGAAGCGTTCAGTGAATTCGAAAGTAAAATTCTATGTACCGACTTGACAGAAAATCCTAGGAAGTTCTGGTCTTACGCTAAATCAGTAAGTGGCTCGAAACAGCATATCCAGACACTACGGGATGATGATGGCATTGAAACAGAGGATGACACGCGTAAAGCTGAAATACTAAACACCTTTTTCCAAAGCTGTTTCACAGAGGAAGACCGCACTGCAGTTCCTTCTCTAAATCCTCGCACAAACGAAACAATGGCTGACATCGAAATAAGTGTCCAAGGAATAGAAAAGCAACTGGAATCACTCAATAGAGGAAAGTCCACTGGACCTGACGGGATACCAATTCGATTCTACACAGAGTACACGAAAGAACTTGCCCCCCTTCTAACAGCCGTGTACCGCAAGTCTCTAGAGGAACGGAGGGTTCCAAATGATTGGAAAAGAGCACAGATAGTCCCAGTCTTCAAGAAGGCTCGTCGAGCAGATGCGCAAAACTATAAACCTATATCTCTGACGTCGATCTGTTGTAGAATTTTAGAACATGTTTTTTGCTCGAGTATCATGTTTTTGGAAACCCAGAATCTATTATGTAGGAATCAACATGGATTCCGGAAACAGCGATCGTGTGAGACCCAACTCGCTTTATTTGTTCATGAGACCCAGAAAATATTAGATACAGGCTCCCAGGTAGATGCTATTTTTCTTGACTTCCGGAAGGCGTTCGATACAGTTCCGCACTGTCGCCTGATAAACAAAGTAAGAGCCTACGGAATATCAGACCAGCTGTGTGGCTGGATTGAAGAGTTTTTAGCAAACAGAACACAGCATGTTGTTATCAATGGAGAGACGTCTACAGACGTTAAAGTAACCTCTGGCGTGCCACAGGGGAATGTTATGGGACCATTGCTTTTCACAATATATATAAATGACCTAGTAGATAGTGTCGGAAGTTCCATGCGGCTTTTCGCGGATGATGCTGTAGTATACAGAGAAGTTGCAGCATTAGAAAATTGTAGCGAAATGCAGGAAGATCTGCAGCGGATAGGCACTTGGTGCGGGGAGTGGCAACTGACCCTTAACATAGAGAAATGTAATGTATTGCGAATACATAGAAAGAAGGATCCTTTATTGTATGATTATATGATAGTGGAACAAACACTGGTAGCAGTTACTTCTGTAAAATATCTGGGAGTATGCGTGCGGAACGATTTGAAGTGGAATGATCATATAAAATTAATTGTTGGTAAGGCGGGTACCAGGTTGAGATTCATTGGGAGAGTGCTTAGAAAATGTAGTCCATCAACAAAGGAGGTGGCTTACAAAACACTCGTTCGACCTGTACTTGAGTATTGCTCATCAGTGTGGGATCCGTACCAGATCGGTCTGACGGAGGAGATAGAGAAGATCCAAAGAAGAGCGGCGCGTTTCGTCACAGGGTTATTTGGTAACCGTGATAGCGTTACGGAGATGTTTAATATACTCAAGTGGCAGACTCTGCAAGAGAGGCGCTCTGCATCGCGGTGTAGCTTGCTCGCCAGGTTTCGAAAGGGTGCGTTTTTGGATGAGGTATCGAATATATTGCTTCCCCCTACTTATACCTCCCGAGGAGATCACGAATGTAAAATTAGAGAGATTAGAGCGCGCACGGAGGCTTTCAGACAGTCGTTCTTCCCGCGAACCATACACGACTGGAACAGGAAAGGGAGGTAATGACAGTGGCACGTGAAGTGCCCTCCGCCACACACCGTTGGGTGGCTTGAGGAGTATAAATGTAGATGAAGATGTAGAACTGTTCATCTAAAATTGTGAGCCATATGTTTGTGACTATTACAGCGCCATCTATCACAAAGCGAAAAAAGTGGTCCAACCAAAACATTCATATTACTTTACGTACTACACGAATATGTAATAAAAATGGGGGTTCTTAGCCGGCCGCGGTGGTCTTGCGGTTCTAGGTGCTGCAGTCCGGAACCGCGGGACTGCTACGGTCGCAGGTTCGAATCCTGCCTCGGGCATGGATGTGTGTGATGTCCTTAGGTTAGTTAGGTTTAAGTAGTTCTAAGTTCTAGGGGACTGATGAGCTAAGATGTTAAGTCCCATAGTGCTCAGAGCCATTTGAACCATCTTTTGGGGGGGAGGTTCCTATTTAAAAAAAACGCAGTTGATATCAGTTTGACCTATGGCAGCGCCATCCAGCGGGCCAATCATAGCGCCATCTGGTTTCCCCCTTCAAGCAAGACAAGTTTCGTTCTTTGTAGTTTTTTCGTTTGATGCTTATTTCGTGAGATATTTGGCCCGTTCACGATCAATGGACCACCCTGTATATCAAGTCTTCGAAACGTGCGAGTACGCCGAATAGGTAAACAACCGCGCGCGCCCGAACTTCCACGGCAAGGACGTAAACAGACGTCCGTGCCGCAGCCACGCCGAAGCCAGACCGAGTCACAATAAATCTGTTGTTCGAATCTTGTGGAAATGAAAAAGAAAATAAGTGACAGCATGTAGATTCGACCCAAAGACCTTGCGATTCTGAAACTAAGCACTTACTCGCTTGGCTGCGGACTCCTGGATCACTAACGACCATACAAAGAAGACGCCTAAAATTTTAAAGGTCGATTTTTTTCGAAAACGGTTGGGTGTTGCGTCTTCTTGTTTGCATATGTTGAACTCCTAGTCGTGTCCTACACATCCTGTCAGTATCAATCAAATCGGAAAATTTTATGAACCATATCGGTGAGGGGACGTTCGTACGTTCCCCTTCTCAGCAGAAAAATACAAAGACGAGTTTGAAGAAATAATCGCAGTTGATAATGTAACAGCTGATCAGATTGACAATGCCTATGAAACAGACTTACCATGGCGGTGCTTACCAACATCTGCTCTAGCTGGGGGAGGTGAAGAGGCGGCTATAGGGTTAAAAACAAACAAACAAACAAAGACAGGTTGACCGTTTTGCTATGTGCTAATGCGTCTGGAAGCCACCGAATAACTCCTTTTGTAATTTGTAAATCTAGAAAACCTCAGACATTTAAGAATGTTACGAACTTGCCGCGCGGGATTAGCCGAGCGGTTGTCGGCACGGTAGCTCAGCGTGTTCGGTCAGAGGGTTATCTGCCCTCTGTAATAAAAAAACTGAGTTAATCGATCAACAACGAACTTAAACGGATGTCTTACGACGTCCACCCCGAGCAGATACAACGAACGAAAGCGAACAAAATGAGGTTTTTTTTTTTTTAAAAAAAAAAAAAAAGCGGTCTTAGGCGCTGCAGTCATGGACTGTGCGGCTGGCCCCGGCGGAGGTTCGAGTCCTCCCTCGGGCATGGGTGTGTGTGTTTGTCCTTAGGATAATTTAGATTACGTAGTGTGTAAGCTTATGGACTGATGACCTTAACAGTGAAGTCCCATAAGATTTCACACACATTTTAACATTTTGTTACGAACTTGCTTGTTCATTATCACGCTCAGTCAAATGCGTGGATGACTGCCACAATTTTCAAAAACTGGATGTTTCATCATTTTGTTCCACAAGTCAAAGAAAGCTTCAAAAACTTTGGTCTGCCAGAAGATAGCAAAGCCATCCTAGTTTTGGATGATTGTAAAGCAAATCCGCCAGTAGCTGAGTTAGTTTATAGAAACATATTTTCTACACTTCTTCCACCTAATGTTACGTCACCGATTCAACCAATGGATCAAGGGGTAATCCAGAACTTTAACTGTTTGTGTAGGAGCTCTTTCGTTCACGGCCTGTTAAACGCCCGTGTGATGTAACTGACTTTCAAAAAAAGTTTAATGTACAAGATGCCGTCTATGCTGTCGCACTGTCTTGGGCTCAAGTATAAAGAGTTATTTTACAACGGTGCTGAAGAAAACTGTGGCGAACTGCAGATCCTATAGTTGCTTCAACACCACAGACTGTTGAGTAGGAACAACATCCAGAATCAGTGTTTGAAGTTTTGGATGTTGTAAGAAGTGTAACCAACAACAATCCTTTCGAAAACGTATCTGAAGAGAGTGACTCAGATGTTGGTCCGTCGAGGGGGAGGGGAGGGGGGCGGAGGGGCAGGGGGAAGGAGCAAAATCTCTGTAACCAAAGTCTCATGGGGACCCAAGTCTCAAGGTTCGGTACCCCTAGTGTGTCAAGTTGCTGAATATCAGACTGCTACCGTAAAACAAATTTTGTATCATACAATAAATAAAAGAACAGTATCCCAGCACAAGCATAACTAGCTCTTCCTTTCCACTTCAGTTCTTCAGTTTTATGAGTCATACAGACCAAATTCTATTTCGTGTTTCATACTGAATGCACAATATTTTCTTTAGATTTCGTGCGCTAAAGCCGCGATGTGATGGTGTCGAAAATGCACTTTCTTTAAATGTTGTTGGAAATCCTTTCAAAACATTTACTCAACGAATGTACACCACAACAGCTGTGAAATGTTGTTACAATATGGTAGGTTTGTCAACAACATTAAAAGATAAGGGACTTCTGGTTCCATCACAAGGTGATTTTACAGAAAATATTTTGCATTCAAGACTAACCACAAAATAAAGTGAATTTACAGTGAAATCCAAACCATTAAATGCTTACGGGCGTTGATAAATATGAACTGGGATAGTTCAAAAGGTGCTCGCCGACAGGGACTCGAACCCAGGATCTCCTGCTTTACATGGCAGACGTTCTGTTCGACTGAGCCATCGATGAAACAGGTGATAATGCGACTACAGGGACTAATCTGTGGCACGCTCCCCGTGTGACCCACACTTCCAGCTTACTGTCGACACACTACATTTGTAGTGCCCCCCTATCCACTATACTCATTACTCGCAGCGCAGAATCTACCGATTCCCGTAAGAGTTTGAGCAATGTGAGTGCATCCGCACTGAAGAAGATCATTGGCCGGTAAGCCTTATCTATATGAAGATGGTATCTGTTGTTTCGGATATGTCCGAAAGAACAGGTACCATCTTCATATATTCATACAGAATAAAGTATTTGTATTTGTATACGACTGCCGTGGAAGGAGTGTAAAAGTGAAGAAATGAAATGACAGCCGTCAGGGGTGGCCGAGCGGTTCTAGGCGCTTCAGTCTGGAACCGCGTGACCGCTACGGTCGCAGGTTCGAATCCTGCCTCGGGCATGGATGTGTGTGATGTCCTTAGGTTAGTTAGGTTTAAGTAGTTCTAATTTCTAGGGTACTGATGACCTCACAAGTTAAGTCCCATAGTGCTCAGAGCCATTTGAACGATTTTTGAAATGAAATAACATGAAAGGAGCACTGTGGCCATGCTGATGTACGGAAGTAAAGAGGTAACGTTCTTCTTTTGTTCGTCCGTAGAATAACCAACGTCCGAGCGAACTCTCACGTTACTTGATGTGGCATTATTCCTTAGTCAAAGATGCTTCGCCTTCAGAGATTCAGCTCAAAAAATTCAAGACCCATGAAATTTCTTCGGAATATTATAGCTGTTGAGTAAGTATGATCCACTTCTTTCAAAACCCATTAGCTAGGTCAGAGACCGACAAGAAGCTGGAAAGTGTTAACAAGTGAAACTTCCTGGCAGATTAAAAGTGTTTGCCGGAACTGCGACTCGAACTCGAGACCCTTGCCTTGTGCGGGGAAGTCGTCTACCGACTGAATTACCCAAGTACGACTCAGGACTCCGCGTCACAGCTTCAGTTCTACCAGCACCTCGCCTCCTACTTTCCTAACATCACAGAAGCTCACCTGTGAACCTTGCAGAACTAGCACTCCTGTAAGACAGGATCTTGCAAAAAATGGTTCAAATGGCTCTGAGCACTATGGGTCTTAACATCTGTGCTCATCAGTCCCCTAGAACTTAGAACTACTTAAACCTAACTAACCTAAGGACATCACACACATCCATGCCCGAGGCGGGATTCGAACCTGCGACCGTAGCGGTCACGCGGTTCCAGACTGAAGCGCCTAGAACCGCACGGCCACACCGGCCGGCAGGATATTGCAGAAACATGACTTAGCCGCAGCCTAGAGGATTTTTCCAGACTGAAATTTTCACTCTGCAGCGGAGTGTGCGCCAATATGAAACTTCCTGCCTCCTCTCTCTTTCTCTCTCATTGGCTCTGTCTCCTTTCTATTCCACCGTCATTGTCTCTTTACTATACTCTTTCAGCACAAAAAAGCACGATTATGTTGTATGCAAGTCCTTTTGGCGAGGAAAGCGGAATGAGGATCGAGGCAGCTGGTTCCCCCACTTGTCTGCCAGTGTCTTTTAAAGAGGTACAAATTCGCCTTTTTTATGCTACAACAGGAGCATTCTTCCTCTCCTTTTCTTCTTTTCCCCGTGAAAACAGTGTGAGCTGCTTCTATAAAACAAATCCTATAGGTCAGTACAGTTTTGACAGTTTATTTATAAACTTTGACGCATTTATATACTTTGACACACATAAACAACAGATAATAAGTACGCATAAAATGAGGTTAACACAAAGTTGTTTGCTTTACATTCATCTGTATACTTTATTCAGCGATCGCAGTTCATTCAAAACTCCCAGCTTATGATTTTTTAAAAGAGTAAAAATGTTATTAGAAATATTTTACTGAATTAGCAGTCTTTTCAGTTCTACACAATTTGTGCCAGTCATGTTAAGTTCTTTATAGGGATGTTAAGACCCTTTTTTGCCCATTTTATGTTACTGCAGTACGACTTTGGGCATATTTGTATAGGCGTGAAGTGCCCATTACACAGAGACAGTGTGTCATAAAGTTTTATTGGTGAAAAAATGCTGACCAAATACACAGTTTGGTGACCTCAGATCCATTGTGATGACCTGAGAATCCTTGCCGTGTGGGACCGATGACCAACCAACCTCTCCATGTGTTCAGAACGTCAGTTAAGACTACGTGGAAGCCTCAGACTGGATATTACGCAGAACTGTACTACATAAGTTCAAATGGCGACTTGTTACCCTCCTGATGTGTCACCAATGGACGGTGATGCTGTAAAGAGCTACGTAGCTGAATTTTCAGTGAGCAACTATTGCGCTGAAAAACATTGTTCAAATGGCTCTGAGCACTACGGGACTTAACATCTGAGGCCATCAGTACCCTAGAACTTAGAACTACTTAAACCTGATTAACCTAAGGACATCACACACATCCATGCCCGAGGCAGGATTCGAATCTGCGGCCGCAGCAGTCGCTCGGTTCCGGACTGAAGCGCCGAGAACTGCTCGGTCACCCCTGCCGGCTACTACATAAGTCCGACAAATTTGAACCTCTGGTCCTTGGTAACGGTCAATGATATCGAAAAAAGTTTCAAAGTTTCATAAGACATCTTAAGAACATACCAGAAAATTTTCGACGACCTGCGTTAATAGAAGTTGTAGAAGTGGTCATCCCCAGAATTGGTACTTTTCGCAGTAAAAAATCGTGGTTTTTTGGGATTTTATCAGGAATCGCTCATGAACAAATGTTGCTTTTATAAGCCGCCAAACGTCCATCCAGGAATACACCTAATGCAAAAGAACCAACCGATTTGCTCAGTGTACCTGTGCCAGAGAAAGTTTGTAAGGTTTAAATCTTGACCCTGTACTGTGTGAGAGCTGCAGTATACTAGTTCTTCCAATAGTTACACAAATGTTCGCTAGGCTGAGGGCTGTCCAAAATAGTGTGATCAATAGAACCCGAGATATGACCCCTGAAAAATCGTACTTTCGCGCGCAACTTTTTGGAACATATAAGCACCGCGCACTGCCCCGGCCGGGTTGGGGATTTTCTCTTCCAGCGGACTGGGTGTTTGTATTGTCATCATTTCATCATCATCATCATTCGTGACAATTGCTAAATTGAATTGTGTAAAAAATTGGACAGTGTCAAAATTGGGACTTCGTACGGGCGCTGATGACCGCGCAGTTGAGCGCTCTACAAATCAAACATCATCATCATCACCGCACACTGTCGTGCAGGGACCGATTGTATTTGTGAAGATAAAAAATGGTTCAAATGGCTCTGAGCACTGTGGGACTTAACATCTGAGGTCATCAGTCCCCTAGAACTTAGAAGTACTTAAACTTAACCAACCTAAGGACATCACACACATCCATGCCCGAGGCAGGATTCGAACCTGCGACCACAGCGGTCGCGCGGTTCCAGGCAGAAGCGCCTAGAGCCGCTCGGCGACATCGGCCGGCCTGTGAAGATATGTGTGTGTGTGTGGGGGGGGGGGGGGGGTACTCGTGTTTAACCGTTGGCACAAGACTGCATGGCAATATCTTCGCATTCTTCTTACGCTACACCATTCACCCGCCATCCGACCCGAATACGTTATATTTACTCTCATCAGAAAATATTACTCTGTTCCAGAAGTCTTCTTTTTTGAATCTATGTTCCATCGCTAAATGAAGACGTTTCTTTCGATTCTGTTCACTGATCCAAAATTTCTTGCCCGCTACCCGGCCGTGATACCTATACGTTTTGAAGCTATTTCTGATAGCGTTGGCACATACTTTCTTTCCCCTAGACTCTAAACTCCCCAGCCAACTTAGGAGCGTTGATTTTAGGCTTCTACCTCATTTCCCTCATGACAAATCTCACGTCTGCATCAGTCAAAGTGTGAGGGCGTCCGGTACATGGTTGGTTTCTTAATGATTTTGTTGCACAAAAGCGATCTATTATTGACTGAATTGTCGAGCTAGGTCTACCGACTACTTTAGCAATCTCGTAAAAAGATTTGCACTCATATGTAAGCGCCGAATAAGTTTCCTTTCGGTCAGCGTCGTCTCACTACCCTTACGCCCCATGGCGCTAATTGCACTGTATCGGCGCCCTTCAGAACCACAAAAGCGATAGAGTGGGGCCGCGCACGGTTGACTATAATGTGTGCCGTGAGTCAGCGTTATGGTTTAATCATTGCGCGTAGAATTTCGGCATGTTCAGAATGTGGACGAATACTTTATGAACTAGCTCTTGTATTAAATTTTCTATTTTGTTAACCATGCTGTCGATTTGAATGTATTTCTTTCCTTGCTTTTCAGCAAAAATGACTTACCGGCGTAGTTCCGAGATGATTGGCTCTTTAGATTTTGTATACATTTCTTTTCATGTTACACAGACTTTGTTTTCTAAAAGATATGCAGCTAGACGAATACTTTTTGGACTCACTGTATGTAAACTAAAGATGTGAATTTCACTGCAAAACACCATATTACTGCTGTTTTCGCGGTACGGCTTAGCCTACACTAGTAGTAAGAGGTACCACCCGATATCGTGGCATTTTCGGTAATCCGGCACCAGGTTGGTCTCGAACGTGCCAGAATATCGGGCTTCTACTGTATTCCGACGACTAATTTCTCAGGAAGCAATTGGAAATGTTGCTCCACATTATACGTCTTTGTCGCCGATAACGTTATATTATAAAACACTAAGCGCCGCTTTGCGTTTTATCAAACGAGTAATCTTCTTCACACTGTGGATTGAAGCTTAGGGATTACAGGAGCTTTGCAGACTATAACTTCTCCTCAGCAATTTTTTTCTAACTAATTCTGGATTTTTAGCGCATATACAGCCTTCATTAACATAGACAAAGTTAGCGACACTAGGTCAACAGGCCGTGCTGCCGCTCCCGCGTCGGTTTCAAACGAGTGGGCGACAACAGTTACGGCGGAACTCGTAACTGGCAGAGTGTGAAGTGCGAGAAGGGGGAGCTGCGGGCTATTACGTCGTCCTCCCTCACACCGGACGAGGCAGTTAACGTTGATGTGGACGGGAAATCCAACCTCACGAGAGACAGCGTCGTCAGCACACGTGACAACCTTGTTAACGTGATTCGTGCCGTGACTTTATTTGGCTCGCAAACATCACAGTTCTTTTACGAAAATTGACACACGTAAAGTTCCTGCGTTAGCTTCATTAAGTCGCTCATTTCATTCCTTGTCCGTCTGCAACTCGTGCTAGTCTGTCTAGTATACAAAAATAAAAAAGTTCAGTGTCGATTAACATGTTATAAGTTGTAAGGTGCCTCTTACGTGAGGAAGACATTTTTACCAGTTTTAATAAATTATTGTCTCTCACTGATGCATTCACGATAGTTAGGAAGTGCTGTAGTCCGTAGCCGGCCATGAGTCGGAGAGCATTTCCCACGCTGGTTGGCTAGGTGACGAAGCGACCTTATGTCGCGCGTAGTGGAGTGGGGCTCGGCACTGGACCTTAGCAACAAGTGTCAGCCTGGGAAATATACATAATGGGAAGTACCGCCATCTTGGTGCCAAAGTTACCGATTTTGTTTATTTATATTTAATAATTAAAGTCATTTATGACAACATAGGAGGAGCCTCTGGATGTTTAAAACTATTTATCATAATTTTGCCTCGTTAAAATTCACACCCGTTCATTAACAAATGCCTATATTAGTAAGTACGAACTTGATCGGAACTCCACTAACTGTGACGAAACTAGTAAGAGACACGGACTGCACGCCAAAGTCGGCAGTCGGCGTTAAGGGCTCTTCCTGTCTTGCTCTCGGTTACGAGCAGTTTGTGACATGAGTGTTTCATTATTGATCTAATAGGAATAAAAGTGATATTACGGCATTCTGAATGTTAACTTCGAGTAAATAGATACCCCAAAGTTTATCGACAGCAATTTCAGATAATTAGCTTCCACCGACAGACATCCAACGCACCAATGAAGAATCTGCACGGGACGACATTTACGAGAGCTGCACCGCGCACAGGTAGGAGGAAATCCGACGACACGACCCACCAAGGCGGATCAAGGAAGGTCCGACTTACGCACGCAAATTCCGGGTGGAAATGCTTACCAGTTATACTATACGTCACATATACCACCCTCTACGGACTCGCGGCTAAGCTGAGTAATAACAGTATCAGTTTAGAAGCGAGGGGATCTTGCTAAGTTCATGTCTAGTCACTGAGGACATCAGCTTACAGAACTTCACAAAATCAAACTTGCTCCTGAGAGACGGTGCACATATATTCATATAACATCTAATATTACAGAGCTATTTCTATTAACCCTTTCGTGGGCAAAATTATTGAGTAGTTTTTTTTAATGAATGGAGATCAGATAGTAGTTAACAGATAGGTATGTTTATCATACAGAATATCAAATTTGCTCCAACTGTGAAAGTGAGGCCACACAACAAGGTGGGAAGTATTCTGCCCACTGCCTTTCCTTGGAGTTAAATGACAAAAACAACTTGCTCAATATATGTCATATTTATTTAATAAATTTACTTCTCTTGTTACAATGATTGTTCACAATTACTTGCCATGAAATTTTCTGAAACATGGGTCTACGCAAAGTGGTATTTGACAATATGTACAAACACAGCGAGTGCTCTTTTCCGTAGCTTTGGTACTACAATGACGGCACGTCCAGTAGGTTAATCCTAAAATGGGTTGATGCTCCCCTACAGCCACATGACGAAAATCTTCAGGTACTTTACCCCTTTTTGCCAGAAGGACAGGTTTTTGTCCACGCCTTTTTTGGGATGAGAAGCCAGCTAGATGGATCCTGTACGTGAGCTGATCATGCTGTCCACTTTCTCTTTTACTAATTTTCCACAGGATAAAACTGTTCACTGCAGCAACATCCACCAGGAAATAAAATATTCTGTGCCACCATTTTACAGAACGTCTGCCAATAGCATACCTTTCTCGTAATTGATCAAACTTATCGACACCACCCATTATTTTGTTGTATTCTGCCACAACTTCAGGACAAGAAATCTCTGTACTAGTACCATCCTCGTGTTTCCTTTTCACTGTGCCTGTTTCTCATGGGTCATGAATTGAGGACAAGAAAGTGACTGGATGGTTACACATCCATGTTACTGCAGAAATGGCTCCTTTTGTTTCAAACTGGAATCCTCCTCGTTCCAATTTTACCTGCTCCTTCATAAATTTGGGTAAATCGAAAGTATTTACGTTATACTATAGCTTTGAGGAAAAAATCGCAAAATATCGCGCAAACAGCACTGAAAGGCTCCTCTACACAGCAACACTCAGCTGTACAATGCCTCTGCGCGAAGGTACAGCAAAAACGGCGGGAACTTCTGATTAAATGTAGTACCCTATACTGTTCGCTAGGTGGTAACACCGTTCAGAGGTGGGAACTGTGAATCCCACGGGACTAGGAGCGAGTTCATTGTAGTGGGAAGCATGTTTCACACGGCTCACGAAAGGGTTAATTTAACAAGGAAGCCCCTCAGCCTTTAGAAAACCCGAAGGTGAAAACAAATCTGGATACAGTGGGACCCGAATACGAAACACATTGTTTCATAACTCGGCGCCTGTACCTACTACACCGCACTTAAGGTATGCAGTGAACGACCTTATATTTTATGTTATGGCATTCTCAAGGCTTCAATCGCCAATATGTTTGCTTGACATTTAATCATAACATACCCTACTAAGAACGACGCATTTTTGATGACTCTTCAGTGTGCCATTGTCTTGAAACGGCGTACTTTCACAACATGAAAACAACTAAATCCTAAGCCGGCCGGAGTGGCCATGCGGTTCTAGGCGCTACAGTCTGGAGCCGAGCGACCGCTACGGTCGCTGGTTCGAATCCTGCCTCGGGCATGGATGTGTGTGATGTCCTTAGGTTAGTTAGGTTTAATTAGTTCTAAGTTCTAGGTGACTGATGACCTCAGAAGTTAAGTCGCATAGGGCTCAGAGCCATTTTGAACTAAATACTAAAATTCTTTAACCACAATTATAGCGTTTCGCGCCATTCTATTACAACAAATCGTACCAGTAATGACGCAGTTTTTGAGACATTCAATGTGTTGGTGCTTATAAATAGGATATATTCAATGGGTGTAAGTTTTACAAAACCCACCAATTATGGGCTTCAACTGAAAAAGGCAGATACAATATGGCGTCTGCCAAATTATTGTGACATAGAGAGCGTTCTTGCTTCTTACTGGTTGTACTTTAGTAGATTCTACTGCGGTCAATTCAGATATTGATCAGTTATCTTCCATATTAAGATATGTGAACAAGAATGATGAACCTGTTGAACGTTTCCTTCTGTTTTTGCCAAACCTGGGACACAAGTCCGAAAACTTAGCTGAGGCCATATTAAAAGTTCTCTCTACAAATTCCGTTGATATTACTGACTGTAGAGGCCAGTCATATGACAACGCAATCAATATGTCAGGAACCTAGACTGGTTTGCAGCACATATTAAAGAACGAAATCTGAAAGCGCATGATGTGCCTTGTGCAGCACATTCTTTGAATTTAGTCGGCACTAGTGCTGCAAGCTGTTGTCGGGAAGCATGTCCATTTTTCAACGTAGTGCAAAACCTTTATAATTTTTTCTCTGCTTCTACACAGGGCTGGGGTAAACTTTTCTCTTTCATGAAACCAGGAAGCAAAACGGTAAAAAGTTTGTCAAAAACACGTTGGTCAGCAAGAGAGGAAGCGTGTGTAAGTATATATGAAAACTGGGAGGGCGTTATCAATGCCCTCACACATATTGCCAATAACACGCTTGAAAAACCACTTGTGCGAAATGAGGCTTCAGCTTGAATCAACTCAGCAGACTAGAAACAGTGTTCATGATGACAGTTTGTAAGGACATAATCCAGAGATTTACACTACTGGCCATTAAATTTGCTACACCAAGAAGAAATGCAGATGATAAACGGGTACACATTGGACAAATATATTATACTAGAACTGACATGTGATTACATTATCACGCAATTTGGGTGCATAGATCCTGAGAAATCAGTACCCAGAACAACCACCTCTGGCCGTAATAACGGCCTTGATACACCTGGGTATTGAGTCAAACAGAGCTTGAATGGCGTGTACAGGTACAGCTACCCATGCAGCTTCAACGCGATACCACAGTTCGTCAAGAGTAGTGACTGGCGTATTGTGACGAGCCAGTTGCGAGGCCACCATTGACCAGACGTTTTCAATTGGTGAGAGATCTGGCCACGGCAGCAGTCGAACATTTTCTGTATCCAGAAAGGTCCGTACAGGACCTGCAACATGTGGTCGTGCATTATCCTGCTAAAATGTAGGGTTTCGCAGGGATCGAATGAAGGGTAGAGTCACGAGTCGTAACACATCTGAAATGTAACGTCCACTGTTCAAAGTGCCGTCAATGCGAACAAGAGGTGACCGAGACGTGTAACCAATGGCACCCCATACCACCACGCCGGTTCAAATGGCTCTGAGCACTATGGGACTTAACTTCTGAGGTCATCAGTCCCTTATAACTTAGAACTAATTAAATCTAACTAATCTGAGGACATCACACACATCCATGCTCGAGGCAGGATTCGAACCTGCGACCGTAGCGGTCGCTCGGTTCCAGACTGTAGCGCCTAGAACCGCACGGCCACTCTGGCCGGCACCATCATGATGCTGTAAACAGAACCTGGATTCATCCGAAAAAATGACGTTTTGCCATTCGTGCACCCAGGTTCGTCGTCGAGTACACCATCGCAGGCACTCCTGTCTGTGATGCAGCGTCGAGTGTGACCGCAGCCGTGATCTCCCAGCTGATAGTCCATGCTGCTGCAAACGTCGTTGAACTGTTCGTGCAGATGGTTGTTGTCTTGCAAACGTCCCAATCTGTTGACTCAGGGATCGAGACGTTGCTGCATGATCCGTCACAGCCATGCGGATAAGATGCCTGTCATCTCGACTGCTAGTGATACGAGGCCGTTGGGATTCAGGACGGCGTTCCTTATTACCCTCCTGAACCCACCGATTCCATATTCTGCTAACAGTCATTGGATCTCGACCAACGCGAGCAGCAATGTCTCGATACGATAAACCGTAATCGCGATAGGCCTTTATCAAAGTCGGTAACGTGAATTTACGCATTTCTCCTCCTTACACGAGGCATCACAACAACGTTTCACCAGGCAACGCCGATCAACTGCTGTTTGTGTATGAGAAATCGGTTGGAAACTTTCCTCATGTCAGCACGTGGTAGGTGTCGCCACCGGCGCCAACCTTGTGTGAATCCTCTGAAAAGCTAATGATTTTCATATCACAGCATGTTCCTATCGGTTAAATTTCGCGTCTGTAGCGCGTCATCTTCGTGGTGTAGCAATTTTAATGGCCAGTAGTGTAATAGTGTAAATCTGAAATGGCAAAGTGTAAATATTGATACTAAAATAGTGCATGAATTATATGAATCACTTGTAGGATTTATTTCATCTACTCGTGGCATGTTCGACTGTTGTGAAAATAAATCCATGGAGATTGTGACTGATATGGACTATGAATGCACCTATAAAAGATCACGAAAACGCAAACTTCATGATGACGAAGAAGCGGACTCTGAAGAAGTTTTTCTGGCTGGAAGGGAAAAATTTAGAGTCGAAACATTTCTCCCAGTACTCGACAACTTGTACGCCGAATTAGGGAGGAGGAAGGAAAGCTATTGAACACTGTTGGATTCCTTCACAGTTTTCGGCAACCTTAAGAAGAGTTCACCTGGCGATAGTGCTGAACGTGCAGCAAAACTCCAAGCGTCATATGACACAGATTTAGAGTCTCCCTTCCCTAGTGAATGTGTACATTTCGAGGAACTTTTGAAATCTTCTGAGATTAGTGATATATCAGTCAAAATGAGTAAATTTTTCCGAAAAGAGAGGTTGCAGTCCGTGTTTCCGAATGTTGACATTGCTCTTAGAATATTTCTATGTATGGCACTTACAAATTGTTCAGCAGAACACTCGGTTTCGGCTCTTAAAAGACTAAAATCGTACCTACGTTCTACCTTGCCTGAGATGAGATTGAACACCTTGTCCATTCTTCACATCGAAAGCGACCTCCTAACTGATAAGCGTCTGAACTATGAAGATATGATCAACGAGTTTTCTGCCGTCAAAGCCAGACGCAAGCTTTGCTTGCATATTAGTTTCAAAAATTTAAGATCATAATGTGAATTTTATTATAACTTAGAGCAGATTCATTGGAGTTACAAACTACGAATTACCTGTTTGTTTTACAATTGCCGACGGTAGAATGCGGAACTAAACGTCGTTTACGTGCAGACGTGACCAAAAGCGCCCGACAATACTAAACAATACCCGAATGACCCAGGCCGCTCGGCGCTGTACAGTCAAGTCATAGTGATGCTGTTCTGTGTTTGTTCGTCTGTAGTTAGTTATTAGTTCGTGCACCGAAATCTCTATTTCATTTTCATTTCCTACGTTTTCCTATAGATTCACGTATTAATACCGAAGGTGTTTTTTTTTTTTTTTATCTGCTACGCATTCAAGTTATTAGACCGTAAAAGGACATTTTAATTTTGAACGCATCTCTGTAAAAGTACGTTCGCTTCAATTTTTAGATCATAACACAACTTTTATATTTTCATTTTCAACGGTTTCGTGTAGAACATATTAAAAGTGACTGTATAACAAAAATCCGTTGTCTCCTACACACTCTGCTGATTTTTAGGCCATAAAAGAAAAGTTATTTTCCTTGTGTTCGTTTCTGTTGTCTTTCGACAGAAGAATGTGTTAACACAATGCAGTTTTAAGTTTGTTTTATCCACTGCCGTACACCAAATACAGTGCATGAACCATATTACATTTCGATTCAGCACGACTAGACCGCTGACGCGTCCTTCAGAACAACGAACAGCAAAAAAAAAAAAAATGTTCAAATGTGTGTGAAATCTTATGGGACTTAACTGCTAAGGTCATCAGTCCCTAAGCTTACACACTACTTAACCTAAATTATCCTAAGGACAAACTCACACACCCATGCCCGAGGGAGGACTCGAACCTCCGCCGAGACCAGCCGCACAGTCCATGACTGCAGCGCCCCAGACCGCTCGGCTAATCCAGCGCGGCAAACGAATAGCAGAGAATGGAAACAGCTCATAACGCTCCCACCCAAAACCGCAATTGTGAAGTGATCAGGTAATAGTTCTTACTTAAAACATGTTTTCTTTGGGGGGGGGGGGGGGCGTATATAATATGGTGTGCCTCAGGGCGCAAAATTTTTAAATCCGCCACTTTGCTACAATCAAATGGCTCTGAGCATTATGGGACTCAACAGCTGATGTCATAAGTCCCCTAGAACTTAGAACTACTTAAACCTAAGTACATCACACACATCCATGCCCGAGGCAGGATTCGAACCTGCGACCGTAGCAGTCGCGTGGTTCCGGACTGAAGAGCCTAGAACCGCTCGGCCACCGTTGCCGGCTGCTACAATCCCAAAATCTTTTGGTATTATGTATCTGTGTGTGTTCGGTCATGGCTGTACGCGAATAAGTATTCATCATACACTCCTGGAAATGGAAAAAAGAACACATTGACACCGGTGTGTCAGACCCACCATACTTGCTCCGGACACTGCGAGAGGGCTGTACAAGCAATGATCACACGCACGGCACAGCGGACACACCAGGAACCGCGGTGTTGGCCGTCGAATGGCGCTAGCTGCGCAGCATTTGTGCACCGCCACCGTCAGTGTCAGCCAGTTTGCCGTGGCATACGGAGCTCCATCGCAGTCTTTAACACTGGTAGCATGCCGCGACAGCGTGGACGTGAACCGTATGTGCAATTGACGGACTTTGAGCGAGGGCGTATAGTGGGCATGCGGGAGGCCGGGTGGACGTACCGCCGAATTGCTCAACACGTGGGGCGTGAGATCTCCACAGTACATCGATGTTGTCGCCAGTGGTCGTCGGAAGGTGCACGTGCCCGTCGACCTGGGACCGGACCGCAGCGACGCACGGATGCACGCCAAGACCGTAGGATCCTACGCAGTGCCGTAGGGGACCGCACCGCCACTTCCCAGCAAATTAGGGACACTGTTGCTCCTGGGGTATCGGCGAGGACCATTCGCAACCGTCTCCATGAAGCTGGGCTACGGTCCCGCACAACGTCAGGCCGTCTTCCGCTCACGCCCCAACATCGTGCAGCCCGCCTCCAGTGGTGACGCGACAGGCGTGAATGGAGGGACGAATGGAGACGTGTCGTCTTCAGCGATGAGAGTCGCTTCTGCCTTGGTGCCAATGATGGTCGTATGCGTGTTTGGCGCCGTGCAGGTGAGCGCCACAATCAGGACTGCATATGACCGAGGCACACAGGGCCAACACCCGGCATCATGGTGTGGGGAGCGATCTCCTACACTGGCCGTACACCACTGGTGATCGTCGAGGGGACACTGAATAGTGCACGGTACATCCAAACCGTCATCGAACCCATCGTTCTACCATTCCTAGACCGGGAAGGGAACTTGCTGTTCCAACAGGACAATGCACGTCCGCATGTATCCCGTGCCACCCAACGTGCTCTAGAAGGTGTAAGTCAACTACCCTGGCCAGCAAGATCTCCGGATCTGTCCCCCATTGAGCATGTTTGGGACTGGATGAAGCGTCGTCTCACGCGGTCTGCACGTCCAGCACGAACGCTGGTCCAACTGAGGCGCCAGGTGGAAATGGCATGGCAAGCCGTTCCACAGGACTACATCCAGCATCTCTACGATCGTCTCCATGGGAGAATAGCAGCCTGCATTGCTGCGAAAGGTGGATATACACTGTACTAGTGCCGACATTGTGCATGCTCTGTTGCCTGTGTCTATGTGCCTGTGGTTCTGTCAGTGTGATCATGTGATGTATCTGACCCCAGGAATGTGTCAATAAAGTTTCCCCTTCCTGGGACAATGAATTCACGGTGTTCTTATTTCAATTTCCAGGAGTGTATTTGAAACGTAAGCTGCCGGTTTTTTTTTTTTTTTTTTTTTTTTTTTTTGTTGCTTCTCGGATTCCGGCATGTCTGACCTACATGAATAGACTGCCAACAATTGCGTATCAGCTTGTAAATACCTCACTTTGTTTGTCAGTGGACGTGTCACATGTTCTGAGTTTTGTAGTCACCACAGTACCCTATCTGAAATACCTTTTGTCACCCATGTGCTGGTTCCTCAGGTGTGGTGTATTTTTTCATTACCTGTGTCACAAACGTTGAGTGTTTCTGCCATATGTGTGTTGTATACATTCTCTAAGACTATTTCTTGTTTCATTGACAAGAGGAAGTCACGACGTTCGGATCACAGATTTATATTAAACTTTGTACACTTGTAATCGCCAATTAGGACAACATAATGTGCAAGTCGTAAGGCGCGCTACTTAGGCAATTTCGAGAAAATCGCAAGAGAAGTATTACACGCCCATGATGTACCGGTGCGTTGCGACGCTGAACACGAGGTGGCGGCAGTCATGTGGTTAGCTCAATAATTGTAGGATCGCTGGATCGAAACCTGCTCATCTGTTTTTTATTTACATTTTTTAACACTAGTCATATTATTTCGTACATATTTCATCTGAAAGGTTATGTGATGAAAAGACACATGTATTTGCATGAAATTTTATTGAATTTTCATTATTATTTGAGTGAAATGAAATGAAATGATCATATGAAATTGTTGGCACCCTCCATGAAGAACACGACCACACCATAACAACACCGCCTCCAAATTTTGCACTATGCACGCTGGCAGATGACGTTCGCCGGGCATTTGCCATACCAACACCCTGCCATCGGATCGCCACATTGTGTACCGTGATTCGTCACTCCACGCATCGTTTTTCCACTGTTCAATCGTCCAATGCTTATGCTCCTTACACCAAGTGAGTCCTCGTTTGGCATTTACCGACGTGATGTGTCGGTTATGAGCAGCTGCTCGACTATGAAATCCAAGTTTTCTCACCTGTCGCCTGTCATAGTACTTGCAGTGGATCCTGATGCAGTTTGGAATTCTTCTTTGATGGTCTGGACAGATGTCTGCCTATTACACATTACGACCCTCTTCAATTGTCGGCGGTCTCTGTCAATCAACAGACAAGGTCAGCCTGTACGCTTTTGTGCTGTACGTGTCCCTTCATGTTTTCACTTCACTATCATATCGGAAACAGTGGCTCTAGGGATGTTTAGAAGTGTGAAAATCTCGCGTACAGACGTGTGAGACAAGTGAAACCCAGTAACCTGACAACGTTTTAAGTCCGTGAGTTCCGCGGAGAACTCCATTCCGCTCTCTCAGGATGCCTAATGACTACTGAGGTGGTTAGCACACTGGACTCGCATTCGGGAGGACGACGGTTCAATCCCGCGTCCGGCCATCCTGAATTAGGTTTTCCGTGATTTCCCTAAATCGCTCCAGGCAAATTCCGGGATGGTTCCTTTGAAAGAGCATGGCCGACTTCTTTCCCTGTCCTTCCCTAATCCGATGAGACCGATGACCTCGCTGTTTGGTCTCTTCCCCCAAACAATCAAATCCAAACTACTGAGGTCGCTGATATGGAGTACCTGGCAGTAGGTGGCAGCAAAATTCACCTAATATGAAAAACGTATGTTTTGGGGGTGTCCAGATACTTTTGATCTCATAGTGTACCTGCAGTCGGGTACGATTGGTGCTTTGTACCAGGACGCTTCGATCTGCAGACACAAGTTTCGAGGACGAGGGACAAGCTTGGAAAGGAGGTCAAACATCGATAAATTAAGGTCTAATTAACTTCATTCAACAAGATGCCAGAATACGAGGGTAATGTGCGATTAATCGTCGGATGTGCTTTCGAGATTACGAGCTGCAAGATGATATTTTTCATACAGACAGAGAAAATCTACATTAAAACGGCATCTACCACACTGAATGAATGCAGTTGTCCCACATACACAAGGAATCTTCAGAGCTTCTAAGGAGAAACAAAGCTCGTTGACATTTTGAAAAATTTCTCTTTCTTCCGACAATTAGGATGTAAACCATGTGTAACGCAGCATTTTCGTAAATGTCAGTGCTAAAAATCGGCGATGTACGACTGAATGTGCTTTAATAGTACTTCATGAGAAGCAGTTTCATGTTCGTTGCCAGTCAAATATGAACAAGTCTGAAGACACTTTATAAAGTTTTCAGCTTGTTTACCGTAATAAAAAGTCGCATAACACTTGTTGTAGTGTAATAACAAAATTGTTAAACACTGCAATAGTTCGCAGCTCGTGGTCTTGCGGTAGCGTTCTCGCTTCCCGCGCAAGGGTTCCCGAGTTCGATTCCCGGCGGGGTCAGGGATTTTCTCTGCCTCGTGTCCATCATCATTGACTCGCAACTCGCTAAAGTGGCATCAACTAAAAAGGACTTGCAATACGGCGGCCGAATTCCAGCATTACCGCTGGAGGGCGTCACGAACTTGTAAGTCATTTTCAGCCAGGTGTCCTGATACTTTTGATCACATACTGTATAAAGGATTTCGGATATCACGATAGGTATGCATTTTCAGAAAACTTTATGCTTTTGGTTGTTGTCTATACTTATAAGTATATAATATTTGTTGTGATAAAAAAAAAATTACCGACCAACCGAACAACACAAACTTTTTTTGAATGGGGACACCGCCAGGAGCTGCGTGCACCCCTATCCTCATGCAGGTATTAATAGCAAAAAGATGGTCAGCAATGGTCGTTGAAGTAGGAATCTTTATTTCTGTCGAAAATCGATGTCAATTACTGCGTGACCATCATCAGTTGCATTTGTGCCTTCGTTGTGACAAGTACTCTTCATTGATATGTGTAGATCTTGTAGTTTTACTGCTTGTATTTATAAGTCCGTAGTGCTTTAATACTAGCATTGATGGTGGTTACGCAGGGGCTGAAATCGATTTGCAACAGAAATAAAAATTTCTACTTAAACAAACAATGCTGATCCTCCCTTTATTATTCACATTGAAAATTGAATAAACTTTCATGCAAATACACATGTCTTTTCACCATATTACCTTTCAAATGTAACATGTATGAAATAGTACGACTAGCACTGAAAAAATATAAATTAAAAAAAGCCATGACTGGGACTCGATCCACCGATTACGGAGCGTCAACGCTAACCACATGACCTACGCCATTTCATAATCACGGTCGCAAAGCATCGGCACGTAAATGATGCATGAAATTTCTCTCCCCATTTTCTCCAAATCGCCAACGACGTTTGCCTCACTACTTGCACAGTATGTTGTTCCTAATGGACTACCGAAGGTGTACAAAGTCTGAAGTAAATTCTTGACCGGAACATAGTGGCCTCTCTTTGTGTGTTTAATCCTTGTATGTACTTTGTGTTTCTGCCGGAGTGTTGTTTTTTTTTTTTTTTTTTTTTTTTTTAATCTGTGAAGTAGGGGTCTGAGAATTGTTTGTTTGCACGTCACTTGGTTGTTTGATTGGTACTACTTGTGCTGTGGTTTTGTAGTATATCATGAAAACACACCTCAAAAAATAACACCCAACATCACACATATGCTGACCATGCGATGACCCACCACCATTACCCAACAGACATGTACTTAATAACACTTAACTCCTGGCACAACCTGTACAAAAAGCTCTCCATTGCAGAAAAATTCCGCAAAAGGCACCGCAGCAGAGTCATGAGTGATGTATACGTTGGTGCATAAGAAAAAAGCAAGAAATTAGAACCTCCCCAGTATGTTCTACCTCAAAGTACCCTTATCAAAGATGGCGGCGATGACATCATCCAAGATAGCGACTGTAACATCGTTCAAGATGGCGGATTTTGGCTAGAGGTTTGAATTTTGGCGGGAATATAGGAAAATTGGGCTACCTCCGTCAACCTAACCCCCCACAACCCCCCTCCCCTCACCTCCCACAGAAAAATGGCGGGAAGTTGAAATTCCAACAGGATAATGCATCACACCACTGTTACCTCTACTATCCTAAGAAAATTGTGGGAAGATAGGTCACTTGGGCTACATCCACTAAACTAAGTAACCCGACCGCCACGTCTTCCTTGGAACTGGCGCCAAGTTTTAATTTTGGCTGTAAAGAAAGGTCACTTGGGGTTTCTCTACCAACCTAGGAAAATTGTGGGAAACAAAGCTCACCTCCACCAACCTGAGTCACCCAACCGCCACCTTTTCCTAGGGATTGTTGGCAAAAGGACTCAGCCTGCACTGGCTGCTGAAGAGAGGTAGGAGTGTACTTTATTTATTTTGGAACAATTTATTTAGGAATGGATTATATACAGAACACACGCTCTGACATGCCACACAGCATACAGGCCTGCAAACTACTACTAAATAACTCATGTATAGTGCTCTGCACTTGCACTTGCTAATTATAAACTGTCACAACAATGCATTGCACAGCCTACAGACATGCAAATCACTCGTAATTAAAGCAATACATTTATGTCATAAATTGTCAAAATAACAATCCATCTAAAAGACTCTGCAAACATGCTTGCTAATCGTCAACTCTCAAAATCATGTGCCAGTCTTTATTTAAGTAATTAGAGGCAGCAACACCATCCAGTGTATTCGCCACGAGGTCCACACTCCAACTGACCTAAAACACAGGACCACCACCAGAGGGTGCTGTCGTCCGTTCCGTGACGTAATCCAAGATGGCAGCCATGACGTCAGTTCAAGATGCAACCACCGTTATCCAAGATGGTGGCAAACAGTGTGTTCACCACGAGCTCTGGACCAAGTACACAGTTCCACCACCAGAGAGCGCTGTCGTCTGTTTCATAATGTATCCAAGATGGTGGGGGGAAATGGCGAGAAAACGACTCTGCCTGTGTTGGACGTAAGTTTTTATTTTGTAGGCGGTGTCTCCACCACGAGATCTAGACTCCATCTGACCTAGTACACTATACTGCCACAAGGGGGTTCTGTCATCCCTCCTGCAACATATTCGAAGATGGTGGTCTGGAGGTGGAAAATGGCGCGAAAATGACTCAGCCTGCGCTGGGCTGCTGGAGAGAGTAAGGAAGGAGTGCACTTTATTTATTTTGGAACAATTTGTTTAGGGATGGAGTATATTTATCATATTGATACAAAACAAATGCTTGGTGTCACGCCACACAGCCCACAAAACTGTAAACTACTCCTAAATAACGATCTGCAGACATGCAAACAACTCCTAATTTTTTTTCTTATGGGACTTAACTACTAAGGTCATCAGTTCCTAAGCTTACACGCTACTTAACCTAAATTATCCTAAGGACAAACACACACACCCATGCTCGAGGGAGGACACAAACCTCCGCCGGGACCAGCCCCACTCCTAATTTACCGAAATAATTTCAGTGCAGAAATGCAGACTCCTCCTAAATAATGCAGTACACTGATGTGTAGACACACTCAGTACTCGGAAACTGTCCAAATAACACCTAGCACAGCTTACAGACCTGCTCGCAAAATAATGCAACAGACATGCAAACAACATACGCAGACACCGTCTGCCACCCCCTGTCCAGTAGACTGTACAGGAGACTACCTGCAGCACCGCGAAGTGATGCGGCCGTCAGCTGTCAAACCTCCCACAGATGCCCTGAGTCGACCTCTTGGAAATTGCATAGTGTCCCAGAAATACTTAATGTGCTCTTTTGTAGGAGTTTTCGTGATGTTTCAACTTGTATGCAAGGAAATTTTTGCCCTAACAGAATCTGTTTACGAAAATAGCTCAGAATAACATCGAATGCACTCTCCCAGCGGTCCTAACGTGATACCCCATCCATCGCGTGTTACCTTTCCTGATTCCAACACACACAAACGTTCCCACTGCTATGTAAAGACTCCTATATCCCAGCACAAACGATGTCTTGTTAATGAATCGAGCATTATGATTGGCTCTTATCGAATTTACCCGCTGAATTACTGATGCCCCCTGTATCGAAGCACCATCCACCTTTTCTTTCTTTCTGTAGATAAGACTTTCAGCAGTAAAACTATTTTGCACATATAACCATATTGCACCAAAAATTAAACCCTGCAAAGTGCCCTCTAAACAACTTCAAATACAGAACGACTCTTACTCATTTACACTGCTCTCCCACCGAGGACAGGAGCTAAAATATTAGAACGTGAAACCGACCTATGACCCATCAATATATCACCGCATACCCTACATAATGTCAAATATGGATAGACTCCTACTCAATTACACTGCTCTCCCAGCGAGGACAGTAGCTTGAATATTAGTGCATGAAACCGATCTCCAACCCAGCAATATATCACCGCATACCGTGTCGATGTAGTACACATACAATTCGTATCCTGTGCCAAACAAAATCATCCCTTTTACATCATTCATACATATACTGCGAAGACGGACAGTACCGTATACACTCCTCACAGCACTAGATATTTTCCCGCAGCTGACAACCACAAGTCATCCACCGCCAATGCGTGACCAGAGCACCCTCAGCAGACTGAGGTCACTCTCAGAGCTGTTCTACAAATTCGGGCTCGTTTCCCCTCCGTACAAACACGTTACTGTTTCTGCTTCGAACCTGCTTCCTTGCTTGCTTGCTTTTCTACACACATCTCCAGACTTGGGGATTACAAGAACACATGTATTTTCACTGGGTTCGCCATTTTCACGGTACTTCGCGATATCAAGCACTAGGCAGCATCCCACCGATCGCTAGTGGAACATAATTCCCAAGATATAGACTGGAAATTATTTCTCTACATACCCGAAACTTTAGCTAGATGGGGTGTGCTGTAAACCACTGACTAACTAGAAACTTGTCACGTCTCCGAAGACATTTACTCTGAAACTCGAAACAAATAGAGGAAACTGATATTTCCACTCTCGAATACCGATGTCAGTGATGTAGTAGAGTCCAAATCATCCCTATAATTTACAAGGGCAACTAAAGTATTTCTCATGTCTAGAGAACTGGCAAACGTGTCTTCCACATGCTAGATGCACACACCACAACAGATTTCTCTTAACTAAATACAGGCACGAAATGTGCAGAAGCAGTCAACTGAACAAATTACATGGGAGGGAATAACAGTCCAGTGCAAACGCACCTCCATATTCAATCTTCTCAAATTTCCACGCAATCACGAAAGCTATCTAACACATACTAAATATTAGTTCGCTATTCGGTGGTCTAGAGGATAACACGGTTAATTCATCTACATTCCTACACTCCAACAGGTATTTCCAGTCTGACAGATCCTACCATTAACGGGAAACATGAATCACTCCCGCACAGGTCACCAGCGCTGCAGGCCAAGCACGCACAGGCAGGATGTTTATCCTAAGAAATCGGTTACATATATATTTTATCCCTGTACTTACAACTAAATGCTACGATTGCAGCCTCAGTTGAACGACATTCGACAATGAGCAAAGTATCGGAAATACATTTTGTTGACGGCTGTGGCTCTGAAAATAGAAATATCAGTACTATTCTTATGACTTGACATACTCTTCCCATGCTATCACAGTACTCCACGTCAAACCCATGCCTTCCTTACGACTGGACATAGTCATTTCCTTTGCACATGTCGGAATACAAATACACACTTTATACGTATGATGCTAAAATGTGAACATATTATGCAACCCCTACTACTAAGTATAACACTTCGCCAATAACCGATCGCTGGCTATACGAAATAATACTGAGAGAAAATCAACCAAGGGTGGACTTGTCTCCTAAGTTTTTCTTGCAAGTGCTACCACCATGTCCTAGAAATAGAGATGTTAAAAAAACTCGATCCCAACAGCTACTGTATGTTACTGTCACAAGTAGTCAAGGTTCTACAGGTGCACACAAGTATACATGATAAAAGCTATACTGGCTTTATAAATCGAGGTACGACATTACCTCTGAATGAGGTAGTTTTTCTATCCGGACAAATACCGAGATGGTGATCGCTGGAGTGTATATTATCAGACCAGCACTCCAGTTACACATAGCCCACGATGCAACCTCGTTATAAAATCGCTAAATTTTGGAAGTGATTCGGCTAAGGGATGTGGATATTCGGGTATTGTGGTTTGCCTCCAAACTAGATACAGATACTACATTATGAAGCGGTATTTGCGACTCCCTCACACCACCCCAGCTAGATATTTCTATAGTGCTTGTAACGTATTCTGACTCGATACCATATCAGAGGTTCTGCGATATTGCCACTGAGTTATAGGCGGTGACTGATTGAGAAGGAACACAAACAGTAGTAGTAGACGATGTGCTGACTGCGGTCCTAAGAAACTGTACACTAGCTTTTCAGATCTCTAGTGTTACACTATCTGTTAGAAATGATGTACATTATTTGGAATCAAGTCTTTCCATTCAACCACATACTTGCATCGGATCACATCCACAAGTGAATCATATTTCTGGCACTCTCATATCTTGAAACGGGTCACCTTTCTGGAACCTGTCTACTACAGTAAAATTCCAATCTGGTTTTAGTCAGACTTCTATGTATCTTGCAGCTGCTCCCATTTCTACAGCTTTGCGCATGTGATCGTTCCAATTTAAGTCGGAACTGGGCAGAGGTAGGAGAAAGACATATCTGCCACCTTCTGTAACCCGTGTAGAAACAGAACGACCTGAGTTAGTGCAACAGGAGCGTGTTTTGTCCATTCAGTGGATATTCGGGCGTTGTGGTTTGCCTCCAAACTAGATACAGATACTACAATACGAAGCAGATACGCGTCCATTCACATCTGTCTCCCCAACATGCTATCATCATTATTCTGTACCATCCAACAGAGAAAAATTACGAACTATAAAAGCTCCACTAACTTCATCCGATACAGAACTCACCTAGGCATCATTGCTAGCGCGATGACGCGTAGCTGCGATATGGGTCTGGCACAGAGAGAGAGTTGTTGCGATGCTTCTCAGTATAGCACTCCTAAAGGGACACCTCGTCTGTCGTCGAATTTACCTATCAAACTGCTGCTGTTTCCGATGCAGCACGATCATATTAAATATACAGCTTTTGATCCATTGCAGTGGGCAATTTAAGGTTTCATCACGCATGCTATAGGAGGATGGCCATATCCCACAGACTATACTGTAAGTCGCACGAGACGCTCCCTGTGACGTTGTTTGAAACATTGTTTTCTAAAACGCTTTGTACATTGTTATACACTTTGTTTTTCTGCCACTACTTCGATGTCTATGTCAGGTCCTAAACTGACATAAAGGCGCTCTGATCCACGGCCTCTCGCAGAAAACTGGACATCGCACAATGTAAATCATATTGTTACTGTGGCTACCATAGCATGCCACAAACACTGGATGATTTTAAATAAAAGAAAGTTACAACATGGCCGCCGTGCCAGGCAGCACATGAAGCATATTGAGCTGAAAAAATGTGACCATTCTCAAATGGCCGTCTCTTCGATTGGTGAAGGATCATTGAATGCTGCTTCGTATGACTTGACAGCCTTGCCTTTCCTGGTTACACCATGGGAGAAGGGCCAGACTCGCAATCTTGGGATGAAATGCTTTCCCCTCTACCTTATCTGTACTAGGATGGGTGGAGACACATCCACAGCCTTAAAACCATTGTGGAGAATATCAAAGTCAAGTTTTGTGAAGTATAGTGACTCGGTAAGATGTGGTCAGGCTCCCTGTTGATCAAAGCTGCTTCTGCCACCCAGTTTGCAGCTCTTCATGCTTGTGATCATCTTGGCAATGTTCCAGTGTCTATTACCCCTCACCAATCTCTGAATATGGTCCAGGGAGTGTTTTTTAATAGGGACCTCATCCTGCAAACTGATGAGGAACTCTGGGCTAATCTGGAGCACTGCAGCATTTATTTCGTTCTATGTGTGCAGAAGGCTTGCAAAGACAACTGCATCGATGCTGGCACCTTCATTCTGGCTTTTGAGGGGGATACCCTCCCAGAGAAGGTCAAGATTACATGCTACAGATGTGACATGAAGCCGTACATCCCACCACCCATGAGGTGCTTTTGGTGCTTGTGTTTTGGGCATATGTCTTCCCACTGTACAGCAGATCCTCTGTGTGGTGACTGTGGGCACCCACTCCATGAGGGAAATCCCTATGTTCCGCCATCCACGTGTGTCAGTTGTCATGACAGACACTCCCCTCACTCACCTGATTGCCCTGCTTACAAGAGAGAAAAGAAGATCCAAGAGTACAAGTCTGTAGAGCGCCAATCTTATGCTGAGGCTCGCCAAAAATGTGAGACACACCGTCCAGTGTCACTTTCTTCAGCTTTTGCCTTTGTTACACCCCTTTCCCCTCATTCCTCTTCCTTACCCCAAGCCTCTCCTCACCCACTCCCCTGCAGTTCCCATGCCCTCCTATCCAGGAGCTGCTCCCCCTTCTTCAGCACCTGGCACCGATAGGGTTCCCCCTTCACCCCCCCCCCCCACCTCCCCAGGTCTCTTCTCCCTGGTGTCTCTCAGGCTGGAAGCCTCCTACCACAATTCGGCCATGAGATGCTCCGTCTGTGCGCTCCAAGGTCGCCTGCTCTCTTTTGGTTCCAGATCTTGCAGACACCTGTACTCCCTCTGAGCCCTGCCCTCCTCCACCTCCTAAAGTGGAGAAGAAGAAACATAAGCTCCAAGACAAGTCGCCCCCCACCCCACCGGGTCCCCGATTGTGCCCTCACACCCCTCATAACCTGAGTCTGACTTGTTACCCCATCCTTGTCAGTGATGACCAATGACCGAGTGACATGACCTCCTGTCGACTTCTTTATGTCTAACTTTGATTCTCGCCACACGATCATCCAGTGGAATTGCAACAGATACTATTGTCACCTACCAGAAGTACATCATCTTGTTTCCTCCTATTCTGCATTCTGTTTTGCTCTTCAAGAAATGCACTTAAGTGATGACCACTCACAAACATTTCATGGCTATCGGCCATTCTGTCAGAACCGTGCCTGCCCCGGGATAACATATGGTGGGGTCTTCATTTTGGTTCACTCTGATGTCATTAGTGACTGGATCCCCCTTCATACCACCCTGGAAGCAATAGTAGTTAGAGTGCAAATGACTCCGGCAATTACCGTTTACAATGTCCAGCTCCCTTCAGTTGGCCACTTCCTTATGTTGAACTGTCTACCTTAAAACAGCAACTCCCACCTCCATTTCTCCTCCTTGGGGATTTCAAATCCCACCACCCACTGTGGTGTAGTGCCACTTCCACAGATAACAGGTCTCCTAATTGTTCAACTTATTACAGAATTCGATTTGTGTCTCCTCAATGATGGTTCCCTTACCCACTTCACTGCTGCCCATGGCACCTTCACTGCTATCGACTTCACAATCTCCTCCTCTGCTCCCATGGCTTCCCTACATTGGCCATCTCATGATGATCTTTGTGACAGTGGCCACTTTCTGGTGGTTCTATCGTTCCTGTGCTGCCAGCAGGAAGACAGCACCTACATTGGGCTTCCTGCAGGGCCATTTGGTCTTTATACAGGGTGTTACAAAAAGGTATGGCCAAACTTTCAGGAAACATTCCTCACACACAAAGAAAGAAAATATGTTATGTGGACATGTGTCCAGAAACGCTTACTTTCCATGTTAGAGCTCATTTTATTACTTCTCTTCAAATCACATTAATCATGGAATGGAAACACACAGCAACAGAACGTACCAGCGTGAATTCAAACACTTTGTTACAGGAAATGTGCAAAATGTCATCCGTTAGCGAGGATACATGCATCCACCCTCCGTCGCATGGACTCCCTGATGCGCTGATGGAGCCTTGGAGAATGGCGTATTGTATCACAGCCGTCCACAATACGAGCACGAAGAGTCTCTACATTTGGCACCGGAGTTGCGTAGACAAGAGCTTTAAAATGCCCCCATAAATGAAAGTCAAGAGGGTTGAGGTCAGGAGAGCGTGGAGGCCATGGAACTGGTCCGCCTCTACCAATCCATCGGTCACCGAATCTGTTGTTGAGAAGCCTACGAACACTTCGACTGAAATGTGCAGGAGCTCCATCGCGCATGATCCACATGTTGTGTCGTACTTGTAAAGGCACATGTGCTAGCAGCACAGGTAGAGTATCCCGTATGAAATCATGATAACGTGCTCCATTGAGCGTAGGTGGAAGAACATGGGGCCCAATCAAGACATCACCAACAATGCCTGCCCAAACGTTCACGGAAAATGTGTGTTGATGACGTGATTGCACAATTGCGTGCGGATTCTCGTCAGCCCACACATGCTGATTGTGAAAATTTACAATTATATCACGTTGGAATGAAGCCTCATCCGTAAAGAGAACATTTGCACTGAAAAGAGGATTGACACAGTGTTGGATGAACCATTCGCAGAAGTGTACCCGTGAAGGCCAATCAGCTGCTGATAGTGCCTGCACACGCTGTACATGGTACGGAAACAAGTGGTTCTCCCGTAGCACTCTCCATACAGTGACGTGGTCAACGGTACCTTGTACAGCAGAAACTTCTCTGACGCTGACATTAGGGTTATCGTCAACTGCACGAAGAATTGCCTCGTCGATTGCAGGTGTCCTCGTCGTTCTAGGTCTTCCCCAGTCGCGAGTCATAGGCTGGAATGTTCCGTGCTCCCTAAGACGCCGATCAATTGCTTCGAACGTCTTCCTGTCGGGACATCATCGTTCTGGAAATCTGTCTCGACACAAACGTGCCGCGCCACGGCTATTTCCCCGTGCTAAACCATACATCAACCCCCTATCCACAGGTCCCCCTCGTCGTCGACCAGCATCATGGTGGACCAAGGATGTAGCTGTCGCTGCCCAGGACCACCTACGAACGCTGCAACGATTTAAAGGACACGCTTCACAGACTAATCTTCTCGCTTTTAATCATTTCCATGCTAAGGCTCATTACCTTATTAAGCAGAGAATGCTGGGAGTGCTATGTTTCCTCCTTGGGGACGAATGCCTCTTCATCGCAGGTTTGGTCCAAGCTCTGTAGACTTCTGGGCCACCAGCGACAGTCAATTGTCCAGGGTCTTAACCTCCTAGATGCTCTGTGCACTCATCCATTGCTCCTGGCAGAACACATCGCGACACGCTTTGCAACGGCATTGGTGTCCTCTTTCTATGGTGCTACCTTTCACAAGCAGAAATGCCAATTTGAACAGTCCTCCCCCCCCCCCACCTCTGTTTCAAACCTCACCAAGCTGAACCCTATAATGAACCTTTCACTGGATGTTAATTCTTGCAGGCTCTTACCTCTTCACATGGCATGGCTGCAGGCCCGGATTTCATCCACAACCAGATGATCCAACACTTGGATGTTCTCCAGACGCAACATCTCTTCAGGGTCTTCAACCGCATTTGGCTCGCAGGTGTGTGGCTAGAAACTCTGCATAATCCCAGCAATAAACGGTGTTCTAAGCCAGTAGCAGGCATGGAAGTGTATCCCACCCCACCTGTTGTCTTAGAAGCGTCAGTGGAGAAGATGGTGGGACTCTCCAAGGATGGCACGTAAAAGACGCCTGGACACCATAGGGGCGACAGAGACCTTAGGTCCCTGGAATAAGTGATAGGTCGGTCCTAATCCGTGGTCTAGGCACCGTCCAAGGGGGGGGGGGGGGGAGGAAATACACAGGGTGCATTCCAGTGAGTGGAGATCCTGACAGAGGGAAGTGAGATGCAGTACTTCTGGCAATCCCACTCGTGGCTAGTTGTCAGGAGGGCGACATTATCGTTTCCAAAGAGGACAGGTACACTGGGGGTCAGATAATTGGTGAATGGCGATTGAGTAAGGAACCAGCAGTTGGTCCAGTCGTATGTGTAGAGGGGGAATGCCCACCTCTGCAAGAAGGCTGTTAACAGGACTAGTGTGAAAGGCACCAATAGCCAGACATACCCCACAATGGTGAACAGGGTCAAGTATTTGCAGAGTGGAAGGAGCCGCTAAGCCATAAACCTGACTACCACAATCTAGTCTGGACAAGACCAGATCATGGTAAGGATGGAGAAGAGTGATGTGGTCTGCACCCAAAGATGTGTGGGCCAGGAAGTAGAGAGCATTAAGCTTCCACATGCATGTAGTCTTTAGGTGGCAAATATGGGGCAGCCATGTCACCTTTTTATCAAATATAAGGCCCAAGAAATGGGACTGTGCTACAACATGGGGGAGCTGGACGCCTAAATAAAGTTCTAGATCGGGGTGTACCGTGGCTCGACAGCAAAAATGCATAACCCGTGTTTTGAAGGGAGAAAAGTGGGAGCCATAGGAGTTGGATGGTGCCTTGGAGCCGGCGCTCAGCAGATGCTACCAAGTGGGAGCTGCACCAGATGCAAAAATCGTCGATGTACAATGCCAGGGTTACCACAGGCCCAAAAGAGGATACAAGCCAATTAATGGCTATGAGGAAGAGTGTGACACTTAACACAGAACCCTATGGGATATCATTCTCCTGAATCTGAGTACCACTGGCTGAAGTGCAAACTCAAACTCAGAAGAGCCAGTGAGAAAATTGGAAGGGGGCCATAGAAGCCCCAGTCACGAAGGGTGACTAAACTGTGATGGTGCCAATCCTTGTCGTATGCCTCATGTAGGTCAAAGAAGACTGCTACAAGATGCCAGCATTTATTAAAAGCCTGTTGGATTGCTGTTCCCAATCTGAGTACATGATCAATTGGAGATCGTGCTTCCCAGAAACCACACTAATACGGGGACAAGAGACCCTGAGACTCGAGTACCCAACATAATCTGAAGCTAATCATCCTCTCAAGCAGTTTACAAAGTACATTCGTCAGGCGAACTGGGTGGTCTGGAAAACACCTGTGAGCCAAATGCAGTTGAAGACCCTGAAGAGATGTTGCATCTGGAGAACATCCAAGTGTTGGATCATCTTGTTGTGGATGAAATCCGGGCCTGCAGCCATGTCATGTGAAGAGGTAATAGCCTGCAAGAACTCCCATTCAGTGAAAGGTTCATTATAGGGTTGAGCTTGGTGGGGTTTGGAACAGAGGGGGGGGGGGGGCTGTTCAACTTGGCATTTCTGCTTGTGAAAGGTAGCACTATAGAAAGAGGACACCAATGCCGTTGCAAAGTGTGTCGCGATGTGTTCTGCCAGGAGCAATGGATGAGTGCACAGAGCATCTAGGAGGTTAAGACCCTGCACAGTTGACTGTCGCTGGTGGCCCAGAAGTCTACAGAGCTTGGACCAAACCTGCGATGAAGAGGCATTCGTCCCCAGGGAGGAAACATAGCACTCCCAGGATTCTTTTTTACTCTGCTTAATAAGGTAATGAGCCTTAGCATGGAAATGATTAAAAGCGAGAAGATTAGTCTGTGAAGCGTGTCGTTTAAATCCTTGCAGCGTTCGTTGGTGGTCCTGGGCGGCGACAGCTACATCCTTGGTCCACCATGATGCTGGTCGACGACGAGGGGGACCTGTGGATAGGGGGATAGCAATGCCAGCAGCATGAAGAATAGTGGTAGAGATGCCTTGATGACCGCAACAATGCAATTCGAGAGGGGGGTGTCAAAGTGCATGGCAGACGTATACAGGGTGTTACAAAAAGGTACGGCCAAACTTTCAGGAAACATTCCTCACACACAAATAAAGAAAAGATGTTATGTGGACATGTGTCCAGAAACGCTTAATTTCAATGTTAGAGCTCATTTTAGTTTCGTCAGTATGTACTGTACTTCCTCGATTAAACGCCAGTTGGCCCAATTGAAGGAAGGTAATGTTGACTTCGGTGCTTGTGTTGACATGCGACTCATTGCTCTACAGTACTAGCATCAAGCACATCAGTACGTAGCGTCAACAGGTCAGTGTTCATTACGAACGTGGTTTTGCAGTCACTGCAGTGTTTACAAATGCGGAGTTGGCAGATGCCCATTTGATGTATGGATTAGCACGAGGAAATAGCCGTGGCGTGGTACTTTTGTATCGAGACAGATTTCCAGAACGATGATGTCCCGACAGGAAGACGTTCGAAGCAATTGATTGGCGTCTTAGGGAGCACGGAACATTCCAGCCTATGACTCGCGACTGGGGAAGACCTAGAACGACGAGGACACCTGCAATCGACGAGGCAATTCTTCGTGCAGTTGACGATAACCCTAATTTCAGCGTCAGAGAAGTTTCTGCTGTACAAGGTAACGTTGACCACGTCACTGCATGGAGAGTGCTACGGGAGAACCACTTGTTTCCGTACCATGTACAGCGTGTGCAGGCACTATCAGCAGCTGATTGGCCTCCACGGGTACACTTCTGCGAATGGTTCATCCAACACTGTGTCAATCCTCATTTCAGTGCAAATGTTCTCTTTACGGATGAGGCTTCATTCCAACGTGATCCAACTGTAAATTTTTACAATCAGCATGTGTGGGCTGACGAGAATCCGCACGCAATTGTGCAATCACGTCATCAACACACATTTTCCGTGAACGTTTAGGCAGGCATTGTTGGTGATGTCTTGATTGAGCCCCATGTTCCTCCACCTACGCTCAATGGAGCATGTTATCATGATTTCATACGGGATACTCTACCTGTGCTGCTAGAACATGTGCCTTTAAAAGTACGACACAACATGTGGATCATGCGCGATGGAGCTCCTGCACATTTCAGTCGAAGTGTTCGTACGCTTCTCAACAACAGATTCGGTGACCGATGGATTGGTAGAGGCGGACCAATTCCATGGCCTCCACGCTCTCCTGACCTCAACCCTCTTGACTTTCATTTATGGGGGCATTTTAAAGCTCTTGTCTACGCAACCCCGGTGCCAAATGTAGAGACTCTTCGTGCTCGTATTGTGGACGGCTGTGATACAATACGCCATTCTCCAAGGCTCCATCAGCGCATCAGGGAGTCCATGCGATGGAGGGTGGATGCATGTATCCTCGCTAACGGATGACATTTTGCACATTTCCTGTAACAAAGTGTTTGAATTCACGCTGGTACGTTCTGCTGCTGTGTGTTTCCATTCCATGATTAATGTGATTTGAAGAGAAGTAATAAAATGAGCTCTAACATGGAAAGTAAGCGTTTCCGGACACATGTCCACATAACATATTTTCTTTCTTTGTGTGTGAGGAATGTTTCCTGAAAGTTTGGCCATACCTTTTTGTAACACCCTGTATAAAGACCAAATGGCCCTGCAGGAAGCCCAATGTAGGTGCTGTCTGCCTGCTGGCAGCACAGGAACGATAGAACCACCAGAAAGTGGCCACTGTCACAAAGATCATCATGAGATGGCCAATGTAGGGAAGCCATGGGAGCAGAGGAGGAGATTGTGAAGTCGATAGCAGTGAAGGTGCCATGGGCAGCAGTGAAGTGGGTAAGGGAACCATCATTGAGGAGACACAAATCGAATTCTGTAATAAGTTGAACAATTAGGAGACCTGTTATCTGTGGAAGTGGCACTACACCACAGTGGGTGGTGGGCATTGAAATCCCCAAGGAGGAGAAATGGAGGTGGGAGTTGCTGTTTTAAGGTAGACAGTTCAACATAAGGAAGTGGCCAACTGAAGGGAGCTGGACATTGTAAACGGTAATTGCCGGAGTCATTTGCACTCTAACTACTATTGCTTCCAGGGTGGTATGAAGGGGGATCCAGTCACTAATGACATCAGAGTGAACCAAAATGAAGACCCCACCATATGTTATCCCGGGGCAGGCACGGTTCTGACAGAATGGCCGATAGCCATGAAATGTTTGTGAGTGGTCATCACTTAAGTGCATTTCTTGAAGAGCAAAACAGAATGCAGAATAGGAGGAAACAAGATGATGTACTTCTGGTAGGTGACAATAGTATCTGTTGCAATTCCACTGGATGATCGTGTGGCGAGAATCAAAGTTAGACATAAAGAAGTCGACAGGAGGTCATGTCACTCGGTCATTGGTCATCACTGACAAGGATGGGGTAACAAGTCAGACTCAGGTTATGAGGGGTGTGAGGGCACAATCGGGGACCCGGTGGGGTGGGGGGCGACTTGTCTTGGAGCTTATGTTTCTTCTTCTCCACTTTAGGAGGTGGAGGAGGGCAGGGCTCAGAGGGAGTACAGGTGTCTGCAAGATCTGGAACCAAAAGAGAGCAGGCGACCTTGGAGCGCACAGACGGAGCATCTCATGGCCGAATTGTGGTAGGAGGCTTCCAGCCTGAGAGACACCAGTGAGAAGATGGTTCAAATGGCTCTGAGCACTATGGGACTCAACATCTATGGTCATTAGTCCCCTAGAACTTAGAACTACCTAAACCTAACTAACCTAAGGACATAAACAACACCCAGTCATCACGAGGCAGAGAAAATCCCTGACCCCGCCGGGAATCGAACCCGGGAACCCGGGCGTGGGAAGCGAGAACGCTACCGCATGACCACGAGCTGCGGACCCAGTGAGAAGAGTCCTGGAGGTGGGTTTTGGGGAGGGAGGGGGGGATAGGGGGAACCCCGTAGCTGCCAGGTGCTGAAGAAGGGGGAGCAGCTCCTGGATAGGAGGGCATGGGAACTGCAGGGGAATGGGTGAGGAGAGGGGGACAAGGCTGGGGTAAGGAAGAGGAATGAGGGGAAAGGGGTGTAACAGAGGCAAAAGCTGAAGAAAGTGACACTGGATGGTGTGTCTCATATTTTTGGCGAGCCTCAGCATAAGATTGGCGCTCTAGGGACTTGTACTCTTGAATCTTCTTTTCTCTCTTGTAAGCAGGGCAATCAGGCGAGTGAGGGGAGTGTCTGTCATGACAACTAACACACATGGATGTCGGAACATAGGGACTTCCCTCATGGAGTGGGTGCCCACAGTCACCACACAGAGGATCTGCTGTACAGTGGGAAGACATATGCCCAAAACACAAGCACCAAAAGCACCTCATGGGTGGTGGGATGTATGGCTTCATGTCACATCTGTAGCACATAATCTTGACCTTCTCTGGGAGGGTATCCACCTCAAAAGCCAGAATGAAGGTGCCAGTATCGATGCAGTTGTCTTTGCAACCTTTCTGCACACATAGAAATAAATAAATGCTGCAGTGCTCCAGATTAGCCCAGAGTTCCTCATCAGTTTGCAGGATGAGGTCCCTATTAAAAAACACTCCCTGGACCATATTCAGAGATTGGTAAGGGGTAATAGACACTGGAACATTGCCAAGATGATCACAAGCATGAAGAGCTGCAAACTGGGTGGCAGAAGCAGCTTTGATCAACAGGGAGCCTGACCACATCTTACCGAGTCACTATACTTCACAAAACTTGACTTTGATATTCTCCACAATGGTTTTGAGGCTGTGGATGTGTCTCCACCCATCCTAGTACAGACAAGGTAGAGGGGAAAGCATTTCATCCCAAGATTGCGAGTCTGGCCCTTCTCCCATGGTGTAACCAGGAAAGGGGAGACTGCCAGGTCATACGAAGCAGCATTCAATGATCCTTCACCAATCGAAGAGACGGCCATTTGAGAATGGTCACATTTTTTCAGCTCAATATGCTTCATGTGCTGCCTGGCACGGCGGCCATTGCCAGGACTTCTGATGCTCCAGGAAGACAAGCGACCCCTTCTTGGCATACATGGGGAGGGAGCAGCTCAGGTATCAGTAGTATGATCCCTGTGCTGTCAGGGGGCTCAGCGAGATGGATACATAACAGCACCACCACATGGACTGACTACATGTGCTGGTGACCTAGCAGGGTGGAGGGGGGGGGGGTCTACAGTGTGGAAGGAAGAGGGGAAGGAAGGGGCGAGACGAATCCACACCCTAGATGCTAGGGAGGGAGTTGTTCCTCAAATAGCTCACATTAAAAACAGAAAATTTGGAAGTGGAGGTGAAAATTCAAGCAGGGACCTAAACTCCAAAAAGGATGAAAGAATAGGCAGAAGAAACAAAATTGTAAGCGCCACAGAAACTGGTATAGGCATGCTTATTCAAATACAGAGATACGTAAACAGGCAGAATATGGCACTGGGGTTGACAATGCCTATATAAGACAGCAAGTGTCTGGCACAGTTGTTAGATTAGTTACTGCTGCTATAATGTCAGGTATCAAAGATTTAAGTGAGTTTGAATGTGCTGTTATAGTTGGCACAAAAGCGGTGGGACACAGCATCTCCGAGGAAGCGATGAAGTGGGAATTTTCCCATATGACCATTTCACAAGTGTACTGTCAGTATCAGGAATCCGGTAAAATACCAAATCTCCGACATCGTTGTGGCTGGAAAAACGTCCCACAAGAACGGGACCAACGACAATTGAAGAGACTCGTTCAACGTGACAGAAGTGCAACCCTTCCACAAATTGCTGCAGATTTCAAAGCTGGGCTATCAACAAGTGTCAGCATGCAAATCATTCAATGAAACATCATCGATATGGGCTTCTGGAGCTGAAGGGCCACGCGTGTACCCTTGATGACAGCACAACACGAAGCTTTATGCCTCACCTAGGCCTGTCAACACTGACATTGGACTGTTGATGACTGGAAACATGTTGCCTGGTCGGACGAGTCTCACTTGAAATTGTATCGAGTGGATAGATGTGTACGGGTATGCAAGCAACCTCATGAATCCATGGATCCTGCATGTCAGCAGGGGACTGTTCAAGCAGGTGGAGGCTCTGTAATGGTGTGGGGCATGTGTAGTTGGAGTGATATGGGATACAACTCTGACAGGTAACACATACGTAAGCATCCTGTCTGATCACGTGTATCCATTCATGTCCATTGTGCATTCCGACTGACTTGGGCAGTTCCAACAGGACAATGCGACACCCCACATGTCCAGAATTGATACAAAGTGGCTGCAGGAACACTCTTCTGAGTTTAGACACTACCACTGGCCACCAAACTCGCCAGACAGGAACATTATTGAGCATATCTGGAATGCCTTGCAACATGCTGTTCAGAAGGGATCTCCACCCCCTCGTACTCTTATGGATTTATGGACAGCCCTGCAGGACTCATGGTGTCAATTCACTTCAGCACTGCTTCAGACATCAGTTGAGTCCAAGTCACCTCGTGTAATGGCACTTCTGCAGGCTTGTGGGAGCCGTAAACAGTATAAGCCAGGTGTAACAGTTTCTTTGGCTCTTTAGTGTAAATCAGAACACCAAAAGAGGGGAAGGAGGAAGCAACAGGGAAGGAGCAAGGATAGGAAGGGAGCTTTTGTTTCATATTCTTCTTGAAGGAAGTTCGCCAGGCAAATAACGTTTTTATTGTTAAAGCAGTATTAACTTGTACAGTTTCTCTCTTCAGATCTGTTTGGGCTACATGTGTGCCTTCCAATGAACATAAATTCTGCCACTACTACAAAAAGTTGGTAAAACAAACTCAACAGAACTCACTTCAAAAAACAAAATAGTTCTCTGCTTGTGAGAAGCTCCTCTAGTTTTATTCATACAAAATTGGAAACTGTTTTTGGTTTTGAGCAACTTCCCTCACACTTTCACTCACTCTGAGGACATTCTCGGGTGATTCATACTCTCCGATTTGCTTTATTCATGCAACTCTAAGAATGTTCTTCGAAATTTCGAGTATAAAGTATATTCTCCATTTTACTCATATGATCCAATCTCCGTTCAATGCGACAGCCTTGCGCTACTCTACTGGTAGGGCCCATATGCCCACATGGTAGGACTCTAGTTGTCGATGTTGGAGACAAAGTGTGCTCCCCGGGTGTGCAGACTTGTGTGAGGCTTTCTGTTATGAAGAAGTTTGTTTACATTTTTGTGGTGACGAACATGCTTTAACTATTTCTTCAATTTCTTGAGGGTAGCACAATATGTTTCAGAGTTGATCATTGCACCATAAAGGAGGAAATCAAACAGAATAACCCCTTCAGAGTCACAGAAGACTGTCGCCTTGACTTTCAATTTTTTCTTCAGAGAGGATGTGGTGTGGTGCCACTCCATGTATTGCAGTTTTGCTTCAGATTCGAAGTGATGAACCCATGTTTCAACATCTGTGACAGAGTTTGACAAAAAATTGTCACGATCAGCCTCTTAACACACAAGCAATTATCCACAGTTCATCCTTCATTGCTCTTTACAGTTCCTTTTAGACGGTGAGCAACCCAGCAGGCACATATCTTTGAGTATGCCAACTGGTGGACAAGTGTGCCAACAGTGACGTCCAGTTATGCTCTCGTTTCACGCCAAAAGAAACTCAACAACAGCTCTCTGCTTGGAAGGTACCTACGTTGCACACGCCATTTTGAAGGCTACATATAGTGCTGCCTCATACTGAAACTTCATGAAACGATAGGGGCTGAACTGAGAATCTTTTACAATGTCTCACAACAAATTCTGCTATTTTTCAACTGAACTTGGCTGAGAAAAAGAAGTGTTGCTTCACTTAGAGAACACCCCTCATAATTCTTACAATCAAGCAATATAATGAACAAAGTATACAATAGGTCTTAAAAAAAGTCTCATCATTTGTTGCCCTTTTAGTAATTTAATGGAAAGTACATGGAAAAAAATCAATCTAAGCATCTGTGAACCTGGAATCTGATAGCAGGAACATGACAAATGCACACGATGTCATTGGAGCAGCACTGTCAGAAATAGTTAGCATCCAACTGCTTCATTAAGCTTTCAAAATTTGATGGCTCCTGTAACTAGATTTACAGGCATTGTACAACTGATACCAGTTAGTAGCAACTAAATATTCAGTTTTAAGGAGTGACAGCAGCTTACAGAGCAATATAAACTTTGTTCATATCCACAGCCTGGGTAGGTTAAAAAAGGGATGGTCTTCTGTTTACAATGACATTTCCTAATGACAAATGTCCAGATTTTAATGGCAAGGCATTTTTTTCCTGATCTTTAGGGTGAATTTTGCAATCCATGTACTGTAGTGCAGAAAACTATATTGTTCATATACAGTAGTATTTACATCTTTTTAATAATAGGTCACATTTCAATCAACTTCTGTCAAAAATGCATATATTTTTCATATCTTTGAGAAGACAAGAATAAAAACAAGAAAATGTTGTCACTTTAGAATGTTTCAGGTCACAAATAAACACAACAGTTACTACAAAACTTCATTTATCAGGACTGTAGTATATGAGCAGCGTACAGGACTATAATAGACAGGAAGCATAACACATTAGTTGGTTCGCTGACAATAAGATATTGTTGTATGGGTTCGACAAAACACACGCAAAGCCAAGAAAGACAGCTTCCAGTGTAATAAACAGTGCACATGTGGTCACACTATTTACTTTGCAAATGCTGTCTGGTTCTACATGCCAAAAGTAAAGTGTTCCAACACCCTCAAATTGCGAGGTTTTGTTCATTATTATGCAGGGAATTTGTTCAGAATTGATGGGGAAATATTATTTTGTAAACTTTAATGTACAACATTGTAATACTGCCAAAAACAGCAGTTGTGTGCAGAGAAGTGCTCAAAATTACAGCAGACAAACACTGTTATTTGAGCAGACAGGTCCATCTTCAACTGTGCAATTATTTTTCAAGTACTTGTATGAGATGTGGTGCCCTGAAACACCCCACTGGAGAAGCTGGAGAATCCACGCTTGTCTGTTGCTGGACAACATGGCACTTCCAGTTCCACATGAATCTACACTGAGAAAGAAAGAACTATTTATACGTGTGCTACAAGGTGTTCAACAAAATAGGAATCAGTGTTACTCACAAAGAGTCTGCGTGTCCATACATTAAACCACTGATGTGAGTGGGCATTATGCTGCAAATGATGATGGTGACTCTACAATTGGCATTTTGTTTGAAAATTCTGTGAAGCTACTGTGGCCAGATGGTGTGAACAGAGACTATGTTTAGCTGCTAAAAACAGACAGTGCTTCATACATGGACAAAGCAGCCAACGGGCTTCAAATTCTCTACGCCAGTATGGTGCATGTCACTTACCTTGCACACTTGTTAACACAGAGTTGCAGTATAGGTGTGGTCAGTTTACCCTGTTGTGGACAAATCGATTTTCTGTTGCAAGAAAATCTATGTGAAAGCTCTGCTGTGGGTGCAGAAATTCTAGGAACAAGAACTTTTGCTGCCCTTCGCCCTCAGCCTGTTCTTACATGAATGAGTCCTTGGCTTAATGCTGCTGTGTATTACTGCACCAACTACACCAAAATAATGAATCTTTTGTCAGCCTGATAGCAATGAATTAAGTGCTATCAAAACTGTGAAAAAGGTCTTTACATGTACCTTGTCTGAAAACTTGGCATACATCAATTGCATCAATGCCAACTTTTCAGAAGTACCAAAAGCCATCACACCTCCAAGTGGAATCCTGGACATTCTACAATGTGCAAAATTAGTGACCGTCTTTCTGGAAATGCCACAACACTAGAAGACAATGAACCAAATCTGGCCTGCAGTGACCTTTTCACCTTCAAATATGCTCTTGTAATGTCCTATGATGTGGAGAGGTGGTTTCCCAGGTACAAAACTATCCTCAGTGACAATTTTAGATCTTTGAAAATGAAAAACCTGAAAATGCAACTTGTGATCCAGTGCAACTCTGCAGAAATGGGATATTCACACGATGTGTTAACTAATCTGGAATACTTTAAAATAAAGGGCGTGCAATAGTAAAAACATGTTTTTGTGTTTGGATAGGTGTTACTGTTTTCACTGTATTTAGTGTTTTCTTCTTTTTCCCCAGACACACAAATATTTCAAAAACAAATGCTAGTCAGTTTCAAACATTGCAAAAAGTAGATACTGTACTCTGTTAAGAAGTGAATTTTGTTTTACATTGCATATTTTTAAAAACATCAACAATAATGTTTATAAATAAACTCTTATAATGTCATATTTCGTTTTAAGGTCATATTTATATACATTTTAGCTCATGAATACTTGCATATTTCACAGTTTTTTAGTTCATGAAATTGGGGCTGTACTAATGATCATCTCTTCTGTTTCTATCATAATTAATGTTAGTAAGAAATTCATATAAAGTACTAATATTGATATTGTCTGGTGTATGAGACTTAGAGCTGTTATCAGTAAAACCTAGAACACTGTCATTGAGTTACCTTAACATATGTACAGCAGTTCCGATTTATTCAACAGTACACATGATTTTTGCAGAAAGAGCTATTTCCTTTTTCCACAACAAAAATGATAAGAAAACTACTTCCATGTGCTAGGATTGGTTATTTTGTTTGTTAGTGCTACCAACTGAAAATAGATGAGCGCAAAATACTGATTTTTTTCTAACATAATATACCAATGTTGACTGGAATACTCTCTTTCAAATTCTAAAGATGGCAGGGGTAAAATATAGGGAGCGAAAGGCTATTTACAATTTGTACAGAAACCAGATGGCAGTTATAAGAGTCGAGGGACATGAAAGGGAAGCAGTGGTTGGGAAGGGAGTAAGGCAGGGTTGTAGCCTATCCCCGATGTTATTCAGTCTGTATATTGAGCAAGCAGTAAAGGAAACAAAAGAAAAATTCGGAGTAGGTATTAAAATCCATGGAGAAGAAATAAAAACTTTGAGGTTCGCCGATGACATTGTAATTCTGTCAGAGACAGCAAAGGACTTGGAAGAGCAGTTGAATGGAATGGACAGTGTCTTGAAAGGAGGATATAAGATGAACATCAACAAAAGCAAAACAAGGATAATGGAATGTAGTCTAATTAATTCGGGTGATGCTGAGGGAATTAGATTAGGAAATGAGACACTTAAAGTAGTAAAGGAGTTTTGCTATTTGGGGAGCAAAATAACTGATGATGGTCGAAGTAGAGAGGATATAAAATGTAGACTGGCAATGGCAAGGAAAGCGTTTCTGAAGAAGAGAAATTTGTTAACATCAAGTATAGATTTAAGTGTCAGGAAGTCATTTCTGAAAGTATTTGTATGGAGTGTAGCCATGTATGGAAGTGAAACATGGACGGTAAATAGTTTGGACAAGAAGAGAATAGAAGCTCTCGAAATGTGGTGCTACAGAAGAATGCTGAAGATTAGATGGGTGGATCACATAACTAATGAGGAGGTATTGAATAGGATTGGGGAGAAGAGGAGTTTGTGGCACAGCTTGACCAGAAGAAGGGATCGGTTGGTGGGACATGTTCTGAGGCATCAAGGGATCACCAATTTAGTATTGGAGGGCAGCGTGGAGGGTAAAAATCGTAGGGGGAGACCAAGAGATGAATACACTAAGCAGATTCAGAAGGATGTAGGTTGCAGTAGGTACTGGGAGATGAAGAAGCTTGCGCAGGATAGAGTAGCATGGAGAGCTGCATCAAACCAGTCTCAGGACTGAAGACCACAACAACAACAATATACCAATTTCAGATTCAAAAGTGAGACAGTGCTTCCAAATTAACTTTTTGTTTTGTCTTACACTGCTTTATTCATATTATTTCACTTATGTGACATTAATTAATTTTTACTGTTTTTATTCTTAACGTAAAAAGTTACCTAACAGTAAATAAAAAAGAAACAAGAGTGAGAAACAGTTTATTTGATGGAATTGACCCAACATCCAGTTCCACTCAAAATACAAAGATCAATGGTGTTCAGGAATACAATATAATACATCCTTTGCTTACGCTCCAGCATAAATAAATTCATAAAAGAAAAATGTTAAATTGTATCTTTCAACATGCCTTATTTCAGTAACACAATAAACATCCACACTCATTTTCAGTTACACAAATACTGTTTGTATTTTTCTTCTTCATGTGGTTGAATCCATCACAGTCAGAATATGGCTTATTACTGGGATCCATCCAGATGCTATGCTAGAGAAATTCTCCAACACGTACTTCAATAGGTCTTCTGCTGTTTCGTCATTCTTGTCAACAAGTGCTGAAAGCAAATTAACATGAACAGTAGATTTATTTAACAGCCAGGGACTGAAAACTTTCTATAAATGACCAGTTTTAGATTCACATAATTCATCTTCAGCTTTACCCACATTATGGAGTAACTAGTAACTTAGGAACCAAACTGTCTTCACACGTGACAAATGAAGTTTGTGATCCCAGACAGTTGAATAAATTGTAATAGATATACATTTGCAGTTATCATTTTACAGAAAATATCAAACTTTTGTACTTAAATATTTTGTTCCCTCCCAAGTTATTTCCATATTAAGTTCACTCAATACCGAAACACAAAGACGGTTAGAAATTTTAAACATTTTTCTTAGTCTCTCACAAACTCAATGTGTCACACAGTACCATCATACACAGCAACAAAATTTTTAAATTTGTTAATATGATCAAGGATATTGACTTAAAATACAAATAAGTAATTGAGCACGGCTAAAACAAAATATATGATAAATTCAGCCACAGTATCATCTACTAGAACTTAATTTGGAAGAGCTACAAGGAAGTATAATTAACGTGGTCACTGATATTGACCCTGATGGGTCAGGATGTGTAGGACACATGTTTAACTATCACACTGGCATTTGCCATGTAGCATGTGGTGCCCATATTGTGTACCTGCAATGCAAGTTAAAAATTTGGAGAGATTCTCTATCCACTGTGTGTTTTCTGCATATCTTGTAATTTTTGTGCAGTCATCTTCTGAAACCCCACAAGTATTTATCAATAACCCAAAATATTGGAACAGTCATTTAATGGTAGTCATAGTGGCTCTTCTTGGCAAATTGTGGCAGTGAAATAAATGGAAAACTCAATAAAATTATGTCTGTTGTCCTTATAGCATTTCTATTATGCAATGCACATTTTGAACACTCTCAATCTCTGGCTTTCTCCAGATTTGTGCGCCCACCCATTAACTGACTTATCAAGATTTTCATAAATCATATGCAGGCAATGTGGTCCTTTGGAATTAGTTTGTAGTACGACCTATACTTTGATTAAAATAACTTTGTGATTGGCTTTCTAGGGCATTGAGTGGTAGAGGTCAGATGTCAGCCAATCACAGTTCTTTCTCAAATGCCACATGCTTCTTGTGTCACCTGTTATGTAGGTACAAGCAGCAGTTTGTCTAGTGTGGCTGGCTGTACACTGAAAACACTACCACATCCCTCCCCCCCTCCCCACAACCACTGAAATCTGCAAATCATAATTTTAATCACAGTATAATGTCATGAAATACATATAACTTCACTCCTTAATCATAATTAAATTCAGTTTCCATTCCGAGAGCTCATTTTATGTTTTCTGTCGCAAAAGACAAATTTGCTTCAAAGTATACTATCAGACTACTACTATATTTCAAATTAACAGCATAACTATGTGATAGCATTCATGGATGAGTTTATTCAGGGGCTACCTTAGATACCCTGTTGCTTCCTGTGCACATATTCTCAACATAATACTGAGTGTATCATCATTGTAGTCAAAATATAGCACTCATAGTTCAAAGGAATGTGTTTGAAATTGCTGCCTGGCCATCCTGATTTCCTTTCCATGGTTTCTACTAAGCAACCTCAAGCAAATAGTCTGTTACGTCCACTTCCCCCTCAAGATACACCCACCGAGTAAATCACACATTTTGCCTAAAATTTCTCATGATAAATGAGACTTGACTGTGCAATGAAATTTCACATCTGCCTAGTCTCCACAAATGCATCTCCACATTATCTGATGGTTGTACCCTGCAGAGCAACAAGCATTGAACACATTAGTATGGCAAGGGACATAGGTTGTGTTTTTGTGAACATCTGGGCATTAGCTTTGGTTAGAGACAGACAAGAAAGCTTATTAACTTGCTGTTTTGGTTGAAATTATCAACCTGCCTAAGGTATACTCCTTTTCAGTCATTCATACTAAGTAAAATCCTTTAACATATTTCCAGCAAAGATATTGTTCGCAGTCTAAGATTCTTTCACTGACAAGAATTCACAGTTTTGCAGTGATATCAAATTCATGCCGTGTTTGGCGAAAGTATTATGCTTGTTATCACATACTTCTAACACAGGTTGCCTATCAAAATATATAAAAAATGAGCCATAACAGATATGTGATCATTTTTACTCTCACAGACAATTCACTTATTTACCCGAGTTTTAAAAAAGATGTTATAAACTTTTGGGCGAGGAGTGATAGTACTTCTGAATCGATTCCGATATTTACGAAAGCATATTGTAGCAAGAAAAATGACAAATTTAAAAATAACCAATGTGGAAACTGCTTATTAAAAACTTCCTTTAACAAGACAGCTGCTGAAAGGTTTAAAGAGCATGTGATTCTCATTTCAAACAGGTATCCTATTCATAAAATTATAGTTGGTGGTGGCTTCAATCTACCATCAATATGTTGGTGAAAATATATGTTTAAATTTAGTGCCAGGCATAAAATGTCATCCGAAATTATGCTAAATGCTTTCTCCAAAAATTATTTTGAGTGAATAGTTCAGGAGCCAACTCAAAGCGTAAATGGTTGTGACAACACGGTTTCCCTCATGGCAACAAATAATCCAGAGCAAATAGGAAGTATCATGATGGATACAGGGATTAGTGACCACAAGGTCATTGCAGCGAGACTGAGTAGCATACACTATGTGATCAAAGGTGTCCAGAAAACCAAGTACTCCATATCAGCGACCTCAGTAGTCATTAGACATCGCGAGAGAGCAGAATGCGACACTCTGTGGAACACACAGGCTTCAAACGTGGTCAGCCGATTGGGTGTCACTTGTGTCTTACGTATGTACGTGAGATTTCCACACTCTAAACATCCCTCGGTCCACTGTTTCCAATGTGATAGTGAAGTGGAAACATGAAAGGACATGTACAGCACAAAAGTGTACAGGCCAACTTCGTCAATTGACGGACAGAGACTGCCGACAGTTGAAGAGGGTCGTAATGTATAATAGGCAGACATCTATCTAGACCGTCACACAAAAATTCCAAACTGCATCAGGATCCACTGCAAGTACTATGACAGTTAGGCGGCAGGTGAGAAAACTTGGATTTCGTGGTTGAGCGGCTGCTCATAACCCACACATCACACCAGTAATTGCCAAACGACAGCTCGCTTGGCGTAAGGAGCATAAACACTGGACGATTGAACAGTGGAAAAACCTTATGTGGAGTGACGATTCACGATATGCAATGTTGCGATCCGATGGCAGGGTGTGGGTGTGGGTGTGGGTATTGCGAATGACCGGTGAATGTCATCTGCCAGCGTGTGTAGGGCAACAGTAAAATTTGGAGGTGGTGGTGTTATGGTGTGATCATGTTTTTCATGGAGGGGGGGGGGGGGGGGGCATGCACACTTCGTTGTTTTGCATGGCACTATCACAGCACAGGCTTACACTGATGTTTTAAGCACCTTCTTGCTTCCCACTGTTGAAGTGCATTTCAGGGATGGCGACTGCATCTTTCAAAATGATCGAGCACCTGTTCATAATGCACGGGCTGTGGTGGAGTGATTACATGACAATAACATCCCTGTAATGGACTGGCCTGCACAGAGCCCTGATCTGAATTGTATAGAACACCTTTGAGATGCTTTGGAATGCCGTCTTTTTGCCAGACCTCACCAACCAACATTGATTCCTCTCCTCAGTGCAGCACTCTGAAGAATGGGCTGACATACTCCAAGAAACCTTCCAGCACCTGACAAAATATGCCTGTGAGAATGCAAGCTATCATCAAGGCTAAGGGTGTGCTAACACCATACTGAATTCCACCATTACCAATAGAGGGCACCACGAACTTGTAGGTTTTTTTCCCCCCCAGCCAGGTGTCTGGGTGCTTTTGATCACATAGTGTATAAACCAAATCCACCAAAAATAAATGTAAACTATATCTATGTGAAACAGCAGATAAAAATCTGTTTACCAGCTTCCTAAGAGAGAGTCTCCATTCCTTCCGAACTATGTATGAGTAGACCAGATGCGGTATAAGCCAGAACTCTGTTGCAGAAGCATCGAAAAACATCAAGTGAGATTTATAAGATTTATCTCCACAACTGACTATGTTTTACAGAAGTTCAAAATTTAGTGTGGACTTCAATGTGAGCTGATTTTAATAGTTTCCACAATGAAACTCTATCTCAGAATCTGGCAGAAAAGCAATGAGATTCAAGTCATATGTAAAGTACACCAGCAGCAAGACACAATGAAAATCTTTACTGTGCGACAGTAATGGTAATATTACCGATGACAGTGCCACAAAAGCAGAGTTACAAAACACAGTTTTCCAAAATTCCTTTGTCAAAGACAGCAAAATAAATATTCCAGAATTTGAAACAAAAACAGCTGCAAACATAAGTAATTTAGAAGTGGATACCCTCAGAGTAGCAAAGAAACTTAAATTACTTAATATAGGAAAGTCTTCCAGTACAGTGTGTACACCAATAAGTTTCCTTTCAGAGTATGTTGATATAACAGCTCCATACTTAGTAATCACATACAACTGCTCGATTAGCGATAGATCCATACCTAAAGACTGGAAAGTTGCCAATGCCACACGAATACCCAAGAAAGGAAATAGAAGTAATCCATTGAATTATAGACCTATATCACTCCCCTCAATTTGCAGTAAGATTTTGGAATATGTATTGCGTTAAAACATTGTTAATTACCTTGAAGAAAACAATCTATTGACATGTAGTCAGCATGGATTCAGAAAATGCTGTTCTTATGAAACACAACTATCCCCGTAGTCACATGAAGTATTGAGTACTATCAACAGGGGATCTCGAATTGATTCCACATTTCTAGATTTCCAGAACGTTTTTCACACCATTCCTCACAAGCTGCTTCTAATCAAACTGCCTGCCTATGGAATATCATCTCCATTGTGCAAATGGATTCATGATTTCCTGTCAGAAAGATCACAGTTCATAGTAATTGATGGAAAGCCACTGAGTAAAACAGAAGTGATATCTGGTGTCCCCGAGGAAGTGTTGTACACCCTCAGATGTTCCCCATCTATATTCACAATTTGGGAGACTATGTGAACAACATACCTACATTGTAAATGATAGCATCATCTGCAAACAATCAAGAAATGTCATCAGAAGATCAAAACCAATGGCAAAACGATTTAGACAAGATATCTGTATGGCATGCAAAGTGGTAATTGAATCTAAACCATAAGAAGTGAGAGGTCAGACCACATGACTACTAACAGTAATTGTTTGGTTACATGATAAATCACACAAATCGGAAGGCTGTCAATTTAACTAAATACCTGGGGACTATTAATAACCTGAAATGGAATGAACACAGAGAATGCTGTGGGGAGGGCAAGCTACAGGCTGTGTTTTATTGGCAGGACACTTGGAAGCTACAACAGATCTACTAAACAGATTGCCTACACTATGCTTGTCCGTCCTCTTCTGGAGTATTGCTGCACAGTTTGGGATCCGTACCAGATAGGATTGATGTAGGACATCCAAAAAGTTCGAAGAAGAACAGCTCATTTTGTATTATTGCAAAATAGGGGAGGTTGTGTCAGGGATATGGTAAGTGAGTTGGGGTGGCAATCATTCAAACACAGGCGTTTTTCATTGTAGTGAGATTTTTTCATGAAATTTCAATCAGCAGCTTTCTCTTCCAAATGTGAAAATATTCTGTTTACGCCCACCTACAGAGGGAAAAATTATCATTGCAATAAAACAAGAAAAATCAGAGTTCACAAGGAAAGATTTAAGTGTTCGTTTTTCTTGCATGCTGTTCAAGAATAGAATGGTAGAGAGATAGTGTGAAGGTGTTTCAATGAACCCTCAGTCACGCACCTAAGTATGCATTGCAGAGTAACCATGTATATGCAGATTCATATGTTAATTATGATGGTGTGCAACACCCACGGAGATGCTACAGTAAAATGGATCACCATCAAAACAAATCATACATACCAATATTTAACAGCTATCTTAGTAAACCATCATGCACACACAGCTCATGAGCTAGATACTTGTTCTTGCAACTAAGCTAAAACGACACAGTGATAAAAGAATTACCAGTTTGCACAGCCACACAGAACCTGACAGCCAATGACTGACGACAGAGTAATTTTTCATCTTTTCCATTTCATCAATCTGAAGAATATTGATGAATGAGACTAAAAGCATCAGAAAAGCAACCCAAGTAACAGCAGTATTACTATCTGCAGAATATTCTTCTAGTGTGTTCTGGGATCATTCACTGAAGTGTCAAGTATCATGATGAAGTCAGACACTAAGATCTGTAACTTGGAACCAATAATGGAACAAAAGGTGCAAAGGTCATCATGTTCACAAAGTGCCGCCACAGGCACAGTATATTCTTTGGATGGAGCCCATTTTCACTGCACGTATGTACTGGCAGGCAACCACTGGTGGGGTCTTCTTGAGTACCTGCTGCTAAATGCTACATTGTTCTTACTCATGAAGTGCCTACTCCGACAGCTAAATAAGAGATCTCAATTTTCTGTGGAAAGTTTTAATAACATGATTTTGTGCTCTATTGACCTGCTAGTGCTGAAAATTCAACAGCTTGGGTGAGCTTGATGTTTTTTTCTTTCTAATGTTAGACACTAGCTACAATACTATTCATTAACAAATTGTGTTTCAGCCCAGCCAAGGGTTTTTGGTGATGATGAGGTTGGATTTCATATGCACATCTTTCACTACTTCATTGTAGAGTCAACTATATTGGAAATTTTAAAGTGATAACAGATTCAGCATAAGCACCAACTGAAGCAACTCCCAGCTAAGCAGTAGTAGTAGTAGTAGTAGTAGCAGCAGCAGCAGCAGCAGCAGCAGCAGCAGCAGCAGCAATAGCAGTAGCCAATACAGCACTACAGCTACAACATACACAAGCTAACAATACCCAACATGATTTGCCTCATTTACTGATGCCAAAGAAAATTTAGAATTTTATACATACCATGTTAAGTAACATTTAGTTGTTCTAAAGGTAGAAGATCACTATGCGGATTTTTCTTGTTGTACATAGAGTCGAAAATTTGCCGCCTTTTTAGGAAGTAGATCCTAAAAAAATGTCACTTGGATAACTACGTAATTTCCTGGAAATCTATTGCACTCAGAAATACCATATAACATCACCATCTCCATCAATGTCAATCAATCATGTTATTCTTGTCAGGAACAGATGACTGATTTTGCGACTTTGTTGCAAATCTGTGCAACCTGCCTTATGTCAAAACAGCGATTCAAAATGCAGCAGCAAAGTTTGAAACTGATGTTTGAAAGAGATATCTCAGACCGTGCAATGTAATAGTGACAACCCAAGTGTCTGAAACCAAACAACCAGGTGACCAACTAACATAATTGATTCCAGAGGTAGCCCAGACCCTATACCATCACAGCGCTGTAAATCCTCACAAACACTATCAGTGACTATGTATTCAAGTCTGTCATGATTGTCTTGCAAGTACTCCAAGTTACAATTATATCTAAACCTTTACTGCCAATGTTAAACATTCACATCACTGGGCTCATTGTTCAGCACGTGATAAACGAGGACATGTTGCCTTAGTTTGCTGCAGCATTGTGCTATGATGAAGTGGCCAGTTAACAAGCACACCTTTCTTTTTCCCAGTGTTTATACTGTCTATTACATGTCTGCTTTTCCAGGAATTGGCAAACTTTATTTTATTATTTAACTTTGTGCTGGATGCCCCTTTGACGCCACAGATATCAATGTAACCTAAGGGAGAGAAGTTGTGTGCAGCATCTGTCTATTAACCATGTAAACTTTGTTTGCAAGGTAAAGGCAAGGGCTAGTTGCTATAAGAAAGCTTGTGCAGCATTATGCCACACTGCCCAGTTTGTGACCAGATACTTACTGTAACCAGCAATGATTCTGCATGCAGAATATGTGACATTAGTGGCAGCCAACACACAACAAATCTGCTTTGGCACATAACTATTGACTATGTGGCCAGGCTGGGCACCAAATCAATGATTCATGAAATCAGCACCTGCTGTAGTGTTGGCTTCAGCAGTGAGGCTGCCACTGCTACACTGTCACCCTGATAGGACTGCCTACTTGAGGATCCAGCCACAGCACTTATAGGCTGAGGGTTGATCTGAGGCCCCTCACAGCCACCAAGCCAATGGGTGCCTGACACCATCAGACGCTGCCAGCCAAACACTGGAGTGGTGTTTGCACTGCAGATGTCTATGCTCTCGTCAATCGGCACAGCTGGGACACTGCCTACATTCATAATAGGCGTACCAATTTGTCACGCCCACTCCTGACGGAGCTACGCTGCCTGGTGAGGAAAGCTAATGTCACACCACAGCCTCTACAAGTGGTATCAGAAGTACTGGTAGAGACTAGAACGGCAGTTCGATGTCTGCACTGACAAAGGGAAACACTGTTAGCAGCAGTACAGCGGCAGTGTTTAACAGGAGGACACAAGTATGAGGTCTGTTCAAAAACTTCTGGAACTATATCCACAAAATTTTTCTACGCTTGCCTTTTACTTATTGTGCACGGTCTCCTTTGAAATACTCTCCTCCACAATCGATACACTGCTCCCAATGGCGTTTCCACTTTCAAAAGCAGTGCTCTTGCTGGAAGTGCTGTCTGAGAATTTTCTTTTCTGTCGACCACTGTCGCAAATCTTTGCCTTTCAACATCGTAACAGTAGACCCATGTCTCACCAGTTAGATTCTCTTAAGGAACACCTTTTTCTCATTTGCGCACACCAGAAGCTCTTCACAGATTGCGAGGCGAAAGTCTTTCTGGTCTTGGCTCATGAACTGTGGGACAAACTTAGCAGCCACACAATGCATCCAAGATGCTGTGTAACAATTTCATGATATGATCCGACTGAAATGTTTTCTTCTGCAATCTCTTGGACCATTAGTCTTCAATTTGCATGCACAAGTTCGTTGACATTTCTGACTCGAGCATCATCAGTAGAGATCGATGGGCATCCTCAACGAGGGTCATCTTTGGGAACTTCTGTCTGGCCATTTTTAAACCACGTGAATTGTTCTTAACACTGAGTACAGCTTAAGCACTCATCACCGCAGGCTTCCTGCTTCATTTGGTGTCTCTTTGTAAAGGCTTTCTTGAGTCACACACAAAATTTAATGCAGAAGCATTGCTCCTCTAACTCAGCCATCTCAAAATTCGAAAACTGTGCAACACAACATTCTACTCAATACAGCAGTGAACAATAACTAACAGACATACAACAATGAAATGCCCAGCAGTTACACATTAAACACAGGTGTGTGCCGAGATGCCAATAACATTTCACTCCAACACACCAATGGTGCAAAATTACAAGTGTTCTGGAATTTTTTGGAAAGACCTCATAAGTGCCGGCTTGTGGTACATGGAAGGAGCCTCTGCAAATGGCTGCTGTAGAGAGAACAGAATCATGTGTATCTTGGAAAAGTTGAACAAGTATCAACGGCTAATCTTTCTACCACCGAGAAACATCGGAGAAAACTGGCAAATTCACAAAAGTGGACCTCTTCGAGACCAAAAATTGTGATTACTTCATTAAATATTGAGGGACTGCCGCAAGAGAAAAGTCTTACTGTCACACAAGTGCAAACACAATTCATGGAACATTTTAGTATTGGAAGAAACACACAAAGGGATAAACATCTGAACACCAAAAATTGAAGACGTGAAGAGGTATTAGAACATCCTCATGAAAAATATGGTAGTGCTACCTTTGCAAGTCCAGATACAAAGATTAAGTCAACAAGCATCACAGAGACAAACAACATCGAAGCTTTAACACCTGAGTGCCAGTTGTGTACTATTACATCAGTGTGCAAACCACTTAACACTGATTGTATCTTCAATAAGCCAAATAACTTTCATAACCAAAACATCAAGACCGTACTGGGAGACGTACTGGGGATGTAGCTTAACTGATAAAAATCAGGAAGAACTAGAAAGTTGAACAGGCAGAGGGAGACTTAAGCTTTTTTCTTTTTATTCTAAACTAAGAAAATCATTTAATAGCAGCAGATTACAGAGAGGCTATAATCCTGATATCATCTTTATCACTGAGAACACTGCTCACCATGTTAAAAAAACAACATTGCCCTATATCTTGTACAGTTTCTGGAGTTGTCCAAGTAGAAAGTGAACCTTTCAAATACTGTTTTAACTTCGTTAAAGCAAAATGGAAGGCTTTAAGAAATGAACTAGATCTCAAAGTTGAAAACATAGGGACTGAGCCACAAAACTACAAAGAATTTGTTGAACTTTTAAATTATACGTCAGGGAGGCATATTCCTAGTAGAGGTAGTACCCAATTTATATTTGGCCTCGACTGAAGATCACAAGACCTCTTGAGTGATTAACATAGCAGGTACTGAATTAACAGATAATAGAATGATCATTCCTTGTGTGTACCAATCACCTAGTTCAAATAGAGAAACTTTTTCTAAAAAATTAACTGAGGTTTAAATAAAGTTTCAATGACCAAGAACATTATGTTGAGACAAATATAAACACAAATATCGTGGATGAAACCAGTAGCAGAGTCATTAACATTCTTCACAATCTTAGCATGAGACAGATGGTCAACAAAGGTAATAAAAACTTCAGTAATCAGTTATGTTGTTACAAATATACCCAAGGAACTCTGTGTAGTACATGTTAATGATCTTTGACCACTTAAAATTAAAATTTGCACTGGATAAACTCATCACACAGCAGGCATACAAAAAATTTCTTTCTAAACCCAAAATTCAAGATTTTTCAGTGGTATTGTCAGAGCAAAGCTGGGATGAAATGTGTAAAGAAAATTATGGTAAAGAAAATTATGTATGAGCAAAATTATCTAAGTTCTGTACAATATTTAAACTGTAGTTTGAGCAGTCATTTCCAGAAGTATCCTAATCACCAGCAATGACAAATGAAAATGAGTATAAGAAAGTACTCACCATACCATGAAATATCTCAGTTCCATAAGAAGAACGCATAGTGTGTCAGAGTTCAAAAATTATTCTCAAAGATACAAAAGATTTACAGGAAAATGTTGCATGCTACAAAAAACATCAGTAAATGACAAAACAATACTAAATGCTGAAAATAAAAGTAAAGTGACCTATAAGGTTGGGATTCGGTTTCCCTGTTTCTTGTTTTACAATCATTTACAGATAAAGACACGGGTAGGTCAATAAATGATACACAGAAACTACTACATTTTCTGAATGAATATCTTTCAGGTACAGCTGAGAAATAACAACAAAAATTCCCACAGCAAAATGTTGTCCCAATAAAACATTATGTGGCAAGTACAATGATGTTAGCATTGCAGAGCATGAAATCAGCGAAACATAACAAAAATTCAAAAAGAGTAAGAAGTCAGCAGGCATAGATGAAGTGCAGGTCAGTGTATTTAAAGAATGTGTACACATTATACAAGCCCTATTAAACAACATGAGTCTTTCAGCTCATGTAATTTACCAGGGTATTTGAAACAGGGAAGAGTTGTGCCTCTACTAAAGAGGGGCGACACAGAAGATATAGTAAACTAAAGGCTTATTTCTCTGCTGTTACCAAGTGAGGTGGCACAGTCGTTAGCACACTGGATTTGCATTTGAGAGGACGACAGTTCAAATCCACATCTGGCCATCTAGATTTAGGTTTCCAGTGATTTCCCTAAATCACTTTAGGTTAGTTCCTCAAAAGGGCATGGCCGACTTCCTTCCCCATCCTTTCCTAACCCAAGCTCGTGCTCTGTCTCTAATGACCTCATTGTAAACACTAATCTCCTTCCCCTCATCCTCCCTGCCATCATCAGTCTTAAAAATACTAGAATTCATTGTGGAAGACAGACTAATGAATTACAACGAGGTGCATTCAAGTTCTAAGGCCTCCGATTTTTTTTCTCCGGACTGGAGAGAGATAGAAACATGCGCATTGTTTTAAAATGAGGCCGCATTCATTGTCAATACGTCCCAAAGATGGCAGCACTGTACGGCAGATGGAATTTTAGCGCCAGCGGTGAGAATGAGAACTGTTTTAAATACTTAAAATGGCGACGTTTTCCTTACTTGAACAGCGTGCAATCTTTCGTTTTCTGAATTTGCGTGGTGTAAAACCAATTGAAATTCATCGACAGTTGAAGGAGACGTGGTGATGGTGTTATGGATGTGTCGAAAGTGCGTTCGTGGGTGCGACAGTTTAATGAAGGCAGAACATCGTGTGACAACAAACTGAAACAACCTCGGGCTCGCACAAGCTGGTCTGACGACATGATCGAGAAAAGGGAGAAAATTGTTTCGGGGGATCGCCGAATGACTGTTGAACAGATCGCCTCCAGAGTTGGCATTTCTGTGGGTTCTGTGCACACAATCCTGCGTGACGACCTGAAAATGCGAAAAGTGTCATCCAGGTGGGTGCCACGAATGCTGACAGACGACCACATGGCTGCCCATGTGGCATGTTGCCAAGCAATGTTGACACGCGACGACAGCGTGAATGGGACTTTCTTTTCATCGGTTGTGACAATGGATGAGACGTGGATGCCATTTTTCAATCCAGAAACAAAGCGCCAGTCAGCTCAATGGAAGCACACACATTCACCGCCACAAAAAAAATTTCGGTTAACCGCCAGTGCTGAAAAAATGATGGTGTCCAGTGGGACAGCGAGGGCGTAATCCTTACCCATTGCGTTCCAAAGGGCACTATGGTAACAGGTGCATCCTACGAAAATGTTTTGAAGAACAAATTCCTTCCTGCACTGCAACAAAAACGTCCGGGAAGGGCTGCGCATGTGCTGTTTCACCAAGACAACGCACCCGCACATCGAGCTAACGATACACAACAGTTTCTTTGTGATAACAACTTTGAAGTGATTCCTTATGCTCCCTACTCACCTGACCTGGCTCCTAGTGACTTGGCTTTTTCCAACAATGAAAGACACTCTCCATGGCAACACATTAACCAGCCGTGCTGCTACTGCCTCAGCGATTTTCCAGTGGTCAAAACAGACTCCTACAGAAGCCTTCGCCGCTGCCATGGAATCATGGCGTCAGTGTTGTGAAAAATGTGTACGTCTGCAGGGCGATTACGTCGAGAAGTAACGCCAGTTTCATCGATTTCAGGTGAGTAGTTAATTAGAAAAAAAATATACATTAATGACTTTCCAGACAATGTTAGACAAGGGAAAAAAAATTTCTGATGACAGCAACAGTGCAACTGTTGAACACAAGATCAAATACTTTTGTGGCTGCATATTAAACTGAAACACTTCTAGCTGTAGCCATGAGTTATGCAAAGTTTTTTTCCATCTAGTGTTGTGCTTGTGGGTATTACTAATATATGTTGAATTATTTTTGATATTTTTTCTCACTGTTTGCTTTTGTGCGCTCACTAATTTCTCCTTAAGTGTTGAATTAAGTCATTTGTGAGTGGAAATATGTAAAGATGTTAAATATTTGTTTCTAAAACATTTCTAAACTTAGCTGTTGAGAAGCTCAATACCAGGCTTTTCGCACTTCCAGTTTTCATCAATATGAATAAGAAAAATCTGGAACATTCTACCCTATTAATGAGCAACATCAACTTACGGAGTTACTCTATTTGTTGTACATTAATTAACGAAATGCAATTTTTTTCTAATGTAAATGGCAAATCCCTGAAAGCCAGTTCCTAATTCTTTGAAAGACACTTAACAATGTCTTCTGTTGGAGTCTCCAACAGACTAAATTATAACACTTGTTTCGTCTGCTGAAAGTACCAATTATGCTTGATCAATGTCAAGTAGGTCATTATGCGGTGTCACACACTAGTGACACCATGCCTAACATTCTACATCCAGAGGTTGGCACTAACACATGTGACTGACCTGCTAATCCATGGCTGGCTTGTAGACACACCCTCTGCTGCACCACCATCAAGCTGCCTTAAGAAGATGTCGCACTGACGCCAGCCACTCTAACTGTGGAGTTCACTTTGCGCCTTCGCAATGTTCCCAGTCTGTACCTCTGTTACTGTAATTGTTTATATGAATGTGCCTATGTAATGGACTAGTGTAGGTTACTATTTGGACTTGCCAAAGAATGTTATGTAAATAACTTTACATAAATATTACATGTGCTTCTAATCAGTTTGCTTTCTGTCTCGGCACCCACCTATTCCTCGGCACCCACCATTGGACTGACTCAACACATTACATATGTAAGAAATAGGAGAAGTAGTAAAATTGAACTCTGTTAGACTGAATGCATGATTCCTACCTAGGTGGCAAAACTATCTCTACTTCCAACATTGTAGGAATTGTTCTGCACTACTTTACACCCTCTTTTGTTAGCAATGATCCACACCAGTTCATTGTAACATCATTACTTTAATATGGAACAGACTAAGTTTCACATTAGCATTTCTGTTCCTATGGTGCCTCATCCTATTTCACCTTTATCAGGCTTTTAATAATGGTATTCTGGTATTAATAAACCTCAAAATTTTCTATTAACATGTCTCAGAGCTACATAGTTCATTTTCACTAGTTGTCCCTCATGGTCAGAGGCATAGGGCATTAACTATGGTGTTAACCAATTTTTTTTTCAGTCTGACCGCTATGAGAATGTAAACAATCAGGGTCCTGTTATCTTTCTGTACACGAGTTGAAATATTCATTAATCAAATTTGACTATAACAGTTGAATGAGGCTTCCAGTTCATTATATTTCTTTCAAGAAATTCACATTGAAATCACTGCAAACTATTAACTGTTTCTATTTGTGACAGATGGCTCAACAATGAAGATATTTCATAAATTGGCCAGTTTTATTTATTTTCATACAGAGATTTCAGTTATTCACATTACATTCCGGATGCCTCAATATTATAAGCTGCCTTACCAATTTCTGCAGATGCATGACACATATTCAAATTCCCTTACACACACACACACACACACACACACACACACACACACACACACACAGGAATATTCATATTCATCACTACATATTGCAGTGCATAATATCATAAATTTAATCACATCGTGTCAAAGAAATGAAAAATACATTTCACAGCTTACCTTCAGAGAGCCTTAGCAATTTTTCTTTTAAATCTGCTGGAAATTTATTTTCTTTCCACTGAGACTCAAAACATTTAATTCTCATCTTGAAGTCATATTTCATATCCTGAAAAAGATTTTAAATTACCCTAAATTCAAAATATGAAAGCAAAAACAAATGCAGTTTAACACATAAGATCATTTACTTATCAACAATAGAGAGTACAAATGAATTACAGCTTGTGCAGATATGTAGAAGACGTTTTCTTCCGTCTTTTTGAACCATTATTATTGTTGTTGCTGATGGTGGTGGTGGTAATGAGTCTAAAATCACGGTCTGTAAGAGTAAAGATCCAACTTCCAGGATATTATTAATGCATTGCGGGTGAATTATAAGAAAGAGTGAAAAAAAAACAGAAAAAATGCTAATTTTAGAAAACAATGAATGATAAAAATATATACAAACAAGGACTGAAGGAAACCAAGCAAGGGAAACTGAAAAATAATAACTATCAAAACAGAAGCTGTAGACTCAATCAAAATCAACATTTAATGTACCATTACTGATGTCATTAGAGACAATCTTAGATTAGGGAAGAATATGAAAGGAAATCGGCTGTGCCCCTGCATTTTCCTAGAATGATTTAGGGAAATTATGGAAAACCCAAATCTTTATGGTCAGATGGGTATTTGAACAGTCATCCTCCTGAATCTGAGTCCAGTGTGCTAACCACAGCACCACCTTGCTCAGTGGAAGAGAGTTGTGAAGAGGAAAATGAGAAGAAAATACTGCCATGTAAAATCACAAGTATAGTAGGAGCTGAAAATATATCCAAAGACAGACTGCAATCCATTAAGTTTGAACATATTTATCTTGGGAGGCAAGGATACAAAGGCATTATCAGAATCAGGAAATTAGGTGTTTTCCCCGTAAACAGAATTTGCAGACTAGATGATGTGAATCATCTCTCACATTTCCAGTAGTGGGGCTGCAATATGTGATACTGTTTAGCAGGGGCAGGGGTAATGGTACCATTTTACAGGAGACTGCTGACACAGGAAGGAACCTTCAGCAGTACTAGCATTCTCAGGTTGTAATAGGGTCTGACAAGTACATTATAGAGCATCAATGGGAAATGGAATACTACCACAAAATATGAGTCTGTAAGTTTGGGTAATGTCTCTCATTTCTGATCACACTGCATAAACGTCACAATCTTGCTGCAGAAGCCAATCATGTCATTCATGTTAAATATGAGTGGAAAGACTAATAATCTGGCAATATTTGCTGTCTAAGTTAATATGGTCTGAGAGACAAGCTAGGGAACAGACTCCTTTGCTGCTTTTGGTACAAGGAAGAATTCATGATACTAGTTTAATACACTTGGTTTGAGAGAATTCATCAGAACAGGACAGAAATTGTAAAGTTGTGGTGAATAATTATATATTATAATTTAAATACTGTCCGGTCCCTGAGCTAAAAATTCATTAGTTAGTATCCACTACATAGCAACTTACATACACACCCAAAAAATATTTCCACTGGAGAGTGTACAAAATTATGAACATATTGACATTTACATTCATAAAGATGTTACAATATTACGATCATACTTTTTATTGAAACCTTCTTGGTAAATAAAGTCTGAAATAGATATGATGGATTTTTTTAGAACTCGAGGGGTTTTCAGTTTGAGTACAATAACTTTTGTCATGTACGTCCTCTACAAAATGACAAATTAAGGGTTAAAATAACAACTTGTAAACTGTAGCTCAGTTACAAACAAAATCTATATGAAGCAGCCACCTTAATAACACATTAACATCTTGTTTAATATGCCACATCAAATCTGGATGAAATTCCAAGTTTTCAATGACTGCCTCCTTCATCATCGTCAGGGATTAAGTCTGACTGTCAAGAAACTGGTAAGGTTTCCACTTGTATACCCAAGGATGACATATGGCTAGAATAGGTCATGGAGATGGTGCATGCTGAGGTGGCATTACCTGTGTCCATCAATTATGTTTGCACTTTCTGTCCACCATCGCCTGCAGTACCACTACTTACATGAAGCGGTACATTATGATAAGTCTTTCTCTGTGCTCTTTCTTTGTCAAAAACACACTTCCATGCACTGTAAAAATCAAGAGGTAGTTTAATTTCCACTGTTTCTCTTATCAAAAAGCCCTAATAGTTTTATGTACGAGCCAGCAATATCATATGTTCAGACATAAAGTTAGATTTAAATTATTCAAAGTTTGTCAGAAAAGCCAAAATTCTGACAAACCTATGAATAACTTAAGAGCAAGAGAACCCATGCCACAAAGGTCTGCCTAAAATACACAAAGATGGCATACTAGTGAGACCAAATGTTAGTGATCAGCTCTCCCACATACAGGCTGGTTAAATTATTGGTGCCTGTAGTTGAGCACTATAGACATTACATTAATAACACAAAACTGTTCACTGATATCATAAGGAAGATTAAGATAGGCCCATGTGAAGTCCCAGTCACTCACGATGTAGTCTCCCTTTTTATGTAGGTACAAGTAGAAATAAATTAAAACTACTGGCTATTCATGTCTCCCCTGAAATTTTAAAACTGTTTCAACACACTCTGAGATGGTGTAGGCCTACTTTTTGTATGGTTGAAATTACTGTGAAACAACTGATGGAACAAATGTGGATTTGCTGCTGTCACCAGCTATAGCTATTCTTTTCACGGAGAATTCTGATGACCAAGTATCGAGCAGTGCCCCCGCCTATCTATTCTGCTCTTTCAGATATATTAATGATACAATTTTAATCTGGTAACATGACAGTTAGGCAGTTCAGCAGCTCATTGACCACATGAACCGTGTACATCCAAACATAAAATTTACAGTGGACGTGAAAGAATGGGAAGTCGCCTTGTGTTGGTTGAATGAAAAGCAGGTAGTCCGGTTGACCATTCTGTGTACTGAAAATAGATGCATATGGACCTATATCTCAATAAGCGTAGCTTTCACCAGCTGGCTGAGACAGTAGCTAGGATAAACACCCTGATACACAGAGCCATGACTATTTCAGGCAAGGACCACCTCATCTCAAAGATTATTCCTCTGATGATGTTATTCAGAAGTAATGGGTATTTTGTCCACTATATTGGGTCAATGTTATCGAGGAATTCAAGATATGATATTGTTCAATCAAGCCAGGAGCATCAGCACACAAATTCTGTGGTGCAAGAACTTGGAAGATGGGTCGAGTCCTAAACAGGCAAGGAATCACACCAGTCTTCCAGCCACTCTCGAAAACTAAAGAAATGTTGCAAACTGTTGTGTGGTAGCAATTATGCAGAGCAGTCAATACAGACTATTATTGATCGCTGTGGTGAATATCAATGGGACCTTAAATACTGGAATTTTGAAAAATCGGTGGTGGCCAAGCATAGTAAGTTAAATAAACACAACATTATGTTTGAATGTATGAGAATTCCGAGCCACACAATAAGTTATTGGTACTCTGTGATAATGGAAGCATTGGAAATTAGACTACGGCTTGATTTCTATAAGGCATCGAAGTGTGCACTTGACAAAGAAAGAGTGTGATGGAATACTTCTCATAGTTACCTCCTGATGTACACGGTGACACTGCAAGTGACACAGGACAGCAAGTGCAAATATAATTTATGGACGTACACAATATGACATCAGCACCCACCATCTTCGCAACATAATGTAGCAAATTGGATGCCTTCCTCTGGGCACAAAAGTGAAAGCCTCGCCAATTTCATGGCAGTCAGACTTAGTCCCAGACAATGCTCATGTAGGAAATCATCAAAAGCTCAGGATTTTATCCAAATTTGATGCTGCAAGTTAGCCGAGAACATTTTATCTACAATCCCCATCACTTTGTAGCTGCATTAAAATCTATTCCCTGATGACCTATTCCCATGTGTTTTGAATTTAAATAACCATGGCAACCTTTCAGCATTTGTTGGTTAGTGTGTTACATGAATTATAACCAAAACAGTGCATGGTATATCTGGATGACATAAATGTATTCAAAGAATATTCCTGAACATCAGGAGCAGTTCCGCCAAGCGTTTGATTGTCTGCGTGCAGTGAGTTTAGAGAAATGTCATTTTGTATTGCAAGAAGTTCGGTATTTGAGTCTCATTACTGGGCAGGGTGGAATTCTTACCAATCCAAACCTAGTTGAGACTGTTCAAAATTTTCCAACACCCACAAAGCTAAAGGAATTGCAATATTATTTGGGGCTAGTGAATTTTTACCATCAGTATGCTCCAAAATTTGCAGAAATTACAAGATCTCTCATGCAGCTACAACAGAAGGGAGTGATGTTTCATTGGCCAGCTGAGTGTGGACGATGCATAGGCAAGATGTGGACTGTTACGTGAAAAATTGTGTTCCGTGTGCTCAAAGAGCATCCACCTGTCATGGGAGTCATCGCGTGGATGCTTTGTAGTAACACACTGTCGCTATCGTCCTGGAACACTGCCACCACAAAACACCATGACTGGGGCAGGAGCCGGGGATCCTGGCCTGCGGACACCAGACAGCAGTGACCTGTCCGGCTGCCATGCCTCCCACCCACCAACACAACAGAGGCCCATAGCACATGGTTCCAGCTGCTGCAGTAAATCTGTTCAAGGCTGGAGTGCCACCGTCGAGGCAGCAGATCCGAATTATGTCAGCACAGCAGTGGGAACACGTTAAAATCCGCCAGTCACCTCAGTCGTCACCAAGAATATTATAAGTGGAAGCAAACCTCGCCCAGAGAGCCCACAACCAATGTATTGCAGTTGATCAGTAAATGTTGTTATTCTGTCATCAGGAGTCATCCATGGACATACCCCCACCATCTTTTTCCTCACACCCAGCAGACAACCCAGGTTTGAATCTGGTGACAGGCAGTGAAGTCACGTAGCTGCCAACATGCCCCACTTACACTAGTATCAGATTGGCCTCCTACAAAAGCGTACCATTACTTAGCCAGGATGACAAAAACTGAAGCAGACATGTCTGACTTGCTCTCAAACACATGTAAATAAGGCAGTTCAAGATTTTCCATGTCTTAGGTTTGATAAACATGACAGCTAGGAATGAAATACGAGGCCCACAAATTTCATGAACTTTTTTTAAAACTTGACATGATACCACTCATTTGCAGGCCAATTAAATTAAGAATATATTGAGCTGGAGTCATTACGAAGGATGTTACACTATTAATGGTAAGAGAAAATAGGATTAGACCTAAAATACTTCCTTAAGGGAGTATTTGTCTTACACCAGATTTTCGAGCATAACTTCAGGTAAGTAATTTAAAAATCATCCTGAAAGGACAATCCATATGTATGTACAAAGACAACTATGGCTGCCCCTTCAATTCAACTGCAATGTGGGGGCAGCTCATTTCATGAGAAAAACTATGGGCTAATCTGGTATGACTGATATGGAAGCAGCATAGGATAGTAGATTCCTTCTGGGAGGAATGGAAGAAGTGTCATGCATCTATTATCTACCTGAAAGTGTGGAGTTTATTAAAGGGGGCAGTAGCCTACCAGAAGTTGCTCCATCTCCAAGTGAGTAGAGGTCTTATTTGCATCCACAAGCCATTGCCTGGGATCATCAAAACAAATGTTGGGTGAGTAATTACTCCTCTAACCATTCCCTGGGATACCCATGTTGCTTGGGACCCACAGAAAGACAACAGATCAGGCAGTGCAATAAAAGTCAGAGACCAGAAAGTGAATACCTGGGATGACAGAGAAACTAGAGAACAATTGAACAAGAGGTTGGATACCACTCACTGAGTCGCTACAAATTAAAACGTGGTTGAGGGTGGTATTTTCCATAAAATGTAGAGTTCTGTTAATTACTATCAGCTGTAAAGGTGCTAAACATTCCCAGCAACAAATATTGTTCTTGACTAGTGACAAATGTAAACACATATCCTGTACTATCCTTGCATTTTGAGCTGTCAGTATGAATGATGGTGGCACCTTGATACTCCTGAAAAACTGAGAGCAAGAGAAGCTGAGAGATCATGTGGACCACCAAAACTTGAATCACTGAAATAGATTGGTCATAACTCATGGTCTGGGTACTAACCAAGCAGCAGTGTGCAGAAACACACAGCAAACTCTTATTAAAGGGGATACAAAGAGATTTTGTAGAGGCTTAAACAAATGAAATGACACATTTTCAGTGACTTACTGGTCTCATACAGATATGATTTTATTTATATAAACTTTGAAGCGAAGATCAAAAATTTGAACCAAGGCCGGGAATCGAACCCAGGTCTCCTGCTTACTAGGCAGGTGCATCAGCCATTAGTGACCAGGAGATTGTCTATGGGATAGTCCAAAACATGTCGGTGATCAGTCTTACTACATAATGATGTACTACATCGAATAATTTCAAAACCAAGGCGTTGCTGAGCCATAAACCTGTCAACCATAGTCCAGTTCGGACAAGACCAGTACCCAGTAAATATGGAGTGGAGTAATGCAATCCATGCCCCAGCAGGTATATGGGCCAGGAAGTAAAGAGAGCTTAGCTTTTGCATGACACTAGTCTTTAGTTCATGACTATGGGGAAGCCACGTCAGCTTTTTTTCTGAGAACCTAAAATCAGGGCTGCACAAAAATGTCCAAGAGCTGGCTACCCAAGTAGAGTTCTGGGTCACAATTAACTGTGGTAAATCCACAGAAATGCAAAACTCGTGTTTTTGTGGGAGGGAGATGGAAGCCACATAAAAGCTTCCACACAGAGACCCTTCAAATTGGTCCTTGGAGCTCATGTTCAGCCAAGGTTAAACACTGGGAACTATACCAAATGCAAAATTCTTTGACATATAGGTCTGATGGAGGTCATTTGCCCATTGATGGCAATGAGAAAGTGTGTCACACGTAGCATGGAGCCCTGGACACCATTCTCTTGGACTCCTGGGGAGTTATTGAACCATGTACCCACTCTAACTCGAAACCATCAGTGGTATAAGAACTGACAAAAGTTGGTAAATAACCTTGAAAGCCCCAGTCATGAGAGTAAGTAAAACATGACAGAGCCAAGCCATGTTTTATGCCCGGACAAAAAATCTAACATGACATGTTGGCATTCAGGAGTGTGTCTGTTGGACTGCTATTTCCAACCTAACAAAATGGTCGATTGTGAATCATCCATTGTGATAGCCACATTGAAAGCACAACAAAAAATTCTATGATTTGACAACCCAGTGTAATTGTTGGACTACCATCCTTTCAGGCAGTTTGTAGAGCACACCAGCAACATTAATCGGTTAGCAGGTGTGAATGGATGTAGGGTTATTGCCTGGTTTAAAAATAGGGTTGATCGTGCTATCTATCCACTGAGAAAGGAAAGCATCTTCTAGCCAAATACAGTTGAAGACCCTGAGCAGATGGAATCTGGATCACATTCAAATGCTGAATGTTGGATCGTCTGATTATGAATTGGATCAGAGACTGGGGCAATATTGTGTGACAAATCAAGAATCTAAAGCAGTTCTCAATCAATGAAAGATTGATTACATAATTCAATATAGCAAGTGTGTGTGTGGGGGGGGGGGAGGTGGGGGGGGGGGGGGGAGAAAAGAGGGATGTCTTTAACTTGTCATTTAAGCTTTAGAAAGGCTTCCAGGTAGGAAGAGGATGTGGACACTGTCACAAAGTGGATGATACGGTGTGATCAGTAAGAGCTGACTCATCAGTAGAAATACCACCATGAATGAGGAGACCCAGAACCATTGTTACCTTTCGTGGCACAGTTAACTATGGAGATTGGTCCACATCTGGGATGAAGTGGCATATATTCCCAAGGAGGACACACAGCACTCCCTGTATTTCTTCTTACTGCCTTCAGTTAATTAGTGAGCCTTTGCATTGAGTCACATAAAAGTGATGAGGGCGGTTGGTGAAGGATGTCACTTGAGACATTGCAGGGCTCTTTGTCAGTCCTTAAGATCTGTTGAAATGTCTTTGATTCACCATGGTACTGGCCACTGGTGAAAGTGGTCCAATACAGGGGAGGAGGGGGGGGGGGGAGGGGTTGGAAGTGACAGCAAAGATATACAACAGCCAGTTGGCTTTTCAGAGACCTCAACATGGCAATTGGTCCATAAGGGCAATGCCAAGAAAGGATCACTGCAACATCATAGCTATCACAAAGATTGTCATACAATGACCAATGTAGTGAAGCCACAAGATTGGGGAAAAAAAGAGAGTAAGGTCAATAGCCATAAAGATGCCACAGGTGGATATGAGTACAATCATTGGCAAGGCATAGATAGAGATCATAAAGAACTTTGTTAATCAGACGATGAAGTGGTAATCCTCCACAGGTGGTGGTGGTTTGCATTGAGAGCCCTCAAGTAGAAGAAAGTAGTTGTTGTTGTTGTTGTTGTTGTTGTTGGTGGTGGTGGTGGGGGCAGAGGTCATCGCAAGGTAAATAAGTACCAGGAGTAAATCAATGTTACAGTGATTGCTGGGATCACTCACACTGTTACTGTTTCCAGTGTGGTACTAGGGGGACTCCACTCACTGACATCTGTACTAACCAATAAACAGACCCCTCCATAAGCTCTCTCGGGATCAGTACTGTTCAATCGGAGTGCATTGTAACCTTAAAGAGATGGAGAATTGACATCAGTGAAATACATTCCTTGGAGAGCAACGCAGATCACAGAACAAGAGGGCACTAGTTGTAGTTCTGGCTGGTAACAGTAATATCAATTGCAGCTCCACTGATGGCATTAATTGTAGTTCTGGCTCGTGACAGTAATAGCCATTGCTGTTCCATTGAAGTATCAAATTAAGGAGGCCAGGAGTACAAGTCGCACCCAAGACCACTGTCTGTCACCTGTGGGGATGGAATAACAATCGGAAAAGATTGCTTCAGTGTCCAGTGGTGTGGGAGGATCTGGCACCTCCTGGGTCAATGGATTAGTCTTCTCCCAAGAATTATTCTCTATCTCTAACTAATTTAGAGGGTCAGCACTCTTGTGAGGTCTTATCTGCTGTGGAAGTAGGAAATTAAGAGTAATGAGCTGGCCTAGGGCCAGCAGTCCGTGATTCCTTCAGCCATTGGCATCTGTTGTGTCACTGGTCCGTAGATTTCTGGGGAGGGGGTTTCCTAAAAAGAAATCCTGACAACAGATGGTTCCATATGAGGATACTGTTTTTTCAAAGATGGTTCTATAGGAACCCATGGGAGTAAATACTCGAGGTACTGTTGATGACCATGCCACAGCAGTGGCAAAAGCAGATACCAATGAGACTACTTCCAAGCTTCAAAATATGAGAGGTGATTGGGGACAGTAATTTTCTGAGTTTTGGATTTCTTAATTAGGAAAGCCCATTTCTTAGATCAGGGAGGGTGGTCATCTCCAACAGAGAATCTTGTGTGTGTGTGTGTGTGTGTGTGTGTGTGTGTGTGTGTGTGTGTGTGTGTGCGCGCGCGCGCGCGCGCACACATTTGGATCTAATGGGTGCCCAACAATAAGGTCATCAGTGCCCTTACACTTCTTAAAAGAAATGAATGTGGAGATGAACTAAAAGTGTTGTACACGCACGCACTCGAAATGACCACAGTCACTCTGTATCACATGCACTCTCACATGCACTAAAACCAATTAGGAGAGAAGATAGCCAACCAAAAAATTAAAACACAGAGAAAACAAAACACAGAAGAACTAAATGAAAGGCACAGGGAAATGTTGATGAAATCTTCTCGGGCTTCCATCTGGGTAGCTGCGCCGAAAATCTGCAGATTTTCGACACAGTTACCCGAATGGAAGCCCGACAAGATTTCATCAGCAGTATACACTGGGAAAGCCTACATTGACAGGAAAATGCGACTGGCTGAGCACTTGCAAAAAAACTAGGGTGAGCCAGCCACCCTTCGACACATTACGAATATCTCCCTAAAATCTTGTTAGGAACGTTGTACAATTCACAAAACTTTAAAACCTTAACCACATTTGTTTGATTATTACATAAAATAGACTAGAGATCAGCCGGCAAACCCACCACAGTTCACAGGTCGGCAGATGAAATGCAGTGCAATAAAATGTGACACACTGTGGTCTGCACACCACAAGCATCACACATTGGAGGGTCCTCTCGTCATAGTAAGAATCCATGCATCATAGAGCTGTGGAATATGCAAAGACGAGTAAGAAGGAAGTATTCCATGGCCGAGTTGTCAGCTTGATGGGACAGAGCTTGTTATCAGTCATTGACAGTCACTTTTCTTCCCACCAACACATGACTTCGTACATCAACTGTGAGGTGATAGCATGCAAGGGGACAGCACACCGAAACACCTGAGGATCACGACACGCCGGAGTGGCCGAGCGGTTCTAGGCGCTACAGTCTGGAACCGCGCGACCACTACGGTCGCAGGTTCGCATGGATGTGTGTGATGTCCTTAGGTTAGTTAGGTTTAAGTAGTTCTAAGTTCTAGGGGACTGATGACCTCAGCAGTTAAGTGCCATAGTGCTCAGAGCCATTTGAACCATTTTTGATCAAGGCACACCTCCTTCGTTGCCCAATCTGCCCTTTTGTTCCCCACAATTCCAATGTGCCCAGGTACCCAGCAGAAAGACACGGCCTTCACCAGTTGTCGTCGTTGGAGGAGGGCATCCTTGATACTCTGGGGTACTGTACCTGCTGGGTACAAACACAGGAGAGAGTAAAGGGCACTCAGAGAACCTGAGCAGAAGAGAAATCTAACACCGGGAGAACGCCTCATCTACACCAGTGCTCGCAAGATCGCATATAATTCTGCATCTAAGACAGTAAATTATGATGGCAGTCTTACCTCGAGGACATGAAATGGGAAAACAACAGAGAAACCAACAGAGCCCTCTGCTTAGACCCATCCATAAGAAGAGCTACATGGTCATGATACTCAGATAAAATATCAGAGAATATCACATTAAAAATGGAAGCAGGAGTGCTACCTCTCCTGTACCGCACCAAATTTAAAATCACTCCGGGCCATGGCAGACGGTTAAAACCCTGAATTTTGGGTCGTACTGGCTCCACACCGAGTGACACCAGCACATGTTGCATGCAGATTCCAGATGGCATCGTGGCTTGTACAACATTGAAAAAAAAAAAAGCATTCCACACGTGGATGAGCAACAGTATGGTGCGTGGGTGAAGTTGGAGCTGCAAGGAACTGACACCATGAGAATCTGGTGCCACATGGTAAGTGGCAGTTCCCCCGCCTCAGTACAGATGCTAGGTATGGGACTGGTCCCAGAGGCACCCATGGCCAGCCGAATCTCCTCATGATGGACAGCATCAATGATCCGCAAGTAAGAGGGCCTCGCTGGCCCGTACCCCGTGCACACGTATTCAAGCCACAAACGGTCAAAAGCCCAATGAAATTGAAGGAGACGGGCCCTGTCCGCTCCAAGACCTGTGGCTAAGGTACTTGATGATGTTCAGTGCCTTCAGGGTTCTGGCTTTCAGGTCTTGCAGATGTGGCAACCATGACAATCAGGAGTCAGACATGAGGCACATAAACCATTGTGTGTGTCTAAAATGTAGGATGGTGTCCCCCATATTCAAGGCAGGCAAAGTAATAAGACAACAAGAATGATTAAAATGCGCGCACGCCCACACACACACACACACACACACACACACACACACACACACACACACACACACGCGCGCGCGCGCTCGCGCCCACACACACGCACACACGCACCACTGGAGGAGCAACAGAAAACAGCAAAATTGTCTACAAATAAGGAGCACTATACAGGATTCCTTACCGTAGATGTGATGCTGTTGGTGGCTATGTCAAACAGGGTAACACTTAAAACACTGCCCTGAGGAACACCATTCTCATGTTCAAATTACCAACTGAGGCAGGAAAGACCGAATGAAGATGGGGAGGTGGCCACGAAAGCCCTATTGATACAGTTGTGTGAGAATACAGTATCTGAAAGTAGTACCGTATGTCTTACTTATATCAAAGCTAGAAGGGTCAGATTGTCGACAGTGGACTGAAATCTTCGGAATCCACACTGATAGCGGCTAAGGATTTGCTTGGTTCCTAACAACCAGACCAGACGATGGCTAACCATTCGCCCCATGGTCTTTCCTACACAGCTCGTTAAGGCGATACTCCGGTAACTACTGGGACACGTGCAGTCCTTTCCCGGTTTGAGGAGAGGGATCAGAATTGCGTCCCTCGAGTTGGGAAGTTGCCTGGCTGCCATATTAGATTACAACATTCGAAGAGAATTTCCTTTGATGCTGCTAGCAAATGTTGAAGCATGCAGTACCGGATTTGGTCGTGACCAGGTGCACTGTCATGAATCTCAGTCAATGCCAATTTGAGCTCCCACATAGAGAAAGGGGAGTTGTAGGCCTCAAAACTGTTGGACCTGAAGTTCAACTTTTTCCTCTCCATAGCCACACAGTAGCGACGAAATGCTGGATCCAGGCTTGTATTGGCAGTAGTCTGTGCAAAATGCTTGGCCAGCATCTGAGCAATGTGCTTGGGTGTTGTTTGGAGGCACCCCTGTTTCAGCACTGCTGCTATCAGTAAACGGCTGTGTTTACCGGAAGTCCTCCAGATGGGTTCCCATACTTTTATAGAAGTGGAACGATTGATGGAGTCGAGGAACACTGGCCATGACCTTTTCTTACTCTTCTTAATTAGAGCCTTGGCCTTCGTGACTTGTAAGGCCCTAAAGTTGTCTTATGTTGGCCAGCATTTAAAATGTCTAAGAGACGCATGCCTTTCCTGCATCGCGGAACGGCACTCATCTGTCCACCAAGATACTGGTTGTCTCATAGGATGACCTGAGGACTGTGGCATGAAGAGGTCAGCGGCACAATGGATCACTCGTGTGATGTGGTCCACCCATCCTTGGATGCTGTTGCAGTGTTTGAACACAGCCAGCTGGCTGGAATGCATCCAGTTAGCCCCGCTGACCATCCGCTTCAGTGGCTTAACGTCACATGATGAGCTATTTAGGAGGTGAAGGGGGATTGGGAAGTGGTCACTGGAATGAAGTTCGTCAATGACCTCTCTCTGAACAGTCAGCGAGGGCAGGAGAACAGAAAGAGGGGTTGATGGCTGACAATGACCCAGCAGCAGTAGAGAAATGTTTGCGAGTACCTGTGTTGAGGATGCACAGCTCGTGAGACGTAATGAGGCCCTCCAAAACCCGACCCCGAGGGCACATATTGGTCAAGCCCCACACAACATGATGGGCATTGAAGTCTCCCAGGAGGAGGACTGGTCACGGGAGTTGTGAAATAAGATCCGGGAGAGCCTCAGAGTATATTGCATCTTGCAGAAGTAAATACAGTGACCGAACAGTGATCCTTCAACACGCTGAATTTGAACTGCAACTGCTTGCAGGGCAGTAGCCGAGGGGAGAGAAGAAGAGTGGTGCGCATTAGTGACAAACACTGCAACACCTCCCTTGGCCTTTCCCCCAATTGGTCATCCTTGCAGTATAGTGTATATCCCTGCAGCACAGGGACATCTATATCCTTAAAATGAGTTTCTTGTAATCAAAAGCACAAGGGGTGTGATGGAAGCCATATCATCAGTGCAGTTTTACCTTACCCCTACCTTTGCACTGGGAAGCTGAAGCACCCGTAGAGTGAGGGAGTGGAGATGTTCTCCCCATCAGTGAGACAGGAAAGAATGACGTCTCAGGGCACTTGCGACAGCTTTTGACCTGAATGTCGTAAGCCTTTCCCTGCACCCTATCCCTTCGAGGATGAGGGGGAAAGGGGGCGTTGAGAGGAACTCTGTTTTTCTTGCACCTTCTGGATGCTTGCTGTGGGACTGCTGTTCCTGGTACAGCTGCCTGGATTGCTTTGCCCTTACTCTTTTTTCCTTGACATGTAGATGTGCTAGTACAGATGCTTGTCGTGGCTACAGGCACACTAGGCGTCATCTGTGTCAAAGTGTCTGCCTTGGGAATAGGTTCCTGCACCATGGAACAATATGAGGTGGCAAAGATGGGGGTTTCATCGCCTTATATTCTTTTTTGGCTTCGACGTAGGGGATCTGCTTCGTCACTTTTACCTCGTGTATTTTACGTTCTTCAGCAAAAACAGGGCAGTCTCGGCTCCAAACTGAGTGGTTCCCAGAGCAGTTGAGGCTGATTGCTGGAGACGGACAGTCAGTCCTGGCATCATGAGTGGCTTTTCTGCAGTTCCCGCAGATCGTTTCACCTCCACAACTCATGGTTGTATGGCTGAAATGCTGACATTTATAGCATCGCATAGGGTTTGAAATGTAAGGTCGAACATTAAGTCTAAGACGTTCAGGCAGTATTGGAGAATTGAATGTGACAATGAACCATTCTTGCTTCAGTTCTGCTATGTCCATGACACCTTGGAACGTGACAACACCCTTACTGGAGTTGAAAGAAGTGTGCACAGCTCAACAGTGTCTGTGATTTCTTAATAAGTTTTACCTGCTTTGACCTGTTACTTTCAACCAATAATGAGCGATTATGCAATCATTTTATAGATTTTAATGTTCCAGCACGGCCTTCCAAACCCTTATGGATATAAAAGGGGGACACTTTTTAAAATGTCCCCTCCTTCCTCTTTACCACCAGAAACAAGCTGTTATTCACGACTCCATGAGCCTTGTTACTGCAGCCCAAAGTATTCTTATTACCAGGACGACTTGCCTCCCTCATCCTTTTTGATGAGTGGGTGTGAATACTCCCAGGTGGTACACCTGTCCCACTGGGAGGAGGAGAAGATGATTTCGAGGGTTCCCTCTCAGTCCGACAAGCAGCTAGGGAAATAAGGGTCCACTCAGACAGAGCCTCGTGTGCCTGGGTAAGCCTCATACAGCTGAGGTGTGGCAGGTTCCCCAGAGGTTTCCTGCTAATGACTGTTCCACCTCAACAGCCACGCATCCCATCAGCGCACAGCACACCTTGAGACTGATCCCTGTTCCCTGACACACACAATGTTCGACTGCTGCACTGGATGGTGGTCGCTGAAGCATGCCCAGGGCTTACAGTGACAGGGGACTGTCGGCGCTTACCACTCCACAACTCTGGAATCCCAGTGCCGCCAAACCTGTACCCAGCAAATGAATGCTGAGCCCGTGAGGGCGACACAGAATTGTGGTAGCTCACATAGTGAGCTTTCATGAACTGTTTGGTTGGTTTAAAAGGGGGGGGGGGGGGGAGCAAACTGCTAGGTCATTGGTCCTTTGTTCCCAGTAGAACAATTACCCAAGGAAAAAAGAAAACAAAGAAGACATATGGCACAATAACAGGAGAAAGGAAGAACCAGAAGAACCGCAGGACAACAAACACTACAATAGACAAATCAGGAAAAGAAAACCACAGAGACATGCAAGGAACAGGGAGAAGAGAGTAAAAACAAGAAAGCAGATTGCCATGGCTGGCTGACCATGAAAATAAAAAAGGAGAAGCTAGCCACTCTGCAACACATTAAAACCTCCACCCTAAAAGCTCTAGTCCAGCAAGAGGTGGACAACTGTCAATTGGGAGCCACAGCGACGCTAAGGTGGGTCCTTGTGATGGTGAAGGTAACCAGGTGTGAGCCTTGTATGACCAATGCAGAGCTGACAAAGAACAACTGATTCACTGCGAGAAGCCCCCAGGGAAGACTTCCACACATCCACAGTCTCCTAATGACATGCAGTTTGTTGTGCATAGTGTTATGCCACTCCGTCTCCCAACGCATAAAAACCCTTTGGCGTAAGGCAGAACGCAGGTCAGTGTCAGAGATGCCCACCTCCAGGAGAAGTTTCCACGTAGCCTGTTTGACCAGCCTGTCAGCAAGTTGATTGCCTGGGACTCCGACGTGCCCTGGGGTCCACACAAACACCATTGAATGATTGGACCATTCCAGGGCAGAGATGGACTCCTGGATGCTTGCTACCAAAGGATGGCAAGGGTAGCACTGGTCGATAGCTTGTAAGCTGCTCAGAGTCAGAACAGAGAAGAAACTAATCACCAGAACAGGAACAGATGTACTGAAGTGAATGAGATATGGCCACAAGCTCTGCAGTGAATACACCGCAGCCAGTGGGCAAGGAATGCTGTTCAATATGGCCTCTATGGACATAGGCGAAGTCAATATTACCATCAGCCATTAAGCCTTCAGTGTAAACAACTTCAGAGCCCCGGAACACGTCAAGAATCGAGAGGTAGTGACAGCAGAGAGTGGAGGGGTTAACAGAGTCCTTAGGGCCATGCAAAAGGTCCAGGCAAAGCTTCGGCCGAGGTTTACACCATGGAGGTGTACGTGAATGGACCTCAAATAGAGGTGATAAAGAGAAGGACTCCAGTTCAGAGAGAAGGGACTGCACGCAAACTGCAATCATGAGCCCTGACCTGGGCTGCGGATGCGGGAGATGAACTACCATCGGTGGCAAAAGGAGACGGTAATTTAGATGCTCGGGGAACTACGAATATGTGCAACATAACTGGCGAGCAGTTGTGCATGTTGGATCCACAATGGAGAGACTCCGGCCACCACCAGGACACTGGTCACCGGACTCGTTTTAAAAGCTCCAGTTGCTAGGCAAACACCACAGTGGTGCACTGGGTCGAGTAAATGCAATACTGAGGGTGCCACCGAACCATAAACCAGACTCCTATACTCAGTTTGTATATTTTGCTTATTTTTTCACAGTTCCACACAACTTCTTCCCGTTTTCTCAATTGATCTGTGTTCGGTTTATCAAGGCCTATCCACTGTGCCAAGTTATAACTAAATCTGAGGGGGGTGCGATGGGGAGGTTCCCTTGTAAGAACTGATACATCTCCACTACAGTGAGCGGATCGTCATTAAGACAAAGTTCAGGTTCTGGATGAATGATACAACGCCAACAAAAGTGCATGGACACATGACTTCGCAGCTGAGAACTGGAAACGTGGGCTATAGGCCATGACTGCACATTGTGAATGGCTCCCTGTAGGCGCTGCTCAGCAACACCAGTACTGGAGGAGCAATACGAAATGCAGAAGTCATCCGCATACAGAGAAGAGGAGACCGACGGCCCTACAGCTGCTGCTAGGCCGTAAATGGCCACTAAAAATAGAGACACACTCAATACGGAGCCCTGCAGAACGCCATTCTCCTGAATACAGGGGGAACTATGGGAGGAACCAACTTGGACACTGAAAGTATGGAGCAACAGGAAGTTTTGTATAAAAATCAGGCGCAGGGCCCGGAGACCCCACTCATGCAATGTGGCCAGGATAAGACATCGCCGAAAAAGGCTGTTCGGATGGCAGACTCAAGGGACACAAGATTATCAGTGGTAGAGAGACCCAGGACCCAACCAAAACTCTGACACACCATACGTTCCAGCAGCTTACAGAGAGCGTTGGTGAGGCTGATGGGCCAATAGCTATCCAAATCAAGCTGATTTTTACCCGGTTTTAGCACCGGAATGATGGTGCTCTCCTGCCAATGTGATGGAAAGACACCATCACACCAGATCCGGTTGAAGATGACAAGGAGATATCGCTTGTAGTGAGATTAGAGATCTTTTATCATCTGACTGTGGATCCAATCCAGCCCAGGAGCTGTGTCGAGGCTATGTGCAAGGGCACTGAGGAGCTCCCACTCTGTAAATGGGGAGTTATATGGTTCACTGTGGCGTGAGGACTTTCCTTTCCATCCACCGTTTGAGGGTGTGAAATGATGGGTGGTAGTTCTCAGACGCAGAGGCTCAAGCATAATGCTCAGGAAAGTGCTCGCAATACCGTTTGCATCGGTAGGGAGCACGCCATTGATGTTAACGCCAGGGACACCTGCTGGGGTCTGATACCTACAAAGACCTCCGGTCTTTGTCCAGACTTGGGAAGGTGATGTATGGTACCCAATGATCAACACGTACCTCTCCCAACACTCCTGTTTCCGTTGTTTTATAAGCAGCTGAACATGGGTGCGGATCTGCTTAAAGGCTATTAGGTGCTCTATGTAAGGGTTCTGTTATGTGCTTATGTCACTGCAGAGCTCACCAACACACTTTAATTGCCTAAACGACTTCCAGCGACCACCAAGGGCCTGTCTTTTGCTGGGGGAGCCCTAGAGAGCGCATTTTCTGCCACAGAAACTGTCGTAGTGACCTTCTCAATCACAACATCAATGGCACCACAATGGCGGGTGGGGGGATTCAACAGTGACAGCAGAGGTGAAAGCTATCCAGTCTGCCTTGTTTAAAACCCATCTGGGTAGGCGTCCATGGGCATGACGCTGAGGGAGTGACAAGGAGATCGCGAAGTGGTCACTACCACACAGGTTATCATGTGCTCTCCAGTGGATAGATGGGAGAAGTCCTGGGCTGCAAACTGATAAATCAATGGCCAAGTAACTACCATGAGCCACAGTGAAATGTGTGGCGACCCCAGTATTTAAGAGGCAGAGGCCGAGATGGGACAGTAAATTTTCGACATCTCTACCACGGCCAGTTATTTCCTGCCTCGTCCGTATCCTCCAGACAGCCACACCTTCAAGAGGAGTTTGAAGGGGAACAGGTTCACTACATACTGAGTTCAGGACATAAACACAAACTCCACCTGACACACTATTATATTCACTATGGTTCTTGCAATATCCCCAGCAACTGTGAAGGGCAGGGGTCCACATTGCCGGGAACCAGCTTTCCTGGAGGGCAATGCAGAAAGCAAGTGTAAAGCTTAACAGTTGCCGTAGCTCAGCCAGGTGGTGGAAAAAACTGCCACAATTCCACTGGAGGACAACATGATCGTGAGACTGGGAAGGCATGAAACACTCTATGAGGCAGTCTACACCTCAGGGTCACCTGCTGCCACCGACTTATTTCCTGAACAGGCTATATCCATTGTGTCTGAGGGATTGACAAGAGCTAGGTCCTCAGTGGATGCCAGAATCTTCACCTCATCCTCAGATGCAGAACTTGTAGGCAGAGTTGGGGCGGGTGCCACCGCAATTCCCTTGGTCTTGGGGGTCTTTTTTCTGAATTTCTCACGCTGTTCCTTGGGTTTCTCTGGCTGGAAGGGCTTCACTGATTCAGTCTCCAAGACTGAGGATGATCATGAAGCCCTTCGACCAACTGCTTTTTGGCAATTCAGCCACTGGAGGGTGTCATCTTTCCCACTAGCAGAAGCCTGGGAAGGGAGTGACCCAAAGGACCCCCTGCTAGCGAGATGAGCCAAAGAAGACTTACGCTTCTCTGGCTGAGAAGTAGGGGCTGGTGTCCCTGATGGTTGGGGAGACAGTGCTCCTGAGGTACGTGGAACAGGAGTAACAGGGAGGGAAGCACTCATCAAGAGCCGACTGAAACTTGCAGAACTGACGGGAGTACAACTGTTCTCGTAGCGGAGGCATAAGTGGAGGTCACAGCCACAGGCGCTCAAATTTCCTCTTGGGCAAAATGTAGGTCAGTTGGTCCAGGGTCTTGTATTCCATGATTTTCCTTTCTCGCTGTAAAATCCTGCAGTCTGGTGAGCAAGGGGAATGATGCTCTCCGCAGTTGACACAGATGGGAGGCAAGGCATATGGAGTATTGAGATGGGATGGACACCCACAATCTTGACATGTGATGCTGGAAGTACAGCGGGAAGACCTATGGCCAAACTTCCCGCACTGAAAGTACCACATTGGGGGAGGGATATATGGCTTGACATCACAGTGGTAGACCATCACCTTGACCTACTCGGGTAATGTGTCACCCTCGAACGCCAAGATGAAGGCACCGGTGGCAACCTGCTTATCGTACACGTGAGGTACCGAGGTGAATAAGGTTTGCTGCCATCCATAGCCTGGCGTTCCTCCCATGGTGTGGCCATGGAGGGGGACGATTTATGATCATACTTCCTTGAATTGTACTGAGACTTCAAATGCTTAGAGACTGCTGGAGTTTGATCACCGGCAAGTGATGACGTGGTACGCTTCATTGTGCGTCATGTGCCCTTATACCACCTGTTCTGACCAGGGTCCCTCCCCATGGGCGCCACCCAGCCACAGCAAAGGCCACCCGGCATACGTGGGGAGTTAATGGCACAGTCATCAGGAGAGCGATCCCTGTGTAGTCAGGGGGCTACAACCAAGAGGGTACCACAATGGACTGGTTACCGTGCTGGATACGAGGTGCAAAGAATTCCATGGTCATCGTCGGTGCAGAAAACGACACTGCATAGTGGGTGGAGGAAAACACACCCCAGAAGATGTCCTCGCCCAAGAGATGAAGGATGAGCAGGACCGCAATGCCACAACGAGAAAGTTGGCTAAAGATCTCAATGCAAGATGGACATGACGCACCACGTAAGATGCCCTTCCCCAATTGGCTCGCTCTTCGGGAAAATTTTGAAGAATGGAGGTCAAACCATACCGGGGACCATCACATAAAAGCCAAAAGGCGAGGACTCCTTTTAGTCGCCTCTTACGACAGGCAGGAATACCTCGGGCCTTTTGTAACCCTCAGACCCGCAGGGCGGATGAAGTGGTTGACCAAACTCTCCACGAATCAAGTTGTTCACACATTGGGGAAACACACGCTATTGGCATTTAAAACACCGCATCGATGATAGGAAATATGGCTTCGAATCACAATGAAAGACCACAGTTTTCAGTTTCTCAGGAACTGCATCCCCCTCAAAAGTGAGGATGACTGCTCTTATGTCAACCTTATACTCAGATTGGCCTCGACGTACATGATACGTGAAGTGGACTCCTCACTACTTCAATTTCTGCAGTGGTAAGTCCAACTGAAAAATTAAACCCTGTTGATTACTCAGGTTCTTGTAGTGTGTTACAGTAACATGTAAATTAGCAAGATTTCTTATAAGAGATAGGATTCACTGTTTTAATTAAAACAGAACCATTTCATAATTTAATAAGGAAAGATATTTCTCCAAATATATTTTCAGTGTTTTCCACAAAGAACACTGGCTTGGTAGGTCAAAAGGGCACTCCATCAGTAAAGATGCGACCAGGAACTAAGAGGAGTAAGTTTTTGTAATTAGTTCGATTTTGCTTTCCTCTCATGGTGTGGCCAAGTAGGGAAAGTTCTTAAGCTCGTTATGATCTACACAGAAGAATTCTGGTCTGTCTGAAGAGACAGTCATAGCCTCACGGCCAATAGCTGGTAATTTTGGTCTTTTCACTGTGTTGGACATCAGCCTTGACACTGCTTACTCCAAACAAGGGATCTCCCCACAGACATCACCCGCACAGAGCAATGGCCACCTAGCTTAATAGACACTGCCCAGTGCCCCCAAACCAACAGGCACCCACTCCTCAATATGTGTGAGGAGGTAACACCTTGGGCATAAATAGTGCATTCCCTGCTTAGTCGGATGGGGAGAGGGAGCTAACACCATGCAGTTAATTGACAACCCCCATGTGGACTGGTTCCCATGTTGGGTACTGGGTGACGTTCTCCCCATGGCCCCCAATTCTGTACAAATTTTGAAAGGTGGAGAGCAAACCCAGATGTGGAGATCAAACATGAGTTAACTGAAATAGGTGGTGTAAAATAAAGAAACAAAAACCTGTAAAGCCTTAATAGATGTCCTATGACGAAGCTACATTGTCCGCAGGGAATCTGTCGTAGACAAGTCTGGGAAAAGATACAGTCAGAGGATGGCTTGGGGCACCGTGCTCACCACCCATGTACTCACAAAAGTGTTGAGAGTGTCCTGGGGGTGTAGAGATAGGATGCTGACTGTAGGATTGCTGAGGTGTTGGGCTGGGCGACATGCCTCACGACTGAATGGGCAACGTCTCCAGATGTTTGGAGATACCACTGTTTCAATACAGCTGCTGTCAACAAACTACTGTATTTTATATAAATCCCTAGGAAGAAATCCCAATTTGGGCTGAGCTGTTGGAATGCTTGTATCCAGATTCTTGCCAGGAACTCTGACACAGTGAGCCTCGCTTGAAACTTCTAAGACACTGAATCTGTGGTTTCAAATCACATCTACAGTCTACCAGCAACTCAAAAGCAAACATTTAACCACCTCTATTTTGGTTTGCTGTGGCTCCAATCTGCCGAAAGCCCAAATTACAGTCTGTCTGGTAAATGACGACTCAACTTCATCTTAGTTGACTGTCTTCTATCATTGACACAGCTCAAGTCACTGTCTTATTCCCCTTGCCTCATATATGCAGAGAATGCAAAGGAACTTAAGCATCACTGACTAGCATGTGGTCTTTGTGAATAGTATTACTGTGTTAGTGATATATTCCACTTTAATGGCATTTATTTCTTGAGTTACCACTGCTTCAAAATTTTTCTTTCATTTTCGGAAAGCAGTGTAATTATTTCTGAAGTCTGTCATTAATACCGTGTTACAGGTGGTATACGGCAGCATTCAGACTATGACAGCAGGATAAAAATTGATGTTCATTATTGCCATCTCAGTCTTACTCTGGCACAGGATGGAGAGAGTTTAGCATCAGATAAAAATTTTGTTATTGTCAAACTCCTCAAAAGTATGATATAATACTACCTTAAAATGTGTTTATAAAATATGAAATAATAAACAACCTAAAAGTATATCCCTGAGTTTCAGATCATTGTGGGGCACTATCTCAAGGACGTAGCCAAAGGAGGGGTCCAGGGGGTCTGGACCCCCCCATCACCCAAACGAAATTACACGTGACTTAGATGCCATATAATCAAATTGATGGATATAAGAGGCGATCAAAAATTTTCTGTGCAGGGGCATTGCTGCGGCATATATGCAATGTAGCATGACGCCGACACAGGAATATAAGAACTGACATATCAGCAAGGGATTAGTATGGCATTCGTGTCTTTTCGACAAACACATCCAAATACAATTAACATGCTGTTATTCTTTTCTTGGCTGGTGAGGGACAGATACTGGTAGGCATCCACAAGAGAATGAAGAATGTGTATGGGGCAGCATATAACGCACATTCCCACACTGCAAATGTTCTAACGCTTAAGTTACACTAACTCAAGTGGGAAACATTGGAGCACACTCCCCTCTAGTCCTGATCTCTCCTCGTGCGATTATCATGTCTTCAGTCCCTTAAGATACACCTTGAAGGGTCAATAAATCCTTTCAGATGAGGATGTGCAGCAGGCAGTTGCACACTTCTTCAGTTCTTACTTTCAGTTTAATTTAATGTATGTGCTGCCATTTATTATTTTTGCGCTCTATGCTGTTCTGATAGTTTCTAATTACAGATAAGATTGTAACACGAAAAAGAAAAACTGATTTTAATATTTCCGCTAGTGTTATGATAAGTTAAAAATATGTCCGCATGACTATAATTGGCTAATCACCCATCTGTTACAGTTTAATGTTAGCACTGGAGTCATCATTTGGAGACTGTTAGAACTTAGGGGTCAAAATATTTCAGGCAGTGGAGTGGTAATCAGGAGTGGTAATCATCATTGCAAATAACATTACATCAAAATCAGACCATATAACCACACTTGGATTTGCCTGTGTCACCTAAAAATCTCGTTGATCAACAACAATATTGTCCAAAAAGTGATGGTTTCATTTCTTTAAAAAATTGGCTCAAAATTCTGTCATTATTCGTCCAAATCTGGTCATCTGGGAAGTACCCAATTATGAAAACCGGTTCTGATATGGAATGATGGGGAAGTGTTTGTGGGGAACAGAAGGGTATGAGATGACAACAAAGTCTATAGTTCATTCATTTCTAAAAGATTTTTTTCAAGAAGCTACTTTAATTTGTCTGAGCTGACTGTATCCTGCATCTCCCACTCCGTCTTCATCCTAAGTCCATTTATGCCCTTGTAATACTGTTAACAACTGAGGTCACAAATTCCCTAGACAATTAAATCTTAAAATGTGTGCATTCATGCACTATCAACTGATGAATCATCCACAATCAAAGGATAATTTTGCAATATCAGAATTTGATCTTCTGCTGTGATGCATTTTATTTTATTTGAAAACAACGTACAACCAGTTTTTTCATATTCTTCAACAACTGGGGTACCTCTGTGCCTTGAGGTGCTGAGCTAGCAATCCCTGGATTCTAGAGACTTGGTGGTTGGAATTTATCAGCCAGTAGCTGTGAATGTTGTTTTCTGTCGTTTCCCATCTGCAGTTTAGGCAAATGCTGGGGTTGGTCCCTTACTATAGGCCACAGTCATTTCCTTCCGAATACCTTTCTTTCTTGACAGAATCACATTCCCTTAAATAGGCAGCCTCTCTGTTTAAATGAAAAGATGCATCGAAGGCAAGCCAAACATGTCTTCGGAGACTCCCGACACGAAAACCCACATTTACAGTGGAAGGTGGCTAGCAATCATCAATTTGTACTATGTTCTGTACATAAAGATGGCTCATTTGTAGAACAGTGATACATCATGCATCAAGTTTTACTACAAGAATGAAGTTCTATTGTGAAATGTCTTAGTCATAATATCCTCAGAACAGTGAGTCCAACCATTGCAACACTAATATATTCATACATAAAAATCATATAAATAACAATGTATTCTGTACATCGTAGATGAGCTTATTAGCATCAAAGACTATATAACCATATTACAATGGATAAATACAGGCACATTTATGATGTCACATGCATTAGGACTCAAGCTGACATTAATGCATGAATCAATGTTAAGATCCCAATACTGCAGCTCACAGTATCTATGTATCCCATTTTGATTTAAAAATAAATTTGGTTGCTATAGTTAACTGTTTAAATAAAAAAATTAAAAAGTTTTTTATCACTAAAGGAAATTGAAGAATTTTAATGAAATGAAAGATACTTTAATTAAATTTGAGGCTGAATTGAAGAACTTCAAATGTTTTGACTTGCTCAAGAAATTCTGACACTGTTTCAGGTAAGTTGAAAATTCAAATACAAGAGCGTAGGAGAAATATAGCTATTATAAAAAAATATTTGAACCCGTTTAACTTTATGAGTTATTCAACTCAACACTAAGATCCTTCTTCCCCACAATAGTGAACCTTATATTAAAACAGTAAGCTGTATTTTGTTAAGTATTTCTTCCGTGACTTTCATAAAATAAAGAACAACTGCCTTCAACCACAATCGTGATTTTATTTCAGTGCACAATAAATTCCAAGACCTGGCGACTCATCTTCAGGTGATTTAACAGCCCATATAATTTTTTTTTAAATCTCAGATTTAGTTTAATTCTGGTCGTGGTAAGATTACAATGGTATATTACAAAGAGGCAGATTGTAAATATCCATTTACAACTTAAGACAAATAGAAAAATAACTTCCTGTTTCCAGTAATGGATACATGGTTTTGAAGCACAGTATTAGGAAACATGTTTATGTGCATTTATACACTTATGTATATATGTGCACATAAACATGTTTACTCATACTATGCTAAAAACCATGTATCCACTCTGTCACATAATCCATAAGTGTATAAATGCACATACATTGATGTAGACTGTTGAAACACCTCAAGATGAGCCCACAGGGCTCAAAATGCATCATAAACTGAAATAAAATCACACCCGTGATTGAAGATGGTTGTTCAATTAACATGTTCATTCGGGTTTATAAAAGTAGAACACTGAACTAAATAGAATCATCACTTCAAATTCGTAGCTAATGATGTATTGTCATTTATAGACTAAATAATTACACAAAAATATAAGCTGGCACTGTAAAGCAATGACCCATAAGCACTATCATAAATGTTACACTAAGCCTATTTTTGGAGCCCAATAACAGCTAAGTGAACTAACCCTGTCACAACCACTGCGGTCCAGGCATTCAGAGAGGTTTCTGACCACTTTTGAACACTGTTCATTTGAAATACTTAATTCTTCAGGCCTGCAAGCCTCAGTTTCTTTACTTTTGTCCAACGTAACAGAGCTAACAGGTGGAGCTGACAAAGGAGGAAGTACTGTCTGAACTCTCTGTGATGATGTCTGCTCTGCTCCTTGTATTGGGAATGCCACCCTCTTTGTCAGTTTAGCTCTTCCTGATGCTGTTTGTTGAGGCCTTGATGGGTCATACGAAAGCTGTGGTGGATCATTCCAACCAGGAGTGGCAACTGTAGATGAAAAAATAATAACCATAGTGAATACAATTTCAAAAACACACATGATTCAGTCTGAAAGCAAATTTGCAGTCTAGTTCAACAAATTCACTCTGTATATTACAGCATTATCAACAATTTAAAAAACACACACACACACACACACACACACACACACACACACACACACACACACACACATTCTCTCCCCCTCCCCCCTTTCACTCCCTCATTCCTCTCCCCTCCCTCTGCTCTTGAGGATAATAGCATGAAATAAGTCCTTTTTAGTAGATGCACTTGGGCAGTTTGAGTACTAGGAGTCTTAAGTGTAAATGTTTTGCATTCATGTAAGTTAATAGCAATGGGGCTAGTGAGCTTAATGTCACCACTATCAACAAAGTCATGTGCCCTCAATCCATAGACACTGTGGAGAGGTTTGGAATATAAACCAGGACATCCGTTTGCAGAAATTTTATACCCCCCACTTCTCCTACCTTTGCTGTCTACACTCTGCCAATCAAATTTTTTTCACCCAATCAGGGTTAAAACCAATAACCTCCGAGTCAAGTACCACCATAGAAGCGTATTTTAGTGACCCCGGCTGAAGAGGCAAGTAATCGCCATGTGGCTCCCAGACTGGTGAAAATCTTTCATTTTGAGGCAATTTTGGTGACTGTCATGTCAATTCAGCTGTTATATATTCAATCACCTTTTCATTTGGTCTCACAAGACTGAATGGCCACTGTTCCATATCTTCCCAACAAAGAAAAATCTGAGGTAATCAGAACCAAACTCAGGTTCTCCACATCAGTAGGCTGTGACACTAACTTCTAGACAACACAGACAGTACCTTACTCACTGAAAAGCTGCCATGCAATAACATAAAAACAGAAAGGAATGGAAAACAGCAAAATGGCCAACTTTCTATCACTTTCATCTCTAAAATTTGATATTACCCATAGCAAGATGCCACAAATTGGACATTTGGAGAAAATATGAAATATGCAACATCCAGCTCGCATTATTATCAATGTGCACAAAAACTATTTTTTTAATTCCATGTTCTTGATTGATTTTCTTTCAAATAACACATTTTTAAGGAAGGAGACAGGTCTTTGGCAGTACTTCAACACTCTTACTACAGTGTAAACCAATACAAAAATGGAATTGGTTTGGTAAAACCTCATCTCACTTGAGTGACTGAAGATAGACATGTACACAGAAGAAGTCAGCTTCAGCAACTGCAGCTTACTGTCCATCACTTCCAGTAACACTTCATCAAGCTGACATGACTGTAGGTAAACAGTTGAGAGACAACCCTTTGTGGGATGGCAAATTGGACAACAGTGTTTACCTGAGATGGTATTATTACATCTGCTAATAAGTTTCGCCAAATTCCCATGTGGTCTGGTATCCAGAAAAATACAGTACCTTTCGTTGGCCTTTATACACAGAGATTGGAAACCTGGGTGGTCTGAACTTTTTATTTGCTGGATACCTGCAATGGATAGCTTGAAGGCCAATCAACTGAAGAAAGGAAGGAGGATCCCATTGATGATGAGATTGTTTGAGACTGACCCTAAGTGTGGTTTCCAGAATGAATTTTCATTCTGCAGCAGAGTATGCCTCATACAAAACTTCCTGGCAGTTTTTCAGGAATACTTCTGTAAACTTGTAAGGTAGATGATGAGGTACCAGCAGAAACAAAGCTGCGAGGATGGGTCTTGAGTTGCACTTTGGTAGCTCAGGTGACAGAGCACCTACCTGTTAAAGGCAACGTCCCAAGTTCAAGTCCTGGTCTGACACACAGTTTTATTCTGACAGGAAGTTTTGTACAGAAACTACTATTTGCAGTATTCATAAGACTGGGTTGTTCAAAAGCTTGTGGGAACGTGCACAGCACCTGCAAAGGAAGAACCGTCCAACTCCTGCATACTGTTCATGTAGGTTTTGGTATTGTCATAGAGATGGTCTGAAGACAGAATTCAAAGACATTTACAGGAGTAGTGCTACAGTTTTAACCAGTCAGTTTAGAGTGCATGAGCATCACAAGTATTTTCAGGAATTCCAAGAGAAAGTGTTGAGAACTGATTAGTGTTGTTTTAATGGTGGTACAGTTGGATAAACTTACAAATAATCGGTGTGTATTACTGTCCGACTAATTATACTACTTGTTCCTTTCACTCAATATTCTCTTCAACATTTGGTGAGCCCATTGAATGAATATCCTTTTCTTTCTAGTATTACTCTCTGCTGATGAAGTCTTATCACAAGTTACATATCCAGTCAATACCTTGCACACTGTTGTTCCTCATTAAGTCTAACATGGTGACCTCAAACTGTAAAATATTTATTAAATATAAGAATTATCAATCAGGATTGAGAATCTTCAATATGGTACTGCCATAAGGAACTACATTAAATACATTACTGTGTATCATTTACGTAAGTGACTTGGAAATGAAAGTACAAACTCCACAATACATACATAAGGTATGAGTGACTTTTACATCTACACCGCTGACAGGCACTGTTAGAAACAGAGTATACTGACTTCAACTATGGCTAGAGTCAAAAGACTCCTCTTTGAAATTTGCCCTAGTATAAAAACAACCAACTCTACAGTAATTCCATTTGACAACCATCCGCCCCAATAGCTGAGTGGTCAGCACGACAGAATGCCATGCAACGGGGCCCAGGTTCGATTCCCATCATCATCATCATCATCATCATCATCATCATCATCGACGTGCAAGTCGCCGAAGTGGCGTCAACTCAAAAGACTTGCACCAGGCGACTGGTCTACCCGTCGGGAAGCACTAGCCACACAATATTTCATTTCATTTCACAGCTGATTTGTTATCCAGAATCATAGGATGACTGAAGATGACAAATTTTGTGTAATGTATTATTGTGTATAGGTACGATATATGAATCACAACTGAGATAGATACCACACTTTTGAACTAAATATATACTTGTAATAAACTCATTTATGTATTTTGATTAATGATAGATTTTTTGGTGGGGGTGAACATACCCCAGCTTTGTTAATGACAAAAACATCAATAATAAATAACATCCAGAATGTACCTCACATAATATGGCAAACCACACACTTTTGGAAAAATTTGAGGGACTACTGTCTGCTTGTGTCATTGGTTTGGGAGCTATGAGATCAACACAAAAAAATGGTATGCTGTTCGGAGAAAAAGAAATGTTGCTGCACATAGAAATTAACTTCAACAATTTTTCTACTAACCAAACTTAGTTATTAATAGATGCATTAAACATCTACAACAATTAGACTATGCATAAATATCCTTATTTAGACAATAGTTACACGGCACTATATTTTTGTCTAAAAATATTTTCTTTTAGTAAACTACCAACATTCAAGTGCCAGTATAAACATCTCTCTGAAACAATTCCAGTTTATTATATGTAGGCCAGCAGCCTGATATCAGCTTAATTTGTGTCTTTTTGAATCACAAAGAAGAAAATTAGCGCAGTTCATTGGATACCTACACCATGGTTCCCAAAGTGAAATTAGTAAACAATGCTACACAATGCAGTACACCAATGACATCACTAACATGGTGGAGATAGGATTCTCAAGAAACTGTCAATGGATGTCGTCACTAAGAGAGAGAGAGAGAGAGAGAGAGAGAGAGAGAGAGAGAGAGAGAGAGCTAATGAAACCTTGACAAGAATAAGAAGGGTCTGAGTGGCAATGGCTTGAAAGGTCCACAGAAAGTTGCAATTTCACCACACTTTGACCCAAAATGTAACTGTGTTGGCTTGCGCTACGTCACACTGGTGCAGTGTTGTTGAGTTGGGTCACAGTTTGTTGTGGCATTTGGTGGCACTCTTGAGCTCAATGTTTATTTTCGAAGTTTGTTTCTCAGTTATGAGAATGAGACATTTGACACTGTGAATTGAGTATGTCAGGTGGTTGATGAAACAGTTAGTTCCAGATTGCTTGTGAGTTACTTTAATTCTGCATATTGTGACTGATGGATTTGTGTTTGTGATTATTATTGCAGTAGGTTGGGGGAGATTTATTATTCCCTTCCTTCTTTTGTCTGTCATGGATACGTGAGAGATATTTACAAGTCAGCCATTGCTTGTTGCTGTGGGTGTCTCTGTTTAAAATCAAGTAACTACAATTATTTGCACTTACTGTGGATGATTTTGTATTGTTTTTAAACACAGGAGTGTGTGAGAGTATGTGTGTTGAAAGTTGCTTTGGTTGACAAGTATATGGTTTATTTGTAGTATGTATGGCATGTGTGTTTAGAGTTGCATGTATATATTGAAATAGATGGTGATCCAAATTTTCATGAATTTCAGGGTTTTTCTTTTTAGTGTTTGGTAAGTCTGTTAGATTTTGGTAGGTAAGTATCATGGATATTGGTTTACTACCATTGGTTAGGTTATTTTTTATATAGTTATGTGAATTTTGGTTTGTTGTATTGTGAACTTCATTTTACGTAGGGAAAGTGAAGGTTTGGATAATGGTTTTGACAGTTTGCATGTGTTGGTTTTTGGTACTGAGGGCTTCATTTTAGCTGCCATATAGGTCAAGTGAAATCTGCAGTATCGGAATTTTTCATGGCACCGAGGGCTTTGTATAAGCTATGTACGTCAAGTGAAATTTGCAGTACTGTTTTTTTGTGTTGCATGTGGGCTCCTGGTATTGAGGGTTTCATTTGAGTTATATCGGTCACGTGATATTTGAAGTACCAGGTCTTTGAGTTGTGTGAAGTTTACTGGTATTGTCACCTTTCTTTGAGCTATACACTGAGGTGACAAAAGTCAAGGGATAGCAATATGCACATATACAGATGGTGGTAATATTGTGTACACAAGGTATAATAGGGCAGTGCATTGACATAGCTGTCACTTGTACTCAGGTGATTCATGTGAAAATAGTAGTTCGAGCTAGGCCTAGATGCATTTGACATTCCATTTCGGAAACTGTTAAGGAATTCAATATTCCATGAACCACAGTGTCAAGAGTATGTTGAGAATGTCAAATTTCAGGCAAATACCTCTCACCATAGGCAACAGAGTCGCCAATGGCCATCACTTAATGACAGAGAGCAATGGCATTTGCATAGAGTTGTCAGTGGTAACAGACAAGCAACACTGCATGAAGTAACCACAGAAATCATTGTGGGACATACGACGAACATATCCATTATGGCAGTGTGGTGAAATTTGGCACTAATGGGCCACAGCAGCAGACAACCGACACAAGTGCCCAGCACAATATTGTCTGCAGTGCCTCTCCTGAGCTAATGACCGCATCAGTTGGACCCTAGATAACTGCAAAACTGTGGCCTGGTCAGACAAGTCCCAATTTCAGCAGTTAAGAGCTGATGATAGGGTTCGAGTGTGACACAGTCCCCCGAAGCCATGGACCCTAGTTTCAACAGGGCACTATGCAAACTGGTGTTGGCTTCATAACGGTGTGGGCTGGATTTACAATGAATGAACTGGGTCCTCTGTACGTTTGGCTACCTGTTCCCAACCAAAAAATGGAATTTTTATAGATGACAATGAGCCATGTCACCGGGCCACAATTGTTGGTGATTGGTTTGAAGAACATTCTGGACAATTTGAGCACCTGGTTTGGCCACCCAGATTGCCTGACATGAATGCCATCAAACATTTATGAATATAACTGAGAGCTCAATTAGTGCACAAAATCTTGCACTGGCAAGACTTTCACAATTATTTATTGCTACCGAGGCGGCATGGCATATTTCTGCAGGGGACGTCCAATAAATTGTTGAGCCCACACCATATCAAGCTGCTGCACTACACCACGCAAAATGAGGTCTGACATGGTATTAGGAGGTAGGCCAAGATTTTTGTCACCTCAGTGTATATGCCAAGCAAAATTGATGATGCCAAGGGCTTTTTTGTTTTTACATTTTCTGGTTGGGATGAATGTTGAAAATTCTGAGAGTATGTTTTTTGGGTTAATATTTGTTTTGAAATGATTTCATCACTCTTATTGTCATATACTTAGTTTGTCTCCATCGAAAACTGCACTATTTCCCATGTTTGTCCCATTGGTTTCATTCTATTTCTGGAGTTAAATTTTTGTGTGCTTTTACATTTGTTCGCTGTTGTAATGAGTGACGAATAACAACTTTCAAATTCAGTAACTTGAAAATATCATATCAAAGTGGGAAAATTAGCGTTTTATCAGGAACTTAAAAGTGGAATGAAAAATGTAAAAAAATGGGTCACTACATTCGCTGCTTCAAAAACATTAATATGCTATAGTACTTTCCAGTTCCAAGCTAACCTAGAACTCCAGCTACATTTACACCTATGCTACACACGAATCTGTTCGACACCACTAGTCAAAGGAAACTGCTTTATTATTATCTTCAACGTGCAATCTAACTCATTATCATCCCTCACTGCATCACTATTTCCAATAGATCCAAGGAAGTCTAAGGAACAACGCAATCTAAGCCACAACTCACTATAACTAAATGACCCATTGCAAACAAAACACACTAATGACATCTACAATTGAAACATAAAAACAAAATCACTGCATACACCATCTATGTAACATATGACAACAAACTTTAAAGAATACATTGTTGGTTCACATACTTATCTACACCATCAAAATTATAGGAGGAAACTTAGAAGGTTGTGTTGTATTACACTCAATAATTTGTTATCAGAACACTTCAGAACCATAACCAGAACAACACTTCAAAGAGATACATCGCAAATATTCGTCAGGTGGTGGAAGAATCTTGTAGCAAGGATAAAAGAGTAAAGTTTCTGTGGATATGAGTTCAGTATAATGCATAATTCAATGAGAAAGATGATAACCTTCCCAAAGAAGCTGGCTCCAACAACAACATTGTTTAGTTTCACCCCCCATACACCAACCCAGTGACAGTAATAAAGAATCTAGTCACCACAAAATGGTAAGATGAGTGGACAGTAAGCAATATAAAGTGAGGATGGTTGAGTGGATGCATTTGATTTCAAATTACATGAAGATGTGGGTCCACAATTCTATATGAGGAATATTATGACAACAACCAGGATGTGATTAAATCACATTTTTCTGTGCCATCACAATAAAACCAAAAAAACGAAGAAACCAGTTTCTGTGACTAGTTCACATATTGATCATAACTGGCAACCAACCATCCGTCACCATATTTAAAATAATGTTAAGAGAGATGCGCATTAGGCAGACACACTGTCGTCTCCTTGTACAGAGGGCAAGCAACTCACTGGAATCAACATTGTATTAGGAATGTGTACTGCAATGCTATACTGCTATGGCATGCTTGTACTGTCAGCTAGCTAAGGTTGGCAAGGGGTACAATCTGTACAGGTCCCTGCTCATCTGGCTTCAGAATCCTGTGCTCCCAGGAAACTGCCACAGTATATTGTACTTAGTTCATTTTATTTATAAACAAACAGATGAAGATGCAAGGAAGTCAACATTAAACAAAAAGGGGAACATATGGAAGTAATTTTAGATGAAAGAATACTAGACATGCACATTCAAGTGTGCTTTATGTAGAATGATACGAAACTCCATCAAGACACTGTTTCCACTGTCACACACAGTTATGTAATCAAACAACTGGCTCACTATGCAAATAAAAAGCTCTTGTACATTGTCTATATGCGACTTTTTATACACAAAATGGATCCATTCTGTCGTCACAGGAATGAAAAGAATATTCATAATACAATAAAGATCATTTCAATTATATTTAAAAAGAGAAAAAAAATCATATAGACATACTACGGATCTACAAGAGCACTACTTTCAGTAACACAAAATGCAATTTTCACACACACACACACACACACACACACACACACACACACACAGACAGAGAGAGAGAGAGAGAGAGAGAGAGAGAGAATAGCACTTCAAAAAAACCTGCTCTATCACGGAACTTATAATACAAGCACTATCACAAAACCCACTAAGCTTCACGACTAGAGACTTTCCCCATGACACTGAAAAAATATCTGGTACAAAATTTATCTTATGGCATAAGGGAGCTACAAGGGCTAACAATGTGAAATTACTTGTTCAAATTGTGACTGATGTCACCTTATTCAATACATTACGAGGAAATTATCTGGCAATTAGGGCCGTCAAACAACTAATTCCTTCACGGGCATTCCAAAACCAGCAAGCGCTAACTCAGTGGTGCGTTTTAAGAAAAACGAAGGACAACAAATCATAAAAGATCATACACTAAAAATTACTGTCAGTGCTCACTAAATGATCATTCTTAGCACATGTCATCAGACAGTGATTAACGAATATGCGGGGCATGTTATGGATTCGAAAGCGTTAAGTTGGAAACTATAACATGAATCTCCGGAAAAATAAAATCTTGTCTCTATAGAACATTACTCGTTCTTAAACACATCATTGAATACACACTTCTAAAAATTACATGCCATATGTCTCTCCTTTAGCCACTGCAGTCATGTTACTGCCACAAAAATACGTCATGGAAGCACTTGGTCAAACTTTTTGAAACCATGTGTTCTCCAGCAAAATACTGAAAGCCTCTGAAATTAAATCTAAAAGCACAATGACACTACTTAGTTATCCTTTAGCAATTGTCACATAAGTGTCACATGACATGTTATACCTTTTGGTACAGTGCTACTGTTCATGTTTTTATATCCTCTCTCAAGTTTACAATTTAAACTTTTTTTAACGCGATTATCATTTCAGACTATTGTTACGGGTAGCTCACAGCCCAGACCCCACGCGCTTCTCACCACTAATCCACTACTTACATTCGAATCTTGCTAAGATATTACGTCGCAGTTGTCAAAATAATATGTGCCCTTTGCCAAAGGCTGGCTGTATGACGTATGTTGTGGCGATTGGATACATACATGACAGCACGGACGCTCTCGCTAAGTTAAGTGATTAATATTGTAATAAGAGCTAATTTAGTTAAAATTACATTGTAGACTAGTGTCTTCTCTAGGCTGCCTATTGAAGGTTTCGCTTTTCTGGCCGTATTTAGATCGAAAAGGAAGTATTTCGTAAAAGGCCGGTAGTCGCCAGTTTTGTTTACGTTTTTCAGACGTAAATTTCGTGCGAGTGTAGATTTTCGTTTTTGACTAGAGTTACCGCTTCAAAGTCAAATTAATTCGTGTCGGTCATACAGAGTTTAGGTAATTAAAACTTTCGGAAGTAAGTTTAAAAGTTTGTTTACATTAGTGTTTATTGACGGGTTAGTAGACTACAGATTACGAAACTACTGTGGTCTTGTGCCAACTTATTCTCTGCTTTTGTGTTAAGTTTGTCTATCAAACCATGTGTGGCAAATGTGGTGGTTGCCGTAGAAATTTTAAAGAGGGGGTGTTCTGTGTAGATTGTAAGTTATGGTTTCATTGGGGCGAATGTAGCGGCGAGGAAAGGAGGGTAGAAAATGAGGCTCTTCCATGGCAGTGTAGATTATGTCCATGGCAGTGTAGATTATGTGGACAGGACAGAAAAATCGCTGAACAGGAGGCAAAAATTTGTGCCCTTCAGGCTGAATTAGAAAACACGAACTTGGAATTATGTAGATTAAGGTAGGAAAAACAGACTGGGAAATGGGAAAAGGTAGCAAGCAAAGGGCGAAAAAGGGAAACACTTGAAAAACTCCAGAAATTCAATTAGTAAATCAGTTTGGCTTGCTATCTGAAGTAGAGGAAGGACCTCATCCAGATGTAGTTGAAAGTAGGTTGAAGCAGAATATTAGCTTAAAGAAAAAAGACAGGTTGGGATCAAACCAGAATAGGAAAAGAAGAATTCTGCTTATAGGCAGCAGTCATGGGAGGGATGTGGGCCAGTAGCTTTAGGAGATATTAGGTGCTGGGTACCAGGTCACAAGTTTTGTGAAACCAAGTGCTAGCCTTAGCCAGGTGACAGAAAATTTAGGTCAGCTATGCAGAGACTTTGAGAAGGAAGATCAGTTAAATATAGTTGGGGGAGCAGGAAACAGCCTGGCTATGAATTCAAGATACAGTATTAGGAATGACCTGGATAAAATAGGAGCAGAAACTGAGCACACAAATGTGGGGTTTGTGCAGGTCTTTCAGTGCCATGATCAGCCCTGGGTAAGCACTGCTGTAAGGCATGTTAACACTGAGCTGAACTGGATGCTCCAGACACCAGCAAAATCTTACATAAGTGTTGTTCCAGTAAATGATATTGGTAGGTGGGGATACACTACACATGGCCTGCACCTGAATAGGATGGGGAAAAATAAGTTAGCTTCTCTACTAGCAGAAACTGTATGGGGTGATCCCTGTGGTTAATGGGTCCAGGCAGACAGGTTTTTTAGGTTAAAGCCAAAGTCCAGACAGATGACAATCAAGATAAATATAATAAAAGAAACTTCATGTACAGTAAATAGGGGCAAAGCTAAGGGCAGTATCAACTTACTTCATCAAAATATCAGGGGAATAAAAAATAAAGTAGATGAACTATTAGTGTGTTTAGATGATCTCAGAAATAAGAATGAGATTAATATACTCTGTCTGTCTGAACACCATGTAACTGTGGACATGCATAGTGTCAGTATAAGTGGGTATAATTTAGCATCTTACACTTGTAGATCTAGGATGGATAAAGAAGGAGTTGCCATTTTCATAAAACAAGGGTGTAAATGCAAAACTGTAGATGTAAGCAAATTTTGTGTAGATCAGGACTTTGAGGTTCGTGCATGTGAACTTCACCTAGATAATGTAGTATTGATATTAGCAACAATGTACATGTCCCCATTAGGAGGCTGGGAGCTGTTCATAAAAAGATTTGACTCCCTATATGCAGTCTGTGGTGATTTCAATGTAAACTTTCTATGTAATTCTGATAGGAAAAGTGAACTAGAAGTGTTATTAACAACATATAACTTGGAATCAGTGATCACTTTCCCTACACATATAGCTCAAGACAGTAGCACACTAATAGATAATGTATTTGTACAGAAAGAGGATGTAAAACAAACACATGCTTTCCCTGTGGTAAATGGATTGTCAGACCACGATGCACAACTGATTAACTTACAAAACCTAACAGGGTGTACAGTTCAGAAACCATTAAGTAAAAGTGTGAGGTCGCTCAGCCGGTATCTATAGAGCACTTCAGAGGAAGCTTGTTGTTGTTGTTGTGGTCTTCAGTCCTGAGACTGGTTTGATGCAGCTCTCCATGCTACTCTATCCTGTGCAAGCTTCATCATCTCCCAGTACCTACTGCAACGTACATCCTTCTGTATCTGTTTAGTGTATTCATCTCTTGGTCTCCCTCTACGATTTTTACCCTCCACGCTGCCCTCCAATACTAAATTGGCGATCCCTTGATGCCTCAGAACATGTCCTACCAACCGATCCCTTCTTCTTGTCAAGTTGTGCCACAAACTTCTCTTCTCCCCAATCCTGTTCAACACCTCCTCATTAGTTATGTGATCTACCCATCTAATCTTCAGCATTCTTCTGTAGCACCACATTTCGAAAGCTTCTATTCTCTTCTTGTCTAAACTATTTATCGTCCATGTTTCACTTCCATACATGGCTACACTCCATACAAATACTTTCAGAAAGACTTCCTGACACTTAAATCTATACTCGATGTTAACAAATTTCTCTTCTTCAGAAACGCTTTCCTTGCCATTGCCAGTCTACATTTTATATCCTCTCTACTTCGACCATCATCAGTTATTTTGCTCCCCAAATAGCAAAACTCCTTTGCTACTTTAAGTGTCTCATTTCCTAATCTAATACCCTCAACATCACCCAACTTAATTCGACTACATTCCATTATCCTCGTTTGCTTTTGTTGATGTTCATCTTATATCCTCCCTTCAAGACACTATCCATTCCGTTCAACTGCTCTTCCAAGTCCTTTGCTGTCTCTGACAGAATTTCAATGTCATCGGCGAACCTCGAGAAATGTTAATTGGGGAGGTGTATATAATGAGCCAAATGCTAATGATAAATGCAACATATTTCTTGATAAATTTATATCCCTTTTTGAACATTGTTTCCCAAAGAAAATTACAAAATGTAACGCCACACACTTTTCAAAGAAACCTTGGATTACTACAGGTATTAAAGTGACTTCAGAAAGAAAAAGAAAACTGTATGAGACAGCAAGTACTAGTAAAGATCCAGAAGTAGTTGTACACTATAAAAATTATTGTAACATGCTGAAAAAAGTTGTAAGGAAATCAATAAATATGTATGTTAGAGAAGAAATTAATAACTCTGTCAATAAAATAAAATCAGTATAGAATGTTGTTAGAAGGGAGACAGGAAAAGTAACTACTGGGGTAAGTAGTATTACTGTTATAGAGAACGAGACCATCCTAACCAACAGTACACAAGTAGCTAATGTATTTAACAACTATTTCTTTTAAGTGTAGGAGAAAAAATTGGTGAGAACAGCCAAAAAAAAAAGCCAGGCGGTACATGGAAGTGTCTGTTTTGAAAAAAAAAAAATAGTCAGATTAAGTTTCCCCTAACAACCTCTTGTGAAATAAGTAAAATTATTAAATCTTTGAAAAAGAAATGTTCTGTTGGAGTAGATGACATCTATAATAAGATATTAAGACACTGTGAAGCAGTTATAGCTGATGTTCTGAGTCACATATGTAATGCATCACTAACTCCAGGTATTTTCCCAGACAGGTTAAAATATGCCATTGTCAGGCCTCTCTGCACTAAGGGGGACACCACAGATGTCAATAATTATCGGCCAGTATCCTTGCTTACAGCATTTTCAAAAATCTTTGAGAAAGTATTGTACTCAAGAGTGGTAAGCCATCTCAACAGTAATGGGATACTTAATAAATCACAGTTTGGATTTCAAAAATGCTGTTCCACTGAGACAGCAATATACAATTCCACTGTCCACATAATAGTCTTTAAATAGTAAAATGTCACAAATAGAAATTTTCTGTGACTTGTCCAAAGCATTTGATTGTGTGAAACATGACATTATGTTACAGAAATTACAATTCTATGGTATAAATGGAGTAGCATATGAGTAATTTAAGTCATACCTACAGAACAGGAAGCAAAAAGTTTCCGGTTATGTGTCAAGTGATTTAAATATGTTTGCCATTTCAACTAACTGGGGTGAAATTACATTAGGTGTTCCACAGGTTTCAATCATGGGTCCCCTTCTGTTCTTGATATATATGATGAATGACCTGCCTTCCTATCTGAAACAGGAATCTGATCTGACACTGTTTGCTGATAATACAAGCATCATTATTAATCCAGTAAAAGAAACTCCAATTGAAAATGATACAAATAAAGTCTATAATAAAGTCATTAATTGGTTTTCTGCAAATGGGCTTGCTCTAAACTTTGAAAAAACACAGTACATCCATTTTCCTGCTGCAAAAAGTACAGTTCGTTCCATAAATATGACTCATCAACAGAAGTCTGTAGACAGGGTAGAGCATACTAAGTTTTTTAGGGTACATATATACGAGAATCTTAATTGGAAAATTCATATTTTTGATCTTCTAAAGTGACTAGGTTTAGCAGCTTTTGCAATCAGAATAATTGCCAATTATGAAAATATAGAAATTAGTAAGCTAACATACTTTGGACACTTTCACTCTCTGGTGTCATACGGAATAATATTTTGGGGTAACTCAACATTTAGACAAAAAGTATTCACTTCTCAAAAGAAAGTGGTTAGAATAATGTGTGGGGTTCGTAGTCACACATCTTGTAGGCTTCTTGTTAAAGATTGGGAATTCTTACAACAGCCTCATAGCACATGTACTCACTAATGAAATTTGTTCTCAACAACATGGACCAGTTTAAAAACAACAGTGACATTCATGATTATAATACCATAAAAAAGAAAGACTTACACTATCCTTTACTCAACCTATCTTTGGCACAAAAAGGGGTAAAATATGCTGCTATAAAAATTTTTGACAAATTGCCAGATGAAATAAAATGTCTGACAGACAGCAGTAATAGCGTCAAAAATAAACTGAAATCATATCTCCTTGACAATTCCTTCTACACCATAGATGAATTCTTGAACAGGAATAAATAAATCTATAAATATAGTATATGCATTTGTGCCATTTAAACCTTGTTTCATGTGTGCATTTCTTGTGCACTTGGCACGTTCACATCATTACAGCTACCGTACCGCGCGATTGATCGATGGAACACACAGCCAACCAACTAACTAACTAAGAAGAGGTGCATGGCCCCTATGGTACAGAAACAGAGAACGACTGTAACTGTCATAGTGACTTGGCAATGAACTTCGAATATGGGAAAATATGATGCGAAATCCATATTCTTTCTTTGCGAAATACGAGTATTAAGGCAAATTCACATTGGCCGTCACGTGAAAACATTCTCCACCATGAATTTTAAATGTTGGTATTCAAACTGGCTCGTAACGGAGCGTCGTGTCACGTCAAGGTTTCTTGGGAAGAAAGTTTTGTAGGAGTCAGCATCTGCTAACATCGTAAGTTAACTTAAACTGAGATGACAAAAGTAATGGGATAGCGATATATACATATACAGAGCTCCGACGAGATTATGGCCGCATAGAGGGAATATAAAGACTTTGACACGAGATCGTAGTTGGAGCTAGACGCATGGGACATTCCATTGCGGAAGTCGTTTGGAAATTCAATATTCCACGTTCCACAATGTCAAGAGTGTGTCGAGAATACCAAACTTCGGGCATTACGTCTCACCACGGACAGCACAGTGGCTGACGACCTTTACCGCATGACCGACTGCAGCGGCGTTTGCATACAGTTGTCAGTGCTAACAGACGAGCAACACTACATGAAATAACTGCAGAAATCAATGTGGGGTGTACGACGAACGTATTGGTTAGCACAGTGCAGCGAAATCTGCCGTTAATGGGCTATGACAGCACACAACCAATGCAGTAGCTTTGCTAATAGCATGATATCGCCTGCAGCGCCTTTCTTGGACTCGTGACCAAATCGGCCAGACCCTGGACGACTGGGAAACCGTACCTAATCACTTGAGTCCCGATTTCAATTGGTAAGAGCTAATGGTGTGGTTCACACTTGGCGCAGACCACGAAGCCATGGACCCAAGGTGTTAAAAAGGCACTGTGCAAGCTTGTGTTGGCTCCATAATCGTGTAAGCTGTGTTTACCTGGAATGGGTCCTCTGGTTCAACTGAACCGATCGTTGACGAAATGGTTATGCTCGACTACTTGGAGACTATCGCCAGCCATTCATGGATTTCATGTTCCCAAACAATGATGGAATTTTTATGGATGACAATGCGCCATGTCACCAAACTTCAGTTGAAGCTGGTATGTGTGCACTATCGTCTATGTCCTCGGTGGCTCAGTTGGATAGAGCGTCTGCCATATAAGCAGGAGGTCCCAGGTTTGAGTCGAGGCATACATTTTTCAACTGTCCCCATTGATATTTATCAATGCCTGTCAGCAGCTAACGGTCTAGATTTCATTATACTTTCAAACTTCAGTTGTTCGCGTTTGATTTGAAGAACGTTCTGGACAGTTCAAGCGAATGATTTGATCATCTAGCTCGCCCAACATGATCAAGAGGTCAGTTTGTGCACAAAATCCTGTACTGGCCAGACATTCACAATTGTGGGCAGCTATAGAGGCAGCATGGCTCAGTTTTTCTGCATGGGACTTCCAATGATATTTTGAGTCCACACCATGCGAGATGCTGCACTATGCTGAGCAAAACGACGTCCAACACGATATTAGGAGATATTCTACGTCTTTTGTTACCTCAGTGTATGTACCCCATGTTTACTCATGTTACAGTAGCGGATTCTGTACATCTGTGACTCCTGAACCTTTATTTTATTATTGTGCTGTTTTTCGTGGCAAGTTGCAGATGTTCCATGATAACTTGGGTATTTTTCCATTGAGTGTTCCTCCACACACTAGGTCAGACATCTGAAAGTTAAAATTTATTAAGGTTTTAGAATGACCAAACAGAGCTGACGCCCACTTTATATATAAACAAGAACGTAAGTTGATGAAGCAATTTTTATCAAATAATATTTTAAGTGAAAGAGTCTGCTCTGATGAAGGAGAAAAATACCGTTCTGACGTTATTAGTTACATAAGGAAAAGAATAATGGATAAGGTGACTAAGCTGTGTTTATTCCCTTATAAATAGTGTTTGAAGTATCTGTATGTATATATTTTCGCTGTCAAATGAATGTAGATGTTTTGAAATGTTGTTTCACTTCCCAGCACTTTACCACATAAAATAACCTCCAAGAAAATAATGCAAAATATTTGGCATAATAACGTATACAAACAGCCATAGCAGAAAAGCTGCCAAGAGTTTATGGTATGATGTACTGAAGAACTGCCCCAGCAATGTTCGAGGTTCCTAGAAAATTTTGTTAACAGCAGGATCAGATGATATCTACTGTAATGAACTCAATAAACACACCCATTGTTTACATGAAACACTGTGTGTTCTATTTCAACATCAAGTAACTGTTAAAGGTGTTCCTAAAATATATGACCTTGCTTGTTTTTCATTTGTAAACAAAGAAATAAAGAAAATTTATTTATACAGAAAAATCTGCAAGGGCTTCTGAAACCCATAATTCACTGCAACATGTGATATGGCCAGAGAAAATTGTACAAGAGATCAAGACATGGCATGCACTTAAATAGAAAGGGAAAATCTGTGATGTCAAAAAATGCTTAGTTAATTAACAATGATTGTTCTGTGTTCCTATGTAAAGATTTCGAGACTTTACTTTAAACTACCGAAAAGGCCTCAAAATGAAAGAAAGTCGATTGCAGACTCCTTCTCTCCTGGTATCTTCTGCTACTCTGCACAGAAGCGCAAATGGATTACTTGCCAGTGTCAAAAGTAAACACAGAAGTATCATTGGCTGCAATAGTAGCCAAACAATGTCAGCCAGTGAAATGAAGAAAACCAGGGCCATCAGCAATAGCAACCACACAACAGAAGTGCCCGAGGCCTAGGAGGACTACAGCAGCAGCAGTAGAAGTATAGTCAAGGTAGGTGCCTAAGACCTAGAAGACCAGCTACATTAAGTGATGATTTTTTATGTCATCATGTAAGCAGAGGAAGACTTCAGAAAAATATGGTAAGTGAAAGTACTCATCTCAGTTACCAGTACAAAAATTTTGCCAATAATTTAAACTCAGTAGAGGCAGATGAATCAATTTTAATTTTACAACCAGAAACAAATTATTGCAGTGTAACTAAAGCATGGGGAGCTATCGAAATGAATAGTGCATCACAGGAAAAGGAATCATTAAAGTGAAAACAACATTTAGAATACTTCACCAGAATGTTCAGTACACAAACAATAAAGCAGACGAATTAGAGGTAATAGTGCAGAAATATAAGGCAAACATTCTTGTAGTTACAGAACATGCCCTAAATGAAAATCAGATGGAGATCTCTACAATTTCAAAAATTATGCAAATCTAACCAGTTTTGGCAGAGCATTCCATAAAGGTGGTTGGGGTTACCATTTTCTCTAGTTACAAACCGAAAAAGCTATCCTAAGTACTACAAAATATACTACAGAGGTGAACTTTGAAGCTACAACAGTGGAAATAAAAATTGTAGGGAAGACATGCTGTGTATTAGGCGTGCACTGATCTGCAAATGGTGAAATAAAAACTTTATTTTAACAGCTAGAATTTACAATCCAAGGACTTCCAAAAATCCTTATTTAACGATTATTGGAGTGTGATCATAGACACAAAGAAAAATAGAAACAACAGCAAGTCACTACTAGATGTCTTGTAGACTTACATCATAAATACAGATGAACCCACTAGAGTAACTAAGCATAGTAAAAGTACTATTGATCACATAACAACAAATATTCTTTCACGCTGCTGTGACACACAGGTTATAAACTCCGCACTAGCAGGCCATTTTGCAGCCATGATAGACATTAATATAAAGACTGATGGAACTGAGCAGAAGATATGTGAGCAAAACAGGCAGATTAACTCGCAACCCTAATTCAATTTAAAAAATGGGAAGGGCACTGCTGCAAATACTATATGAGACGAGTTTTTTCTTTATTTAATTATCAAAACGCTACATATCCTGACACCAAAAGCCTGGTAAACAAGTACCAAAAAGAAACGCTAGATGATTTGAGAGGTACTCTCTATCCAAGAAGTAAATTGAAAGTGTATTATGACTTCTGTAATTAAAAAAAAGAAGTGAGACATATAGGTATAATAATTCTTAAAAAATAAAGAGAAAGATTACTGCATTTTCATCAGAGAAGCAAGGTGTTATTCATTAAGAAAGTTGTAGGTAAGGGAGAGAAGTGCTCGAAAGACTTACAGTCCTTCATAACTGAAGGGAAAGGAAACATAACAAAATTGGCAGAGGACATCTGTCAACTGAAAGATGGCAAAAGTGAGGTAGAGCCTCTAGAAACAGCAAACCCCTTTAATAGATATTATTCAACCAAAGGCATTATTCATTAAGACAATTGTAGATAAAGGAGAGAATTACTCAAAAGACTTATGTTTCTTCATAACTGAAGGGAGAGTAAATGTGACAAAATGGGCAGAGAACATCGGCCCACTGAAAAATGCTAAAAGCAGAGAGGATACGCAGCAGAGCAGCAGCAGCAGTTGTGTCATTAACTGTAAATTAATTTAGTCTTTGTTTTTTGTTCACTTGCTTTGGCAAAGAAATGAACTGTACATGTGTATTTTACTGTGTAAACTAGTGGTTAGAAAATTAATCGTAGTTTTTGTTGTTGCATAACTCTTGTGAATATCCTTGTGTAGGGCGGCTTCCTTGTGTAAATTTTCCGTGTAGAGAAATTTATTTCTGTTTAATAGCTTGCGTTCTCAGAGTACAGTGAGGAATCTGCACATCAACTTTTAGTGATACTTTATTCTCCTTTGGTATATTTTCTAACTCAGTAGCGCCATTTGAGGCCTCATATCTATTTTATACACAGTACGATATGGCTAGGGACTGTACTTGTTATGAGCGCACACAAGGGGAGGTGACTGATGTCCGTAAACAGCTGGAAGCTGTGTTGGCTACCGTCGACAAGCTTCTAGCTAATGCTCGAAGTTGCGGTGACGTCGGGGTGCTAGTGACGAGACCTGGGACAGCTTTGGTGTCACTAAAATCCCCTGGTGACCTGGACGTCACTGCGGCGTCCGATACGCAACATCTGACCAGTTCATCCTCACTCCATAGTGGGTGGTAGATAGTGGTGGGTTCACGCGTCACTGGGCAGAAAGAGAAAGAGGGAGCAGGCCGTGCGGTTGGCCCCTATGTCTTAGCAACAGGTACGAGGTGCTTCCCAGTTTTGATGATAACTCTGAGCCAGCATGGAATGCCTCTCCTGTTGGGCCAGCTGTCGATTTTCCTGCCCAGTCCAGACAAGTACAGAGGGTGGGTATGCTAGTCATTGGGAGCTCCATTGTTAGGTGGGTGGTGGAGGCCCTCAGGGAGATAGCAGGAAAGGCAGGAAAGAATTCCAGTGTGCATTCAGTATGTTTGCCGTGAGGTCTCATCCGTGATGTCGAGGAGGCCATGCTGGTGGCTGTCGAGCACACTGGGTGCAACCGGCTGCATGTAGTGGCACATGTCAGCGAGAATGACGCCTGCCGATTGGCTGCTGAGGCAATCCTTGGCTCCTTTCGGTGGCTGGCTGATTTGCTGAAGGCAACTAGCAATGCACGCGGGGTGCAGGCTAAGCTGTCTAATTGTAGCATCGTACCCCGGGTTGATGGCAGTCCTCTGGTTTGGAGCAGAATGCAAGGTCTAAACCAGAGGCTCAGACGGCTCTGCGACGGTATCGGATGCGAATTTCTCGACCTTTGCTACCGGCTGCAGAATTGTTGGGTTGTTCTTAATAGGTCAGGCGTGCACTACACACAGGAAGCGGCTACTAGGGTAGCAGAGTACGTGTGGCGTGCACATGGGGCTTCTTTAGGTTAAAAGACCCCTCTCTTGAAAGACGATTTCCCTGTTAAATCAGCCACAGCAACCTCAGAGGATCTTGGTCCACGCACATCAGAGATACAAAAGATTAATATGATTTTAGTAAACTGCAGGAACATCCAAGGAGAGGTCCCAGAATTGGTATAGCATACTGTAGGTTATAATGCACAGATAATATTGGGAACAGAAAGCTTGTTGAAGCGAGACGTCAATGACAACGAAATCCTAAGTTCAGACTGGAATATTTATCGTAAGGATAGGCTAGTCGCCAATGGTGGCGGGGTGTTTATTGCAGTAAAAAATTCGGTAAAATCTAGCGAGGTTATCACGGATTGCAAATGTGAATTAGTCTGGGTGAAATTGAGTATCAAAGAACAGTAAAAAATGGTGGTCAGATGCTTTTATAGACCACTTGGGTCAGGATCTGTTCTTGTAGAGCGCTTCAGACAGAACTTGCAGAATACCATTAGTGATTTGTCTGATCATGCCGCTGTAAGAGGGGATGACTTCAACTTGCCAGGTATAGATTGGGAGTGTTATGCCATCAAAACTTGTGCCACGCGGATTTGTGTGGCATTGTTGTGGATGTCTTGTCCGAAAATTACCTTGAGCAGATAGTTAGAGAACTAACTCATGAGGGTAACGTCTTAGACCTCTTGGCAACAAACATACCTGAAATTATCGAATCAGTTAATGTAGAGGAAGGTATCAGTGATCATAAGGCTGTAATGGCATATATGACGAGGGGTCCTACAAGGAATGTTAAGAAAGGTAGGAAGATGTATTTGCTCAGCAAGGGTGACAGGATACAAATTTCAGAATATCTCAGCAGTCAGCATCAAATATTCGGTGATGGGGACGAAGATGTGGAGAACAAATGGAAAAAATTCAGAAACATCGTTCAGTATGCCCTAGCAAGTATGTTCCGAGTAAGGTATTAACGGATGCTAAAGATGCACCATGGTTTAATTGCTGTGTTAGAAAAACGCAACTTAAGCAAAGAGCACTTCACCTCAGATTCAAGACGATTAAAAACCTAGATGACAAACAAAAGCTGAACGAAGCGATAATGAGCGTAAGGAGAGCAATGAGAGAAGCGTTCAATGATTTTGAGAGTAAGACTTTGTCAACCGACCTGAGTAAAAACCCTAAGAGATTTTGGTCGTATGTAATATTAGTAAGTGGGTCAAAATCATCTATTCATTCTCTCAGCGACCACAGTGGCACCGAAACGGAATATAACACAGATAAGGCCGAAATACCGAATTCCGTCTTCCAAAGTTGTTTCACCGTCGAAGATCGTAACACTGTCCTTCCTTTCAATCGTCGAGCAAACATCGAAATGGCAGAGATTGAGATAACCGATCGCGGAACTGAGAAGAGTGATTTTGTAGTCCGAAAAAAAAACACAGCACTGGAAAGGCCCAAAAGTTTTCGTAAGCATGAAATGAAACAATATTCTAAAAGCAAAACAAGGCCTCATTAACTGTATTTAATTTGATTATACGCAAAAGTTGCCTTACCACACTTGCAGTCAAATGCCATTTACTATGCATAGCAATTATGGTCTTTTTTTCGATTCACCGTCTGGCAGATTACTCAGTTTCAGTTTACCACTGTCTAGAACAGGGAGAAAGGAAAGGTAATAACGAAGTAACGTCTACGACTTTTGGACTATCTAAACACCATTCCATTATAAAATCGAAGAGCTGAGCTTGTTATCCTTAGTGATGGGTGTCCTAGTAGGTCAAAAATAGTTATGATTCAGTTCTTGTACAATCAAGCGCGCATCTTGAAGGTCTACAAAAGAATCGCATACTGATTTCCAGTGCGAGGACACGTCTATTTCCCAAATGATCAAGGGTTCTCGTTGATAGGTCATAAGAAGCACAAGACAATGACTGCAGAAATTCCTGAAACTCAGTCAGGAAAACTGCGGAACCATGTGCATTACCTCATTCATTCCAGCTGAAAATAACGAAACATGATGATTTCGTAGACATCAAACGTGCTACTGAGCTATTCTGTTTCAATGCGCCTAGACCTCCATTCAAACTGCAACAGGTACAGATAAATCGAAATGGTGTGGAAAATAGATTTTGTGTCTCATTGTGAAATTCTTACTTCGTCTCATGGAATAGGCATATCATTATTAAAATAAATCCAACTACAGAATATACTACCTTGGATCTACACAAGTTGTACGTCAAGGATCCAGGTATTCAACCAGCTAAAGCGAGGGATTTTTGTAATTTGATGCAGTTCCTGGAGGAACAAAGCAAAGCCTTCTGCAAAAGAACCTCTTTTACTGATACTCCAGAGGGAAACTGTAATTATGGGGAGATGAAGTTGATGATGATGATAACAGTGATGGGTGTGAGAATGAATAATAACTAATAATAGAAACTGTGGAAATAACTAAATCTCTATTTTCAGTTTGTTGTAAGGAAGATAATATTGAACATACAGTTTACTGGATGGGCATCCACAGCCAAACTTTTCCATGTTGAATAAAAACCATTGTAGCTATTGTAAATACTTCTTTATTGAAAGCACGACCCGTTACGTAATTTTAAAATACATTATCAGGTGCAAATCTGAATAAAAAGAAGAAACCCCATAATCTGTTTACACAGACTATATGACAGCGACAAAAAGTGTACAGAAGATCAAATACTTTTATTAAGTGGTCATGCCAGTTTTACAGTCCAATCTAAACCCTTTCTTTAAAATTCTTGGAAATTTCGCCAAAAGCGGTAGTCATGGATTAAAAAATGTGGTATGAAACTGGAACATATAACGAATGGGACAAGAGAAAAGATATAAAACGCACCGGAAAGAAGTGGTGCAGGGGGGAGGGGGGGGGGGGGGGGACAAGTGTACAGTAAACAGTACTTCAGCTGAAGCCGCACCAAGACAGAATTCTGCTACTGCATACACAGATTGGGTGGCTATCAAAACATAGGCCCCAAGGGAAGCAGCACAGGCACAGAAGTATGAGTAGCCTTAATAAAAATAGCAACTATCAAGTTGTAAGGTGGCTATAATTTCGCACCTTCAAGCACTCATCCACATACTTTGCTGTGAACTACAACCACAGTTAGATATCATTTGATAGTGTGTACATCGTATATATGAATATTTAAAGAAGGCTGACATTGTCATATACGCCTTATACATAATTGTTAACGCTTATTGCATGAAAGGTGACAGAGTGTCTTTATTATAAAAACAGTGTAATGAATGATTGCCTATACTAGTAGAGGTTGGAACGCCAGTGGAGATGAAACGACAGGCAGAACTCAAGCTCTGTGTGGAAGGCCCGTACAGGTGTTGTGGTTCAGCTCCACACAGGAAGTGCCAAGACGGACAGTCTGGACACTTGAGAGCGAAGTCACAATACAGGGGCGGCCGGCCGCTATTGTAGTAGGGCCGGAAGGATAACTTCCGAACTTTGCAAATCTTGGATGCAGGTGAGAGAAACGAAGAAACAGCACCTCGCAAACCACACAGGCTGGGTTATTTCCAAGGATTTTTACTCAGAAGCGTACCATTGTATGAGTATAGGTATTTCCTCGCAAACTTTCTGCACTGTACGACAAAAGACTAAAATATGGTTGGTCAGCATTCGAAAGATCTTTAGAGAGGGAGAATATTCCGTGATTTCGGGAATATGATTCGTTTTCGGAATTACGATGATTGGGAACTGAGCCTTGCTGGGAGGCCAGCAGTGGAGAGACAAGGTCTTCCGTTGTGAGCACCCGTGTGTGATGGTCGCTCGATATCAGCTTTGTTGGTACAGACGGACTTGCTGCCGCTCTCAGGAGAGTTTATAGTTAGAACAGTTAGGCATTGTACTGTTGTGAAGCTATACGATTCTGGACTTCACCTCCAAGTTGGAAGTCGTCGTTGAGTACGCAGCGTTCAGTAATTGAGAGCACTTCTTCTGTCGATACTTACGTTGATACGTCATCTGAACCCGTCCTTGTGGCTGCGAGTTCGCGTTTCTCGTCTGTAGAACACAGAGAGGAGAAGTCAGTATTAGAGTATATTAGTCAAAGGACCGCCTTCTGCCGTCCTAGTGTCTGAAAGAGTTTTTATTTTGTGGCTGGAGTTCTTCCATCGATGCAGACATGTACGAGAACCAGCACGCCAACGCACCAGATGTAGTACATACAGTGATATCGCAAATTTCTTCGGCTTATTAGGGCTATAAAGCTAAGCAGCTGTGATCATGTTAGTGTATTTCCACTGAGGTTCCACACCACTGTAGATCATCTTTGAAAGTTGTGTCTTCTAGTGTTTGGTACATAGATGATGTCAGTCATTTCGTGTTATTGATATTAGATTGTGCAGTCATAAAACGGGGCAGAGTTGGGCAATTGATTAGTAATTTTACTTAGAAAATGCAAACTTTGTAATATAAATGTTTTTTTAACCCACAATAAATATATATACAGGATCAACGTTTATCATTTAGTAGGATTAGTTTCCTCCATCATTCATTTATGTTTAGATATTAATTTACAGAATTAAGAGATCCTAAGTTCTGCTTCAGGGGGTAGTCAGACAGGGCCACATTTTCATTTTAGTGTTATTATTTTCTGTTGGTCACATTCATTTTTCACCCGCGTGGAGTAGGATCTTGGTTATGGATTACCCTGCCAGGATTCTACTTAGACTCTTCTGATAGTAGTCATAAAGTGGTTTGAAATCTTGGAAATATTTTTAAAAAATTTTCCCATTTAATGTTTAGGTGTTATTGATAGTGATCACCAGCTTGCGTATATATAGTTTTCAGTGGTAAAGCCAGGTGATAACATTAAAAATAATATTTGTGTATTTGTTTTATTTCTTTTCAGAGGCGTTGCACTTCAGCCCACTGGTTGTAATTTCCTGATTTATGTTATGTAATGTGTCAGTGTATTTTGTTGTACTGTAACGACACTGCCCCATCGCGACGTTGCCATTAGTTTAGCCTTTTGTTGTAGATATTTGTCTTATGTGCCGTTACTTAATAAATGTGGGTATTGTAAATGGAGTGTATTTTAAGAAAGAATTGTAATCAGGGATCAGTCCATATTAATTAGGGCGAAAGCGCACTTAGTAGCACAACAGAGCACTAGTTGTAACAATGTAGAAATGACAGATACACAGGGTAGTCAAGAGAGCCTATAGCATGAGAAAGAGTTAGCTATGATAGCAGCACAAGGCAGTGGTGAGGGGAATACTGATCCATGGGAATTTTGTGAAGCTGATAGACACAGTCAAGCCCGTGGTGGGCTATGTGATAGCAAAGCTGATGAGCAGCGACACACTGAGGCAATTGTAAAGATATGGGAATATAATGTAGAGAGTCCAAGTGAACGCAGAATTACAAAAAAAATCGTGGTAGATCGCCATCAGTGACATCGTCATGAGGCAGCATATCACGGGGACACAGTGGCGACTTTTTTGAATACCAAGTAATGGAAAGGGAAAAGGGCAGAAGATCACCTAAGAGTAGAGGAAGAGAAAGTCACAATAGGAGAGAAGATCTAGATAACATAGGTGTGTTGAACATCCTTGAATACCTAAAAGAAATGGGAAGTCAAATTCAAAAGGTTAGTGAAGAGATGGGAAGTAAAATTCAAAACATTAGTGCCGAAATGGGAAGTAAAATTCAAAACATTAGTGCTGGAATGAGAAGTCAAATGAAAAACGTTAGTGTCGAAATTTAGTTGATAAGACATGAAACGAGAGAAGTGAAAAATGAGGTAGTGACGCTCCGAACAAAACTAGAACGAGAGACTGCGAAGGTCAGAAGAACCACGAACGAGGCGCGATTACTAGCGAGGGGCACAAAGCGGATTGCTTTTGAAACATTAGAGAAGACAGAAAATACGACAAAGATAGGTAGAGGTTCATTAACGAAGTTGCAGAGGTGCGTCAAACAAGTAGAAATAACGCAGCTGCAAAGGTCAGAAATTGCACCAAATAAGTCATTGACCGCGGGTTGTCCCAGTTTAAACAGTACATAGAAAGCGAAATTAAGCAATTATCTCGGGAAGTCAGGTCGCAACCTAGGCAAAAATCAACTCTCAGAAAATAAACAGTAGGCGATTTGGAAACAACAGAAACCGAAAGAGCCAGTTCAAACTCTTCACGATCATGTCCAAGACCAGACGATATTAGAATGTACTCGAATGTAGTAGTTGCTTGTCAAATACAGACAGAAAGTGTATCTGCAGAGCAACGAAATATCGCTAGAGATAATGGTCCCCCTTCTATACAGGGCACAACTGGGTCGCAATTTCTGAATACGGAGAACAGCAATGAGATATAGTCATCTGCATAACTGTTACCCGATAATGCGCACCATGGAACAGTTTTCCAGTGATGAAAACGTAACAGGAAGTAGAAGAGAGGACGCCGAAGGTAACGGTAGACAGGAAACGGTAGCGCCAAGTGAGAATGTGATAGGCCGAGCAGGAAGAAACTCTAATGAAATTTTCGATTTTAAGCATTTTATCTAAGTACGAAAATTTCACCAAAGACGAGGGTAATGTTTTACACCCGAAAACCTTTATTGGTCAATTTGATTTATCATTACCTCCCCACTGGCCTTTGATGTACAAAGTGGACATCGTATGTTCACATATCGAGGGAACAGCGGCCGAATGCATGTGGAACATTGCAGAAACGTGCACGTCATACGAAGAGTTTCGTGACACATTTTTAAACAAATACTGGTCCAAGGAGAGACAGGATAGGATCAAGCAGGAAATAAAGATGAGCACAGACTTGGAGAGTTCAGGGTTCTGTAGTCTGGTGAAGTTTTTCGAAAACTTGACCAAGAAAAACCAGTATTTGGACGACCCATGCACACTGGCTGAGATCATAAGATTATGTTACATGAAGTTGCCAATTTCTTACTAGCAAATCCTCGTTGGCCTATGTGAAAGTGATGTAGAAGGGTTCAGAGGTATCCTAAGAGAATTGGAATACACTTTCAATGAGCGGTAGCCGTGAGAAAAACGTAGGCAAAGAGACATTTAAGGTGAAGGTAGGGAGAACAACGGAGGGAATAATAGAGGCCATAATTGGCAAAACAATGTAAATCGTCAACCTCACCAAAACATGGACCAGAGAGATCGTAGTGGGAATTATGGACAGTGGAGGAACTATGGCAGAGAATATAGGCAACAAAATGACTGTAGATGGGTGCCACAAAATAATGGCGGATCATGGGACGACAATAGAGAAACTCGTCAATGGTCAGATCAAGGATAGGGTGGAATCTATAGCAACAGGAATCAGGAACAATCAGTTGTAATTAGACCACCCAGCCCTGGGAGAGTATGGCAAAATAGCGTAGAATAAAGAGGAAGAATTAAAGTGAGTTGATATGGTGACAGTAAAGTATATTGTACCTAGTTAGCAATTAAGTTAAGTATTACACTGAAGGGATCTGTTGATTTATCAGATTTTCTGTAATATTATCATGTTAAAAGAGGTACTACAGTACATAAAAGGACGGGATGTCGTGGGTAAGAAAATTTGAGTATGTTTCTTGATAGGTTATAACTATGTTCACAGCAAGCTGAGCGAACAATTTTAGAAGGTGTTTAGAGTTTAAGATGCGCTACCTGTCCTTGAAGGAATAAAGTGAAATTGAGAGACGTGTGGTACTAAAAAAATGGCGTAAAGATGTGTGAATAGATAAAAAAATTGTTAACCAATAGTGTGGAATGTATTAGGAGAGAACACCAGTAAATTTTTTTTAGAAATGAGTGTCTATTTTACATGTTTAGCAATAGGATCATAAATGAGTGACTTGCTAATAGGGTTTGCGGTGATACATAGGTGTGCCGCCCAAGTATGATTTGTCTCCATTCAGAGAAATGGGAGTTCAGTAGGTGGCCAGCTCCACGTGTCTATGCGAGAGCGCTCCGTTATTTGTATGGGAAAGTTGTGTTTATGTTGTCCAAAGAGACAGAATAATTGTGTATATGGTGGCCAGTTCTGCGGAATTCCGTATGAGCGCACCGAAATATTATTTGAGTGTTAGAGGGACATGAAATGGAAGTGTAATAAGGGGATATAGACACTTAAAACGTAATAAGGAAAAGGTATGAAGCTTTACGTTCAAAGCACAGGGCACAGAAGGTAATACATAACAACATGGCAGTCGTGTTGATGAGCAGTGATTTTATATAATGTACTAAAATCTTTATATTTCCAGGTACCACTAATAAAATAATATGTAACTTTATTAAGATGAAAAGAAGAGACCACAAGAGAAAGGTAACAGCAGCAGATCCGAAATAGGGGGACAGAGAAGAGAGGTTATTACTGAGTAAAACCATGAGAAAAAGTCATGAAAGTGAGATTAAAATAAAAGATCAGTAAATGCACTAAATTTTCTATGTAGTATGATTGTCCACACGAAGCACGTCATGAGCAGGAAATGAAGAAGAGGCCCACCTAATCATTCATTTGTGTATGTCTGTGTGTCCAGATGTGCACTTTATTGTTCACAGATATTCACGACGACAGCCATGATGGAACCAAGAGCCATGAGATTGGACGCTCTTGTGATACCCATGGCAGTGTAGTAGTTATGCTAGTATAAACATCCTACTGACCCATAGTTTAACAAGTAGTATTTGCAACTATTAACATTGGGATTTGATGAGGATTAATTCTATTATTGTATAAACAACTAACGAACCTGTATATTTATAGGTATACAGGTGCCGACAGATATTTAATAATTCACTGACATAGGTAGCGGTGTATTACTTTATAATTAACATTAAGTTTCTACATTAAATCTTTATTATAATAATAATAGTAAATACGTGTCTTGGGTGATTGTACAACTCAAACAATAATGAATGTAAAGGTAAATAACCTCACTAGTGAATGCATCTTAAAATTTAATATTTCATAAATGTCAGTAAATTGTGTTATGTATTACATAGTACTTGTTGTAAATCGGAAACTAATTGTGGGCATTAGTGAGCACAGGATGCGCAAAACAAATTTTTCGAGACACGCTGGAAGCAACAACACAGTGTGTGGATGGAACAGTCCAGTTGCAAGGGGCGCCGTCAGTCATGTTGCGGCGGATATGGGCGGACACAGACGTGGGCTATTCATCGGCTGCCTGAAGACCTCGGCCGAGTGGCAGACAATGGCACCAGGTAACGTGGCTAGCACAGCAGAATGGTGTTTAAATGGCCACCAATGGCTTGTCTCCACTGTTATACTACATGATAGTGACGAGATAAATCAATTGCACACATAATACAGTCAGTTAAGCCTACAGCAGAACTTCTAATAGCTGTTCGGAATGTGAACTATATTTGCTTTTATTCTGCGGTCCTCCACCAGACAGAGTCTGATAACATCATAAGCTGTAGGAGTCAGTCACCTGGCACTAACTTCTGAGGAATCTGAGTCACACACAATGACTCTAGTTCCATGTATAGTGTCACCAAACAGATAACCTACCTGTTAACAGTTACCGATATCCTTATCCCAAATACAATAGTTATATCAAGAGCAAGAAGCGACATGAAGAACAGAAGAGTAGGAACACAAACATAGTAAAAGAACAAACATGAAGAACTGAAGACTAGGCACAATTACACTTCTCTTAGCCGACGCAGAAGAATTCTAGGTGACCTATAACAATCCTAGCAGAATGTACCTCCCTCATACTGTGTGCAAATTCGACGAAAACTTGGTCGTTTCAAACATACACCCACTTACCTGGCTGTATAATCCGAGGATCCGTCCACATAATCTATTCTGCGAGAGACTGGTAACCTGAAGAGACCAACAATCGGCTGAGGGTCCAAAGACTGACTTGTAAAGGCAACAGTCCCATCTCAAATGATCTTTGCGTCCTAAATTTCACAAAAAAACTGTAGCTTCCATTCCTGTACACAAATGAAGACAAAAGTGTGTTGTGAAATCCGAATCAGTGTTTGACTCTTGATTAAAAAAGGTGTATAATGTAGAGAACACTGAACACTTACATCCACAAACTAACAGTTTCCGATATCTATCATTGTGTAAACATTTTGTACTTATTTTTCAGAGTTGTCTTAAGAAAATATTTGTGTATGTATTTATGTAAAATTATTGTTTGTAGTTTTTTTTGTTAATGATGCTATGCCCTTCACTGTTTTTATATATTTGTGTATTTCCAGAATTTTATTTGTATATGTATTTATGTAAAATTATTGTTTGTCATTTTCTTTTTTAATGGTGCTATGGGTTTTTAATGTTTTTATGTTTTACATGTTACACACTGTGAACAAACACATTAGTTAAAATTGGTGGTCGATCTGACCTCTTATTATAAATATTAATTGTCACAGTAAATGTAAATGTAGTTTGTCAAAGAATGTTTTAGAACATAAGATTTTGGAAATGTTTAAAGGGTATACACGTTAAGGAAAAACCTGTCTTGGTCAATCAGTTTGTGAAATAATGTTTCTTTTGTAATGTAAGCCAAGAGCATAAATATGACCAAGTGAAATTACGTAGCATGTTTCACAGAATTTTATATAATTGTATAATGGCCAATAGATAACCTCTTGAATAATTGATGTAATTGCTTGTTTTGCATATCAATAGCTAAATGAAACACATGTAATTTATTTGACGACCACTTTGGAAAGATTAGGATACTTTACTTTAATATTTCTTGCCAGAACCTACGTCTTAGGGATGGATGAATGACAGAGAGTGTGGGCGGTAAGCCTAGGGAATGATGGGAACTCCCTCTTTTCTTTTTTTGTAATGCTAGTTCTGCAAGGTTCGCAGGAGAGCTTCTGTAAAGTTTGGAAGGTAGGAGACGAGATACTGGCAGAAGTAAAGCTGTGAGGACCGGGCGTGAGTTGTGCTTCGGTAGCTCAGATGGTAGAGCATTTGCCTGCGAAAGGCAAAGGTCCCGAGTTCGAGTCTCGGTCGGTGCACACAGTTTTAATCTGCCAGGAAGTTTCATATCACCGCACACTCTGCTGAAGAGTGAAAATCTCATTCTTTTACTATTGTTTATTCCAATTGTCATGTCTCGAAACAATGTTCCAAACATAATAGGTAGACAGATTATAATAAATATGTAATAAGTAAATTTATGGCAGTAAACCCATGAATGATGTAGAAGAACATATCATGATTCAACTGCTCCTCTGCCCTTGTATTCTTACTAATTCACTTGTACAGACATTTGATGGTTATATTATACTAGATGAGATAATGCTATAAGAATTCTCCCATCCTAGTACAGTATAGTTCGTTAGGTGGGGGTATTGTAAGGTGGCTTTAATTTTTGCACCTTCCTAGCACTCATCCACGCACTTTACCGTGAACTACAACCACAATTAGATCTCATTTGCTACGTTGTACATCGTATATATGAATATTTAAAGGAGACTGACATTGTCATGTACGCCTTGTAAATAATTGTTAACGCTTATTGCATGAAAGGTGATGGAGTGTCTTTCTACATCTACATCCATACTCCGCAAGCCACCTGACGGTGTGTGGCGGAGGGTACCTTGAGTACCACTATTGGTTCTCCCTTCTATTCCAGTCTCGTATTGTTCGTAGAAAGAAGGATTGTCGGTATGCGTTTGTGTGGGCTCTAATCTCTCTGATTTTATCCTCATGGTCTCTTTGCAAGATATGCGTAAGAGGGAGCAATATACCGCTTGACTCCTCGTGAAGGTGTGGTCTCGAAACTTCAACAAAAGCCCGTACTGAGCTACTGAGCATCTCTTTTGCAGAGTCTTCCACTGGAGTTTATCTATCATCTCTGTAATGCTTTCGCGATTACTAAATGATCCTGTAACGAAGAGCATTGCTCTCCGTTGGATCTTCTCTATCTCTTCTATCAACCCTATCTGGTACGGATCCCACACTGCTGAGCAGTGTTCAAGCAGTGGGCGAACAAGCATACTGTAGCCTACTTCCTTTGATTTCGGATTGCATTTCCTTAGGATTCTTCCAATGAATCTCAGTCTGGCATCTGCTTTACCGACGATCAACTTTATATGATCATTCCATTTTAAATCACTCCTAATGCATACTCCCAGATAATTTATGGAATTAACTGCTTCCAGTTGCTGACCTGCTATATTGTAGCTAAATGATAAGGGATCTTTCTTTCTGTGTATTCGCAGCACATTACACTTGTCTACATTGAGATTCAATTGCCATTCCCTGCACCATACGTCAATTTGCTGCAGATCCTCCTGCATTTCAGTACAATTTTCCATCGTTATAACCTCTCGATATACCACAGCATCATCTGCAAAAAGCCTCAGTGAACTTCCGATGTCATCCACAAGGTCATTTACGTATATTTTGAATAGCAACGGTCCTACGACACACCCCTGCGGCACACCTGAAATCACTCTTACTTCGGAAGACTTCTCTCCATTGAGAATGACATGCTGCGTTCTGTTATCTAGGAACTCTTCAATCCAATCACACAATTGGTCTGATAGTCCATATGCTCTTACTTTGTTCATTAAACGACTGTGGGGAACTGTACCGAACGCCTTGCAGAAGTCAAGAAACACGGCATCTACCTGTGAACCCGTGTCTATGGCCCTCTGAGTCTCGTGGACAAATAGCGTGAGCTGGTTTTCACACGATCGTCTTTTTCGAAACCCATGCTGATTCCTACAGAGTCGATTTCTAGTCTCCAGAAAAGTCATTATACTCGAACATAATTCTACAACTGATAGACATTAGAGATATAGGCCTATAGTTCTGCACATCTGTTCGACGTCCCTTCTTGAAAACTGGGATGACCTGTGCCCTTTTCCAATCCTTTGGAGCGCTACGCTCTTCTAGAGACCTACGGTACACCGCTGCAAGAAGGGGGGCAAGTTCCTTCGCGTACTCTGTGTAAAATCGAACTGGTATCCCATCAGGTCCTGCGGCCTTTCCTCTTTTGAGCGATTTTAATTGTTTCTCTATCCCTCTCTCGTCTATTTCGATATCTACCATTTTGTCGTCTGTGCGACAATCTAGAGGAGGAACTACAGTGCAGTCTCCCTCTGTGAAACAGCTTTGGAAAAAGACATTTAGTATTTCTGCCTTTAGTCTGTCATCCTCTGTTTCAGTACCATTTTGGTCAAAGAGTGTCTGGACATTTTGTTTTGATCCACCTACCGCTTTGACATAAGATCAAAATTTCTTAGGATTTTCCTCCAAGTCAGTACATAGAACTTTACTTTCGAATTCATTGAACGCCTCTCGCATAGCCCTCCTCACACTACATTTCACTTCGCATAATTTTTGTATGTCTGCAAGGCTTTGGCTATGTTTATGTTTGCTGTGAAGTTCCCTTTGCTTCCGCAGCAGTTTTCTAACTCGGTTGTTGTACCACGGTGGCTCTTTTCCATCTCTTACGATCTTGCGTGGCATATACTCATCTAATGCATATTGTACGATGGTTTTGAACTTTGTCCACTGATCCTCAACACTATCTGTACTTGAGACAAAACTTTTGTGTTGAGCTGTCAGGTACTCTGAAATCTGCTTTTTGTCAATTTTGCTAAACAGAAAAATCTTCCTACTTTTTTTAATATTTCTATTTACGGCTGAAATCATCAATGCAGTAACCTCTTTATGATCGGTGATTCCCTGTTCTGCGTTAACTGTTTCAAATAGTTTAGGTCTGTTTGTCACCAGAAGGTCTAATATGTTATCACCATGAGTCGGTTTTCTGTTTAACTGCTCAAGGTAGTTTTGAGATAAAGCACTTTAAAAAATTTCACTGGATTCTTTGTCCCTGCCACCTGTTATGAACATTTGAGTCTCCCAGTCTATATCCGGCAAATTAAAATCTCCACCCAGAACTATAACATGGTGGGGAAATCTACTCGAAATATTTTCCAAATTATTCTTCAGGTGCTCAGCTACAACAGCTGCTGAGCCAGGAGGCCTATAGAGACATCCAATTACTATGTCTGAGCCTGCTTTAACCGTGACATTCACCCAAATTATTTCACATTTTGGATCTCCGTCAATTTCCTTTGATACTATTGCACTTCTTATCGCTAATAACACGCCTCCCCCTTCACTGTCCATTCTGTCTCTGCGGTATACATTCCAATCTGAGTTTAGAATTTCATTACTGTTTACATCTAGTTTCAGCCAACTTTCTGTCCCTAGTACTATGTGGGCATTGTGACTGTTTATTAATGATAGCAGTTCTGGGACTTTTCTATAGATGCTTCTGCAGTTTACTATCAGCAGATTAATATTGTTATTCCCTGTAGCATTTTGCCTACTCCAACCTTGCCGTGTCTCAGGAGGCGTCTTGTCGGGCCTAGGGAGGGAATTCTCTAACCTAAAAAACTCACATGTGCACTTCACACGTACTCCGCTACCCTTGTAGCCGCTTCCTGCGTTTAGTGCACGCCTGACCTGTTCAGGGGGACCCTACATTTCTCCACCCGATAGCGGAGGTCGAGAAATTTGCACCCCAAATCTCCGCAGAATCGTCTGAGCCTCTGGTTTAAGCCTTCCACTCGACTCCAAACCAGAGGACCGTGATCTGTTCTGGGAACGATACTACAAATAGTTAGCTCACATTCCACCCCACGAGCGAGGCTTTCCGCCTTCACCAACTCTGCCAACCGCCTGTATGAACTGTGGATGACCTCTGAACCCAGACAGCAGGAGTCATTGGTGCCGACATGAGCAACAATCTGCAGTTGGGTGCACCCAGTGCTGGCTATCGCCGCCGGCAGGGCCTCCTCCACGTCTCGGATGAGACCCCCCGGCAAGCAGACAGAGTGAACACTGGTCTTCTTCCCTGACCTTTCCGCTATTTCCATAAGGGGCTCCATCACCCACCTAACGTTGGAGCTCCCAATCACTAATAAACCCCTCCCCCCTGTGTGCCTGCTCAGACCTTGCTGAAGGAGCGGCCACATGTCCACTCACAGCCAGAGCAGGCGATGCCACGCAACCAGCCTCCACATTGACCCTCCGCCTCGTGCGCCGCAAACGCCGCTGAATCCGCCACTCCCCTTGTGGAGAGGGTGCCCCAACTGCGCCCGGTACCCACTAAGATGTCTCGACAGCAGGGACAGTTGGTGAAGCATATAACACCTGGGGTGTACCACGCGATGCACCAGACTCCCCACCGCCGACTGCGGCCATCAACATGTTCAACTTTTTGCGAACAGTGGCCATCTCCTCATGCGTCTGCACACAGCAGTCACACATCCTATCCATCCTAAGAAATCAATTTACTGTAGAGAGTTAATCAACTTTTAACTAGACTGCTAATTCACTAAAGGCGGCTGATAGTTATTATAAAAACAGTGTAATGAATGATTGCCTATACTAGTAGAGGTTGGAATGCCAATGGAGACGAAATGACAGGCAGAACTCAGGCTCTGGGCGGAAAGCCTGTACAGGTGTAGTGGTTCAACTCCACACAGGAAGTTCCAAGATGGACAGTCTGGACACTTGAGAGCGAAGTCACAATACAGTGGCGGCCGGCCGCTATTGTAGTAGGGCTGGAAGGATAACTTCCGAACTTTGCAAATCTTGGATGCAGGTGAGAGAAACGAAGAAACAGCACCTCGCAAACCACACAGGCTGGGTTATTTCCAAGGATTTTTACTCAGAAGCGTACCATTATATGAGCATAGGTATTTCCTCGCAAACCTTCCGCACTGTATGACAAAAGACAAATATGTTTGGTCAGCATTCAGAAGAATCTGTAGAGTAGGAGAATATTCCGTGGTTTCGGGAATACGATTCGTTTTCGGAATTACGATGATGGGGAGCTGAGCCTTGCTAGGAGGCCAGCAGTGGAGAGACGAGATCTTCCGCTGTGAGCGCCCGTGTGTGACGATCGCTCGATATCAGCTTTGCTGGTGCAGACAGACTTGCTGTCTTTGCTCTCAGGAGAGTTTATAGTTAGAACAGTTAGGTACTGTACTGTTGTGAACCTATACGATTCTGGACCTCCCCTCCGGGTTGGAAGTTGTCGTTGAGTATGCAGTGTTCATAATTGAGAGCACTTCCTCTATCTATACTTACGTTGAGACGTTATCTGAACTTCGTCCTTGTGGCTACGAGTTCGCGTTTCTCGTCTGGTGAACACAGGGAGGAGAAGACAGTATTAGAGTATATTAGTCAAAGGATCGCCTTCTGCCGTCCTGGTGTTTGAAAGAGTTTTTATTTTGTGGCTGGTGTTCTTTCATCGACACAGACGTTTAAAAGAACTAGAACGCCGATGCACCAGATGCAGTACATACGGTGATATCACAAATTGCTTGCGCTTATTAGGGCTATAAAGCTAAACAGCTGTGATCCTGTTAGTGTACTTCCACTGAGGTTCCACACAACCGTAGACCATCTTTGAAAGGTGTGTCTTCTAGTGTTTGGTATGTAGATGATGTCAGTCATTTCGTGTTATTGATATTAGATCGGGCAGTCATAATAAGGGGTAGAGTTGGGCAATTGATTAATAATTTTACTTAGGAAATGCAAACTTTGTAATATAAAGTTTTTTTTTAATCTACAGCTAATATATAAGCAAGAACAATGTTTATCATTTAGTAGGATTAATTTCCTTCGTCATTCATTTATGTTTAGATAGTAATTTATAGAATTAATAGATCCTAAGATCTGCTTCAGGGGGTAGTCAGACAGGGCCAAAACTTCATTTTACCATTTATTATTTTCTGTTGCACACATTCATTTTACACCTGCCTGGAGTAGCATCTTGGAAAGTGAATAACTTACAGACATAAGAATAAGAGCCTAGAACCTATGTAGGCCATTTATAAACATAATGGTTAGATTTGAAAAATCTTAAAAATTCTTACAGTTTCTTTATTTTTTCTTAAATTTAAGAAAATTTTTAAAAATCATTTAAAAGGGGAGTGGGAAATAGCCCCAGCAAAGACACCAAGGAAGGGGAGGTAAGGGGTAGAGAGCTGATGAACCAGGCTATTCACTTAAGTAATCAAAGTTGGCCAAACTGGCCTTATGCCTTAACTCAGTTTGAGAATCTAATGTTTGTTTTTAAGAATTTCTTAATGCACACAATATCTCCAGCTCATCCAATATATTAAGAATGTTACCCTTGCATTCTGTATGCAAAATTGTAAGACCAGATGTAATCGAGAACCTGAGTGACAGTTGCAGATAAATGCAAGCTTAAGGCTGATTTGAAGTCTGAACCCGAAACATGTTCCTTAAACCAAACTACAAAGGACTTTTCAGGTTGGGACTGTGTTCTTAGACTAACAATCTTCACCAGTGATGATGTAAACACTCGATGACTTTTGGGGCTCCTGTTTTGCCTTCTCCCTATTTTTAAACCTCAGACCATTATTCTTAAGAACGAAATATGCAAGTCATCAGGCGCTTACAGCTTCACCTCTGAAGATTGGCAGTCTAAGTATATAGGCCAAACTGGAAAGTTCTTTGAAGTTAGGTTTAAGGGACATATTTCTGGTCTGGGTTCCAGTTCTAGCTTGAGTTCTCATTTACCTGAAATGGGTCACTCAATTTCTCGTATTACATCTTGTCTCACAATTTTGCATACGGAATGCAAGGGCAACTTTCCTAATATCTTGGAAGAGCTGGAAATCTTTCCTGTGTTAAAAGAACCTTCAAACCAAACACTGAATTCTCGAACAGATTTTTGGCATCAAGCCATTTTGGCCAATTGTGATTGCTTAAGTGATGAGCTTGGTTCATCTGCCTTATCTCCTTGCCTTTTCTTCATTGGTGCCTTTACTGTGGCCATTCCCCCATTTTACATTTTCTTATAAAGTTTTCTTATGTTTAAAAAAAATAAAAATATTGCAACAATTTTTAAGAGATTTTAATTCTAAATGTTATGTTTATAAATGACCCACAACAGGTTCTAGGCTTTTATCCTTATATCTATAAGTTATTTACTTGGCAGTCGCTATTTTTATTAGCACATTTATTTTTGTGCACCACTTCCCAACCATTTTCTTAAAGATTAATGGAGGTTACTTCCACTTCCACACATGCACCGCTTCCCTCAGGGCCTATGGCTTGATAGCCAGTCTGTCCATTTATGGCAGTCTCAACATTGTTTCTTGATGTGGCTTTTGCTGTGGTACTGTTCACCCTACACATGTTTCTCCCTTCCCTATCTCCCATTTTTCTTTTATACAGGAGATACAATCTCCCGTATTTGAGAAAAGGACACAAAAATGGGTCAAATGGCTCTGAGTACTATGGGACTTAACTTCTGAGGTCATCAGTCCCCTAGAACTTAGACTTACTTAAACCTAACTAACCTAAGGACATCACACACATCCATGCCCGAGTAAGGATTCGAACCTGCTACCATAGCGGTCGCGCGGTTCCAGACTGTAGCGCCTAGAACCACTCGTCCACCCCAGCTGGCAAAAGGACACAGATTAAGGTTTAAACCTGCCACATATTTTTCAAATCTCGTTGCTGGATGATCGTTACAACATCGATTAATCGATACGACATAGTCTAGAATGAAATTTTCACTCTACAGCGGAGTGTGCGCTGATGTGAAACTTCCTGGCAGATTAAAACTGTGTGCTGGACCGAGACTCGAACTCAGGACCTTTGCCTTTCACGGGCAAGCGCTCTACCGACTGAGCTACCCAAGCACGACTCACGCCCCGTCCTCACAGCTCAGTACTGGCAGAAGTAAAGCTGTGAGGACGGGGCGTGAGTCGTGCTTGGGCAGCTCAGTCGGTAGAGCACTTGCCCGGGAAAGGCAAAGGTCCCGAGTTCGAGTCTTGGTCCGGCACACAGTTTTAATCTGCCAGGAAGTTTCGATACGACATAGTGTTATGGATACTGTTACTACATCGATATGTAGAGAACATAAAACATAACACTGTGTTGCGAGTCACACTGCGATTATCTTGTTTCTTTGTCGTTCCGCCTAATCCGAGTTGCGCGAAAAGGAAGAATCCAAAACTCTGTTCAAAAGGGGAGGAAAGTACTTCAGTACATATCGGAAGAAATGGGAAGAAACGCATTTATGGGTTAATCCTGTAAAAGGAAACAATTCTAAAGTGTATTGCACCCTTTGCAAGCGTGAATTCAGCGTAGCACTTGGTGGTAATACTGACTGTAAGCAGTATGCCAACAGCAAAGGACACAAAAGCAGAGTTAGAGGAAGTAACACATCTAAGATATCCAGCTATTTTCAGTGCCTAAGTGGTATTCCCTTCAGTGGTGAATGTGACAAAGTTCCAGCGGGTGAGTTATTGTTTGCGTATCATATAGTGAAACACAACCTAAGTTGTATTAGCATGGACTGTGTGAATAAACTTGCTAAGAACGTATTTATGGATTCGGATGTGCCCAAAAAAATACATTATGGTAGGACTAAAGCAGAGTCTATTGCAAACAACGTATTAGCGCCTAGAAGTGTAAGTGATTTCCTAGATGTGCTAAATGACCCATATTAGTGTAGCACCTTTCTTTCTGTGGCTTCAGATGCGTCGAATTTCAGGTACAGGAAAATGTTTGCTGTATTAATCAGGTACTTTGAATTATTAGATTTAGTGGAACAAGGAGATGACAGTGCTAGTGGTATTCATGCTTTAATAGAAAACAGTCTTGAATCTCATTCATTAAATGTAAATAACATTTCGTCATCAATTATAGCAAAAATAAATCCATGATGAAATTGTTGAGTGAGAAAAATAACAAAATATTTAAAGCAAACTGCACAAATCACATAATCCATAATGGCAGAAAATATGTTTCTAATGTCTTAGATGTGGACATAGAAATGATAGTTGTTAAGATTTATGGACACTCTTCAGTGTCAGCAAAACGCAGGTAAGCATTAAGATCTTTTTTTAAAATTTTGTTGGCACTGATTGCTGTGAAATTTTAAGGCATGTGCCTACTAGGTGGCTGTCCCTCACACCAGCTGTTGATAGGCTAATAAAGAACTGGGAGCCAATAATAAGTTACTTTCAAAGCACAAATGAAACACCTAAAGTTTTGGAATTTTATTTTAGTGATGAGGATCCAAGCAAAATCTTAATTCTCGAAGTATATCTTCAATTTTTTTTCTTACAGTGCAAATATTATTTTGTAAACCTCTAAATATCTAGAGATTTCAGATTTAACTATAATGGAGTCTTGTAGTGCCATTGAAGCTTTGTCAAAGAAAATTTTACAAAGAAAAAATGATGTGTTTCTTTGAAGCAATAGACACAAGATTTTAAATAGGTTAGATCCTGTCAATCAGAAGAGAATTCAAAATAATCTTGTTGAATTTTATGATACCTTTCATACTTACATTGTAAAAATGTAAGCATTGCTGACAGTGCTACAATTCAGTCCTTGCTCCCACTGTCCCTAAAGAATTCGGTTAATTTTAATGATTTTCTGAACATGCTTACTCATATTCAGGTAGACGTAAATCAGGATAACCTGTGCAATGAATTTTGTTCTTTGAAAAACATAATGAATACAAAAATTGCCACTGATGGTAGCACAGTTGAAAAGTGGCTATCCGTGATGATTGAGGGAGAGGCCAAAGGAATTACAGCCAAGGAGATAAATAAGATTCTTGGCTTTGTTCTCAGTAGACCAGTATCTAATGCTCACACTGAAAGAATTTTTTCTTTGATGAACAGGGAATGGTCTGATGATAGGAACCGTTGCAATCTAGATGTAATAAAAGCTGAACTACAAATACGTGTTAATTTTTGTTACACATTTGATGAATTTGTGCAGTTTGTAAAGAATGACCGCAAACTTCAGACTGCCGCCAAAAATGTAAACAAATATTGTTTTAAGTAAAAAATTCTGTAAACCTTCAGCTTACAATAGTTATGAAGACGTTTTTTGCTTGGTCTAAGCAATAAACCTGTTTTAAGATTTAAATAAATTGTGTTAGGTCTATTAATTTTCCAGGTCTAAGTCTCCCTTATTTTGACAAAAAAAGTTGGCAACACTGTGTCCCATTTGTTCATAGGTTAAAGTTTCATACCGCCTTTTTTAATCCATGACTATCACTTTTTGCAATATTTCCCAAAATTATCAACAAGGAGTTGGTATCAGACTGTAACAGTGGCATGACAGCTTAATGTGAGTACTCGGTCTTACGATCACTTTTCGTCACTGTCATATGGTCTTTGCACAAATTGTTTATAGTTTTTTTTATTCAGATTTGCACCTGATGATGTAATTTAAAATTACGAAACCGGTAGTGCCTTTGATAAAAGATTTACAACAGCTGCAATAGTTTACATTCAAGAAATAAAATAATATTGTGTTGTGTTCAGTGTTATATACTCCCAGACAGCAATCTGAAAACACAATAAACTAGTCCAGTGAAAAATGTTAGAGACTTGTCCTTAATTTTATATAAATACTGGACTTGTCCAAAGAATAAATGCTCCTTAAGAATTAACTGTAGACTGCAAATTTAAACCAAAACATTAGCGAAAAAGGTGGTTCTATATTACATGCTATGAATATCCTCAGGGCACTTTCAGCCATCAGTTTAAATAGTGGAATGTTTGTTTTCGATTTCTGAGAAATCATAAATTTGGATGTGCCCAGTTTTTGTAATAATTACCTCAATTGAAAGGCAGCAATCTATGCACCCTTCATGTAATTTTGTGCTTTTCTAATTCGGTATTTTTATCAAATTCCACAGAGTGTTTTTTCTCTGCCTAATTTTCTCACATTTTTCCATGCCAGGGACGAAGATCACGCTGGGAACCAAAATGGAGTGTGTTTTGTTCTCATTTTTATTACGTTTGATATGCAGCAGACCATGCCTCTGTAACCACCTGCCCTAAACATGAATGATTGCTTGATTGAATGAATGTGGGTTTAATTGCAAACACATGTAACTGGGTGAATGCAGTGGGATTTCCTCAATTTAACTTAGCAGCAGAGGCTTGGAAAAGTAATTGTGTTCAACTTTCGAAGCTTCCTTGTGGTGCCACTCAGGCAGCCAATCGTGCCGTTACCTGTATGGATTTCAGTATTGGACGTCCGTACAACTGGCTCTGTTAGAACCAAGTGCAAGGGATGCATTTGTTCAAATTTCAGATGTTGAACAGATGGAAAACTTTTGGAAACTAATAAACAGTCGTCGTTTCTCCTGTCCTCTGATTGAAGGAGATGGCTAGTACTAGTAAAGGAATCGTTTTGTTGATTGGTCAGTTCGTTACCTCTAGGTTTTTTCGCTCTCTGTACTCGGAGGCGAGGCAGACTTGTTTTTTTGAGAGGTCAGGAAGATGTGAAAGAGTTGGGTTGCAGATGACTAAGTGTGCTGGTTAGTATTATGTATAATTTTGTGCACACTGAAGCGTTTATTTTGTGTGTGAATTAGTTCAGAGTTTTCGAGTATGGAGTTATGCGTGACTTCGGCCATTTGTTCGAAGCACTATGGAATTTTCGTGAGTAGTAATTTTGATATCATTCAACTATATTCAAATTGGGCGGAACTTGCTCTTTACTTGGTTATGGTTCACTTTTGGAACTCTCGATTTTGGTTACATGGAATGTTTTCTTTCCGTTGTGATGCACAAGCCAGTTTGACGACTGAACATTGGCGAGAAAATAGTGAATATTGTCTTCTGTAGTTCTTTGAATGTCTGAGACTTTGCGTGTGAATGTATGTGCATCCATGTTGCACCACATGATCTAACCAGTCCTCTCTGAATAAAAATGATTAATACTATTTATTGTAACGGAATCATAGTGTTTGGATTTTATATGTATTGTATGTTTAATGCAGTTGAGCAGTACACTTTAAATTGCAAATAAATTTCCTCTCGATTTAAATTTAGTTCATTAAACTTTACCTTATTGTGCGCAATCACAAGCTATCCTTCTTCCTGTGATCACAGACTTCATATACCCTACAATTACCAGGAAGCACTTAATGAAATTGAATACCTGATCGGTCAATTTGAAGTCTGGTAATTAATCTTTTTCTGCTTCAGATGAATAGCACTCAGGGTAAGGTAGAGCATGTTAAGCACAGTAATACAGTAGGTACTCATGGCTATGCAAGTCCCTGTTATAGTGTGAAAGATCGTCCAGCCAAAGAATTAATAACCAGTATTGCGTTTGGGGATAGGGTCAGACCACACTTGTACTATTATGGGTGGAGACACCCGCAAACTCCAGTCACTGCTGATCTTTAAATAGGCTCAAGCAGAGGAATGAAGAAGAATGGCAGGTACTTTGTCAGGCAATGGACCGTCAACAATCTACTGAGACTAATGATAATGACAGTAGGGAGGGCTGTGCCTCAGTTAAAACAAACGAAGGATGAAGAGGAAGAATTTGAGGAATTAGCAATGTCAGCTACCAGGACAGTCAGCATTTAAGAAGGCGAACAATGAGACAGCCACAATTGTTTCTGATGAGAACGAGACACACTGCCATTTTGTGCTGGTACAATAGTACCATCTTTTTCCTGACCCAACAACTGCTGCACGTCTGGTTATGTGGCTCACGTAATTCGATGGTGTTCTGACAATGTTGTGGAAGCACCTGCTCAAAATGAGCAGTGTGTGTGGACATTTACACGATAAGCAAACCATGAGGATTTGTGTTCTTGTGAACAACTGTCACATATATTCAGATTTTAAACACGATTTTTTATACAAGTTATGATATACCAAAAAGAATAAAAATGGGCATTCTAATGCTGAAGCTGTACAGGAATTCTTCAGTGGGAGATAGTGATTGTCAGTTGGTATTTGGATGACATACACATGTTTCCGTCCTTACTTCAGGAGCTAGGGTGCAGTCACGCCACAGGATATTGTTATGCAACCAGAAAACCGTTCCGGTGATCGACCGAAATGGTAACTACATCACCTACACAGAGAAATGGGAATAGATAGCAGTGTAATAACCAGACCAGTCGTTTGTCTCCGCAAGGCAGTGTCAGTGGGAGACGAAAACCTTCCCTTTACCCATTATGAGAACTGAGAGAGGTACAGTGCGCCCATAGAACTTTTGGCGGCATGTACTGTGAACTCAAGGGACAATGGTCTGAGCACAAGTGAAGGCAGTAGCAGAAACTGACTAGGGGATAGTGGGTCAGGTAGCGTGGCAAATAGTGAGGAGCCCCCATACATTAATTTTGAAGAACTGAGAGGAACTCTTCTGAGAAAAGAGGATACCTCAGAGATCGCAGGTTACCATGTACTTTGGATAAAGGTTAACGATAAAGTAGTTTACTGTCTCTTCAACACCAGTAGTCCAGTGAAGGCTATTAACGAATGTGTTTATGAAGAGTGTTTAAAAGAGAGAGTGTCCAAAGTTCCCCATGCAGAAAACTAAGGTGAAGGGAACGGCTAACCAAGAGACAGTAGATTTGAAGAGGCAAGTGAGAATAGATTTTATGTGTGAATCATATGAAAATGGGGGAATTTTCTGCTTGTACCATCCATCATAGTGGATGTAATTCTTGGTCTCGATTTTATTAATTATTATGAAATTTCTATGGGCTTTGAGGCAAGACTGATCATAGTTAAAACCAGTAATGAAACCTTAAGCTTAAAATTTGTAGACTGGGTTGAAAATGGCACATCTGAGAAAGATTGCTCTGTGGCGTTCATAGATGTGTTTCTCATAGGCTGTGTCAACCACGAAGTAGGACATGCAGAAATGGATGTGAATCAGTTGATAAATAATAATGTAGGACATCTGGAGCCAACCAGAGAGACAGGACAGTTTCTGAGAATTTTAACTTCACATCAGGAGGTATTCTCCAAGGCACTCAGCAAAATTAAGAATATTGTGTACCACTCGAAAGTTAAAACTGTATAAAAAGATTTTTATGTGATCATATTCAATCCTGATAAAGTATAAGGAGCAAGTGGAAGAGGAGTTACGACTGATGGTCACACAAATGACTATTGAAAGCGCAACCAACTCCTAAAATAGCCATAAGTGTGTATCTCTAAAAAGTAAGGCTCCATTCAGCTGGAGCTCTGTCGTCCTGACACTCTCGAAGAGTCACTACAACGATTCCAAGGGACAGAAGTGCTCGGCTCTGCTGACTCAAAGAAAAAGTTTTGGCAGACAGCATTACATCCTGAGTGCCGCCACTGCACTGCCTTACTATGCTTTGGCCCTGTTTCTCATTCAGGAAGTTGCTGTTTGGCTTGAACATCTCATTGCCTGCATTTATTAGAGGTCCGAATGATGTCTTTCTGGAAGATCTATGCAAAAGGTTAACACTGTGCGTTGATGACATGCTAACTGCAGAGAAAACTTGGGATGATTGCAATTGTTACAACTACTTAGAGACCACAATTTAATGGTAGACCTTATCAAATCTGAATTTGGTCACAAGCAAGTTAACTTCCAATTTTTCAGTGGGGAATTCAGTTAGACTCTGAGAAACGTCAAGCAACGAGGGATTATAATGTATATAAGAAGGGTAGAAGGACGGATCCTCAAAATTACAGACCAATATCCTTAGCATCGGTTTGTTGCAGGATTCTCGAACATATTCTCAGTTCGAATATAATGAATTTTCTTGAGACAGAGAAGTTGCTGTCCATGCATCAGCACAGCTTTAGAAAGCATCGTTCCTGCGAAATGCAACTTGCCCTTTTTTCACATGATATCTTGCGAACCATGGATGAAGGGTATCAGACGGATGCCATATTCCTTCACTTCCAGAAAGCGTTTGACTCGGTGCCCCACTGCAAACTCCTGACTAAGGTACGAGCATATGAGATTGGTTCCCAGGTATGAGAGTGACTTGAAGACTTCTTAAGCAACAGAACCCAGTACATTGTCCTCGATGGTGAGTGTTCATCGGAGGTGAGGGTATCATCTGGATTGCCCCAGGGAAGTGTGGTAGGTCCGCTGTTGTTTTCTATCTACATAAATGATCTTTTGGATAGGGTGGATAGCAATGTGCGGCTGTTTGCTGATGATGCTGTGGTGTATGGGAAGGTGTCGTCGTTGAGTGACTGTAGGAGGATACAAGATGACTTGGACAGGATTTGTGATTGGTGTGAAGAATGGCAGCTAACTCTAAATATAGATAAATGTAAATTAATGCAGATGAATAGGAAAAAGAATCCCGTAATGTTTGAATACTCCATTAGTGGTGTAGCACTTGACACAGTCACGTCGATTAAATATTTGGGCGTAACATTGCAGAGCGATATGATGTGGGACAAGCATGTAATGGCAGTTGTGGGGAAGGTGGATAGTCATCTTCAGTTCATTGGTATAATTTTGGGAAGATGCGGTTCATCTGTAAAGAAGGCCGCTTATAAAACACTAATACGACCTATTCTTGAGTACTGCTCGAGCGTTTGGGGTCCCTATCAGGTTGGATTGACGGAGGACATAGAAGCAATTCAGAGGCGGGCTACTAGATTTGTTACTGGTTGGTTTGATCATCACGCGAGTGTTACGGAAATGCTTCAGGAACTCGGGTGGGAGTCTCTAGAGGAAAGGAGGCGTTCTTTTCGTGAATCGCTACTGAGGAAATGTAAGAGAACCAGCATTTGAGGCTGACTGCAGTACAATTTTATTGCCGCCAACTTACATATCACGGAAAGACCACAAAGATAAGATAATAGACATTAGGGCTCGTGCAGAGGCATATAGGCAGTCATTTTTCCCTCGTTCAGTTTGGCAGTGGAACAGGGAGAGAAGATACTAGTTGCGGTACGAAGTACCCTCCGCCACGCACCGTATGGTGGATTGCGTAGTATGTATGTAGATGTAGATGTAGATGTACCCAGGACTAGGTTCCAATTTTGTGATTTTTAGGCATGGTAAACTTTTACAAGTGTTTTGTTGACATAAACGTCACAACATCCTGCCTCTGTCAACTCATGAGCAAGAACACCGTTTGGACATGGGATCAGGGTGCATAGTGAGAGTTCCTGGTGCTAAAGCAAGCATTGGTCAGTGCACCTACATGAGATCATCTGGACCTTGAGAAAGAGTTCTGACCAGCTTCTGACACCTGACAGACAGACATAGACATTCACTTTTTCCAGGAAGTAGAAAGCAATGGCGAGATGATAATTTAGACTATCGCATTTGCGAGTCATGTATTAACAAAGTCTGGGAATAACTATTCAGTTACAGAACTCCAAGGCCAAACAACCGCGTGGGGGTTTGTGAGGTTCTGTTATTTCTTGTTTTGGAGGTATAAATGTATTTCAATCATAAAGCACTGCAGTTCCTCACGACTGCCAAACTTACACGTGTTCATTTAGTGTGGTGGTCACTATACCTCTAAAAATTCAAGTTCACTGTTGTTTATATTCTCAGAAAGAATAAAACGTTAGCGAATGCTCTATCACATCCTCGAACAGTGTTAAAGATCGATGACAATGGGGAACTTCGAGCGAATATGTCTGAAATCAGAGATCGAAAACAGATGCTGTTCGAGAATTTCATTGAAGTTACGCAGTCTGACAATTCCAGGGAGCAGGGCAGGGATCTGATATTATGGAATATAAATACCAGGTGAAGAGATAGGAATGAGGTCATGATTTGCAGATACTACCTCAAAATGAATGGGATACTACTCAGCAAGAAATTCAACTTACAATAACTAGCTGCTGTACATACTGGAAGAGTTCATTAACAAATTAATATGGCATGTGAACATTAGTTTGCACATTCTGGTATGAAGAAGTGCTTCACAAAACAAAGGAAGTCAGCATATTTATACAACACAGAGAGAAGAATTCAGAAGGTTTTAGAGATAGATTAAAGCTGTGTGCCGGACCGAGACTCGAACTCAGGACCTTTGCCTTTCGCGGGGAAGTGCTCTACCAACTAAGCTACTCAAGCACGACTCAGGCCCTGTCCTCGCAGCTTCACTTCTGCCAGTACCTCGTCTCCTACCTTCCAAACTTTACAGAAGCTCTCCTGCGAACCTTGCAGAACTAGCACTCCTGAAAGAAAGGATATTGCGGAGACATGGCTTAGCCACAGCCTGGGGGATGTTTCCAGAATGAGATTTTCACTGTGCAGCGGAGTGTACGCTGATATGACACTTCCTGGCAGATTAAAACACAGATTTAATTTGCCAGGAAATTTCATATCAGCGTACACTCTGCTGCAGAGTGAAAATCTCATTCAGGTTTTAGAGACTTACAAAGAACGCCAACACGTAAATCCAGCAACGATATCAAAGATTTAGTCTGTCCAGCAACAAGATTAAGTTGAAGTCATTAATATGAATTTGTGATGTACAGTCGTAACAAATCGACTGCACACTGAACAGTGCAGTGTTGCATAACGGCATCAAGAAGGCATTGACTCATTCCAATGGAAAGAGCGGGCAGCGCCACACCTCTAGGAAGACAGAGTTCAGCGCCACCTGTCAACACTGACTTAACCAGTCGCCAATCGCTGGTTGGCACCACTTCGGTTGCAGACTTTGGGAGCATAAGTACTGAGTAATAAGAAGACGATACGTAGCCTGCGTTCTGTAAGTAGTAATAATGTATAAAAATTAATTGCACATAGGAGGCACACGAAGCCACTTCATAATAAGAAGTTAAGTTCTGTTTCTTTCCGTTTTAGAAATAAAATGTTCCATTATATTGCATTGTACAGATAATTTTGGATTCCTGCCACCGGCCATCTCAGCTTCTCTCCATCTTTGGAGAGAAGTAGGCGACACATTTGGTGACGAGGATTCCATAAACAGCTAGTCCTTCACTCTTTGCCACTCTGTCACAGTGTGTCACTAATATTTATCTCTTTTCTTTCAGAGGAGCAGTGTTACTAATTGTGTTCTCCCTTGCAGATTAGTAGCAACGTTTCCGTTATTTCTGTATTTGCATTGCTTATTATTATTAGTTGCAGCACTCTTGTCATTAATATGAACTCTAATAGCCTCCTACACCACCTGCTACTCCACCTCCAGGTGCTGATGGCTTTGGTCTAATATGGTTTATTCAGCTTCAAAACCACCAAATGCCAGTGCACAACCCGCTGCTGCATCAACTCCGCCGCAATGGTCAGCCACATGCATGGCACTGCCTTCTTGCACTCCACTGCTTTCAGTAAACAACAAGAGGGATGGAGTGAGTGGTACGTTCAGTTCAACGTTAATTGTACTACACATCAAGTGCAAGGAAGTATGAAACTTCCTTATTTTTTATCAACTGCCGGCAAAGGAGTTTACCGCTTCACTCAGAACTTATACCCGACTAGTAGGCTAGAGCTGCTGGTTTTTGAAGATTTGGTTTCTACCTTCATTAAGTATTACGAGGATCAGGTATACGTTACTGCAGCTCATTACTAGTTTTTTCGATTGCAGACAAAGCCAGAACAAACATACTGTCACTGGGTCATTGAACTTCATGGTTTGACACGATAGTGTTGTTTTCAATGTAGCTGTGGACAGTACTATAGTGACAAAATGATTTGTGATGCAATTATGTGCAGTATGCCAGACAGTGGAACTAAGCAGGATCGATTTCCTGTAAATAATGTTCTTGTTTTTGCTTGCAGCCTGTTATGAGAAGTGACCATGTTGCTTCAACCTTGTCTCTATCAAGTTCAACTCCCTAGTTTTCTTCGTGAAACGGGTAGTATCTTTGCCGCCATAAGTCATGGACTGCCACTTTGTTTTTAAATAATCTTCATCGAAATTGAGTTCCAGGATTGCATTCAAAACAAGTGTAATATATGCGTAATGCTGAAAGGAGTGTAATGCATTGCATATATCAGGGCTGTGGTCAGCGACAAACGAAATCATGTAAAAAACGCATAATAAGTTACATAATGTTTCCTCAGTTTAGTTCTTAATAAATTCTCCAGATTTTTTTTTCTCAGAGAAGTGAGTTGTCAAAAAAGTATATTTCACAGTGCCTAAACTACATAAACAAAGTCCGCAGTAAGAGATAGGTAACACGTTTTCTGATATGTATCGGTCTACATATTCATGCATTAGCGCTTACAGCCTGGATAGTGATAGGCGTCACAATCGCCAATATTTCATTTTTTATGTCTTTAAGTGTTTCATGCTACTGTCATTGGATGAGCCACAATGTTGGAGACGTCCACATCCACCAATTCTGAATCTACGCATATCAACTCCCGACAGAAAGCATGAGATTTTCTATCTGATGTTAATATAAACGGAAGAAGATCTCTGGCATACAATTCTATGGTTTTTTAGTTACTATAGATTTCACGCAAACTGGTAATATTTCAGAACTTACACTTTATCGTGTCCTGTAGACATCTGCCTTCAGATGTGTCGTGGCGTGTCTTTAAGACGGGGGAAGGCAGCACCTGTCCAATGTGCGTAGCTGATATAATTTCTTTCCTCATCAGTTCTTCGAACTTAGGCCCATGTTTTATGTATCGTGTTGTTAGCGATTTTGTATTATTTTTACATTTTGGAATATTGCGTATTTGTGTGGATGTTTGAGGATTCTCTTTATTGGTGTTCTTGTATTTTATATTTGTTGTGACACCACTTTGTGACACCTGTGTTTCACCTAACAGTGACACACTCACGTATTTAGGTACCACATATATTTATATATATATTGAAGTATGTGTTGCCTGAGTGAGAGTAGAGTTGATTTTTGAGGATCCCTCATGTTTCAGTGAATAATGTTAAAAAATACTATTATTACTTGAGAAAATTTACACTTTTGATGGCGTTTGCATAATTTAGAGGGTAATTAAGGAAATATTCAAGTGGATCACACTTGCTTAGCGTTCTCTCCCGTGATCTCTACACCAAGAATTAGATGGCGCAAGGAAGGCATTAAATATGAAAAAAATCAGTTGGTCCCATCATAGCATTTTAATAACAAGTCCAGCGTGATTTTTCTAACCTGCAATGAAAGGTGGATGTCGATATACCTTTCATGTGATTTTGTGTTTTTAAAATTCGGTGTTTTGTCAAGAACTGCAGAGTGTCTATTATCTGTCTGTATTTTCTCATGTGTTTCCATGCCAGGGAGGAAGATCACGCTGGGAACCGAAATGGAGTGTGTATTTTCTCATTTTTATCACATCTGATGTTCAGCACACCATGCACCAGTGGGTGGATAAGGGTGGATAATTGCTAGATTGAATGAATTTCGGCGTAATTGGAAGCTGGGTGAATTCAGGTGGACTTCTTTGGTTTAGCTTTGTGGCAGAAGCCTGGAAACACAAGTTGAGCTCAACTTTCAACTCTGGCTTACAGTACCACTCAGGCAGCATGTCGTGACGTTATCGGTACAGTTTTTCTTCACAGACGCTCTTGCAGTTGCCTCTCTTAGAGCCATGTGAGAGGGACAGGTTTGTTCAAATTTCAGATGTTGAACTGATGGAAATGTTATGAGAACGAGTAAACAGGTGTCGTCTCCCCTGTCATCTGATTGGAGGAGACACCTGGTACTGGTATAGGATCCGTCTTGTTGAGTTTTTCAATTCTCCCCCTGCAGGTTTTTTTCAGTCTCTGTGCACAGACGTAAGGCAGATTGTTGTTTAGTGAGAATTCAGTGGGCCACAGGAGAGTCAGGCCATAGAAGAGTCGCTGTGCTGATGAGTATAATGTGTCGCTTCTATACACACTTAGAAGCACTATGGGCTTCTTGTGAGTGATAATATTGTTATCATTCAACTAAATTCAGATGCATAAGATCTTGCTCTTTACCTGGTTACGATTCACTTCATACATCATGATTCTGGCTACGTTTTCTGTTTTCTTTCCACTGTAATCCATAAGTCAATTCTTTCAGTTCCAAACTGCCTTATTAAACTTTACACCAATGTACATACCCACACACCATCCTTCCTCCTGTGATCACTGACGTCATTAACCCTGTTTAGAGAGAATTTCTAGGAATCATTTTGTGGAATTCAATCCATGATTGGTCAGCCTGAAGCCCAGTGGTTTGGTTTCTGTTGCACCTTTTTTCCTTAGAATAGGAGCTAGGGCTAAAGTACATTAATATTTCTTGGACTTCAGATGATTTGGCACTTAGAGCATGGTAGAAAATATTAAGTACTGTATTTCTTCCTCAGGAAGCTTGTGACTATACAATCCCTGTTACAAGGTGAAAGACTGTTCCACTAAAAAGTTAATAACCATTATTTAGATGTTATGGGTAGTCAAGAAATGAGGAGCATCTTTTAAAATGCCCTAATTCCACATATAAACCATACCTTTGCATTCATCCCAGTAACTGATGCAGAAATTTCAAACTAATAAAACAGTAGACAGTCAGACATTCATCTGGATTAGATGGTCTTGCATTACATTTCATAAATGAACGTAAGGAAAGCATACTAATACCTTTAACACATGTGCTGAATGCCGCAACAAAGGAAGGTATAGTTCCAGATTCACTAAATTCAGTTAAAGTAAAGACAGCATTTAAGAAAGGAAATACAGACCAATTACGAAACTGCAGGTCAGTGTCACTGATCTGATTCGCAAAGACATATGAAATGATAATAAAGAATATAATTGTAAGTTTTATAAGTAAAATTAAAATAATGCACTTGTCAAAACATCGTTTCAGAAAATTGAAATCAACAATAACAGTATTAACAGAGTTTCTTGAACATATTGTTAGTTTATTCGACAGGCAACAGAGGACTCGCAAGGTCTACAAGGAACTGTGTAAACCTTTTGACTGCATGAGACATTCCAAGCTAATGCAGAAACTCTGTCAGTAAGGAATTTGGGGGAAATATTATGATATAGTCATATTGTATAGTATGAATAGGAAACAGTTCACAGAAGTCAAACATACTAGTGGGGGAAAAATAATTTAGTTAAGATCTGAATTACAAGCTGTCAGACATGGTGTGCCACAAAGTTCTGTGCTTGGACCAAAACTATTCGTTCTCTGTGTAAATGCTTTCCTGGAATATATAAAGTAAAAATTTAAAATTATGCGAAAATCACTACAATTACAAGTATAGATGAGACAATGTTAGGAGTTTGAAAAGTAAGCACTTCTAAATACTGAAACTGCAAATAAGTATCTAGTACAGTATGATCTTTTTATAGAATGAGATTTTTAACCCTGCACTGGAGTGTGTGCTGATATGAAACTTCCTGGCAGATTGAAACTGTGTGCAGGACCGAGACTCGAACTCATGACCTTTGCCTTTGGTGGGCACGTGCTATACCATCTGAGGTACCCCAGCACGACTCACGACCTGTCCTCACACCTTCAATTCTGCCAGTACCTCGTCTCCTACTTTCCAAACTTCACAGAAGCTCTTCTGCGAAACTTGCAGAACTAGCACTATTGGGAGAAAGGATATTGCAGAGACATGGCTTAGCCACAGAGATTTTCACTCTGCAGTGGAGTGTGCGCCGATATGGAACTTGCTGGCATATTAAAACTGCGTGCCGGACCGAGACTCGAACTCGTGACCTTTGCCTTTCAAGATAAAGTGCTCTACAATCTGAGCTACCCAAGCACGACTCACGAAACGTCCTCATAGCTTCAGTTCTGCCAGTTTCATATCAGCATACACTCTGCTGCAGAGCTCATTCTGGAAACAGCCACCAGGCTGTGGCTAAGCCATGTCTCCACAGTATCCTTCCTTCCAGGGGTGCTAGTTGTGCAAGGTTCGCAGAAAAGCTTCTGTGAAGTTTGGAAAGTAGGAGACAAGGTACTGGCAGAACTGAAGCTGTGAGGACCTTGTACCTCACAATAAATGTGTATACACTATGAGTGAGTTTTAAATATCAAATTAAGTATTAGATGTTATATTGTAACAGAAAATATATATTAACCTCATATGTGCCTGTAAGGAGTAATCCTGTTTTCCTTATTGTCCATATATTATACACACATTTAATTAAACCTTGTTGTAGGGTAACATGGCAAATGCAGACAGAACACCGATAGTCATCTGTCTTAGTCCATCTGCCTACAAAATTGTATGCCACACACTATAGTCTCAGCTGAGTTATCAGCTAGAGTCTGTGGGTAAGAAAATGTTTAAATATATGTGAATTCCTAAGGGACCAAACTGCTGAGGTCATCTAAGCGCTACAGTCTGGAACCGCGCCACCGCTACGGTCGCAGGTTCGAATATTGCCTCGCGCATGGATGTGTGTGATGTCCTTAGGTTAGTTAGGTTTAAGTAGTTTTAAGTTCTAGGGGACTGATGAGCTTAGAAGTTAAGTCCCATAGTGCTCAGAGCCATTTTGCTGAGGTCATTGATCCCTAAACGTACACACTACTTAAACTAACTTATGCCAATAACACACACACCTAAGCCCGAGGGAGCACTCGAACCTCCTGTGGGAGGGGCCCTGCAATCCATGACATTGTGCCTCAAACCGCACGGCCACTCCATGAAGCTCTATGGGTAAAGAATAAATAAATAAATAAACACCTTCCTTATAAAATACTTTTTCCTACATTTTTGTTGCTCATCAGAGTTGTATTCAATTTTGAACATGATGTTGTGTGGGGTACTATTCAGCCTTGTGTTATATAGGGCACTGCACATATGTATTTCTTTTTATACTATGTGTTTTCTGACGAATTTTATACAATGTATATTGTCTCTGAATGAATAAACTACTATTGCTGTTGTTGGTTTTACGTTCTTCTCATCCCACTTTGTAGTACATATCTTTTAAGGACATTGTATTATTATAATTCCAATTGCACTGCTAGGTTTGATTGCTTTTGTTTTTACAATAGGCCTCTTCTGGCTGAATTGCCGTCATCAGGTTATTTGCAAGTAATGGTACATAATTTCGCACATCATGCCTAATTTTGTAGGTAATTATTAAATCTATTTCATTACTAGCTGCTAAGATGTGTGCTACATTTGCCTGCTCTCATATCACTTGCTTATTCTGATTTTACTTATTTCTTTTGTTGTTTCTCGTTTTTGGCTCTGCTGGAATTACTTATTTCTTATATAGTGTATGCTATTAAAGAGATGAATATGATATGCAGGTTAAAGAGGATGTAAGTTTTGATAGTTATTTGGAAGATGAAGAGGATTGCACAGGATAGAGTTGTGTGGAGAGCTGCTTCATATCAGTCTTTGAACTGAAGATAACAACAACAGTATCATTATTATGATGACTGTCACTGTTTAAATAGTCTGCTATTCATCGCCCATTGCAGTAGTTTTAAGAAACGAGAGTTCCATAATGTAAATACACAGTTAAGATAGAATACCTAAACTCTTAAACAGTGTCTTACAGATGTCTTTAGGTTTACTTTCTTTTTTATTCTAAGGGTTTTTCTTCTATTCTGAAAACTTGCTTAGCTGCTGAAAATTAACCCTAAAATATGACCCTATATTGAAGGTTGGAAAGAAAGTAGGTAACTAGGTATTCTTAATTGTTTTTTCATATAACATCCATATTTTTATATTGGAGCTGATACTATTTTCATTTTCCATCACAAACTCAGTGACAGGGTCAATAAGTATGCTCAGTCAGATTGCTAGTCATATACCTCAAACTCAAACTGATGTAGTAAGCACACACATGCTAGGTATATAACAAGGTGTTAAAAGTGATTTCATCCTTCACAAATTATACAACTTTGTAAGTAAAAAACAACTGCTTATATGTTATACTCTCCTCTGCTAACATTTTCCTTTTTGTAATTGTCTCTGTAGAAACTATACTGCACACTAACGGTATACATGTGGCAAAAAAAAGAAAAGAAAAACGGAGCTAGCAAACGCATATTTAATACCATACATGACTGAGTAATACAGGCTACCGTTTTCACTGATTTGCAACATGAATTCTGTTACAACTGTTCACTAAAAATGCTTTATCCCAAAAGCAGCAAAAGTTAGCCAAGTCATTATCAGAAACATGTGATGTGGAAAGGCTTGACCCTACATTTTGTAGTGGACAGAATAAATCTTAATAGCTTCAGCTTTGCTAGGATGAAGATGCCGATGATCTACCTTTATGTGATATAAAGATGCCTAGAAAAATATGAGAATTTGGTGTCCTACACCAAGCACTAGCAGAGAAGTTTTTATGTAGTTTAAAGGTCATTTACTTGGCTTAGACGAACAGTTATTAGACATTAAAGTAATTTATGGGTATATAGTGGTAATTACATTTAAAGTATCTGTATATATGTATTTAAAGTAATCCCCAATTTGTCAATAGCAAATGTATGGTCTTGTTTTATTAATTCTGTGGGAAAAGCTTCAATACCACAGCACATTTCTCTATATTTAACGCACAATGATATTAACTTGACAAGGTAAGTTACAACAAATGTTGGTTACTCTTTAAATATGAGTCTACTTGTACAAAGGGGTCATACACATGTTATATAAAAATAGCAACCACAAGTTCTTAAGTACAGCTGATATCTAATTGACACCATGTTTTTTCTGTCAATAGGAGTCGACCATTTTAGTACACTTGCAAATTTGTTTAGTGCATGTAGATAACTGATTGATCAAAAGAAAGAGAGATTCATGAAATTTATAGCTACTAATCTACAATCATTTTCCACACAATAATAGAGTTCCATGTCAGCTGTTCATCTGTCGTTGCAGCCAGGGGTGTATAGCAGCTAATCACTTGATGCTGGTTTCCTGTCCGAAACGTCAATGCAGGCTGGCGTTTTACCGGTGCGAGACGCTCCTTTATCATTGCTGTTATGTAGGTAATGTTCTTTGCTACTTTTATACTTTTCTTTTTCTGTGTGTTATTTGTACATCTCTATATTTTCTTTTTCATAACTGTAAGTATTTTTTGACTTTTGGTATTATTTACAAATTTTGCTATCCTATTTCCTTAGTTATTACTTATTGTACTTATTATTTGCATGTCTATATGACATTGCTGGATACTGGTCCATTTGGCATTGCTGCATGCTGTCATTGTAATCTACTTTCGTAGACGTGTTTAGTTCTATGTAATTTTATGTATTCAATTACAAAAGGGATTAAACATTTCTTTGTAATTTTTTTGTGCTATACATTCATTTTAATTTTCATAAGTGCGTCTTTTTATCTGTTTGTTGATATGTTTTCCAGCGATTCTGTATGGTTACGCTTGTTGTGAATTTGTGTATATATCTTCTGTGGTTGTCTCGTATTATTTGATTTAAATAGCTATCTGTTGTCCTGATGGATAATTTTAATAAAGTGTTTAAGATCTATTTGTTCATTTAATATTTTCTGCATGTATAATTTCCCATCTCTTACAGAATATTCGTTAGTAGTCCTTTCGGTGTTATGTGTAATATCTGGATAGCTTCTTCTATATCTACTGTCTTCTTTTCGACCTTTAGCTGATGGAAGAAAAGTAGATGGACTGTTGTTGGTTCGTACCATGTAAACAGAGCCGAGAACCAGTTAGCCGGCACTATCCGAGAGTGGGGTGGGATCTGACCGTCAAACAATCGCGCTCTGTGAGCTAGACCTTTCAGGTAGACGCCAATCTCCATCTCTCGAGAGCTGCCCGCTGTAGCTCTCAAATAGGGAAAAGCTATATCAGCATTTTCGAGACAAGTGAGAGTTCTCATTGAGTGATAACGGCCATATTGTGTCCCGGATTTTTGCTTTACTTAACAGGTTTTACGCAACCACATATTAGCATATATTTTGCAGTTCTCATGCACAAATTAAATGGAAGTATTCAAAGAAATGTCTGTTTTGAGCTATAATATGTGGTCTTGGCATGATTCGAGCCAAGAAATCGCCCATTTTACTTTCTACAAGAACAGCACGAGCAGTTAGCCTATTTAGAAAATTCTAGACTTAAACAGTGCAGCGCAGCAAAAACCTCATAGACATAATTATACAGAGTCAATAAACGAAAAAAAGTCTCACTGAGGAGATTCGATCCTATGTTAATATTAATAAGGGACTAGCGTGTTATCCATTGTTCAATGTTTTGCAAACGTGTACCAGCATTGTCAGAACAGTTGACACTATTGTCAGAACAGTTAACACTACTGTTGCGATGGTTACTCATGGTGAAGTAAATGTCAGCAATGAGCAGGCAAAAAAGGTGACGATGAAAGTTACTGGGAAGTGGATTCAGGGCGAAGTTGTGGATTCAGTTACTTTTTATGAGTAAAGGCTAACATTATGGAATGCGCAGGTACTCAACTAAAGGAACTGACATAGGATGCATAGTTTGTGGGCTGAAATGGCTGAATTTTTTAACACCTCTACAGAAGAAATTCATCTGAATGTCCTCAACTTAAGGAATCAGGAGTAGCTTTGCAACATAGATTAATTAACACAGGGAAACAAGTGAAGGAACATTTGAAAGTAACCGTTTTGGAACTCGGAAAATTTTCATTTACCAGCTGTATATACAGGGTGAAGCGAAATTCGCGCACTTGGGCTTCACAGTGCAACTCCTCACATGCCAGCAGTAAACAAATGTCTCTCACAAAATTTCGTCCTGCGAGTACATCCGGCAGAAGAAGGATGATAAACAGTGGCAATCTGGCAACACTGTACCTACATATATTGTAACTACCTCTGTCAGCAGCTGTTAGTCGTCTTGTATGGTTGGTGCAGTGGCTAGGGTTTTGGCGTTAATATACACCATTTCTTACGTCACATGTATTCTAAATTTATACCATTTTGTAACGCTGAATCTAACAAGTATGTGGTTAGACGAATAAGCAATAGGCAGTTGAAACAAATAACCTGTCATAGGACAGAATAACTACAAAAACAATATCAATGTCGAGATGCTAAAGATGATAGCACAGTATGATAACACAACATCTACTTGCCATTTATACTACATGTAATATGAGCGCTCAGATGCCGCACATTAGCAACCAGTGACAATAACAATGTCCATATTAATGACTGCATGACCTTCACATCAAATTACGTTGTCCTCAGAACAACAGATGCTCAAAGCGACCTCCCTGCACATGGAAACATTGCGTGACCCGCCGGACCATACAGCTCCGGACCCTTGGCAGCAAAGCTGAATCCATAGTAACATGAGCAACATGGACACATGCTACCAATTCTTCGACATTCATTGGTAGAGTAGAGTAGCCGTGCTCCTTCAGGTGTCTCCACAGGAATAAGTGCAGGGATTTAGGTCAGGTGAATGTCGTGGCCAACAACTACACCTCCACGTCCGAGCCATTTTCCTGGATATGTTCTGTCCAAATACTGTCGCACATTAATTCCAGAGTGTGGAGGTGCACCATCATGTTGGAACCATATCCTCTGCCAAACATGTAGTGGAACATCTGCCAGCACATCAGGCAGATAGTTTGAGAGGAATGCATGATACGTTCTTGCAGTCAGCTGGTCAGGCAGCATGTAGGGACCCAATCACCTGTCGCCCAATATTCTGGCCCAGACGTTGATACCAAAGTGAACTTAATATCCACAGTCGCTGGTGACGTGTGGGTTAACCTCACACCAATGGTGGGCATTGTGCATATTGAAGACACCCTCACGGGTGAATGCTGCTTCATCCGACCATATTATGGTGTTCAGGAGGTCTTCATTGGCTTCCTGTTGTTGTTGAAATCATTCACAGAATTGAATCCACTGATGGCGATCTGCAGGATGCAGGTGTTGCATGAAAGCATAATGATAGGGGTGCTGACCCTGCTTGTGCAGCACATTAACAACTGTGTATTGCAAAGCATACAACTCTTGCTACACTACATGTACTTTGCTGAGGTTCTTGGTGTACGGCCTCCAGAAGAACTTCTTCAGTAGTTGGAGTATGGCGAGTCCATGACCAACCTCTGTCACGCAGTTGTGGAAGAAGGGAACCTGGCTCCAGAAGGCACAGCTCCAGATGACGAAACACATTTTTATCTGGATGGCATCAACGAGGATATCCAGCAGCATATTCACGAATGGCAACACCAGCCCAGTTATCAGATGCACCAAGGACCAGAAGCATATCCACATATTCATCGTTTGTGTATGTCATATGTCTACCACACTGGTTTAGAGGTTTACAATGAGAAAATTCGATACGTGTACGCATGTACATTGGAGTCTGTCATGGGCATGTTACTCCACTCGCAACTAGTCCCTATCTGGTGGACAGTGTATACAGTATAAACATGCCATCAGTCTTGCCCACCGTTCCACTTAACATGCATTACCCCTACGGCAGATATTGTTCAGCGTGATTCATCCTGACACCACTAATTGTGAAATGTTCGGTTTCGAATTACACTGTTTCCCTAACAGTAATAGACACGATGTTTCAACAGTTCCATCGACAGAATAATGATAATAATAATAATGCATTGAGATACATACTAAACAGCATGCAGTTACCAGAATCAGTCTTGAAAGGCATAATTAGTGGGACCATGGTGATAACACATTCAAATAATAACCGAGTTTGGCCATTATTTGCAAAACATGTTACTAGTCCTACTGCTAATGTAAGGCCCTAACTAAATGTAATGGACCTGAACGAGGCAAGAATAATAGTTTGTACTAATCTATGGGACCATTGGGGGAGCATACAAAGAAAACAGGTTTCACATCTAGTAGATTAAGTGGTACGAATAAATTCACGCCCACGACATGGAAAGCGCTTTTTTCAAAGCTGAGCAATCTTCCATTTCTAAATGGCCGTCTTCTAAACAGCTCCTTAACATTGACCACTGATGACTCTGAATGGCGGGTTATTATCTCCTCCTGCTCTGGTCCTGTATCCTCCTGTTACTTTATGCCCCACACTGGAGGATGACAGGGATGAAGGCATTAGTCAGGCAGAGCGTATAGTGGTCTGATATTGATTCTGAAATTGAACGTGCATGTAGATCGTGTCATGCCTGCTCCCAGAGACAGGGAGTCCTAGTACAACATTTCTCTCCATGTTCATTCCCAGACTACCTATGGGAAAGGGTATACACTGAATTTTGCTGGGTCATTTCAGGTAGTTATGTTGTCACTGGTGGTGGGTGCTCTCTCTGACTCTCTGTATGGATGTCATCAAGGACAACCCATGCTGCCATCTGTGAGCTCTCTATAATCTTTGTGATTGAACAAGTCTCACATACACTAGTGTTTAGCAATGTTGCCCAGTTAAGATCGTTGTAGTTCAAAATTTTCTGTTGTTGGAATGGCACTGAGCACCTGACCACTGCCCCCTCCCACCTAACATCCAATGCAGAGGCCGAGCAGATACAATGTTTAAAGCTCAAATACATAAGGTCTTGTTGGCAACATTGACTGAAGAAATACGGTATATTGATAAATTTCACTTATGGACCGTCTGACAGCAACTGAATAAAACACTATTTTAATGCCATACGCGTTTCGCCTTTTTCTTTGCAAGGCATCATCAGTGGCCTGGAATATGTACATATGTTAGCTATTTTATTTACATTTTTGTCACTGTGCCTATAGGTTATAAACAGTTCTGGTGGTTGGTATTTCCTATTAAGTAATAATGTTTTGAACTGTACTTACAGGTTGCGTAGACAGTTTCTTACATATTACGCTCCTGTTGCATTTTTGGTGTTGTTCTTCTTCCAATGAGCGCCAATTTGCTGTTTTTCCACATTCCACAGCACTATGCACTGAACGCTTGTTTTAATGCAATGTTTTGGTTTCTGTTGGCGACTGTCAAATGTTTTTGCCAAAGATCGAATATTACTGCCAAACTTATGAGTGTAACTATTGAAGTATCTGTGGTCTGTTCGTGTATGCATTTGTGTGTACGTTTGTGTGTGTGTGTGTGTGTGTGTGTGTGTGTGTGTGTGTGTGTGTGTGTGTGTGTGTGTGTGAGTGTTTTTTGGTGTGGTATTAATTTAATTTTATTTTATTGTATTTATTTATTTATTTTTGTTTTTGTCCTGTGTATGTGTGTGTGTGTGTGTGTGTGTGTGTGTGTTTTGGTGTGATATATATTTTTTTGTGCTGTGTGTGTGTGTCTGTCTGTATTTTGGTGTTATGTAACTTTTTTTGGGGGGGGGGGGGGCGGGGGCTGTGTGTGTGTGTGTGTGTGTGTGTGTGTGTGTGTGTGTGTGTGTGTGTGTGTGTGTATTCTGTCTGTATTTTGGTGTTATATATATATATATATATATATATATATATATATATATATTTATTTTATGTTATCATTTCTTTTATTAAGTGTAGTAGGGAGCCTGTGCTGATGTGTGTTTGTTCATTTATCACATGTTTGTTTTCTGCTATGGCTTTCTGGATGTGGAAGTTTTCTTGCATTTGTATAAGATGTTTGTCATGGTTGCTTATTCTCATTATTTTCATTTCTTGTTCCATGTATGTAGGATGATGGTTGTAGTGTTTTAAATGCTCTGCAAATGTGGAATGGTTTGTTTCATACTTCCAACATCTGATATGTTCTTTGTATCTTGTTTCAAAATTCCTGCATGTCATGCCTATGTATACTGCATCACAACTTTGACATTCAAGTTTATATATTCCTGATTGTTGGAATTTGTCCCTCTTGGTAGCTGGCTGGCTTAGGTGTGATTGATGGGTTTGCCCAGGCTTATATGCTATTTTGAAGCCCTGTCTCTTTAGGATGTTTGCAACTCTGTGTGTTAGTTTATGTGTGTAGGTCATGGTGTACCATCTGGTTCTTTTCTGTGTGGTGTTGTCATTGTGTGTGTTTGTTGGGTGTGTTTGTAAGTTTTCAGCTTGTGAGTTCTTTTGTATTGTGGAAATGTTGTGTTTGTTTTTTATTTGTGTTTTTATTTTTTGATTGAGCCTGTGTACCACATGTGTGTATGTTCTGTATGTTTTCTATTAGGTTTCCTGTGTTTATCACTTTTCCGTTGTTTTCTACTTTATAGTGTTTTGCAACTAAATTTGGAGGTGTTTGGCTATGCATACAGGTACCACACACAGCATCACTGATTTCATTCGATATAGAAAATATGTATACCTCCATCCCTATCACAGAAACAATAGAAATCATAGAACAAAATCTCTCATCCCACAGCAACCTCACCACAGACGCAATAAAAGAAATAACAGATATGCTCAGACTGACAACTGAACAAAACTACTTTCAGTTTGAGGAAGAATATTATCTACAAACTGATGGATTGCCCATGGGATCCCCAATATCAGGAACACTAGCAAACATTTTCATCAGTTACCTTGAAAATCAGATATTTGATAAGATAACCACAAATGAAAGTTTCAAAATCATATATTGGTACAGATACGTGGATGACATTATTTGTCTGGTAGACGAACCAAGTGAAAACATAGATGAACTCCATTCAGAAATAAACAAAGCTCATAAGAACATAAAATTCACACTTGAAAAAGAAAAAGAAAATCAAATAAATTTTCTTGACATTACAATTAAAAAAGAAAATGGAAAACATACATTTAACATCTTTAGAAAACACCAACAGCCACGGACACAATAATACATTCCACATCCAACCACCCCCAAAGCCAGAAACTTGCCGCACTAAGACACATGTTACATAGATTAAACAGAATGCCACTCAGCAAGAGAAACTATGAACAAGAAATGAACACGATCATACAAATAGCTAGGAACAACGGGTATGACACACATGTGGTACACAGGCTCAATCAAAAAATAAAAACACAAATAAAAAACAAACACAACATTTCCACAATACAAAAGAACTCACAAGCTGAAAACTTACAAACACACTCAACAAACACACACAATGACAACACCACACAGAAAAGAACCAGATGGTACACCATGACCTACACACATAAACTAACACACAGAGTTGCAAACATCCTAAAGAGACAGGGCTTCAAAATAGCATATAAGCCTGGGCAAACCCATCATTCACACCTAAGCCAGCCAGCTACCAAGAGGGACAAATTCCAACAATCAGGAATATATAAACTTGAATGTCAAAGTTGTGATGCAGTATACATAGGCATGACATGCAGGAATTTTGAAACAAGATACAAAGAACATATCAGATGTTGGAAGTATGAAACAAACCATTCCACATTTGCAGAGCATTTAAAACACTACAACCATCATCCTACAAACATGGAACAAGAAATGAAAATAATGAGAATAAGCAACCATGACAAACATCTTATACAAATGCAAGAAAACTTCCACATCCAGAAAGCCATAGCAGAAAACAAACATGTGATAAATGAACAAACGCACATCAGCACAGGCTCCCTACTACACTTAATAAAAGAAATGATAACATATATATATATATATATATATATATATATATATATATATATATATAACACCAAAATACAGACAGAATACACACACACACACACACACACACACACACAGCCCCCGCCCCCCCCCCCCAAAAAAATTACATAACACCAAAATGCAGACAGACACACACACACAGCACAAAAAAATATGTATATCACACCAAAACACACACACACACGCACACACATACACAGGACAAAAACAAAAATACAATTAAATTAAATTAATACCACACCAAAAAACACTCACACACACACACACACACACACACACACAAACGCACACACAAATGCATACACGAACAGACCACAGATACTTCAATAGTTACACTCATAAGTTTGGCAGTAATATTCGATCTTTGGCAAAAACATTTGACAGTCGGCAACAGAAACCAAAACATTGCATTAAAACAAGCGTTCAGTGCATAGTGCTGTGGAATGTGGAAAAACAGCAAATTGGCGCTCATTGGAAGAAGAACAACACCAAAAATGCAACAGGAGCGTAATATGTAAGAAACTGTCTACGCAACCTGTAAGTACAGTTCAAAACATTATTACTTAATAGGAAATACCAACCACCAGAACTGTTTATAACCTATAGGCACAGTGACAAAAATGTAAATAAAATAGCTAACATATGTACATATTCCAGGCCACTGATGATGCCTTGCAGAAAATAAAGGCGAAACGCGCATGGCACTAAAATTGTGTTTTATTCAGTTGCTGTCAGACGGTCCATAAGTGAAATTTATCAATATACCGTAGTATTACGCGCAACTGAGGAGGACAGGACCACAAAAGTTGAAGTTGACTGAAGAAGTCTTCCACAGCTTCCTCACCACATACTGGTCCAACCTTCTCAGTGGGACCACTTCAGGTTAAATACTGCATAGGCACAAGCATCAAACTCTGATAGACCGTTTTTATCTGGTACAATGTGTCCAGTCTGGGCGCATATGCTTGTCAACCAGAGTCCGGGTTTGACCCAAGCCGCCATCGGAGCCTATTGGGGGCATCAGCTGTTTGAGGTCACAGCCAGTCATAAGTTCCTGACACATCGCCAAAATCATCTCTGACTACACTCTCAATCAACCAATCAACTACCCCATCTCTGTCATCTCTCCTGACCCAGGGACCTGACACCCCACAACCACCTGCTGTGCATCTAGCCATAACCTGGTGGTGGCTACTCAGGCATACAACCTGTGCCCTTGTAACCCTTCTCCTAACTGAACAAATATTAGGGCCACTGTGTGGGAGTCCGTGTCCACAGAGCTACTCCCATTGCACAATTTTTTTCTAGTCCTGTTTGTACCAGCACAGCACTTTGCCTTCAGTGTGCTGCCATTCCAGTGCCCCCTCAGTGCCAAGCCAGGCCATCTCAGTTGCCCAGTCAAGATGAGAATATGCAGCTCAGTTCCTCGATGGAGAGCTCAGCCATATCTCTTACCTTTCTCTGCCAACAACTCACAAACATGGTAATTTTCGAATCCACATGTCGATTTCAGAGGAGGGTTTAATATCCCTGCCTACAGGGACTCACTGCGACAATTGCCACTAGCGACTACAAAAATCAGAAGCAGTGTGTCATGGTGGCCACACCTCTCACAGAGAGCTAGGGCAGCTGTGTGGTCAGTGTTCTATTGTGCCGTACTGTATGAAGCCCTCAGTGTATAATGATATCGCATTGCTTTGTTTCTGGACTGTCTTGGTTTCTAGTGCTCAGCTTACGATATCTATTGCTCTGTTTATGGTTTAGGCTTTTGCATATCGACAGAAAAGTAAGGAAATCGTTTGGCCTAATTAACGTCACATACTGCAAATATGGTAAATAACAGAATTATGCTATACACATAAGTGCAGATTCACTTTCAGTTATATTATCTAGTTTTTCATTTACATGACCGAAAAGACTGTGTGCAGCTTTCTTCGACAAATGAAATGTGGTTGTAAATTCCGAGTCGATTCATTTTTCGTAATAACTGCATGAACGTTTTGTCTTTTTGCTCCTTTTGGCAGCTGACCCGAGTTTGAACAGTCTCCTGAGTGAACTGAAAAAGTCTCAGTGCAGTTTTGTAACAACTTGTGTCTCAGTAACAATTTAAGTTTTGGAGTGGGATTGCTTATCAGAGAAAAATATAATCTTCTTAGATACTGAAGTGAGAAAATAAAACCAAGAAAACCTGTCTTTCGGTTTGCATACGAAACAAATGGGCCATTTGCATCCAGTCTTAATACGTTTATATATTTATAATCTTCATCCACCTATGACAAACTATCGCAAACTGTCTCCAATGAGAGATATATTTTATGTCTTTTGATTAACAGATTCCTACTACACTGCCGGAAAAAAATTAGCACAGCTGGAAAGGCGACGTCGATTTTGATCCTGTGGCAGCATGTGCCATGTGGAGTAGAGTGGATTTACTGAGAATTGTTTCAGCATCGCCTGCCAACAGATAGTGTAGTGGCATAGCTACTCCAGACTGTGCCAGCACAGCATTCTGCCTTCAGTGTACTGCCAATCCAGAGCTCCCTCATTGTCAAGCCAGGCCATCTCAGTAGGTTTTGTAACATGTGTGTCTACCCTTTAATAGGGAATACTCACAGTCAGAAGGCTCATTGTGGTGAAAACATGTGAAGGAAGCAGGCAGCCATGCCACAGAGATGCACTCGTGCTTCCTAGACAAAACTGAGCAAGTTTGAAAGGTGTCAAATTATGGCCTTCCGGAGAACTGCCACAAAAATTGGATGTGCTAAGTCATTTGTGTAACGATGATGGCATCAGTGGTCACTTGAACATTTTCACACCCCTAGACGAGATCCTGGACGTCGACGCAGCACAGATGCCCGCCAGGATCGTCGTATTGTAACGGCAGCAGTGGCAGATCGTACAGCCACCAAAGGACAGATAAGAGGACTTGTGAGTCCAGACATGTCTACAGGAACTGTTATGAAATGGTTATTAGCGGTGGGGCTGGAGCCATGCACACCTCTAGCCCATCTTCCACTCACGCCATAGCATCGACAAGTTATAAACTATTTTTTTCACAGTGGGAACAAAAAATTAGTACTATTTTTACTATGTGTGCTCATTTATGCTATATCTAATATAGTTAAGTTGGCAGGAAAGTCTTTACTTTGATAAAAGTATCTGTTTTCTCATTTATATTAAATAGATTGAGCTTATCTCCTACGATTTGTTTAGATGAATGTGTTGATATTTGTCAAAACAGTGCCTACATCTGTGATAATGCAAACTTGCTCACAATCAGCTGAACTACTTGTCATGCAACCCAACAGTCAGCTGCAGTACTAGCATATACAAGGTTATCCATTGATCGTGACTGGGCCAAATATCTCACGAAATAAGCGTTAAACGAAAAAACTACAAAGAACGAAACTTGGCTAGCTTGAAGGGGAAAACCACCTGACGCTATGGTTGGCCTGCTAGATGGCGTTGCCATAGGTCAAACGGATATTAACTGCGTTTTTTTAAAATAGGAACCCCCATTTTTTATTACATATTCGTGTAGTACGTAAAGAAGTATGAATGTTTTAGTTGGACCACTTTTTTCGCTTTGTGATAGATGGCGCTGTAATAGTCACAAACATATGGCTCACAATTTTAGACGAACAGCTGGTAACAGATAGGTTTTTTTAATTAAAATACAGAACGTACGTATGTTTGACCATTTTATTTTGGATGTTCCAATCTGATACATGTACCTTTGTGAACTTATCATTTCTGAGAACGCATGCTGTTACAGTGTGATTACCTGTAAATACCACATGAATGCAATAAATGCTCAAAATGATGTCCGTCAACCTCATTGCATTTGGCAATACGTGTAACGACATTCCTCTCAACAGCGAGTAGTTAGCCTTCCGTAATGTTCACACATCCATTGACAATGCACTGACGCATGTTGTTAGGCGTTGTCGGTGGATCACTATAGCAAATATCCTTCAACTTTCTCCACAGAAAGAAATCCGGGGACGTCAGATCCGGTGAACGTGTGGGCTGTGGTATGGTGCTTCGATGACCAATCCACTTGTCATGAAATATGCTATTCAGTACCTCTTCAACCGCACTTGATCTATGTGCCAGACATCCATCATGTTGGATGTACATCGCCATTCTGTCATGCAGTGAAACATCTTGTAGTAACATCGGTAGAACATTACGTGGGAAATCAGCATACATTGCACAATTTATATTGCCATCGATAAAATGGGGCCAATTATCCTTCCTCCCATAATGCCACATCATACATTAACCCGCCAAGGTCGCTGATGTTCCACTTGTCGCAGCCATCGTGGATTTTCCGTTGCCCAATAGTGCATATTATGCCGGTTTACGTTACCGCTGTTGGTGAATGACGTTTCGTCGCTAAATAGAATGCGTGCAAAAAATATGTCATCGTCGCGTAATTGTGCCCAGTGGCAGAACTGTACACGACGTTCAAAGTCGTCGCCATGCAATTCCTGGTGCATAGAAATATGGTACGGGTGCAATCTATGTTGATGTAGCATTCTCAACACCGACGTTTTTGAGATTCTCGCGCAAGTTGTCTGCTACTGATGTGCGGATTAGCCGCGACAGCAACTAAAACACCTACTTGGGCATCATAATTTGTTGCAGGTCGTGGTTGAAGTTTCACATGCTGCTGAACACTTCCTGTTTCCTTAAATAATGTAGCTATCCGGCGAACGGTCTGAACGCTTGGATGATGTCGTCCAGGATACCGAGCAGCATACATAGCACACGCCCGTTGGGCATTTTGATCACAATAGCCATACATCAACACGATATCGACCTTCTCTGCAATTGGTAAACGGTCTATTTTAACATGGTTAATGTATCACGAAGCAAATACCGTCCGCACTGACGGAATGTTACGTGATACCACGTCCTTACACGTTTGTGACTATTACAGCGCCATCTATCACAAAGCGAAAAAAGTGGTCCAAACAAAACATTCATATTTCTTTACATACTACACGAATAGGTAATAAAAAATAGGGGTTCCTATTTAAAAAATGCAGTTGATATCCGTTTGACCTTTGGCAGCGCCATCAAGTGGGCCAACCATAGCGCCATCTGGTTTCCCCCTTCAAGCTAGACGAGTTTCGTTCTTTGTAGTTTTTTCGTTTGATGCTTGTTTTGTGAGATATTTGGCCCGGTCACTATCAATGGACCACCCTGTATATAATCACATAATTTATAAAAGGAGTGGATAATTTGGTATGTTTTCAATTTCATGTGTCAAGAGATTACATGTAACTTGCAGAAAACAATACGTTGCACTGAATGTGAAAATTCCTTACATGGAGTATTACAAAGTGAAAATGAACTCCTGACTAGAGAGAATATGGGAGGTTCAGTGATGCCTTCCAAGGATGTTGTTAAAATCTATTAAGTAGCAGAACAAGCCTACTGCTCACAGCAGGTGAATGGTACGCTTAACAAGTGCCCTTGTCATGCATTGCTATGGCAGAAATTGATAACTGTATCCTTACATCTATTAATGAACATATTAGAAACACTGACCCCACGGAAAATAATCGTACCACACATATAAAATCAATTTTGTTTTAATATTTCAGGATTAGAAACCACCATTTGAGAAAGACTGTTACAGAAATAGACCTGGAAGGATGTGTAAGGAGTTTGTTTGAAAACCAATATTATTTAAGGGGCAGTAAATGGACGGCGCTTCATGTTTGTTGCCTACTAACAAAATATTTGTTCACCGCCGAGTATATTGTAAATACTGTATTATCTAGCAAAATAAAGTTCTCAGAAAAAATTAAGTGACATGCCTTTGTCATTCCTAGTATGGTTACAGATTGCCTTCAGCAATTATTTGAATGAGAAGGGAACATTAAATGCTTAACACTCCACTTTTTTTCCATCCTGCTCCAGTACGATAGAGCGGAGCAAGATTTACAGCTGGAATTTTACAGTTTCTCAAGTCACAGTTCATAGATTTAGTACAAGTTACTGACAGATAGAAATTCATAGCTTATGGATATAAACTATTCAAACAATGAAAGGGCTTTCAGTTAAAAATACTTTAGATTTCGTGAGAGAAGGAAACAGTTGAATTCTTTATGCGAAGAGAACACGTACATTGCAAGTTTCCTTGTTTATGCTGATTAGTGTGATCATGAAGTCTAAATATTGTCTATCGATTTATAACTAACATATTTCCAGACCAGGACTCTACAATATACATTTTATACAGTGCACAATGAGTATCCTTAATGGAGAATGCATCTCGTAATTGGTAATACAGAAATATTCATGGCGAATGTATTGTGGACTTTATTACTAAGGAAACAAGTACGAGCTGACCACTGAAGGTGTTTTAGCTGTTTGCAAAGTCCATAGAAAAGTAACTGTTGTAAAACTAAATTTGTACATTGCTTAAACATTACTGTTGTCACTACTAGTTATGTGAAAATGAACTGCATTTACCATCATAAAGTTAGCAGGACTTTATTGAGAAATACTGGAAAAGAAATCGGAAAGTAGGGAGCTGCCTTGAGCTGCTGGCCAACACGTTAGAACCATGCCAAGTGTATAGCTGCTGTACTACTTTCCCAGTCTATTAATATCTACGTTTGAAGGGTGTAGGTGGGACATGCGTCATGTTGGTACTACATAGAATGCCCTTTATCCACATATAGAAGACCACTTATCTCAGTCAGTTGTGGATTTCCTACTGCCCAGTAGTACATATTGTGAAGACCTTTCACCCCATGAATTTTAAACGGTATTTCGTCCATGTTGTACTCCCTAAGCAAGTTTTACAGCCAATATAAAAATAGTAGGAAGTAAACTTTTATGTACAAAAATGATGAAGAGGATCGATAAAACAATAAAATACACAAAAAGTAGTTGCTGTGTTGAGGTGGCATAGCTGTATGCGGCCGCTGACTTGTCACAGAACAAAATTATACTTAAAAATGTTGGCAGCACAATGGGTAACAATTAAAAATCATGTATTAACAGCAAATCTGTTTAAATACTAAGCCTTGTGAGGTGATTATGTAAAGGCGTGGCACTGATGTTAAAGTTCTGAACATTGGTGTACACAAAATGCAGTGAACAATGACTAACTAATACAATATTATGTTGAGCCTGGCTCTGCTGTTGGTGACAATATCTAAGTCCTGGCTCTGGTAATAACGTATTATGCGACACTCAGTGGATACTGCAACACTGTATGATGACTGTGACAACTGCTCAGTGATAACTGAGCGCCAGTAATAGCTGGCAACAGATGGTAACTGACAGTAACTGCTGCATAAATCCATGGTTGGTGGATCAATGTTCATTTCTGAATTATACGTTTGGCATCAGGTGCAAGCAGGATAATATATGTGACTGGACAATGTATTATGCACAGTTTCACAACTTCCGAAAATTCTTAAAAATGTACATGCTTTTATTCATGTACATATCTATGGCAATTTGGGGCGAACGATTTTTGTGTGAATGTACTACTACTGAAACTGAATCATTTGTTTTTAAAGAAGCACTTGTCTACAGGAATCAACTTTACAGGAGAGACAAAAACCAGAATACACTTGACATAAAACTACTTTTACATTTTATTTTATTTTGTTTAGAGTATGGTACATGTTTGCAATAATGTACATACAAACATAAATATTTTTCTTCGCAGTCAGGGGGATTTAAGTCAGTGGATTAGTGTTCTTTTAAAAATAATCGAAATTATTTTTCTATACAGAACACTAAAGAGCTCCTACTGGAATCAATGTTCATCATGTTCACAATCTGCTATGGGCCTCGCCAGAATGTCCTTGTAAAATTCTTCATTCTTGTGAGGGGTATATTTCATCACCTTGCTGATGTCTTGCAATTTCTTTGAATTGATAGGAGTTCCTTAGATGCCCATCGATGTACATGTATGACACTACTGTTCCTGGGGCTTTTGGCTGTACATAAATTGTGAAAATTGGCTGAGTGCAACAGATTGTTTTCCCAAAGCCTCTACAGAAAGTGCATCTGTTTTATAATATTTTGTCCATCATCGTTTATAATCTTTGATATTTTCAGTCTACATCAGCGTTACAGTCGATTTATTAGATTTACTTGATTCTGTAGTTTTCTAACACATTCTTCCGATGTGTAGACTTGGTCGATTTTTCACAAAGCTCTTTTTATGACACCAAAATCTCGATCACATGGAAGGAACATGTGTTCCCTAATGAAAAAAAACAGATTCACAGATTCAGATCTGCCAATAACTGTTTGAGCAGTAAAGAAACGAGTGATTACAGTTTTGTTCCAAACTCCCATCTGAAAAAAAAGTAAAGATGTCTTATTCTGTTAGGAATATAATCATTTATATACTGTTGAATGAAGGTACATACTTCATTTGGGCCTTTCTGGGCATGTCCTTCATGACACACAGATATTGCAGTCTTTTCTGTCTTGAGGTTATTTATTCCAAATATGTTCACCCACATCTGCCGATTATAAAATATTGCCTGAACTGGAAAATGTGGTAATCCCAAATTTTGCATATAACCCACAACTGTTCCGCATGCATAATTGGTATTAGAACAGAGTTCCTTAATTTCTTTGATTTTGGAATGGAACTTTCGGGCTCTCTTCTTATGAACTTATAGTTCAGCTATACTGGTTATCCTAGCCCTTTCATTCAGTGAAGCATTTTTCAGTCTTACATTTATTTCTTCACATTCCAAACAAACGTCGGATTGTGGTCTCCCAAACCGGTATACATAGTTACCTTTGAAATACTTGTAGTAGAGGGCATAAGTTACTCTTACATCTGGATGTTGTGACAAAAATAGTTTATGCATTGTTGTGACAGTTAGTTTAGCATCAAGGTATCTCATATGTCAGCGACCATAGTGGATGTCTTTCACTTCAAAGGATTCAGTGTGATCTTTCACAGGCTCACAGATTTCACTAGACACTGCATGACTTCTGACAGTCTTAAGTCATTCAGAGATGTACTCTGAAGCCAGAGCCCAGACAATCAATGAGGTCTTTTTGTAGATATATCACACAGGCACATTATAGCTTGTTTACACGCTTGAAATCTACGCCATTTCCTGGAGAGATAATTTAAGAAAACATTTGCAGTCTTTCATCACCAATGAACTGTTTCAAGCAGTGTTTGATAAATCGGCAAAAAAGAAACGTAAAATGAAATGTGCAACAGTTTTATTTTCTGTACGACCCTGGAAACTGTACTGATTATAAATTCTACTGTCCACAAGTATTCCTTGGTATCTTCTCTGTTACACGTTTTCCTCTGTGACTAACGTACTCTACACCACATAATCTTGGTTTCTTCACAACATTTCCCATATAGGACTCTTCATTTCTAACACCATGTTCCCTTTTCCTTAAAGATTTGCAGCTATGCTGCATTATGCCTAAAGGTGAATAATCTTCAGCTTCAATGCAGTCTGCCATGTTGCAAACGTTGCTTCTAGTGGCAGTATCAGGAACTATTCTATCATTCGTTTGTTTTTAAAACGGCACAAATGCGTAAGAGGTGCCCTTTTAAAAACAAACTGTGTTTCACTGTCGTTCACAAACACAGAAGGGATGCTGGTAGAAGTACCATTTCTTTGTAGAACATGTATTTGAGGATAAAATGCATGCTGAGCGTAAAAACTCAATTTTGCAAAATTGTGAACAAGCGCCCCTTTAAAAGCAAACAATTCAATTGTATAAAGCGCAAATGTAGATTAGTACTGATATCATGACACAGAATACTTTTTTTTCCGGCACTTAACGTTTGGAAATACGCAAAATATTACTACTCACACACGAGTTTTGATACAGTTTTACTTGAAAACTTAGGACCTACGATTTTGAAACGAATTTAAATAGTGATTTTTCCCAGACACAAAGGAGATACCAGAACATGGCTTCTATATGTAAATGGAAGTTAGTTGGTTTTGTCACACCAACTACAGTAGTGTGTTAAAGGTTAAAATCTTACTGTCAGTATATCTCACAAAAAGCAAAGTAAATGGTGAAACATAACAAGGCACAAATTCCGCATGAAGCAGCTAACAATACAAGTATTGGGCTTCTATGCGCCTTCTAAAAATACAAATCAAAACACAAAGTATACCACTTTGTTGCTGTATTTTGATACAAACATATTTCTACTATAGGTTTTTGTTCATGTGCATCTGTCACCTTCAAGTACACAGAACACTGCTGAAGTGAGCCATGAAAAGCAATTATAGAGTGGAGTCAGTGAAATGATATATGTGAAATGATGTGAGTAGTATTGGTAACCAAACATACATATGTATAAGTGTATTTCGAGGGTGATAAAAAAAGTAACATTGTGAAGGAGGTAGATTTGTAATATGCTTCTGTCGACTTCTATATAACTTGGAAATGGAATATATTTCTCTAAATGATCATATGAGAAATGAACTTTGTTTAATGCACACAATGAAGTACAAGCACTTAGAAAGTTCTCTTGCATCTCCTGCTATCATTCCAATACATGAGCGAATGATAGAGTTTATGAACTTCTAAAGCTTTCCTCAGTTTTGTGCTCTAAAAATAACAGATCATAAGTAAGTGTGATACTTCAGACGGATTTTGTTAACATAATTGAATGCTTAAAATATTTTGGCTTGAGAATTTACACCTTGAATTTCATGTGGTAAACTCTAGGTTTATTTAAAATTATAAGACCAAATTTCAATGTTTGCCTCACTAAGATAATATTTTTGCTTCATTTTAATATTGAGAGATTTATTTACCTGTAAAGGAGTAAAACTGCATTATGTGTGCAAGTCAAACAGGTCCACGAAGACAAATCAAAATAATAAAGCAAAGATAAGAAGTAACAAACGTATGAAATTCATTACTATAACATGAGTAAGCATGTGGAAAATAGGTTAAAAATGCTTCCACTCTATTTAATGACATTCTTTTCGGACCCACGCACTTTCCTTGTGCTGTTTTGCACCTCTGTCTCCCTTCTTTAATATACAAGCTATTCCTTCAAGGTGCAACCCATTAGAGTCCAATAAATGTCATTTTCGTACAAATGTGGACTCCAGCTAACATGCCACATTTGTTGTTTCCGTATTTACACTTGCATCTTACGAAGATATTCAACTTTTGTGACATACCGTATCAAAGATCTCCTCAAAACGCGCCATTTTTTAGTACAGTTTGTTCTCCTGAAGTATCGTTAGAGGTACGCAAATGTGAAATGTGTACTGAATTGAAGTTTCAGTTTAGCATTGAACGTATGTAGGTTGATACTCTTTACTGGCTTCTCATTACAATTGAGGAGTAAATTTAAAAGCAGAACACGAATTAAAGACGACCAACATAACCTGAAGGAAGAGTAAGATTAATGCTCTTGTCAATAGCAACCAGAAACATATGCATTTTTGACTGTTTTACGTTTCAGAAGCTGCTATATATGAGATAGTTTCTGACATCTGCACTCACATATGCGAAGCATTTCAAGAATTTTGTTGAAGTACTTATGTGAAAGATAGTATCAATAACATATTATTAATGTAATAAAAATATACATGTGACCTGTGCTATAGGTTTCTTGATAAAACTTGCAGTATAGTGCATTAGAGGGCAGACAGCGTGATCCAGGGTAAATCAGTTTTACTTATCATCAAAAACTTTCAACATAAAAGTGCTACATCAGCCATGTAATTCCAGACATCTTGAACATGCGCAACGGGTCTTTTGTATATTTTTAATTATAATCTGCATAATAGATATTATCTGCACTTGTTTACTTTCTTGGAAACGTATTGTGGTTTTGCTTTTTGATAAAAGCTAGTGCTTATTAAGTTCGTTTCTGCTTGGTGCAAGCCTCTATGATGAAATTTATCGTCTTTCGTATAAAAATGGTTCAAATGGCTCTGAGCACTATGGGACTTAACATCTAAGGTCATCAGTCCCCTAGAACGTAGAATTACTTAAACCTAACTAACCTAAGGATATCACACACATCCATGTCCGAGGCAGGATTCGAACCTGCGACCGTAGCGGTCGCGCGGTTCCAGACTGTAGCGCCTAGAACCGCTCGGCCACTCAAGCCGGCGTCTTTCGTATATGTCCCCAATAGCACCAAGTTGCTGCGAGCAAAATATTTAGCTCTTGCTTCTGTTATTTCTGAGGGACCACACACATACTGGTCACCATGGTGTCAGTGGCACATTCAGCTTACTCAAAATGTGCTACTGGACACGTACGCATCATTTTAATGTCACTTCTGAGTCTACTAATCTCATGCGATTACAACACCGTCACAACTTTCTTCCTGAGAAACCAAGACGGCGACATGACGTGACGGTCTGGTTCGGTACGTTGTTGGCCTATCTGAATGCCGCCATCTGAAATACACTGTGGAATGTTTTGACGTGATGTGGAGGCAAGTATGAACTGGCCTTTATTGAACACAAAATTATATATAATCTGTTATGTCACCAATTCGACTGTAACATGTTAGAAGTATGCGATGAAAATATCAGTAATCAAGACTTTATACCTAAGATAATGGTAGATTACATAATTCAATGTATATTTTTCTCATGCTGTTTGAATAAGGTGATTTAAAAATGAAGAAGTTAGTTTATTTGGCCTGCTTCCATTCACTAATGAGTTATGGAATCATCTTTTGGGGAAACTCCTCTCACAAAGAAAACATTTTCAAAATTCAGAAACGATTCATTAGAATTATATCTGGTGTCAGTCCTAGATCATCATGCAGAGACCTCTTTAAGAAACTTGGTATTCTAACTACCACTTCTCAGTACATATACTCATTTATGTTCTTTGCTATTTCCAACATGTCCTTTTTTACACAAAATTGTGCAAAACATGATTATAATATCAGAGCCAAAAACAATCTGTATAAGGTCTATAAAAGCTTAACATTGGTACAAAAAGGAGTCAAATTCATGGGAACTCATATATTCAATAACTTACCAGAGCATATCAAAGGTCTTGTAAGTGATAAAGATCAGTTTCGGAGTGAATTAAAGAACTTCCTGTTGACCAACTCCTTCTACTCCATCGATGAATATCATAAGGATTATAGCTCATAACTCTGTCTGCATTAGAATTGTACAGTATCCATATATCCATGCATGTATCTAAGTGTATATATATATATATATATATATATATATATATATATATATATATATATATATATATATATATACTCTTTCCACATCCCAGACACCTCTCAAAGGAATCCATGGAAAAAGTATAAATGTAATGTAAGTTCTTAATCTTCTGTTAATAATAATGTAAACATAATATGTGCTTAGTTTTGTTGTAAATTTCACTACTCAATCGTACCCAATGATTCATTCACGGTCGTATGTGGGGTGCCGTGATTCATCCCACCCATGGAGGTAAAAATAAGAGGAGTTGTCATGACGTCACAAACTTGAAGCCGACCCAAGTCAAGATCCGCCATGTTAGCTACCCCAAAACATTCGCTTCTGGTAGTTTGATTTCGTGTAGTCGTGAAGTGTTTTGATAAAAAAATGCTGGCTTGCGTCGCTTACTGGTGTACTAATCGGTCTGATTGTAGTCTAAAGTTTAAACAAATCACATTTCATCCCTAAGTGGACTTATTTAATCGCTATTTTCTTATATATACTTGAAATTCTGATGCACTGTGAAGTAATACAGTATGGTTTTATTTCTGTGATTTGACTTTAGATTTCCTATCAGTCCAATGCGAAGAACTCTCTGGAGGTGAGCAATACACTTGGTTTTCATTGTTTGGTTATTCCCAAGTAACTGAAAAGTCCTGGCAATAAATATCCTGAAAATGTAGACTAATGTTTTAAAATGCGATAATTTAATATAAAAGTAGTGTAACTTCATGTAGTTAATTATATCTTCAGTAAAATCTGTGGAACACATGTTACAGTGGTTAAATTATGAGTACTTAAAGGTTTACATATTTGTTAAAGCAAAGTTCTCTATCAATGTCCAGGCTACTTAGATCATTATATTAATCACTGTGTTGTCGTGTTAACCTGTAAATTGCTGTTATTTGCCACACTGAATGTCACTTGGTATGTACAATTTAAAAAACAAAGTAGATGTGTAAACTACGATGGGCCTGACAATCTTAAATTCCGTTCTTTTCCTTCGTAATTTAACGAACCTTCCACATTGTTGACATGACAGCTGGCTTGTTTATATCGTCCCTGCATACATCTATGGGACACCAAAGGAAATAAGGCAAGTTTCTTGCAAACCTGAACATTTGAAAATGCAACGAATACAAATCGGTGCCTGCAAACTATCAATCATTGTTTTGGAGTTCTGGCTTTATCAATTATCGGCACACACACAATGAAAGTGAACAGAAATGGATTATGAAAGCACGCTTTTCACAGCACATACTTCTCTTCTCGGTTATTCGTTGTATAAACAAAAAGGAATTACAGTACTGAGGCCAGAAGCTTCATATTTTGGTGTCGTAGTACTGCATCGAATATGCATTTAAGATCAGAAAAACGATTGAAGTTGCGTTCCTTATGCTGTGTTGTTCACTAAAACAGTGTAACATTTACTATATAAAATAAATATCGCGTGCACACGACCGAAATAACGAACACGAAAGAATTGTAAACACTCGTCTGCTAATGTTTTGGGGGATCCAAGATGGCGGCAGGCCCCACCCACTGGCTTCAAAACAACGTACAGCGTAAAGTCTGTAGCGCCATCTCCCCTTATTCTACCTCCATGATCCCACCACAAAGTATTCCAAAGATATACTTTACGGAGGCCGCTCATCTATGGAAACAGCAGAAGTTCTCGAATGAGGGGTGGGTTTGGATGTTTGACAGTTGTGTGTGGTGCATCGTGATACTGTGAAGCGTTGCGAGTAATGTGATGATTGTGTGTTTTGTATCGTAAAATTAACATTTTGTTTGCTTTTTGTATATAACCTGAAGATGTTGTCACCGGAAGAGGGAACAATAAATCCAGGTCCTTTTTCTTCGGCCTCAGACACAAGTGTGCCAGTTATAGTACAAAGAGAGGACGCCCCGTTGATAAGCAGGAGGAAATTTTTCTGGAAATGGCCAAGCGCAGCAAATCCGTTCTCCAAGAACAGCAATAACAATAATAATAACGACAACAATGGCAGAACTTTAGGAACCTTTGCAGGAGTCTTCAGTCCTGTGGCTTTGTCTATGTTCAGTGCACTGCTCTTTCTTCGAGTGGGTAAGAAATGATAATTATTAATGTTTCTTATAAGCCTTTAGGTTTTGAACGTATTTCTCGATATTAAGACCTTTTACCTTCCTTTCTTCTACCACTCAAAATCCTAAAATGTCTTTGAGCACTGAAAATAATTATGCCAGGTGGCAGTACTGTTCTTTGAGCTGTCAGGATGAACAGGTGTTATGTTTGTCAGTTGTCTCCTCTCTTTTCTTACTAGTTTTCTTTCTAATTAGCTGTCAATGAGAGAAACATGCTACATTGAAAATCTGAGAATCTCAATCACTTTTTATGTTGAGTCTATTTTAAGAAAATTTTTGTGTTGATAGTTTTATCTGTCTTGTAATTAAATTTGTTTTCAGTTTCCTTAGTGTCAAATTGATCCGTTTACATTGTAGTACAAATGCAGTGAGGGTTTCTCATTGTAATAAAATGAGATGTGTTTGAACTCTTCTTTCAGAGTTTGTTAAATAATAGTTTATTTTATTTTATTAACAGGTTTCATTGTTGGAAATGCTGGCTTGACAGAGACAATATTACAGTTTGTCATAGCGTATGGAATACTGCTATTTACAGTTGCATCAGTGTGTGCTGTGTCAACAAATGGGGCTGTTGAAGGAGGTGGAGCATATTGTATCCTTTAGTCTTTGCTGTATTTCTGTCCAAAACCCACATATATTAACAATTTTAATGTTTAGATGCTTTTGTTTCTTTGTATTAAATTTATCATATAAAGGTAATGGTATTTATAATATTTATCATACAAGAAAAGGTGAAAAAGAATATGAAATATCTTCAGAGCATCACGTTTTGGTCTGCCTGTGGTACAGTGTTGCTGAAGTGCACCTTTTCATCGCCCTGTAATAATCACTTAATGCAGCAATACTTCCTTTTCATTTATACCTTTTCTGAAGCAGTGAAGTATCCAGGTGAAAGCACCATCTTGCAGCCGTTTATAAGAGTGGATCAGTCTCTCACAAATGCTTTCAAATTTCCTGTGTTGAAGTTTACCACAAATCCATTTGAAAGATTCTTATAGAACTGTCTTGCTACTTTTTTCATTGTCCTCTTGCAATTATTTGAACTGAGTGTCTTCAAATGGTTCTTTGGTCTATTGACCAGTGAACAGACTTGCTTTCAGGTTTTTGGAACATACTGGGAGGATCTTTAGATGTAAATAAGTGAATGCACAGCAATTTACATTTAAGACTTTTGCAAAATTCTTCATAATCTACTACTTTTACTGACTTAAGCAAAGGTTTGGTTAACTCTGTCAGAGTTTTGTGCACAATTTATTTATTTATTTATTTATTTTTCCATTCCTTTCCTTACCAGTAGTTAATGGGTCTCTCTTCATCCAAATTTTCTGCAAACAGTGCTTGTCACTAACACAGGAAACAACAGTACTTGATGTAGCTGTATTGCAGTCATAATGTCCACAGACATTCCACTTATATCTTGCGTAGTCCCTTCCTGTCGTGATGTTTATTATATTTGAATATATTTACTTTCTGTTGGTAGCATGTACCTCATGAAGGAAGGAAAATTGTTACCATTGTGTAAAAGTACTGTTTTTTAAGACACATCTTCGAAGTGTCATCATTTAGTTGCCATTCATTATGCCTGTGCATCACATTCAGTGCATTCATCTGACTATATATGTCTTTGCAGTACCTGAGATAACCTTCAGTTTAAAGAATTGCTCCTATTCTTTAGTCTTATTACGAAATGTGAACATTTTGAAGGAATCGTATAGATACTTCCACTGTTTTAAATGTGACCCCAAACGTTCTCTTTTCTTTTTCTACTCCTCTAGGCTGTCATCTTGTGGTTTAAAGAGGACATGCTTGGAGGGCAGTTTTCTTCCTTTGAACTGGGTGATTTTTCCATCTTCAATTGAGTATTCATTAGAGCTAACAAAAACTTCAACATCAGTTAATTTTCCGGTGACATAATTTAGTAAACTCTTAAGTCGAATGGTTTTAAATCATTTTGAGTTATAGCCATTGCCCATCACTGGATGAACCTCCTGCCCCAATTTAGGTTGGAAATTGTTATCCGAGGAAGCTACACACAAAAAATACCATCAGATATTGTTACCATAGTTTATGAATAACAGTAGAGTGAATGTTAAATGAAGCAGGTGGTTCAAAAATTTCACTCCACGAGAGACATCATGCAGTGAACATTTCATCTAGTCTTGGCCTCAGTTTGGTTATCAGGAGTGTTTACATATTTCTTTAACTATGCCATATCTAGTTGAAACCATTCATGGATGATTGTATCATTTAGAGCTACTAAATTCTGATGATTTGGATTCTACATTTCAGCCATAATTCAAAATAGTCCCTGAAATTTTTGATTAAGATAAGCTGATTTAACAGACCAGTCAAGATGTGATAGTGTGCCTGAGTGTTTGTAAGACCAGGAACAATTGCATGCAGACCTGTGAACATGGCTGTAGTCATCTTGGAAGACAAGAGGGTCCACATCTTACTCATTGTGGAGATGTAATATGTGTAACACTTGATCACTACAAATGTTTAAATAAAGTAAATATTAGTTTGTGATCACTGTACCTGAAAGAATGGACCGATGTTGTAGTTCAAAATGCCCCCCCCCCCCCCCCCCCCAAAAAAAAAAAGAAAAGAGAGAGAGAGAGAGAGAGGGGGGGGGGGAGGAGGAGGAGAAGAAGAAGATAAAGAGAGAAAGATCCCACACTGAAAGTCTCCAGTCAGCTGCTACCCAGTTTATATGTTATATGACCCATTAGTGATTTGCCGCTGTAAGTTACCATACTCTTAATGTGCATTGCATGGAGTTCCCTACATAACATGATGGGGAATCTTTTTTAAGACACTGTTTGTACTCTGTGTTACACGGCTGTGAGTGATACATCATTCCATGTAGACATGTAGAACAGCCTGTGGTGATACACCAGGAAATCAGGCAACTTCATTCACATTGTGATCTTGGGCACTCCTGTACATGATAGCTCCTCTCTGCCATTTTTTCACGTCTCCATGTTGACTGGTCTTACTGTGCTGATTCCAAACAACGAGCTTGGAATGACTTAACATAAACAGTGGAGAGTCACATCACCACAAGGTACCAGTTTTACATTATGTACAGCATTCCAAAGTGATCAATGTGCTCTTTTAAGAGGGATGACTAATATTTTGTTTTTTAGCTTTCTTTAGTTTGTTCTAATACCAAATTGCATCAAAGGGGGGAGCATGTAAGTACAGTAAGGGTCTGTGTGGTATTTGATAATCCTCTTTTGCTCCCGCATCATGCTAAATGGGCTGCACCTCAGGGAATTTTGTTGGTTTTGACTGTGTATGAGTCTGGGGAATGTTGATTTCTGAGCTGCGTACTGTAACCATAAATTCTGTGCATACTTCACTGACCACTGTACAGCATGGTGATGGAGTGTTGTATGCCACGAGGAATGTGAATATTAGCTTAATATCCTGGATTATGAGGATGTTACAAACTGCTCTTGTGGGATGTCCATAAAGTGTACAAGAACCAGTAAAAGCACTGCCAGCAGTTCAGCTGGGCTGTTGAATACTACTAACATCCAACCTGTTAAGGGAAGCTGTGACTTGTAACCCTTCTGATCACACACACAGTGATAACAGAAGTAGAGTTCATATCAAGTGCTAGAAAATTTTTCTAATCATTAAGAGAGGACAAGGTCTAGTAGAAAAGTTGTCATGTTTCTCCATTCAGGAAGCTGTGTGTGGAATAACAGGATCCCTGAATTTGGTGAAGGACTCCAAAATAGGACATAGCTTGTGGAAACTGCTGCTCCACATCAAGCAACACTGGTGCTGAATGTGAAATACTGAGTACCCAATCATCCTGGAGCTGCACAGCACCCTAAATTTGAAGAAAAAAAAAGTGTTGTGAATTCCAGGAACATAATATAGATTGCTACTTACTGTAAAGAAGACATGTCAAGTTGTAGACAGGCACAATTAAGACACTTTCATAAAGCTTTCGGCCACCGCCTGTGTCAGTAAGAGTGAGTTTCCACTGTTTGAAGGACATAACATACATATATACTAGAAAATTAAAGGAAGAATGGTACTCTAATGGCATGACTGTGTGTAATGTCATCAAAAAAGTCAATGGAGAGCTGCAGAATACACCTGCAGTTGTTCTGATTTCTACTAGTGTGTGTACTGTATTTTAATCTTTACTGTCATCATGAAATGCTAAGCAGACATAAAATGCAGAGAACATAAAAAGACAGTGTCCAAAGTCATTGGCCTCTCAGCACTAGTTTTATCTGACGACACGTACACACTCGCTGTGGGTTCTGAAGTGTGTCTGACAGAACCACATAGCCTCTCATCCAATACACCATCAGTTTTAAATTCTCTAATTTGCTGGAAGGATAAGGGAAATACAAATGCTCATCTCACCCCTGAGATGGCTTGTGTATTGTAGTGGAACATTGTTTCTCGGCGCAAGTGGAGGAACTGAAGCTCCTAGCCCATGTAAGATCCTTGTGCTTATATTTTAATCACCTGGTGCTAGGGATCTATATCATCCACTGCAAGGATGACCTTACTGGAAATATGAACAGGACCAAAAGAGGGATGACTTTGTGTCTCATACCATTGTGGAGTGAAGAGTACTACCCTGTGGTCCAGTGCAGGTGCGTGTTTTGGTTTAAATACTCACTGGTGACAGAAAACCTCACAGCCTTTAGAGCAGGAAGGGGAAAAAGCTGTATAAAAAAGAGGTGGCATGGGTGTCTACAGACAACACCTGGGAACATTGCACAGACGATGGCTGCTGAATGCCAGCCAGAATCCACTATTCTGTCACTACCTTGCAACCATGGGGACGGTGGGCCCCGGATACAATAATTCTGGTTCATCTAACTGTTCTTTCTCTATTTAGGAGCCTCAGTTGGTACTGTCTGATGCTCATAATACTGCGCACGGACATGACCAAAACCAATACAGCATGAATGGTCGACCAATGCTTGGTCTGAACTTAAGAAACTAGTACTATGAGTTTAATGTAATCAGCCAACCTCATGTTCCTGTGTTATTATCTTCTTCTTCTTCTTCTTCTTCTTCTGTTATCCTTATTTTAGAACATTTGAGGAAATTTATGGTATTTTACAGCTTCTGTCTCTGTCTGTTCATCTCTCCAGTTAGTAATATTGTTCTCCATCTCAGTTCATCTGGTAAATGACAATTTGATTTCATGTGACAGTTAATTGTAATACTCTCTGACATAAAGTTGTCTGCTTTGTTAAAATGAGGGTCAGGAATTTTCACGTGCCTTGAGATGACTGGGTGTTTGTGTTGTCCTCATCATTTCATCATCGTTCATGCACATGGCAAAATTGGACTGAGAAAAGATGGGAATTTGTACTTCATCATCACTGTTAAAATGAAGCACATAGATTGTAGCATCATGGTTTGTATGTTGTTGCTTTGTTATCCTGAGTCATAGCAGTTTTTCATAAAGGTATTAACTGTTATTAAGGATTATTGAAATTTCTATCTGTAAACAGCACAAGGACTTCACTGGAGGTACTGGAGGGAGCCTTCACCAGACTGTCATTACATAAATGGTTATTTCTATTGTCTTTAGGACACAAATGTGAAATTACATAGTTTTTAGTAAGTTGTCCAGTACTATCATCTAAATATTGGTTAATATGGTGACTATTTTTATGAAAGTTCTTTGATTGTACACTATTTAGGGGTCATGTTTGTTAATTCCATCACAAATGTGCAGTCATAAAGTAAGCAGGAAGAGTTTGTAGGTTAAGTATTTTTCTTTATTTATTTCATGTAATCAGTTGTCTGTAAATGACTATTTCGTGTTTGATGTGATAAATGAGATAGTGTGTGATGCAGGGATAGTAGAGTGAACCAAATAATATTGATCAGTAATACATTCTTCCTCAAATAATTAAAGACCAAGTTTTCTTCTTAACAGAAATTAAGTTATGATCAGCAGGACGCTGGGACCAGAATTTGGAGGTGCTATTGGCACTTTAATGTTCTTTGCAAACATTGTTAGCAGTGCCCTTTACATTACTGGTTGTGCGGAGGGATTGGTTGAAATATTCGGTCCTTCAGGTAAGTGCCCAAATTCCAGTTCTATTCCCTTTTTATTCTGTGTTGTACCTGCCGGTAAAGGCACACAATATAATTATTTACTAATAGATAAAAAGACTGATGACTTAACAAGAAATATATTGATTATTCATTGTGGTGGTCAGCATCCTGATGACTACTGGCACAGGATATGTATCTGTGTCTACAAAAGACCCATTATAAAGTTTGTGATACCCTTGTGCCAAAGGGTTACAGCCACCACAAAAAGGACATCATCTGCAGGACAATATCTAAAAGAGGAGCAGCATTTGCAGTGTCAATGTCTGGGATTCATAGTGTTGAATTGTAATTCCTAAGAGTCATCTCCCCCCAGTCCCACTGAGCCAGTTGTCTAAGAAGCTATCAATAACTTCATATCACAGTCCTACACACTTTCCTACACTGGGAGGATTTTAATGTTTATCATTAATTACAGGGCACCACTACCCATCTACCTGTGGGATCAAGCTATCGACAGACTTTTGCATGCTATGATCTAGATCTTCCAAACATGGGTCAGAACATGCACTTCAGCACCGCAGTGGGGCCATTCTCTGCCATTGATCTTTCATTATGCTTCCCTGACCTCCTATGCATTAGATAATTGAACCCTGAGTATTTTTTGTGAACACTGAGTATTTTTCATCATCACACATGTGGTGTACAAATGCTAATTTTGGGAGGACTCAAGAAAATAAATTCGTGTGACTACCACCTATGTATCCATAAGGATTATGCCCTTGAATGAAGGTGTTGCTAGGTGAGCCACTCCATCAGATGGTTTTCTTGGTGCTGACCTCTGCTGGATCTGGTTTACGATTGGGCCTCAAGTTTTCACCTCTGGCATATTCTCCAACTTTGCATTAAATAAACACATGGTCCCCATTGTTGGGTTTGACCTGCCACCAATTTTCAAAACTTACCAGAGGTGCAGACAGTGCAGGGAAAGTCGCCCAGTGTGGTGTATGCTCTACCTTTGTTCCTTTCCATCTGTGCACCCTTCCATTTAATAAGGTAATACACCCAAAACACATCACAGTAGCCATCCCATTGTGCGGGGGCTGGGGGTGTCCTTTAGTACCTGTGCAGTGGTAGCCCCCTGACCACATAGGGATCGCACTTCTGGTGCCCGACCTGAAAACTCCCCATGTATACCAGAGAGTATGTGCCCATTGTGACAGGGGCAAGGGGACTCTGAGCAATGGATTACTGGCCAGGTAACTGTTGTTGAGGTGGGGTGGCACCCATGGGGAGAGCAGATGAAGTTATCTTCTGCTGGTGGCCATATGGCCCCAGCACACTCTATGAAAGGAGAGAGGACAGTCCTCTTTCAGTACAGGGAGGTACGACCCAAAATGTTTCCTTCCCTTGTGATGCAGTGGGAGAAACATAGGGCTAAACGGGAAGCAGAGCAATACTGATAACACCTCCCTCCAAGGGAGAAGCAGCAGCACAAGTCCAATAATGAGGCTTCCCCGCCATCCTGGGTGGCATTGTCCCCTCCTGCTCACTTAGTCAGACCCAGTTTTTATGGTTGTCACCCCATCCTTGTCAGTGATGACCACTGACCCAGTGACATGACCTACCCTCAGCTTCTTTATGTCTGATCTGGACCCTCACCCCATGATAATCCAGTGGAATTGCAATGGATATTTCTGTCACCTACTGGAAATACAACAGGTTGTTTCTTCTTCATCTGTGTTCTTTCTTGCTCTTCAAGAAACGCACTTCCACGATGACCACTGTTCAATGTTTCATGGTTATTGGGCATTCTGTCAGAACTGTGCCGGCCCTGAGATGGCATCTGGAGGGGACTGCACTTTGTCTTCCACTGGTGTCATTAGTGACTGGATCCCCATTTGTACCAACCTTGAAGCAAAAGTGGCACGAGTGTGAACGACCCCAGCATTCACCATTTGCAATGTCTCCCTCCCTCCAGGTAGGCCACTTCCTTGTGTTCAACTGCCTACCTCAATACAGCAACTCCTGACCTCATATCTCCTCCTAGGGGACTGGGGGCTTCAATGCACGTTACCCCCTGTGTGCGAGTGCCACTTCGACAGGTAGGGGTCTTCTAACTGACCAACTTATTACAGAGTTTGATTTGTGTCTCCTCAATGTGATGGTTGTCATACTCATTTCAATGCCACTCATGGCATGCTCTCATCTAAGTCCTTGAAGGAAATGTCCTCCCAGTAAAAGTTAGTTACGGTGCATAGGTGTTCATATTCTGAGGAAAGAAAAGAAAAATATGAATGCCTACATCCTGTTGACATGGTGACCAATCATCCAAAAGTCACTGCTGTCACCTCATCCTGCCTAACTCAGTTTTTTCCAAACCAGTTCTACCATTGCTCCTACTCTGTTGGTTCCTGCAACACCATCTTTGCGAACCATTTCCCATACCTGGGCAGAGAAGCAGCTTTCTATTTCGCTGTCTACCAGTAACAGGCCTCCCTCTTAGGGCTCCTCTCCCTGGAAACCCACACATCAGAGGCCCAACACCAGATAATGGCTGAAAAAGCCACGGCTCTTCATCCATCCCCACACCTACAGTGGATAAGCCCACACAAGAATCTGATGATGATGATGATGATGATGATGATGCGGCGGCGGCTATTCTGGTGGCCCCAGAGGTGCCTGTCTCCACAAGCCATCAGATTCTGAGCCACTGTTCATTGACATTGTCCCATCTTAACTGGGACATGACTAGTCTTCCTGGCCCCTTCACACCTTTAGGCCACCCTCAAGATGATGATCCAATGGATTCATAATGTATACTGCTGTCACCTGCTGGAACTGCAACAACTAATTTCTTCTTATTCTGCAGTCTGTATTGCCCTACAAGAAGCTTACTTCACTGATGACCATTCCCCAAAGCCTTATGGTTACCACGCATTCCGTTCGAATTTTTCTGGCAGCAGGAGGGCAACTTGTTGGATCTGTGCATTGGCTCACACAGATGTTGTTAGTGACTGAATTACTCTCCTTACCAAGCCGTTAGCAATAACATTGTGACTGCAGATTATTCCAGTGCTCACCATTTGTAACATTTGTATATCTCCAGGCTGGGCACTGACTTCTCTTGAGATGACCACCTTAATCAAACAGCTCTTCCCTGCCTTACTGCTTGGGGATTTTAGTGCTCACCACCCACTGTGAGGAAGTAATAATTTTTATGGTAGGGGTCAACTGATTAAACAGCTTCTTTCTGATATCGATCTATGCCTCCTTGACTATTCCTACCCACTTCAGTGCCACTCTTGACACCATTTTGGCTATTTTTGTTACGATCTATTCCCCAATCTCGGTGGTGATCCTTGTGACAGTGACTGCTTCCCAATGACCCTGACCCTTCCTTGTCACCACTTGACTGAGTATTTACCATGATGGGCTCTTTGAAGAGCCAAGTAGCAATTATATACCTCTGCTGTCACTTTCACCCCTTCTCTGTCAGATTGCATCTGGGCAATCACCTGTGTGCCTCGGGTACTGCTATTGCTCTTTCTACAAGGTACACTCCACTGTCGGTCAGTCCTGTTATGGACCAAAGATTTTGCAGTAGCTATTCTGGATTATCATAGCGTCCTGCAGTGTCTCAAGCAGCATCCTTAACAGGCTGCCCTTCTCACTTTTAAGTGACTTCGTGCTAAGTCTTTCTATCAGAAGGAATGCTGGGTGCACTGTGTCTCCTCCTTGGGAACGTATGCCTTTCCTTCCCATGTGTGGGCTAAGCTCCATAGTCTTCTGGGCCATGAAAGATCAACCTTTCAGGGTTATCTTTGTACTGAGGTGTTGGCTTTTGCTGAACACCTTGTGACCCACTTTGTGACATTGTCAGTGCCCTCTACTTACCCAGCTACCTTTCTAACACAGAAAGGACAATTTGAAGAAATTCCTGTATGTTTCACCTCCTGCCAAGCCGATTTATATAGTGAACCTTTCACTGACCAGGAACTGCTTCATGTTCTTGTCTCATCCCGTGATACAATCCTAGGCCCCAATTCAATTCATAATTAGATGGTCCAACATCTGAATGTTTCTCAAAGGTTGCAGTTTCTCAGGGTCTTGAACTGTATTTGGCTCGAAGATGTCTTCCCTCCAAAATGGCAAGATAGTATCATTTTCCTAATCCTTAAGCCAGGCAAAAACCCAATGTCTATTGACAGCTTCCAACCAATTAGCCTCTCCAACATGATTTGCAAACGACTTGGAAGGATGATTGTTCACTGTTTATGCAGGACCTTTTGTCCCCCTATCAGTGTGGTTTCTGGGAGAAACAATCCTTAACAGACTATCTGGTTAGGTTGGAAACAGCAGTCTGACAGGCTTTTTCGAGATGCTAACACCTCATTGCAACCGAGCGAGGTGGCGCAGTGGTTAGACACTGTACTCGCATTCAGAAGGACAACGGTTCAATCCCGCGTCCGGCCATCCTGATTTAGGTTTTCCGTGATTTCTCTAAATCACTCCAGGCAAATGCCGGGATGGTTCCTCTGAAAGGGCACGGCTGACTTCTTTCCCCATCCTTCCCTAATCCGATGAGACCGATGACCACGCTGTCTGGTCTTCCCCAAACCAACCAACCAACCAACCTCATTGCAGTCTTTCTCGACCTATATAAGGCAAAATCACATTTTACTTATCTTCTATGACTGGTGCTTTCGAGGCTCCTTACTGATTTTTATTAGTCAGTTTTTAGTCCACCAGGTGTTTCAGATTAAAGTTGGTACTTCACTCAACTCTCCACAGGTTCAAGAGAATGGCATCACACAGGGCTCTGTGTTGTTTGTCACACTCTTCCTCATTTCCATCAATGGGTTAGTGACCTCTGTTGGGCTGCAGGTCACACCTGCACTGTATGTTGACGACTTTTGAATTTGGTACAGCTCCAACTTGGTAGCCTCATCTGAATTCCAGCTCCAAGGCTCCACCTAAAGAGCCTGCACTTGGACCCTGCCCATGCTTTCCAATTCCTGCCTACAAAAACATGGGTGATGCACTTCTGTCGCCATAACATGGTCCATCCTGACCTAGAACTCTACTTGGGTTCCCAGCACTTGGACATTGTTGCACATTCCTGATTTTTGCACTGCATCTTTGATAAAAAGGTAACTTGGCTACCCCATATTTTATCAACTTAATCCTAGCTGTGTGTTGAAGCTTAAAATTATCTGCTTTCTAGCCCACACTCCTAGGGATGCAGATCATGCTAGTGTTCTTGGTATCTACTGTGCCCTGGTCTCTTTCCAACTAGACTACGGTTGCCAGGTTGGTGGCTTGGTGGCATCTTCAGCTTTGAAAGTGTTAGACCCAATCTGTCATTGCAGCATTCGATGGGACACTGGCACCTTCCGAACTGGTCCCCTAGACAGTCTCCTTGTTGAAGTGGGAATCTTACTGTTTCAGCTCCCATGGTACTAACTGTTACTTATGCAATCACCATGTACATCTACATATGTATTCTACAAGCCACTGTATGGTGGGTGGCAGAGGGTATGTTGTACCCTTACTACATTTTGCACCATTTAGAAGTAGCTACCATTCATCACAACTATGAGGTGCATTCAAGTTCTAAGGCCTCCGATTTATTTTTCTAATTAACTACTCACCCGAAATCGATGAAACTGGTGTTACTTCTCGACGTAATCGCCCTGCAGACATACACATTTTTCACAACGCTGACGCCATGATTCCATGGCAGCGGCGAAGGCTTCTTTAGGAGTCTGTTTTGACCACTGGAAAATCGCTGAGGCAATAGCAGCACGGCTGGTGAATGTGCGGCCACGGAGAGTGTCTTTCATTGTTGGAAAAAGCCAAAAGTCACTAGGAGCCAGGTCAGGTGAGCAGGGAGCATGAGGAATCACTTCAAAGTTGTTATCACGAAGAAACTGTTGTGTAACGTTAGCTCGATGTGCGGGTGCGTTGTCTTGGTGAAACAGCACACGCACAGACATTCCCGGACGTTTTTGTTGCAGTGCAGGAAGGAATTTGTTCTTCAAAACATTTTCGTAGGATGCACCTGTTACCGTAGTGCCCTTTGGAACGCAATGGGTAAGGATTACACCCTCGCTGTCCCAGAACATGGACACCATCATTTTTTCAGCACTGCCAGTTACCCGAAATTTTTTTGGTGGCGGTGAATCTGTGTGCTTCCATTGAGCTGACTGGCGCTTTGTTTCTGGATTGAAAAATGGCATCCACGTCTCATCCATTGTCACAACCGACGAAAAGAAAGTCCCATTCATGCTGTCGTTGGCGTCAACATTGCTTGGCAACATGCCACACGGGCAGCCATGTGGTTGTCCGTCAGCATTCGTGGCACCCACCTGGATGACACTTTTCGCATTTTCAGGTCGTCATGCAGGATTGTGTGCACAGAACCCACAGAAATGCCAACTCTGGAGGCGATCTGTTCAACAGTCATTCGGCGATCCCCCAAAACAATTCTCTCCACTTTCTCGATCATGTCGTCAGACCGGCTTGTGCGAGCCCGAGGTTGTTTCGGTTTGTTGTCACACGATGTTCTGCCTTCATTAAACTGTCGCACGCACGAACGCACTTTCGACACATCCATAACTCCATCACCACGTCTCCTTCAACTGTCGATGAATTTCAATTGGTTTCACACCACGCAAATTCAGAAAACAAATGATTGCACGCTGTTCAAGTAAGGAAAACGTCGCCATTTTAAGTATTTAAAACAGTTCTCATTCTCGCCGCTGGCGGTAAAATTCCATCTGCCGTACGGTGCTGCCATCTCTGGGACGTATTGACAATGAACGCGGCCTCATTTTAAAACAATGCGCATGTTTCTATCTCTTTCCAGTCCGAAGAAAAAAACGGAGGCCTTAGAACTTGAATGCACCTCGTACTTGAAATTTTGTCCAAGTCATCTTATATTTTCTTACAGTCACTTAACAATGACACTTTCCTGTACACCACAGCATCATTAGCAAACATCCACAGATTGCTGCTCACAGTGTCTGTCAGATCATTTACGTATATAGAGAATAAGAACAGTCCTATTGCAATTCCCTGGGGCACTCCTGATGATACCCTTGCCTCTGATAATCACTCACTGTCATGGACAACATATTAGGTTGTATTGCTTATGAAGTTTTTGAGCCAATCACATATCTGGGTACTGACTCCATATGCTTGTACCTTTGTTTGGAATCTGCCTGTTGCACTTCATCCGTGGTTCACAGGATAGCATGTAAGAAAAGGGCAAGTAGAGTTTCACACAAGTGATGCTTTCTAAATCTGTGCTGATATGTGGAGAAAAGCTTTTCCACCTCAAGGAAATTTATTATATTTGAACTGAGAATATGTTCAAGAATTCTATAGCACACCTACAGTTACCTCATCCTCCAACTTACCACATTCTTTTTGCATATTAGGGGCACTAACCACCAGACACGTGCCCTCGGGTGGAATTACTAGCTGGGATGCACCTCACTGCCCTCTACTGGGAACTTTATCTTACTTCTTTAGAATGTATTCACCTGATTTCGAACACACCCATTATTGGTTAGTAACCAAGCTATGAATTAGGACCAATCTATTCCGTGGCCCTAAAGTTTCAGTTAATCCCATGACCTTTTGGTGCCTGTTCCTTTCAGTTCTATGAGCTTATCTGTTGTTACCATCATTTACACTGACAGCTTGTAAGCTATGGCTAGGATGGAGTATGCTTTTATGTCTCCTGTCTGATAGGAACAACATTGGTTACTGGAAACATTTAGTGTTTCTGTGACAGAGCTGATAGCCATTAATAAAGCCCTGCATTTTATTAAACAAGCCTCCAAAGACTCCCTTGACCATGTTGTGATTTTCTGTGACTCAGTAACAGTTTCCAGGCCATTGAACATTCTTATTCTTTTCACACTGTGATATCTGCTACTCATGACCTTCTCTCTGACTGCAGTCATATTGCCTCCTCAGTTATCTTTCTGTGGACCCCATGCCATGTCCATATCCCTGGGAATGAACTGGCCAACTGTTTGGCTAGAGAAGCAATTATTCACCCCACATTTGTTTTTGTGATCGCAGGTGCAGATCTGCAAGTGTAAATAAGGTCTCTTCTCAGTCAGAGATGGAAAAACATTTGGTGGGCTACTGCCCCCTCTAATGAACTCATCTCTGTCAAGGAGATCACTGCTGCTTGGCACCACTCCTTTCGTTCCTCCCAGAAGCAGTTCACCATCCTGTGTCACCTCTACATCGGTTGCACTAGGCTCACCCATAGTTTTGGTTTATGTAATGAGCCACCCCACATCCCAGATGCAGAGTCTTACAAGCAATGCAGAGTCTTACAAGCAGTCACTCCTTCTGGGCCTTCATGCTAACCATGGTCTTCCAAATTAGTTTTTTCTAATATTAGTGACCATTTATGGACAGCTGAACTGGTTCTCCAATTTATCCCTGAAAGTGGTTTTTATTTGTATATTAAGGTTTTAAGCTACCTTCAGGATGGGGCGGTTGGGGTTGGGGCTTCTACCCCTGCATACAGGTTCTGGGGGATCCTTGGCTCCTACCTCCTGTGCCAATTGCCACTTTCATCCCTCATTTACTCCATTTTTATTGCTTTTAGATGCAGTTTCTCTTTTTGTGCTGCACCCTGTTTCTATTTTCTGTTGAATAGTGGGTTCCCTTTAATGCCTTGGCTATGATGGATCAGGGATAGGATGGCTGTGGACGGAACGTCTCCCATGACATGCAGAGCTCTGCAGACTCCCACCTGCTGCCTTACCTATTTCTCATCTTGTTTTTATTATTAATGGTCCAGCTGATGTCCATTACATTTTTAGCCTTTTCACTTTTACATTTCTGAATCTCCAGACTAGAATGCATTCTTTGCTCTGTAACTGTTTTCGTCCTTATTTTGACTGGTGGGGGTTGGATGCCGGTGGAGTTTTGATCGGCCGGCCGAAGTGGCCGCGCGGTTCTGGCGCTGCAGTCTGGAACCGCGAGACCGCTACGGTCGCAGGTTCGAATCCTGCCTCGGGCATGGATGTGTGTGATGTCCTTAGGTTAGTTAGGTTTAACTAGTTCTAAGATCTAGGGGACTAATGACCTCAGCAGTTAAGTCCCATAGTGCTCAGAGCCATTTGAACCATTTTAGGAGTTTTGATCACCATGGATGAGCCTTAGGAGACCCCTCGTGTGCTCTGACTGATGTACCTGCTTGATGAATATAATTCTCCATAAATTATTTCTCCTCTTTGCCATCGGTGTTGCCTTTAATACCTTGATTTTACTGCTCCTACATACTTTCATTATCTGAACACATCACTAACTCCAGATAAACTACCCATGGACTGAGGGTCTGATGACCTTGCTGTTTAGTCCCTTAACCCTCCATCAACCAACCAACTCGTCCTTTCTTCGCTAGCTTCTTAAGAAAAGTGTGTATTATTCTGCTGGGTATCAGTTCACATGGGAATTCTGGGAAATGAGCAGGCAGATACAGCAACCAAGGAGATCTACAAGGAACATAATGTAACACAAGTGGTGTACCCCCGCAGTGTGTCATCTTTGTATAGAATCAAAGAGTTATACAACTGTGGGGTGAGGAGTGGCTGGTGATGTAGGATAATAGGCAGTGGTTGGTGAAGCCAGCTGTGATGCATCTCATATGAGCTACTAAGTTCTCTTGACATGTGCATAAATTGGGTATAGCCCATTAATGCTTTCAGCTCTGAAATTTTATTTTATTTTATTTTATTTATTTATTTTTTATTTTTTATTATTATTATTATTTTTTTTTTTTGATTGCACAAATTTCGCGTAGTAATTTGTTTTATAGTCTACAATTACACCAGGAAAAATACTAAAGAAATTGTTTTTTACTAAGTATATGAAAAAAGGACCCACATCATCATGTGGATTGGGGTTTATTAATACAATATGTGCAGTATGCTTCACAAGCACACAGGACTATGACTGACAGATGAATGGCATATTTATCTTGTCCTAATATAATTACATACTTATTATTCATCTATGTGTCTCCTAGAATACAAATTTTAAAAAAAATAAGTTAGAGGTTGTCATTAAAAATCGTTCTTACTTATAAAATATATTACGAGAATATTGCTTCTCTGTGTGATACTGCTTGAAACATTGTTATTCATTCATGTGTAAACTAGAACATAAATTTAAGTTATTAATTAATGCCATTGGAAAGCAATACTTGAAAGATCACTAATAATAACAAAAAAGAATGAGATCACATTACTTCTGTCTGTGAAATTGCTTGAAACAATCTTTATGCTTCAAAAGACATTAATATGCATTGTACTTTTCACAACAAATTTTCAATTCAATTTATTGTTCGTAACACACAATTTTACATGCATGTGCGTTTTCAACTAAGTATAAAGTTTTTACAATTACAGTTTTCTTAGTTTACATTATTTCTTATTACATTGTAGTTCATGATAAATTCAAGTAATAAGGGCATTTTTGGATAAGCCACTGCTTGACTTGCTTCTTAAAATTATCCCCTGTCAATATCTTAACTTCATTAGGTAGCAAGTTATTAAAAACAGCTCCTTGGACATCGTCTGTTAACCATATGAGAATCTTTTCTATGCCTTGTTTCGCAGTTGTGAATATCCATGTTTCTTTTTGTTATATTAGTGTCTTCTTTCACTAGCATTATAGTTTCTAGCATATACATGGCATAAACTGTGAGAATATTGTGTCTAATGAATAGGGATTTGCAAGAAGTTCCTGGTTTTTCTTTTGCTGTGATCTTAAAGGCTCGCTTCTGCAGTATGAAAACTCACCCCACAGTACCATTCCATAAGACAAGAAAAGATACAATGATCCATAATATACAGTCCTTAGGGATTCGGAATTAAGATATGGTAATAATCTTCTTAATACATATAGATTGGGTGTTTTTTACAGACATGAAAGTCGATTATCTATGCATAAACCTAAGAATTTACAGCCTGTATAGGCTTTTGGTAGAATTTCATCAATCTCGGTATTTTGTGTGTTTGGACCACTTGGTTTAAAATGAATATTAGTTTTTTCTATGTTTAATTTTAGATTCCCTCCTTCAACGTGAGCTCTTGCCTTTTCAATTAAAGTTACGTATCTCTTTAACTAGGCTGGGCTCATTGTCTGCATACATAGTGATCAAGAGAACTTGAGAAATCATTTACATAGCATATGAATAGGACTGGACCTAAAATAGTGCCCTGAAGATACCAAAATGTATATTTCTTCTACTTGACCTTCTCCTCTCCAGTATTTCTCCATTAGAGTACATAATCTCTGTGCACTGTTGTCTACCCTTTAAATAGGTTTCTAGCAGTTGCATGAGTTTTACAGTGACCACCACTCTGTAATTTTTGATAAGAGCACATCATGATGTACTCTTATCAAAAGCCCTTGAGAGGTCCAGGAATACTCCTGCGGCTTGGGATTTTTTCATTTATTTTTTCAAGTACATTATGGACAAATAGCACTGCTGCTGATGTGATACTTCGACCTCTTCTGAAACCATGCTGGAAATCACTTAATATGTCAACATTGTTGTAATGTTCCAAGATTTTTTTAATATTATTTTCACTATCAGTTTGCTGAAAGTTGAGATTAGGGCAATGGATTTGTAGTTCTGTACACGCTATATTTTCCCCTTTCTGTGTATTGGTTTCACTACAGACAGTTTAACTTGTCAGGGAACACACTCTCTTTGAGAACACAGTTTATTAGGTGAACTAGTGGTTTCATTAGTTTATGTTTGCATTTCTCCAATGGATATAGAGAAAATTTCATCTAATCCTGGCCGATTTTTTGTTTCTGAGGTTATTAATAAGCTGCAGAATGTCATATGTGCTTACTGTGGGTAGTGTACTGCAGTTCTGTTTGTTACAGGACTCAATGAGTGCTATGTATCCTGTTTATAGAGACATAATTTTTCAACAGTATCTGTGAAGTAATTATTAAAAATATTGCTGACTAGAAGAGGATCAGAAATATCTTCATTATTCACACTTAATTGTACATTATTATTTTAGTTTTCTGTTTCATTGTTTCTGATTTTATTTACAATTGACCAGCAAGTCTTTGAAATCTTATCTGAACCTCATATCTGTTGGCTGATTCTTTCTGATTTTAATCTCCTGACTTCTTTGCAGTACTTATATTTGTACTGCTTGTAGAGTTCTTTATATAATTTAGTTAGTCTGTGTAAGCTACACCTGTTTTTCATTTTTTCTTTCATATCTTTTGTTTTAAAATCTAATGGCACAGGTTTTGATTTTGAAGGTGATTTTTCTGTATGCTCACTTTTTTAATTGTATAGCTCCATTTAAGTGCTCAGTCATAATTTCTGTGAACATGTTCCGTTTATTGTTGACTCCAAGGATAGTCATATGATTCCCATGATTCCCTCGCTTAAACTGTGTCTTAGTGTAACAATGTTTGTTTGCAGACAATATTCACCTGTGCTTGTACATTTTCTTGGTTTGAATTTGGTATTACATTTTAGCTCCAGTGTTTGATCTAAATGATCTGAGAGGTGACTATTTATTATGTCTGTTGAGATGATACGGTCATAATTTGTGATAACATGATCAATTGAACTACTATGTGTATTAGCTATTGTGGTGTGTACTAGGCCAAGAAGATCTTTAACCTCATAAGACAGGATAGAATCTGTAAAACGTTTGCATCCTGACCATCATGTAAAGTATTGATGTTCAGATCTCCCAGTATGACAAGATTTACACTTCTACAGCCTGACATTAATTTACTTAAAGCTCATCAAATGATTTCAGAAAAGTATCAAAACTTTCCTCAGGGGGATCTATATACACCTATGACATAGTAAGGAAACACTGCAAAATGTGATTTTAAGAATTGCAATTTCAAAATCTTTGTCAACACAGAAATTGTTCCCCTCATAACACTTTTTCTGTGGTAGTTATGAAAGTTACATTTTCTTGAATATTGAATGTTGTTCACTGTTTACTGGTGTTCTGTAACTATTATTACATGTAGCGATAGTCCTGTGATAAATGATTCAAAAGCATAAATTATTCTCGTGTGAACTGACGTCTGCTTGAGGCACTTACAAAACACATACACTTGCATCTGGTGTTGTGCTGGTGGAAGGTTTTATTGTCTTAAAAAAAAACATCACTCTTGTTCTGCCAATATATCATTTTACTGAGCTGGCATTTCATGGTTGATTCTCCCAAGTATTCGTAATTTTTGTCTTTGAGAGGTATGAGCCTCTGTAGCACAACACTGCACATTCAATTTGCTGTTCACTATTTCTTGGATCCATTTTATAACTAAGTCCTTTCCTAGTCTGTTGAGATGTAAGCCATGGGATGTATGGAACCGTCTTCCTACACAGCTTATGTCCACAAATGTAACATTTTTGAATCTCGTGCATCTATTTAGGATCTATTTATTTGCGCTTTGCACTTCTTTATTAACACACAACCAGATTGGCAAGTCATGTCGATGTGGCTCTTCTCTTACATTATAGTTAATTTACACTGGAAAAATCAGGCTATCAATGGCTGAGAAATGATCATAACCATCTACTCTCTTTGTTATTACTAGTAATAGGATGTGGGAGGATTGGAATGTTTTGATCTTTTACCATCCTTGGACTCAGTTTCAGCCCTGGGTATTTCCGTCTCTGGTCTTTTCCGTCACAGGAGTTGCGACCAAAGATTCAGCAATTTCCAATCAAAATTTCATAAAGTTCTTTTCCATGGAATTTTTAATTTTTAGCTATTGTGTATTCCATCCAACTATTCACAGTAGTTACGCAAGTGCAGAATGTTCTTCAAAGTCCAACACCTTACCTAAACAAAGTGCGGTAGTCCTCCATTTGCTGATAATACCCATTGACTGGTTATATTTGTATGCAAGAGAAGGATATTGCAACTCAGAATTTTTTCCTCTTTTTGGACAAGTGCTTCACCTTGTGTTGTATGTGAATTCCAGAACATGTAGATGCAATTGCCATCTGCTTGCAGTCTTTCTGTTGTACTAAAACTATCTTGCCATCACTTGAAACAGTTTGTAATGAATCCTCTTATTTTATTTTGGAAGTATCATGGAAGTTTATCTTGATCATCATAACTGTTCCTCTTCCATGAGACTCCACATCAGCTAATTTCTCCAGCATGGGAATTTTAGTGAAATATCTGTCAAAATACAAGCAGCACCTAGGAGGAATGGTCTGTGACAGCTGAAGAACCATGACTAGCCCAAGTCCCAGCTCAATCGAGATTGCTTGAAGCATCTTAGTGTATTTCAAGTTTCTGTTGAAAGACCTGAAGTTGGTGAAATCACAAAATTTTTCAAACCTACAGGACTCTGTTTATTTTGGTAAGCTGTTTAAAGAAACACTTCTGAAAAAGAAATCATCTGTTCACCAATAGAATAGGATTTACAATGTATAGGAAGGCTAGCTAAGTACCCTTGCTAGGGTATGTTTTTATTCCACTCTTCTATTAACCCATCTCCTTCTTCCTCTGTGTCTGTTCACTTCTTCCACCTCTACTTTGTCCATCTACTCCTCCCCTCTCTCTCTGTTCACACTCTGCCACTCCCGCCCCCCCTCTCCCTCTCCCTCTCCCTCTCCCTCTCCCTCTCCCTCTCCCTCTCCCTCTCCCTCTCCCTCCCTCTCCCTCTCCCTCTCCCTCTCCTCTCCTCTCCCTCTCCCTCTCCCTCTCCCTCTCCCTCTCCCTCTCCCTCTCCCTCTCCCTCTCCCTCTCCCTCTCCCTCTCCCTCTCCCTCTCCCTCTCCCTCTCCCTCTCCCTCTCCCTCTCCTCTCTCCTCTCCCTCTCCTCTCCCTCTCCCTCTCCCTCTCCCTCTCCCTCTCCCTCTCCCTCTCCCTCTCCCTCTCCCTCTCCCTCTCCCTCTCCCTCTCCCTCTCCCTCTCCCTCTCCCTCTCCCTCTCCCTCTCCCTCTCCCTCTCCTCTCCCTCTCCCTCTCCCTCTCCCTCTCCCTCTCCTCCTCATTATTCCCCCCACCCCAATATGAGGTTGCTGGTTCTTATCCCCAAATAATTTCTTTCTGGTTATAGCTCAATTAAAATTGAAATTATTTTACAATTGAGATCTGTCACTTGCTGCTGCAGTGTTGCCACATCTACTGCCAGCTGTCATTCAGTTATAGGTGACACACAAACATGTCAGGTCAGTTTTCAAATTCTCTTTATGCGTAACACGGAGCAGTGCTGGAAGTGGCCACCACAAGGTATGATGGAAATGGGAAGTACCCTGTTGACAGCTGATTTTAAGTGACCAATGATTGAACTGTGGCAAATGAGTTTGTAGCCCTGAATTTAAACTTGTGTCCTAACCTAACTACAACCTCATAATGTGCAGCATATCCAAGAAAATGATCAGCAACATATCCAAGAAAATGATCAACAATCTGCATCTGAAGTAAAATCATGATTGCTTTGTTCACAGTGTTTAAGGCTAAGCCATATGAGCAAACTCCGGACAGAACAATTTTGTAATATGTTTGTTTTTGTAGCCATCTTCCACAGTAAAATTTCAGTTTTAGTGGTAAAACAAACTGTAGTTTATTTCTCGCTGTCTTTGGTTATCTGTAATTATTCTCATGCTGGCTACACAGCTGATGAGCAGTCCTAGTGGACGCTTGGTTGCAGGTTATGGATTATACAAGCAGATTCCAAACAAAACATAATGATTAGAAGAAAAATAAGAGGGAATAAAAAGTCAATACGATGATGAAACTGATGCTACAAAGTATTAGAAATCAAAAAATTATATTAATTGAACAAGAAAGATACTCAAAGTCCTTTGACTAGACTTAGAAAAACAAAAGATTTCACTATATTTGATGAACTTTGAACTTTTGACCTTTTGCACATCAGGTTTATACACTAACCATTATGCTTTGCTATTACACTGCAAAACATTATCGTATTTATGACTCTGGTGTTACAGTCACAATTATTGACAGTCTTCAAAAATTTGGCTTCACACAATGTCATATGAACCCTCACCTACTGTAGACTGATCTCTGTGATTATAACAACTATATAAATGACAGTTGAATCATGCTTTGTGTGGAAGGTGGTTAGTGCCTGTGTATAGAATGTGTGTATGTCATTACCATTGTGTGTGTGTGTGTGTGTGTGTGTGTGTGTGTGTGTGTGTGTGTTTGGTGTTGTTGCCACCCTGTTACGTCCCAAGATGGTATATGTGTACCTTAACTATCTACAAGAAGTATTAATCATATGAAAATGTGTGAAAGGTTTATAAATATTTGTGAATCTGAAGGTGTTACTTTTATTTCACTCACTGTCAATTGTAACAGACATTCAACATAAGCTTTGTTGTCATCAGACAAACCACTGATGTCACTTGTTCAATTTAAAAATACTAAACATTTATCACTCTCAGCAAAATACATTTTCCAGTTAGCATTTGAGAAGCAATTCCCATTGCAATAAAATAATTTTAATGGGATGGTGAATTTTAATTAACATTTTTTCATTTCTTAGCTCCTGAGCATGATAATGCTGGTCGATGGTATAAAATTCAAACAAAAATGCGGTACTTATGCACATGATAGCTGTTTTTTGTTACACATTAAACAACATAATTTGAAAAAAGTGAAGAATGGCTTACAGTTGGGATAATTACGTCTTTATTGATAAGAAAAATCAATATTTTTATTTATTTAAGCAATATAAATATAATGAAGAATAATAAAAAAACTTACCTTGCTGTTGTGACAACACTTGCTGACCTGCTGAACTTTCTTTTTAGATCAGTATGCCACCAACAGTTTGAACCTGAAATGCAATCATACCAGCAAGTGTAGACCTGCATGACCGATGCGAGGTGATGTGAGCCAGTGGAACAAACAAGAAAATATTTTTACCAACTGAGGTGTTAACATATGGCTTCATAATTATTATTTGGCAAGAGGAGGTGCTGATGTTTGTGCTCATGGTGTGTGAATCACTGTACGCCACATTTTAATGAAGTGCATCTTTTATTCATACAAGAGGGCAGAATCAGACTTAAGTTGGAAGTTGTCCCTCTGTTTGAACTGATGACAACCTAAACTTTTAGGCTGGAGGCTGTGGTGTGTTTGTAGGCCAGTGATCAGTCACCTTTTTGTGGTATTGTTCCTTATGTTTCTACATTCTATCAGTTTTTATTGCGCGAGTCAGAAATGAGCCATCATATTATTCTAATGGTTCATCTATCTGCACATTATAGTGGTGTGCCTTTTTAATTCTATAAAATTTCCACCAGACATAAATTATGATATTTACCAAAAACCATGCATTTTTCTATTATGGAGTGGGATACATACATAAAAAAAAGCTACAGGTTTTAGGAATATATTGAAATTAGCTCCAGTGGAATTTCTTTTAACCAAAGGCCTGTCCAAATACATTTTTTAGTGTGGACAATAAAGACCTTGCTGTTGTGTATGCAAACGTATGCTACCACCACCACCACCACCACATTGTATTCTTAAACTCCTCAGTTTTCCTTGAAATCCAAATCACACATCTTAATACCAATGTTGTTGATTTGGCTCTTCGGCTGCATGTTCAGGAGTGTAACAGCAGATGAATTTCCAATTGACTTTAAATCAACTGTTTACATAGTATTAATTCACCAGAAGGCAGAAAATAGTGCAATGAGCCAGTAAATTAAACCAAGAGTTTTAAATAATAGAAGCAGTAAAAGTAACAACACACCTTATAGCTGAGGTACTGAGTCATCGGTCAGGACTACCAATCACCACATCTAAACCATACATGTTCATATAAATCTGTTCTGCCAACATCTCTGATGAACAAAGTAACAGAACAAAACATGAATACAATTATGAGAGTCGTACATAGGTGATTGGAAACACTGTAGTGACTAGCAGTGAAGATAAATCCTTAGCAAATATATGAGGGCTATCAAGAAAGTAACCTCTGCAAAGATATAAATAAAATACTATTACAGTTAAAGTTAATTTCTTTAAAATATTTTAAAACTACTTCTTTCTATTACTTCTCTATATAATCACTATGACTTTAAGCATGTATCATCTCTCTTAATGAGATGAAAAATTCCCTCTGCATGGATTTCTGCTGCCTGGGATTGCAGGTAGCCATGATGGTGTCCTGAACTTCTTCAGTTTGCTGTTAAGCAGTAACTGATTGCCACTTGTGAAATTAGATCATCATATTCCAAAGAGCTGTTGTATGATGAAAGCTTCAAAAATGTGTTGCTTAACAAGACTCACTGGACACTGCACATGCAACTAGCTGTATTTGAATAAGGGAATGTTTTCATGGACATGGTAGAATGTATCAGAAGTATTTTTCATTCTCATGTGGTACTGTCTGTCTGAAGTATGTGTACACCACATATAGATGGTAACTTTGTTGAATAAGTTGTGCAAATTGACAGTAAAGAATAGGTGGTCCACCCTGTTGCAGTTTGAATGCATGCCTTGCAACAGTTTCACTGTGATGACAAAAACCAGAGACTGTGATCAGACAGTGGTAGAACTCTCCAAATGGTAATAATCATTCTTTTTGAATTGCAAGATTATAGGAGACCGGTAGAGTATAAGCAAATATAGCACTACTGGACCAAGTTACTAAAAATAACTATAAGAGATAGAACACAAAATATGGTGGATTACTGGTCGTTTCAGCATAACATTTCCAGATAGCTGTAAAGTGTTTGCCAGACTGGTACCTAAACATAAGTCCCTACATTTCATGGGCAATGTGGTGGCTGACAGCAATCCAGACACTAGTTTTTTGTCCCACCAAAAATCACTCTTTTAGTGCCTATTTCCTTGCTTAAAATAATTTATTAACAGCAAAACATGTTGGAAGTGTTGTGTGGCAATGGAACGAATCAGTATATACTTAGGTTGCAATACTATAGCTTGAATGTGGCCAACTACTCCATCTTCTTGTGGAAATTAGGCTATTGCTGTATCTGTACTTTGCGATAAGATGCTTGAATGAAATCTTGTATGTTATGTGGTAAGCTCTTACTCCACAGTCAAAGAATACTTCTGTACTGTTGTTCTCTAATTACATCTGAAAGGCTTAAGTGATGTCTCAGAATGAGATTGTTCTGTGGTTAGGATACTACTTTCAATTTTGACAGAAGCAGACTTTGTATCACTGCTTTGCCACTCTGATTTTAATTTCCTATAGATAGCTTTTAGTTGAATGCCAAGATATTACAGTGTTTCACAGCTTCCTTCAACTGAGTTCATAACCCCTCTCTAATGATCATGACAGTACTCAAACCTGTCTTTAGCAGTTTTATGATAGAACTTAAACCTTTCTTGAGCAGTTTTATGAAGGATGTGTTTGACTGTGGCATAAGTATGGATGCACAGCATTTGTATCAGAACATAACTGATACTCCAGATTGGATTTACACTCTGCCACAGAATGTGTGCTGATTTGAAACTTCCTGGCAGATTAAAACTTTGTGCTGGACCAGGACTCAAACCTGGGACCTGTGTCTTTCACATGCAGGTGCTCTCATCTGCCTGTCACATGGGGATCATACACAGGATCATATGAAAATATTTCCATAACAACTCTGAATGCTGAAGCTCAGAATTAATCCCTTGTCTTCTAGAAATTAATTATGCTACTATAAATTTCAAATAATTGGTAAACTTGTTGACCCTATTTTTGATTATAAGTTGAACTGGTTACTTTTCATGAGAAACTTGAAAGTGGAAGAAACCTCAACAGTGTTTCAGTATGTTGTTATATATTTGCATCTGGTGGTGATGAACAGCTTTTTTATAACTCAGGCTTGATTAGAGATGTGCGATGTATGGGTTCCAAAGACTTACATGTCTGAAAAACTCTTGGTGCAATTAGCCATGAAGAAACTGTACTGTATATTGTTACTCTGAGAACTAGTCTTGTGTTCAAAACTTGTGCTGAGGTCAGTGCATTTCATTTTGTTAATATGGCAGCTTCTTGTGGTGTGACACGTCTCAACCAGTTTCTCTCTTCTCTACATACCTTCATTTACTTTACATGCTCTTTGGAATGAGGTTTTCATCAAAACAGGTCTCTTAAAACTGTGACACCCACATTAAATTTAATCATATGTAGTATCACCATATTGTATGCTTAGGATACAGTAATAAAATATAATAATAAAAAAATTAAAAAAATGCACTCAGTGTAATTACTGACTAAATTTGTAAGTCGTCATTGTGATAAACTTCAGACTGGGAATTTACTTTAGGTGCAAAGGAGACAAAGTATTAAAGGTAAGATGTCTCTGTGTGTAACAAATGGAACATTATTGTGCTGTTAGTGACAAAGTAAGAGTGTGATCTTAATATGTTCATTATGTATGTACTCTGTGTATACAAAAACCATGGTAATTTATGTTTTGGCAGGATATCTGGTGCACGATGTGCTTCCAGATGGTCGCTGGTGGAGGTTTTTGTACTGCTCTGGTCTTAATGTCCTCAACTTGCTGGTGTGCTTGGTTGGAGCAAGCATGTTTGCAAAGACAAGTGTCCTAGTGTTTGGCGTTGTCTGCATTTGCCTGCTTTCAGTGATTGTCAGCTTCCTGTCTGTTGGACCTATGCAGGTAAATACTTTCTCTGTAAATTCCTAAATCTACTAACTTATAAGTATAAAAATATTTTATGTTTGCAGGTGTTCTCCTTTCTTTGCAGTTGAAATAATAATTGATCATAGTTTTTTACTCTTTCATTTACATATTTTTATATGATTGTGAAATGCTTTGCTCTAACTCACTCCTGTCATTTGACAAGCCTAGCCCATCACACTACCATGAGGCTGTTGTATTGTTGGAAGTATGCAGTTATAGCACTGTGTGTAGATCAAAGTAGAGATTATAGGACTATAAATGGTTCTTGGATGCTCTGCAGAACACACTGCATTTCTTTCTCAGCTCGTGAAAAAACGTCTTGGCAGTATCACTTTTGTCATGAGGAGAAAGTTGCAAATCTTATAAGCAATGTTTGAAAGAGCAATACTCAATTTAGTGATAGTTTATATGATGGTAGCTATTTTACTCCAAAAGTCTGAGAGAATGATCATGAGACTAGTAATGGAAATTGTGAAACAGATATGACAGTACACGCATTTTCTGCCTATATTGTGCACTATAAACTCACAGGTCAGAAAAAGAAAACATTCACAGACTATAAGATAAACATCGCAGAGCAGTTATTACAATCAGTACAGATCCCTGGAATGTGTAACAAGAGATGACAGACATTAACCTCCATTCCTTTCATTCCTTTGCATTAACAAAGAAAAGACTGAGCCCATTTTTTGATAAACAATTTGGCAGTGAAAAAGAAGAAGAACTGAATAAAAATGCATAGTGTGCTGCAACAGAGGGAAATGAAATGAAACTGTTTGGCAATGTAAAAATTAAAATTAATAAAAATAGTGTCCCTCTGCATTTACCAGAATGTTTAGAAATCTATCACAGCTAAGTATCATTCTAAACCTACTTAGACAGAACTCTAAGAATACTTAACATTTCTGCACTTTTGCCAGCTGAATGTCCACTTAAATCCAACTCCTAGGGTAGCTGCACCACATTTAAAACGGATATGAATTGATTAAAAAACTGGAAAGCACATTGCTGAATTAGTAGTATGCTATATCCTTTGTTTTCTTTCTGTAAGTAATGTTACTGTAATTTATTACATTGTAGAAAAATGTAATGTTTAATGTAAAAAAATAATGTGCAGAGAGAGTGTGTGTGTGTGTGTGTGTGTGTGTGTGTGTGTGTGTGTGTGTGTGTGTGTGTGTGTGTGTGTGTGTGTGTGTGTGGGGGGGGGTGGGGGGGGGGGGTCAGAAACAGTTTGAAAAAGCTTGTAAGGTTGTTGAAAGGTAATTGGTGCTCAGAAATAATTGTTAGGAAAAAGTTCGAGGCTGACCTTGTCTCTGCCTCATGTGGTCACCATATTGCCCTTTTTGATATGCTTGCACCAAGGCCCTCTGTTTTATAACTTGCCCAGCTTTTTCATCCATGTCTGTTGTTGTTATTGTTGTCTCTGTCACAGACCTTGAATACCACCACACTGAAACAGATGAGTATATCTTCCACTTGTACCTCCTTAGGTATGAAGGGAAGATTGGTTGATAGTGAGCCATTTTCAAATAGTGCAAATGATATATTGATAGAACGAAAGTTCTATATGTTGATAGATTGATAGAAGGGTAGATCGGTAGGTCAAAAGACAGATACGTAGGTAGATCAATAGATTGATTGACCTATTGATCAGATCGATCAACCAATAGCTATACCGATCGATCGGTTGATAGACCAATCTACACATCGATTAAAAGATATATAGACCAAACGATATATCCACAGATCAACAGGTCAGTCAGTTGATAGGTAGATCGAATGGAAGACCGATCAGCCGATACATCAGTATACACTTACATCGATATATCGATATTGATACCACGACATATCCATATATAAACATAAATTAATTGATCGATATATAAATCGGCACACTGATTAATCGATAGATTGGTCTATTACTGACCAATAGAGTTATCAGCTTAACAATATGTCGACATATCAATATATCGATAAATCGGTATATGGATATATTGATCAGGGGTGTGTGGATGTATCGATACATAAGTATATTGGTATATATAAATCTATTAATCAGTCTATCTGCATATCGACGCGATTGACCGATAGACCATCGATCTATAAACCGATATACGGACTTGTCAATTTATTGATATATTGATCTACAGGTCTCTTGATCTACCGGTGTAGCAATCAGTCGATATATCGATCTAACTACGTATTGGTCTCCAAACGTATCGATCTACCGATCTAACGGTCTGTTGTGTGCACTACTTGAAAATGGCTCAGTATCAACCAATCTTCCCTTCATACCTGAGGGGGAATACAAGTGGAAGATATACTCATCTGTTTCTGTGTGGTTGATTTCAAGGTCTGTGACAAAGACAACAACAATAATAATAGTAGTAATAATAATAATAAACCCCGTGGAGGCCCGGGAAAAGAATAGGCCTCCGGTATGTTCTGCCAGTCGTAAAAGGTGATGAAAAGAACAAAGCACTAATAGGGTTAACCCCCCTTTTAGTGTGATTAGTTGGTTCAGGACAAAACTAAAGAAGCCTCGGACAAGCGCCGTCATGGTCGGGGACGACGTTTGAACCCTATGCCCGCCCACAATGGTAACGACACTGCTAGCCAACTGGAAAATGATTTAAATCCAAATAGAGGTGTTTTGCAGGATATGCTTCCTGCAACCACCCTAGAAGGAAAACAAAGACAGAGGATGAAATGGTCAGATGAAGTTAATCGGCACCTCATGTTCCGTTATTACCAAGCAACAAACCTAGGAACCAACACAACTGGATACAGATCACAAGTATACACAACATTTATTATCAGATACCCAGAATTAAAATTTTTAACAGAACAACGACTAGCTGATCAGATCCGTGTAATAATAAAAAATAACAGGATACCCCAGTCAGAATTAGAAAACATCAAACAACAAGTACAACAAATACTGGAACAAAATAACGTGCAATCAGAAAAAGAAGAAAATACAGTAATGGACTCAAACATCCCAGAGCAAACAAACAAAGAACAACACGCATCAGTTAAACAGTCAGAGGAGAACGAAATCTTAAGACAGCCACCAGAACAAGCACAAATAGAACTCAAAGTAACACACATGTTAGATAAAGAAGAAAAATTTCAGCTGACATATATAGAATACAAAGACACAAATGCAGACATTACACAATTCTTGCATAGACCGCCAAATAACCCACATGTCGAAACAACAATAAAAACTATCAACAGAATCATATACAACAAAATAAATGAAAACATGACTATGAAAGAGTTACAACTACTGGTTTATATAGGAGCACTCACTACACTTAATATACACACTAGGCAGAGATCAGAACCAACCAACACACAGAAGAAACCCACAAAACCGGCATGGCAACACAGGCTACAGATCAGAATAGAAAAACTGAGAAAAGACATCGGACAGCTAACACAATTTATAAGAAATGAAATGTCAGAAAAAAAACGAAAAAGGTTAGGTAAAATCTCACAACAAGAAGTGATAGAGCAATTAGATGAAAAGAAGCAGAAATTACAAGCATTGGCCAAACAACTTAGAAGATACAAAAAAAGTGAAAACAGAAGGAAACAAAACCAAACATTCAACACAAACGAAAAGAAATTTTACCAGACAATAGATAACACACACATTAAAATAGACAATCCACCAAACGTAACAGATATGGAACACTTCTGGAGCAACATAATTCTACTCACAATTGGAAAGCCCCTGGAAAAGATAAAATAGCAAATTTCTGGCTAAAGAAGTTCACCTCAACACATTCACATCTAACTAAATTATTTAACAGTTACATTGCAGACCCATACACATTCCCTGATACACTTACACATGGAATAACTTATCTGAAACCTAAAGATCAAGCAGACACAGCAAACCTACCAACAATATACAAAATATTAACTTCAGTCATTACACAGAAATTAATGACACATACAACACAGAACAAAATTATAAATGAAGAACAAAAAGGCTGTTGCAAAGGAGCACGAGGATGTAAAGAGCAACTGATAATAGATGCATAGGTGACATATCAAGCTAAAACTAAACAAAGGTCGCTACACTACGCATACATTGATTACCAAAAAGCTTTTGATAGTGTACCCCACTCGTGGTTACTACAAATATTGGAAATATACAAAGTAGATACTAAATTGATACAGTTTCTAAACATAGTAATGAAAAACTGGAAAACCACACTTAATATCCAAACAAATTCAGATAATATCACATCACAGCCAATACAGATTAAGCGTGGAATATACCAAGGAGACTCATTAAGTCCTTTCTGGTTCTGCCTTGCTCTGAACCCACTATCCAACATGCTAAATAATACAAATTATGGATACAATATTACTGGAACATACCCACACAAAATCACACATCTGCTATACATGGATGATCTAAAACTAGTGGCAGCAACAAATCAACAACTCAACCAATTACTAAAGATAACAGAAGTATTCAGCAATGACATAAATATGGCTTTTGGAACAGACAAATGTAAGAAAAATAGCATAGTCAAGGGAAAACACACTAAACAGGAAGATTACATATTGGATAACCACAGCGACTGCATAGAAGCGATGGAAAAAACAGATGCCTATAAATATCTAGGATACAGACAAAAAATAGGAATAGGTAATACAAATATTAAAGAAGAACTAAAAGAAAAATATAGACAAAGACTAACAAAAATACTGAAAACAGAATTGACAGCAAGAAACAAGACCAAAGCTATAAATACTTATGCTATACCAATATTGACCTACTCATTTGGAGTAGTGAAATGGAGTAACACAGACCTAGAAGCACTCAATACACTTACACGATCACAATGCCACAAATATAGAATACATCACATACATTCAGCAACTGAAAGATTCACATTAAGCAGAAAGGAAGGAGGAAGGGGATTTATCGACATAAAAAACCTACATTATGGACAGGTAGACAATTTAAGAAAATTCTTTCTAGAACGAGCAGAAAGTAGCAAAATACACAAAGCAATCATTCATATAAATACATCGGCTACACCACTGCAATTTCATAACCACTTCTACAACCCTTTAGATTACATAACATCAACAGATACAAAGAAAGTAAATTGGAAAAAGAAAACACTACATGGCAAGCACCCGTATCATCTAACACAGCCACACATCGATCAAGACGCATCCAACACATGGCTAACCAAAGGCAATATACACAGTGAGACGGAAGGATTCATGATTGCAATACAGGATCAAACAATAAACACCAGATATTACAGCAAGCATATTATTAAAGATCCCAATACCACAACAGATAAATGCAGACTTTGCAAACAACAAATAGAAACAGTAGATCACATCACAAGCGGGTGTACAATACTAGCAAATACAGAATACCCCAGAAGACATGACAATGTAGCAAAAATAATACATCAACAGCTTGCCTTACAACATAAAATTATAAAACAACACGTTCCCACATACAAGTATGCACCACAAAATGTACTGGAGAATGATGAATACAAATTATACTGGAACAGAACCATTATAACAGATAAAACAACACCACATAACAAACCTGACATCATACTCGCCAATAAAAAGAAGAAATTAACACAATTAATCGAAATATCCATACCCAATACAACAAATATACAGAAGAAAACAGGAGAAAAAATTGAAAAATACATCCAACTGGCTGAGGAAGTCAAGGACATGTGGCATGAGGATAAAGTTGACATTATACCAATTATACTATCAACTACAGGAGTCATACCGCACAATATCCACCAGTACATCAGTGCAATACAACTACATCCAAACTTATATATACAACTACAGAAATCCGTAATTATTGATACATGTTCAATTACCCGAAAGTTCCTAAATGCAATATAACATATACCGTACAGTTAAAAGGAAGTCACGCTTGATCAAGGTCCGCGTTACTTTCCATTTCTAACCAGACATAACGTCTGAGGAGGGAAAGAAAGAATAATAATAATAATAAAAGATATGGATGAAAAACTGGGCAAGTTATAAAACTGAGGGCCTTAGTGCAAGCATATCAAAAAGGTCAATATGGTGATGACATCACCTATTCAGTGTATGTATCATTTGTGTTCAAGTTGTTGTGTAAATTGTTTCTATGTTGGTAACTGAAAAATGGCATGGTGGGGTAAATCTGACCGCTGAATGGTGGGATAAATCCATTGGCATATTTTTTATCTTTTATCTGTATGGAATTATTTATTTATTTATTTATGTAAGCAAAGTGAATTTTTGTTTATTTTTAGGGAAATGGTACGACATTACAAACAAAAAACAACAAAGCGCAATCAAAACGATATTCACCGAGCAGTTGCTGCAGTGCTAATAGGAATGATTTTATGAGCTGTTCCTTGTGATTTTAACATTCCGAGATAGACACTGCTGTTGCACTGTTGTGCAATGAAATCATCTGTTTTCAATTGCAATTTACATTCATTTAACTTTCATATATATATCGATTGATTGATGAATTGTAGCCTTCAGTTTCTTGTCTAGAGCAGTACTTTACTTCACTGTGCACACTCTAGCAAGTGTTCATGAACTGGTGCACTGATATTCCTGTATAATTTCAGCATGAATTTTTTAGAAGAAGGTGTTGAAACTTTTTTATTTGCAAGAGATGGTATATTGTTGCCATTCTGTGAATTGTCTTTTGGATTGTAGATCATGACAATGAACACAGATGTCCTTTCCATTGTACTAGATACGGGAAATTTTCTGCCTTATGTGTCATAATGCAGTAAACTTGCTTAATACAGGACAGACTTGAAATTTGTTTCATTACGCACCTGCTTAGCATTCAGTGAAATAATGGTACATTCTGGACAATGCAAGGGGTAGGGTTAGATCTTATGTTCATTGCCTTAGCAACAGAGACCATTGAAATCATGGTTCTTTACATGATCTGTAATTTTCATGTTATGGCTACCTATGAATTAGCTGAAAGCCAATCGTAATAAGTTAATGTTTGGCTTTCTTCAAAACACTATATCCCATAGTAAATTTTCCTATCACTTAGATAGTTTCCACTATACCACCAGATTATTTTTCTGTAACTCTCCCCTTTTTTACTTTCTCAAATGACAGAAACTTTAATCAAATGCTGCTGTGCTACAATGTAAATTTGCAGTGACATATATGTTTCTTTTTGTTTCAGTTTGTTCTTTGTTAGGTGCTTGTGCATATGTTGAACAGTTTGTTTTTGGCTTATAAATGCATTTTGCAGTATAGAAGTCCAAATAAAGTATTTGAAATCCTGTTAAATATTGTAGTGTGTTGCTTTTGCTTATGGAACTATGTCTATAATCATAATATTTGTTCAATGTAGCATATTCTGTTTATTGCTACATGTTTCATGTTTATGGTGAGGATGTTGTTAAATATATATATTATAGTGGTGGGCTGTTAGTGGTGATATGGCAAAGTTAAGATTTAGGACTTGTGGCACCAGTGTGCAGTTTGATGAGTTGTTTCAATGCTGTGCCCAACAATGCTTTAGGGGTAATGTTTAGTGAATTGATAAGTGGCTAGAAATATCATCAGTGATGGTTAGCATAGCGTACATTGAGCTGGGACTGATCCACAATCTTTGTAGTTGTTATATGTGAATTTATGAACAAAAATGCAGATAAGCAGCATTATAATGATATAAAATTTTCAATGAGCTTTGATTAGTAAATAGGTGCATTGTGAAAGGGATGGTACTGGATTATCTGACCATCAGGCACAAGTCTTAGCACAGGATAGTATTAAAACACAAACAAAGAGATTACAGACATGCAAGAAATTCAGAATCCCATCCTACTTTCAGTATAATCATTCACACAACTAATAAAGTGCAGTCTTTGTGGAGAGGTGTACAGTGCACATACTGTGATTGATAAGTATAATGTGTTTCTACTCAGATTTATCATGTTTTGTGAAGGATTCTTCCTATTGATCTAAACACCTTATGATTGTGTTATTGATGGGTAGTCTGTGTAGATTACAAAAGTTTTCAGTGTGATATGCAGCACCTTATTACAGACAATACAGTCATGTTCTAAGAAAGGTTATGAAAGAAGTTAAACTGATTGGACGTAACAATCAAATTTGTATAGCATGTAGATGTCATGAGTTCAATGTCATTACAGTAGAGAAAAGGGTTAGCTATCAAATCACCGAAATGAGGACGCTAAAATGTCAATTAAGTTAAACAAAAATTGAAAATCTTCTGTTGTAATTTCTTGTTCATTGCATATAAAATGACTCAATTTCTCTCACATGATCTAGTATGTAGATATCTATGGATGAAGATGGATCTGTAGTGGACAAATAGTAAAGGAAGCAAGCAACTGTTAAATCACTAAAGTGTAAGGACTTCTATAAATTTGATGGGATATGAAATAGGATATTAAAAGTTTGAGGTACATACATCACAAGGAAAGGCGTGGTAAGGGGGAGTAGATAAAATGAACAAAGACACACAATTATCTTATTAGTTATGTGCTACAATTTATTTGAAAAGGCAATTTACAATAGAGTACATATTTATTTCGGGAAGCATAACTTTTTAACAGACCCACATTTCAGCATTGGGAATGGGTCATATGCCAAGACATGTTACTACTTTTTAGATGAAACATTTGAAGATTTTGATTAAAAAATGTGCCCATTGGGTACCCAGCTGTGATTTTACAGGGGCTTTTGTTTGACTGGGCTACAGTATATTGCTGAATGAATTACAATAATATGGAAATAAGGGAAACTAATATAATTCAGGAAGTAGAAAGCTGGTTTACATTTTTCAGAACAGAAAGTGGGTTTGTATCTGAATGAGGCACAGTAACTTCTGTTATTCACGGATTTCCACGTGTGAACCACTTACATTTCTAACACACATTAATGACTTACCACTGAATGTACCAGATAGGACCACAACTTTTCTAGTTGCAAATGATATAAACACATTGTTACACAGATGAACCAGGAACTGAATAATACCATAAAATTATCTATTGAAATTAATCAGTTCTTAATCTACAACTTGTAAAAAGTGAATGCAAACAATAAAACTTGATACACTTTTCTCACAGGCAATTTTATTAGGTGTGACATTCTACTCACTTATTGGTAACAATACTAGTGAAATGAAGACTGTTTACATTTTTTGGGTCCTCTCGTGGAAGGCACACAGTCATGAAACCCAGCAAAAAGTTAAATGATTCTATGTATACATATTATCGGAACGTTGTCGACCATCAATACGTATGATGCATGTAATATGTTAGGACAATTGTAACAGGTGTATTCTCTATTCACTGTTTGTACACCTCAATTTACGTTTTATAGAAATTGTTCTAAAGATTACTTTTTTCATTAAATGTATTGAGTCATTAGTTACTAAATGTAGTGTGTTCTGTGATCATGTGCCAATGACAGAGATTTTATGCCATAAAAAAGTACAATAACAAAAACAAATAAAAATAGATTTCAGCTTGGAGCTCCTGGAGGTTTGGTAAGCCGCCTATTTTAGTTTATGTATTTTCACGTCACTCTCCCAGTCTAAATTAATTAAATAAAAATGAATACTGTATGTGAATATTGAAGAGTGAAAAAGGAGGTATTTTGAAATGTTTTATAACAACATTGTCAAAAGATGCTTATTTGCTTCATTTTCCTCTGTCTTTTTTTTCATAGATTCCATTTCCTGAGGCCAATCATCTTGTCAAGAATGCATCGGAACGAATTGGAATGTACACAGGCTTGTCAGCAAGTGTCCTCCATGAAAACGTGTTTGAAAATTATGGTAAAGATTATACAAGAGAAGGGGAAATAGTGACCTTTGCATCATTGTTTGGTGTGCTTTTCAGTGGTGTAACTGGAATAATGGCAGGAGCAAATATGTCAGGTAAATACCTTGCATGTTAGAGAGAGAGAGAGAGAGAGAGAGAGAGAGAGAGAGAGAGTGTGTGTGTGTGTGTGTGTGTGTGTGTGTGTGTGTGTGTGTGTGTGTGTGTGTGTGTGTCTGTCTGTCTTCATTCCAGGAAGAGTTGGACAACATTTTAATCCCTCCTGCATACAAATTGTTTCTTAAATTACATTGGTGGGAACAGCACAGAAATTCAAGCTCATGTGGAAGCTTACCAACAATCACAACAATCATTCTCGCCTGTTATTTGTGAATGAATAGCAAATGGAGGGGTGGGGGTGGGGGAGTGGTAGTTATATCCAAAGTACCCTTTGCCACATGCCATAAATGGACTTGAAGAGCTTAGCTTTAGATGTAAATGTATTATGCACCTTTGAAACCAGATTTCAAAATGTTTTTCGTCTTTACTGAAACACATTTTGTATTTATTGTGTAGCTGAGCAACAGTTTTGTGCATGTATTGGTGAACAATTATTATGTTTGTATCTAAGATATTTAATATACCTTGGAATTGTCTTACAAATTGAGAAGTGTACGTAACAAATGCATTCCGGTGAGACTTAAATCACAGATTTTGATGGTCTCTCATGGCTTGTCAAAAATAGACCAAATCAGGTCCTGTTTGTTAAAGATAAATATAGAGAAAATCAAGTATGACTTGACAATGTAAATAAGCATCTCATAGAAGGCCTCAGATTCGATTGTTTCACAAATGAATCTCACATCATTAAGTGTACTGAAACAGAAGGCACATGTGTTTAAATAAAGCTGAACAATCTCAGCAGCAAGGATGCTGTGTTCAGCATGGAATAATGCAGCCCATTTATGGGCAATACCATGTCTATTCAACACTGAAAAGTAACATTTTCAACCTGACCATCTCAGATTTCTTTCAAATTTGGTGCATCCAGTGATCCAAATAAGAGATAGAAAACTACCAATGTGCAGAGGTATATGTCAATTGTGAAGAAAGTTACCGGTCTGCAAAGTTTGGAAATTGTGTGAAATTTGCATACTTCTTTTCAACATAAACGACTATAATTCTAGTTTTAATGCGGATACAAGAATGTAACATGTCTCATTGAAAAACTGATGAATAGAGATTTACATTGATATGCAACATGGTGGGTTTCTCAGAATTTTCGTATTTGAGGTCACTGACCTTAATGTTTGTCCTCGAATATCTCAAAACACCCTACCTGTTTTTCTGGAAAACAAACCCCTACTGTATTGCTCCAATATGCTACTATAAACATGGTAAATATAAAGATGGAACACCAAAGGCATTGTGCAAAAACATTTATTTTGCCAGCCTCAGTGCACTCTCAAAGATATTTTGATATATTAGACTTGGTGTATTTCATTAGTATGTGTGTCTCTGTAGTAAGCTACAAACAGGTGAACTGTAACCTGTGAATTATTCCAGTGAAATTCCTATACTTCGTCCAGTGTGATGAAGGAGCAGTTCTCTGCAGAATCACAAACAATAGTATATTCATTTACTTTGTGTTCTTCTTTAATAATTTTAAAGGTCTGTGACTTCTGTTAGATGGTACATGTGTGTGGTAAGACTGGTTGTAAACTTGATGCGAAAACCTTCATTGAAATTGTTGACTGATTTTGTTATAGTCTCTAAGTACCCTGCCTGTGGTTAACAAACACTTGTATGTAATTTCGTCTATCCAAACTTCACAGACCTATAACTTTCTTCACAGTCGTTATATACCTCTGCAAACTTGTAGTTTTCCATCTCTTATCTGGATCATTGAATGCAACAAATTTAAAAGAAATCTGAAAGGATTGGGTTGAGTGCTGTGTTGAATTGACATGCAGTTACCCTTGCACTGAATCTTACAGTATATTAACTTTACACTTTTGCATTCTATGTATTTTTTAATTTTCAACTCGGTGATTCTATTTGAATTTTAGTCAGTTTGCTAGAAAACTATGCTGAAATATTTGGACTTTAAAATCTTAGTATATGCGACAAATATATATAATTTCATTCCAAATTTGAAAAGGATTTGGTTGTAATTGTCTTATTTTGACTTGTGCAAATCGATAGTGATTTCTGCTTGATAATTTTATTATTACTTAATTTAATATTTTTGGTATGTATGGGAAGCAGGTACTAACATATGATAAAATTCAACAAAAACTGGGATATGTTTGGCAGAAAAGTGAATTAACGTCTTGTGTAACAGTTGACTGTAGTAGTAAAATCAACCCTAAATGTGAAATAACAAGAAACTGCTGAGTGGAGTGTAACAGGAAACTGATTAGTGAAGTGATGCGATAAAAGGCCTTAGTGGTAAAACCACTGCAGCTGGATGAGTTCAGTTCCCACCCTAACCGCCCTAATTTAGGTTTTCTGTAATTCCTCTAATTGATTTCAGGTGGCTTTCAATATAATGATAGTTAAAGAGTTAAAGACTATAAATTACCTGACACCATGGCCGAGGTCACTAATACATGCTTGGTCAGTGGCACTCGACTTGGAGGGTAGTTGGTTCGAATCCTGGTGGTGGAAAAATTTTCATAGCCGGTATTTAGCTGGCAATGGGAGAGGTGGTGGTTTAATGTTCCTGAACACCAGACGTTACACCAATGTCTTGGTTTAAATATCAAACCTGTCCATATTGTCTCATGAAGCAAGAACGCCTGAGACTATTGATGGTGATCTATCTGTCTGGATGGGGTGATTAAGCTTGGTGACCTCCTTGGGGCTATTCTTGAGGAGTAAGCTATGAGCTGCCACAGGGTTTTACCTTCTCCCTTCTATCATCATAATCATAATCATACAACACAAACAATACAATCCACGCATGCCCCCCCCCCCTTCCCCCCACACACACGCACACACAAATACAATGTAATATTACAAATAATGTGTAAAGCAATGTAAGGAGCTTTTTGTAAACATATAAACAAAAAACAAATAAGACTAAACTATTTTAGTGACGAAAATTCGTCAGCAACTGAAGTCTGCACTGTTGAAATGCACTTGCACAGGTGCACTTGCACAGGTGCACTTGCACAGGTGCACTTGCACAGGTGCACTTGCACAGGTGCACTTGCACAGGTGCACTTGCACAGGTGCACTTGCACAGGTGCACTTGCACAGGTGCACTTGCACAGGTGCACGTGCACAGGTGCACTTGCACAGGTGCACTTGCACAGGTGCACTTGCACAGGTGCACTTGCACAGGTGCACTTGCACAGGTGCACTTGCACAGGTGCACTTGCACAGGTGCACTTGCACAGGTGCACTTGCAGTAAACTCTGTGGTCTCCCCCACACTCCAGAAAATGTCATAGAAAAGTGTACATCACTAGCTGCATGTCCATTCCTACAGGCAGACATAGCACAGTAATAGAATATTTCACAAATTGTCAAATGCCCACAATTTTCCCAGAAGGAAGGATGCAAAGCAAAGAACAAATTTTTTTTAAAAAAAGGGAAAGGCTATCATTCTGCACTTTACTGGTCTTGAGTGATAATTCTGAGGAAAGTGCTGATTACTTCATGTTATTGGTGCTTCGCTGTATAAGTGAGTGAGCACTCTTGTGCAGTTACTCGTTCGATGAGATACCTCACCGCCATGTGCGTTGTGTGTTTTGATCGACCGACTATTTACAAGACTGTTTTAGATGCTGAGACTGACCATAATATGAATGTTGAATTTGCTAAGGTTATTGACGTTTTACACACCGAGTGGGTTCGCACAGTGGACTCGCATTCCTGAGGATGATGGTTCAAACCTGCGTCCAGCCATCCTGATTTAGGTTTCCTATGATTTTCCTAGATTGCTCAAGGCAGATGCTGTTGGTACCTTAAAAAGGGCATGGCCACTTCCCTTCTCTGTCCTTATCTAATCCAAGCTTGTGCTCTCTCTAATGACCTCATTGTCGATGGGGTGTTAAACAGAAATCTCCTCCTACTCAAGGTTGTATTTGGTCCTTCTGTGTCTCATGGTGGACGTATTGATTTTGCTTTAACTAATGTTGAGGTTATAGTTAGCCAAGCATGGCTGATTGTTGCTGTTGTTCAGATTGATTATTCATTTCATTAATTGACAATGGACCTGTAGAATTTTCCTCCACGTAACCTTATCACGTGCAGCGTTTTTATGCTAACTCACGCTTATGCTTCTGTGAGAACTGGCATGACTTAAGTGTTGATATCTACTCCTGCAAATAACTCCATTTCTGTTGTAGCATCTTCAGCTCGACAGAAAGATAAAGGGATAGGTAAAATAAAACCTCACTGGTAAGAAGGATCCCGTTTTATCACCTAATGTAAATAGAATTTGGCTACACTCCAAGAGTGTAACATTTCCAAGAAATACATTCTAGTTTATGAAATGCTTCTATGCTGTGAGGTTATGCCATCCAAGGACATGAGGGTAAGGGGAATGTAGAGGAAGAGTAAACATCTTGGTAGATTATGCCTACTCCTCCTTTCCTCACACCCTCAGCACCAATAGTTGATGTAACAGTGCAACTGCATCAGAAGATAACTGTATGTTCCCCTGTCTTCCATGTCATGAACAAAGTGACCCAGGTGTTGTCACTAATCTCATCATACTGATGTCTTCCATTAATTTTCTCATCTGTGGAGATGTTAATACACACATTGCATTTTGGGGCCATGTTACCTTCTGGTACAAGGTCACAGGTATTTGTGTATTCTGAACATGAGGCACAAAACCCACTTCATAAGTGCCACAGGCCCATTCTCTGACTTTTGTTACGTTTATTCAAAAAGATTTCGGGCTTGCAGCCGGTCGTCATTAGCGTCCATCCACGGTATTTCGACTGGACAACTGCCAGCCATCCTCAGGTGAGCCATCGAAGACTGATGAAGACGCCCTCCGTTCCATAATATATAGCGTGCAGCAAGTATTCCGCGCATGCGTCAAAATCATGTGGAGAGACAAACCACACTGCCCGTCAGCAGTGCCCTCGCTAGTGGAACTGCAGAACTAAGCTGTCTTCGGCGTTGTCAATTGCCGCGGCCATTGGAGTACTCTGACATCTTCGTCTGGAGCAGATCTTAGAGATGACGGGGTTCCACGCATTATCTAGCTGGTAGCCATTGTCATGGTTGATAAGATTGTCCGTCATGCGAATTTCCACTGATTCTTTTATAACGGAGTCCCAAAAGGATGTTGCTGTGGCCAAAATTGTTGTCTTGTCATATTCCATTGAGTGTCAAGTGGAAATGCTGTGCTCAGCAATTGCAGACTTGCTAGGTTGCAAGAGGCGAGTACAGCGCTGATGTTCAGTGCAACGTTCTTCTACTGTTAGCAATGTTTGTCCTATATGTGACATGCCACACTGACAAGGTATTTTATAAATTCCCACTTTCTGCAAAACCAGATCTTCTTTCACCGGTCCCAGCAGGTCGGAAATTTTCGATGGTGGACGGAAAATTACTTTCACTTCGAAACCGTGGAGAATTCTTGCAATTTTGAAGGAAATGTTGCCAACAAAGGGAAGAAAAGCTAAAGATATAGTAGGCATGCTCTCTTCTTTCTCCACACCCTGTTTCTTTGGCTTAATTGCAAGTGCCTTGCTAATTTGCCGGGTAGAATATCCATTCTCTTTGAAAACCCTCTTCAGATGGGCAAGCTCTTCAGGCAAACTATCTGCATCTGACACTACATGAGCCCTGTGTACAAGTGTTTTAAGTACACTCATTGTTTGCGATGGGTGATGACAGCTGGACGAAATTAAATACAAATCAGTATGTGTGGGCTTACAATAAACCGAATGCCCCAGAGAGCCATCACTCTTCCGTCTAACTAGCACATCCGAGAAAGGGAGGCAACCATTTTTCTCTAATTGCATCGTGAACCGAACGTTCTCATGAATGGAGTTGAAGTGATCTAAAAAATCTATTAATTTTTCTTCTCCATGAGGCCACACTACGAAAGTGTCATCCACGTACCTCCAAAAAACAGTTGGTTTGAGGGCTGCTGATTCAAGTGCTCTCTCCTCAAAATCCTCCATAAAAAGGTTGACCAGCAAGGGAGACAAGGGGCTACACATGGCGACGCCGTCAATCTGTTCAAAATATTCTTGGTTGAACATAAAATATGTTGAGGAGAGAGCGTGGCGAAACAAAGCAGTGATTCCCACCTTAAACTTAGTGCCAATCAGTGCCAAGGAGTCTGCAAGAGGTTCCTTTGTAAAAAGAGACACCACGTCAAAACTAACTAAAAGATCAGAAGTACTTAGAAGGAGAGCCCCCAGTCTGTTGATAAAATCGGCCGAGTTACGTATGTGATGTGGACATTTGCCCACAAATGGCCTCAGCAAGAATGCAAGATGTTTGGCTAAATCATAAGTGGGGGCCCCAATATTACTAACTATTGGACATAAGGGTAGTCCGTATTTATGTACATTCGGAAGGCCATACAGTCTTGGAGGTACACTGCCATGAGGTCTTAAGCTCTTGATTGTCTCTGGAGGCAATGAGGAAGAATTCAGGAGTGTAGATGTCTTCCGTTTGACACGTCCTGTAGGGTCGTTATCAATCTTCCTGTGGGCAGAATCATTTAGGAGACCATACATCTTATCCACATACAAACTGCGAGGTAACAGTACAGTTAAATTGCCTTTATCAGCCTTCAGTACCACAACGTCCGGATCTCCTCAGAGATTTCGCAGTGCAGCACTTTCTGCGGAGGTAATGCCATGCCATAATACAAAAATTTGCCAGAGTGACGCATTTTATTAAGACTGCCACTGCACGGAAGATAACGGAAAAGGCCAGTCACGCTATTGTTAAAGAGAGGATTTGCCACACACGACGAAGATTGGATGCCATTTCAGAAGAATTGTTCCATCTGCATCTGAAGATTGCAACACATCTGTCTACTGTATCATGGGACTGGATTGATGGAGTAACCTCTGACAAATCTGAGTGGGTACACAAGGATGCAAGTTCTTGGCAAATGTCGAAATTTGATCGTCTGGTGCCACAACAGTTGCCGCCACAGGGGATTACTGCACGACGTTCCGTTGTTAACCTCATGGACAAGAATTAGGATGACGCAACGCTGTGGGTATTAAGTAAGGGTTTGAATTTTGCACTTACACCTAGAGCACCACCTTTGATAAGTTTTGTGAGTGGTGTTGAAGAAGTCGTACGACTCCTTCCTATGGAAACTGCAGAGGAAGTAAGGAGGGAAACTTGCCGTGCTCTTCTGAAGGCTCCTCCTCAACACAGTAACATTACCTCCGCAGAAAGGACTGCACTGTGAAATCTCCGAAAAGATCCGGACATTGTGCTACTGGAGGCTGATAAAGGCAATTTAACTGTACTGTTACCTCGCAATTTGTATGTGGATAAGATGTATGGTCTCCTAAATGATTCTGCCTACAGGAAGATTGATAACGATCCTACAGGACGTGTGCAACGGAAGAAATCTACACTCCTGAATTCTTCCTCATTGCCTCCAGAGATGATCAAGCGCTTAAGACCTCATGGCAGCGTATCTCCAAGACTGTATGGCCTTCTGAATGTACATAAATACGGACTACCCTTATGTCCAATAGTTAGTAATATTGGGGCCCCCACTTACGATTTAGCCAAACATCTTCCATCCTAGCTGAGGCCATTTGTGGGCAAATGTCCACATCACATACGTAACTCGGCCAATTTTATCAACAGACTGGGGGCTCTCCACCTAAGTACTTCTGATCTTTTAGTTAGTTTTGACGTGGTGTCTCTTTTTACAAAGATACCTCTTGCAGACTCCTTGGCACTGATTGGCACTAAGTTTCAGGTGGGAATCACTGCTTTGTTTCGCCACGCTCTCTCCTCAACATGTTTTATGTTCAACCAAGGATATTTTGAACAGATTGATGGTGTCACCATGTGTAGCCCCTTGTCTCTCTTGGTGGCCAACCTTCTTATGGAGGATTTTGAGGAGAGAGCACTTGAATCAGCAGCCCTCAAACCAACTGTTTTTTGGAGGTACGTGGATGACACTTTCGTAGTGTGGCCTCATGGAGAAGAAAAATTAATAGATTTTTTAGATCACCTCAACTCCATTCATGAGAACGTTCGGTTCACCATGCAATTAGAGAAAAATGGTTGCCTCCCTTTCTCAGATGTGCTAGTTAGACGGAAGAGTGATGGCTCTCTGGGGCATTCGGTTTATTGTAAGCCCACACATACTGATTTGTATTTAAATTCGCCCAGCTGTCATCACCCATCGCAAACAATGAGTGTACTTAAAACACTTGTACACAGAGCTCATGTAGTGTCAGATGCAGATAGTTTGCCTGAAGAGCTTGCCCATCTGAAGAGGGTTTTCAAAGAGAATGGATATTCTACCCGGCAAATTAGCAAGGCACTTGCAATTAAGCCAAAGAAACAGGGAGTGGAGAAAGAAGAGAGCATGCCTACTAAATCTTTAGCTTTTCTTCCCTTTGTTGGCAACATTTCCTTCAAAATTGCAAGAATTCTCCACGGTTTCGAAGTGAAAGTAATTTTCCGTCCACCATCGAAGATTTCCGACCTGCTGGGACCGGTGAAAGAAGATCTGGTTTTGCAGAAAGTGGGAATTTATAAAATACCTTGTCAGTGTGGCATGTCACATATAGGACAAACATTGCTAACAGTAGAAGAACGTTGCACTGAACATCAGCGCTGTACTCGCCTTTTGCAACCTAGCAAGTCTGCAATTGCTGAGCACAGCATTTCCACTTGACACTCAATGGAATATGACAAGACAACAATTTTGGCCACAGCAACATCCTTTTGGGACTCCGTTATAAAAGAATCAGTGGAAATTCGCATGACGGACAATCTTATCAACCATGACAATGGCTACCAGCTAGATAATGCGTGGAACCCCGTCATCTCTAAGATCTGCTCCAGACGAAGATGTCAGAGTACTCCAATGGCCGCGGCAATTGACAACGCCGAAGGCAGCTTAGTTCTGCAGTTCCACTAGCGAGGGCACTGCTGACAGGTGGTGTGGTTCGTCTCTCCATATGATTTTGACGCATGCGCGGAATACTCGCTGCACGCTATATATTACGGAATGGAGGGAGTCTTCATCAGTCTTAGATGGCTCACCTGAGGATGGCTGGCAGTTGTCCAGTCGAAATATCGTGGACTGAAGCTAACGATGACCGGCTGCAAGACCGAAATCTTTTTGAGTATTCAGTTCGGCGGGAAAATTTTATATTTTGTTACGTTGTTATTGCACACATTTCTCAGTGGGAAACTTCAACAATTTCCAATCCAATGAGGAATTCTCAGTTGGGATATGCACAGCAGAATGAGCAGTATGTAAATGTAAACTTTTTTTATGTATACTCCTGATGAAATCTTCACAGGCTTCCATCCAGGTGGTTGCACTGAAATTCTGCAGTGTTCTGATGAGTGTCACTCTCATCATCTTCTTGCAAAGTTTCATCATTGCACGGGCATCCCATACATACACCTGAGTGGTGGCCGTCCCTTCTGTTCCAAACATGATACCGAAACAGGACATTAATAGCAGTGTGACGAAGCAATATGTGGCCTGCCAGTGGAAAAGGTGGTGGAAATTAGGTGGGAAATGTGCAGTATCATTGACAAATCCTGACTACCAAAACCAAATAAGATAACAGCAGAACAAAGAGCACCAAGAGTGCTCAGATGAAAACACAATAGTCCTGGCTGCTGACTTAGGAAATGGGACAATTCTATTGTTTCCTAATGACTACCACCAGAAAATAAGCACTCTGATACAGGATTCATTCTACAAGTAGCTGAAGAAGCACCCAACACCAAAGATGACTAGAAAAACAATAACTTTGCTTCATGAGGCAACGCTGATGAAAGAATAAGTGGACCAACTGTATCCAAAGGCTCCAACATCTCCACACTTGTATAGGCTGCCTAACATTCATAAAAAAGGTGTACCATTAATTCCTTTAGTGAACACTATTAATGCTGACATGTGGAGTGGTCAGGTATCTAGCCTCACTTCTGAAACCCATAGTGGGACACAGCAGTCAACATGTGAAGAACTTGGACGATTTTGTGGCCTTACTGAAAGAGGTATGGGTACTGAAAGAGGTATGGGTGCAAGACAATGATCTGCTGGTGAAATTTGACGTAATGTCTCTTTTTCAGGTGAGTAACACTTCAAGATGACTTGGTACTCTTAGATCATTTTGAGCTCCGAACAGAGAAGCTGTCTGAACTTGTACTCACCACAGCCTACTTCAAATGTGGTGGGGAATTCTATGAACAAGTTAATGAAGTACCCATAGTCTCACCACTTGCCCAGGTATTGCCAGTCTTTCTGTGGAGTATTTTGAGGAGATGACACTAAAAACTGCACAGCTCAAACCTGAACACATCTTCCACTAAGTAAATGACATCTTCGTTGTGTGGGAACATGGCAGAGAGGCCCTGAATGTGTTTCTTATCACATGAACAGCATCCGTCAGAAAATTCATTTCATGGTGGAGCTGGAACAGAAAGGATGGCTTCCATTTTTGGGCAATCCAATAATAAGAAAAGCAGATGGTACCTAGGACAGTCTACAGAAAGAAGACCCACACAGATGTGTATGCTCATACAATGAAGTGTCATTGTCATCCAACACAACAGTGCACTGTTTTAATGACTCTAGTACATAGGGCTTGTGCCATTTGTGACAAAGAAAGCCTACCAGATGAATTGCTACACCTTGGAGATGCATCAGATTTTATTCCATTGGGAAGCAGTTGTGCCCAGTATTTACATCAAGTAGTAAAGGGCATGCATGTTACTTTATTGTAACTGATTCTATATGTCTTTTAACATTGAAGATGGGCGCACAGTGGCCAAAATCTTTATATGCCATAAAAATTGTTTGGGACTGACTGCTGTACCCTTACCTTGTGACCTTAGAGATGTGTTTCACCAAAATGGGTACATCAATGCACAGATTAGTCAGTCACTGAAGAAAATGACTGATCCAGACATCTGCAAAGAAGAGGTATAGGAAGAGAAAGAGAAACTCACCTTTATCCCTTACATTGGGAATTGCGAGATTCCTTGGAAAGCACATCAAGGCTTTCTTTTGACCACCATGAGAAACAAAAGATATGTTTGTCTCAGTAAAGGACAAAATATAACTGCAAATGTGTTGCATATACAGTATTCGTTGCGAGTGTGGCCACCAGTATATTGAGCAAAGACAGCACTGCATCTCTCAAAACTGCACTGAATGCATTAGATGCATGTATGTCTAGGGCATAAAAAAAAAATAAATCAACAGTGGCAGAACACAGACTCAATGAGGCACATATATTAAAATTTGAGAAAACAAATGTGTTGTGCTAAGCTAGTGGCTTTTGTAACAGTATCATCAAAGAATCTCTTGAAATAAGTCTCCATGACAATCTCGTCAACACAAAGAAGGATTATCAGCGAAGCTTGGCCTAGAACCCTGCAGTGGCAGCTACATGCCAAGAATGCACCCAGCAGTTGATGCTTTGGTACTCTGGGCAAGACTGAATGCACCCAGAATTGAAAATTGAACGGTGGTCCACACTCCCCACTACAGGTAGTCAGACCCAACACCTTGGGCTGGTGTGTGTGTGTGTGTGTGTGTGTGTGTGTGTGTGTGTGTGTGAGGGAGAGAGAGAGAGGCAGAGAGAGAGAGAGAGAGAGAGAGAGAGAGAGAGAGAGAGAGAGAGAGGCCTATAGAAGATGAGAGTATTTCGATGCAGCTGCCCGGCTGAAAGCCCAAGAAGATTTTATCAGAATGAGAAGTGCCAAAAAGTAAGGTGCTCAGATGGCTGCTCATTGAAGCTGACAGGACACAACTTCTATGTTTTGAACCCAGATGCAGTTGTCAATATTGGATGCATGACACAGCCAGTGCAATCCACCATGCCTCTATAGCGTCCATGATAAAACTCTTCAGGAGAGATTAGAAGGCAGCGTGTTCTTGCTGCAATGGTGTTGCTCAGCAATTAGGGGCATGAGGGTGACTGTGGAAATTAAAATATCGACAAATGATTGCAAAACTTAATGCCATGAGGGATAAAAGCTTTGTACTGTAAAAGATCAAGACAAATTGTGGCAGGAATATTTGAATGCACTGAAATATTTTGCATAATGTAGATTGTTTTGCAGAGAAACAGGAGGATTTATGGGAGAGATCATAGGCTTGCTGATAGTAATCTTGACCTTGTTGAGTACCACAGGTGAATTCACACTGATTTTAATGATTAATGAAAATCACCTCATCTATATTATTATACATTTACAGTGTTGCAGTAAATGTGGAATAATACAGCTAAGGTGATGTCATTAATCATCAAAATCTTGCCATTAGTGCTATGGTGAGGAATGGAAGGGATTCTCCATACCAGCAAGAGAGACTTTACACAGACTGTATTAGAACACTTTGTCAGAATCACTGTTACCAATACTCAGGATTTAACCTTCTGCCACTGCGAAATGAACACCAAAAGGAGCAGCTGGAAATTCAGTTCTACAAATGAAAAACTCGTTAAAACTAGATTTTTCGTAGGGTGGAAGCTGGATTTGGCCTTGTTTTCAGAACAAGGAATGCACCAGGTCATGAAAACATCCTGTACATAATGTTGGAACACCTCACAAAATACTAAAATCTCCTGTAATCTATTTAAATTCTTGTATGAAGGCAGGACAATTCCTCGACTTGTGGAAAGAAGTTCCTTCAGTTCTCCTTTTTAGGAGCAGGAGGTACTGCACCTGCTCAAGTAGCTATCATAAGGCTGTCCTCACCAGCTGTGTGGAGAAAAAACATTGGCGTGAGTGGTAAACTTCTCATTTGTGTGAATTTTACAATGCAGGCAGCTTCATAGTCTTTTTTAGTGTGCGTTCAGGAGATATCATTCCACCACTGATAAACTGACACAGTTGGAGATGATTTACAACGAGTTTTCCTGTTCAGCCTTGAGCTAATTTTAGAGTAAGGGGCACAATTTTACATTTTAGGAAGTAATGTTCTCCGTATTTGACAAGCCACGTACATGCCTCCTGATGAGTTGTGGAAAATAATGAGCACCTCAGGGAGCTCAGCATTGGTTGGGTTTGGATTTGACACCCAGATTTTTTGAGCAGGGGATTAGTGAGCACTACCAATCCTTTGTAACAGTACACTCTGGACATGTTTAAGCAACAACCATGTGGCATGACAGTGACATATTGTGTGTCACAAGGAATGGGGATCTTGGCTTAACCACTCAGATTGCAAGGATCATACAAACCTCAATAAAAATGACTCATTATCAAGGTATGCTGCGTACTGATGTGATGAACGGCTGTTGAGGTGAAACTGTCATTAATGGGCAACCTTTGTGGAACTTGACACATCTCAGTTGTACAAGGCTTAACAGGCAATCAAGGCCCTGTTCGGGTGGACACCTGTGTCCCTAGTTGCTTGTGGAAAGTCAATGGAGTGTATGAAATTAATTTTCTTTAGAAAACTCTCTCAGTAGATCAGGTGGGCCTGTGGTGATAAGTTATGAGGATAGTTCTCCTGAACGTACTTCTACAAATATAAGGAACAGTTTCACTAACAGGACACAGTTATGTCAAAATAATTTAGTGGTTATTAAAAGGGAAGAGGGCACATTTTGTAAGGTATCTCCAGCTTCAGTTAAAGAAAAGGTCTAGATGGTATTACAAGCAACCCAAAATCAATCAAGGGACTCCAACATAGTACATTATTGATCAAAGCTGCTTAAATCTAAGAAAGCTGATAAATACCCCATTGTAGGTGGAATGCGTGGGGTGAAGTTGTGAAGTATTAATAAACAAAGATATACTACAAAAATAATGGACAGACAAAGGTGTTACGGATGTGCAGAGCAAGATTAAAAGAGTGAATGGAGACTTTGAAGGAACTCCTACATTAATTTTAACTTTCAATTTGTCAGTATTACTCATTCAGATTAAGTTGGTTTCTTATGCTTACATGTTTATCCAAGTATGCCAAAACCGTGTTGATGCTTAAAATACCTCACCACAGTCACATATCATGGTCATGTTACATGAGGGAACTGTGGCCAAGCATACCAGAGCCAGGTGTAGGATGCACATTTCCACCAATGTGTGTTAACTGCTCCAACAAACATTGAGCTTGGATCAGTGTGTGACCAGTCTACAGGGAAGAAAAAAGATAACAAATCAAAGTTACAAAATGTATTACATATGCTGAAATAAAGAAATTATTTAAAGTCATGCAGCCTCCATAATTCATTACCTCATTTGTGTCAGTCATGAAACAGCCCACAGTAAAAGTTAATGAGTCAATACAAACACGAGCAATAAATGCCATTTGTAACACCTGCTTACATTACTGCACATGCCATATTACAGGCTCCAGTAAACATATATCTTCCAGACAGTCAATTCCAAAGACTTTTGGCATTGTGCTGCCAACACCCCCAAAAGAAAAGATCTCACAATCAACAGTTAATCCACTTAATCAATCTTCCTGTATTTCTACCAAAAAAGGAAAAGTTAACACAAAGAATAAGTAAACATGCAGTAGAATAGAGACTGAAACAACACAGGTAAAATCAACAGCCACACATGACAACTGGAGGTTTGGAAATGGAAGTGGTCACTTTAAAGTGAAAAATCATTTGGAGTAACTGGAGCTCCTAGCAGAGGAGAGTTCTGTGTGTATATACCTACAAGAAACACATGAAAAGGCTTCTGATATCCCTTTGTCATGGGGCATCACCTGCATAGAAAGGGTGACCTAAGTGGTGAAAGGACTAAGGGATAACAGTGCATGTTCATCACTGACAGACTTTACTGCTCACCTGTCTCCCTCATTACCAAACTACAGCCAGCTGCCATCACTGCAAATGTTTATCATTTTAGGTAACAAAATGTTCTATTTGTCTCCTGCCACAGAAATCTCTAGATACTAAGGCATTTATTAAACTCACCAACCAATTCCCCACCATTCCTCCTGTTACAAGATTTTAATGCACTTTGATCCATCTCCCTGAGGCACTGAGTGGGTGAAAATAAATTAAGATCAGAAAACGTGCCTCCTGAACATGTGAAAAAATGACACACATTTGCACAGCAATAGATTGTTCTCCCCCATTGATCTCATAAGTTTGTTATCCCACTGTTCCAGATTCTGCACAGTGAGTAGTAGATGACCTCCACTCCGGGGACCACTTCTCAGTTTCTGTCCACCTTGTATAGATAACAGAGCCAGAAAGAAAACCACCGAAGTGAATGTTCGGCAAGGCAAACTGTAGACTGATCGGCCAGTTAACTATTATTGAGCACTGACACAGTGTCCTCATTATAAATGTGATCCACTGTCTTACTGATGTGTGTATATCAAAATCTTCAGGCCGTTGTAGAAAGGACTCAGTAAGGGAGAATTCTGGGAAAAGAATTTCATTTTCATTACCTGCCATTTAGAGCAATGGATTCCTTGAAAGTCACACAAGTGGTTACAGCCCAGACCATAGACGACAAATATAATGCTTTCCTTAACACATCTCTCATGCTCTTTGAGAGTTGTTTTGGGTTGGAACATTCTAAATAGGGTATTAGCAGTAAAAGGCAGCCTGGCTGGCTGACTAGTGGGATAAGGATATCATACAGAACAAAATGGTAATTATATCAAAATGTTAGAAGTAGTCACAATCAAGCTACAGTAGCCCATTACAAACGGTATTGTAAGGTGCTTGAAAATTTTATTAGGAAGGTGAGAGCATGCGGTACACAAATAGAATAGCTAATTCACAGGATAAAATTAAAACCATATGGTCAGTTGTGAAGGAAGAGTGTGGTCTGCAGCACAAGGTCGATGACATAAAGTCAGTTCATAGTAAAAATATTTCTGTTCCTGATAAATCAAATATATGTACAGTATTTAACAATTATTTTCTGAGCATTGCTGGTGAATTAAATAAAAATTAAATTTCTACGGGGAATCATATAACGCGTTTGCCAAATGCCTTTCCGAGATTGATGTCTGAAATACTTCTCCGTGATACAGACAAGGGAGAGATTGAGTCAATAATTAAATCACTGAAGACTAAGGACTCTCATGTATATGATGGGTAGTGCCTAGCAGAATATTAAAGTACTGTGCTGCACATGTTAGTCCTGTATTTAGCCGTATTTGTAATTTTTCCTTTAGGAATGGTCAGTTTCCTTAGTGATTAAAGTACTCAGTAGTAAAGCTGCTTTATAAAAAGGGATAATGTAGACAATTTTAGACCTATTTCTATGCCATCAGTGTTTGCTAAAGTTATCGAAAAGGCTGTGTACGTAAGGATAATTGATCATTTTATATCACATAATTAGCTATCAAATGTACAGTTCAGCTTTATAAACCGTTTAACCACTGGAAGTGTTATATTCTCTTTTCTCTGTGAGGTACTGGAAATGTAAATGTAAATGAAGTCCCATGCTTCTTGACAGAGCATAGGGGAATGATGTGGGAGACCCGAACTACTGTACTAGGAAAGGTCCTTATGGAAGTGGTTTGCTGTTACCTTCCTCTGACCGTAATATTTCTGTTCGCTCATGACACTAGCTTGGCAATAAAGGATGTTGTGTGCAACATTGGCTCTTTCAAATAGTTGGCTTGTAAAAAATAAACTAATGCTAAATCACAGTAAGACTCAGTTTTTACGGTTTCTAACACAGCAGTCAACAAAATCCGATGTTTTAATTTCACAGAATGGGCATATTGTTAGTGAAACTTAACAGTTAAAATTTCTGTGTGTTCAGATAGATATTAAGCTGTCGTGGAAAGCTCACATTCAGGATCTTGTTCAAAGACTTAATACTGCCATTTTTACTATTCAAACAGTATCTCAAGTAAGTGATTGTTCAACAATTAAATTAGTCTACTTTGTTTATTTTCATTCTATTATGTCACATGGTATTATATTTTGGAGTAACTCTTCCCATTCTAAAACAGTATTTTTGCCTCAGAAATGGGCGGTTTGGATAGTAAGTGATTTAAGTTCGTGAACCTCTTGTTGCCCTCCATTCACTAATCTGGGTATTTTGACATTGGCCTCTCAGTATATATATTCTTTACTGTCATTTCTTGTTAACAATATCAGCTTATTCTCAAGAATGAACAGCTTTCACTCAGTTAATACCTAGCAGAAATCCAGCCTGCTTTTTGGATCGGACTTCCTTAACTCTTGTTCAGGAAGGTGTGCAGTGTACTGCTGCATCCATTTTCAATAACCTACCACAAGAATTCAAAAATATTAGCAGGAATCCATACACTTTCAAATTGAAACTGAAGATTTTCCTCATTGGTCACTCCTTCTATTCTGTCTTGGAGTTACTTGAAAAATTATGCCGATTCTTATGTTATATTGTTGACTGCATTTACTTAAACTTATGAATTGACTTTTTTTGGGTTCATAAACCTTTAAGCTTTACCTGCTAGTATTTTTATGTTGTAATTTCATGTACTGACACATTCCATTCCTCCTCAATTTGGTCCTGTGGAACTTGATGTGTAAGTAAGTAAATAAATAAATAAATAAATAAATAACCATATCACAGCACTTTTACAACATGACTTCATCCATGGGTCCAGTTCCAAATTTCCAGATGTTTCAAGAAGCCAGAGGGAGAGGATGTTTTGAACATAGCTATGTTAATAAATTGTGTTGAATATCTTAATGCTTTCAATTCTTTTCAGTTTTTTAATTTTATCAATTCCTTAAATCATAAATTACATAACAAAATTGTATATAGTTAAATAATAAATGATGCATTATATGCCTTTAATTCAAAAATTCCTTTAAAATGTTATTTTTATTGTTAGTTATCACAAAATTTCACCTGCTATAGCCTGCACCACAGTTTCAGCCCAGGGGTATGTATATCTTAAATATGGTCCTGCTTAGAACGGCTTCACAGAAATCACCCTTGAGGGACAAAACCATTGAGTATATGAGCAAAATAGCTCTTAATTGCTCTAGATGTGACTTGGATAAACACACTGATGTAAGGTTGGATCAATGCACTACAGTGGTTGTTAATGAAGCCCAGGATTATTTTAAACTTGACAGAGCATAACAAACAGTTCATTCAAGTCTATGTTTTTAAGAACAAATTATTCACCTTGTAAATGAGCACCATAGTTCTCACGTAGTATAGTGATGGCTCCAAACAGAGGACACTACTGGTTGTTCTATCCTACTGTCATCAGGATTTGTCTTCTCAGTGAGTGTAATGTATTTCATGCAGTATTCTATGCCATTTGGAAAGTTGTGTGTCTTATGAGAGGTGATTGAAATCCATAATCTGCTTCAGTTAGTGTTCTGCAGACCATCTTACATGTGTGTCCAGCAGCTGAAACTGTCCAGATTATTCAGGATGCCCTTCTCCACCTTCAAAGACAGGATAAGGGGGTATTAATCCGCTGGGTACTAGGATATGTGGGAATTCATGGGGATGAGTTAGCTCATAGTGCAGTCAAGGAAGCATGTATTGTAACAAATGTAATCCTATGTCATAACCCTTTGCATATTGTAACGTCATGGCAGAGGTATGTAATGGGTTTTTGGGAAGAAGAGTGGCTGGTCATGATGGATAAGAAGCTGAGATCAATACAAGGGATTGTAAGGCTGTGGTACATCTCCTTCTGGCTACTTGGAAGTGGTGAAGTCTACTTAAGTTTTTGAATAGTGCACAGCACCCTAACACATGGCTTCTTTTCTCAGAAGTGAAGACCTGTTGGTTCGTGATGTTTGTGGTATACTTACCACTTATATGGGTGTAGTTTATATCATGACAAGAGGACAGAATGTGATTTATTAGCCAGCCTCTTCTCAATTTTAAGTGACAGTGGAATGAATGTGGCATGTGTTTTAAGATTTTTGTGTTTTGTTTGGCATACCTAAGTTGTTGGTTAGAAGTTTTCATTGTGTGCAGATGATACTTGACTCATCTAATTATCATGTAAGAGATAGCTGTGTGTGTGTGTGTGTGTGTGTGTGTGTGTGTGTGTGTGTGTGTGTGTGTGAGAGAGAGAGAGAGAGAGAGAGAGAGAGAGAGAGAGAGAGAGAGAGAGCGCAAATGTGGTGTTAGGTGGCTTTTTGCATATTTACATTTTATATATTTTAACCACATGTATCTCATGTAGGACTTGTAAGGGCACTGATACCATGTGTTGAATGCCTCACACAAACAATGACAACAACAACAACAACAACAACATTTTAAATATAAGACTTAATTTCTGGTCATAATTTTTGGTGATATGGTGAAACAGTTGTCATACAAGGGCCTGTGAAAGCAAAATCTCCTAGAGTTCCTAGTATTTGTATGTGGCACTAAACAGGGAACAGTCAGAACTTGGTTGCTGCAGTTTTATGGTTTCTTTGTACTATCCTGATTCAATTACAGTTGCATGGTTTATTAACACACATTACCATAAAACACTTTGTGCTGTCTGCTACAATCAGATTAAGATAGTCACAGATATTTTGTTAAGACCTGCTCCATTCCCAGTCTCAGCTCAGGGGCTAGTAAGCCAGTATGGCCCATCAGATATCAGACTCCCTGTAAAGGGGCAGATCTATAAAATCTACAGGATCTGTGTCACTGCAACACCTTACTGTTGCTTGCTCCCTTCCCTTCCCTTACCCCCATCATTGCCGCACCATTGCTCTGGGTAGAGATCTGTGATGTGAATGTCTGTCTGTGTTGTTTCCATGTAGTGATTTGTGAAGATGGAAAACATTAATATTTGAGCAGTGATCAAGTACTTCATAAAGAAAGGTATGCACTATGAAGCCTATCTGAAGTAACCACTGAGTTGCTCATCCATTACACAACTTGACAGAAGAATAAGAGGAAAGACTAGAAGTATGCTGACTATTGTAATGGCCCACTTACTGTAGAGGAACACTAATGAGTTTAGGGTAAACTCTTGGCATAGGGAAAATCACCATGTTTGTGTTTTAAAGAAATGCTTCAAGTCACTGACACTCATGTGCTAAGATCATAAGGGCGATCTTAATGGGGAAAGTGCCAAGGAGGGATAGCTGTACGACATCTCCCATCTCCGCTGTCCATCTGATTACAGGCTTTTAAGCAGTCACTGCTACAGTTTATGTCCCATACATGATTATATTATGCACAAGAGGTTTGAGGCTAAAATTCTGTCAGTGACCTTCTAATAGAACTCTACCACCTATTCCTCCTGCAGGGGACTTAAATTCAGCAAAATGATATGGGACACAATATTGGTTGCTTTAGGGACTGAGTTGAGACACTCACAGTAGATAGAGAGCTTCAACACTAGCAACAACACCCACTTCATCACTGCTAGTGTGAGAGTTCCCCAGTGACCTTACATTCTAAGGTCCTCTAGTCTCATTAAGAGGAAGGCCATCACTAGGTACAGCAGTGTGTGTCACTTGACAACTTGGGCAGGCATGTGACATGGTTCAAAGTCTTATAAACAGTTCAAGTTAGGTTGATGCACATGTCCAAGTTAGTCTGTCTTGTGTAAGTTGCACCCTACACCCATTTGAGTTGTCTTATACAGGGTGTTACAAAAAGGTAAGGCCAAACTTTCAGAAAACATTCCTCACACACAAATAAAGAAAAGATGTTATGTGGACATGTGTCCGGAAACGCTTAATTTCCATGTTAGAGCTCATTTTAGTTTGTTCTTCCACCTACGCTCATTGTAGCACATTATCATGATTTCATATGGGATACTCTACTTGTGCTGCTAGAACATGTGCCTTTACAAGTACGCCACAACATGTGGTTCACACACGATGGAACTCCTGCACATTTCAGTCGAAGTGTTCGTACGCTTCTCAACAACAGATTCGGTGACCGACGGATTGGTAGAGGCAGACCAATTCCAAGGCCTCCACGCTCTCCTGACCTCAACCGTCTTGACTTTCATTTATGGGGGCATTTGAAAGCTCTTGTCTACGCAACCCCGGTACCAAATGTAGAGACTCTTTGTGCTCGTATTGTGGATGGCTGTGATACAATACGCCATTCTCCAGGGCTGCATCAGCGCATCAGGGATTCCATGCGACATAGGGTGGATGCATGTATCCTCGCTAACGGAGGACATTTTGAACATTTCCTGTAACAAAGTGTTTGAAGTCACACTGGTATATTCTATTGCTGTGTGTTTCCTTTCCATGATTAATGTGATTTGAAGAGAAGTAATAAAATGAGCTCTAACATGGAAATTAAGCATTTCCGGACACATGTCCACATAACATATTTTCTTTCTTTGTGTGTGAGGAATGTTTCCTGAAAGTTTGGCCGTACCTTTTTGTAACACCCTGTATATTGACTTCATGCTCTTCCTTCACAATTTTTCGTATCCTACACTTCTTTGATGTGTCAGGATGTGTCCACCAATGTCTCCATACGTCCTGTCAAGTTGTGGCATTTTGCCTTACCATACTGTTGATTTTCACATTGAGACCATTTAAATTCCATGCATAACACAACTTAGTGGCATTTGGTGTGTGATCAATCTCAACTGTAGAAACTTGATGCTGACTACTACTCTTGTCAGTGAGATAATCCAGAATTGTTTTAGACATATGAAAATTCAAATGATACTGTACTCAGTGAAATGTATTTAAATCATTATTTTGTGAACTGTGGCTGCAATCACATACAGATTTGAGCAGAGAATTGTCTTGGTTTTTATAAGTGATCTGTTGTGTTTAATGTGTAAGTACGTGGGACTAGAAAGACACTGGAGTAGATGAGATATATATTTGCTTTGAAATTTCTCATCTAATTGGACTCCCTGAGTGCTTTTTAAGCTTTCAGAAGAGGTGTACATGTCACATAAACAAGTTTGCACAATGCATGGCACCCTTACCTGCCTACAAGTGGGAGAGAATGAGTGAGATTTTAACTGAGTTTGTATGGTGTTGTTCAAGTTTTACTTATTTGAACAGTGTTCATATCAAAGTACTTATTAAAGGGTGCTAATAAGCTTAACATTGATATGACTGATCTGTATGAGTGAGAGTTTTACTTGATTTTCATTTTCAGTTTTTGTATGGCAAATAGTGTTATGCGGAACAAAATCAATACAATAATCTGATGAATAATGGCAGTTTCATTATTTCATCAAAGAAAATACTTTCTTCTCTTTCGTGAAAATCATTTCATTTGATAAAAATTGAATATTGACTATACTACACCGAATGGAGTGAAGTTTATTTTGAATGAAAAGACATTATCATTTCTATTTTTTTTTTTTTTTTTTTTTTCCAGGGGAGTTGAAAAACCCAGCTCGGAACATTCCTCAAGGAACCTTGTCTGCTGTTGGTTTTACTTTTATATGCTATATTGTGGTTTCATTACTCACAGCTGCTACCTGCAGTGGAAAATTATTGCAAAATAATTATTTATTCATGATGCCAATAAATTGGTGGCCACCATTTGTTGCCATTGGTATCATAACAGCTACATTTTCTGCAAGCTTAAGCAACCTTATTGGAACAAGTAGAGTGTTGGAGGCATTGGCAAAGGACAATGTCTTTGGTAAGTGACATCAATTATTTAGGTCACATATTTAATACATAATGGAGTGTCTATTTGAATGTGATAAATATAATTAATGGCTCATAGAAAAGATGTATCAATACTGCAACTATCATAGTTATGTTTGCTGCAGTGGGCAAGAACTGAAAAGAATCTATCTTTCTCTTTAAGGACCAAATGAAAAAAGTGAGAGAAGACTTATGAGAGAGTTATTTAAGAAATACACTAGCTACTCAAAACTCTGGATAAGATATGAGAGATCTGAGTGTGAGAAAATAATCAATGAATTTACAATAATAAATGAAAGCCAGGTGTATTAAACTTTCAGTCGAAATTATACAAATATGGCACACTTGAATTTGTAAGAAGTGTTCAGCGGTTAGTAAACTGGATTCGTATTTGGCAGGAGAGTGTTTCAACTCCCTGTCCTGTGTTCCTGATGTATGTTGTATTTAGTTTTGCTAAATCGCTTACAGCAAAAGGACGGGATGGTTCCTTTGAAAAGCCCATGGCCAATGTCCTCCTTCTTTCTGGTCTGTTCTGAGCTTTAGCTCAATCTCTAATAATGTAGTTATCAGTATGACCTTAACCCAAATCTTCCTCCTTTCAACTTACTTCACAACCATACTACAACAAAAGCCAATTTATGTGAAAAGTTAAAACTGTACTGTTCCAGGGATTAAAACTAGGATCCCTACCTTTTATGAGTCATGTTCTGCCAATGATGCCATCCAAACATGTAGTCCTGGACCAACTCAAATCTTCAGAATGTCATAGTCTCCAATTGTAACTTGTCACATTGATCATAATGGCAAAATTCTGCTTAAGGCAATAAAATAACTAATTTTTGAATATGAGTTGTTTTAAAGAATCCCCCAAAGTTATCAATATATGTAAAATTGTTTATTGCAGTAAATGTGTGTATATTTTTAGTTGATTCATAGTGACTGTGTTATCAAAACTTCAAATTGTCAATCTGATGGGCATGTTTTAGTATGGCAAATACCATGTGGTGATTGATTGCCAGAGTGTATGATTCCTGTTGTGAAATTTGGTAGAGGAGGGAACATGGCAGCTACCTATTCTTTGTGCTGTGGTATTGGTGCACCATAGCTATTTTTTCTTGAAACATGAATCCCAATATATAAAAGACAGCGGTGTAAAGCTCTCTGTTATCCATGTTGTGTCAACATTTTGGAACTACCCCTTATTAGTTTCAGCATTATGCAAAACATTGATTGTAATAATTGATTTGATCGAATGTGATAAAACTAAATCATGATACCTAATATCAAAACATTTTATCATATGTGGGTTATGTTGTCGCCTCTGTCAACAGCCAGGATAAACTGTTTCAAAATGGCAACAGCACTGATAGCTATATTGCAAGACCAGTGGAAGAAAATAACTGTAAGCTCCTACTGCAACTGAGGAAAGTACTCTGAAAGGTAGCGGCTCAGATTACATTCATTCAGAACACTAATGCAAGTAAAAGAAAGCAGAAGAATCAGAAAACAAATAATGGTACTAAAGGCAGAAGCTAATGTAAAGATCTAGTATGATTTATCTTTGAGTGCTAGTATTGATTCTCTCTCATTTACAACTTTATCATGTGGCTTATACAGTAAACAAATAATTGGAAAGGAAAGATCCACTAACCACGCATTTGCCTCTGTAACATGATCATCTGAAAAAATCCTAATTGTGTAATAAAGTACTCTTCACATTCCTTCTAATTATCATTTTTATCTTTCTTGCATTTTTATCTGCCGATTTCTGGAAGATACTTTTTTTCATCAGTTAGTGACTATGGCTTTTTGTACTGGTCTTTTGTGTATATGTGATTATATAAAAATTGTTATAATCTTTGTTTATGATAAGTTTATGATATTCGTTTGACCAGCTGTGCTTTAATTGCTAATTGACTTAATTTTATAGACACTGTTGTACCTAATAATATATATATATATATATAATCTGTGTGTGTGTGTGTGTGTGTGTGTGTGTGTGTGTGAGAGAGAGAGAGAGAGAGAGAGAGAGAGAGAGAGAGAGAGAGAGAGAGAGAGAGAGAGAGATTCTAGGAATTCACGTTAGCTAATGAATATTTAAAGATCATTTTGCTGAGAACCAATAAAATAAATGATTGTGACTGTAGAACATTTATTGTACTTTTTTTGTCGCCATATAGCTGCATAGATTATCCAGGAACTAATTATTGTATTTCATTGCTTTTTTGAATGTTTGTAGGTCGTCTGCTCTATTTCATAGTTCGAGGTTCTTGGAATGGAAATCCTGTTGTTGCTGTCCTGATGTCATGGTTCTTAGTTCAATTAGTGTTGTTAATTGGCTCACTCAACACAATTGCACAGATTAATTCCGTCCTGTTTCTTCTTTCATACTGTGCAACAAATCTGGCTTGTCTTGGTTTAGAACTTGCTGCAGCACCAAACTTCAGGTAAATTTGTACTTAATTTTTTTTTTCCCCTCAATTTCCTTAAGACAGTTGATAGTTACAATTTGTCTTTTATTCCAGTATTACAGCACAGCACATAAAGAAGTAATGATAATGCAATTTAGTTCATTCTTAGCAGTAAGCATACTTTCCAACTGCACTTAAACTTAAAATGAGGTAAAGCTTGCATGTATGAATTGTGTACAGTAGAGAATACCCAATTTAAAGCCTTGGAAAGAAGACTGAAATGAAAGACATGTTAAATTCCATATTTTATGGTGTCATAAACTTGCTACATTTTGTACAGTAGAAGGAGAGCAGTTCAATTTTAATTTGCAAGTCTTCTGATAGAAATTCATGTTGCAGTGCTCTTTCTTTCCGTCTTTGAAATTTCAGAGTTTTGAGTTTTCCAGCATGTATGTGTGTGTTCATTTAATGCGTATTACACTTTAGGGGCAGTAATACTTCCTTAGCAGTGAATGTGAAATGTAATATATTACAGCGATTATTAGTTGTTGTATCAGGATAATTAGTGTTGAAGAAAGATGTTCAAAGTACTGTGAGCTACGAGAGGTTGTACATAATTTTCAGAAATACATCTTTGATAATTGGAATCCTCACTCTATGGACCAAGTAGTAAAAGTGGATAATTTTTGTTACTCGTGAGAGGGTGAAGGATGTGGGTGAAGCATTTTTAGTGTTGCGTAAGAAATAAATAACAGATTAAGAATGGGAATGAGAAAGACTTGAATAATGTATAAAACTAAAATCCAAAAGTAGGTTAAAATTTCCACCTCTGAGAGATTGATAGGAGTTTGCTGGGGGGGATGAAAAGTGTCACACCTTGGGTCCCCTGCCCTGTGCTGAATAACTTCGTCAGACAAAGGTTAAGAGCCACAGGTTACTCACATTACGTTATCATTTTTAAGTAGGTGACTGACTCAACATTTTTTAAACAAACCTTTCACCACATCTCACATGTACGTGCATTATTGTTTCGTCAGATTTGTTTCTGAATTATACAAATGAGTACACTATTAGGTCTTATCAGTATGTATAAGCATACAAATGAAAATGCTACTGAAAATGCGTTTTAAAAATTACCCACTGTACTGATTTCCCTTGCTGCCACCTAGAATAAAATGAGGCTGACATGCAGGAAACAAAGAGCATGGGTTGGTTTCTCTCTGTCTTAAGTGTACTGCAAATTGAAGAGAGCATTCATGAGACACACTCTGCTTCTGTTGACAAAACATAAGCAGCAGTCATATTGCAATCTTTGCAGGTAGATGATAGTTTTCATTCTTTTGATTACTATAATCTGAGTGACAGTTTTGCTGCAGGATGATGTCTAGGTATTACTATCAATGTTTTGTGTTTCTTTTTACATGTTTTGAGGATAACAGCTTCTTTCATGTTAGTAATTGCTGAAACTGAACTTGGACAGCACAGACCTGCTGGTTTCATTTCTTCACAGTGTTTTGAACCTGCTTTGTCAGTCATTGTAAATGATTTCCTTGCTCAGTTTACTTTCTTGATTTGAAACTTTGATATTTGTAGGATAGGGAATTTCTCTGTGGATGTTCACATTTTCCTATCAGTGCAGTGTTTGAAATGTAGAAAGGCAAGATTACCCATTTCCTGTCATAGTACTCCTTTTAATTATTCTGTTCCTTATCATTCAGTTGGTGATACTTATATGGTATATAGATATTCCATGTATACACGAAATGATAAAGTTCGTATTTATGTAGTGTTGTATGTAGTCTCTTTACTCAATCAGAATTTTCTAACTGCTGATACTAATAATGTATATAGTTTTGTTTCAGACCTTTTTAATTAAGAGAAATTGATATGTGAAGTCATAACAACAACACATTATATGAAAATCACTGTGAGATAATCAGCAGATTTGAAAGGATTGGCACCATTCATTAGAAAGCCCTGATTTCATTCCTTCTGGTGACTTGTTTCATTTTTCCAAAAAAACTAACTATAGAAACTTAAATAATATTTGGAATTAAAGTTTGACTACACCCAAATTTACTTATGACATTTAAGCCATGATGCTTGTTAGATTTCGGGATTTGGCATTTTGTTGCCCTAATTTTTCGGAACCAGATAAAACACTTCATTTTTCATATATGCCCCTAATTAAGAATCTACACAAATTAGAAAAGTTTTGAGCATGACAACTTTACATGGAAGTAGGGAATTCTCTGCAGAGGAGTACAGCATGCTAATCAGATAGTACTATAAACTTTTATGCTTTTCTAACCTTTATTGTTGGAACTTATAGGTGATTTACGTTACTAAATTTTCACCCTGCAGTTTTATAAACTGATATATACTCACAGAGATCACAGAATATCAGTACACCAGAATAAATGACACGTCCCCTAACAGGCCTCCCCACACCCAAATCCTTACTCTGCACTTGACAATCAGTTAATCAGTTAACATATGGTCATTTTGCACAATAACATTATGTAGTTGCTGTATTGTTGAAGGTCATGACCTGGCTACACAGTCAACTTTGCAATAAAAATTAACACCCACTTGATTTGTACCAAGTAGTGAAGTGTATAAAATCCTGTGGGCCATATTCATAGAAGTAACCTCTATGTACGTAAAAAGTACAGGCTTATCAACCTTCACATTTGTACTATACAGTAATTTTTTGTGCCATGTATGAATGTAAACTATTTATGTGGTGTTATTTTTGATCAACTATGTTGTGAATGAACCAATAGGCTCCCTGTCATTAATTGCTGAACTTTGGTTAGTAGACAGTCAGTTGGAGTGTGTTGAGATTGAGCTACATGAATTATAGAGCAGTGTTCTATGTACATGGACTTCATAATGACAAAATTAAAGGAACTACTTATATGACCTACCACTCAGTGTGATTTTTGTTTCTAATTTTAAGATATGAGAGTACTGTATTTGATTGATAAATGATATATAGGTCATATAAACAATTGAAATGGTGCAGATTGTCAGTTTACAGGATATGTTAACATCATGTAACTACACTTAAAGATAAGGTGCCTTGATGTCCATGGACACCACATATTATTCTTACTGCTCACTTTTGTGCAGTCAATACTTTATTTGTAAGTGGTGTGTTACCCACAGAAAATTATTCCACAAGACATTCTTGAATGGAAATATCAAAATATGTCCGAAGCTTAATGCGTTTGTTTCCAAGATCAGCAATTATACAAAGAGCAAAAGCAGCTGAACTTAGTTTTTGAAAAGCTCAGTAATATATTTCTTACAGATCAAGATTTCATTAATATGTACACTCAAAAATTTGGAGCATTCTGCCATACTTACTGACTCTTATTCATGAGCTACATCAGTTGTTGATACGCTCTATTTGTTGTATGGAACTGAATAAGTGTGTTCTCCAAAATTTAGGGAGAGACCATTTTCTGAGATCCATTTAATAATTCTATGGAAAAAATTATTTACAATCTCTTCTGTTGCATTCTCTGTAATGGAATTCATTGTAACACTAGTATTGTCTGCAAAAAGGACCAATTCTGCTTGTTGAATGTGAAGTGGAAGGTCATTTACATATGCAAGGAATAGAAGTTAACTCAAAATTGAACCATGTGGGACTCCCTTTGCGATTTCTCCCCAGTCACGAGAATTTTCTACCCTTCAAACATTGTTTGAATTATTCAGCACAACTTTTTGCATTCTGTCAGTTAAGTTTGTACAAACTGGCTGTGTGTAAAGCCGTCAGTTCCATAAAAGTTGAATTTTTCTAAGAGAGGAATGTTACGTACACAGTCAAACTTCCTGGAAAGATAAAAAAAAAAAAAAAAACCGTATTCTGGTATTTTATGATTTGAGACTTGTACTATTTGACGAGTGAGTGTATAAACAGCATTCTCAGTCAGGCAACCCTTCTTCTTTCGAAACTGTGTTATGCTAAGTAAGTTGTTTCTACTTAAGTGTGAGACTACTCTTGAGTACATTATTTTTTTGAATATTTTAGAAAAAGATGTCAGTAAGAAAATGGGGTGATATTTGTTTGTCCTTCTTGTCACCTTTCTTTTGAAGAGATTTAACAACTCCATATTTAAACTTGTCTGCAAAAATTCCATGTGCAAGTGATGCATTACGTATATCATAGGACATTGCTTATTAAGTTGGAACAACTTTTCAGAACTTGATTTGAAATTCCGTTAACACTACATGAGCTTTTGTTTTTTAGAATTTTTATTATTCTATTAATTTTGGTGATAGATCTTGGTGCTAATTGTAGTTGCTTAAAGTTTTGTGGAATGACGTTTTTAATATATCCTCTTGCTTCTTCAACTGAACCATTTAATCCTCTTTTTGCTGCTACATTTAGAAACTAGAAAACTGAGTTGGAAAATTCGCTATTGAAATTATATTGATACATCCAAATAATGATTTTAGTTCATTTTTCCTGTCTGTATCTTTCAAGAAATCTACATTGAAATCTCTATAAACTACTATCTGTTTCTTCTGGTCTAACTGGTAGCTTAATAATACATCTAGATTTCTCATAAATAGCTAAAAGTTTCGTAGAGGGGATCAGTAGACCATTACAGTTATCAGAGAAGTATTTCATAGTAAAAACTCACATGTGCACACTTCTAGGTTCTGATCAAGACAGAAGCTATTTGTTTCAATATTTTTGACTTTGTGTCTAACTTTTACAAATGTTGTAACTCCTCCTCCTTCCATGTTAATGAGAATGATGCTGGTCTGTAATTCCTATTATTTAACTTCTCTATCCTTGTAGTTACATGGTGTTCAGAGAGGCACAGAATATCGATTGTTTCAGAATTTTACACATCTTATAGGCATGCAAGATGCTCATCTGTCTTGTTTTTCTACTCCCTAATGTTGTTGTGATGAAATAAATTAATTTTATTTTTCTGGAAACTATTACATATACTATGGTCCTGTTCTGGTATGAGAGTTATTGATACAGACTGATCATTGATTGGTAGTTTGCTAAGGAAAATAAATGTGCATATTAGTGAAACTGAAAACCCATGGTGTTTCATTCATTATTGTTGAATGTAGTGTCGAAAGTCCAAATGATTTCTCAGGTTGAGACTATGAACTTATGGTGATACTGAGGAAGAACAGGCTACAACCAAGTTGTTGTTGTTGTTGTTGTTGTTGTTGTGGTCTTCAGTCCTGAGACTGGTTTGATCCAGCTCTCCATGCTACTCTATCCTGTGCAAGCTTCTTCATCTCCCAGTACCTACTGCAACCTACATCCTTCTGAATCTGCTTGCTGTACTCATCTCTTGGTCTCCCTCAACAATTTTTACCCTTCACGCTGCCCTCCAATACTAAATTGGTGATCCCTTGATGCCTCAGAACATGTCCTACCAAATGATTCCTTCTTCTAGTCAAGTTGTGCCACAAACTCCTCTTCTCCCCAATCCTATTCAATACCTCCTCATTAGTTATATGATCTACCCATCTAATCTTCAGCATTCTTCTGTAGCACCACATTTCGAAAGCTTCTATTCTCTTCTTGTCCAAACTAGTTATCGTCCATGTTTCACTTCCATACATGGCTACACTCCATACAAATACTTTCGGAAATGACTTCCTGACACTTAAATCTATACTCGATGTTAACAAATTTCTCTTCTTCAGAAACGCTTTCCTTGCCATTGCCAGTCTACATTTTATATCCTCTCTACTTCGACCAACATCAGTTATTTTGCTCCCCAAATAGCAAAACTCCTTTACTACTTTAAGTGTCTCATTTCCTACTCTAATTCCCTCAGCATCACCCGACTTAATTAGACTACATTCCATTATCCTCGTTTTGCTTTTGATGATGTTCATCTTATACCCTCCTTTCATGACACTGTCCATTCCATTCAACTGCTCTTCCAAGTCCTTTGCTGTCTCTGACAGGTTTACAATGTCATCGGCAAACCTCAAAGTTTTTATTTCTTCTCCATGGATTTTAATACCTACTCCAAATTTTTCTTTTATTTCCTTCACTGCTTGCTCAATATACAGATTGAATAACATCGGGGATAGGCTACAACCTTGTCTCACTCCCTTCCCAACCACTGCTTCTCTTCCATGCCCCTCGACTCTTATAACTGCCATCTGGTTTCTGTACAAATTGTAAATAGCCCTTCGCTCCCTGTATTTTACCCCTTCCACCTTCAGAATTTGAAAGAGAGTATTCCAGTCAACATTGTCAAAAGCTTTCTCTAAGTCTACAAATGCTAGAAACGTAGGTTTGCCTTTCCTTAATCTAGCTTCTAAGATAAGTTGTAGGGTCAGTATTGCCTCACGTGTTCCAATATTTCTACGGAATCCAAACTGATCTTCCCTGAGGTCAGCTTCTACCAGTTTTTCCATTCGTCTGTAGAGAATACGCATTAGTATTTTGCATCCGTGGCTTATTAAACTGATAGTTCGGTAATTTTCACATCTGTCAGCACCTGCTTTCTTTGGGATTGGAATTATTATATTCTTCTTGAAGTCTGAGGGTATTTCACCTGTCTCATACATCTTGCTCAGCAGATGGTAGAGTTTTTTCAGGACTGGCTCTCCCAAGGCCGTCAGTAGTTCTAATGGAATGTTGTCTACTCCCGAGGCCTTGTTTCGACTCAGGTCTTTCAGTGCTCTGTCAAACTCTTCATGCAGTACTGTATCTCCCATTTCATCTTCATCTACATCCTCTTCCATTTCCATAATATTGTCCTCAAGTACATCGCCCTTGTATAAACCCTCTATATACTCCTTCCACCTTTCTGCCTTCCCTTCTTTGCTTAGAACTGGGTTGCCATCTGAGCTCTTGATATTCATACAAGTGGTTCTCTTTTCTCCAAAGGTCTCTTTAATTTTCCTGTAGGCAGTATCTATCTTACCCCTAGTGAGATAAGCCTCTACATCCTTACATTTGTCCTCTAGCCATCCCTGCTTAGCCATTTTGCACTTCCTGTCGATCTCATTTTTGAGACGTTTGTATTCCGTTTTGCCTGCTTCATTTACTGCATTTTTATATTTTCTCCTTTCATCAATTAAATTCAATATTTCTTCTGTTACCCAACGATTTCTACTAGCCCTCGTCTTTTTACCTACGTGATCCTCTGCTGCCTTCACTACTTCATTTCTCAAAGCTACCCATTCTTCTTCTACTGTATTTCTTTCCACCATTCCTGTCAATTGTTCCCTTATGCTCTCCCTGAAACTCTGTACAACCTCTGGTTAAGTTGTTTATCCAGGTCCCATCTCCTTAAATTCCCACCTTTTTGCAGTGTCTTCAGTTTTAGTCTACAGTTCATAACCAATAGATTGTGCTCAGAGTCCACATCTGCTACTGGAAATGTCTTACAATTTAAAACCTGGTTCCTAAATCTCTGTCTTACCATTGTATAATCTATCTGAAATCTGTCAGTATCTCCAGGCTTCTTCCATGTATACAACCTTCTTTTATGATTCTTGAACCAAGTGTTAGCTATGATTAAGTTCTGCTCTGTGCAAAATTCTATCAGGCAGCTTCCTCTTTCATTTTTTATCCCCAATCCATATTCACCTACCACGTTTCCTTCTCTCCCTTTTCTTCTACCGAATTCCAGTCGCCCATGACTATTAAATTTTCGTCTCCCTTCCACCTGAGTAATTTCTTTTATTTCATCATACATTTCGTCAATTTCTTACTGTAGTAGGCGTGGGCTTCGTGTCTATCTTGGCCACAATAATGCGTTCACTATGCTGTTTGTAGTAGCTTACTCGCACTCCCATTTTTTTATTCATTATTAAACCGACTCCTGCATTACCCCTATTTGCTTTTGTATTTATAACCCTGTATTTGCATGACCAAAAGTCTTATTCCTCCTGCCAGCGAACTTCACTAATTCCTACTATATGTAACTTTAACCTATCCATTTCCCTTTTTAAATTTTCTAATCTACCTGCTCGATTAAGGGATCTGACATTCCATGCTCCGATCCGTTGAACGCCAGTTTTCTTTCTCCTGATAACAACGTCCTCCGGAGATCCGAATGGGGGACTATTTTACCTTGATTTCAGCCGTTCGCAGTACCAGCACAGCAAGGCTGTTTTGGTTAGTGTTAAAAGGCCAGATCAGTCAATCATCCAGACTGCTTCCCCTGAAACTACTGAAAAGGCTGCTGCCCCTCTTCAGGAACCACACGTTTGTCTGGCCCCTCAACAGATCCCCTCAATTGTGGTTGCACCTACTGTACGGCTATCTGTATCGCTGAGACATGCAAGCCTCCCCACCAACGGCAAGGTCCATGGTTCTTGTTCTGGGGGGTGGGGGGGGGGTGGGTACAACCAAGTAAGTCCACTACAATGTTATGTTTTCATCCATGTTTTGAGGTAGTGCCAGTGAAAGTATTATTAAGAAAAACTGGTTGTAAATCTGTGGCAATCAGAACAACAGAGACTGTTAGCTACTCATGATGTTCACTGAATAATTGCTTGTGAAGCTAAGACAAGTGATTCATGTCTGCTGAGTGAGTTTTTCAATTTGCAGTTATGGTATGCTCAAGAAACAGATTTGCCATGCAAACATTCTTGCTGCAGCTAGTGTCATTGAGACTTGGCAACATCACAGTGTGTGTTTGACAACTCTTCGATCAATGGCTTTCTTCCTTGGGGGGCACAGTATTATCAAGCTAAAATCACTTTGTTTTCTTATCATTATATATTCTAAATGATTCTCACTTAAAATGTGACATTGAGGTAATAAATGTTTTTGAATCCAGATGGATCTTTCCGTGTATTAGCTACAACTGCTCTTGTATTTTACATTAGGTAAATTATTTGCCTTAGTCATCATTGTGGGAATGGGGAAGTGTTGGATGCAGCAGTGGCTCACTAGCTCAGTGGTAATGGGTATGCTGTGTGAAGTGCAGGCTGCATTAACTGTTGGTTCCAGTTGTGTTGGACACCTAGTATACTTTCTCAGCTTTTTACCTTTTTCCGCAGTGAGCTACAAACAGCTGTATCGAAAATCAGTAAGATCACCTCTTGATTATGTCTTCTCGCAACCTTGACTCATTACCCCACAAATGAAACAACACACACACACACACACACACACACACACACACACACACCTGTATTGAGGTCAAAAGTGTGTAATTTGTTTACTAATTTGTATAGTTTTGGGCAAGCTCTTTATTATAGATAGTTTTGTTTGATTAAGATAGACTTATGTCCTAAACTTGTCGTAATCAGTTGTAATTCATTTGTAAAGTGCATGTTTGTAGAGTTTTTCCCATTATCTTGTATAGAACATAGTACGTAAACATAAGAGCTAAATGACTCTCTCTCTCTCTCTCTCTCTCTCTCTCTCTCTCTCTCTCTCTCTCTCTCTCTGTAGGTGTTTATTCCATCATATAGGGTCCACTGTGTTTGTGATTTGAAAAATTTAAATTATTTTAACTTTGTGTTTGGATTCTTTTTCTGTCACCAGTTACCGTAACGGAGCCCGTCTGGTTAGCCATGTGGTCTAACGCACTGCTTTCCGGGCAGGAAGGTGTGCCGGTCCCCGGGGCAAATCCGCCCGGCGGATTAGTGTCGAGGTCCGGTGTGCCAGCCAGTCTGTGGATGGTTTTTAATGTGGTCTTCCATCTGCCTCAGTGAATGCTGGCAGGTTCCCCTTATTCCGCCTCAGTTACACTATGTTGGTGATTGCTGTGCAAACAATGTCTCCATGTATGCGTACTCCATAATTACTCTACCACGCAAACATTTGGGGTTACACTCGTCTGCTGTGAGAGGTTCCTGGCGGAGTCCACTGGGGGCTGAACTGCACAATAACCCTTGGCTTGTTTTGGGGCGGTGGTGGAGTGAGTGGACTGCTTCAGAATTTGTTCGATTACCATACCGTCATATTGTTTTTATTTATGATGGTTGGGCTGGTGATGTTATTAAGTGGTGGAATGATGGACTTATATATGGTTTTAAGAAGGTTTTATATCTGTATGGATTACCTGGTGTTGGGAAGTCTACTTTGGTTGAGAATCTAATTAATTATTCAGATATTTCAGAATATGTGTTTTGTCCAACACCAGGTGATTATGCATTTCAGAATTTGTTCGATTACCGTACCGTCATATTGTTTGAGGAATTTGATTGGAAACGTTGGTCAGAATATTCATCTGAACTTAAACGTTTATTTGAAGGAAAACCATTTGCTATAAATGTTAAATTTCAAGATCAGAGGATTATTAAATTTCGTGGTCCCATTATATGTGTTTCTAACGCATATGAGATAACTGACGCCGCGTTTGATAGACGTCTGTTGTGGGGTTGTGAACCACTGAGGGCTACAGCAAGGACAAAGCCTCTCCATCATTTCTGGGTCCCCAGTTTCATACAATACAATACAATACAATACAATACAATACAGTACAAGACAATACCCTAATGGAGGGATCACATTTGCGCATCTGTCAATGAATACCTAAATTTGTTCTTTGTATGATCATATTTTAACTGTTTATGTATCATATCTTCTGAGGCAGAAGTTCATGACCAGCCCAGCAATTTCCTAAGTGAGTCTGGGACACTAATTAAAAACCACTGCCACACTAGTTTTTGTACCAGACCAATGGCTGTTAATTTGCTTCACAGATTTGATACAGGTCTGGCTCATCTCCCTGTCCTGCAAGCTAATGGACTGTGGTTTAAGCTGTACCAGCAGGTCACATGATATAAACTGATCATTAACAATATATTCTGCCACATCATATTAAGTAGTTTGACCAAGGTTTGATATTTGAATTCTGCAACTTGCATGCCAATAAGCCCACCAAAACACAACGAACTACCTTCCTTTTTACGTCTTATTTCTTTTATCCTCCTTTTTCTGAAGGAAAATTTTAACTTTGATGTCAGTTTATGTTCTTAAATATTCCTCGCGTAATCTGTTGCATTTGTGGTTGTCACACCTCTGTTGTTACAGCATGGTCTTCACTTGGTTTATTGAAGATATTTCACATGGAAACACACACAACAGTAGCAAATAATTTTATGCTTTCCAAACTGAGTACAGTAACATGCACTGTAGATCATAGGTGCAAGTGCGATGCATGACAATTACCTGAGTGGATCCCCCATCGCTGTCAGGTGGCTGGTGACCAGCATCCACTGCATTGAGGGCGAGCTTTTCAGCAGAAAGCGTTCAGAGTTGGACATATAGCCATGGAGTCCTTCAGAAAAAGTTTTTGAAACCTTTTACTGTTACTGGTAGGTCAGAAAGTAGTGAAAAAAAGTAAATTTGTGGTTTCATTCGACCGATACTTTAAGGTCACAGATGAAATGCTGTTTAAAATATCAAGGAGGATAAGCTCAAACTTGTGATGTTGTATTTGCACTGCATGTTGTTTATTACTAGACCGAAGCAGAGACAGCACCAGAACAGCTCAAGCGGAAGACAAAATTTTCTTCAGAAATGCCAATACTGTACAATGTTGCCAGTGCCTGCAAATGGCGAGACATATAATTATGAGGGGCAGCTTAGTTTATTGCTGCTTAAAGTGAATGACTAGGAATTATACTGTGTGCCAGCTAGCCACTGGCCAGTTTTTATGTCAAAGACTGTACATTTTATTCAAAAAGAGCTATCAAGCGCTACCACCCTTTGTATATTTGTTGTTTTTAATATCTTGGTGTTATTGACAGTGATTAAAGTATTTACTCCAATCTAATTGGTGAATTAAAATTGCTGGATGTAGAATAGTGTATGTAATTGTGGACTGGATACTTGTGGTATGTATTTTCAGTTGTTATTGTTGTTAATATTTTTCAGCTGTTAGTTTCACTGTCTTGCACGAAATATTAATAAAGAAAAGCATTTGTAACAACAATATTGAGTCCAATAAGATTATCATTGTTAGAGAAGAAAGACAAACATGTTTTTGTGTTTTTTTTTGTTACAGACCTTCCTTCAAGTACTTCACATGGCATACTGCTATGTTTGGTCTAATTGGAACTATGGTTATGATGTTCGTGATAGATACTATTTATGCATCATGCAGCATTATCTTGTGTTTGCTGCTAGTTACAGCACTACATTTGTTTTCCCCATCTCGTGGTTCTAGATGGGGATCTATAACACAAGCTCTTATATTCCATCAGGTTTGTGAACACCAAACATACTTTCTGTATTATCCCAGTGTACATAAGCATAGAGTGAAACGAATGACATGATTGTCCATATCACAGATAAGTATAGTTCTAACCATGTTAGAGACTTATGTCTTAAAATCCATAGTTCTCGTTACATTTTTATTTCTCTTCTAAATGAAACACTTACAATCTCGTAACAGCAGAAGATGATAGTGAAATTAATTTTTTTTGCCTGTCACTTATGATTCGAAGACTACGTGAAATACTGACATTACAGAGGTGAGAGAAGAGAAAAAAGAATAGTAGTGTAGATAGGAGAGTGCTGGAACACACATCTAGAACAAAGCTCTATTAAACATTTAAGATGTGGAAATATTCTGCACATATACAGCAGAAAAAAGAAAAGCATTCTACTTGTGTGGAGGAGTTACTGTGGAATTACGCTGCAGAATTTGACAATCAGTTATAAAGTTGTTGTTATAAGACCAAGTCTGGTGCCAGATTTACATAAGTGAACTTGTAGATGACCAACAACTGACTATCATTGTGGTATATTTTTATAATAGAATGACGTGCGAGAAGCATTTTAAACTTAAGAACCATATTAAGAAATAACCATGTAACCAAGAAGAGACAAATGAAAGTATGAAGGTTGTTACAATGGAACAGCATTGTTTGCTGTTTAAGAAAAAGTAATTAATACTATATCACTGCTTTCAGCTCTGTTCAGATGTTCTAGACAGCTGTTTGAAAGTAATGGGCAGAACGAATAAAGTGATAAAGACTGACTGAAGTTACTAGTTGACTTTGTTCATTAAAATTGCACAAATGCTACTATTGCTGCACGTGTAAAAGTAGGTAGTACTAAACTGCTTAAAAATGTGCTCATTTGCAATACTTGGTTTGTATTGGAATAACATGTGTGTACAAATAATGTCTAAAGAAGTCATGAAGCTATAATGAGTGTAGGTTGTGGTCAGCTCTTAAAAGACCAATAATTCTGTCTTTCATGTGCTGGATTTAGACACTCATGTTTAGTTGTCAGATGTGTCATTGATGTGACCACACACAAGTAAATATTCATGGATAACACAACCAAATAATTGACTCTGTAACTGAAACACATTCATGCAGGTGGATTTCCATACAAGGAAATCTAACACATTGAAATGTTCCTTTCCTTTGTAAGGTTGGAGAAGAGATTTCAGATACCATCATCTATGTGGTGTGTGTGTGTGTGTGTGTGTGTGTAACTATGTTACATTGACACACAACCAACACACTATGTTACATTGACATACAACCAACACACACACACACACACACACACACACACACACACACACACTCACTCACTCTTACTTTCACTCACTTTTTTGTTGTACGTATAATTTTTACTTATGTTATAAGATCTTAAATTTATTATTTACCTTCGTTTTGTCATATTTGTGCATGATTGCAACAATATTAACCTTGTAGTACTCTTTTGCTGCTTAGAAAACCCAATAGATTTGACCACTAGATATCATTTTACACAAGTCTACTGCCAAAACTTCTCACACAGTTGGGCTAAACCCAATATAGTCCTTTCAGATGCTCACTCCGCATTAGCTGCCCATGAAAATAATTGTCACAGCAATTTTGTTTCATAGCAACTTCGTGGCCACTCAGTGCTCTCGAATTGCAATTCCACTTCTGTTTTTGTACCACAACCATAATTTTCAAAACCCACTAAACCACTAAGATACTATTGTCACTGTTCCATGCCTTGAGGGTGCACAAGAAACTCGCAAAATAGTTCTGTGTAGATCATTTTTCAACTCCTTCCAAAATACATACCAACATGACAGCAAGAAATAGTTGCTCAATCCAGCTTTTCGGTCAGTGTGTGTTTAGGAAGAAGCCAACCCAGTTTTTCCCCCCAGTTCAAAGTATGAGCATTGGAAACATACCTGAACCCAACAATTACAAACTTTGGGAATCTGCAGCTTATAAGTTAATTGTTGCCAATAAAGGGAGCATCTCATTTAGAGAGACTCCAGTCACATATTCTAGAAATGTAGCAGATGCCCCCCCCCCCCCCCCCCCCGCCCCCCTCCCATCATTTCAGTGATGCAAAAATTCCATGCACATGAAACTTCCTAGCAGATTAAAACTGTGTGCCAGACTGAGACTCAAACTCGGGACCTTTGCCTTTAGCAGGAAAGCACTCTACCACTGAGCTACCCAAGCATGACTCTCACCCTGTCCTCACAGCCTTACATCTGCCACTACCTCTCAGTGGTAGAGCACTTGCCCACAAAATGCAAAGGTCCCGAGTTTGAGTCTTGGTCCGGCACACAGTTTTAATCTGCTAGGAAGTTTCATGTCAGTGCACACTCCGCTGCAGAGTGAAAATCTCATTCTGATTTCACACAAGGTATGGTGGTCTGTCACGTTGTCTCCAAGAGGGCGGCGGCAGCTTCTGTACCCTATAGCGAGGGGGTGATTGTGGATTGTATTGCTGCTCATCAATTATTATTGTCAAGCATCATACTGCTAAGTGATTTGCCACACTATGACCCATATGTCCACTGTTGTAAGCTGTGGTACTCAGTGGCAATCCCTGTTACCAAAAACATTGCTGCTTTTAGCAGTGGCAGTTTTCCTTGAATTAGGGACTCATGGTACGCCAATGACAGAGATACAGTGTCCCATGTGTCAAGAACCCACTGTCTGGCCATGTTAAAATGCACTAATGTCACAAATTTTGCTCAGCCTCTGTGTAAATGTTATGCCAGTACTTAGCATTGATTGTTGAGTTAGAAGCCTCCATATTGAGAACTCCCTATTTTTAGACAGAAGCTGGAACTACATGAATACAAAAGCAGGATTACAGTGTATCAGAGGTTGAATGGTAACTAATTGAGGGTATCCTGGTTGATGCCTACTTTTATTATGTTAAACAACTTGCTGCATTGTGTAATTTTACTTAACTGTTCATTAGCAAGTTAGAAACAAGTGAAGTCACAGAGATTTGAACAGTGTGTGACACACACACATTGTTAAATTTTTTTATTCCAGTCTTTTATGACAATGTCAATTCTTTTGACGATGACCGGTTTCAGTCAGTAATGACCATCCTCAGATCTACAATATAAAAATATACACACCTAGTGAGCAGTGTGTCTTGCAACACAATACAGCATTATGTATCACAATATACTATCATACAACCAGGGAAACGTACAGATAAAATACGGTAAAAGGTACCTTTTCTACACATGTCCTAAAGTGATAAGGCCTTAATAGCATTGTTAAAACATATACTCAGCACAGCATCGTCACATAGATCTAAAATAAGGTGTAGAATAGGCCACTTAGTCCACATAGTCATTTTTGCAACTGGCTACTGAAGTGAAGTAGCTACGAGAAATATGTTTTCCTACATTCTACATAGATGTCACTACTGTGGGCTTAGATGTAATCATCATTTACATAAGAAACATAATCTGATAAAAACACATTAGGTCAAATACATGTAGCAGACTTTTAAATATTGATAACTATTATAGAAACCAATTGTGATACAGTAAAAGATGAATACAATTACCCATATAAAATTATTAAAAGGAAATATATAAAGATAATAGGCCTGATACTTTTATGGTGAATTTACAGTTGAAAATTAATATATGTGATACATTGCCTATAGCCACCTATAAATTACCAATGAAACATAAAATGTCTGTATGACATCTGAAGACAGACAGATTAATGATCAGCGCCCTCTGTTGGGTTGGTCGCCAGGACGTTATTTAGGCGTGCAACGATCATAAGAACTTAACCACTAGAGGGCTTTACATACATCATGATATGTCTCCCACAGAAAATGTTTAATCAACATATTAACAGTGAATAAATAAAATTATCAGGTCTGGTCATACAATCCATGAATAGATAGGACATAATCAGTTACACAATTAGAGCGACGAATGTATGGAAGTAAGGCAAATGCCTACTGTTCTCAACATAAACCATTAAGCAAGGCTAGGTATAAATATGCGAGGCATTATTTGGTTATTGTAGTACATTATCAAACAAAGCAAAGTAGGCGTTGGGCACAAAATCGTTTTGCCCATTGAGTACCCTAGTGGGCTCATACTTTTTGGCCTTGTAAATCTCCAACTCCTCCAACAAGTCAAAAGCGCGACCTTTCTCTGCCCTGTATAGAATATGTATACAACTCTCAATATTGCTTACAGTGTGGCAGGTTTTTGCCAGATGCATTCCCAATGCAGTTTTGTTATGTGCCTGCAAATGCTCCCTGAATCTTATTTTAAAAGAACAGCCAGTCTGGCCGATATAAAATTTGTTGTAACTACTACAAAGGATCTTGTAAACCCCAGATCCATCCAATTTATCAGAATCATTACTCAAACTATGTTTTACACAGAGTTTCAGAGTATTGTTAACTTAAAAATCTCATCTAACCTTAGATTTACTCATACACTTTTCTATTTGTTGGGACATTTTTCCATAAAATTTCATTGGAATAGTTTTCAGGTTTTCTTTATTATTTCTTTTTTCTTGATGATTGTGGGTCTGCCTATTTACTTTCTGTGTTTTTTTTTTTTTTTCCTCCTATTGTGCGGGCACATAACATCATTTGCCGAGAAACCGTTGGCTACTGCAATTTGCTGTAATATACTAAATTCTTGGCGTATTTCATTGTCGGCTAATGGTAATCGAAAAAGTTGGTGGATCATAGAGGTGAAAAAGGCCCTTTTATATCGCGGCGGATGGCATGAACTGGCTCCAATAATAGTATCTGTACATGTAAGCTTTCTGAAAATTGAAAATTTATGTCTGGTAACAACCTTCTTAATGGTGAGGTCTAAATAGTTAATGGAGCTCGCTTCTTCTATTTCTGTAGTAAACACTATTTTTTGCTGCATGCTGCCTATGGCTTGAGCAAATGCGGTAACTTCATTCTCGTCCCCCTCTAACAGTAACAAGATGTCGTCGACATAACGTTTATAATATATAGTCTTGTCTGTCAGTCGTGGAAACATAACAAAGAACTTACATTCTAAGTTATTCATGAAAATGTCTGCTAATGTACCAGCCAAACTGTTACCCATCAAAATACCATCTTTTTGTTGATATATTTTGCCATTGAAGATAAAATAGTTATAAGTTAATGCATATTCTAAAAGTTCTATTAATTCTGTGTATTCTGCAGTATTAATCTTGTTATGATATAGTAGATTACGTTTAATGATCTGAATTGTTTCCTTTATTGGGACACTACTGTAGATGTTTTTTACATCTAGTGAAGCTAGTGTCACAGTATTTGGAATATATATAAATAACTGTTTTTCACCTCAAAATTGGTAGAGAAAGTGTACACTGCTTTAAGTTTGTTGTTAAGAAACTTATTTAGTTTAGAACATGGTGATGACAAATTATTAACAATTGGACGGACTGGGTTTCCCTTCTTATGTACCTTAACGTGCGATCTCAGTTGGGGGACCTTAGGATTCATCATGTTTAGCTATTTCTTTTCGTAATTGTTAAGCAGACATTGGGAGCTCTCTATGTTTTTCCATAGATCTATCTGGAACTTCTGCGTTGGGGCCCTGTGAACTTCTATTATCTCATTTTCAAAGAAGAATTCCTCCGTTTTCTTAATATAGTCCCCTTCATATATAAGGATTGCAGTATCGCCCTTGTCTGCGTGAATAACCATTGCCTTCTCTTTTTCTGACTTTGTATTATGATTTTTTAGGATACGATTCTCATGATTGATGGCATTAGAAGAGTTACACTGGCTGGATACAGCTTTATTAACTTTAACGGCTGTGTCCACAACTTCTAGTTTCATTATCTTAGCTGCTTCACACGCCATTTTAGTTTCGACTATGACTCTTGTAATGGTTCAATTATTAGGATTTGGAGTAATGTTATATTGTAAACCTTTATTCAACAGAGTATTTTCATCCCCATTCAATTCGATATTTATCAAGTTAGCTACTCTATCATAAAAGCGATGTTGTCCAACACCCTCCCTACTTTATTCAACATTAGCCTTCTGACGCTTTAGCAGTACACCTAACTTTTTGTTAGGCCTCTTTTCTATTCTTTCTACATTAATCCTTACTCTGTTAGAAATTTCTTGCCAAACGAATTGAAACTGAGTACTAGACAGTTCATTACTTAATTGCAAATGTAAATCGGAAGCTTCTGTACTTAGCAACTCTTTATGTTTATACGATTCACGTAATTGGGCCCTAATCCAGTTCCTCTCACTTTTGGCTTTAATTAACAAGGGGAGGGCTGACCATTGTTTAATGTTCACTTTCGCATATTTCGGTGTGACACCTACTGCAAGACACTGCTTATTGAATATAATATTCATTACCACAGTACTGATTTTCTCCTTCAGTTTACAGAGCCTTTTGACTCTGTCACGAGCCAGACATGGCACTAGTTTCACCAGTTGTGACATAGTCGTGTATATGAGCAGTGATCTAATATTGTCAAATGTTTTTTATTCCAGTCTATGATCACAATATCAATTCTTTTGACAATGACCGGTTTCAGCCAGTAATGGCCATCCTCAGAATCACAATATAAAAATATATACACCTGGTGAGCAGTGTGTCTTTCAACACAATACAGCATTATGTATCGCAATATACTATCATAAACCAGCGAAATGTTGGAGGAGTTGGAGATTTACAAGGCCAAAAAGCATGAGCCTACTAGGGTACTCAATGGACAAAGCGATTTTGTGCCCAGTGCCTACTTTGCTTTGTTTGATAATGTACTACAATAACCAAATAATGCCTCACATATTTATACCTAGCCTTGCTTGATGATTGTTGAGAACAGTAGGCATTTGCTTACTTCCATACATTCGTCGCTCTAATTGTGTAACTGATTATGTCCTACCTATTCATGGATTGTATGACCAGACCAGATAATTTTATTTATTCACTGTTAATATGTTGTTCAAACATTTTCTGTGGGAGACACATCACAATGTATGTAAAGCCCTCTAGTGGTTAAGTTCTTACAATCGGTGCGCACCTACATAATGTCCTGGCGACCGACCCAACAGAGGGTGCTGATCATTAATCTGTCTTTTATTCAGCTGTCATATATACTTTTTATCTTTCATAGGTAATTTATAGGTTGCTACAGGCAATGTATTACATATGTCAATTTTTGACTGTAAATTCACCAGAAAAGTATCAGGCCTATTATCTTTACATATTTCCTTTTTAATAATTTTATATGTGTAACTATATTCATCTTTTACTGTGTCACAATTGGTTTCTATAATAGTTATCAATATTAAAAGTCTGCTACATGTATTTGACCTAATGTGTTTTTATCAGATTATGTTTCTTATGTAAATGATGATTACATCTAAGCCCACAGTAGCGACATCTATGTAGAATGTAGGAAAACATATTTCTAGTAGCTACTTCACTTCAGTAGCCAGTTGCAAAAATGACTATGTGGACTAAGTGGCCTATTCTACACCTTATTTTAGATCTATGTGACGATGCTGTGCTGAGTATATGTTTTAACAATGCTATTAAGGCCTTATCACTTTAGGACATGTGTAGAAAAGGTACCTTTTACCGTATTTTATCTGTACGTTTCCCTGGTTGTATGATAGTATATTGTGATACATAATGCTGTATTGTGTTGCAAGACACACTGCTCACTAGGTGTGTATATTTTTATATTGTAAATCTGAGGATAGTCATTACTGACTGAATCCGGTCATCGTCAAAAGAATTGATGTTGTGATCAAAGACTGGAATAAAAAAACATTTGACAGTATTGGATCACTGAGTCACAGCTGATGGAGACACATTGTTGTAAATACAATATGAATCCTATGAATTCCAGCAAATCTATGTTGAAACATCTTATTTTACACTACAGGACACTTTGAAATTAGTGTTCAGAAGAAAAGTTATGTTGCATCAGTAATATGTTGCATTAGTAATCTGTTTTTCAGAATACTGAAGAATAAGTTCTGTGATCTGTTTTACATTGTTGCTACCACATATTACAATGAATGAAAGTAGCAGTTATGAGTATCTGAAAGTCTCTTGTTATTTAGTATGATTACTCTAGAATCTTTATTGTGTAACAGTGAAAGTACATAAACAGAATTGAAGTTGTCTGTGAACTGCTATTACAACTTACCTTGTTTTTCTGGAAGCACTTGATGCCATATTAAATTGTTTATTTGCTGTTCATAAGAAGGTAAATGCATGCCATGCCAAGTAAAATGGTGAGGTGTTCAAACTAACCATTAGGTATATGACTGTTTTATTTTCTTATTTATAGTTGCGTATATGCGTGTTCTTTTTGTGGTTTACACATCCATTGTGCTTTCATCCTTATATGTAAAAATACTATTTTATGGTATGGAATAAATACTATTTATGTCTCTCTAGTATAATTGAAGTTGCTGTCTTTTGACGTGCTCATTCACAGTTTATGGTTACGGCAGCGTGGTAATAGTTTGAGCCAATACATTCGGAAGGAATATTTAAAGAATGTAAAAGAAAATATTTTTAGAAATATCTTTTGTAGTTTTTTGTAAAGCACATTTTTATATTAATGAAATGTATAATTTTATTTAAACTTTCAGTATGTAAAAAGTGTACCATTTAGTTTATCTGTTTGGTGTAAAGCTGATAGGTAACATCCAACAGACCTTCATAAATGGCAGAATTTCCAACATTTGTTATAGGTGCGCAAATATTTGTTGTTGCTGGATTCGAGAAAGGACCATGTAAAATTCTGGCGACCACAGATGTTACTTTTAGTAAGTAATCCAAGAACATCTTGTCCATTGATTCACTTTGTGAATGATTTGAAGAAAAGTGGCCTGTATGTTTTGGGCCATGTTAAAATTGGAGATTTCCGTGACCATGATCGTGATGTCACTGCTTATGAATACACACATTGGCTGGAATTAGTTGACCATTTGAAGGTAAGTTACTAATGTGACTATTTGGTTTACTACATTTATTCATATATTAAGTATAATGAAAGTTTATTAGGGCATTGTTTTCAGTAAGCAAACTCTGTCACCACCTGAGGAGATTTCTTCTTCTTCTTCTTCTTCTTCTTCTTCTTCTTCTTCTTGCGTTACGGCCTTTGTAGGACCATGGGTAGCCCCTTCGTGGACTGCGTTTTCCTCTTCTTCTCCCAGAACCTTTTCATTCTTTCTCTTCTTCTCTCGCGCTCTTCTTCCGAGGTCTTCAGTGTCCTTTTCTCCTGTCGGTTCCACTGGTGACACTCTAATATTTTCCTGTATTCTTCTCTGTCGTTGATCTCCGGCATATTGGTCGGCGCATATTTGTCCCTCCAATTTTCCTTTCCTTCGACCTTGATCCTCAATTCCAACCAGTCCTTCCGAAGTTCAACAACCCACTTGGTTCCTGTCTTTCCCCTTGTCCTCCCTGTTGTTTCCTACACTCTTTTCATCATTCTGTCCATACTCATCCTAATTACATGTCCAGCAAACCTTGCCCTTTTAAGTCTGATTTTCCCGAATAGTGTTCTCATGTTCTGGTACAGTTCTTCCCTAGGTCTTCGCAACCATCTCCCTCCACCTCTTTTGGGACCTAGTATTTTTCTCTCTTTTTTCTGTCTAGTTGTTCTGCCCCGTTTCTTCCTAGTGTCATCATCTCAGCAGCATATAATACTGCATTCCTCACCGTTGCATTGTAGTGGCTTATCTTTGCCTCTGTGTATATATTCTTTTTATTGTATATCTCTCTTGCCATACAGATGGCTGACCTCAATTCTTTATCCTCTCTGTTATTCCCTCCTTGATCCTTTTCCTTCCTGTTATAAATTCTCCCAGGTATTTAAATTTGTTCACCATTTGCACAGTGCCTTCCGGTATTTCCCAGTCTGCAGTGGTATTTAATGTCGTCTTGTTATAGGCGACCCTCAGTCCTTTATGGCTACCTTACTTAAGTTGTCGAGTTGTATCTTTGTGTCTTCTTCCATCTCACTTACTATTGCTATGTCGTCTGCAGAGCCTAGGCAGTCCACTTGAGCCATGTTGTCCTTTATGTCCTCCACATGGGTCTTTGGTATTCCCATTTCCTCGTTTATTGCTCTCCACTACCTGATCACTTCATCCTGTGCTATATTGAACAACAATGGTGACAATCCGTCTCCCTGTTTAACACCAGTCTTGATCTCAAATTCTCCTGACAGTGCTCCTCTGAATCTCACCCTTGCTTTTTTGTCTGTCAATTTTTTTATGAGTCCTTGGGTAGTTCCATAATGTCCTCTGTTCTTCAGGATCCTAAAAAGAGTCTGTCTGTCGCTGGAGTCATATGCTTTGTGAAGTCCACAAAGGTTATTACTCTCTTTTTGTTTTTTAATGCCCTATGTTCTATCAGTTGCTTCAGGATGAATAACTGTTCTATACATCCTCTTCCCTTCCTGAATCCCGCATGGTAGTCGCCAGCTGTACTTTATACCTGTTGTTGTACTCTCTTGAGCAATAGTTTTGACAGCACTTGTATCTGACCTGTAGTAGCGATATTTCTCTGTAGTTGTTTGCATCTCTCTTGTTCCCCTTCTTACGTATCGGTATTACAATTGCATTCTTCCGTTCTTCTGGCAACTTATTAGTTCTCCAGATCTGGTGGATTATGTTGGTCATGTTGTCTATTGCTTTGTTGCCTCTCCACTTTTTCATTTTGGCTGCGATACCATCTTCTCCAGTAGCCCTGTTATTCTGTGGATCACTTATGGCATGTGCGACTTCATCCCTGGTTACAGGGTGTGGGTATCTCTCTTCTGTGTCAGTCCCCAGTTCCAGCTAGTTTTCAGGTAGTTCAAAGTTCAGCAGGTCATGAAAGTACTCTGCAAAAATCCTACAGTTCTCCTTTGCACTAACAGCCAGCTCCTCTTTCGTATCTCTTATAAACAGTTCTCTACCCTTGTATCCAATCAGACTCTTTTTGAATTTCCCAAAAAAGTGTGTGCTGTTGTTTTTCCTGAAGTTAGTCTCAGTCTCGTCCAGTTCCTGCTTCATCTTTTCTTCTGGTCCATCTTATTGTTTGGGCTGCTTCCTTTCTTGCTCCCAAGAAAACTTCCCATATTTCTGGGTCCCTCGTGCTGCTGAAGTCCCTTCAGGGTTTCCTGTGAGTCTCTACCGCTTCCTCACATTCCTTGTTCTGCCACAAGTGCTTCTGTTTCTTTTCTTCCTTTCCCCATAGTTCAGCCTGTTTCACCATATTTCGCTTCATGTCATCCCATTCATCGAATGATTCAATTCCTTCCTCGTATCTGGATCGATTGTGTCTTAATTTGTCTCGTCTACCTTTATGTTTTTGGTGCTTCTATTCGTCTGTGGCAGTCTGTCCCTGTTTGGAATCCAAAGGCACTTAAATTCTGTAAGATAATGATCCAATTCCATTCTTGTATTCTTCCTGACCTTTGTGTTCATGATCTCTTTAGTGTTTGTCCAGCTGATTGCTGTGTGGTCAATGTGGAATTCCTCAAGGCGGGTGCATGGATTTGCCCATGTCTTTTTCTTACTTGGTTTGGCCCGAAGTGTGTTGTTATCAATCTCATTCTGTGTTCTTGATAAAGTTCAATCTCACAAATTAACCAAGTTAGTAACACTTTGGTCCACCTATGGCCATTATGCAAGCAGTTATTTGACTTGTCATTGATTGATAGAGTTGTTGGATGCCCTTCTAAGGGATATTGTGCCAATTTCTGTCCTATTGGTGCATTACATCATCAAAATCCTGGGCTGATTGGAGGCCCCTGCTCCAAACCTTCTCAATTAGGCAGAGATACGACCACCTTGCTGGCCAAGATAGGGTTTGGTAAGCATGAAGACGAGCAGTAGAAACTCTCAGCCTGTGTGTGTGGGCATTAACTTGCTGAAATGCAAGTACAGGATGGCTTGCCATGACAAATAACAAAATGAGACTTGGAATATCATTGATGTACTGCTGTGCTGTAAGGGTGCACATATAACAACCAAAGGGCCCTGCTATGAAATAAAGTTTCAACCCATACCGTAACTCCAGGTTGTTGGAACATGGGGCCGATGACAGTCTGGTTCGTATGCTACCGCTGTCTGGGGCATCTCTAGACACATCTTCATTGGTCATTGGGGCTCAGTGCAAAGCAGAACTCATCACTGAAGACAATTCTACCCTACTCAATGAGATTCCAGGCCAAATACATCCAACACCAATGCAGATAGGCTTCTCCATGTACAGAGGTCATTGGTAATCGGCGCGAGGGGTGCCTTTTCATGATCCACTTATTAATGGTCCTTGGGGTCACTGAAGTACCAGTTGCATGTCAGATCATTAATAATGATGAATCTGGGGCTCTGAGTGCAGTCTGATGATTTGCTTAGTCGTTACATTGTCATCTCTCTAGGTCAACCGTTTCCTTCTTGACACTGTATTTGGCCGTGGTTCAACCATTCCTGCCAGTTTCGTTGAATAGTGGCATTGCTCCTATTCAAATGTCGAGTGATTAGCTGGTTACTCCAATAAGCTTCTTCAAGCCCAACTACATGTCCTCTCTGAAACACTGACATCTGCATATGCTGTTCATGCGCCTGTCTACTGACCAGCTGAGTACATGGAATGAAATTTGCAAAGACTTTATGCCCTGATATCGACATGTCCCATTTACTGTCTGTGCCAGCTGCATGGTGGAATTGCCCTGCAGTATCACACATTCATCAGATGGCCACCAAAGTTTGTATTTTTTGTCAGTACGTGTATAAATATCAATTTGTGACCAGTTTGCATAACTGCTCTGTGGTGCATAGGTTTTATATATATATAGTTTGATTTGAGAAATGAAGGATGATCAATTGGAATGTGTGTGTCAGTTTTATCCCTGTTACCAGAGTGTATACTCTTTCTTGTTCTGATGTACATGTAGTGGACAGTTTTGTTTACACTTCGATGTTATTCCAGTGGCTGTGAAGTATAGATGGAGTTTTGATTTTTGAAGCGCTTGATAATGACCACATGCTGAAATCACCTATGGGCCACAAGTGAATAATGAAACCTTAAAAAAAATTACAATGTTGACTTTGTTCATTTGACAGTCTTTCCTCTTGCAAAGAAACATCACTAACTTGACCTCATATTTCAAGAAGAAAAAAAGCACGAATGCAAAATATCATCCCCCGCAATAGATCCTGCACAAAAACTTGATTCATAATTCTGATAGAATGCAGTTATGACCGCCTGAAGGTACAGATTTTAAACTTTGGGGTGCAGCGTTTGTTTGTCACATGCTCCGCCTCACTGCAGCTGCTTAATGCTCAGAGATGAAGTACTGAACATTACAGTGATGACCACAGTTCCTCTGTTTGTGGGATGCTGAAGACTAGGGAAGAGGAGGGGGAAGGTGGACACACATGCCCAATGTGTTTCAATCTCTTGTTTGGGAGCACACATTATTCTACATGAAAAATTGTAAGTAGTATGAGTATGTAATACATTACAAGGAAAAAATGCAACACTCTCAAGCACAAGGTCATTTTATTGACATGAGGTGACAGGTTTTTGATCATTGTAGGAATATATGATAAGAAAATCAGACCAAATGAAACACATGTCACAGTAAACGGTATCTAAACAACAACATTGATATAGGGTATCCCCCTTGGGCAGCAATGCAGGCGTGTATCCTCACATACAAATGATCATAAAGGTGTGCAATGGCATCCTGCGATAGACTGCTCCAAACATCTTGTGCCTATTGTTGCAATTTGGCAATGGCTCTTGCAGGCCCTGGAGAATGAGCAAGTTCCCACTTTATAGTGTCCCATACATGTTCAGTTGGTGAGAGATCTGGTGATCTTGCTGGCTATGGTAGTTGTTGTACACCATGAAGAGCTTGTTGCATCACAGCAGGTGTATATGGATGTGTATCTTGCAGTTGAAAAAGCACATCACTTTCCTGTCAAAGAAATGGCATTATCGTGGGGGTAACAGCCTGTGTAATGTAGTGGGCACTGGTTACTTCACCCTGCAGAAACACCAAATGTTACTGTGAAATGTAACTGATTCCCCCCCCTCCCCCCTCCCACCACCAAAAAGCCTTGGATGGGATCTGTCTGTTGTGGGCGAATTCACTATCAAATAGGCAGCTCACCACGTCTATGCTATACACTTGTATGTCCATCACTCACATACAGACAGAACCTACTCTCACCACTGAAGACAAATAAAGTGCCATTGCACTCTTCAGTCTACTCTTTTATGACATAACAATATCCATGATGTCAAGGTGTCAGTGATAGCCAGGCTGGATTGACACATGGCCCAGTCGTGCTTCAAGCAGTGTCTACAGCACTCTTGATCTAGATCTTGTTAGTGGTCCTCTGTATGGCAGCACTGGCAGATCCTTGCATTCTGGTCATTTTATCCAGTTCTCTTCACTATGATGAGCATCAATGGTAGCACCTTCTGTTGAAGCTTCATGACTGTCGATCGGGTCTTCCATTCCCTTCAATAAGGTGCTCCCATCATCAAATTGCACCTCAGAATTGTGGTAGGGCTCTATACAGAAGAATGCCTGTGCCCTTGTCTTCTCGATGAAAGATCGTAATACTTGACTTCGTATGTGATGTCCGACAAGTGATGGACTCCATAGTGCCCAAAGTAGCACTTTCTTCATGGGCACAAAAATTCCTACTGAGCCTACCTGACTTAATCTCATTCACCAATGCTTGGCATTATAGTGCCTTTGGTTCTTCTCTTGGCAATCCCAGATCTGTATGTGAGCCAGCTGTCTTGCATTTTCAGTCCTGGTGGTGAGGTGTTTCATGTGAGCCAGCTGAGTATCATCCAGTCAAAATGGGAACAGTGTGTCCATTATAGTTATGGTCTCACGACAGGTGAGCAGAAAGAACAATGTGAAGTGTGTTGCTTCACTGTGTTGTATTCAAATATCACAATAGGCAGTATTGGATGCCAATATCTGTTTTTAACAGTGTACATGAAGATTATAGCTGCCAATGTCTTACTAAAGCATCATTTAAGGCCGATTGTCTGTGGGTGGTAGGCAGTTGTCGTCCTGTGGGTGATGTCGCAAAAATTACGTCTGAACTTGTCTCTGCAGGAAAACTTTTCCATGATCAGATATCATCATGCAGGGTTTACCATGTTTCAAAATGATGTATTCTGCAAGGAACCTAGCAATTTTGGGGGGATTGGGATTCAGCACAGCTTTAGTGGCAGCATAGCAGTTGAGGTAGTCACTGCAGATTATTATCCACTGGTTCCCGTTTAACTTCAGGAATCTTCCCAAAAGGTCAATTCCAATTCAGGGGAATGGTGTTGCTGAAGGCAGAAGTGGCACCAAGTGCCTAGAGATAAATATGATGTATGTTTCCATTGCTGGCATTCCATACTGTAGCTCACATACTGTCTGACCAATTGGTAGAAATTTGTCTAGTGATAGTTGTGACTGACCCTGTGTAGAGTCTTCAGGAGTCCGTGGTGACCTAACGTTGGAGTGTCATGGAAAATCTTCAGGATAGCTGACTAGATGAGCTGGGATGATGAGCAACAATTTCTGCAGTTGGATCATAGTTCCTCATATGTAATGTTCTATGTATCAAATTGAATTCCCCCCGAGTCAGTTCCTCCTCCTTCAGCAATGATTTATCTTAACTCTGTTGAACAGCAATATCATTCAATGCAGCAATGATGGAGATTTTGTTCATGCCGCTCTGTTCTGCCAGAGGATTCCTTGATAGGCATCTGGTATCCTTGTGTTTGTGTCTGCCCGCATTGCCAGTTGGCCTGACGCATCCTTTAGGCTAATCAGTCAGCATATATAATGATGATTTGTCACAACACTGAAAGGTTTGGCCAATAAATATGGCCCAAAATTGTTTAGGGCCCAAACAGTTACAAGGCACTCTTTATCGGTTGTAAAGTAGTTCATCTCAGACCTAGAGAGAACTCAGGAAGCATAAGCTGTCACCTTTCAATCACCTTCCTGAGTTTCCTCAAGAACTGCACGTATCCCATAACTGCTAATATTTGTGTGAAATTCTGTCATATCATTCTCATCGTATGATGCTAGGACTGGAGATAACACCACCCCTCCTTAAGGACAAAGATATTTCTTGCACCTTGTTCTAGCAGAATTTGGCTTTTTCATGCAATACTGAGTGAGGTGGCGCAGTGCTTAGCACACTGGACTTGCATTTGGGAGGACAACGGTTCAAACCTGCATCCAGCCATCCAGATTTAGGTTTTCCATGATTTCCCTAAAGCACTCTAGGCAAATGCCGGGGTGATTCTGTTGAAAGGACACGAGCGATTTCCTTCCCCATCCTTGACAAAATCTGAGCAGGTGCTCAGTCTCTAAGGACATTGATGTTGATGGGACATTAAAAAACCAGTCTTTCTTCCTTTGGCTTTTTCATGCAGTAGGTCTTACAAGGGATGTGCCTTGCTACAGAAGTCCTTTGTGACTAAGTGGTACTGTGATCACATTGTGAGACAGCTTGTCACATTACCAATGAGTTGAGGAGTCAGAAAATATGTAGCTGCTCATATTATCTCTGGATCAGGATGGATTTCATTGCCCTTAACTAGGTGTGTAAAGAATTTTATTTCTCGGGGAACAAACAGGCACTTTTTCAGATTTGAGTGGAGGCCTGCGGTTTGACCACACTTCAACATGGTTGTCAGGTGGCTGTGATGTTCTTCAGATGTGTTTGAAAAAATGACAGTGTTCTACTGATAGCAGTGACATTTAAAGTGTTGAAGCAGTTTGTCCAAAGGTGGCTGGAGTGCTAAGTTGTCTAAATGTCATAATGTAGAACTCATAGAAGTCATCTGGTAATACAAAGTCTGTCTGTTCCCAGTCATCTGGATTGGTGGATGGTCAACCTCAATTGGCTAGTGGCTACATGTCCATAGTTGGGAAATACTTTGCTCCTTTCAAGCAGTGTGGGGTGTCAACAACGCTCAACAATGCATAAACATCTTTTTTCATGAGTTTGTTCAGTTGTCAATGGAGAAACATAATGTGCTGTCCTCCTCCTTCACAAGGACCAGAGGGAGAATCAAGGATCCCATGAAGGTGCAACAATGTCATCCTTCAACACATTGTCCACTTCCTCCTGAAAGGTGCATCGTTCAGCAGGAGACACCCTATATGAGCACTGGCTAACTTGGTGGATGGTCCCCAGTGTTGATATGGTGTGTTGGCGTGTCTTTTGATAACATTTGAAAATTGATGCAGAACAGCTAACACTCGCTGACATTGTTCCTCGTCATGCCATATATTATTGGTAGTTCGATAATAGCTTTCTCCACTGTGTTGTTTGTAGTGGTAGCAGAGTAAGATTCTTCACTGTTGGCACTAAGTTGCCCTTCCTGGACTGGTTCACCACATACTTACCTTTAGGGATGCGTTGTAGCTGCTTTCGACAATTATCGATCCAAAGTTATCCTTGACCACTTACAGTGCTTATGATCAGTGCTGGCATGTAAATATCTTTTGTGAACCTGAGTAGCTTTTTACAGTGGACAAAAGCTTCAATTCTTAACTGAGCACCTAGACTGATGACTGGGACTCGTCACGTTGATGGGGTGATGGTGGGATAACAGTGTCTTCAGCTGCGAGCAACCACGCAGAGCAATCTTTGTTACAGCTTCATCAGTCAGAAGCTCTGATATTCCACAGCTTGTGACTGCATGTGATGCCTACAAGAAGTCTCATCTGAGAATAACATTATGAATATATTTTATTAAAACGACAAAGGGCTGTGTTATTTCATTGAAAGTTATTCTTCTAACATGTGTTCCTGTTGGGTGGACTTATTTCCCATTTATGACAACCAACACAATTGTTGTTAGCTGGCAGTGATAACCATTTGACATTACAGAAAAAGAAGTCACTGAATTGACTAGTGCCCAGAGGGGTCGGCTGTCAATGAAAATGTCGATGAGATTTCCTGACATCTTGTTGGCTGTTGTCCATGAAGGATTTTAGTATGTGGTTGCCTCACCTCCGTAGTGGCTCACCTTGTGTAGTTCCCTGAATTTGTTGACTTGATGAGTGGCTGGTACTTCTGTACAGTGACAGGGACTGCTGTACTTTGTTGGGGAGCTACCTCGTCCTGGGTAAATCTTTGCCCCAAAAGTAGATTATAATCATGTGTAGCTTACTGGCATGAATAAAACTGTTGTGGTGATTGACATCTGGTGATATGTAGTCATCAAACACTAGTCTTCTTTCTCTACTGCAGCGTACAACATGTCCAGGGTGTTCACAGTGGAAATATGATGGTGTGTTGTCTTCTTTCTCTACAGCAGCGTACAACAGTGGAAATATGATGGTGTGTTGTCTTCTTTCTCTACAGCAGCGTACAACAGTGGAAATATGATGGTGTGTTGTCTTCTTTCTCTACAGCAGCGTACAACAGTGGAAATATGAGAGCATATTGACCTTTGTCCTCCAAATGCCTATTCTTCTGTGGGGCATATTCTTCGCAGAGGATTTGGTTGTACCTGTGTTGGTCATTTGCTGGGCCATTGTTTGACAGCTGCAGCTTAAGTCAGTTGGCTAAATCCATTGTTCCTTGGATGTTCAACTGTTAATACAGATTGGTGCTAAAGATTGAGACACCTCTTTAACATTTTATTACCTCCTGACGTATGGTGGTCGACTTACTTGGCTGCTATCTCTTGTTTAGTTGATGCAGCAGTTCTGGCTGTGATAAACTGCTGTATCTGTTCTATTACTACCCGGCGAATGGGAGAGGCAAGATCATCTTCCATAACTGCCGTAGTGACCACATTCATGAGTCAGTTATAATTCTTTTGTCCAACTATGCTCTGTTGCATTTCCTTGATGTGCTGGCACTATTTAATGAATTTGTTGTGACATCCCTTATCTGAAGTACTTGGTAAATATCATCTGCGACTCCTTTCATCAAGTGTGAGATTTGGTCAGTGTCTGTCATATTTGAATTCACAGTGTTATGTAGGTCCAACGCAGTCTGTATTCCGGGTTCTGTCCATGACAGCTTTTACATTGCCTAATATGAGCTACAGTGATTCACAAGTTTTGAAGTACCCGGTATCTCTTTCAGTGTCATTTCGTAACCTCAATCGAATCCAAATCAGAAAGCAAGGTTGTCAGTGAAATTCAGCACTTAACACTGAAATCACATTTATTACAAACACCAACTTACAGACAGAACTGAACTCCCGGATGGAGAGTGCTGCTGTTTATGCAAATATGGAATATAGAAACATTACAAATATAAGGAATTTCAGGAAGTGATAAATACTAACAACAAATAATTGTCAGTCAGGTTTGAACAGGTGACCCACAGCACACCAGCTCATGGCAGTGTGACCATGATATCAAACTGAACCATTGTGACAAACATTCTGGCTCTGAACAGTGTTTGCAGTTACAGCAAGAGAAATTTCTACTATTTTGCATACATTGTATAGAAACAGCAAAACATCAATGAAATTTGCGTATAAGTAATTTGGTTATATGAATTCTTTTCATGAACAAGATAAAACTGTAATGAAACTGAAACTTCTACACAGGAATAAATGGTATCCTCTCCATTGGAACATTTCCCATGTACCTGATACAGATAACAGGTATTTTGATTGTTAGTTGTTGTTTCCATTCCAGCAGAGACATGTTAGTGATTGAAGGGCTCCCATTGTTAAAGAAGCTAATTTGGTTGTTGCAGATTGCTGTATTTGAACAAAATTAACACCATGAAGTTTTTAAATGTACATAAATTAGTCCTGGGTACTAGTGATTGATACTAATTCATATATTTAATTATTTAAATATCGCATGTAAAGAAATTGTGTATATCTACACTATGTGATCAAATGTATCTGGACACCCCCAAAAACATACGTTTTTCATATTAGGTGTGTTGTGCTGCCATCTACTGCCAGTGACTCCATATCAGTGACCTCAGTAGTCATTAGACATTGTGTGAGAGCTGAATGGGGCACTCCGCGGAACTCACAGACTTTGAATGTGGTCAGATGATTGAGTGTCACTTGTGTTATATGTCTGTATGCGAGATTTCCACTCTCCTAAACATCCCTAGGTCCACTATTTCCTATGTGATAGTGGAGTGTAAACGTGACGGGACATGTACAGCACGAAAGCATACAGGCCGACCTTGTCTGTTGACTAATAGAGACCGCCGACAGTTGATGGGGGTTGTAATGTCTAATAGGCAGACATCTATCCACCCTATCACACAGGAATTCCAAACTGCATCAGGATCCACTGCAAGTACCATGACAGTTAGGTGGGAGGTGAGAAAACTTGGATTTCATGGTCGAGCGGCTGCTTAATAAGCCAAACATCACGCTGGTAAATGCCATACAACGCCTCGCTTGGTGAAAGGAGTGTAAACATTGGACAATTGAACAGTTGAAAAATGTTGTGTGGCATGACAAATCACAGTACACAATGTGGTGATCTGATGGTAGGGTGTGGGTATGGCGAATGCATGGTGAACGTCCTCTGCCAGTGTGTGTAGTGCCAACAGTAAAACTCAGAGGTGGCAGTGTTATGGTGTGGTCATGTTTTTGTGGAGGGCACGTACAATCCTTGTTGTTGTGCCTGGCACTAACACAGCAAAGGCCTACATTGATACTTTAATCACGTTCTTGCTTCCCACTGTTGAAGAGCAATTCAGGGATGGCGATTGCACCTTTCAACATGATCGAGCACCTGTTCATAATGCATGGCCTGTGGCAGAGTGGTTACACAACAACAACATCCCTGTAATGGACTGTCCTGCACAGTCCTGACCCGAATCCTATAGAGCACCTGTGGGATGTTTTGGAATGCCGACTTTGTGCCAGGCGTCACCTACCGACATAGATACCTCTCCTCAGTGCAGCACTCCTTGAAGAATGGGCTGCCATTTCCCAAGAAACCTTCCAGCACCTGATTGAATGTATGCCTGTTAGAGTGGAAGCTGTCATCTAGACTAAGGGCAGGCCAGCACCGTACTGAATTCCAGCATTACCAGTGGAGGGCGCCACAAACCTGTAAGTCATTTTCAGCCAGGTGTCCGGATACTTTTAATCACATAGTTTATGCTTCAGCAAATTTTTAGCATTCATAATGGCAGTTACAACATTAATTTTGTGGACTGTTGGACTTCAGCTAAAGAATAGTATTTCTGGAAGCTTAATATTTTATGAAATATTTGGACATCACATTAAATCTCGGATATCTGCCAAGGCTCCTACAGAAACCAAAACAGATGGCATGTTATGTATATTATACTTCGGTAATGAAAGAATTGTGCTCAACTTGAAAGTGAATATTTGACAACTGAGAATCTGAAATGAAATGTTACATTCTGCAAAATTTGAATGATTCATAAAAGTGGAAGACATGTCATAGGCCAAGTGATGAAATGTATATGAGAATCATGTATTAATTTGTGAACTGAGGAATGATGATATAAATTATCCTAATTATTTTCTTCTTTTTTTCCGAAACAATTACATAATGTAGCATCTGACATGTCATTCATATGTGAAATGATTGCTTTAGGTGGATGTGATACACTTTGCACCATTCTGATGAAAGAATAAAAATGTAACAACTTCATTCAGTACAGTAGTGCAAGTTCCTTTGGACATGCATGCATGTTGAAAACAACAGTCACTGCTAATGATTTTTAACCATATTAAATTATGAAACATATTCAGAAATTGCAAATATGGTACCATCACAACTATAAAATTTACTGGAAACAAATGAAAATTTATGCCAGACCAGGAATCAAAACCGGATTTCCACTTTACACAAGTGGTTGCCCTAACTACTCAGGCTATCTGAGCGTGCTTGAAACTAAATAAGTCTCTCCCTGTGTGGGACTTGTATAATTGTGAGAGCACAATGGGAAACAGACATTAGGACATATGGAAGTTTGGATGTGTTCATGAAGTGTGCTCGGATAGCTGAAGCAGTTGCAGTTATGGTGATCACTGGCATAAAGCTGGAAATCCAGGTTTGAGTCCCACTCTGGCACAAATTTTTATTTGTTTCTAGTAAATAGTACAGCTGTGGTGGTACCGTATTCACAATTAGTGAATACATTTCATGATTTATTCAGTGCTTTAGTGGTTGCTTGTGCTTTTGTTTATAATTTGTTTTGGTTTATGGTTAAATTATAAAAAAATGGAGATCACAATGTACTTCATGTGGACTTTGCAAACTTTTATTTTCGTGCTTGCAGGTGAAAGCATTTGTTGAGCTTACAGTTGCTAAGACTGTCAGAGAAGGTATGCATCATATGATCCGAATGTCAGGATTGGGAGCAATGAAGCCCAATACAATTGTCTTGGGGTTTTATGATGACTCAACACCCAAGGACTTCTTAGAGAGGTAAGTTGTCATAGGAAGAAAATGCTTGTAAAAAGAGATCATCCATGCTTGTAATGTATTTGAAAATGTTATTCATTCTTCCAAGATACTGTATGAGCACTACTGTTTCCTTACACTGTTTGAGAATTTACTTGAAGAATTAGATAACTAAAAAACCCTCTGGAGCACAATCTTAAAGATGCATGTTCCAATCTAGTTCCAATTCCATCAGTGATCCAGAAGATTTATTTCACATGTGTTCAGTCTGTGTAACTTCCGTACTGTTAAACCACTGGCATCAGTTTTGTGTCTTGTACATATTTATCATTACTCAAGACATAATAAAACCCTCTATTTCTTTATTTTCTTGCAGTTCTGATTCAGGCTACCATACTACCACATTCAGTGGAATATTGGCGTGTGATGGAATTCCTCTTTTTAAACTACGCAGAGATTCTGAAGAGAAGCATATAAATAAAACTGAGTTTGTGGGAATGATGGTAGATGTTTTGAAGATGAAAAAAAACCTTTGTGTATGTCGCCATTTCCAAACACTTGATAAAGTTCGTGTTGCCAAGTAAGTAAACTCTTACACTTTATAATGAGCTGGAGATTTAGTTTTCTTGTTAAACATTTTTTAAATGTCAGTTATTACAAATGAAATGCAGGCATAATTATTTATTGTGCCTGTGTAAAATCCATATTTAGATTTTTCAGCTAATTGAGCTCCTGTAATTTTCTTCTTAGTTTTTAAAAGTGAACGTGTCACTCTGTGCATTGTGCCTCAGGGGCATTGTGTTTCCCTTATGCTTTGGCTGGGCATTCTAGTCGTATTTGGGATTTTCTCTCAGTTATCTATCAGAACACAGTTAGTTAATCCCTTAATTTTTCTGTGATATTTTGTTGTAATCCACTGTGATGTGGAATTAATATGTTAAAGAAATATGTTGTTTAATCTCAGTCACTGCAATTATTGAAAATAGAAACCATTCTTTGGGGAGGAGGAGGGTTAATATTTACAAGCCATCTGCCTTCACAACAGACTCTCTGGTAGAAACTGTTCTCGTCTCAGTCTCTGGTATTCCTATCCATACAAAAGTTTCTGCCCCCTGCATAGTCTCCTGCTCTCGCATTTCTTCATTCATTCATCTGTACCATACCTGTAACTGTAGTTTTAATCTCACAAGAGATGACCAGAATTTTTTGGTCATGAATTGGTATGATATTTCACACACATCCTTGTCACTGGGAAAAAGTGCTTCATATATTTTGGCTTTCTGTGTGACACTGAATAATTTTTGAGAAAATTAATAGAGGATTTCTGTCTTGTTAGTCGTAGTGACTAAACAGTTAAAGATCTGGTATGTTGGGCCAGTGGTGAACTTGTTGTGCTCAAAATTGATGGATTTGAGTTTAATTTAATCTACCTCTTTTAGAAGTAGTTTCGTTCTTCTGTGTAGCCCCTGCCTCCCCCCCCCCCCCCCCCTCCCCAGCCCAATGGGAAGTTGTGTGTGTAAATGTTTCAGGCACTGTTATTATCTTATAGAATTTTATTTCATGTCCTTTCTAGTCTAACTCTTCAGTGTTTGGTGGAATTTACCACATATATATTAAACTCTGTGCATTTACTCTTTTGTGTCGTAGTGTGCGTTAGATTCTAGGTTGGTGGAGTGTAATACCTGTTCTGTCAACATGACCTTTTTTTCTAATCGTATGTATTCTTTTGAGAACCATTACTTTTGGCTTTTGTTCCGATTTTTTAATTTCGTATTTCTTACACACTAGGCTCAGTTAATGGAGTGCTCTGTGGGAGTTGACATTTTTATCAATAATAATTTGATCTTCAGCAAACACCAAGGTGTTGATATATCTGCTCTGATTTAGTTGAATGCCCTGTCTTCCTTTAAAGTTCATTTCTCTGAGAACATCATCAATTTAAATGTTAAATAATGTAGGAGAAAAGCTACAACTTGGCTTCAGATCTTGACTAGGCTGTAGTGCCAGCAACTTGCATTTGTCAAGTGTTGTTTTAATGTTTGTGGAAACACTAAGTCTTCTGGCAGAGCATTTTAAGTGCGGTGAAATGTCTCACACTTTCATTATAGATCGCAGCACCTTGCTAACTATCCTGCCAAAGGCCTCTGCAAAATTGTCAAAGGCAATTAAGCTTTCTCCCTCTTCTTGCAACCAGGTCCAGCATAAAAACATTACTGGTACAAGATCATTCTTTTCTGGACCATTTTGTTCATTAGATAAAATGTCAGCTATTAATTCCTCAAACCTGAGGTGGAGCTGTTCAGTGCTGCTGGTCCTCTATTACCAAAACCTCTGAGCCAGCCTTAACAATGACATGTGGATTTCACAGTGAATCATCTATCCTTTATACATGTAAATAGGTTGAAGCCAAAATTCAAATAGTGTCCATAGAGGGTTAACATGTAACAATAATGTTCAGAAAGAAAAAAAAATAAAACCCACTGAAGATAGCACAGAAAATGCCAAAACATATTTGGGTAAAGCAAAACTAATGAAACAGTGTCTTGCATAAGGCAGTCAGCTATTTCATTGAAGTCTTTCATCAGTAATCTTAGCATAGACTGCATATATTGCCCAATAGCCTATGTATTTGTTAGTTTTCACAGTTAATTATTCTTGAACAGTTAGAGTAGATTCTCATTTTTCAGCGATTATATAGTATTGACAATATTAGTTGTTTGGATACAGAAACCTTAAGTGGAAGGTGTTATTTCTGTATTGTAGAAGTTTTGTATTCATGTTGTAATACTTTTCATAAAATAGCCAGCATTTCAATACTATAAAATATTGAATTTATTTGATAAGGAAGAAATTGTAACTGTTAACAAAATCCACATTTTTTGATTAGCAGTTAATATTTATTATAAAAAAATATGACTTAACATACCATAAAAATGTAAACTGCATTATTGTATGACAGTAATCTTAATTTGGGTTTTATGTTCTGCATTTTGTAAGCATTCAAATGGAACTTTTTGTAAAAACAATGAAAAAAAACTTGGCCACATACAGCAAATGAATGACACTATTCAACTGGTGGGTCTTCCATATCAGATGCATAATACTTTGTGGGAAAGTTACATAACATTTACTAGGAAATATACTGAATTAAGCACAAGTAAAATTCCATTATTCTGCTGTACTCTGAGTGCATGGTGATTATTTGCTCTTTTATTCAATTAATCCAAGTGTCTTTTTCAGGTCATCTGCAATAAAATATATAGATGTTTGGCCAATCAATTTCTTTAACCCAAATGATTTGGATCACTTTGATACTACGAGCTTATTCATGATGCAGTTAGCCTGCATAATAAATATGGTATGTCAGTTTCATTGCATTAGTTTTGTTACGAGGAAAGTGTGTAGATCAATACTTTTTGTTTTACGTTTATATTAGTTTACAGTTACACAATTTTAAAAGCTTGAATTGGTCTTACCCTTAAATAATGAGGAATAGAGCTTTTAGAACATAACATAAAAGTGTTCAAATTAAATAATTGTTTCAAAGAAGTGTTAGGACTGTCTTGCATGCTGGAGGTTTATGCTCACTGCATCCACAACATTCATAAAATTAAGTCTGTCCCTTGATCATGTTCTTAGGGAGGACCACAAAGAAACTGGCCAGTTTGGCTAGGTACTATATATGAGTTTGGAAAATGAGGTGTTTCTGAGGTGGGCACTGTTCAGTACTGCTGGTTCTCTGTTACCATAACCTCTGAGCATGCTGTAATTATGACAATTGGCTTTGTCACTGTTACATTGTGTGTCACAGGGAGCAGGAATTTTGGTGTAACCAACCAGATTTGAAGGGTTGGACATACCTGTATAAAAACCTTTCATACTCGAGGAGTATGCTGTGGGCTGGGGGTGGATGACTGTTAACACAAAACATGTTGTAAGTGGACAACCTCTGGGACACTTGCTTCAGCCTAACTGTATTATATGTCGCCATATGTGGAGGTCTCTACATTGGAGAGGGGCAGACTCATTTAACTTTGGGAAATAGTTCACTTGTGGTCATTCATTTTTGGGATCCATTCATTTGTACTCATTCCCTGTTTCTTTTTCCTAATTGTGCATGTTATATGGATTTTAGATAAATTTCGAGAAAAAATATCAGTATGCCCAAGTATTACTTCTACCTGTTAAATTCATTGAGTACCCAATGTGGACAGGTTGTTGACTTCAATTTCCTTATCTGAATGCATTCAGAAAGTGTCACATTAGTTGGCTAACATTATTGGCTAGTGACTGCAAGACAGCTAGTGTGAGGTCAGATCAGGCTGAATGAAAGTTCAGATTACAGAACCTGTTCACAACCCAGTGGGGACCACCCTAGTAATTGTAGTTATAGCAAGTACAATATTTTCATTTTCAGTTCATTCACAGAAAGTAGTATACATATAACCGGATATTACTAGCTCGAAATGACCGGAGGTAAACTGTCATCTGTCAAACCAACATTAATAGTTTTTTTAAATAATTTGCTGGTGTCAAATTAACTATGCATCAAAGTGCCATACTGACTGTGTAGGAAGTGAAAATTTATTTGCAAAAGTCACAACTTCTGAAGAAGGACCTGAGAAACAGTACACTAAAATTAGAAAGTTTGTATCAGCAATGGTGACAACTACATAAATATTCTGGGAGACTGTCAGAACGTCATACATGAAAAGAAATGAGACTTCTTTTTTCGAAACCTTGATGACACAGCACACACCATTGCTTTGAAGAGCTCTGTAATTGAAAAAGATTACCAGTTTTTAATTGGTGTACATTTGAAAAGAGCTACTTGGTTCACACATGGAATTGATGATCAGTTACTTGGAAGAGGAAACTTCTGAGTGTACACAGGTAGCATTAACTGACTAAAGTGAAATGAATATGAAATTCAACAGTTCAGTAACTTATGTATTAATGTATTTAAATATAAATTTTACATACAAATGTATTTGAAAAGAAAAGAAAAACCCACTACTGGTTCAGTGCTGATAGTTTCATGCATATCTTGGTTGTTTAACTCGCTGTGGAAAAGGGCAGGAAAAAATTGTCCACGAAACCCTTGCTGAAAGGCTTTCTAGTTAAATCATTGGTGTCTGTCACAAGACCATAAATTCAACAAACTTTTAGACAAATGTGTCTTTTGATTGAAATCACTTTGGAAAAAGATGTGTTCTATTTACCGTGCAGGAATAAGATTTAGGAGAGGATTGTATTGATATTTTTTTAATGAACTGTGAACTCTCTCCTTGACGAGTTTGCAGCTCATGGTTTAGTGGCTAGTGTGGCTACCTCTGGATCGTGGGGTCCCATGTTCGATTCCCGACCGGGTTGGGGATTTTTTGTGCCTGGGGACTGGATGTTTGTGTTGTCCTCATCATTCCATAGCCATTAGTGAAAGTGGCTAGATTGGGCTGTGTACAGGTTGGGAATTTGTACGGACGCTGATGATTATGCAGTTGAGCACCCCACAAACCAATAATCATCATCATCATCATCATCATCATCATCATCACCATCGTCATTATTATCTCCTTGAAGAATCATCTTGTGGAGTATCTTTCTGTGCTCCAGGGGATCCATCGGTGGATGGCGAGAGCCATTTTTGTGTGTGTGTGTGTGTGTGTGTGTGTGTGTGTGTGTGACTGGTTTGATGCAGCTCTCCATGAGAGCCATTTATGTATTGAAAAAGTTTATTCTGTGATGAAGTTGAACTATGACCTCAAGAACACACTGCAGTTTGTTCTGTTTGTATTTTCCCTAACCCGTAAGTCCATAGAACTGTGATCCTGTGTTGCACCAGAAGCAAAGCACCTTATTTGGATTTCAGAGTTCTTTCAAAACTGATATCCCATATGTGGCTTTACAAAAACTGAAACTTATGGTTCCTGTCCCCTGTTAATCTTCAGAATCAAAAATGAAAACATTCATTGCAATGAATTCCGAAGCAGAACTGTCACATGAAAAGGATTCTAATAGAAATTGATCAAATCTGAAAAATTATGCCTAATCGAATTGAACAGCTCATTTTTCTTGAAATAAGAGTATCTTTAAACAGATTTTATTTGAGTTTAAGTTCTTTAAGATGAGCTCCTCGCACTGACATGAAAATGAAGATGTCGCTAACGTTCTGCACCTAGTTACTCAACTGAAAGTTGTAAATACCCAGTTGAGACAGATGTCAAGCCCATGGAACACAGTAATAATGAACAAACAAAGAAAGGATTGTGTCTTGAGTATTCCCCTAAGGTTAGAGGGCAAAAAAAAAATAGAGGCTTTATTGAAGAATAAGTATGTTTAAAAGAGAATATGATATTCTCATCATATTTGCCTCACACATTTAGTAAATAGTAGATTTTTAGGTTATATTATTTAAATTAGTGCAGCAATACAGCATTAATAATTAAGCTGAAAGTGATAGTGTTTTTAAATAAAAACATTCTGAACAATAGTTTTTGAGGTAAAAAGCAAATACAATTTTATGCCATCCAACGATTTTTCAAATGGTGAGACATGCCATTACCTTTTCTTACTGAGCCAAAATCACTCACAACTCACCTTTTTGTGTAAGAAAACCAAAATGGGGGCACGACAAAGAAACAACCGAACTTGGAAAATAAGTGTCTCCCAAAGCATCATGTTTCATTTTTGGAAAAAATGCGAAAATTGCAAGTTTCACTTTAACTTTACACCACAGTTAAAAATGATCAAAAATTATCTTTAAAAGTAGTCATTAAATGAGGCAAATGAGTCCTTAAAAAAATCGTGCCTTATGATTAGTATGTGTTCAACAGTTCGTCAAATTGATGAAGAGAGAAACAGATTTCTCTTTTTGTTGGCTGAAAAAAGTATGTATTACATACAAATTAAGTTTTATAGATTAGATAATTAGATTAGATTAGATAATTAGATTAGATAATTACAAAAAGTTGAACTGGAATGAGGAACAGCTGAATATTACAAAAAGAATGAGACCAGCTGCATGAGACCTAGTTGGGAATGAGGAACGAGAAGACCAATCAAGACTAAGACTGGAAAAGACTGGCTACGACCAAACTGAACAGTGAATGACTGTTCCAAAAACAAGACAGACTGCAACCAAAGTGAACTGTGAATGTCTGTTCCTTAGAAGTTGTTCATTGGTCCTCCCGTTCTCTTTAATGTATCATTCCTTTGGACTTGTTTGTTCGTGAATGATCTACCTGTACTCTGTGTGGGGAAGCTTGGTTTTCCCTGCCTTTTTGTGAATCACAAATGGAACCCGTAGGTCAGTCCTGACACACTCATAATTGTTTGGGTGCACTGTGGTCGAGTATTAACACTCTCTTCGTTAAGATGCTATAAAAGGTTCAATCTGACAAACTGTTGGCAAAACAAAAAATAAAAATTAGTAACAGAACACAACTACATTTTCAAAATGAGTTTTTGATTGTCAAAAGCGAAGCATTTCTGTTGTATATATTCAAAGATTTACAAGGACTGGCTGGAGTATTCAGATTTGTGAAGTGACTCCATAATGCAGGCTGTTAAAACTCTGCCCCCATGGGGAACAGGTGCCTGCAAGCACAAAGTTACCGTAGCTCGCCAACCAATCAAGTGCAGGTGAGTAGGATATCTGCCACATAGCCTTATTGTACTGTGTGCAATAAAGTTAATGAATTTGAAATATTTTTCATTTAAAAAATATGTTTTTCATCACTAGAATACCTCCAGACATATTTAACAATTTATTAACAAAACATTATGTAGCTTCATCAGAGTATTGACATAAGGGAATGAATGTAAGTTATTTAGCACTCTGTTTTGAGTAGCATTACATAGGTTACCTATGGAAACACATAAATGATAAATTTACAAAATTGCATTCTGCTCAAGTACAGGTATTCCAACAGAACAAATTTGTTACATAGAAGTGCAGCTGACATAAAGTCTGTGGTCAACATTTTGTTGTGAATAGCTATTTTGTATCATGGAAATGACAAAAGCTGCAGAAAGAACTTTGTATCCCAACCCTATGCTGTATCTTGCAGCAACATGGTGTGTGATACAAAATATTTCATTAGCTGTGAATAAAAATAATTGTAATGCTACACAAACCTAATAAAATGTCAGTATTTCTTTCTTACTCGAATTTTACTGCTAAACACATTCCATTATAATTGTATTTGCTAAGTCAAGGTCAACACATTAGCTGGTATTGGTGTGTGAAAGTGCTGACTGTCTGTGCACAAACTATTTACCCACCACTGTACTCAAATGACCCTGTTTGGAATGCACAATATCCATTGTGGCTTAATATGATGAAACACGCATTCTCTGCAGAAGAAAAGAAACAGTTCAAGACAACACAGTCTCCTACTTCAAAATGTCTTCTGTAAACCACTCAAAACTTTGGTGATTAAGCTGACTACTTCAAGTAGGCTCAGCTATTAAATGGAGCAGTGTTTCCTTTTGCTTGCAAGTGCTTCAGTAGTTGGTCTCTTTACAGATATTGTTACATCAAAGGTGAATGTCAACCATCCAGCAGAGGCAAATACACAGTTCAGTCACATTAATGTGACCACCCTGTATGTTCATTGTCAATGTGCAGTAATCACTCACAGATGGCAGTTGGCAGTGTTAGCAGTGGAGGGTATAAAGCATGTCCAGGAAATGGAAAACAGTGTTGTTGTTGTTGTAATGCAGAAACGGAACAATTTATCTGACATCCAAAGGGACATGATCATGGGCTTTCAACTCAAAGATTGAAGCATTTCTAAAATGGCTATGTTTGTAAACTGCTTGCAGGCTGCTGTGGTTGGAGTGTACTGTGCATTGCAAAATGGGACCATCCAAAACCAGTGCTGAGGCAACTATGGTGCATAGATGACTGGGGTGAATGATGGCTGTGGAGATGTGTATGGGTGCATAGATGACTGGGGTGAATGATGGCTGTGGAGATGTGTATGGGTGCATAGATGACTGGGGTGAATGATGGCTGTGGAGATGTGTATGGGTGCATAGATGACTGGGTTGAATGATGGCTGTGGAGATGTGTATGGGTGAATAAACATGAAACTGTTAAGCATCTGACCACTCAGATGAACCAAGGGGTTACCAACAATGTCTCCTCTATGAACATTCAGCAGACATTGCTGTTTGTGTGCCTCTGCAGCAGATATGTAGTACATGCACCCATGCTTACTGATGTTCATCAGTGACAAAGGCTGAAATTTGTGCACTAGGACAGCAACTGGACATCCACAGAGTGGCTTTAAGCTGAATCACTTTCTGTGCTCTGTTGGCATGAAATGTCTGAAAGCAAACACCCTGCAACAATCATCAGAAGGGTCCAGGCCAGAGGAGGGAGCATTATGGTCTGGGGAATGTTTTTGTAACAGTTTCTGGTTTACCTCTTCATTCTAGAAGGCACAGTCAATCGAAATAAGTATTCGTCAATCCTTGGGGACTGTGTCAACCTCTACATGCAGCACGATGGCATCTACCAGCAGGACAATGCAACTTGTTGCACAGCTCACTCTCTCTCTGTGAGTGAGTGAGTGAGTGAGAGAGAGAGAGAGAGAGAGAGAGAGAGAGAGAGAGAGAGAGAGAGAGAGAGAGATTTGAAGAGCACCAGGATGAGTTTACCATACTCCCCCGGCCACCAAACACCCCAAATTTAAACCCAATCAAGAATCCGAGGGACTATCTCAATTGGGCTGTTCACACGTTGGGTCCTCATCCAAAAATCCTAGTGCAGCTGGCCAGAGCACTGGAGTTGGCATCGCTCCACATCCCTGTTGGTATCTTCCAGGACCCATTGACTGTTTCCCTGCATGTCTTGCAGCTGTATGCGCTGCAAAAGGTGGTTATTCAGGCTTTTGATAGGTGCTCACAGTAATGTGACTGGACAGTGTATCTTCCAGAACTTGACCTCAGCTATGCCCAGTGTCTTTTTGTCCAAAAGAAAGAGGATGAAAATATGGGGAGAGACCAAAGGAAATAGGTCAAGCCTTTGGCCTCCATTGCATTTGAGACATCCAAAGTTGATAATCGGTGCCTGATATCGAAGTCATAGTGAATGAACCACACAGTTCCATCAGCATAACATAGTCGGTTCTTCTATCATCTTTCGTACAGGAAAAAATAAGAAACAAAAATCTCAGCATTAACTGGCTTACCTCATAAATGGAATATACATTTCTTCAGGACTTGAGTGAAGAATTGAGGCTCCCAGTACAGGAAAAGCCCCTGTGTTTATGTCTCAGAAGACCCAAATTATATAATATGCAGAGTACCTGCACTATAGGGCTGTAATCTCCACAAAACAGAACAATCTAGTGGGGGAAAAAGGTGAAAGGCAAAGTCACTGCCTTTGTTCATAGTTCCTACAGGTCATTTCTCATCCCCTTAAAGATAATGCTTCAATCTTCTATGGCTGCTATCATTTATATTTCATGTTACATTTTACTATGCTTGTTATACTTACTTACCACCACATGTAGTCCTCAAAAGCAAGGCTTTCAGAACGTTAGACTAGCAATTTCCATGACAATTTTTCCATTTTAGGTGGTTTCAACCCAGACAGTGCTGTGGGGCACCACCATGTGCCCCAGGGATTTGCTAGTTGAGAGCCACTTATCATCAGGGAAAATACAACGTAGGCACAAAGGATGACATGCTTCAGCACAGAATCAGGGTTGCCCTCTGGCATTGCTCTCACATTTTGCCCTTGTAGATTTTGTTTGGTAATAAGTGGAGGAGGACATCAACTCTTTTGTCCACTGCACATTCCTGACAGTGTAGTAATCTAAAGCAAACTACCAAACTGGATAATCTGAAAGGCAAACTGCACTCTGTTTAGCCTTTGGGTTGCATTTGAATGTTAGGACAGTCTTGAGGGTGGTTGGGAACATGTAACCAGTGTAATACATGAAGCCACCATAGTGTCTGCTTTTGGATCTTCAGAAAATCTGATGCGACAGCCTGTCCCTTGGTATAATGAGCAGTGTTGGTTGTTATGCGGTAAGGGGCTGATAGGTTGGCTGAGCTACAATATTTGAAAAGTTTCTACGGAAGCAAAGAAAGCTGCGTAGCAAATTCAAGCAAAACTGAATACTTGCTGACAGATCAAAGCTAACTAAAATCAAAAGTAGCATAAGGACAGCAATACAAGACACAGTCAGAGAATTCAAAAAGATCATCTTACTTGCTAAAATGTTGTTATACTAAAAAAAGAAAAAAAAAGTTTGAACCTGTGTGAAATTAGTCAGTGGAACAGTCAGCTGTGCAGTCCCTGGTTGATCATGATGGTATTTAAAGGTAAGATAATGACCTTCTACCCTGTCACGCAAAGTTGCTTCACTGAAGGGTCTCACAGTACAGTCCCCATTTTTGCCAGTTGTGCATGTGTTGACTAGATAGAAAGCCACTGATGGGATATTGCTTAGATTGTTCATTAGATACAGGTATGTGGATGAACTCTACCTCCTCCTTGAGGTAGTTTATCCTAAGTTGCTAAGAGAACAGAGCTCCATATTTGATTGCATAATGGCACAAATTAAGTCTTTGAGGAAGATCACAGGATAAATGCACAGAAATACAGCCCTAGCACTCTTAAGCCAGTGTGTATTCCTGAAGCAGCAATTTTGTGAGACTTAGATCACTCTGTTCATTCATGATTTCCAGAAAGGCATAGACAGAGGAGTGTGAGTTGATGCTATGATTTTTGCTTTTGGAAACCATTAGATACATTTCTGCACCATTACCTAATAAACAAGATATCATTATAGAATATCAGAAATGTTGCAATTGAATTGAAGATAATTGATCACAGTATGTCAGTCTTAATAGGAAGACATCATCAGTGAAGTACCTCAACAAAGTGTAATAGTACGTTTACTTTTCATGAAGCCAACCTGGGAGACTATGCTTTTGGTCTGTGGAAGTTCACAGATGGCACAATTGTATAGAGGGAAGTAATATCATTGGAAAAGTGTTATGAAATACAGGAAAACTTGAAGATTATGAGCTCTCAATGCAAAGACTGGCAGTTGACACACGACATAAATAAATACAATGCAGTGCATATAAATAGATGAAAATACACTATATCATTTGATTTCATAATCAATGATAAGTCATCTGACACATTTACAACCATCAAGTATTCTTTTGGAATGACTTGAGGAGAAATAATCACATAAATGAAGCCATTGAAAATGTCAGACTGAGATCTGTGATCACGTTCCCTAGGAAGTGTAACTCGCCCATCAAGCAAGTCACTTGCAAAACCAGTTCAGGCAGTTCTTGTTTATTGGTCTGGGAAACGTATCTAGATAAAATTGGATATACTACTTATTCCATAGATCCATAATGAGGAGATATTTGGGGATGTATAATCCGAGATGTGAAGGTGGCTATCGAGTGTGCAGGGTTCAGTTGTCTGCATTTTGTGGCTCACGTCAGCACTGACTATGCCTCGCTTGGGTTTTGAGGCGATACTCAGTTTGTACAGGTGGCTGGCGGAAGTGGTAAAGACTGTTGGCCTTGAGTGCAGGGTGCAAGCAGAGCTCACAATTTGCAGCATCTTTCCCAGAGTTGGAGCGAAGTGGAAGATCTCAACCAAAGGCTTTGTCAACTCTGTAACAGTCTTGGCTGGAGATTTCTAGACTTGCGTTATCGTGTAGGGATTTGTAGGACTCCCCACCAAGGAAGCGGCTACTCGGGTGGCAGAGTACTTGTGGAGTGCACATGAGGGTTTTTTAGAGGTGCTCTGGTGAACCCTTACCAGTCGATTCATAGCAAGAGAAGCAAATGGTGTTCAGAATAAAGACACTTTGACTGTCACAATTTTATCAGTAAACTGTCAAAGCATTCGTTATAAGTTCCCAAATTTAGTGCCCTCCATGAAACTTCTTACGCTCAGATTATTCTTGGGACTGAGAGCTGGCTGAAACCTGAAGTGGAAAGCTGTGAGATATTTAACGAATAATGGAATGTATATCAGAAAGATAGATTAGAGGCCATAGGAGGGCGAGTGTTCACTGCAGTTGACAAAAATATTGTCTCTATTGAGGTTGTCAAGTTGAGTGTGGCAGTGAAGTCATGTTGTCAAGTATGACAGGTGCAGGTGAAACTAAATTAGTTGTTGTATGGTTTTATTGGCCACCAAATTCTGCTGGTATAGTTCTAGAGTCATTGAAAGAGAGTCTACGGTCAATAATGGATAAATACCCAGACGTGCAAAACTAGTTGGGGGCGACTTTAACCTGCCGAGTATAGACCGGGATGTCTGTGGATTTATTGTGTGAGGGATGATTACAGTCAGTCAGTCAGTCAGTCAGTCATGCGAAATACTTTTGAACACATTTTTTGAAAATTGTCTTGAACAGCTGGCTCGGCAGCCGATATGCGATGGAAATATCTTAGACATTGTTGCTACAGATATGCCGGACCTTATCAACAATGTCAGTATAGAAATGGGGATTAGTGATCATGACATCACTATAGCAACTATGATTATGAAAGTTAATAAATCAGTCAAGAAGGCTAGGAGAGCATTTCGGCTAAATAGAGCAGATAAGCAGTTATTAACATCTCACTTAGACAGTGAATAGGCATCACTTAGTTCCAGTAAGATAGATGTAGAGGAATTACAGGCAAAGTTTAAGTAGATTGTAAATCGTGATCTGGAGGGTTATGTGCCTAGTAAGTGGAGAAAGGATGGAAAAGACCCATGATGGTTTAATAATGAAATTGAGTGGATGCAGAGGAAGCAGAGGCTGTTGCACTTTTGGTTCAAAAGGGAACACACAAATGACAACAAGCAGAGGTTAGTAGAGATTTATGTGTCTGTGAAAAGATCTATGCACAAAGCATACAACTACTACCACCATCACACCTTAACAATAGATCTGGCTGTGAACCCAAGAAAGTTCTGGCCATATGTAAAATCTGTAAGTGGATCTGAGGCTTCCATTCAGTCCCTTGTTGACCAGTCTGGTGTGGCAGTTGAAGATAGCAAAATGAAAGCTGGAGTTTTAAATTTCACTTTCAAGAAATCATTCATGCAGGAGAACCATACAAAGATACAGTCATTTGACTATCGGACAGACCCCAAATGGACAACATAGAATTAAGCATACCTGGTATAGAGAAACAACTGAAAGATTTGAAAACAAATAAATAACCAGGTCCGGATGGAATCCCAGTCTGGTTTTACAAGGAGTACTATACGGCATTGGCCCCTTACCTAGCTTCCATTTATCAAGAGTCTCTTGCACAGCACAATGTCCCAAGCAACTGGTAAAAAGCACAGGTGACTCCAGTATATAAGAAAGGTAAAAGAATGGACCCGCAAAATTACACATAAATATCCCTAGCTTCTGTTTGCAGCAGAATCCTTGAAACATTCTCAGTTTGAATATAATGAACTTTCTTGAAGTTATGAAGCTTATCTCTATGAATTAGCATGGTTTTGAAGGCATCGGTCATGCAAAATTCAGCTTGCTCTTATCTCACATGATATACTAAGAAATGTGGATGAAGGGCAACAGGCAGATTTCATATTTCTAGATTTGCAGGAAGCATTTGACACAATACCTTATTGCAAGCTGTTAACGAAGGTACGAACATACGGAATAAGTTCACAGATATGTGAGTGGCTTGAAGGTTTCTTAAATAATAGAACCCAGTATGTTGTCCTTGATGGCAAGCGTTCATCAGAGATGAGGGTATCATCACGAATGCCCCAGGGAGGTGTGATAGGACCACTGTTGTTCTCTATATACGTAACAATTTGGCAGACAGGGTGGGCAGCAATCTGCAGTTGTTTGCTGATGATGCTGTGGTGTACGGTAAGGTGTCAAAGTTGAGTACGGTAGGAAGATACAAGACGACTTGGACGAAATTTCTAGTTGGTTTCATGAATGGCAGCTAACCCTAAATGTGTAAAAATGTAAGTTAATGTAAATGAGAAGCAAGATGAAACCTTTAATAGTCGGATACAGTATTAATAGTGTCCTGCTTGACACAATCAGGTCATTTAAATATCTGGGTGTAATGTTGCAAAGCTATACGAGGTGGTATGAACATGTGAAAACTCTGGACCTGTAAAGGAGACTGCACATAGGACACTAGTGCAACCTATTCTTGAGTAGTGTTTGAGTGTTTGGGATCCATACCAAGTCGGATTGAAGGAAGACAATGAAGCAATTCGGAGGCAGGCTGATAGATTTGTTACCAGTAGGTTCGAACAACATGTAAGTGTTACAGAGATGCTTTGGGAACTGAAATGGGAATCTGTGGATGGAAGGTGACGTTCTTCTCAAGAAACACAGTTGAGAAAATTTAGAGAACTGCCATTTGAAGCTGGCTGTTGAATGATTCTACTGCTACCAAAATACATTGCATGTTAGGACCTCAAAGAAATTAGAGCTCATACAGAGGCGAACAGTCAGTCATTCTTCCCTCACTCTATTTGCGAGTGGAGCAGTTGGGGAAATGACAAGTAGTGGTACAGGATACCCTGTGCCAGGCACCAAACAGTGGCTGGCAGAGTATCTATGTTGATGTAGATGCAGATGTAGAGAGAGATGCTAAGCTAATGTTCCTTCCACATATCCTCAGTGGATAGTGAATCCTAAGTTTTCATGGATGTGGAATAAATCGAAACGTCTGACACATGTATTCATTTAAGAGGTAATAACAAACATGTAAATGTATGTACACTGAGGTGCACCAGAAAATGTTTAGGGTATTGTTGCCACACATCATCAAACAGAAAGCACTTTGCAACACATATTTACATTGATCTCATTACTGCTTTGAAGACTTGCAGATGTCAGGTTTTATGTACTAAAACATATGATACTGTTAATTATATATACATCAATTGTTTCTACTAAAAATTTTCCAAAAATTAGGAGGAGTTGGCCATGTACAAATTCTTTAGATTCCTCTTAAACTTATTCATCATTTGGTTTTGCTGTTCTTGCAGTGGCCATGTTTGCAGTTAAGATTACTGGCTCTAAAAACACTGTTTTTTTCACATAGATCCAAACACTTTTTAGAACCTTTGCACCTCTGTCAGTGGGCATCCTTTATTCAAATCTTTAAAGTGTAAAAATCTTTTAAGTGATAATTATTCTACCAAAGTTGAACCTAAATACAGGTTTTGTCTGTTGTCATTACCTTAAGTTTTCTACATCATTGGATTGTGTGGAACCCTCTATACATTATTGGACACTGGTACCTTGTCATCTGCAACTAAAGGGTGTAGATATGAGTTTGGTTGCAGAATTAACACATTACTTTATATCTAAGAGTAATTTTGTCATGTCAGAATATTTTTTGATTATATTTGCGATTACTTGCATTAAGCATTAAGCTTTCAGAAATCCTTTTTCATCTGCATTCCCATGAGAGAGAGAGAGAGAGAGAGAGAGAGAGAGAGAGAGAGAGAGAGAGAGAGAATGAACAAAAGATTATGCACAAACTGAGTTGTCAACAAGTGAATGACCCATGTGACTGGATACGCAACAGCAAAACTAATTTGTGTTTTGGTAAAGTTGGAAAGTGTTAATTACAAACAGTGTTCCAAAAATTGTGTAGAGTTTGTGTGCACTTCTCATCAACCAATGGCAGTGCAGATGAAACAAGATTTTCGATAGCTAAATGTAAGTGAACACAAATATAGTCATGAACTTTTTCTCACAACAAAATTACATTTAGATGTACAGTGATGTGTTGCCCTAAAGTGATGTGATGCCCTTCCAGCCAAACTGATATTAACATCATTTAGCTGCGGGTCACAAGCTACCAATATCTGATGCTGTCTGAAGGGTTCTACAAAACATAGTAATATAGGAAACTTAAGGTAGTGACATCAACAGTCAAAACCTTGTTTGAGGCATAATTTTCATAGAATAATTACCACTTAAAGCATGTTCACATTTGAATGAAGATGACCCACTGATGATGGCACAAAGGTGCTGAAACATGATGGGTCTATATGAAAAAATGGTATTTGCATAACAGGTGGACCTTATATCCAGCTAACAGTATTAGCAGATAATATTTTTATGGTTGCTGCCAAATTATTGAAAATCGATTTTGATGAATAGGGGACACCCTTCAGGGCCAAAGTAAGTCATTTTAAATCTTTGTAGATTTTATTCTTATTTCTAGTATTGATTCTGTGAACTGACAAGGTGGTTTGAAAAATAAATATATCATTTGTGACACATTTCATATAGGAATAAATAAATATATTGGGAAGAAGTGATTAGTATCCCCAGTTCCTTGAACGGTCCTCTAGAAGCGATTCTTGATTTTGAATCACAAATATTTAATGTTACACGTTTTTAGACTCTTAAAACTTTAGTGTAGTGTGATGAGTTATCCCAGAAAATGATCCTGTATAACAATATGGAATGAAAATAAGTGAAATATTGTAACTTTTTTATTCGTATGTCAGCTGTATCTGTCAACATCCACATTTATAACCAATATTGTGTCTTGTCATATTTTAGACTTATACCTGGAGTAAAGCATGTAAAAATTCTAAACTGCATATAGTATCTCTTTCCAAGCAACAGAGAATTGGCTAGAAATCATTTGCACTCTTTCTAGAACTATTCTTGATCTGCCATTTGTTGCAGTACTTCTATCATCTGAAATCAAAACAAACTTGGCATCTAGCAATGTTATTGATGTAAAGTCATTAGTATACAGAAGGGAAACTGCCCTGAGATGGCATTTGTGAAACACTACATTTAATTAGTTTAGAGTTAGATGATAACTGATAATTTAATCCAGGATGAGTCTTTTACAATGTGAACCATTTTGCAGTATTTCCTATTACACCATAATATTCTTATTTAATTGAAATGGTATTGTTATTCCAATAATCAAATGCCTTTGACAGACTACAGAATATACCAGTAGCCTGTAATTTATTGTCTAATGAATTAAATATTCTTTCTGTGTGTGTAAATAGCCTTCATAATGTTGGAACCCTTTAGGGTGACTTTGATAGTGTATTACTTATGGTCAGATGTTTAACAAGCTGCCTGTGTATTACCTTTCCTAAACTTATTAAGAATGCTTGCAAAAGTGAAATTAGATGGGAGTTTGGTGGTATTCCTTTTTCGTCTCCCATATACAGAGGCTTAAGTCTGCATATTTTGGCCAATCTTTAAGTGTCCCATTGAAAAATGACTGGTTACACAAATAACTTAATATTTTTCTGTACTCGGAACATTCTTCAGTTTAATTTGTTCATAAGTTATCATAAACTCCAGGGGTTTATTTTAAAGATTATATAGTGCACATTACATCTTCTGGTGTAGTGATGGTCATATTGTCATTACTAAAGTTGTTTGTAATTACTGCTCTGACTTATTCCATGGCAGAATCTATGAAACCTCATAACCCCGTATTTTCATTAACAGTTATGAAATGCTTATTAAAAAGTTTTTCAACACTGCACACACGTGTTACCAGTTTATTATTTACCCTTAAAGCTATTGGCACCACCTCAGCTGTGATTCTGCCTGTCTTCTCCTTCACTATATCCCATGCTGCCTTATTTTATTGCCTGACATGACTATTTTTCTTGTAATGTGTCTTTCTTGATGTCTGTATTACTATCTTCAGTATTTAGCTGTATGCATTGAAATGAGCAGTACCAGTAACATGAAAGCTGTTTTTAAGGGACAGATAGTTTTCTTTTTGTTCTACAAGGCACTTATTTTCCTTGAGTTATCCACAGCTTTTTTGTAGCCTTTGGTGTAAACTGTGATACTTTAGGGAAAAATAGATTTCAAACAAGGTAAGGACTTCATTAATAAGATTTTGGCATACTGACTTTATTCCTGAACTGATTTAGTACATTGTATATTAATTTTTGACATAAGGGACTACATGTCTTCCTCAATGAGGCCTGTTGGAGGACTATTGGTTTTGTAATATAATTTTGTTCATTAGACTTCCCAATAAAGATATGATTAGTGAAAGTTTTTGAGCAATTAACTACCCTAGTTGGGAAGATTGTAGTAGGACTTACTTTAAATAATAGCCTTACTGACTGCAATCAACTCTACTGGAAGCATTTCTAAGGAAATCTTTATTAAAATCATCAGTAACCATTATTTTGTTGTTTTTCTATTTGTTAAATAGATCAGTAGAGCTCAAAGCTGATGTATGGACAGATTAAAATGTCCTGGAGGTGCAAGTTGAATTAATGGAGGAGATAGATAAGATTCAAAGGTAGATTTTGTGCTTCATTGAGGGTTTGTTTAGTTGAGGTGAGAATAGCACAAAAATTCTCATTAAAAAAAAATAAATAAATAAAAAAAAGCTAAAACAAGGGTGCTGTGTGTTGCAGAGAGCATTGCAGTTGAACTTCCGAGATCCTACCATATTTTACGGACTATAAGATGTTACACACTATGAGTATGAGATCTTACACACTATGAGATGAAATTTTACACACTGTGAGAAGTTACAGACTATAAGAAGCACCTACATTTTTCAACACTTAAAAAAAACAAAAACATTTGTACCATTTTTATTATTAGATTGGAAAACCAGACCAAAAAATCGTAGATTATAAAACTGAACTGACTTTTAAAATCCCTGAAAATCGTCATCTGAACTTTCTTCTTCTTCTTCTTCTTCTTCTTCACCCTCCTCTTTGTCGTTATCGTTGTCCTTTTCTTGTATAAGATGGTCTTCACTGCCATTGTGACCATTACTTATACCGCACTTCTTGACGTATTTAACAATAATGTCTTCTCTCACTGTAGACCATGACTGTTTTATCCACTGACACATTTGCTTGATTTTAGGGAATTTTAAAGCTCCCTTCAGCATGAATTCATGTTGGGTTTCATCCATCATCCATTTATTCCATTGCTCTCTCATATACGCTTTAAATGGTTTATTTATCGAGACACCAAGAGGTTGCAATTGTGAAGTCAGTCCTCCTGGAATAACAGCAAGCTCTTTATTTCCCTGTCTCAAATTTCTCTTTCACAGAATTTTTAAAGTGACTACTAAACTGCACTAGCACAAGAAGAGAACTCTTCTTCAATAAAGCACCTTTCCATCTGTCCCACAGTCTGTTAATCCAGGATTTCATACCAGTCTTGTCCATCTAACCCTTGTGATGTATGTGAACACTACCACCTGGCAGTATTTCAGAAAGATTTGGCATTGTTTTGTGTTTGAAAATGTTCATTAGATTAAGTTTAGTACCGTCAGCACAATATGAAAAGACAACAGTGTAGTGCATTTTTTCATGTCCACTTGTTTTTATAGTTACCGTTTTAGCACCTTTCATGGCAACAGTTCTGTTACTTGGCACATCAAATGTTGGAGGAGTTTCATCCCTATTCACTCTTTAGCTTAGTTCCACACAGGTTTTCTTTGGATTTTGAATAATAAAGCAATGGAAAGATAATATTTTCTCTTCCTACTGGTGTGAAATTTTCTGAGGTATTTTGGTTTTGGCGCACGTGCTAAGTCCATGATGCTTCATAAACCTGTAGCACCAACCAACTCCACCCTTCAAGTCTGTTAAGTTCCACTGTAGCACTAGCTTAAGAGTGTGTATTCGAATCATTTTTGTATTAATTCCAATGCCATTTTCATGGAGTTCTTGAATCCATTTTAATCCGTGATATTCTAGTTTTGGCCATTTTGTATTCAGTTGTCTATTGGCACATTTAGTTTTCCTCATTTTTTTCAGCTCTTCTGTACTATCTTGCCAATTGCAAATGGTTTTTTTCTATTGGTAGAGGTCCAAAATGCCACTCTGCTGCTCTGTTTCCATGTTCTTCTGCATATGCTATTACTTTTAATTTGTAGCCTGCATAATATGAATACCTTTTATTTTTTTCCATAAGAAAACTGGCCACAAGCAAAAATATTGTACTGTTGCTGATAACACAGATCTTATCAATTCAATTTCACCGGCACTGTAGACTGCAATGACTCATCATAGGCTAGACAGTGTTCTGGGTTTGGGATTGGGGGGGGGGGGGGGCAGAGGGAGATGATGATAGCAAGCTTGTGAATCACTGCAACTCATGTTCATCGCATTGGTGCGCTGCTGCTATTGAATCCAATGTTGCCAGTTGGAGACATGTTTCCCATGGCATCAGATATATGGTCGTTTTTAAGACTAATGGGAACTTTAAATCAAACATTGAATATTTTTGTATTAATTTTGAGTATAAGAGGCACCTGAATTCTGGAGGTAATTTTTTGAAGTAAAAAGTATGTCTTATTTTCTGTAAAATTCAGTATGTCCCACTACAAGTCAGAAACAGATTAATCTCCCAGTTGATATCTCTGTAATGACAGTAAGTGAAACATAAGAAGAAATTAGCTTTATGTAGTGGGAACCAACAATCTTTGTTTCCATACACACACACACACACACACACACACACACACACACACACACACACACTTTTTTTGTATATAAACAGTTTCTTTATCTTTATTCTGCGACTGTCATTATAAATTTGCACATCTGTTTACTTAGCTTCCTCCATTCTTGGCTTCTGCTGTTCTTTCCTTTTCTTTGTAATACGCGTATTTGACATACTGGTCGACAGTCTTTCTCATTTCTAATGTAACTTGCCATCTTATTTGCATTTCTTTCTGTCCAGTTTATATAGATGTTCCCAGTAGTTGTATCAGTTATATATGTATGCTTACCTTTAGAGTTTGAGTGTAGCTTTTTGCAGGCTTCTCATTTCAAATTATGGCCAAAGTTCACTTTAATTAAAGAAAGATGTTAGAGGTAATATTTGCATATTTAGCGTCAGGGAGTCTCTTTCATGTGAACAGTACAGTCAGCCCTTTTTATTCCCTAGACGAGTGTTATATCTGTATGAAAAGTGCTTCATAAGTATGTCAAGCTCATAGTTTTAAGTAACCCACAACTAATATAATGTTGATAAAACAATATTTGTAATATTGTGATTGTATACTACCAGATGTAAAATCCATCAAAATGTAAACATTATTAATACAAACAAATCTTTAGTTTGTAATTTATAAACTGACGTATTCAGAAGAATAATCTGTATAATGTCCTGAAACTGTATTATTTCTGGGGATTATATTTGATTATTCAATTTTGAATAAATATTATTATTATTATTTAAAATTTTTCTCAGACGTTATGTCTGGTCAAAAATGGAAAGTGATGTGGACCTTGATCAAGCGTGACTTCCTTTTAACTGTACGGTATACATTATATTGCATTTAGGAACTTTCGGGTAATTGAACATGTATCAATAATTAAGGATCTCTGTAGTTGTATATATAAGTTTGTACTGGTGGATATTGTGTGGTATGACTCCTGTAGTTGATAGTATAATTGGTATAATGTTATTATTATTATTATTATGTTGATTGGCTTTTTGATATTTTTCCAGGTTCCTGGCTGGAAAAAACTTCACCTCAGAGTTTTTCTTTGTGAAACTGGTGATCAGCAACTAGCAAATTTATCTTCATCTCTTGACTCTGCAGATACATCTGCAACTCCACTTAAGGGTGAACAGCGTTTGCGTGAATTGTTGCAGATGCTCCGTATTGCTGCCACAATACATTTGGTACTGCATTTTATTATAATATTAATTTTAAGTGTACCTTTAGGAATTTGAATATTGGACACGGTAAAAAAATTTTGTGACAACTCGGTGCATTCTTAAATAACATTCTTAGCTCAGAAATGAAGAATCAGAACAACTTACACTGTCAGTTCACAAACTTCTTGGAGGCCATTGTTTGTATTAATAAAAACTTCTCATTATTCAAGTTGCATAAATTCAAATAAAATACTCGAGCTTTTGATGGCTATCTGCGCCGCCAGCGGCAAAAGTAAAAACCAGGCTGCGGAGGTTGTTATGGTCCTCTCTGATTGGTTCCAGAGGCTGCAATCGTGCCTATGTAAGTAGAATACAGTACCAGCCCTGGCAGTCATTGGTTTTTTTTACTCCTGAGTGGTTTTTACTCCTGAGGATGATGGTTGAGACAGCTGTCAAAAGCTAGAAGATTTTATTCAAATTGATGTGGCTTGAAAACTAAGATGATTTTATTTAGACGTGTAACTGTGAAAGACTCAAATGATGCCACTGTTCAAGTGTATCAGAATTTTAAATATGCTATCTTTGTATTTATGGACCTTCATAGGCGTTGTGGTGAATAATCTTGACTGATTCAGAAAGACCAGCGGCAATTTCTCAGTTAAGACTACAGTAGGCTCATGGACTGTGATAGGCCTTGTAGACAAAGAATATTTTTTTAAAGCTCAGAAGCTGTTTGTGTCTGTTTTCTTCAGAGTGATATTAACTTAGTTGTTTCAAACTCATCTCTCTGTTCACAACTGTTGGGTAAACTCAAATCAACTCCTCTGGATGGTGCTGCCGAGAAATTGAACACTAAATGCTATCTTTTGACCAACTTTTGTTGAACACACAATATTGTAGATTGAAGTACTGTTTCTTTTCTTTTTATTACATTGCTCATAAGGTAAAGAAATGTCAGCTACTTGTCACTTACCACCATCAGAACTCATTTCAAGAAGCGTAGCATTTTCATAGAGATAATTCTCAAAATAACTTTCTGTAACCATGTATAGTTTGCATTTACAATTTTCAAAACACATGGCAGAGAAAGACCTTAGTTTGTTCATCTTACTATAGATAGAGAAATAATATGCTCTTGAACAACACTACCTTTAACCATTCGAGTGTCAGAAGTGTAAACTTTCCTTCAGGTCCCATTTTCGATAAGCATTCACCATAACTGGAAAATGAGAGTCCTAGATTTTTCACATTTAAGTTTGAAATTCTTTTTTGTGGTGCCACTCCTTCTATTCTGTGCAAGAGTGCCTCATAATAGTTTAGAATCTCTCACTGTTTTATATTACTTATTTGTAGGGACAGGAAAATTTTGCGAAAACGATAATGCAACAAATTAGCAGTTTTGTGCCAAATAATGTGAATTCACTGAATTTTATATGTTGTAAAATTTGAAATTTTGGCACGTAAAAGAAGGTATAAATCTTGTAAATCACTGAAGAGAAAAGACGAAGTGGTGCAAGGTGCACACAACCTGTACCACCTTTCAGTGGAAAGATGTAATGTGGTCTGGTCAGTTTACTTCTAAACTGTCCTGTACCACATCTTGTGGCAGCTCAATGCATTGTCAGTTTACAAACTTTGTGGAGGTAATTGTTTAAAGGTATCAGAATTTTAAATCTGCCAGCCCTGTATTTGTAGTCCCTTATGACTTACGTGGTTAATAACATTTATGTGTGCAAAAAAAAAAAAAAAAAAAAAAAAAAAAAAAAAACCCCATCTTGTTTCAAATGCGAAGAATGGATAGTAGTTATGATATGGATTTCAGTTTCTTGCTGTGGTGCTGTGGGTGTTCAGATTATTTTGTCGAGCACTTGTGAATTCTGTCTAGTGCTTTGTTTGATGAACAGTCACAATGTCAGTTTCACTGATTTCATGAAAGCCATTCATACAATTTTGAAGTTTCAATTAGTGACAGAACATATTTATGAGAGGGCGTCAAATGAAAACCTTCAGAGTATAATTAAAAATCAATATTTTGCCCTATTGTTCTGCAAATTGGCAGTACTGTTACCAGTTATATAAGGAATGCCCTACAGGTGGCAGCATACTACAGGTAAAGTAACTGTGGCAACAACGCCAGTTCAGAATTGCTGCCCCACTTGTGACACACACCAAGGAAGAACAGCTTTCTGTCATAACGTGAGCAGTAAAGGTACAAAACATGTCGAAATTCATTGGCGAATGCAGGTATTGTAATGCATTTCGATCACTGTAGCAAGTGTATGAGTGGCGTAGAAAGTTGGAAAATGTGACAGGCTCTCTGCCTCCAGATCAGGCACACCACATTGTGGCACCGTAGTCTACTGCAGCAGTTGACACCACTGTGATGGAATATCGCTGTGCGATGGTATATGAAATAGTCACAAACTGAACATCAGTCATGGCTCAGGACCCCAATTATTCATGAAGTGCGTAAGTTTTGTAAAGTTATAACACTAACGTGCTGTGAAACACGCTAATGTTACCCTCTGAGAGGAGTTTGAAGTTTGACCACATGTGTGTGTAATGGACAAGGATATCGGACTATCATTATGAATTTGGTGAAATAACAGAAAAACCAAATGGGCCTTAATCGTGGGCGTTAATGAAAGTGGTAAAATCATAAATGAATGGAAAAAAAAAGAATGGTTGCCAGCCCAATTAGGCATGTTAATTTGGAAATATATGTTTGAGAAAATTTAATATTAGTTATTGAAGTTACTTTTGTTGAGATTTCCCTTTGAATAGCAAACAGAATACAAACTGACACTGTGCACTCTGTACTGCGTGTAGCAGCAGTTACCAATAACACACACACACACACACACACACACACACACACACACACACACACACACACACACACACCAGTAAATTATGGAGAGTAAATTTGCACAGAGCTCATACTAATGACAGCCACACTCAAGAGCATTACTTAATTAAATACTGAAACATCACTGTCTGAATTGCAGAACTGATTTTGGACATGAGGGGTTTCTAGCTTGACTAACATGAAAAAAAAGAAGAAAAACACAAAGATTAATAACATCTTAAATACACTGTTCAAGCATCTCTACATAAAGAAGGTTTCTTTAGTAACAGTAATAGTTCAATTTTTTCTTAATAGATGGAGAATATGATGGGGACCCATAAACTAGTATAGTTTCACTAGTCAAAGCTCTTTGATTATTACCATAGTAAAGACTAACTCTAAAAGCTATTCGTTCACTTCAATTACTTTGCAAGACAATAAAATACAACACTGGGCTCAATTAACTTAAAAAAAGGAACCTTTCATGATGGGTACCAAAACTACACCTCCTTTGAAAATATGCATAATTTTACTTCTAACAAAACTACCATAAATCTGTTCATTAAAGATTTATATGTACTTGAAATTTAATTACCTGTGAAAGAGGTGTTCATTCCAATAATGTTTACACAATCTTGCACTGTAATCTTACAAAACTATATTTCATAATAAACTAAGGATATTTTAATGAAAGCCTATCCACCTTCACTTTTAATTGATCTTTGAATTTTTGTACTTAAACTCCCTACCTTAACAATTTCATTTGGAGTAGTTCATTATCAAAGCATCCAAATGTTACTCTTAATTTAACTTTTACCACTCCTTTTACTTCAGACAAAAAATCACTTTTAAACACATGAATGCAATAATTGTTCATTTAAATCAAGATACTCCGTTTTAATAGTACTTGGGTGAGGACCTACACAGGTTCTTGATCAGGATTGAAAATATGGTTCCAGAGATGAATTTATATTTTATGTGATTATTACTGAAACAACACACAAATTAACTGGTCCATGCCCATATACATTACTTAACTGAATGTATGAAGTTTGTGAAGCAGTGGCGAAGATTGGTGGCAAGCCTAATGGTGGCTAACTGTACTCATGGCTCTTGATGTTCGAATACTCTATAGAGTCTCTTCTTGGCGTCGAATTTTCAGCATATTAGAGCCATTCTATTATTCCGTGACTACCAAATAATAGCCAGATCCACATCCTAGGCAGATCCCTTATAATGCAGCTTCCAATTGCCTGTTTTAGCACCGTCGAAGTGTACCATGCTAGGGCTAGCCACATAATTTGTGTCATTCACATGAAGCAGCCGCTCAGTTCGCCCGCCAAACCCACCTTTTACATCGTGCCATGCCACTTCCATTGCGGAGGGACTTCCCTACCATGTTTACATGTTACAAATACAAGTACCCTAAGTATGAACCAGCTTTTAACAAACATACTATTTTTTTCTAAACTTATTCATATTATAATAATTTAAAATTTCAACATATTCTTTTGCTTTTTTCATATTTACATTATAGTCTGTCTGCAAACTGAAGAGTGAGCAGCGCTTTTGGTGGGCGAAGTGGCCTTTCCTGGAAGAACGCTACCAGCGGCCTACAGGGGCACCCAAAATCTGTTGCCCATTACCTGTCTAGCGGTGTAGATTGGCATGCGGTGATATACGTCGTTTCTGTTTGTCGCATCTTAGTTGCCAGTGTCAGACAGTTAACTTTGTATACCTACTGATATGCTTCAATATCCGGAGGTGATGAATAATTGTCTAGCATTGCAAGAAAATGTGTAGAATACAAAGAAGAGGAGGTATTTGCGAAGTAACGAGTGTTCAATCGTCTCTAATGTTATTACTGCGTGTATTAAAGAGGTGACCCAAAAAGAACTATAACTATAATAATATTACCAGTCCCAATCAAAGGGTGGCAATTTATGCTAATGTCAGCCTCGCGAAATAGGACGCATAAGGAAGGAACATGAAAATAAGCTGCATGATTTACTGGAATTGCCATGAAGGAAAACTAATAATTTTGGGAGAAAACCCATCGTTTTAGACAGTTTGAAAATCCTGTAAAACCTTTGATGCTTATGGAACACTAAATCTCTATCTCGGTCACTATTCACCTGATTCTAAGACAAATTGCTTAAAACATGTGCCCAATAGCTATTCCAAACACTGCTGAAATTTTTTTTCAAAACGTGCACACTTCTAAGCAAAAAGCTTGATCTACGAGGTGCGTTCACATATTAATTTTTATTTTTTTGGAAGAACTTTGTTAATCTGGAGCAATGTTATCCTCTTCAAAATATTCCTCATTACATACTGTACACTTATGCCAGTGCTTTTTCCAATTCCCGAAGCACTTTACGAACTGTTTCTTCGGGATAGTTTATAGGTCTCTTAACTGTGCATTTTTAATCTCATCCATGCTTGTTAAACCGCTGTCCTTTAAGGTTTGCTTTGAAATGTTTGTACCACTTGTATGCCCTTGGTTTACTCATAACAGATTCACAAAAAGCAATATTTAACATTTCTAAAAATTTCATACACTTTATTCCGTTCTTATGACAAAACTTAATGCAGGTTCCCTAATCTATTTTTATACAAAACAAATATTCGTTGATGCTACCACAACACATGTAACCTTCTTGTCAGCTGACAACAATATGCAAAACATTGTACACATACTTTTGAGACATGTTTACGAAGACAGTGATAAAGAAGTAGTGCAAATCGGACTAATACGACACACAAAATTATAAATTTCTGCTTACTTTTTAAACACTCTTTGTGTTGCTAGAATTGTTAAGTTTCAATGCAGTTGGGTTGGGGTTGGGTTGTTTGGGGAAGGAGACCAGACAGCGAGGTCATCGGTCTCATCGGATTAGGGAAGGACGGGGAAGGAAGTTGGCGGTGCCTTTTCACAGGAACCATCCCGGCATTTGCCTGGAGCGATTTAGGGAAATCACGGAAAACCCAAATCAGGATGGCCGCACGCGGGATAGAACCGTCGTCCTCCCGAATGCGAGTCCAGTGTGCTAGCCACTGTGCCACCTCGCTGTTTCAATGCAGTCCCTCAAAGAAAACTTCTACCTTTTAGTGGAAACACAAAGTAGGAACAAACCTTAAATTCTAAATATTGATTGCTTTATATGGGGTTCGTTTTACGAATACCAATAGAGGAACATACATTCACATGAGCAGCCATTTGGTCCTATGTTTGTAGTAGCAACCTGACTTCCGTTCTTATGTTAATATTATTTACTCTATAATGTTCTGTTTCAAAAGAAGCTGTCATTTTTTGTATTCCTTATGGTCTTAATGCATTTGTCTAATAATAAATGCAACCGCGACGTATCTGTACATGGTGTCATCACAGATCTAAAGTGTGCGCTGCGGCAGGGCCAGTACTACGTTGTGAAACAGCCTGTAGAAGCGCCTTGTGAGGTAACTGGGATGGCAGAGTGGGGACTCGCTCGCTCGCTCGCTCTTCAGTTTACCGACAGACTATACAAAACTCTAATTTTCGTGCCATACATCAAAGAGTTTAAACAACACAGAATACATACTTCATAAATTGTAAATACACAGTTACATAAAATAAACCTAGTCCTAATTGATATAAGTGTTACAAAGTGTCTGCAAGATGGGTGCCTTGGCAACTCACACCAGAAGTGAAAGAGCAACACATTTATGTCTGTGAAGAACTTCTGTGGTGTTTTGAAGCAGAAGGTGATGGCGTCTTTGTGAGAATAATTACAGGAGACAAAATCTGATTACAGTACCACCAACACGAAACAGGGAGCAAGCAAGGAATGGTGCCATTTCTTATTAGCAAAACCCAGTAAGTTCCAGATGCAGCCATCTACAGGGAAAGGTTTGCCGGCACACTTTTGGGATGAATGAGGAATTGTCTTTGAACACTACACAACTAGGGGAACCACCATCACAAGTGCGTCATATTCCAATATGTTAAAAAATCTGCTTTGACGTGCATTGAGATCAAAGCAATGTGGCCTTCTGACTACAGGTGTCATTTAGCATGATGAAAATGATGCCAGTGCAACACTCGCAACCATCGATGACGTGCACATTGATAATCTGCCACATTCGCTATACTCAGCAAACCTCACACCAAGTGATTACTCCATGTTTGGACCACACCTAGAGTTTATGGGAGGAAAGAAAATTTGGTTCTGATGAAGAGGTGCAGCAAGCGGGCATGAGTGGTTGTGCACAAAAGAAAAGCTTTTTCAGAGGAATCCGTGCATTTCCTGTGCACTGGAGGAAGTGTTTTGAACAACAGGGAGACTGCATCGAGAAATGACACACTTGTGTTCCACTTTTGTTCATTAAAAGAAAATTTTTAAAAAAAAGTAAGATTTTCATTTGACTCTTAACTTGTACATTGGAGCTGTTATTAATATTGCCTCCAATAATAAAATCGCCTAAAGACGACGTGAATACTGCTTGTAATACTAGCTTTTGTACAACATTTTTTTGTAATGGATGAATCAGTCCATCATAGTATGCCAATGCACTTCATTCACTAGGGAAAATGAATTTTGATGACAGTAAGTCTTTATTTTTCCAGAGAATTTGTGCTCGTAGTGGTAGCTCAAAAGTTAAGTAAAAAGAGTAAATCTATTGTCAACCTGTGGATGGTTGAACTTTATAGAGTGCTTCACTAGGTATATACTTACTGTAACTGGTTTGCACTTCCCTATTTTTTCACATACATCAACCAAAGTAAGAAGTGAAAGTTATTCTCTGTTTGAAGAAAACATTCTAGTTAACAGCCCCTGTGTCCCTTTTCACCTCAGAGTTCTTCATTGATGTATGCCTAAGAGCTACAAGGGTGGATCAAATATAAATGGGATTTTATTTTTTATTTAAATTCAATTATTGAAAAACTCGAGGCAATTATAATTTATTTTTCCACAGTCTCCTGCTTTGGAAATGCATTTGCCCCAGTGTATGGGCAGCTTTTTAATGCCCTCATCATAAAAAGAACTGGGTCATGTCATCAGCCAGTTGCACACGAAGTCTTCCACACTCTCGTCATCTTCAAATCGTCACCCTCCTAGAGCTTCTTTAAGCGGTCTGAATAAATGGAAATCGCAGGACAGTAAGTCCGGGCTGTAAGGAGGATGATAAAGTATAGTTCAGTGCATTTCCTTTAGCTTGGGGACAGTTAGAGATGCAGTATGGGGTTGCGCTTTGTTGTGTAGGAGGATGACCTGTCGAGTCAATTGGTCTCGTCTTTTGCAGCAATATGCAATCCTCGCCTTGTTCAACAGTTCACACTAGTAAGCAGCATTGATTGTGCATCACTCATGCAAAAAATCAATCAGCAAATGCTTTGCTGATCGAAAAGAATGGTTGAAAGAACTTTGCGAGCTGACAGTCAAGTCTTGGCTTTCACTGGTACTGCCTCCCCTTTCCTCCCCCACACTTTACTGGCTTGTTTGGATTCTGCAGTGTAGTGGTGAACCCATGTTTTGTCACAGGTGACAATCTGACTCAAAAATGCATCACATTCTTCTGCAAACCTTGCTGTAAGCATTTTCGGTCTAAAGTTTAGGGACCCATCTGGAACACACTTTATGGAACTGTAGGTCGTTTGTGATGATTGCTTGACAGCTCCCAAAACTGATTCCAACTTTTTGTGCAATTTCTGATACTATTGCTCATCAATTGTCGTCAGTAATGTTTAGGGACCCATCTGGAACACACTTTATGGAACTGTAGGTCGTTTGTGATGATTGCTTGACAGCTCCCAAAACTGATTCCAACTTTTTGTGCAATTTCTGATACTATTGCTCATCAATTGTCGTCAATAATGTCTTTAACTGCACAAATGTTTTTGTCTGTAGTGCTGGTCCAAGGATGGCGATCATGTTGCTAATTTTCCACACTTTTTATGCCATGCAAACACACGTGTCCCTGGTAATGTTTTATCACTTAACTGTGCAGTCAATCTTTGGCAAATTTCCACCACTGTAACTCCTTCTTGAGCAAGAAATATGATAATTATGATTGCGCAATGGAGGGGTGCACCTGTTGCTCAGAGATCATGAGTGTTACTGATGAAACGATGGGAAATGTCTAACAGCATGCTCCCCTCACTTCTAAAGGTCCCACCTAAGCATAGCAGAAGCATGGGACCAGTCCTATGAACTGTTGATGTTCAGGAACAAAAATCTCTCTTATATTTGATCCCCCCCTCATATGAAAGCTACCACCCTCCTCTGCCCGACAGACATTTTGCTTTTCCTCCTTCAGTTTATTAATTTGTTTCTCTTCTCTTGCCAGCACAGAAGTGAGCACATTTGCTGACAACATTGCTTACATTTTTATTTGCTCTGATACCTTTACTTACACTTTTATTGAATGCCTATTTCCCTTGATGCATTGATGATGTACATGGGGATGTGCACGCTTCCTGCGCACACTACCAAAGAGAACCCAAACTAAAAATATCAAAAAATCTGTGCTAATGGATTCATGACACAGAGCAAGTGAATCTCAAATATTTCTGGTTACTGAGTGCCCTTGTAAGTATTTAACTGCATCAAAGTAAGTTACACTCTGCTTTTCAGTTTACTGCTTTCGTAATTTGGGTGTTGTTCATGCCAGCTAATTAAAAACACACACACACACACACACACACACACACACACACACACCTACCCCTACCTACCTACCTACCTGAGGCTTTCATTGTCGTATTCTGTCATTTGTAAGGAAAATGGTGGAATGTTTAGTTCCACCTTCTAAAGACTTTGTAAATTGTATTTAGGTTGTTTCACACCACGTGCGATTGTGTGAGACTGCTAGCAGTGTGTGCTATTTGAAATGATAATGTACGTGTTTATGGTATGCTGAAATTTCATTCACCTAATGTTTAGTAAACATCTTTTACACAGGAATCAATGTTACTTATAAAGTACTTACCTTTTGTCTCTGCCAAAATATGTATAATCAGTTGAGGTAAAGGAACATACCAATGGAGGTCTGTGAATTTATTTGGTTGGAAAACTGATTGTACTTTGAAAGGCAGTTTTTATACAGTTTGTTTGTGAAAGATATTAGTGTTGATTAGAGGAGGAGTATGTTAAACAGCTTTTAGGTAAACACACCTAATCCAAAAATTTGTATTATTTGATGAATTATTGAATTTTTCTGTTTTTGTTTTTCTAAACTTGCATGCTTCCCAATACAAGACAGTAATATATCTTTAGGTCTGCAGTTTGTATTAACTGCACACTAATTGTTATTCACAGATACCATCTTACTCAGAATTGTATGTTACGTGGAGAAGCACATCTGGCAGTGGATATCAATCAGCATCAGAAAGCAGTGCCACTGAGTATAATTCTCATAGAGCAAATCTGCTATATTTGCAAAGGTAAATATCTTTTCGTGTGCAAGTGATGAAAGTTGTTAATTCTACCCTGACATTTTAGATGTGCTGATTGCTACACAACACTTATTTGTGCATTCATTTAGTACACTTAAAACACTTGTAAATTATGATCTACATTGCCTATGATAATAAGAAAAGCATGCCTTAATTTAGAACATAAAAATACTCTCTCTCTCTCTCTCTCTCTCTCTCTCTCTCTCTCTCTCTCTCTCTCTCTTACTAGTGTTTTCACTTTTAAATGTCTGTTTGTAGTTTTATTGTCAAATGAAATTTCTTGTTGATGCAGTTAGTGAAATTATGTGTAAGTTGTGGTCTACATAGTCTGACAATAAAGAAAAGTAATGATTTTTCAAAATTTAAGAGTTTTATCAAGTTGTATCTTACTTCATGCAGAAACATTGCATATTTTATGTTTTTTGAGTGAAATGTGCTATACATTTTACCAATTTCAACTTTTTTATTTTTGTTCAGTGTTAATCAGATCATAAACCAGAATTCATCAGAGACAGCAGCAACATTTATCTACCTTCCACCTCCTCCATCTTCAGTAACAGTTGAAGAAAGTGAAGTATATCCAAAATATTTAGAACTGTTGACAACATTGACTGAAAACCTTCCACCAACAGTATTGGTGCATGGGGTGCATGCTGTCACATCAACTGCCTTCTGAAAAATTTCTATAAGAAGAAAAAAATGTGATATCATGTGTATTTGTTTTAATTTATGATCATTATATTTAATCGGAACCAGCTAATATATTTTGGATAATGCAATGTACAGAAAACACATATTTATACCTGTGTGGATAACCACAAAAACGATTTTATCTAGATTATACAAACACAATTGTCTTGGTTGAATTTTATAAGATATTAGCTACTGCAAAATACTGACACCTACTCATATGCAATGATCAACACTGGAAAAAAAAAAAATTGCATGAACCATGTGAAAAATATGCTAATGTGGGTGAAAGAGCAGAGACTCAAAAACAAGGTAGAAATCTAAGTAATTTTATCCTGTTAAAGAAAGCACACAAAGATGTATATGGTAGTCAATCGTTGTTAAATAAATGGTAGTAATGTGGTCATGCTTCATACCACTGTAGAATGTGAAAGGCTAATTATTTGAAGATGGATGTATGGCTGAAAAGTGGTTTACACTTAATTATTTTGTTTTCCCATAAAATCTCCTCTTCAGCTGCTCTGTGGCAACTTTTTTGACCCTCAGTGTCAGAACACTCTGCTATATTAACAGTTTACTTTATTATCAATTTTGAGAAATTTATAAGTAATATTTTTCTGTGGCTTGTGCTTGAGTGTCTGTAGTTTCCTCCAGTTATAAAGTAATTCCAAATTTCTAAACACTGAGCATTGAGCATATTAAATTATTTGTGTGTGCTGCTTATCATTAGTCAACTTAGAGACGGTTATGCTGAATGAGGGAACATAAATATTGTAAGAAGCATTTTGTGAATCGAGATAAGCTGAAAATGGTGCTAAAACTTAAGCATACAGTGGATTTCCAGTGATGTTTTAGCAGAACTCAAGCTCTACTGTGAGTTGGTTCCTTTGATCAGAAGGCTAGTTGAGTAAAGTAATATTCTTTGGAAGAAAAATGCTAAAGGTGTTGTTTTATATTGAAGGTCTTTAGGGATGTAGGCCTGTAGTTGTATCAGTTCTGTTGACTGGGATAGTAACAACAATATTTATCATGTGGAATACCCAGAAGAGAATATAAATTTGAAATATGATCTGTATAAGGCCAGCTTAATGGCTAAGTGTACTGGAGATCCATTGGTATAGTAGAGAATTCATGGTTATATATAAAAAAAAAAGCAATTTTCCTACTTGATGTGCCCTGTGCTTGTGCCAAGATGCTTGACGAAGTTTTGTAATCAGTATTCTCTGGCTTACTTCAGTCATATAGACGATGCATTATAATCATCGTTGTTGAGGCAGTTTTTGTAATTGTAGCAGCTTATAAATTTAGAAGCATTGTAGCTCTACCAATACTCCTTTGCTAACATGCAGAATTCTGCATCCTTGTAATTAGCTGGAACCTGTGTTGGGAACTTCAGCAATGTCGTGCAGCAATGCCTATCATTACAGTCGTGACTTTTTCCACCATAATATTTTATATGCAGTCAAAATACTATTAATTTTTTTTATCTAGTCTCAGTGGTGGTAATTTTTAAAATTCCATGACAAGACACAACTCACATATACTTAATGACCAGATTTAATGATACTTGAATGTTGGTGTTCACAGAATATTTTAATGCTTTCTTTCCAAACTTAAAAGAAAAACTCTTCTTAGGCATTAAGTCTGTTTTTATTCTGGCTGTCCACATTGATTGAAAGTAATATTTGTTTATTCCAGTTCAAATGACTATAGTGTTACTGCCACATAAAAACAATAAGAAAAGTTTTTGGCTTGTACATGTGACTTCTATATCAGTTGATCAAGTCATTAGCATTGTTCTAAATTCAGTCTTAACTGTTGACTTTTGGTTGATAGTGAAACCATAATATTCATTGCCTTCCATTCATTTTCTGGCTCTTCTTATTGACTGTTTTGTAAATTAAGAAAATATTTTCTTTCTCAATTTGTACTTTTGTCTATGTATCAGATCCAGGTCCATCCAGCATCACAGTGCCTTTCCTTGTAGGTTTAATGTGAGAAAAAGGTCCAGTGCACACTGAATGTTGGAATATTGCTAATAAAGCCTTGAGAGGTCATGTTTTCAGTGTTGCCATTTGTAGAATAAACATGACATCATTAATCATCTATATCATTGCTGATTATTGCTAATATGACGTGGGTGTCCCAAAAGTAAGTGTAAATAAACTTTTGAAAGGCTTATGATTAAAAAAAAGAAAAACGAATGTATCTGAGACCACCTGTGGAATGTCATTGAGATTTTGCAGATCCTGTCAGACAGCACAGGGTATGTGTGCTCTCTCTAATGAGGGTAGACATGTAAAACCAAAGAGTTTATACAGAGTATGAGAATAATATCTGATATTATATACCATGTTGTAGTATTTTACAAATTTTTTTATATGTGAAGTGTATTTTTACAGTGTAATTTGGTGTATGTATTTAATATTTTTGTCCTATAATTTTTGCTTATATGCAGATAATAAAAAGGGTGCTCCAGAGGAATCTGTGGGCTAAGTTGGAAACAACCTGTATTACAGGGATCAAAATGTAAACTGAAGATGCAGTTATTATTTTTATGCACGTGGTCCAAGAAAAACAGAGGAAGACTTTGTATGACATTTAGATAAGTGTTTTTGAGATGCATTTAGTATCTTCAATCATGCCAGTCTTCTCTCACAGCTTTTTTGTGTGTGTGAGAATTGTCATGTAAGATACTGTTTTGTTTGTCTTTAAGTTTGAAGAGTTGAAACTGGTGTTAAATTTTTACAGAGTACTGTGACAATGTCTTAAGTGAACAAATTACTTCAGTTTGGAAAAAGTGGCATGACTTAAAGGATTTTTATGTCATATTCATTTATGTCTTCCTTAGAGCAATAAATTTTTGAAATAAGAAAGTTGAATTATATAACTGTAGGTAGTCCTTAAAAAATATATATGTTGTGCCTCATATATGCAGCTTTTTAAAAATTGTTAAGATGCTGCTGAATGGTATGGTGTTCATTCTGTTCAAGAGCTTTCCAGTGCCAATTAAAGTGTTGCTCATTTAGTGTCCCTAGAATTATTATACAATCCTATTGGGTCTATAACTACTATTCTGCATCATATAAATGAGTGGGAGACCACCCTTCTTTCATGATTGTTTGATGGGCAGCCAACAAGCACTCACCATGAAGTGGCAACACACTGATTATTGACCATCTTGCCACACTGTAAAATACATGAAGGTAACTTTAAAAAGCTTTTACTGTTCTACATTAACAATGTGTTGTTTGGACTTAAAGATACATGTATATCAATAAGAATACAGCCTACGGTGCACTGCCGATGGGTCAGTTGTACAAGCAAGGAAGCTCTTTAATGTAAAATGCTTTACAAGTACTCAGTTACTATCTATCTCCACACAGCATTGAATTATAGCAAATGGGTGAAAAGCTTTCTCATCTTCTGTGAATCTTGTAAATGAATATTTGACTGTGACTGTTGGTACTCCTGAGAGTGGTTTTATAATATCAGTTCCAGTCCCATACTAAATTCCAACCTTCAGTTCCAAATTAACTAAAAAAATATATAGTCTGTTCTCGCAAACTGTTGAAATTTGTATACGGTTTTATTATCTTGAAGGATATCATTTTCTCTGAGAGAATACTTCAATATCCTCTAGATGCTGGCAATTAGCAGCTAGCAGTGTGGTCGGGGACCCACTACACCTATGGACTTGACACTTGTCGCTGGCTGTACTATGCTGCTCAGTTTTCTGGATACCTCAAACAGATAAGACGGCAAACAATATTAACACAATTGTATAATGTGTGATAACATTATAACAAGCAGGACAGATTTTCACTTATATTTGAGGTAGGGTTATTATGTACACACACATGAAAATACACCTTTAATGGGAAGAAAACCACACATCCAGAGTTTTATTCACATGCACATGATGTACCAATACACATGCTGGCCTTCTAAACGAATAAGCCATAATGACTATGGTTCTGCTCGAACAATTGATGCACAATTACTGTAGCAAATAAAAAATATGAAATATTGGGTGATATGTACAGACACAATCTTCGTGCGTTCGTGTGTACAACTTTCTCACCATGAAGTATTTTTCAACACAGTTATGTACAGATTTTTCACAATAATTTTAAATTGCACCATCCCGTAGAAAGATAAAGTTTGTGTCACAAGTTCATCAGTTCTTTATGCTAGACCATTTTGTATAAATTTAATATTTGTAACAATGCCATGTTAGTGCTTCTTTTTTTATTTCTTTGTTGAGATAGATCTCTGTACAAACTTGACATCTCAAGGAGCTGTAATATGGACTTAAATTTTTACTGATTCAACCTGAATCTCATATGTTAATTATAAACACTAAGTTAAGGTTCCTAACTGTCTTCAGCACAGGGTTTCTGCTGTTTATGGTTGACAATTTACATGTATAAAGTATAAACTGAGTATAAAGTTCAACAAGTTGAGACCTTATCCCACCATTTTCTTTTGGACACAAAACCAACTCCAGGGTAATGCCAAATTGGGGCACAGATACTGTCTTAAACTGAAAAGCCTTCGTACTTAAAGAACTTTAATCTAATATGGTGTGTCACCATTGCACCTCATCTGCAGGAACATCAGACATTTTTCTTCATGTGTGTTTCAAAAGTTTGAATGAGTTGTTCGATCTCACCGTGTGATTGGTGATGTAAAGGAGGAGACAGCAGGTGTGGAATGCTGTTTGTGCAGCAGAACTCACCAAAAACCTGGAAGTAAAATTGTGGTTCATTGTCTGACACCCTTGTGAGAGGAAGTCTTTCAACAGCAAAAATTCTGCTGAGTGCAGTGACCATAGCTGCTGTACGCGTGAACCAACCATTTAGAAACTTTGAGTATGCGTCAAGGCCAATTAGCCCAGTAGTATTCAGCAAAGGACTCGCAAAGTCTACATGAACCCACTCCCACGGGTGTAAGGGCATCGGACAGGATGAGAATGTTTGGCAGGGAACTGCTTGCTGCTGTTCACGCTGCTGACAGTTGCAGACAAGGTATTTCAGCCTACCGGTCTAAGCCTAGCCAGTTCAAAAGGTGGTGGGCGAGAAGTTTAATTTGTGAGATGCCCCAGTGTCCTTGGTACAAGAGCCATAAGATCGTCAGATGCAGACTTTGTGGTGGGACTACAGGGAGACCAATGACCTATGGTTAGTAGGATAACTCCGTCCACCAGGATGGACTCCATCCACCAGTATGAGCCAGTGATGGAGGTGGAAGTAACGCTACAATGGGTTGAAATCCTGTCCGATAATGCGGTCTGGCCAGCCCTGTTGTATGTACCACCAGGCCTGTTATAACATGGTGTCTGTTGTGTCTAGGAATCCTGCATACTTGGTTCGCTAGACAAACCACTGAACAACTCTTATTAATGAGTTTTATTACAACAAGACAAGTACAAATACTTAACTTTGATAGACGTGTCACAAGCAAAGGGTGATATAAAAAATAATCAGTCTTCTTCAGAATAGACAAACACAAGTCTGTGGTACGTAGAGATACCTAATGATAAAAGGCTACGATGTGTCATCTAACAAAGTTTGAAGCTGCTGTCGAAGTGGGCCGCCACCAGTCGGGCGCGGCGCTTATGTCGTCTTCACGTAGGGGCCTCTGCTGTCATGTTGTTGTCCTGGAAGGAGGTCGGTCAACGTACGATTGGCTGACAGCCTCCTCTTCTCTATTGTTCCCGACTGGCATGCTGGCATTGACTTTACGCCATAACAGTGTCCTTGGCCATGGCTGTGGCCACATGGGCACCTGTGATGGGAAGTGTCCCCCTCCTGTTTAGTCTCTTTGTCCAAATGGAAGCACAAGATCTTGCCTGGGCCGCACTCTGAGCTCGGGTCCATTGGGAGATAGAATGGGATGACTATGTTGATGTGTTGAGAGGCATTGTGTAAGAGAATTTTGTAATTGTACCTGATGAGAAAGTGTGTCCAGCACTATAGTCAGTGGGCAGTCCTCTTGGGTAGCTTTGCTACAGGAGCGAAGAGGGAGATCAATGACTTATGATCTGTAATGAGGTGTAACTTTGTTCAGGACAGGAATACATGAAATTTCTTCAGCACAAAGATGATCACGAGGGCCTCTTTCTTGATTTGTGAATACCTCTTTTGTGTGGCATTGGGAATTTTTGACGTAAATGCAATTGGATGTTCAGAGCCCTCTGCTTCTGTGTGCCAGGATCTCTCTGGTGCTGATAGCAGGGCCTGCTTGAGAGTCTCGAATGACTGTTCACATGCCTCTGGCCATACAAAAGGCACACCCTTCTTTCATAGGTTGTTGAGTGAGTGGGTAATCGATGCCACGCCTAGGTTACATTTTCTGTAATACATTACTTTTCCCTAGGAGGCCTGAGCTCCTTTAAATTTTTGCGACGAGGAAGCATGATGACAACTTCAACCAGCTTCTGCATTACCTTAATACCTTCTCGAGAGATGATGTGTTCTAGATATTCCACTGATGATTGAAAAAAAGAGATTTTTTTCAAGACTGCGTTTGAGGGCTGCAGACTGAGGGTATGGAACAGTCGCCACAAGTTTCCTAAGTGTTCTTCTATTGTGGCTCCCATCACCACAATGTCATGTAGACAATTTATGCAGCTTGGAACATCGTGCAGCAGTTGCTTGAGGAAACTGTGGAAGATTGCTGGGGCACTGACCGCCCAGGAAACTAAGTGTCTGAAATGATATAATCCATGTGGTTTGTTGACTAACATGACTTTTTGCGATTCCTCATGGAATGGTAGTTGTAAGCAAGCTTTGGAGAGATCATCCTTCAAAAAATACTGAGCCAAGCAAGTACAGAGAGAAGCTTGTCTGGTTTCAGAATGGAATACATATTGATCTCTGACTTTGAATTGACTGTAACCTTAAAGTCTCCAAACAGGCAGTTTCCATGATGGCTTTTTTAGAACAACCAAAGGAGTTGCCACTCACTTGGAGACACAACTTCAGTGACATCCAAGGCTGTCAATCTATCTAGCTCATTCTTGATGGCATCCTGCTGTGTGAGGGGTACTGGTCATACAAATAACAAGTAAGGGTGTGCCAATTTCTTTAACGTAAGGTGTACTGTAAAGTTCTTGATATTTTCCCAGACACCCAGAGAAAATGTGAGGCTACTCCTTACTGAGGATGTCTAATTTCTGAAATGGTACTTGGTCCACCTGGTGTCAGAACAAGTCACTGAAAAATCTGAAAGCTGAAAAGGCATCAGGGTCAAAGAGACCACAAAGAAAGTAAGATGTTGTATGACATTTTTGTACATTGCCATGATTGTGGGTTGTCTTTTGAGTGGAATGCATTTTATTATATGCCGCAAAGTGGCAAGCTGTGGATTGAAGGGGCTGTGCTCACAGCTGGAGATAAAATTGAGTGTTTAATGAAGACACAGAGGCACTGGTGTCAACCTATAGCCGAACTTGTTTATTGCTCAAAGTGAGCATGATGAAAAGTAGGTGATGTCATTGTGGTGTGAGACTCCACCAGAATCGCACTAATGCCCATTAGTTTCTGTTGAGGTGTGTGTGTGTGTTCAGTCCAGAACATGGCAGACAGATGTGAGAAGTCCTTTCTTCTGGCATGCCTCACACACTGCCCCCATTGGGGCAGTCTTCTCTGACATGTGTTCAAAAATAATCCAGGCTTGATGGAAGCGAGCACCATTCTGTTGCCAAAGTTGGATCCCTCTCTCAGCTCTGACACGATAGTCACAATGTTGCCCCAGAATTCTGGTTGATGGCCCACAGCCTGTGAAACTTTGAAGGATTGGTCAATTTTTAAAATGTTCTCCAAGTAAGGTCCTCAAAATCTGTGGCTTACTGATGCACATCTCCTTATCCATAGCTGCCTGAATGATCACATCCGTTATCATTTCTCCTGCATACGATTCCTTATTTGCTGGAGTCACAAAATGGCATTTCAGGCGTCCATGTGTGGTAAGATTGATTTGGCTGTTTACACTACTAATAAAATTCCACACGGGATGCAATGACATGACAGTGTCAGTGGAAGTTGATAGTTAATAGAGCGCACATTTCATCAAAAGCCCAGGTGTGCCAGTTGCATGAGAGGGACCATTTTCACAAAACCTGGTATGTACTGGATGAAATCCATGACAGGAAAAGTGATTTTACCATGGCTGGATATGTCACCTGGAATGCAACAAAGTTCTACCAGAGGCACTTCTCACATGCTGCCTGCTCTGCCACCATATTGTCTTTAGGCAGGAATGGTGACAGACTTTTAGGGAGAGCATGCAGACAACATGGCTTCCTGACGTTTGATGAAACGTGAAAAATGCCCACAATCATCACCAATTGTGTTGTAACTCACAACATAAAAAAAAAACGAGACAGTACCTCCAGAACAAGTATATGTAATGCTCTCGCAGGACAATAGCTCACAACGGATACAGTGTGTGATGTAGCCATGTGGCAAGACAGGTACAGTACAACTCTAGCTAGCGTAGAAAATAGTATGACGAGCTAGATGAGCTAGTGAAGAGAGGACAATAGCTGGGGTGGTGAACGCATATGCGTATGTAGATGGCATGTTGCAGGTCACTCAGCTGTGGTGCCCCCTCCCCCCCGCCCACCGCCCACCGCCCCTTCCTCTCCCCGATGGCCGTACTTTGCAGTAGTGGGTGTGAAGTGACTGTCATGTTGTCTGTGCCGATGGTGCCATGATGGCCAACGTTGGAGACATCGGCTCATGTCCGATGACAGCCCAGTGAGTTACCACAGTAACAAAAGTATAGAGTCAAATTTTGGAATCTTAACAGTGGTTCTGATGAAAATTGTGATGCGAAATGGAAATGCTTATGAACTTAAAGTTTAATTATTGTATAAAATAATTAGTTTTAGATGACAAAATCTCCTACCTCCACTAGTTCTATGTACTCAGACACAGGGTTGTTGCTCCCTAGCCATTAGCTTTAATGTCCTTTCACCATCTTTGGTGATTAGGTTGTAGGAAAAATGTGGGGAATCACATTATCTTCACTTAAAGAGTGGAGATCAAATAACAAAGTAAAACTAGTGTCATTCATTTGTTCTGAATGCTGCTCCCACTTCTTGCGTTGCAGTTACTTTTTCTGCCGTTACTACTCCAGTCTTGCCTTCACTAGTGGGGTGTGGTGCTGTATTTCACCCTCCTCATACATTCTGGAATTTATTAGTGTCCTTTATGCAACCATAAGATGATCGCTTCATAACCATTAGTGCTGATGCATGTTTCTGTGTACTAGAGTCATCTCTGAACTCAAATGAACAGCTCATTGTTCACTGTCTACCATTAAGGGATTTAATCCACACACAAAATATTATCATGTTTATTGTCCATTTTCAAAGAGAAATTATCAATTCATTTGAAATTTTGATAATAAAAATTCTGTCTGCCCTTTTGATGCCAGTTGGTCCTAAGCCTTTTCACATCTTGGATGCTGCATAATCCCTTCAGTTTCTCAGGCATTATGTCCTCCTATAACAATATTTTTGAATGGGGTAATGCTTGTATCATGCATGGACTTTCATGTGAGGTTGAAACTTTCTGTCTGAATTAGTCTATAAGTACATTGGACAAAAAGTTAGCAACCCCCCCAGGAGAAGATATGCTAATACTACGTAATGATGCCTCTAGTCTTGATAATGCCTTAAATATGGCGATGAAAATAGTTCTTGAGTTTGTCCAAATATGCCATATCCAACTGAAGCCACTCATTAGTGATTAGATCCTGTAGACCTACTAAATTACAGGATTTTCAATTACCATGTTTCACCCACTGTTCCTAAAAGTCTCAGACATTTTCTATGGAATTATTTAGTGGGTTAGTTGAGGTGCAATAGAGTGCTTGAGTGTTCATCAGCCAAGGAATGTATGCAAATAACTCTGTAAATGTGGCCGTTATTAAATATGAATTCACTTTCACTGACCCCCCCCCCCACACACACACACAAAAAGGACTGAACACTTCACTCCTTTCTGTGCCCCACACTAAGACTGAATGATGGGTAATGTAAGTCATTTCTCCTTCTTGTATTATATTTGTGAATGTTAAATTGTTTTTGGATTATGACTGACATCAATAAACCATAAGGGTGTTAATATAATGTGAGGGTGTAATCACTATGTCTAACTACAGAGAAGTGCACACGAGGTTGTAAAGTGGATTTATTATAATGTGCTACTCTGCAACAGAAATTTTCTTCCTCTGTGGTGAGTTATCCTAGAATATGGCTGCCACGAGACATTAGTGAATCCAAGAAGAAAAAATAAGTCAATTTTTCTGACATTTTCTTCCTCTAAATCCAGTATTCTCTCTGTAACGCAAAAGTTGCAGAACTTTGTAAGATGATCTATAACATGTGACTTCCCACTCAGGTTTTTATTGACACCCAAGCATTTAGAATATCCTGTTTCAATTTATTTGTCTACCCTCACGCATTATTTCTAATGGTGTGACCAGGCCTTGTGCAGTACAGAGTTGCACATATTTTGTTGCATCTGATTTCAGTGACAGTCCATTTGCAGAAGACCAGCTATTAATTTAAAGAGAGTTTTATTTACATTGTCAAATACTGATGTTTCTTCATTAGGCTTGATTATAATACTTGTGTTTTCACAAAAGAGAACTGTTCTGCTTCTTGGATATATAATGGCAGATAATTTATACGAGGGTTGGAATTTTAATAGTGGCACCTATTTATTTACAGCTCGTACAAAATAGATATGTGTTTCAAAGTTTTACTGACCTTCAAAGTAGTCACCAGCAGACCTGTTGCCAGCGATGTCGAAGTCTTAGGATACTCTTACCAGTGCCAATTGTGTTGACAGTTCGAGTGGCACAGCAACGAATTTGAAGCAGTTCTGAAGTGATTGCTGTGAAGTGTTCCCTTCAGTTTAGAAATTGAGTTGGGCTTAAGCAAGAGGAGTGGAGTAGGTGGTATAGAACATAGCAGCCCCATCAGTCAAACAAATCGGTAACAGCTTGCACTGTACATGCTTGAGAATTGCCCTGCAAAATGATGGTCAGGTCCTGCAGAAAGTGTCATCATTTCTGTCTCTATGCTGTTCATTTTTGGAACACAACCTGCGACCAGCTTAGAGACAGCAGTGATGACACTTTCTATGTAGAAAAGTAGCTGGAAGGTGCAGCAAACTGTTGCAAATAAAACATTTTTTATTTTAACAGTGATTTCCATTTTGCGACCGATCGGAGCTTACTTTCCTAATTCCTGCTATCTGCACAGTCTGGCAATACTGTAGGATGTGTAAATGTCTGAAGGAAATGTTCTCTTCTGCTTAAGGTGTTACAGTGTTGTACCTACAAGTGGTCTAGTGATAAACATCAAACAGTATAAACACACAGTGCGAGTTCAAGTAAACTCCTTCCGTTATTTGTTAAATTGTATTTCTACTGTCTGCTGAGGTATCAGTCTGATGGAACCTCAAAGTTAATTTGCTTCACTTTCTGATCCACCAAAAATAGCAAAAACTTCCAGAAACATTTCCGTAAAAGAGCTCATGGCTGTTTCAAGATCAGAATAGTTTATGCTCAAGAGTTTCCTCACCCTACAGCACCCAACCACAGGCCACCTGACGCCAGCTGTTATCGAACCAATGGATCGTGGTGTGGCACACTCTGGGCACGTTTCTGCTCTCTATTCGTAAGCATAAAATTGTTTCTTATCATAATTTGATTTTGCTAGGAAAACAAACTGAGTGAGCACCGTGCACTAACAACATCTGTGGGTTGGTATGAGTGTAGTTATTATCGTTTTCTTAATTTAAGTTCTAATATTTGTCTTGAAGTTCCGCATTGGATTCTGCATATTTGAAATTCTGAAAATGGCTTTAAAATAGAGTAACAAGTAGAAAAATATCTAACATTTAAGACATATTGTTCACTTTGGGTTTAATAGAGGCGTTTAGGCACCAAAGTGAGCTGAAAGCATTTATATCGTATGGGGAGAGTACTGTTGGACAAATCACACCAGAAATGGATTTTCTTGTTTCAAAAAAGATAGTTCTGGCATGAATGACTTTCCACATCAAGGAGGCCTCGATGATTGACATATTTGGGTCGCTCTAAAGAAACAACCCCAGAGGCTGTGAAATGAAGCCTGTTGAAGGGGTCATAATGCCATTGCCAATGGGAGAAGGTGTGGCCACTAAAGAGTGTGTAGGTACCAAACTCACTAATAGTAGGACATGGGTGCATCCCAGTGTGATAACAGGATGAGCATATACACAAGTTGAATGCCACTGCACTCTGTAGTGTTGAAAACTGAGAAATGCAGGCTTCAATAGATGAGCAAATGGGTGTAGTGAGTTTTCAAACAGTAGGAGGAGTGTGGTATAATGGAAAGTCATTGAAGAATGGCACAAGTGCATGGAGAGCACAGAACATCCGTTGCAGTTCTGATGCTCAATCTGACCTCTGGAGCAATGATTAGCACAAGAACTCGCCAGTCTTCAATAATGAGGGCATCCATCTGTTGGAAAATGGAATCAGTAATACAGTGTGGTGCTCCAAAACGTGCGTCATCGGCCTGTGACATCTGTTCTTCCTTGAATTGCTTGTGTTGTGCCCTGATGATTGCAATGGACATGCAGTGTTTTTTGTATAATTGTGCCATTCTCTGATGAATTTCTGTTCTCAACATTCCTTCCGCCATCTGGAAGCGCCATACACCCTTTTGCTCTTCATCTGAAGCGTCCATTTCTCTGTTTTCAGTACGACTGAGTGCATTGGATGGTCGATGGCTTGCATGTTCTTGCTCCCTCGTCACATGGGTCCCTGTAGTGGTGAGTTTGGGACCTCAGCACTCCTACCGGAACAGCTACTTCTTCCATAGGCAATGGCATTATGATCCCTTCAGCAGATACTCTTTTACAGCCTCCAGCTTGTTTCATTTTGAATGGTCCTAATATGTATTGTTGTTGTGGTGGTGGTCTCCAGTCTGAAGCCACATTTCTACATCTACATCTACATGGTTACTCTGCAATTCACACTTAAGTGCCTGCCAGAGGGTTCATTGAACCATTTTCATACTACTTCTCTACCAATCCACTCTCGAATGGCGCATGGGAATAAGCAACACCTAAATCTTTCCGTTCAAGCTCTGATTTCTCTTATTTTATTATGATCATCATTTCTCCCTACGTAGGTGGGTTTCAACAAAATATTTACGCATTCGGAAGAGAAAGTTGGCGATTGAAGTTTCGTAAATAGATCTTGCCGCAAAGAAAACCACCTTTGTTTCAGTGACTGCCACCCTAATTTGCGCATCATACCAGTGACACTCTCACCCCTATTGCGTGATAACATGAAACGAGCTGCCCTTCTTTGCACTTTTTCGATGTCTTCTGTCAGTCCTACCTGGTAAGGATCCCACACCTTGCAGCATTATTCCAGCAGAGGACAGACAAGTGTAATGTAGGCTGTCTCCTTAGTGGGTTTGTCGCATCTTCTAAGTGTTCTTATCAACAAAGCACAGTCTTTGTTTCACCTTCCCCATAATATTATCTATATGGTCTGTCCAATTTAAATTGCTCATAATTGTGATTTCTAGGTATTTAGTCGAATTGAGAGCCCTTAGATTTGTGCGATGTATCATATACCCAAAATTTATCGTGTTTCTTTTAGTGCCCATGTGGATGACCTCGCACTTTTCTTTGTTTAGTGCCAGTTACCACTTTTCGCACCATACAGAAATTCTCACTAGATCATTTTGTAATTGGAATTGATCGTCTGATGATTTTACTAGACGGTGAATTACAGGATCATCTGCAAACAATCTAAGGGGGATGCTCAGATTATCACCCAGATCATTTACGTAAATCGGGAACAGCAGAGGACCTATGACACTACCTTGCGGAACGCCAGATATCACTTCTGTTCTACTCGATGATTTACCGTCTTATCACTACGAACTGTGACCCCTCTGAGAGGAAATCACGAATCCAGTCACACAACTGAGATGATACTCCATATGCACGCAATTTGATGTAGCTCTCCATGTTACTCTTATCATGTGCAAGCTCCTTTGTCGCCGAATAACTACTGCAACCTACATCCTTCTGAACCAGTGTAGTGTATTCATCTCTTGGTCTCCCTCTACAATTTTTACCACTGGCACTTCCTTCCAGTACTAAATAGGTGATATCTTGATGTCTCAGAATGTGTCCTATCAACCAATCTCTTCTTTTAGTCAAATTGTATGACAAATTTCGTGTTTCTCCATTTCTGTTCAGTGCCTCCTAATTAGTTATGCGATCTACCCATCTCTTCAGCATTCTTCTGTACCAACACATTTCAAAAGATTCTATCCTCTTCTTCTCTAAACTGCTTATCGTCCATGTTTCATTTCTGTACATGGCTACACTCCAGACGAATACCTCCAAAAACACTTCCAAACACTTAAATCTATAACTAATCTAAAGAAATTTCTTTTCTTCAGAAATGATTTTCTTGCCATTGCCAGTCTACATTTTATATCCTCTCTTTTTTGGCCATCATCAATTATTTTGCTGCCCAAATAACGAAACTCGTCTACTACTTCAAATATCTCATTTCCTAATCTAATTCCCTTAACATCGCATGATTTAATTCATGTACATTCCATTATCCTTGTTTTGCTTTTGTTGATGTTTATCCTGCATCCTGCTTTCAAGACATCATCCATTCCATTTAACTACTCTTCCAAGTACTTTGCTGTCTCTGACAGAATTACAATATCATCAGCAAACCTCAAAGTTTTGTTTCCTCTTCCTGAACTTTAATTCCTACTCCAAATTTTTCTTTGGTATCCATTACTACTTGCTCAATGTACAGACTGAATAACATGGGGATAGGCTACAACCTAGTCTCACTCCATTCTCAAACACTCCTTCCCTTTCACACCCCTTCACTCATATAACTGCCATTTGGTTTCTGCAAAAGTTGTAAATAGCCTTTTGTGACCTGTATTTTACCCCTGCTACTTTCAGAATTTTGAAGAGAGTAGTCTAGTCAACATTGCCAAAAGATTTCTCTGAGTCTACGTATGCTATAATCATAAGTTTGCCTTTCCTTAACCTATATTCTAAGAGAAGTCATGGAGTCAGTATTGCCTTGTCTGTTCCTACATTTCTGCAAAATCCAAATTGGTCTTCCTCAAGGTTGGCTTCTACCAGTTTTTCAATTTTTTCTGTTAAGAATTGGTGTTACTATTTTGCAACCATGGCCTGTTAAAGTGATAGTTCAGCAATTTTCACACCTGTCACCAACTGCTTTCTTTGGAATTGGAATTATTACATTCTTCTTGAAGTCTGAGGATATTTCGCCCATGTCACACATCTTGCACATGAGGTGGAATAGTTACGTCATGGCTGGCTCTCCCAAGGACATCAGCAGTTCTGAGGGAATGTCGTATACTCCAAGGGCCTTTTTTCAGTGTGGGTCTTTCAGTGCTCTTTCAAATTCTTCTTGCAGTATCACATCTCTCATCTCATCTATTTTATCTTTCCTTTTTATAATATTGCTTTCAAGTTGATTTCACATGTTCAGCCCTTCTACATATTCTTTCCATCTTTCTGGTTTCCTTTCTTTGCTTAGTATTGGTTTTCCACTTGAGCTCTTGATATTCACACAACTGCTTCTCTTTTCTCCAAAAGCCTCTTTAATTTCCCTGTAGGAAGTATTTATCTTTCCCATAGTGATACAAGCATCTGTAGATTTACATTTTTCCTTTACGTATTCCTGCTTCCCCATTTTGCATTTCCTGTCAATCTATTTTTTTTTTTTTTTTGCCGTGCAGGCTAGCTGCGCAGTCTAAGGCGCCTTGCGACGGTCTGCACGGCTCTCCCCTGTCGGTCATTTTTTAGATATCTGTATCCCTGTCACCGCCTTATTTGTTGCAGTTTTATATTTTCTCCTTTCATCGGTTAAATTCAGTATCTCCTGTGATATCCAAGGATTTCTACTAGGCCTTGTCTCTCTTCCTATTTGACCCTCTGCTGCCTTCACTATTTCATCTCTCAAAGCTAACCACTTGTCATATATTGTATTCCTTTCCCCTTTTGTAGTCAATCACTCCTTGAATAATGATAACAAAACCAACAACTGTATTGGAATCCAACATTGTTTATTCTTTTTTACTCATGCTGCCAGTTTCAACACCAAATAGTGATAGATGAATATGGGAGCACAGACAACATAAATCATAGTTTGTGACAAAAATTCAGCACCTAACTAGTTTGCAGTTTTTTTAATGCAGTAGAAATATACATCAGTGATGTAATGGACCTGAGGGGAATCCACACGTGGAACAAGTTACACCAGCAAAGCAATTGAAGCCAAATATATCCGTCATCAGAACACCTACAAATATGAGGTATACCAATAACAAAAAATGAAACAAACTAATAACATAATACCAAATGGCTGTAGTGGACAAATGGAACACAAACCTAATTAACTCCACTGGAAAATGCAAACCCACTAACATAATAAAATATACTCTAATGACCTCAAAAACATAAACAATCTATAAAACAGTCAAAATCTGGGTTTGTATTTTCCAGCGAACATTTCTTCATTAGGTTTGTGTTGCATTTGTTCACTCCAACCATTTAGTATTATGTTATTAGTGTGTTTCATTTTTTGTTATTGGTATATCTCATATTTGTAGGTGTTCAGTGAGGGATATTTGTGACTTCAATTGCTTTGCTGGTTTAACTCATTGTATATGTGGGTTCCCTCAGGCCCATTACATCATTGGTGTATGCTTCCATTGGATTAAAAAAAAAAACGCAATATGGTTAGATGCTTAATCTTTTTTATATGGGTAACAATAGTATATTTTTATTATGTAATTTTGTGATGTGATTTGTCCCCCTTTTTAGTTATAAACTATGATTTATGCTCTCTGTGCTCTCATACTCTTCTATAATATTATGTGTGTTTCCATATACAGGGACCTGAAAATGACAACATTTGCTGTGAAAAACAGAACGAAAACAACATTAAATTCCAATACAGCTGTTGGTTTTGTTGTCATTAATCAAGTACTTCATGTCTGGCTGCTGTTCTGCTTTCCTTGATGAATTGCCAGAGACCCAACACTTATTTAGGTCCAATCTCTTTAATTTCCCACCATTTTACAATTTCTTGAGTTTTAATCTTCACTTCATAACAAATAAATTGTGGTCAGAGTCCACATCTGCCCCTGGAAATCTCTTACTATTTAAAATCTGATACTGAAACATCTGTCTTACTGTATATAATCAATCTGAAACCTTCCAGTGTCTGCAGGTCTCTAGCATGTATACAGCCTTATTTCATGATTCTTAAACCAAGTATTAGCAATGATTAAATTATGCTCTGTCCAAAAATCTACCAGGCAGCTTCCCCTTTCATTTCTTTCCCTCACTCCATATTCACTCACTATTTTTCTTTCTCTTCCTTTTCCTATTATTTTCAAATCCAGTCCCCCCCCCCCCCCCACCCACCATAATTACATTTCCGTCTCCCTTAACTATCTGAATAATTTCTTTTATCTCATCATACATTTCTTCTATCTCTTCATCATCTGGGGAGCTGACTGGAAAATAAACTTGTACTATTGTAGTGGGTGTGGACTTTGTTTCTGACATTGCTTTGATACTGTGTTCATTATGCTGGTCATTGTAGCTTACCTGCATTCCTATTTTCTTACTCATTATTAGACCTATTCCTGCATTACCCCTATTTTCGTTTGTATACATAAACCTGTAGTCACATGACCAGAAGTCCTGTTCCTCCTGCCACTGAACTTCACTAATTCTCACTATATCTAATTTCAACCTATCAATTTCAGTTTTTAAATTTTATAACCTACCTGCCCAATTAAGAGTACTAACAAGCCACAATTCGATCTACAGAACGCCAGTTTTGTTTCTCCTAATGACAACATCCTTGTGAGTAGTTCCCACCTGGAGGTCCAAATGGCAGACTGTTTTACCTCCAGAATATTTTATCAAGAGGATACATCATCATCATCATCGTTTAACCATACAATAGAGCTACAGCTGTAGTTTTTCCTTGCTTTCTACAGTTTTCAGTACCAGCACAGCAAGGCCATTTTGGTAAATGTTACAAGGCCAGTTTAATCAATTGTCCAGACGATTACTCCTGCAACTACTTTTAAGGCTACTGCCTTCTTCAGGAATGACATGTTTGTCTTGCCTCTCAACAGATACCTCTCCATTGTGGTTGCACCTGCGGTATGCCTACCTATATCACTGAAGCACACAAGCCACCCCACCAATGGCAAGATCTGTGGTTCGTGGGGGGAATATGTAATGTATTGTGACCATTTAATTTTCTTCCAATATTTACATTCAACAGGCAAGGTTCAGAAGTTTTGTATAGGAATACTGCACGGCTTCATTCAAAGCAACAAACATCAAAGAGGTCACTACTAAATACATTTTTGCTTGACCATCATTAGTTCACTCATCGAGCATTCTTACACAACATTGTTGCTGGTGATAAATTATACCTTTATGTTAATTACTTAAGAAGAAATTAATGGCTGAGTTCTAATAAGACATCTTGAGCAAATGATATTGTGAACAGATATTATTTTGAATCTGGTGCAAAAAAAAAAAAAAAAAAGAAAAAGAAAAAAGGGTGTTTTTGCACTAGTGACGACTACCCAGAGTGGTGTGTCCATTGCAGCTGCCATTTCCTGCCAACAATCAAGACACCTGTGGGTGCAGTATAAGTAATATAATGAACAAAACTATATCAAGTGTTGCTACTACACAATGATGCACTCCACCGATTTCATAAACAAAACTATCCAGGGAAAGTCATTCCTCACACACTTGTTCTGCTGATCGCACACTAAAACGTTTATCTTCCCCACTCCTTAATGGACAAATGTCAAGAAATTTCCTTTTCAGATAAAAAAAAAAAAGCAGTTCAAACCTGGCATGACGACAGTTACCATCGACTCCAGTTCGGAAAAAGAAACCGTTTATAAGGAGCACTTGTCGTAAAATGATGCTGAATGTATGAAGTGCTGCAGTGTTGAAAAAAAAAAAAAAAAATTACTGTTACATCCGATTTGGCAGTCTTCCCCCAGAGCTGCGACGTACACTGGGAAGAGACTGCGTAATACTGTGAAAGTTAGAGAGAATTTGCCAGGAATCGACCAGACGTATGCCCAGGAACACTAGGCAAAAAGAGGTTAGTTTCAATTATAATCCTATTAGAGAATATTTCTAAATACCGGTAACTCCACATTTGGTTGTAATTAATTTAAAATGTGTACTCTTTTACTGACAGAGCCAGTAGAAAGACAGATGCTTATAGTGATGACTAGTCGTACACCCATTTCTGAAAATATTCGAATGCAATGTTAAGGTCCATTGGTTTCGTGTGGAGAAAGGTTGAAAACAAGACAACTTTATTATCGGAATGTGGCGACATTGTGCATTGGCAGTCCCAGTTCCCCGCTGGGTTGAAAAATATCAGGGAGGCTGGTGCAGAAATTTTTTATTTGGACGAATCCTGGATGGACAGTAACGTAACATGCGGCAAAAAAAAAAAAAAAAAAAAAAAAAATGCGTGTTACTGCGTGGGGAAGCGTCTCCAGAAGACGTATAGTTGGAAGTGCGGGTTCTAAAAGCGGATTCGTTAGGCAGGCAGAGCTAAAGTTCTGGGCCAAATCAGCCTAAGGAGATTACCACGGGCAGATGAACACCCGCTAATTTCGTAAAATGGTTCGAAGAACTTATACTCCCAAATTTTCCTCCACACTCTGTGTTAATCATGGACAATGCACCTTATCACAGCAGACAACTCAATAAATACGATAGGGAAGTATCTATGATACAGTGGCTACAGAATAGAAAAATCCAATGTGATGAGAGTATGAGAAAGGAGGCTATGTACTCCCGCATCCGGGAGAATAGGGCAGCGAAGTCGTATGCAGTTGACATAGTGGCAACGAGAAAGGGCCACGAGGTAATTCACTTGTCGCCATAAAATTTAGATTTGAATGCCATTGAGCTAGCGTAGGCAAAAATAAAAAGACCCTCTCTCGGGAGCGCAGCATTACAGGTGGCATCTCATCTGAAAATTTGCTGACTCTTGCAAGCGCTTGTTTTCAGGCTGTTACTGAGGAAGACCGGAAAGGTTACAGCAAAACGTTACAACAGCTTGAGCAGGAGTACTGGAGGCATGATGGTGTGATGGAAATAGTCATTGACAACCTCATTGTCGACGTCGGCACATCAGATACCAGTGACAACGATTAGGTGCGAAAGTGATACTGTCAGTGCATCGGTATTATCAGAAGCTTCAGCATAATTTGCATGTTTCATTCTTGTTTTATTATACATTTGTGTTGGATGTTGTTATAGCTTTGCTGCAATGTGTGGCATCCAGTAAATTTAAAAAATAAACAGTAGGTTATCTTCCATTCCTAGTGTCGTACATTGTTCTTTTACCTACTTCTAATTCCTCAGTTATTTTGATACAGTAACTGATCACGTAGGACGTTAATGTCTTTATTTAATATGTCAGTACACACAGTGATCTCAATTTCGATAACACGAAGTGTTTAATTGATGGTTAACTCTGTCCTGCACCCGGCTGCTTCTGTGGAAGTTTAAGAAACACGTTTGTGTTGCCTGCACTGCGTGCTTGCTGTATATGGAGGTGGAGCTTGTCTCCCCCTCCTCAACCCGCCTCTACCCTCAGCAGCCTAAGTGCTCGCTCCCCGTACCCCGCAATTCCCCCCCCCCCCCCCTCCCCCCTAACGACATCGCTGAAGATGCCAAGTAATAGTTCGCGCATAGCTCCTGAGCATTCTCAGACTATTTTAGATAATGTTAGAGATCATATTATTGATGATTAATTTCTCTTTTATGTTTACCATAGTCTTCACTAACGGAAAAACGCTATTAAACTGTTCTCAGACTATTTTAGATAATGTTAGAGATCATATTATTGATGATTAATTTCTCTTTTATGTTTACCATAGTCTTCGCTAACGGAAAAACGCTATTAAAATGTGCACTGTACTAAAACAAATGAATCAGGTATTATGCACTTAAGATTTCGAAATGGCCCGTATTTATGTGCTATCCTGAGTGATGCTCAAGTAGCGTGGAAATTTGACAGTTTAAGCGGCCACATAAAGAAGCCCAGTTAATAAATTAATCAATGCCACAATTTTATGAAATTCACAAAAATCCAAAATTATGTCAGCAGAAGCAGAAACTGGCATTATCGAGTGTGCAGTATACTAAGTTTTTGCCCTCACTGTATAGCGTACTGGACTTAAGATGCAGAAGTTTTGTTTAGGTTTCTTTATTGATTTACAATCTGGTCGCTTGTAGGTCTGTCACAGTACAGGTAAAAAATGGGCCTACATTGAGACTGGGACCAAAAGCAACTGCAGCCTTTACTTTACAGAGTCATCCCATTTCCTCAGAGCTAGCGAAGACGTTCAGCTGTCTTCCCTCCCTCATCGGCCCTGTGGTGGCTAGGACAGATAAATCACAATTTACGTGTGAACATATTAATAGGATTTGTCGACCTGGAAAAAGCATTCGACAATGTAAAATGGTGCATCTTGTTCGAAATTCTAAGTAAAATAGGGTATACAATATCCACAAGAGCCAAGAGGGAAAATAAGAGTGGAAAACCAAGAATGAAGTGCTAGGATTAAAAACGGTGTAAGGCAGGATTGGTTAGTTGATTTAGGGGAGGGGACCAAACAGTGAAGTCATCTGCGCCATTGTATTAGGGAAGAATATGGATGGAAGTTGGCCACAAAGGAATCATCCCGGAATTTGCCTGAAGCGATTTAGGGAAATAACGGTAAATCTAAATTAGGATGCCTGGACGTGGGTTCGAACTGTCGTTCTCCCAAATGTGAGTCCAGTGTGCTAACCACTGCGCCACATCTCTCGCTCTGTAAGACAGGGATGTAGCCTATTGCCTTTACTGTTCAATCTACAATTTGAAGAAGCAATGATGGAAATAAAGAAAGGTTCAAGAGTGGAACTAAAATTCAGGGTGAAAGGATATCAGTGTTAAGATTTGCGGATGATGTTGCTATCTACAGTGTAAGTGAAGAAGAATACAGAACCTGCTGAATGAAATAAAGCCTTGTGAGTACAGAATATGATCTGAGAGTAAATCGAAGAAAGACGAAAGTAATGAGAAGTAGAAGAAATGAGAAAGCAAGAAACTTCATGTCAGAATTGGTGATCATGAAGTACACTACTTGCCATTAAAATTGCTACACCACGAAGATGACGTGCTACAGACGCGAAATTTAACCGACAGGAAGAAGATGCTGTGATATGCAAATGATCAGCTTCTCAGTGCATTCACACAAGGTTGGCGCCGGTGGCGACACCTACAACGTGCTGACATGAGGAAAGTTTCCAACCGATTTCTCATACACAAACAGTAGTTGAACGGCGTTGCCTGGTGAAACGTTGTTGTGATGCCTCGTTTAAGGAGAAGAAGTGCGTACCATCACGATTCCGACTTTGATAAAGGTCGGATTGTAGCCTATCGCGATTGCGGTTTATCGTATCGCGACATTGCTGCTCGCATTGGTCGAGATACAATGACTGTTAGCAGAATATGGAATCGGTGGGTTCAGGGGGGCAATACGGAACGCCGTGCTGGATCCCAACGGCCTCGTATCACTAGCATTCGAGATGACATGCTTTTATCCGCATGGCTGTAACGGATCGTGCAGCCACGTCTCGATCCCTGAGTCAACAGATGGAGACGTTTGCAAGACAACAACCATCTGCACGAACAGTTCGACGTCGTTTGCAGCAGCATGGACTATCGGATACCATGGCTGCGGTTACCCTTGACACTGCATCATAGACAGGAGCGCCTGCGATGGTGTACTCAACGACGAACCTGGGTGCACGAATGGAAAAACGTCATTTTTTCGGATGAATCCAGGTTATGTTTACAGCATCATGATGGTCGCATCCGTGTTTGGCGACATCACGGTGAACGCACATTGGAAGCGTGGATTCCTCATCACCATACCGGCGTATCACCCGGCGTGATGGTATGGGGTGCCATTGGTTACGTATCTCGGTCACCTCTTGTTCGCATTGACGGCACTGTGAACAGTGGACGTTACATTTCAGATGTGTTACAACCCATAGATCTACCCTTCATTCGATCCCTGCAAAACACTACATTTCAGCAGGATAATGCACGACCGCATGGTGCAGGTCCTGTATGGGCCTTTCTGGATACAGAAAATGTTCGACTGCTGTCCTGGCGAGCACATTCTCCAGATCTCTCACCAATTGAAAACGTCTGGTCAATGATGGCCGAGCAACTGGCTCGTCACAATACGCCAGTCACTACTCTTGATGAACTGTAGTAGCATGTTGAAGCTGCATGGGTAGCTGTACCTGTACACGCCATCCAAGTTCTGTTTGACTCTATGGTTCAAATGGCTCTGAGCACTATGGGACTTAACTTCTGAGGTCATCAGTCCCCTAGAACTTAGAACTAATTAAATCTAACTAACCTAAGGACATCACACACATCCATGCCCGAGGCAGGATTCGAACCTGCGACCGTAGAGGTCGCGCGGTTCCAGACTGAAGCGCCTAGAACCGCTCGGCGTATCAAGGCCGTTATTACGGCCAAAGGTGGTTGTTCTGGGTACTGATTTCTCAGGATCTATGCACCCAAATTTCGTGAAAGTGTAATCACCTTGTCCAATGAATACCCGTTTATCATCTGCATTTTTCCTCGGTGTAGCAATTTTAATGGCCAGTAGTGTAGATGAAGTTAAGGAATTCAGTTGTCTAGGCAGCAGAATAACCCATGACAGGCAGGGCAAGGAGGACATACAAGGCAGACTAGCACTGGAAAAAGGGAATTCCTGACCAAGAGAAATCTAACAGTATCAAAAATAGTACTTAATTTGAGGAAGAAATGTCTGAGAATGTACGTCTGGAGCACAGCATTGCATGGTAGTAAAATGTGGACTGTGAGAAAACCAGTAAAGAAGAGAATCAAAGTAATAAAGCTGTGGTGCTATAGAAGAATATTGAGAATTAGGTGGACTGATATGGTAAGGAATGAGGGAGTTCTCCAGAGAATCAGCGAGGAAAAGAGTATATGGAAAACACTGACAAGAAGGAGGCACAGGATGGCAGGACATCTGTTAAGACATCAGGGAATAACTTCCATGGTACTAGAGGGAGCTGCAGAAGGCAAAAACTGTAGAGGAAGACGGAGATTGGAATACATACAGCTGAGGAAGTAGTTTTCAAGTGCTACTCTGATGGTTGGTTGGTTTGTGGGGCGCTCAACTGCGCGGTTATCAGCGCTGCTACTCTGAGGTGAAGAGGATGGAACAGGAGAAGAATTCGTGGTGGGCCACATCAAACCAGTCAGAAGACTGATGAAAAAAAAATTATTGTGGAACGACATCCCTGGACTCAAAACTATTATTTGATAACCTAATATCAAATGGATTTAGTAGGATATTTCCGTGCCATCCAGGAAGTAACTTGACGATCATAAAGTTGCTAAAAATATTCTGCATTGTTGCCAAGTTTAAGTTATACTATCAGGAGGAAGAATTCATTTCACCAGTCGATGTATTCCTGGAGCAGGCTGAGAAGTGACCTCCCAGCTTCTGTTTCAAATACCTGCCTGCCTGCCTGGAATACAAAAAGTATATGTCAGAGAGTTTTATTCCTTTTCTGTAACTAGGGGTAGAGACTACAGCATAGTTATGAATAATACTCAAGTGTACCAACTGCAAACTAAACATCATAAATCGGCGTCACACAATTATTTTTGTAATTCGGTCTTCAGTGTACTGAAAATTGAAAAGCGTACTCACCAGAAGCGATTCATATTTTAGAGCATCTCCAATGGTTATACTGTAAACGTCGTGAGTAGGCAACACGTCTTTCGATCATTATAGACTTGAAAATGTTTTTCTTAAGAGCGCTTTCATTGCCACTGCCGCCAAAACAAAGGAACGCAACCGACAAACAACAACACAGCACTGATTGCAAAACATGAACATCGATGGATAGACTTCGTAAGCTACTCATAACAATTTTGCAAATAAAGAAAATCTATTGTGGAACAGAACCATAAAAAAAGTCGCGAAGAAAATGAAACAAGCGAATGTGTGATGTGCACCCTCGACTCCAGCTTCTCTTAATATGGAAGGAGAAGTCATTGTCGTCAGAACATGGAACAAGAAACACAAAATACTGACAGTAGGTCTAATGTCTAGAATGTGTCATCTCTAAGAAAAACTGTTATTCAGTCTATAAATACTGAAAGAACAGGTATCATCTACTCTTTTTGATTGCAATATATATCCACTGCTGATGTAGAATGGAGGAATGGAACGCGCTGTCAGAAGAATTGCTTACCATCCTTATGACCAGTATGAGAGCCTGTTGCAAAGCATGCATTGCTATCCATGATGATCAGATACCATATTGAGAACAATTTCTTGCCTTTTGCAATGTCCAGGGGAGAGTAGTGGGACAAATCTTATGCTGGCACAATTTTAATATCAAATTGATATCAAATTAATCACACAAATTAATTAATTGATTAATTAATTACCCCTACCCATGATGATGTCCTGGATTTTCCCCAGCTGGCTCGTGGGTCCACCTGAGGGAACTAACAGCCCCTGCTCCTTCCATGACATAATCCAAGATGGCGGTCTGGGAAAAAATGGCAGGAAATTCACTTAGTCTCTGTCAAACTGCTGGACTGGGAGGACCTTTCGACGGTAGGCTAATGTAGTGTGCATAAGAATATTAAACGATTTGTTTAATAATATTGTTTATTCATTCCTGAAATCGCTATACACCTTGAAATTGATGCTGGCGTTAAAGCAGTTTAGATGATGTTAAACAATTCTAAGTCTACGCTACATAGAAAGTACAAACAAAGTGCCTATCACTGATGCTGATATCAAAGTCCCCAATCTTGAAGCTGCTATTAAACTGGAACATCACCAGTTGGTTGTGGCCCTTATGTTCTTTTCACATAGTGGCCGCTGCTGTCATGTTTTTGTCCTGAAGGAAGGTCTGGTCAGCATGTGATTGGCTGACTTCTTCTCACAGCCTTCTCTTCCCTGTCATTCCTGACTGGCATGCCAGTGCTTGACTTTATGCTGTAACATTCCTCCTTCCCAAAGCGACGGACCCTCATCGTACGTGAAGCATGTCAATGGGAGTGGAGGCTGGAGTATGGACGGTCTGATGGACTGGAAGCTGTGGCTGCCAGGGGATGTCAGACTTCCAGTCGTATCCCACCATTCAGCCTTCACTCTGGTGGAAACGTCCCCCAGAAAATGCCCAGATGGACATGCATCCACCTACTGCAGCCCATACCATGATGAAGAAGGCATCGGCTGCTGCAGTGTGGGTGGGTACAGCTCCATCGGTAGGACAAGAGGAGGTGGAGGAGGCGAAGGTTCCATCTCCATGGGGTCATCCCGCGTTGTTGTGATGACACCCTCTGGCGGCTGTTATGGCCGCGCTGTCCTTGGGATGCGTGAATCTGGAGGCAGAGATACCGAAAGATCACCATGCACATGACAGTGGTGAATTTGATTGTGATGTTGGCACTGCAATCCGTCTGGGCCTGAAATGAGATACATCCATGTGCCAAGTCGACGAAGGATCTCGCCTCACACCCACCATCTGCTGCCGCTAAAAACCCTAAAAAACACAATACCACGTAGCGTGAAGCGATACTTTTGGCCTTCCTTCGGCGCTAGATGCTGAGGAGGGTGGAGCAGCTGCAGCAGTGTCAGATGGCGACGGCTGTGAAGCAATTCCTCCACCTATGGTCCATCACATGGATACGAACGATAGGAGGCGTGAAACAGTTGCAGTTCTTGATACCTCGTGTGTGCTGTGCGAAGTTTGGCCATTTGCTGCTTGAAGATTCTGACAAAACGTTCCGCTTCGCTGTTTGACTGGGATGGACGTTGCACTAGTTAGATGCTGTATGCCATTGCATTCACAGAATGTTTCAAATTCATTTGATGTGAACTGAGGGCCGTTGTCCGACACTATGACTTCAGGCAAACCTTCGAGGCAAAAAATAGAGGATAATGCCTGAACTGTGCTACGTGATGTTTTTGAGTTCATTGGCACAGCAAAAGGAAACTTGCTATAAGAGTCTACCACAATCAACCAACGAGTGTTCCAAAAAGGTCCCGCAAAGTCTATGTGCACATGTTGCCATGGTGATTGCAACTTAGACCAAGTAGAGAATTTTTGTGGCAGAGCAGACTGATTTTCCGCACATGCATGACATTGTGACTTCATCTGTTCTATTTTGGTGTCCATACCCAGCCAAGTACAGTGTCGACGCACTAACTGTTTCGTACGAATAATCCCCCTGTGTCCTTAGTGAAGTATCTGTGACACTTCTTTTTGCAAAGCTTTGGGGGTCAATACACGTGACTGTCCACTGTCATTGTGAACCTTGCTGTTTGGTGAGGCTATGCCAATGTACAAAGTATTGGCGCACTGTGCAATTTTCCTATAGTTCAGAGGGAAGGATTGAAACAATTCATAATCTTGAGCATCGATGTGACAAAAGATGCAGCAGAAGCGTCAAAGTCCGTCAGGACCAATCGGAAGACGCCGGCCGTGGTGGCCGATCGGTTCTAGGCGCTTCAGTCTGGAACCGTGCGACCGCTACGGTCGCAGGTTCGAATCCTGCCTTGGGCATGGATGTGTGTGATGTCCTTAGGTTAGTTAGGTTTAAGTAGTTCTAAGTTCTAGGGGACTGATGACCTCAGATGTTAAGTCCCATAGTCCTCGGAGCCATTTGAACCATTTTTGAATCGGAAGACGTGAAAGTGCGTCTGCATTATTATGTTGAGATGTCCGACAATACACAATCTTGTACTGGTATTGCGACAACAACAAAGCCAATCGTTGCACTTTATGGGCAGATCGTACAGGAACCGGCTTCATCGGAAGAAACAAGGACTGCAATGGCTTGTGATCTGTTACTAAGTAGAATTTTATGCTATATAAATAGGGCTGGAATTTGGTGACACCATACACAATAGCCAATGCCTTTTTCACTGTTTGTGAACAGTTACACTGAGCTGTGAACAACACTTTAGATGTAAAAGCAATAGGCCTGTCTTTATCACCAGTTCTGTGAGAAAGCACCGCATTGATTCCATAAGAAGTGGCAATGGATAAGTATCAATCGCAGTTTGTGGGTTGACTGTAGACTTATAGTCAAAACAGAGGGGAATGCGACCTGAAGGTTTGGGGAGCAAAACCAGTGAACTTGCCCACTGACTAGCTTGTATGGGTGCAATAGCTCCGCTACCTTGCAATTCTTTCAGCTCAGCTGTTACTTTGTCCCATAATGCAATGGGAACAGTTCTGGCCCCGCAAAATTTCGGCTGAGCATTGTCTTTCATAGTAATATGTGCAACAAAATTGTTAGCCTTGCCTAAACGTTCAGAAAAGAGTACAGGGAATTCTTTCAGCAAGCTAGTTACACTGTCTTTAGTATTTAATGCAGTCACTGACAACACATTGTCCTGAATTTGAAAGCCAAACAATTCAACGAATCAAAGCCAAATATGTTCTCACAATCGCATGATTGTAGCACAGTGAAAATCAAAATTCGCGTATGCGAGTGATGCATGGCAGGCAAAGTACATTTTCTGAGAACGGGAATGTCTTGTCCATTATTAGAAGTTAGGCGCGTGCTAGTTTTAGACAGGGATGGGGAGCCTAACAGTTCATATGTGTTACGATTCAGCAATGTAAAAGAGGCACCTATGTCCAACTGAAATTTCACACGTTTTCCACTAAGATGCAAATAAACAAAAAGTTTGTTGGACTGACGTTGCACTGAAGAAACTGTTTGCTCGCTAGCTTTGCTAATGCCTGCGGCAGGATTTTGATACCCTACATTGATTACATGGGCCATGCGACTAAATTTTTGTGAGTGGGCAGAGTTCTGATGTTTATTCTGTTGCGAAAATACGGATTGTACGTGGCCTTTCTTACCACAAGCGCAACACTGTGTTTGTATGGACGGGCAGTCTTGGCGTTTGTGCCGTGAATACCACCGAGGACATGATATAATTCTGTTCACCTGTTTAGAGAACTGTTTACGCAGCTTGGCGCGTGTGTGCTGTTGATGCCTACTGGGCCATTCATGAGCAAGGGACGACTCAACCCAACGAATTGGTGGCTGTTCATCTTTATCGGCTGCTGCAGCAACTGAATCATACTGATCTAGAATTTGCACTAATTCTAAAATGATGGGGCTGATTGTTACAAAATCTGTTCTATAAGTCTGACGTCAGTGACATTGTACACGATCGCATCATGCAACATAACATCTGAACATAAAGCACCACAAGCACATTTGAATCTGCATTTCCTCATCATACCCTGAAAACCTGTTAACCACTCGATAAGTTTGTTCTGACATTTTTTTGCAATGAAAAAATTGGCACATAGCTGCCACCACATTCACTTGTTGGTCATAATAGTTAGTTAGAGAATCGAGAACCTGATCATAGGAAAGTTTACTCGGAGTTGCATTAGAAAACAATTTCTGAATGAGGCAAAAGACTGCACTTCCTACCATTGACAAAAAGTAATGTAGTTTCACAGTACCTGACCCTTTGTGAGCAATGATGTGGGCTTCGTACTGTTGCAACCACTCGAGCCATTCCTCTTCTTTTTCGTTAAACTAGCGAAAAGGCGGTATGGTACTCACAGTTACAGTTGTTGCTTGTTGCGCAGCGTTCGTGTGGTTCACGAGTAACTGCTGTAACGTATCGAGGAGCAATGCGATCTGCTGCATCTGAAACTGAAACATCCGTGTTAGCTGCGCTGCAAGCAAGAAAAATAAGCACACAAGCAAAGAAAATTTCTGCAACGTCCACCTAAAAGCATTGAATAGGAAAAACACTATAAGACACTGTTAAAACATGTAAATACACCCCTGCAAAGAAAAGGCAAGGTAGAATTAAGGCACCAGCAAAACACAAAAGCCCACAACAATACAAAACTGTGGCAGCAGGTTGCACTGGGTTCATACTCATGGCCAAATATGTAGTGTCTAGGAAGCCTGCATACTCGGTTTGCTATACAAACAATTAAACAAGTCGTATTAATGAGTTTTATTACAATAATAAAAGAAACAATACTTAACTTTGGCGATTACACAGATGTGTTGCAAGCAAAGGGCGACATACAAAATAATCTTATATGGATATGGTGTCAGTTATTTCGGACATGTCCGAAAGAACTGACACCATATCCATATAAGTATATAGTTCTGGCAGTACCGGCCATGACCTCCTTCTTCTGTGCGGATGCACACATATTCCCCGAACTCTTACGGGACTTTGAATGTCTTCCACGAGTAATGAGTGTGTTGGGATGGGACACTACGAATGTAGTGTGTGGACATACAAGGTGAGAATGTGAGTCTCTCGGGAGGCGTGCGCGAGAGAGTCCCTGCAGTCGCACTATCGTCTGTGCCCTCGGTGGCTCAGCTGGATAGAGCGTCTGCCATGTAAGCAGGAGATCCGGGGTTCGAGTCCCGGTCGGGGCACACATTTTCACCTGTCCCCGTTGATCTATATCAACGCCCGTGCGCAGCTGACGGTATTAATATAATTCTAATTTCGTTCTACAAAATAATCAGTCTTTTTCAATATAAACAATCCCAAGTCTGTGGTACATAGAGAGTACAAGTGAAGTGAGTAGTGTTGACGCTGCTATCGAAGTCCCTAATCTTGAAGCTGCTATTGAACTGGGGCATCACCAGTCGATCGCAGCGCTTATGTCAAAGGGGCCATTGCTGTAGCGTTGTCGTACTGGAGGGAGGTCCTGTCAGCCTTCACTTCCCTGTTGTTCCCGGCTGTCGTGCTGGCTCTTGACTTTACGCCGTAACAACAGATACCACAGCAAATACCACTACAAGACAGAGTCCACTGCAATGTAGTGAGATGCGCTAAACATGACACACTTAAACCACGATCCAGTCCATATCAAATGGCTCTGAGCACTATGGGACTTAACAGCTATGGTCATCAGTCCCCTAGAATTTAGAACTACTTAAACCTACCTAACCTAAGGACGGCACACAACACCCAGTCATCAAGAGGCAGAGAAAATCCCTGACCCCGCCGGGAATCGAACCCGGGAACCCGGGCGTGGGAAGCGAGAACGCTACCGCACGACCACGAGCTGCGGACCCAGTCCACATCACTAGTTGTGACAGCTAGATGTTAGAGTGATAGAGATCACTGAAACACTTGTATATCCTACATGATCATCGATGCCCATACACCGAGCGTCATTCCCCTCATACACTGCCAGCGTCAATGCGTCAATGGGGAAAAAAACACCTACTGCCGCGACCGATTCAGTTTTCCATCGAGAATATATGCAACACACGTGATCACGGAGGTAGTCCAATGCATACTACGTATCAGTTCGCTATTCAGCAGTCCAGAAAGTGCCCCTGCTGGGACCTACAGCTGCAGGCAAGAACCGACTAGCCTGCTCGCCAGAACTTTTCTTTGCACCTGCCGCTCGCGAGAGTCTTAATCCGGAAATGCCCATTCGTTCCGGCCACATGCTACCTTCGTCACACGCCAAATGGTGTCGTCCTAGGAAACCAGCGACATATGTATCACTGTAATTGCAATGAAATATTACGAGTGCAGCCCCCAATTTCTTGACATTCGACAATGAGCGAAGTATTGGAAGTATCTCCTCCAGACTGCTGTGGCTTTGGAAATATCAATATCTATATTCCTCTTATGGCTGGACATAACTTTCCGCGTAAAATCCTTTATCCCCCTTACAGCTATCAGTGCGCTTAAATCCCAGTCTCCCACGTCAAATCCGTACCTCCCTTACGGCTGGACATAGCCATTTTTTTTGCACATGTCGGAACAACGACCACAGTAACTTTATTCCCCAACACAGACTTTATAAGCCTGACGAAATCTATGGAACAACCCCTACTAAGTGTAATACTTCGTCAATAATTGAATGCTGCTGGAACCAACAATACTGGGCGAAAATCCGTGATGGATGGACATGTCTTATTTGTTTTTCTTGCGAATAGTACCAGTGTCGCTTAGGAAGAGAGAGGTAATCTTCTTGTATGCCATCAGATGTTAAAAACACGATTGCAACGACCGTCTTACCCTCACCATGTATAAAAAGAGAAGTTTACGTTCATAGGGAAGCATATACATAATGTTTTCCCTAGCTTTTTTTTCGAGTGAAATAGGAAAGGGAATGCCTGTTAGTGGCACAGGATACCCTCCGCCACACATCGTACAATGACCTGCGAATAGGCACATAGATGTAAATGAAAACTTGGTCTACCTACTAAGATGTCAGTCCATCCATTTATATATACAAAAAACTCATAGAAGAATATTATCTTTAATTTATTGAAAAAAAGAAAAAAGACAGAATTTCTGCTGCTGATTCTCTCTCTCTCTCTCTCTCTCTCTCTCTCTCTCTCTCTCTCCCTCTCTCCCTCGCTCTCTCTGCTGAAGTCTTCGCATTAGCTTCTATTTTTCTCATTGCAGTCACTTTGTTAGATGTATGTGAGAGATTGTAACAAGTTTGCACACAATACTTAGAAAAAATAGTTTAGAGGTCACCTCTCAACTTCCCTTTCGTCACAGTATCGCTTATCAACCGCATTCTCCAGCCTTCGATAAATAGCAATTGACTCTGCCTGATTTCGACAAATATACGTGGTCTGCACGCAGATATTCAGTAGCATAACATCTACTATTCATAGATATCGAGTGATGCTCTATAAACATCACTCTGTACATGTACTAATCGTTTTTATCCTGTTCCTATGATAACAGTGTTAGGAATACGGCAGTGTACTGGTGATCGACTCGTCGTTGACAGCACAGTGTCCCTCTGTGCTGGCATACGGCTTTCGCAGCACACCAGTCAGCACTAGAAAACATTGTATAGCAGGCGCTAAACTAAGTGCGCCTATGACAAGAGAAGACCGAGACACACCCCCAGGGTATGCCCCAATAACGCCCCTGGGCAGCGCGCATATAGGCCGCCGTCGCCGACAGAGCTGTCTCAATTTCTCAATCTCAGTACCTGAGTACGTCACATCGGGACTCAGTTCGCATTGCACCTCAGTACTGCGCTCTAGTTTTCCATGGTGATAGTCGTTGCCTCGCACCTTAGCTATTTGTGAGGGAATGTTACTCATTGTATACAGTTGTTTGTATATAGTTGTGATATGGACATGGACAGGATTCAAGAGGTAGTACATTTGATTGAGGTTAACAACAGAACTTCAGACTGGGCATAATTGAAGTTAAGTACTCAATTGGTTCCTGGAATAAAGTGTATTTTAGTCACACATGCATTTCGTGTTGTAGTGAGAGGAAACTGGCCACACACCTATCATACAACCCTCTCCTCATCCAGCCACGAACCACAAAACGTTAGATGAGAGTACAGCGACAACATCGTCTCCCTCCCTTCGTTATATTTGTAACATCCAACGAAGTAAAACTATGAAGTATAAAACTTCACTAATGTCAAGTGGTAGAGAGCTCAATAAGATTTTACGCCATTTCTCTCTTCCAATACATTGGGAAACAAATATGGTCTGCGTGTTGACATTGACCATATGTGGTGATCCCATTAAACATGCATGTATTGGTCCACTGGAGCAGGCGAACAGTGATTAAGGTCACTTCCATAGGCCTGTGTAAAGTTTTGTTGCCTGTACTGCAGCAGGACCATATCGACTACCAGTCACAAGGAGAGGGTTCTTGTGTTGTTGTTTGATACATTTGCTTTTTGCTGTGACACATAGAAGCAGTGTATGTCTGTAGCTGTGTACACAGCCATACATTTTGTTTTTCTACCATGACTTCGGGGAGCCGGCCGCTGTGGTCGAGCGGTTCTAGGCGCTTCAGTCCGGAACCTAGCTGCTGCTACGGTCGGAGGTTCGAATCCTGCCTCGGGCATGGATGTGTGTGATTCACCTTCATTCGACACTCGTCATCAATCATTCCACATTGACCATTATTGCGGTCCTGAGTCGTCACACTTTAAAATATTGTTCAAACCTCATATTATTATAACGATTCCAAATTCGCTTACGATGTACGAATGTACGATTCTAACAATATTTCTCATGATCCCAGAGACTGATTTGGCCACTGACTGTAAGACATACCAGTTTTCTTAATAATTATGCCCCTGCAACATAGAACGAAGTGTCTCAGAAACTGGAGCTAAACTGACATTAACACGTTTCGAACCATTGGCTCTGACGGAAAGCTGGAAATCACATGGTATAAATTATGGTGCTGCTGTTGTCACAATCCACTGGATGATTGAAATAAAATACAGAGACTGTGTTTCTTATTGACAAAAAATGTATAAGACATTGCAACATATGGAAACTGGAAGAGTTTGCAGTAGCCGGCCGGGGTGGCCAAGCGGTTCTAGGCGCTACAGTCTGGAACCGCGCGACCGCTACGGTCGCAGGTTCGAATCCTGCCTCGGGCATGGATGTGTGTGATGTCCTTAGGTTAGTTAGGTTTAAGTAGTTCTAAGTTCTAGGGGACTGATGACCTTAGAAGTTAAGTCCCATAGTGCAAAGGTGATCACCTCTACATTTAATCTCATCTTCCACAGTGATGGGGTAGCAGATGTCTCAGTATTCCATTTCGATTTTGTCCTCATACTGCAGTCATGTACGTGATCACTGTCTCGGTGTTGGCCATATGAGGAAAGTGTAGATCTCACCAAATCTCCCTGCATCTCAAACAAGTGATGTCAGTTGGTTGATTTGGGGGGAGGAGACCAAACTGCGAGGTCATCGGTCTCATCGGATTAGGGAAGGATGGGGAAGGAAGTCGGCCGTGCCCTTTCACAGGAACCATCCAGGCATTTGCCTGAAGCGATTTAGGGAAATCACGGAAAACCGAAATCAGGATGGCCGGACGCGGGATTGAACCGTCGTCCTCCCGAATGCGAATCCAGTGTGCTAACCACTGCGCCACCTCGCTCGGTGATGTCAGTCATTATGTGATAATCAACAGCGTATCAGTGGACGGATGGGATGGAAGAGACACCATCAATACGGGGAGATGTACTGTAATAAGCACCATAGTTCATAGTGTGATCGATTTTAGCAATTTTACTAGCTTTCCCAGAATTTAAACACCAACCCATGAAATGGCTACATAATTCCCAATTTCTACATCATTGCTAATAAATCCCTCCACCACTTTGCGCATACCATATACTAGATTGCAAATGTAGAAAGATGAATATGCACTACACCCATTCACTGTTGATTCTCAGACATAAACACTCAAGTATACCAGAAACCGTCCTGTACCAATGCCGTTAGTTATCTACATATTCCTGGCACCTCGATCGTTGCGTAGAATTTACAGTTACGAGTGATCATCTTTCCCTGTGTGGATGGAAGTCACAGAGTATTCTCACATTCATAGCATAATGTCGAATATTGAAATCTCTCCCAACATTGTCTTTGACTCATATCCCTAGAACACTGTCCTCAATTTAATTTACAACAGACCAGAAGTAGGAGGGTACTATATCCTCTAGATTCAATGTCTTGTGAAGGAACAGAGAGAGATGAGTCCGTAACTGTTCTTCAACAATTACTATTCCGCATCAATCTTACTCACATCATGCATCCAAGTGCACAAAATCTCTATCCAGATAGATACCTGTTGAGGAGGTTAGCAACGCTTATTGGTGTATAGTAGACATGGGAATGTTGTGGTGATATAACAGATGGTTATGAAAAATCATGTGGTGTGATGGAGCTCCAGATGGACGGAGTTTAAAGCATTATACGTAAAGCAAATGTGATATCAGTTCTGAAGTATTGTGTTAGTGACTGGGGTCAGTAATAAGAAATAACTGGCAAAGCGTTGCTGCGATGTTTGACTAGCGAAATTACAAGCTATGCTGCACTAACTCCATGAACAGAACACAGTTTCTTCCACACACAACAGCGTCTTGGAGATGTGCACACAGAATTTGCTGTACCTCACAATTCCCTGTCACTGACTTACAGTTAGAATCACTGCAGTTATGAAACTGAAGACTCAGTTTATTCAAGGGACACATTGTAAATCTATGTATTCTGTAGTTGTCATGGTTCAATGTCGGAGACCACAGAGATTGTGGAAACACATCTGCAGGTCGACAGCACACTCATGTCCCACCTGACCAGTTCGGGGCAGTCCAGCAGCATTAATCCAGAAATGCCCAGTCATTCAGACTGCACCACGCCGCAAGTCGTGGCAAATGAGCATGTTAACGAATCAACTGAACTTCCCTTCTATCGTCATATTTAATGTAAGCGGTGATCACCTTCATTCGACACTCGTCATCAATCATTCCACATTGACCATTATTGCGGTCCTGAGTCGTCACACTTTAAACTATTGTTCAAACCTCATATTATTATAACGATTCCAAATTCGCTTACGATGTACGAATGTACGATTCTAACAATATTTCTCATGATCCCAGAGGCTGATTTGGCCACTGACGGTAAGACATACCAGTTTTCTTAATAATTATGCCCCTGCAACATAGAACGAAGTGTCTCAGAAACTCAGTAACTCAGCAGTGTCCCTTCTAATGTCGCGAAATGATCTGACAGGACAACATGGAACAAATGTCAATACAGTTGTACGTAAGTAATTGAATTTACACGTTAAACCCGTCTCAGGCGCCTTGTCACGGTCCTCTCCGCTTCCCCCGTCGTAGGTTCGAGTCCTCCATCGGGCGTGGGTGTGTGTGTTGTCCTTAGCGTAAATGAGTTTAACTTATATTAAGTAGTGCGAAAGCTTAGGGACCGATTACCTCAGCAGCAGTTTGGTCCCACAAGACCTTACCACAAATTTCCAAATTTCTGTTAAACCCGTGTGAATATAAACCATTACCTTTAATACTACACAGATAACCTATGCAATTAACATTAATCTAAACCCACTTCTCTGAAGACTTATGCCCCTCAACGTAGGAGGAAGTGTCTCTCAAACTCAATCCTAGGCGGCCACAAGTCCCTTATACAAAAATACTCAGAGCATACCCCTGAGCAGCCTTCGAAATTTTGTCGGTAGAGTTCCGGTTCACTAAGTGTACATCGAAGTTTGCCAATAAAACCGCTTTACAGTTAGTATTCCAACGTATAACTACCTGCAATTGTTATTAACAGTAAATGCTGGGATCTTACAACTATGTTTAAAGCAATATGTGAAACTTGCTTGTACATCTGCAATAGCTTCTTCTTTTTTCCAGTTGCGGTTTTATATTCGCCCTATATGGCTTTTGTTTTCACTAAATAGCCAAGTTTTCGTTACTTGACTTCGACGTCATCCATTTCTTGTTTTCTTTTTGCGTTTATTTGTAGGGCAGACAATTTGTTTAATGGGTGATAATGGGGAACAACGTCATAGCATGGGAAAAATATGTTTCTCCTGCTTTATTGTAGCACTTACATTGTTGGAGCCAGTGTTAAAAATTTCCACGTAGTTTACTGGCTAACACTGTATGCAGACAGAAAATAGTTTATAAGTTTTTCTGACTCAGGTGATGATTGATGGTTCACACTGCTATCATTCCTTTCTATCACATCTATAAAGGGTAGTTGCTAGTCCTTTTCATCCTCCTTAGTAAATTTTTATGCAAGTGTCGCAGGAGGTGACTGCTGATTCACTCTATGAGAGTACTGTTTGTAAAGTGACTAGAATGAACACACTTTCTAAGTTGGAAAGTCGATGTTCTGTCTCTTACGAAACTGCAGGATTTTATACATCTCTTAAGTCGGGAATGTACTCACCAACAATCACATATCACGTGTCGACCGTGCTTAGTAGTAGTAATAGTAGGAATAGTAAGGTTTGTTTTGATGAATCTCACTCCGCTCTTCTAGTAAATAGAGCAATGGAATACGATAGTGACATAAAACATGTATTTTAGATCTAGAGATCGGTTAGGAAGAATCCAAGCAATTGCTTCAGATTCCAGATTAAAGGTATATGGGGGCCAGACCTCAATACAAGTGTCCATTTGCCTATTTTCTTTTATATACATAACATTTATCTTCTACTACTAAGACAGTCGTACAGCTGGGTTAACTTAAGGATACCACTAAAATCACAATGCCGCTGGGATTACATAGAAACATGTAATTACCATCAATGAACTGTTTGACAGAGTGAGAGCCGAATCGATACAGCATCTCTCAGTGTTCAGTTCTACAGATTTTACTGCAAGTACTGTAAAATAAATGCGGAAATTACGGTAAAATAATAATTCTTACTCATTGCTCAATTCTGTAATCTTGCACATGACCTGAACATATCTTCACTTATGATTTAATCTACATCAGTTTTGATCTCATTATTCTGTGTTAGCCCCAATACATACTTTGATTTATATACATAGCAATTTGCTCACATTACAGATTATATATATATATATATATATATATATATATATATATATATATATACAGGGTGTTACAAAAAGGTACAGCCAAACTTTCAGGAAATATTCCTCACACACAAAGAAAGAAAATATGTTATGTGGACATGTGTCCGCAAACGCTTACTTTCCATGTCAGAGCTCATTTTATTACTTATCTTCAAATCACATTAATCATGGAATGGAAACACACAGCAACAGAACATACCAGCGTGACTTCAAACACTTTGTTACAGGAAATGTTCAAAATGTCCTCCGTTAGCGAGGATACATGCATCCACCCTCCGTCGCATGGAATCCCTGATGCGCTGATGCAGCCCTGGAGAATGGCGTATTGTATCACAGCCGTCCACAATACGAGCACGAAGAGTCTCTACATTTGGTACCGGGGCTGCGTAGACAGGAGCTTTCAAATGTCCGCATAAATGAAAGTCAAGAGGGTTGAGGTCAGGAGAGCGTGGAGGCCATGGAATTGGTCCGCCTCTACCAATCCATCGGTCACCGAATCTATTGTTGAGAAGCGTATGAACGCTTCGACTGAAATGTGCAGGAGCTCCATCGCGCATGAACCACATGCTGTGTCGTACTTGTAAAGGCACATGTTCTAGCAGCACAGGTAGAGTATCCCGTATGAAATCATGATAACGTGCTCCATTGAGCGTAGGTGGACGAAACTAAAATGAGCTCTGACATGGAAAGTAAGCGTTTCCGGACACATGTCCACATAACATCTTTTCTTTATTTGTGTGTGAGGAATGTTTCCTGAAAGTTTGGCCGTACCTTTTTGTAACACCCTGTATAAGAAACTAGAGAAGACAGACTCTTCTGTTGAGGCCTTGCATCCATATACCTTTAATATACACTCCTGGAAATTGAAATAAGAACACCGTGAATTCATTGTTCCAGGAAGGGGAAACTTTATTGACACATTCCTGGGGTCAGATACATCACATGATCACACTGACAGAACCACAGGCACATAGACACAGGCAACAGATCATGCACAATGTCGGCACTAGTACAGTGTATATCTACCTTTCGCAGCAATGCAGGCTGCTATTCTCCCATGGAGACGATCGTAGAGATGCTGGATGTAGTCCTGTGGAACGGCTTGCCATGCCATTTCCACCTGGCGCCTCAGTTGGACCAGCGTTCGTGCTGGACGTGCAGACCGCGTGAGACGACGCTTCATCCAGTCCCAAACATGCTCAATGGGGGACAGATCCGGTGATCTTGCTGGCCAGGGTAGTTGACTTACACCTTCTATAGCACGTTGGGTGGCACGGGATACGTGCGGACGTGCATTGTCCTGTTGGAACAGCAAGTTCCCTTGCCGGTCTAGGAATGGTAGAACGATGGGTTCGATGACGGTTTGGATGTACCGTGAACTATTCAGTGTCCCCTCGACGATCACCAGTGGTGTACGGCCAGTGTAGGAGATCGCTCCCCACACCATGATGCCGGGTGTTGGCCCTGTGTGCCTCGGTCATATGCAGTCCTGATTGTGGCGCTCACCTGCACGGCGCCAAACACGCATACGACCATCATTGGCACCAAGGCAGAAGCGACTCTCATCGCTGAAGACGACACGTCTCCATTCGTCCCTCCATTCACGCCTGTCGCGACACCACTGGAGGCGGGCTGCACGATGTTGGGGCGTGAGCGGAAGACGGCCTAACGGTGTGCGGGACCGTAGCCCAGCTTCATGGAGACGGTTGCGAATGGTCCTCGCCGATACCCCAGGAGCAACAGTGTCCCTAATTTGCTGGGAAGTGGCGGTGCGGTCCCCTACGGCACTGCGTAGGATCCTACGGTCTTGGCGTGCATCCGTGCGTCGCTGCGGTCCGGTCCCAGGTCGACGGGCACGTGCACCTTCCGCCGACCACTGGCGACAACATCGATGTACTGTGGAGACCTCACGCCCCACGTGTTGAGCAATTCGGCGGTACGTCCACGGGGCCTCCCGCATGCCCACTATACGGCCTCGCTCAAAGTCCGTCAACTGCACATACGGTTCACGTCCACGCTGTCGCGGCATGCTACCAGTGTTAAAGACTGCGATGGAGCTCCGTATGCCACGGCAAACTGGCTGACACTGACGGCGGCGCTGCACAAATGCTGCGCAACTAGCGCCATTCGACGGCCAACACCGCGGTTCCTGGTGTGTCCGCTGTGCCGTGCGTGTGATCATTGCTTGTACAGCCCTCTCGCAGTGTCCGGAGCAAGTATGGTGGGTCTGACACACCGGTGTCAATGTGTTCTTTTTTCCATTTCCAGGAGTGTATATAATAAAAAATAATAATAGTAATTTAAACATAATGTGTGCTACAAGTGGGAGGTACTGGTTCAAATGGCTCTGAGCATTATGGGACTTAACTTCTGAGGTCATCAGTCCCCTAGAACTTAGAACTACTTAAACCTAACGACATCACACACATCCATGCCCGAGGCAGGATTCGAACCTGCGACCGTAGCGGTCGCGCGGTTCCAGACTGTAGCGCCTAGAACCGCTCGGCCACTCCGGTGGCGCTCAGCCACTCTGGCCGGCTGCGAGGTAATGTTTACAGTAAACAGTGATCTCTCTCTCTCTCTCTCTCTCTCTCTCTCTCTCTCTCTCTCTCTCTCTCTATATATATATATATATATATATATATATATATATATAATGTGAGAAAATTGCTATGTATGTAAATCAAAGTATGCATTGGGGCTAACGCTAACACATTAGGATAAAGAGAATAAAACTGAGGTAGATTAAATCATGTATATTCAGGCTTATCCATTAGCATAATGAGAATACAAATGAGGTAGATTAAACCATAAGTGAACATATGTTCAGGTCACACGCAACATTATGGAATTGAGCAATGAGTATGAATCACTATTTTATCGTAATTTCATCATTTGTTTTACTGCACTTGGGATAAAATCTGTAGTAACCGAGTAACCGAACATTGAGAAACGTTACCTCGACTTGGCTCTTACTCTATGAAACAAGTTAATGCCGATAATGATAAGTTTCTCTATAATTGTGTGGGTTTGTGATTTTAATAGCTAACCGTCGACGCATGGGGGATTGAGTGGTGTAGCCCATATGTATCAGCTGTTTCTCTTAAAGTGTTTTCATTTCTCTATTATGTACAAAATCGATTGTGTTTGTAGTGAAGTATCGAAAAAATTTCATTCCATGTATTTAGGAAAAAACCGTTGAAATTGTGGAACAGTCGTAGAAAGGAATATACATAATGTGCAGACACATAGGTGCAGTATTCAAAATGTAATGCAGTGGTGTAGTTCATATACTCAACCATTTATCTGCTACGAGGACAGATTACTCTACAACTCACCAACCGAGATTAAGTCTTTAGAGTGCAAACAGCCTCCATTGTTTTAGACGATTGTTGTGTAGCTAATGTGTGTAAAAATACAGTAGAGCACAAAGTAAAGTGGGTCAGTTGAGGATGTAAATGTATTCGATTCCACTCTTTTGACACATGTTCTATTTTAATCACTGTTTGCTGTAGATGTGAAATGTCATTACCATCCACTTGTAGCACACATAATGTTTTAGTTACTATTGTTATTTTTTTATTACTGTAATTCGCAGTGGATGTACAGCTTGAAGAAGAAGAAACAACACCCCAGGGGCATATCATTATCAATGATGATGGAGGTGCTGCTGCGGCTGACAATGACGATGATGATGATGGTGATGATGTAAGCACAGTGTATCAACTGATATGTGCCGAATGATGTTAATAAAATTATTTTACGCTAGACATGTTTTCTTGCTATAGGCCCAACCAAACAGATCCTTTGCAATATACAATAAATGAAAGAAAATAGAGCTGATGGGAACTTGCGTTGAAGTCTGGCTCCCATATACCTTTAATCTGTAATGTGAGCAAATTGTTTTGATATCAAACCAGCCGATGTCTTGATCGAAAATACGGGTGTTATGTCACTATCGTTATTCATTGCTCTGTTTACAAGTAGAGCAGGGTGACATTCGACAAAACCAACCCCCACTACTACTACTACTACTACTACTACTACTACTACTACTAAGCACGGTCGACTCGGTATATGTGTTTGTTGGTGTGTACATTCCCGTCTTAAAATATGTATAAAATCCTGCAGTTTCGTAAGAGACGGAACATTAACTTTCCGACTTAGAAAGTGAATTCGTTCTAGTCGCTTTACAAACACTACTCTCACAGTGTGAATCAGCTGTCACCTCCTAAGTCACTCGCATAAAAATTTACTAAGGGGGTTGAAAAGGACTAGCAACTACCCTTTCTAGATGTGTTGGTTACAAGGAATTAAACTATTTTCTGTCTGCATACAGTTTTAACCTGTAAACTACATGCAGGGTCTTAACACTGGCTCCAACAAGACGATATAAGTGCTGCAATAAAGCAGGAGAAACATATTTTTCCTATGCTAGGACGTTGTCCCCATAATCCCATAAATGGTCTATCCTTTAAATGGACCCAAAGAGAAAACAAGGAATGGATGAGGTCGAAGTCAAGAAACGAAAACTTGGCTTTTTAGTGAAAACAACATTTATAAAGGGTGAATATAAACCGGCAACTGGCAAAAGCAGAAGATATTGCAGATGTACAAGCGAGGTTCACATATTGCTTTAAACAGAGTGGTAAGATAAAGGTATTTACTAATAATAACAATTGTAGGTGATTATACGTGGGAATACTTACTGTAAAGCGGTTTAACTGATAAACTTCGATGAATACACGGTGAACCATAACTCTACCGACATAATTTCGGAGGCTATTCAGGGATGTTGTGGCCTCCTATAGACTGAGTTTGAGAGACACTCCCTACTACGTTGAGGGGCGTAAGTATTAAGAGAACTGGTTTTAGATTACTGTTAATTACATAGGTTATCTGTGTAGTTTTAGAGGTAATGGTTTATATTCACACGGGTTTAACGGAAATTTGGAAATTTGTGGTAGTGTCTTATGGGACCAAACTGCCGAGGTCATCGGTCCCTAAGATTACGCACTACTTAATCTAAGTGAAACTAATTTACACTAAGGACAACACACACACCCATGCTCGAGGGGGGACTCGAACCTACGACGGGGGAAGCAGCGCGGTCCGTGAAAAGGCGCCTCAGACGTGTTTAACGTGTAAATTCAATTACTTATGTACAACTATACTGACACTTGTTCCATGTTATCCTGTCAGATCATTTCACGACATTAGGAGGGACACTGCTGAGTTATTGAGTTTGTGAGACACTTCGTTCTATGTGGCAGGGGCATAATTATTAAGTAAACTGGTATGTCTTACAGTCAGTGGCCAAATCAGCCCCTGGGATCGTGAGAAATATTGTTAGAATCGTACATCGTATGCGAATTTGGAATCGTAATAATAATATGAGGTTTGAACAATATTTTAAAGTGTGACGTCTCAGGACCGCAATGATGGTCAATGTGGAATGATTGATGGCGAGTGTCAAATGAAGGTGATCACCACTTACATTAAATATGACGATAGAAGGGAAGTTCAGTTGATTCGTTAACATGCTCATTTGCCACGACTTGCGGCGTGGTGCAGTCTGAATGACTGGGCATTTCTGGATTAATGCTCAGGCCACTGCTGGACTGCCCCGAAGTGGTCAGGTGGGACATGAGTGTGCTGTCGACCTGCAGATGTGTTCCCACAGTCTCTGTGGTCTCAGTGATTCTAAGTCAGTTACAGGGAATTGTGGGGTACTGCAAATCGTATGAACGCATCCGGAAGACATTGTTGTGTGTGGAAGAAACGTCAAACACCACAGCAACGCTTTGCCAATTACTTCTTATTGCTGGCCCCAGTCACTAATACAATACTTCAGAACTGATAGCACTTTTGATGGATGTATAATGCTTTAAACTCCATCCATCTGGAGCTCCGTCATGCATAAACCACATGATTTTTTATAACCGTCTGTTATATCACCACAACACTCCCATGTCTACTATACACCAATAAAGGTTGCTAACCTCCTCAACAGGTATGTATCTGCATAGAGATCTTGTGCACTTGGATGGATGATGTGAGTAAGATTGATGCGGAATAGTCATCGTTGAAGGGCAGTTACGGACTCATCTCACTCTGTTCCTTCACAAAACGTGGAACCTAGAGGGTATAGTACCCTCCTACTTCTGGTCTGTTGTAAATTAAATTGAGGACAGTGTTGTGGGGATATTGGTCAAAGACAATGTGGGGAGGGATTTCAATATTCGACATTATGCTATGAATGTAAGAAAACTCTGTGACTTCCATCCACACAGGGAAAGATGGTCACTCGTAATTGTAAATTGTACACAACGATCGAGGTGCCAGGAATATGTAGATAACTAACAGCATTCGTATAGGACGCAGTCTGGTATACTTGAGTGTTTATGTCTGAGAATTAATAATGAATGGATGTATTGCATATTCATCTTTTTATGTTTACAAACTAGTATATGGTATGCGCAGATTTGGTGGAGCGATTTATTAGCAATGATGTAGAAATTGGGAAGCATGTAGCCATTTTATGGGCTGGTGTTGAAATTGTGGAAAAGCTGGTAAAATTGCTAAAATCGATCGCACTATCAGCTATGGTGCTTATTACAGTACATCACCCCGTATTGATGGTGTCTCTTCCATCCCATCCATCCACTGATACTCTGTTGATTACCATATGGTGACTGACATCACTTGTTTGAGATGTGGGGAGATCTGGTGAGATCAACACTTTCCACGGATGGCTAACACCGAAACAGTGATCGCGTACAATATGAGGACACAATCGAAATGGAGCACTGAGACATCTGCTACCCCATCGCTGTGGAAGATGAGATTAAATGTAGAGGTGATCGCCTTCGGATATCTGTTTGGAAGCGCTCCACTATGCTGTAAACTCTTCCAGGTTCCATATGTTGCGATGGCTTCCATATTTTTTGTCAATAATAAACACAGCCTCTGTCTTTTATTTCAATCATCCAGTGGGTTGTGGCAGCAGCAGCACCATAATTTACTCCATGTGATGTCCAGCTTTCAGTCAGCGCTAATGGATCGAAACGTGTTAATGACAGTTTAGCATCTGACACAGACCTCGAAGTCATCGTAGAAAAAAGAAATGTATGGATGCGTACACAGCTGCAGTCATACACTGCTTCTATGTATTATATCAAAAAGCAGATTTATGAAACAACAACACAAGAACCCTCTCCTTGTGACTGATTGTCGATATGGTCGCCCTGCAGTACAAGAAGACAAAACTTTACACAGGTCTGTGGAAGCTATTTCGATCACTGGTCGCCTTCTCCACTGGACCAATAAATTTATGTTCAATGTGATCGCCACATACGGTCAATGTCAACACGCTGACCATATTTGTTCCCTGATATATCAGAAGAGAGAGTTCCTACAAAACCTTATTGAGTTCTCTACCAGTTAAGGTTAGCAAAGTTTTTATATTTTGTTATTTTTCTTCATTGGATGTTAGAAAAATAACAGTGGGAGGGAGAAACACTGTGGTGTCAACTACATAAGAATAACATAAAGCAGATTAGGATATGTACGGGCTTGCAGGCTACGCCCATTTGCTCAACCAGAGCAGAATATCATATCCGCCATTTCATCTGTCGAGTAGTAGGCTACAGTTGTTAACAAGTGATGGAAGAGTACTTACAAACAGCGCAATAACGATAAACACAAAAATGAATCCGCATTTGGAAGAACGTAAAACGCCGTGATACGTACCCACAGTTGACAGTACTGTAGAATAAGGCACACAAGCACGACGAAAACTAACGTAGCGTACAACACGACACCAACCACACAACTGACTGCAGACTACCTAATGGTAGGTAGAGTACAGTGAGTAAGACATCATAATGCCCTGCCGACACATTTGACGGAGTACCAGTGCACCGATTGTGCTACTATTTGCAACCAAGCGTCGCGCAGCCCTTCCTATAAGCATGTGTTTATCTCAGAAAGTATTCATTTGCGGACCCATGTTTATTCGGCTTATTTTTCTTGTTTCGTTGAGTACTACCACCTCTCAAAGTCCTCGACATTTCTACACCTTGTAGATGTAGATGGGACGAAAAGTGGATTGAGCTCTTATATTATATTTTGAGGTCTACTTATAATCTATATCGCTTGACAATATTATACGTATGAGCTCAGGCACCTCATTCGTGATATACGTGTATACAGGACCGCACTGGAGTCCCCTAGGCTGAACATGTGGTGCAAGCCTTACAGGGGGAAATTTTGTGTTGACTAAGCTGCAAAAATCGCATTTTATGGCGGTTTTTAAATTAAAAACCCACAATTATTCTATAATACAGCGTGAGCATAGAGTTTTAAAAGAAATAGTGACTCTAACATATTTTTTTAAGAACATGCATCTGCCAGTGATATGAAGTCTATATTCAAAGAAAGAAAATTGTGACTGGAAATACAAAGAAAAGGTAATTTGATGAACAAATGAGTTACTTGAATTTCATTCTGAAGACGGAGCTTCTGTTACCTCTACCATTTAACCCCCATCCCTGTCCTCTTCTCGTATGACACGTTGAAAGAACGGTTGTTGGTAAACCTTTGTCTTAGCTATAATTCCTCAGGTTGTTGTTGCAGTCATTCATTTCACGAGACGTATATGGGAGGAAGTAATATTTTGCTCGGAACGTACTCTTCCGGATGTTTTCAGTAGTAAACCTCTCCATGATACACAACGCCTATCCTGTAGCTTTTACCACTGGAGTTAGTTCAGTATCTCCGTAACGCTCTTGCGCCATTAAATGATCACGTGCGTGCTCCTCTGTTGGATCTCGTCTAGTTCTTCTATTAATGTGAGCTGGTAGGGAACGGAGATTGATGAGCAGCATTCAAAAATTAGGGATACAAGTGTTTTGTGGGCCACATCTTTCGTTGATGAATTTCTCTAAGATTCCTGCAGTGCATCTTAGCTTGGCATCTGCTTTTCACTTCAATTGGTTTTATGTGGCCGCTCCACTTTAGGTCGCTCCATATGGTTACTTCCCGGTATTTTATAATTGTTATTGTTCCTAGTGCTTTGTTGTCAATAGTGTAATTACACAGTACTGGATTTCTAGGCTTATTTATGCACGCTACTTTCCATTTACTTACATTTAGTATCTTGTGGCGTTGCTTCCTTCTAATAGACAACCACATTATCTCTGGTCATCCTCATGTAGCTCCTAACGTTATCCAGTGGATCATTTATATTGATGCAGGTGCATACTGGTCAGCCACAACCAATCAGTCAATCACTCACATAGCACGATTCTATCAGTAGGATGTGCTTCTTCTGTATTTTTCTACTGCTACAGGACAGTTAAGTTATAACACTAGTGCCACTTGTGTTTTTTACTCAAACATGCATAAATAATAATACAAATATTTTTATTTTGACACTAGATCGAATATTTTTTTGTTCGCGATCAGGGATATGTTATCATACTTTCCTGTTATGGTAAGCTACCTGCGTGTGTTCTGTAGACGTACCATTACTCTCCACACCAAAACACCTACTTAGGGAGGAAATTTAATGGTGTATAGTTATTGAACTGACATCATCTCCCACTTCTATTGTAGCTTCACAGCTACATTGCATCCTTGTGCGGTTAAGTGATACCTATTACAAAGCTCTATGTATTTGCGACGTTTTTGATGATTGTAATTCGACATGTTCATGAGAAAATCACATGCCATCCAGCCAGACGCTTCAGTATCACCAGTTCAACATCATCCGTAGCAAATACACTTTCTAAAAAAGAAAGAGGGTAATACAAATGGTTCAAATGGCTCTGAGCACTATGGGACTTAACTTCTAAGGTCATCAGTCCCCTAGAACTTAGAACTACTTAGACCTAACTAACCTAAGGACAGCACACACACCCATGCCCGAGGCAGGATTCGAGCCTGCGACCGTAGCGGTCGCGCGGTTCCAGACTATTGCGCCTAGAACCGCTCGGCCACCCCGGCCGGCAGGGTAATACAGACGTATTTAAAAATCGTGCATTTGCCATTGCTTTGTAGATTCCAGGCAATATGTAGCAACGCAGTTCTAAATTACAACTGCTATAGTACTGTATGACAGAATCCTATGGTCTTCGAACCAAAATTTTACTGCCAGACTGTAGGAGACTTATTTTGTCAGACAGATAATGAAAAGTGTACCGCAGCGCGATACCACTGTTGTAAGCATTTATACACATGGACAGTCTTCCACAGAGTTAAGAAAATGCCATCCGTCGGCACTTCTTTATCCCCTACTGAGTAATACTGTCAAGACATTTGAGGCGAGTACTACACAGTTCAGTATTATCTGTAAAGAAATGCCTTGCAATATAGAAAAGTTCAATTGCGTATGAGTTACAGCTCGCTAATACTGAGGGAGAATATTACAACATTCAGAATTCAGTTAAAGCATATCTGAAAGAGCCAACTTACACACGACAGATCACACTTCTCTGACATCTGTAATAAAGAAACTTGAGGGAACAGGGCATGTGGCAATTTGTTATATTTTTCCTGCAAAATGGTGATGTATAAGGCGAAGTGTCATGCAGCCTTCAGTGTGCAATAGTAAAAATTAGCAGAAGATGGCAAAACGCTTTATAGTGCAAGATTTTTTTTTACCCTAGCTTGTAGATCACAGTAATGTATGGCAGACATTGATATCGGTTTGATCCTAACTGTGAGGAGTTTTTGACAAACAATGTAGAGAGACTGGACGTGAGAATAACCCTATTCTACTTTGCTACAAATTATTATTTATTTATTCGTATAGCTCACATGCAGCGTACAAAACACAGGCATATAACATTGGTATACGTATAGCTAGCAGATCAAAACTGGATTTCCTGGATAAAAACATGTAGACAAATCAAAATGCCTTTGCTACAAAGATCAATCTGTACTCCCCGAAAAGTGTACGTTAAGGAGAAAGTTACATCAGCAGTAGTGTTGTGTTTGTTTAGTAACGTTACACAAGAAATCTTAACGTATTTTGATAAATAATAAAGACAATTTTTGATTTCTTTAATGTGCGATTTGATACAATAAAACACAATTTAGAGTACGACTGGGAATCAAAACCGACATGAATCGTTATTATTGCGAACACACACAGATATGTTAAAACTAAAAATCATTTTTCACCAGTAGTTAGGCGTGAGGGCCAGGATTCGAAGCCAGATACGCGTCTTCCGCGGAGACGTTGAAGAGCTTTGAATCGTGGGTGAAACAAAGAAATGATGGAACTGTATCGTCTCGAGCGGATCAAATCTTGTGAAAAGAGAGATCCAAGGTCGAATCCCAGTCTAGCACCAAAATTTTAAACACCCCACGTTCAAATAACATAAGAAAGAAGTGCCGTGTGACCGTACATGATGACTGATTCATTTTTAAAAAATCTAGTGTAAGCGTGATTACTGGTGTCAAGAGTTTCTAAGTGCTGCCACTTCTGCCTCTGTCATAGACCAAACTAAACCACCTCTGTCCCAGCCGGTAATGAAGGGACGGAGTGTATAATGTGGATTCCGAACCACAGTGCATCTTAATGTTTTTCACTTGAAATTAACAGAGGCGAAGGAGACCTGTTCGAGTTTGCTGAAAATGTTCGTCTCAAGTTGAAATTTGTCCCAAACAATGGATATAGCGATACAGCATCAATCCACCAGACTACTGAAGCCCATATTTCGCTGGGTCATGATTTTATCATAACGAAAGTTGCGCCGCACTGTACGAGAATTTTCACTCCCTGATTTTCTGGAGGTGGATTCCAGCCTGTTCAATATATTCATTTTCTGGATGTGTCGTAATCTTGTTCCCTGGGGTCTCCATTAACCAGCTACTTTGGTGATTCAATGTGTACTTTCGGCTTGATTTTATAATCACTCAAACGACCATCGACACGTACTGGCAACACAGTCGAGTGTTGAAGCTCCGGCAGGAAATGTTCATCTACATGTACAGGGTGTTACAAAAAGATACGGCCAAACTTTCAGGAAACATTCCTCACACACAAATAAAGAAAATATGTTTTGTGGACATGTGTCCGGAAACGCTTAATTTCCATGTTAGAGCTCATTTTAGTTTCTTCCACCTACGCTCAATGGAGCACGTTATCACGATTTCATACTGGATACTCTACCTGTGCTGCTAGAACATGTGCCTTTACAAATACGACACAACATGTGGTTCATGCACGATGGAGCTCCTGCACATTTCAGTCGAAGTATTCGTACGCTTCTCAACAACAGATTCGGTGACCGATGGATTGGTAGAGGCGGACCAATTCCATGGCCTCCACGCTCTACTGTCCTCAACCCTCTTGACTTTCATTTATGGGGGCATTTGAAAGCTCTTGTCTATGCAACCCCGGGACCAAATGTAGAGACTCTTCGTGCTCGTACTGTGGACGGCTGTGATACAATACGCCATTCTCCAGGGCTGCATCAGCGCATCAGGGATTCCATGCGACGGAGGGTGGATGCATGTATCCTCGCTAACGGAGGACATTTTGAACATTTCCTGTAACAACGTGTTTGAAGTCACGCTGGTACGTTCTGTTGCTGTGTGTTTCCATTCCATGATTAATGTGATTTGAACAGAAGTAATGAAATGAGCTCTAGCATGGAAAGTAAGCGGTTCCGGACACATGACCACATAACATATTTTCTTTCTTTATGTGTGAGGAATGTTTCCTGAAAGTTTGGTCGTACCTTTTTGTGACACCCTGTATAGTCGGCAAGCTACAGTACGGTGCGTGGCGGAAGGTTCCCTATACCATTACCAGGCATTTCCATTCACATTTTGCTATAGGAACTTGCAGCCTTGCATTTAGTAACATTTTAACTTGAACAGAACTCGGAGATGTTGCTCGCGTAGGCACGCTGCTTCGTTCGCACGGCGAACGCCTCCATCTCGCACTAGGACAACAGACTGATGGCGCCAGCAATGCGGTAAGATTTCACTGTCTCCTTTGTCACCTGAATTGGCGTCTTGTGGTTCAGTGCTTTGTCTCTATGGCTTCAGCGAATTCCCTCGAACATTCTCCTCTTAGCAACCCCCCCCCCCCCCTGCCCCCCCTCGCCCTATCTCTTGTATAGGTGAAGTAAATTTTCATCCAGCTGTCTAGTTTCAGTTCACTTTGCTGAGTTTTCTACTCATGCAATCTTCTTTAATAATACTTAACGGGAGTGAAAGCCGCTCTCAACAGAATATTGTGAAACTATATACTCTGAATAAACCCATTTCTCCTGTTAGACCTGCTGCAGATGTTTCGTTTGGGTTGCGACCTATCTCCCCAATTTTATTCAGTCTCCATACTAATCAAGGACCCCATAGAAGTAGGAACATTGTTTACGTGTTGCACAGCCCGAGACTGAATGGATAATCGTTATTAGAGCCCTGTGGACCTGTTCACGTTTACAGTCTGCGGAAACTGGACAAGGTGCTTTCCTATTAGCCGCCTGAAGTGGGCGCGTTGTTAACAGCTAGCGAGGGGAACAGCACAACTGTTTATTTGAATTAGTTGAATGCATGGTGTCTGTTCCTTCGAAAGAACCGACACCATGCAGGTCCCGCAACTGTGAAACATTCTATGTAAATTGAAAGAGAATGGTTGCCATCAGTTGCAGCGGGACATTAAGCAGAATCAGCAGCGACGAGCGAAAATGTGTGTCGGACCGGGATTCGAACACGGGATCCCCTGCTTACTAGCAGGTATTGTAACCACTGCGTCATCCGGGACACAGCGTTATCGCAACTGCACGGACTATCTCGGTAAACTGGTCTCCTGTGAGTAAGGCCAGGGAAACAGTAGTTCACAAAATGAGGGACAGTAAGAGCACTCATTTCTGATAGAAACTGTAGCTGCAAATAGGAGGCACAGGTAGCCAATTTATAAAGAGAAGTCATATTTATTTTCTTCTTAGAAATAAAGTGTCCTTCTTTATTTTCTTTTTAGAAATGAAGTGTCCTTCTAACTAGAAAATGTTTTGTGTAGATTATTTGGATTCCTGCCACCGGCCATCGCAACTTCTCTCCTTCCGTTTTTGTGTCAGTGCTGAGCCCCACAGTAGCCGATATATCTGGCGCCGCGGACTGCACAACCAACGCTGCATTCGCTGTACGTGGCTCCGTCACAGCGCGTCACTAACATTCTTCTCTTTCCGTTCAGAGGCGCATTGCTACTAATTGTTCTTTCTTTTGCCTTGCTTCTACCTATAATTTGTTTCGGCGCTCCTCTCATTAAAATGGTATCCAACCCGTCTCCCAGACCACCTGCACATATGCCGACGGCTGCTGCTCTCTTTGATCTAATGCAGTTAATTCAATTTCAGAACCAACAAATGTCGCAGTTGATGACATCAGTCCAGTCCTGGGTGTAAACTTGTCGCCAGAGCAGTATTTAAAGGATCCAAGTAAAGTACCATAGGAACTACCGCCGGAGTTGGGGTTGGTTTTAGAATCTGAGCACAAAAACTTACCTTTTTATTTCAAGGTAGCCAGAATATCGGTGAGGACTGATGGAGGGAAAGGTTATATTTCCGTTTCTATACCAGTAGCAGGGAAGCAAGAACGTTACGAGTGCTACATAGTTCATGCATATCCTATAAAGTGGGGGATGGTGAAGAAATTGGTAAGAGTAAAAATGCAGTGACTATTATTAATCGAAAAAGGTAAAAGAAGATATGTAGAAATGGCGGAAGCAAAGTTACAAAAATGATAGAACGGGGAAATCACAGATTGTCCCAGTATGGTAATAATACAGGGGCAGGATTCCTGCGCAGTGAAATTGCTGATAGGACAAAAGGAGATAAGAAAATGCAATAAAGAAGTGATCGAGCAGGAATTGTACTTTCAGCAGGTCCTGGCGCATTGGTTGTACACTACCTTTGACAAGATGGTAGTAGTGGCTAGTTGTTTCACGGAGGGGAAACTTACATCAGCAAAGAGGCTAGGATTAAACGGGAGTGGTTTGTTATTAAGTGGGGCAGCGGGGAGATAATGGGTACTACTTTCCATCTTCGCGCTGTGATTTCAGGGACGATTCACCTAAATATTTCGCAGTCTCTTTTGTATTGTTCAGAGGAGCCCATGAAAGTGCTACCTGCCGCAAACATTACCAGCTTAAATCAAACTCTAGGCCGAGAATTAATGCAGTCTATAAAGACGCTTCTGAACCAACAAGGCGGACGAATCTACCTGGAAACCCTATTAAAGCATTTAAATTTATATCTGGAAAATCAGCATACCATCCACCGTTTTTTTTATTAAAAAAATGTGCGCAGTCTATAAACACGCTTCTGAACCAATAGGGAGGACGAATCTACCTGGAAACCCTACTAAATCTTGTAAATTTATATCTGGAAAATCAGCATACCAACCACCGTAGTGGCACTTGTTCTGCTGAGCATAGTCTTTGTTTTGGTAGGTAAAAGACAAAGCAGAAGACTGAGTTCAGACCCTGTCATCACTCAGATTCCAGTGCATTCAGATTCCCCCAGCACAAAAGAAGCAGAAGGTAGATGAACGCACAGGGGGTAGTATTAAAGATAATAGGTTAATTAAAGCTTGTAAGTTTGGAGTAGGGGGTTAGAAGTTATTTTGCAAGAAGCCTAATAATGAAATAAATTCCATGGTGTTTGAGTTAAGGAGCAGGGCAAGGGGCCTGTAGAAATGTGTAAGATTAAATGATGGAGATAAGGAAAGCAATTGTTAGAATAATTCTTAAAAGGCGAACCATTCCAAGGGTGAAAAATGGGGGGGGGGGGGTTGGTGATGATTTGGGCAGTTCTATCGTGGTATTCCATGGGTTCCATGGTTAACAATTTTGGCTGATCAGGTCCATCTTACGGTACAATATTTGTTGCCCAGTGATGACGCTGTGTTCCTAGACGACAGGAGTGGATGGATATTGTCAGTGCTGTCCCAGGCCTGGGCCTACCGAGAATGCATGTCTACTAATGCTGGTCCCAAAACACTCGCCCCCATGGGGGCTATCCCAGTCTAATTTATTTATTAAATTTAACCAAATCGAATAATTCGATAAAAGAAATCAGGATAATTATATACAGGGTGGTCCATTGACCGTGACCAGGCCAAATATCTCACGAAATAAGCGTCAAGCCGGCCGAGTGGCCGAGCGGTTCTAGGCGCTTCAGTCTGGAACCCAGCGACCGCTACGGTCGCAGGTTCAAATCCAGACGCGGGCATGGATGTGTGTAGTGTTAGGTTTAAGTAGTTCTAAGTTCTAAGGGACTGATGACCTCAGATGTTCAGTCCCATAGTGCTCAGAGCCATTTGAACCAGTTAAGCGTCAAACGAAAAAACTCTACAAAGAACGAAAATTGTCCAGCTTGAAGGGGGAAACCAGATGGCGCTATGATTGGCCCGCTACATGACGCTGCCATAGGTCAAACGGATATCAACTGCTTTTTTAAAGATAGGAACCCCCATTTTTTATTAGATATTCGTGTAGTACGTAAAGAAATATGAATGTTTTAGTTGGACCACTTTTTTCGCTTTGTAATAGATGGCGCTGTAATAGTCACAAACATATGGCTCACAATTTTAGACGAACAGTTGGTAACAGGTAGGTTTTCAAATTAAAATACAGAACGTAGGTACATTTGAACATTTTATTTCGGTTGTTCCAATGTGATACACGTACATTTGTGAATTTATCATTTCTGGTAACGCATGCTGTTACAGCGTGATTACCTGTAAATACAACATTAGTGCAATAAATGCTAAAATGATGTCCGTCACCCTCAATGCATTTGGAATACGTGTAACGACATTCCTCTCAACAGCGAGTAGTTCGCCTTCCGTAATGTTCGCACATGCATTGACATTGCGCTGACGCATGTTGTCAGGCGTTGTCGGAGGATCACGATAGGAAATATCCTTCAGCTTTCCCCACAGAAAGAAATCCGGGGACGTCCGATCCGGTGAACGTGCGGGCCATGGTATGGTGCTTCCACGACCAATCCACCTGTCATGAAATATGCTATTCAGTACCGCTTCAACCGCACGCGAGCTATGTGCCGCACATCCATCATGTTGGAAGTACATCGCCATTCTGCCATGCAGTGAAACATCTTGTAGTAACATCGGTAGAACATTACTTAGGAAATCAGAATACATTACACCATTTAGATTGCCATCGATAAAATGGGGGCCAATTACCCTAACTCCCATAATGCCGCACCATACATTAACCCACCAAGGTCGCTGATGTTCCACTTGTTGCAGCCACCGTGGGTTTTCCGTTGCCCAATAGTGAATATTATGCCGGTTTACGTTACCGCTGCTGGTGAATGACACTTCGTCGCTAAACAGAATGCGTGCAAGAAATCTGTCATCGTCCCGTAATTTCTCTTGTGCCCAGTGGCAGAACTGTACACGACGTTCAAAGTCGTCACCATGCAATTCCTGGTGCATAGAAATATGGTACGGATGCAATCGATGTTGATGTAGCATTCTCAACACCGACGCTTTTGAGATTCCCGATTCTCGCGCAATTTGTCTGCTACTGATATGCGGATTAGCCGTGACAGCAGCTAAAACACCTACTGGGCATCATCATTTGTTGCAGTCGTGGTTGACGTTTCACATGTGACTGAACACTTCCTGTTTCCTTCAAAAACGTAACTGTCCGGCGAACTGTCTAGACACTTGGATGATGTCGTCCAGGATACAGAGCAGCATACATAGCACACACCCGTTGGGTATTTTGATCACAATAGCCTAATGTATCACGAAACAAATACCGTACGCACTGGCGGAATGTTACGTAATACCACGTACTTGTACGTTTGTCTCTATTACAGCGCCATCTATAACAAAGCGAAAAAAGTGGTCCAACTAAAACATTCATATCTCTTTACGTACTACACGAATATGTAATAAAAATGGGGGTTCCTATTTAAAAAAAAACAGCAGTTGACATCCGTTTGACCTATGGCAGGGCCATCTAGCGGGCCAACCATAGCGCCATCTGGTTTCCCCCTTCAAGCTAGACGAGTTTCGTTCTTTGTAGTTTTTTCGTTTGATGCTTATTTCGTGAGATATTTGTCCCAGTCACTATCAATGTACCACCCTGTATTATAGCTGATTATAAAAAAACTCATGAATGAAAAAATTTCGATTTGATAATAAAGGGATAAAAAATATGTACTCATAAATCGCGTTTATTGTATTCCAAAAATTTTTTTGTTAAAAACTAAAAATCTGATGTTTTTCCCCATAAATAACTACACAAATAAAAAGTTTTAGCCGAGCGTTGTGGCCGAGCGGTTCTAGGCGCTACAGTCCGGAACCGCGCGACTACTACGGTCACAGGTTCGAATCCTGCCTCGGGCAAGGATGTGTGTGATGTCCTTAGGCTAGTTAGGTTTAAGTAGTTCTACGTTCTAAGGGATTGATGACCTCAGATGTTAAGTCCCATAGTGCTCAGAACCATTTGAACCATTTTTGAAAAAGTTTTATGAGCTTTGAGAATATTTTAAAAGAAAATTCTCCATGGTTGGCTTTCGAGAATATTGTAAATTAAATTATTTAAGAGACATTTATCAATTAAATAAAGATAATTTGATGATTTTAACTGTTAATTATTTAATATGATGCGAAATAAAGATTAGGAAGATTTGGAAACGATTACATTATTATAAAATAGAAAATAGTGATGATGTTTCTAAAAATAATGAGAGAAAACCATTAAGAAGAATATTTCCATCGTCCACCAATGTGTTTGCAAAGTAAGAGAGTCAACCTTTTGAAAAAATATTCCTATTTTCGACCAATGTGTTTGGGAAACAAGAAAATAATGAAGAAATTCCATTTAAAAGAATATTTCCATTTTCTACCAGTATGTATGGGAAATAAAGAAATAGAAATACAGTTAATCAGTATTTAGCTGGTACAGCATTTGGTGAAAAAAGATTACAAGCAATAAGTTTTGAAAATAATATAGGATCCAAAACATTTCATAAATGTAGCAAAACCGAAAATTACCAAAGCAGTTAAAGAAAATCTTACATTATTTAACGTTTGGAAAATAAATTTTAATTTACTTTGTGAGTGCAGAATGCAGAGAAATAATCAAATTTTGGAATATGGACATTAACCCTAAATTATAGGATCTTACAGAAAATGATACAAATAAAAAATTTATGAATGTGAAAAAAGCTTATTGGATTACAAGTAGCAATTAAGAAAAATGAACCTTTAATGGGTTTGCCTTACACTGAATTGCCAAAAAAATAAAAGATAAAAGCTTGTGTTAATGTAAAAAATAATGATCAAAAATGCTTTGTATGGGTAGTAGCTTCTGCATTAAAACCAGTACATATACATAAATGAAAAAATCCCAACAGAACGAGTAATTATAAAGATTTTGTGAAAGAGCTTGAAGAAAAATACTGGATATTTCGTTCCTTGTTGAAATTAATGATATCCCGAGAACCAAGACTAAAAATCAATGAATCTAGTAATGTTTAATCCTTTGAAGAAAAATTCCTCTAACAAAAAATATTGTAATACAACAATCTCTGGTAATGAGAAACATATTACTTACTACTGTTGGATAAAAAATTTATCTCAATGTGTTTCTACTAAAATTAATAAAAATGAGCAATAAAAATTTGTTTATGGTTTGTTTTTATTAAATTAATAACAAAGAAAAATTATGTACTACATGGAAAATTGTGTAATTAATAAATCAGTAAAAGTAGAACTACGAAAAAAGATAAATACATACAATTTAAAAATTGGTTCATTTTGTTATTTATGCAGATTTTGAGAGTTTATTATTGAAAATGGATAATTGTCAGGACAATTCATAAAATTCTTTAACTATAAAATATCAAAACCACAAACCAAGAAAATTTTGTTATTATATTAAATACATAAATGTAGATTATTAACAATAACAATAATTTCAACAAGAGGTTGAAGAAAATGTGGAAACATATTTTGGAATTGAAACAAAGAACCATTAATATCTGAAGAACAATCATACATACTAAATCTAAATTTGTTATTTATGTAATAATTATTACAGAAAAGATAATAAAAAAATTCATCATCACAGCCCATTGACTGGAAAATATATGAAACCAGCATGTAATAATTGTATTTTACAATTAAAATATCCTAATGGTCTACCAATTTATTTACATAATTTTTCAGGATATGATTCTCATTTATTTGCAGAAGAACTTGGTTATATTGAAAAAGGAATATATTTAATACCAAGTAATGAAGATAGATGTATTAGTTTTGTCAAAAAAACACAAAATTTGTGAATGAGAGTTTCGAAACATTCAAATTTATGGCATTAAGCCCTGAATACACTCTTCAAATTTAAGCAAGAATGAAAGGAAGAACATTAGAAAATGTTTTCCAGAAAAAATCTAAAAGATTTAGTAACTCAAAAATAAGTTTGTAGTTGGGAAACATTGAAAGAAACAAAATTTCCAGCAAAAAACTGAATTTTAGAATAAACTCTGTGGGCTTTCAAACGACTATGCACCCTCTGACTCAACGTTGCAATAATAAAAGTTTTGGTTGGTTTAGTTGTCTAGGAGCCGGGATATGTAGTTGCCGCATTGCAGGCCAAATGTTGTTGAGTCTACAGTATACAATAAGAATACACACATGAATCGAATGGTCGAAGGTTCCTATCACTCGACAACTGCGAGTTATGAATGTAACATACACATTTATAAATGAAAGATTGCAATTAAATGAAATCTGCGGGTACTATCTTAATGACTTTAAATGATGAGTACGATAATAGAAGTACTTTTGAGAATGCGGTATATTTCTGCAAAACACTTATTTGTGTCAATGGTCCAGCAATTAAATAAAATATAAGTTGAATAACAGGGAAACAATACATTCCTACAGCACATAATTAGTTATGAACAAAAACACAGCTCTAGAGATATTCACTTCTAAATGCACACTATGTCTTCACTGTCAAAGCTGCGGAAATCTCACAAGTTCACAAGTCGGCACTCCAAAGTATTTCTATGATCCGCAACCATGTGCAAACTGCTCCACTGTCCAAGTCTTTCCGTCGACTGTGCGTCCGTCGCGCCCTCCCATCGCGGGCGCTCCATGTCCTGTCCCGTCCTGCCCATAACTACCTCGTGTCCTCTCCAGAAACCATGCTCTCCCCCCACTTCCATCCAGTCTCCCCATTCACGAGCGCTGTGATTGCCCAGAGCGCTTGCGCCACATCTTCATGCCAACGCATAGTCACAAACAGAATGAAACACATTCGAAATACTGCCGGCCTCGGTGGCCGAGCGGTTCTAGGTGCGCAGTCTGGAACCGCGCGACTGCTACAGTCGCAGGTTCGAATTCTGCCTTCGGCATGGATGTGTGTGATGTCTTTAGGTTAGTTGGATTTAAGTGGTTCTAAGTTCTAGGGGACTGATAACCACAGCTGTTAAGTCCCATAGTGCTCAGAGCCATCTGAACATTCGAAATACTGGATTTACAGTTAAATACTTCAAATTAAATAAATATTACTGGACCATAAACACGCTCTAACACACATTATTAAATACATAAACAATTAAATAGACATATATCAAAAGAAAAGAAGCAAAAGGTAGGCAAGGAGCCTAATGTCTCTGTGCTTTCTAACACAGTAAGTATTTAACCAATTTCTTGATTAATAGTATACATCGGATATAAACAAAGACATAGACGAATAAATATATTTACAATCATGCTGCTGCCGTTTTTTCATGTCACTGTGGAGTAGTTATTGCCTGACGCAATCAATAGTAATTGGCCATTTTGACCTCCAATAACTCATGTACTATTCAAGTTACATGCCTGTAATTCATAACAATTTAGATTCGACGATCGACGAAATCGGATGAATCGTTTATATTTTGGAAATTCGTTGCTACAAATTACTTGTATAATTTACAGTCAGACACTAAACTTTAAACTGATAAAGATATTGAAAATCTGATTACACCATCAGAACTGTCATGCAAATTATACTAATGTACATGTTTCTTTTTGAGGTATCATGATTCACTTGGCTGCTATTAATTTCTATACGAACTGTGAAATGTCTGCCATGATGGTTTCACAAAGTCCGCCATCTGTGGCACGCCAGTGTGTCTCCTTCATCAACACAAAGCACCACGCTCATCATAGCGAAATTCACAGCCACGCGGCTGGACCAGCTGTTGTGTGGCATCACACAGTTGCTAAGCTAACGTTTAGCACAACGTGGTCACTGCTGGGCCGCAGCTTTGATGAGCCTCCTGTGCTTCCGCCCCAACTCCGAACATATAATATTTCCAGGGCGCCACCACTCGGCCATTAACTCACAACTCAAGGAGTACAAAATAAGTAACAAAGATTGTAATCATGCTAAATCAATTTGGAAAAAATTAACACAAAAAATCTTGCTTTATATCATGATTTATACTTAAACACTGATGTTTTATTATCAGCTGATGTTTTGTGATGAAGCAAACAATTTTGATTTTATGAAGATAAGTGAAATTTCAGATATTTCTAAAACCGGTTATATTTTATAAGTAGATTTGGAATAACTAAAAAATTTACATGATTTACATAAAGACTTACCATGAGCGCTTGAAAATAGCATTGTCGCAAAACTAAAGAAAAAATACAAATACATAAAACAGCAATCAGTCATTTTTTTGAATGGTTAGTTATTACGCCATGAACCGGTTTTCGAGCCTTTTCAGATTCATCTTCAGATGGTTTTCTGGAATTTACATATCTATTTTTAGCATAATACTGGGTACTGGCTCTGTGACAAGCAGATGGAATATGCTTTTATGTATCACCACGAGTATTTTTTATCTGTTGATATGGATACAAACTTTAGTTTTATACTTACTGCAACAGTGTGAGTGGCTTGTTTCTGCTATTGTCCATCTGTCTGCTTTCATTGTGATGGCCACTTTGTACATCACTTCACACACTTTTACACAATATGTATGCATTTACACTGTGGCAGCGAAATTTTGCCAGCATCAAGCATGTGCTATACAATTGTTGCTTGTTACAAAGATCGTGATGCAGAGATGTTACATAGGCCTACATTGCTCAGAGATGTTATTTGTTTTTCTTTTTTCCATATATTAAATTCGATATATCGGCAAATAATTTAATAAAAACTGGCACTAACATAAGAGCTCAAAATAAAATAAATAAATAAATAAACGAATTCCTACATAAACAAACTTCGAGTGATCTAATGTCTTATTTAATGCACATCGGGCATTATGTGACATAAACAGTTAACTTCCAACTGAGCATGCCCTCATTGGCAGGGCAGACAAGGGCAGCACAGCTATTTTCATATATGAATCAGATGGTTTTAACAAATGTTGTGAATTCTTCATAAATAATAACACAAGAGGTATAGCTTATGACCCCAGTACAAAACCCCAAGATAAAATTAGAAACTTACTTAAAAACTGCAACATCCTGTTGACACCAACTGAAGCAAAAGCACTGCATATTGATGAACCCATCACAACCAAAACTCAAATTATAATCTAAAATCCATAAACCAGAATGTCCAATACATCCCATTGTGAACTCCATCAACAGTCCAAGTTATAAAAGCACTAGGAAACTTAATGAAATTATCCACAAGGCATGTGTATTTGAAAATAATTTGCCCATCAAAAGACAGTGATGATCTCATGAGTAACATAAAGAATATCCCCACCCCAGTTACAGCTAGGTTTTCATCTCTTGACATACTCAACTTATATATGAATGGACCTGTCAAGGAAACAATCTGTATAACAAGAAATAATTTACTCAAACATGGAACAGTGGGTAGAGCGGAAATGTACAAACTCACTGAGATCCTGAAGGTTATACCATCTCACACCTATTTCCAGTTCAACAACAAGTTTTACATTCAGGAAGATGAATTGGCAATGGGTAGTAGTCTTGCAGGCCTGCCAGCAGGTATATATATTAACAATTTTGAAAACAATTTTTAGATCCTAAACCCAACAAAAAAGTAAGCTGCTTTATTATGCACTATGTTGATGACTCTCTCAGCCTGCTCAATGGAACAACATAAGAAATAGAAAATTTAGCCAAGGAATTTAATAATTACATCATAAACTTCAATTCACTGTAGAACAGTGAACACTAGAAGCCATTAACTATATTGATTTAAAAATCAAAAGCATAAATTTCAAATTTTCAGAAAGCCAACAACCTACAGTATTATGTTACGTAGCTCCTATTGCCATCCAGACCAATATAAAGAAGCATTCTTCAGAACAATGGTTAATCACATGCTCCAAATCCCAATGGCCACAAGTGAAAGAGAAAAAGAAACAAAAATTATTAAATCAGTTGCCTCCAGCAATGGGTAGAATTCTGCTATAATAGATAAACTAATCACACAACAAAATTAAATCCACCAACTGCTGAACAGCCAGCCACAAACAAGAGGGCCTTATTTATAAGCCTGCCTTCCCTAGGGAAGATTTCTCGCCAAATTGCCAACCTCTTCAAGAGATACAACATAAAAAGAAGCTGACTAGGCAACAATAAAATACAAAATAAAATCATACACAGGACAAAACCACTATACAACAGTATCAGAAGTCAGGTGTATACAATCTCATTTGCAACTCATGTCCAAGCTTTTACATTGGACAAACTATTAGAAGCTTCACAATAAGATTTAAAGAACACATGGATGCACTCCCTCTTAACAACCTGAACAAATCCACATTTGCCTCACATCCTGCCCAACACAATCATTCTGCAAAAAACATAGAACAAAACCTCCAAATACTCCATTTGATACTTGACCTTCTTGCAGAAACTGAGATGTTTATCAACACAAATACAGCAACTTACTAGTTACTCAATTACCAAACTGAAACTAGGAAACAAATTATTCCTTCAGCACTTCGGAGAGTTACTAGTTCAAAACAACAAATCAATCAACCAACCCTACACTGACTCCCAAACCCCCTCCCCCAAACTTGTCCTCCTATAACCTCCCCTATCTGACTCTCTGCATTCTAACACACTGGTGCCAATGTACATATCCTACCACAGAATAAAATCTGTACTATATTTATAAATGCTGAAGCTCTCTACTGTCGAGATAAAACAGTGCTTTTGTACATATTACCTCTAGCTGAAAAAAACAGAATCTGCCTTTACTAGTATTCCACATCATCTTAATGGAGAAACAGAAATAAGTCAGCAGTTCATTTGAAACTTTGGTCTTTTTTTAAATTTAAAGCTATTCCTCATATAAACAGCTGCAGTTCATTGCAAATAGTATAACTTTGACACATATTGCCTGTAGCTGAAATGTTAATGTAAGAACAGATGTAAGTCAACAGTTCATTTGGACTTTTGTTCTTGGTTTTAAATATAAAGTTCATGGTCATAGAAAAAGCTTTAGTGCATTACAAATACTATAACTTTTATATATATTACCTCTAGCTGAAATAAACAGAATCTGTCCTTACTAATATTCCAGATCATGTTAATGTAAGAATAGGAAGAAGTCAGCGGTTAATTTGAAGTTTTGTTATTGTTTTAAATTTAAATATAAAGTTCATGGTCATACAAAAAGCTGCATTTCATTGCAAATACTAAAACTCTGTATTTTTTCTTCCTGGGAATTCATGTTAATGCCAATCTTGATTAAAGTATTTACTCATAAAGTGACTGTGTTATATGTTAATATACAGTCATAAATAAGACATCAGATGACTTGAAGTTTGTTCTTGTAGTAATTCATATATTTATTTATTTTACTTTGAGCTCTCATATTTAGCCAGTTCTCATTAAAGTATTTGCCCATATATTGATTTTAATACATGCAATAAAAGAAAGGAAAATACATATCTGAGCAAAGTAGGCCTATGTCATATTTTGGTGTAAATATCTTTGTAAAAAGCAACATTTGTATAGCTCATGCTGGATACTGGCAAAGTTTCGCTGTCACAGTGTAATGTATAAGTGTGTGAAGTCATGTACCAACTGGTTATTACAATGGAAGCAGACAGATGGACACTTATAGAAACAAGCTGCCCACACTGTCATAGTATGTATAAAACTAAATTTTGTATTTTTGTAAATGGCGATATATTAAAGCATATTCCATCTTCATGTTACAGTGTCAGCAGGAAGCATTATGCTACAAATAGAAATGTTACTTCTAGAAAACCATCTGAAGATGAACCTGAAAAGTTTCAAAAACCAGTTCATGGAATAATAAATAACTATTCAAAAAAGTGACTGGTTGATGCTTCATGTATTTACTTTTGAATTAACAGACACATATTCTAAAATATCTGTAACAGACAAGCTTAATGTAAAAAAAATATTAATAGCTTCTTTACATAATAAATATAATTATGTTATTCATTATAGAAATCTTCAATTATATTTATCCATAGGAAAGAAAGCTTTAAAAATTAAATAACCTGATTGCTTAAAAAGTATACAGATTTAAATAGAAAAATGAGGACAGAGCAAAACATGAGTTTGAAAAAGATTTCTTCAAATTGACGAATGATTCACTATCTGGAAAAAAATTGGAAAATATACGAAACAGAGTCGATATAAAATTAGTCTCAGTTCCTGTGAACTGTAATAAATTAATAGCTAAACCAAATTTTTAAAAAATAGAACATTGTTTTAATGAAAATATAGTAGCTATCCGTATGAAAAAACAAAAATTTTCTTTAATAATATTGGTATGGCAATACTCGATTTATTGAAAGAAATGGTGAATGATTTTTCGCTATAATGTTATGAAACCAAAATATGCAGAAAATATTAAACTTTATTATCAAAATACTGATAGTTATATCTATAATATAGAAACCAGACTTTTATAAAGATACAAAATCAATGATTGATTATTTTGATACAAGTCATTATCGAGAAAATAATATTTATAATATATCTCTATTAATTAAAAAAGTATTAACAAAATGAATCATCAATGTGAAGGATAAATAATTGAAAATTTTTGTTTAAGACCGAAAATCTATGCTTATAAACTATTTATTTAATAATGAAAATGTATGCTTATAAGGATGGTGAATAGGAAGAGAAAAATTCAAAACTGTCACGAAATATATCATAAGGAACAAAACATGACTACAGCGACTGTCTGTTCAACAATACTGAAAAATATTGAACAGTGAGCATGATTCAAAGCAGAGAACAAGAAACCTATGCAGTTAAAGTAATAAAATAAGATAATACAATAGATACACTACTACACAGACATTACAAAATAAATAATTAGATTTTAAATTCTCAATTATTCTATTAAAAAGTAAGTAGCCCAACTCCATCTGTATTCATTCTATGATTTGTAAAAATTGTGAGGTTGAGACATTTAATTCATGGAAAGTTACAAAGGACAATTATAGAACGATTGGTAGACCTTCTTTAAATGAATGTCGTAAAAATATACTATAAAAATCAAATTCCTTATGTTTGTGGAAAAAATATTTCTAAATATTATTACAAAGAACATTTAAAATGAATTCCAACTGAAGAACACACAAAAATGTTATCATCTATGGAAAACATAAAAAGTAATGATGAAAAGTCTTCTTTGGCTGATCCTAGTTACCAAATATTTGTAAACTGTCAAGAAACGAAAGATTTAAATTGTTTTTATCAGAAAGTTACTTGTAAGGATAAATATTTTAAAAATGTAAAAATTGTATTCTAGAATATAACAGCTCAGGAGAGCTTCTGTAAAGTTTGGAAAGTAGGAGACGAGGTACTGGCAGTAGTAAAGCTGTGAGGATGGGGCGTGAGTCATGCTTGGGTAGCTCAGATGTTAGAGCACTTGCCTGCAAAAGGCAAAGATCCCAAGTTCGAGTCTCGGTCCAGCACATAGTTTTAATCTGCCAGGAAGTTTCACATCAGTGCACACTCCACTGCAGAGTGAGAATATCATAATGTATACATTTAATAGTGTTTGTATCTTTCTTCAGTGATATCTAATCATGTAGTAATCATACTCAAAGTCATTATCAAATAATTGTAGAATAACAGACAAGCAGCTACTCAAGTAGGATGCATTCTGGAGACTGCTACAACAGTCGCTGCCTTCAAACTGCACCTTATTTATCAGATCAGTATCTCCAGTTGGTACAATGACATGTGGTTGAATTTTGATAATTTGTTCTACAAGCAATTTTTCCCATCTTTTTCAGTTTTGAATTTCTTCTCTTCATTTCTTCAGCACACACATAGCCATTTATGTAACATTTTGTGAATTGGTTCTTGTAAATTGTCATTTTTTATTGTAGTTTGTATACATCGTTTTCGAATTGAAGTCAAATTTTCTTTAGTTACCCATTTAGTAGACTTTCTGGCAAGAGGCATATTTGATTTAAATATCAGCTTGTATAATCCAGATTCATTAATAAATAATGTGGAAGATGTAAATTTTGAAAGTGCCCTGAATCAGGCCCTTGCTACAATCAGTAAAACACATTTTATCTTCATCAACTACATGTGCTTGTGTAATATCTCTTGGTTTCCCCTGTTCTAAAATTTCTGCTGCATATTTAGCAATAAACCACAGATTATTCTCTTCATCCATTATCGCAAGAATTTTTTACTGTTATAAACAATTCTCTTTTTATTCTGAAATTACTTATTAATGGTGGTTCTGATCTTGTGGCAGTTGAAGCAAATGTACTTGGAGTTGGCTCCATTTAAAAGAAATCAAGTTTATTAGATTTTTATTTTTATTAATAAAAGTTTTGTATATAAATTTAAGTTGTTATTGAAAATTTTAAGATTTTTGGTATTGATTATAATATTAATTCTGCTAATTATTTTATTAAGGAAGGTAGAGCATATTTTGATACTAAGATAAAAGTTAATAGCAATGACAAAAGGTCAGAATTATTTGAGAATTTTAAATCTGAGTTGGTTCACTCAGATGTTTTTAATGAGTCTGGTTTATTACATGTAAAAAAACGTTATGAATGTTATGTTGTTGTTGTTGTGGTCTTCAGTCCTGAGACTGGTTTGATGCAGCTCTCCATGCTACTCTATCCTGTGCAAGCTTCTTCATCTCCCAGTACCTACTGCAACCTACATCCTTCTGAATCTGCTTAGTGTATTCATCTCTTGGTCTCCCTCTACGATTTTTACCCTCCACGCTGCCCTCCAATGCTAAATTTGTAATCCCTTGATGCCTCAAAACATGTCCTACCAACCGATCCCTTCTTCTAGTCAAGTTGTGCCACAAACTTCTCTTCTCCCCAATCCTATTCAATACCTCCTCATTAGTTATATGATCTACCCACCTTATCTTCAGCATTCTTCTGTAGCACCACATTTCGAAAGCTTCTATTCTCTTCTTGTCCATACTAGTTATCATCCATGTTTCACTTCCATACATGGCTACACTCCATACAAATACTTTCAGAAACGACTTCCTGACACTTAAATCTATACTCGATGTTAACAAATTTCTCTTCTTGAGAAACGATTTCCTTGCCATTGCCAGTCTATATTTTATATCCTCTCTACTTCGACCATCATCAGTTATTTTGCTCCCCAAATAGCAAAACTCCTTTACTACTTTAAGTGTCTCATTTCCTAATCTAATTCCTTCAGCATCACCCGATTTAATTTGACTACATTCCATTACCCTCGTTTTGCTTTTGTTGATATTCATCTTATATCCTCCTTTCAAGACACTGTCCATTCCGTTCAACTGCTCTTCCAAGTCCTTTGCTGTCTCTGACAGAATTACAATGTCATCGGCGAATGTTATATAAAATTTAATTATGGAAAAAGTGGTTGAATTTTCACATTTTGATGAAGACTAATTTTATCATCTATCAGTTGTTGTTGTGTACAGTCATCCAAAATGTTGTAGTACTTGTAACAACCAATAATTCTGAAAGTTTCTTTCATACTTTGGTATCAATTTATTGAATTGTTAGTCTTTACATTTCTTCCTAATTTGGGTGTCTAGCATCGATTCTATATAATTGCCTTTGTCAGTTTTTTCGTTGTGCTCTAGTGATATAATAATTATATTCAAAGTTTTATAAAATTATTTTAAAAGAACGAATGTTGGTCTTAAATAATGGTCTTCAGGTTGTTGTGCAATACATGGTAAAACTCTTTCTGTTTCTTTGTCTTTTCCTTGTATTATTTCCAAACTGTTATCAATTATTCCATATAAGTTTTGTATGTGATGTTCTTGTGAGTCTCTTTCAGATCTTTCATTAATTCCTTTTTAATTTTATATTCCTCATGTTTACAAATTAAAGTTAAAACTTTTTCATTACACCAGTCTTGAAAATGATCTGCTAATCTCATTTTTGATTTAATGATTATTGAGTATAGACCAGGTACATTAATAAAATTGATGTCTGGATATTTTTCTGCAACATGATCTGATATTGTCTTTCTTGTGGTTGTGAATTCTAAAAGTTCAATCATGGTTTATTCTTTTCATCAATAACTGCGAACACTTGCTCATTGTTATATGTATGCTTGTTGATGAAGTCAATGACTGACACTGTTTAATAGAATACATTATTTATTAGAATTTTTCGTGATTAAAATAATAAAGACTGGGTTCTTTGATAAAATGTGTTGATTTTTGTATGAGTTTAGGTAGCGCCACTTCGTTAGTCTTTGAATATTTTTTTAGATTCATCTACATCTTGTTATGTTTTAAGTGTATACAAATGAAGGTAGTTGTACTGATGTTGTTTGTGAAAATAATAGTTGCAGCACCAGCTGAAGCAGGCTTAGACCAGCAGAAGGATGGATAGAGGAAAGTACTAAAATATTTGAATTATTATGGTTACTTAGATATTCAGGATGATACAAAACTTACTCAAGTGAATGACGATGTATTTACTGAGCCTTTAATGTTATCTAAGTTAACACACCATCTTGAGGTAACTGGTGAATACAGTGAAGATACTTTAACTTTTATGAACAGATCTAGATGTCATGTAAAAGATCCATTTGTTAGCTAGCACACTATTAGGTATAAAATGGACTAAGAAAAATATGAAATGGAATTATAAAGGGGCAAATGAAAAAGTATTAGAAGTATCAGAGGCACCATTTCGTTTACGGCAAAAATATACTGTTATTTAATTTGTCTGTGACAGTAATATTCTTGATATTTTAACTACAAGTAAAAGGAGAATACACACATGTGGAATTCCTGGTCACTCATGTTTATGGGCTCTAAATGGAAAACGTTATTTATTAGGTCCAGCGTTTTTCTCAGATATGAAAAATGATCCAGTAGAAAAATATATGGATAAAGATGAGATGTAGCACTGGAAACTGATGGTAATACACCAAAAACTAGAAAATTTCACTTCGTTGTGATAAAAATTTTTTCTATATAATTGTGTACCATGAAATCTAAAATTTGAAAATAATGTGGAGTTGAAAATTCTATAGGTTTGTTTAATTTACAGAAATATGAAAAATATGGTTGTAGGGCAATGTGTAGACAATGTATAAATGATTATCATGTAAGAGTATGCAATAATAAACAAATTCATTGTGTGTGGGGAAAAATGTTTCTCTATATTATTATAAAAATCATTATAACGAATTCCAAGTGAAGAACATTCGAAAATATTGTTGTCAGTGAAAAATTATGAACAACAGACTGAGACTGATATCACATAAAAGAATGTTTTGATCATCAAGGAATTAAAGTTTTAGATTATTTTTACTCAAATACATTGTGTAAAGACAAACATTCAGGTACATGTAAGAAATACACTCGAGAAAATGCGAAAAACAAGAAATCTGAGAGTAGCCCATTTTAAAATCCGTTTGTAAATTTATTTTTATTAAATAGAAATGTAAAACGGAGCAGTTCAGTATTGCCCAACTTCAGGATTATTGTAGAGGAAATAATTTTACTAAGTAAAACAGATTAAGTAAATATGAATTAATTAATCTAATAATATCATATAATTTACCTATTCCTCTAAGGACCCTCAATAATATGTACATAGCTGAACTTAAAGCTGGAGATAAAAGCATTGGTATTATAGGCTACAGTAAATTAAAGAAATCAGAATAACTAAGTCAATTATTTACAAGATTTGTCATTTCATCAAGAATTATTCCAAAAGAATGAAATGAGACGCAATAATATAGCTATAATAAATTATTTTTACTGATTTGGTGATGATGTTGCTGAAAAAACTCGACCACCAAGATAAGAAAGAATAGTGAGGCTAGATGAAATATATCCCTTCAGTAGTAAACTATTTAATCAAGAAAAAGAAAACAAACTGTTGAAAAACGATTTATTTGAGATTATAAAAATAAAATAGAACTTAATAAAAATTTAAAGCTTGATCTGTTGACTATAAAATTGTCTTCAACAATGCTAATATTACTAAACTTGATACCATTAGTGAGAAAACAGGTTATATAATGAAAGCACTTAATTTTATGGTACAAGCAGCTAAAACTAGAACTAACTTCAGAAAAGGAGAGAAGTTTAATATTGCAATGGCAAATACGAAAATGTCTTATCCAATTTCTACAGGATATACAGCATCAAATAATTCTGAACAATCTGTTCAAGTGTTGTGCAATAATATCAGAGTTGTATCAACATCTGATGAGACTACTGATACAGCAAATACTACATTTAAAATAGAAATTTTTAGCAATTCCAAGAAGTAGGAAAGATAATAAAATAATAAATTCAACTGATAATAAAAAGACTAAAAGATGTATTACTAGAATTAATAATAGTGAGAACTTACATTGTCCTAGAGCAATAATAATTGTATTAATATATCACACCGAATTGATCTTAGGCAGAGAATTAACTACTGGAGAATTTAAGAAAATTAGAAAAGGAGATAAATACAAATTACAAAAGGTGTTAATCAGGGTATTAAGTAACTCATTAGCTGAATACAAAGATGAAGGATATACTATAGATGATTTTAAAAATGTTGAGCAACTGTTAGATATTGAGGTAAATGGTTTGGGCACTAAAAATTTCAAGTCAGCTGTCTATAATGATGATGTGTCGACAGAAGTGCCGACACAGTGTTATTTTGAGGTGGCCGATAGGCACGCTATCTAACGCAGACGGGCGTGAATTCTGGAACAGGATAAGTAGTGAATTCTCATAAGAAAAGTATGCAGCTCCTCAAATACTTATCTTTTATTCTTTGATGAATACAGCATTCTCGATGAGACATTTCATATGATAACTTTCAAACTAGGTAAGGCTAATGGCGCCTTGCTAGGTCGTAGCCATGGACTTAGCAGAAGGCTATTCTAACTGTCTCTCGGCAAATGAGAGGAAGGCTTCGTCCGTATTGTCGCTAGCAATGTCGTCCGTACAACTGGGGCGAGTGCTCGTCCGTATCTCGAGACCTGCCTTGTGGTGGCGCTAGGTCTGCGATCACACAGTGGCGACACGCGGGTCCGACATGTACTAAATGGACCGCGGCCGATTTAAGCCACCACTTAGCAAGTGTGGTGTCTGGCGGTGACACCACATTCCTCCCCCGCAAATCGGCGAACGGTCGTGAGATAAGGCTTCCGCCCGCCGTGGGGAGGACCCCATGTTGACGTATGCGATGAGGTGGGGAGCCTAACAACAGGCGAGGCTGTGCCACCCGCACCCGGCCATTCCGTCCGAGGGGAGCTAGGAAACGCCTGAAAACCTAGTCCAGGGTGCACGTCAACATGCGGTGTATGCGCCCGTAAAGAGACAGGAGGGGCCGAAGGGTGGACCTCCATTGCGTCGAGGTAGCCGACGCGCGATGACGTCATGTGGTCCGGAGCGGGCGGGAGTTCCATGGCGGAGGACAGCTGGTCACGGGAAGCGATCGGCGGCGCGTGACCCAGGGAGGCGCTTGGCGGCTGCAGCGAAGTGTCGAATGCGGGCGGCGCGGGCGGGAGAACAGGCAGCGGCGGCGGCGGCGGCGGCGGCGGCGGCTGCTGCGGCGGCGCGTCGCCATGAGGCAAAATGGAAGGCATCGTCGGTAACACCTGGGGATGAGGCGAGCCAGTAGATGGGTCCTCAGGGCGCTGACCGGACGGCACCGTCGCTGAAAGCAGACGGGGAGCGGCAGAACCCGTGCGACGACAGAGGCGCAGCTGATTGAGATGCCGACGCACCTCACCAGAGGCCCCCAAAACCAAATACATCGCGCGGCCGAGGCAGCGAAGAATGCGCCCTGCGAGCCAACGCCGTGAACCTCGATAGTTGCGATAAAATACAACGTCGCCTGGAGCAAAAGCAGGAGTCTGCCGCTGCACAGGAACCTGATGCGGCGGATGCAGCAAAGACATCAAGGTTCGATGAGGCCGACCATGGAGCAACTCAGCCGGCGAGCGACCATCTCGAGGCTGAGAGCGATACGAGGACAAAAAGAGCAACAACACGTCCTCCCGAGAATGCGACTCTTTCAACTTCAACATCCGTGACTTGAAAGTCCGGACCAATCGTTCAGCGGCACCGTTTGACTGAGGCGAAAACGGCGCGGATGTCAGATGTTGAATACCATTGGCCTGACAGAATGACTGAAATTCTGCGGACATGAATTGTGGGCCATTGTCGGAAACAATAGTCTGCGGAAGACCTTCAATGCAAAACATAGCAGACAACGCTTGGATGGTGGCGGAGGACGTCGTGGAAGACATCCGGACAACAAAAGGAAAATTACTGAAGGCGTCGACCAGAACCAACCATCGAGCATTCCAGAATGGACCAGCAAAATCAATGTGCAAGCGTTGCCAAGGGGAAGTGGCTTTTGGCCATGCAAAGACTTTCCGCGGCGGTGCGGATTGTTGTTCGGCACACGCCATGCAAGAAGAACACATATTCGTAATCGCAGCATCGATTCCGAACCAAGTACAGTGCTGACGAGCAAGTTGTTTCGTTCGCACTATACCTCAATGGCCGTGGTGAAGAAGCCGTAAAACAGAGGACTGTAACGAACGTGGGACCACTACTCTGGACTGATCATTATCAGAACGCAGCAACAAAACACCACGTCGAACAAAATGTCTCTCCTTGGCAGCAAAAAATCGGCGAACCAACGGATCCTCGATCCGAGACTTTGACAAAGGCCATTGCGTAGCAACAAAACGCAAAACAGTAGCAAGGACAGGGTCAGCAGTTGTGGCGGTAGCTACACGACGAAAATCAATCGGAAACGATTCGACCACTCCATCGGTTTCCGAATCAATGAACAGGCAAGCAAGTTCGGAAGAATCGAATGCTTGATCCTCAGCAGCAGGCAAACGGGACAACGCATCAGCGTTGCCGTGCTTAGCAGTGGACCGATACAAGATATCGTAGCGGTACTGCGAGAGAAAAATAGACCAGCGAATGAATTTCTGCGCTGTACGCGGAGGTACAGGTTTGTTCGGATGAAAAAGCGATGTCAAAGGTTTGTGGTCTGTGATGATGGTAAAGTGACGACCATACAAGAAATCATGGAACTTAGTAACACCAAACACGAGAGCCAAAGCTTCTTTCTCTATCTGGGAATAATTTCTTTGCGCAGATGAGAGCAACTTTGACGCAAAGGCAATAGGGCGATAATGCGAGCCAACCTTGTGCGCAAGCACAGCACCGATCCCGAAATCCGATGCATCTACCATCAACAAAAGGGGTTTCCGGGGATCGAAAGGCGTGAGGCAAGTATTAGAAAGCAACGCCGATTTCAACTGGCGCAAGGCGCGTTCGCATTCCGTCGTCCAGACGAACGGAACACCTTTACGGCCTAAGCGATGAAGCGGAGCTGAAATGGAAGAGGCGCGCGGCACAAATTTATGATAATAGTTAACTTTCCCCAACACACTCTGTAGCTGTTTCACATTTTGAGGGGAAGGCAAATCTTGTATGGCACGGAGGTGCTCTGGACTCGGATGTATGCCTTGGGCATTGATGACATGGCCCAGGTATGGTAAGTCACGAGCAAAAAACACACATTTGTCCTTCCTCAAGCGAAGACCATTTCGTCGCAAGACCTGAAATAACGTTCGTAGGTTCGCAAGATGATCTTCTTCTGTCTGTCCGGAGATCACTATATCGTCCAGATAGTTTGCTGCAGTAGGGACCGACGCACAAATAGTTTGTAAATATTGCTGAAACAAGGCAGGGGCGGATGCACACCCGAACGGCAGTCTTTTGAACCTGTACAATCCAAGATGCGTGTTAACCACCAATACGCGCTGGGATTCGTCGTCCACCGGTATTTGCAAGTACGCATCGGCGAGATCCAACTTCGAAAAATATTTTCCCGGGCACAGTTTAGCAAAAAGATCTGGCGGGCGGGGCAGAGGAAAAGTAGCAGTCACTAGTTGTGGATTCACTGTGGCCTTGAAGTCCACGCAAAGTTTCAATTTTCCGGAAGGTTTTGGCAAAATTACTAAGGGTGAGGCCCAGAGAGAAGCTTGCACACGTTCAATTACACCCTGTGATTCTAGATCGTTTAATGTTCTTGAGACCTCATCACGCAATGCGTGGGGAACATTGCGCGCTCTGAAAAATTTCGGTTGCGCGTTTACTTTCAGTTCCAAATGTGCTTCATAGTTTTTAGCGCAACCTAAGACCGGTGCAAAAATGTCTGCAAATTCGTCACACAGACGAGAAACACTGTCGGAAGGCACAGTTTGATTCACTGATAGGACCTGATTTACAATAGACATGTTAAACAACTGAAATAAATCTAAACCAAACAAGTTCACTGCAGAAGAAGAACGAAGAACATAAAATGACACAAGTTTTGTTTGTCCCTTATATGTTGCAAGAAGGCTGCACTGTCCTAACACAGGTATATTCTGTCCTGAATAACTATGTAACTTAACATTTGCGGCATGCAACGGAGGTGCGCCCAGTTGTTTGTACGTGTCGTGATTGAGCAATGAAACTGCAGCTCCGGTATCGAGCTGGAACGGTATGACCCTGCCATTAAAGTCCAAATCTACAAAAAGTTTATTGTCCTGCTGACGACAAGAGCGACTGTTTTGTGCAATTTGAACAGACACTTGTACCGAATCACTTGCTAATTGACGTGATTTCCGGCGACGTCGATGCACAGGTTGTGTGGGACGAACACAGTCACTGTTAGAGAAAGTGGCACTGGACGAATCGGAATTAACTACATGAATGTCCATGGGCGAAGGTCCACGAGCCTGAGCGTCCTTGGTTCGATTCCGGCGCGAAGCAAAGGGCCTGGAATGATTGTGATTGTCTGATCTGAGCTTTTTCTGGCAAACACTTTGAACATGTCCTTTCCTATTACAGAAAAAGCAAATAGCTTGGCGTGACGGGCAATGTTCACGCGAATGTCTAGTAGCACACCGCGGGCATGATTTCACTGCATTTGTGGGCTGGCGCGGCACACCTGGTTTAGAGCGCGGCGGCAGCTGCGTTTGTGTGCGCGAGGGCAGTTGACCGGGCCGCGCAGCTCGCCCGGCGGGCCGGTTAATGTTACACACTGCTGGCGAAGTTTCAAAAGATTCCTGCGCACAGTCAAGTGTGTCTTGTCTATCCAATATGTCTATCACTTGTTGAAGGGAGGGATTAACTAGTTTCAAAATTTGCTCCCGTATGCGAACATCAGAAATGTTCTGGGCAATTGCATCACGTACCATTGTATCTGAATAAGAAAGGCCACAGTCACAGTCAAAGGCACAGTCCCTAGTAAGTCCTTGCAATGTTGCTACCCACTCCCTATTAGTTTGACCGGCCGTTCGTTTTGTACGAAAAAACGTATACCGTTTTGCAACCACATTAACTGTTTCTTTGAAATAGGCATCTAAAGCAGACAAAATTTCCTCGTAGGACAGAGTTGCTACGTCGCGTCGGGGAAACAATTTCACTATCACACGGTAGGTGGACACACCGACACAAGAAAGCAAAAACGGCTGCCGCTCATTACCTTGAATTCTGTAGGCGGCTAGATGGAAGGCGAACTGGCGGGACCACTCGGTCCACGACTCGTGCGCCGGGTCGTAGTGCCTAAAAGGCGGTGCAACTGCGAGTTGTGGCTGCGGTAGCGGGGAAGCGGCGGCTGCTGCATGGTGTTGCAGTGCACGTTGACCCTGGACGAGCTGTCCAAGGGCGTCCAATAACGCCTGCGTCTGCTGATTCTGCAAGCGATAAAATTCGGACAGTACATCTGGAGATTGTGGCGAAGCCATGACACAAATAAATGTAAGCAATCAGAAAGAACACTTTTCCTTTAAGCCTCGTCGCCAAATGATGTGTCGACAGAAGTGCCGACACAGTGTTATTTTGAGGGGGCCGATAGGCACGCTATCTAACGCAGACGGGCGTGAATTCTGGAACAGGATAAGTAGTGAATTCTCATAAGAAAAGTATGCAGCTCCTCAAATACTTATCTTTTATTCTTTGATGAATACAGCATTCTCGATGAGACATTTCATATGATAACTTTCAAACTAGGTAAGGCTAATGGCGCCTTGCTAGGTCATAGCCATGGACTTAGCAGAAGGCTATTCTAACTGTCTCTCGGCAAATGAGAGGAAGGCTTCGTCCGTATTGTCGCTAGCAATGTCGTCCGTACAACTGGGGCGAGTGCTCGTCCGTATCTCGAGACCTGCCTTGTGGTGGCGCTAGGTCTGCGATCACACAGTGGCGACACGCGGGTCCGACATGTACTAAATGGACCGCGGCCGATTTAAGCTACCACCTAGCAAGTGTGGTGTCTGGCGGTGACACCACAAATGATCCTACGAAAACAATAAAAATTAAGCTGTATAAAAATCGGAGACAGATATAATTAACAGTATGTTAGCATTATTAGGGTCACTATATATTTATGTGATAAATGTAACAAAGCAGATAAAAACAAGAGTGAACATAACTGCAAAATACGAAGAAAAATATGTATATTATGCAATGCTACAGAACACAATAATGTGGAAAAAAGATACACTGTGAAAACTGTAATAGATACTGTCATAATATAGAATGCATAAACAATCACCAAAATGTTTGTCATATATCTTATAAATGTGAAGAATGTAAAAGGATTTGTTGAGATCGAAAGAACATAAATGCCACTTTGAAATATGTAGAAAGTGTGATCTCAACTTAGAAATTCAAAATCATAAATCTCATATTCAATACAAAATACAAAAAGGTGATATATTTGAAAGAAAATTTAGTGAAGAACATATGGCCAAGGTTAGTAAAAAATGTAGTAAAAATTGTTGTTATGTTAATAAAGAACATTAAAGTTATTATTTTTTAATGTTTGAAATGCAATAACATAATTACAGACACATATTTTTGAAAATAATTCCCAAAGAGAATTCCTTGTACCTATACTGAAAACACATCTGGGTTCATTATGAAGCTCAATATGAAATAGGAATATATAATTCAAATTTCCCAATAGCTCACAATTTTAATGGTGATACTGTTTTGAAATTTAAAATGAACAATGAATTCTGTGGGTGGATGACATTTGAAAAGAAAACAGCAATTATACATTTATGCTAATAGTTATGATTCAGAATTCATTATGAAGTATTGTGTTGAAAATACAATAAAACCATGTAGTATCAACACAGGACCTAAATTAATGTTTTCCCCCTTGGGGAAATTCTCAGCCCCCTCTTCCTGGAGAATCCCCATCCCTTCCCCTTTCTCATCTCCCCACAATCTCTCTCCCCCCTCACCCCACCCAGCAGGAAATGTGTTGGAAACGCTCAGTCTGTGCTGAGCTGTTGGTATGGAAGCATTTCATTACACAAAATTCAAAAAAATGTTGATTACATTGTTGAGGATATGTCACTTATTTATAAAATTAAGTTCGCATGTTCTTTATTTAATCAGTTGCAGGAGACAAGACTCATCCTTCCCACTTCACCTTCCCTCCCCCACTCCCCCCCACCCCCACTTTCACTCGAACCCTCACTTGTGAGTTGGTGGGAAAAATACAAAGTCTGCACTTAGCTGCTAGAGAGAAGGGATGTAAGGTACTGTCTCTGTTTATCTGTTTTATTTATTGTTAAGGGTGTTAGCCTGCTGCTGGTCTGTCCTACAGCTCCCTACTCACTCGCAAGAGAAACGACTAGATTGGAAGGTACAGTCCTCAGATTTGTCGGGAAATTATTCACTTGATGAGATGTTGGCATTGGACAGAGAGAAGTTTATTAAGTCTATTACATTTTTCGAAATTGCACTCAACGAGCTCGAAATGGATACATGCATCGTCCACCTCGTCATCGCAAGTACAATGAAAATGACGCTCGTACTCTTACCATTATCTCCTGTGTTCAACTGGATCCCGAAATGAGTAGTCGTGAGATTCAGAGACAAGCTGGAATGCCGAAATCAACTGTTTTGAGGATTTTGAAGGCACATAAATAGCATGCATATCATATCACACTGACACAAGCATTTACGCTTAAAGATATGCAAATACGCGTGCATTTCTGCCAATGGGTCGTGGAAATGATAAGAGGTGACAATGATTTTTTTTAGATACATTATGTTCACCGATGAAGCCACATCCAAAACAATGGCGATTAAATCGTCATTATTGGTCCCCTATCAATCCACACTGGCATAGACACGTTGACCCAACACAAATGGTCGTTAATCGTCTGGTGTGGAATTTTAAACGCTTACTTGATAGGACCGTTTTTTTTTACCTAAATGTTACTGGGAATCTTATTTACAACTTCTCTGCCATGATTTGTTGGAGCTAATGGAAGATATTGATTTAGAAACTAGGCAACGAATGTGGTTCCAACAAGACGGAGCAGCTCCCAATTATGCTAAAAATGTGCCGAACATTTTAAATTTTCGGTACCCTGGCCGGTGTTTAGGACGCGGCAGACCAGGTTCAGTGGGCTCCACGTTCACCAGACCTAACATTTCCTGATTTTTTCTTGTGGGGTTAATTAAAAAATATTGTTTATGAGAGACAGCCCACAACCCGAAACGATATGGAGCAGAGCATTCGAAGAGCGTGTGCAGCCATACCACGGGATGTACTGCTCAAAACTGTGGACAATTTTCGCAGACGATTGACTTTATGCATTGAAGCAAATGGAGATAATTTTGAACAATTTCTTTTTGGCTAATTTCATTAATTAAGCACCCCGAATTGTGAGAGGTAAGGAGACTCAGGCTAACGAAGCACCCCAACATGTGAGGGGCAAGGGGACTCACACTAATGAAGCACCCCAGGCGAATATCATTCTACTACGTCCATGTCGTTGTTCCTGGATAATGCTAAAAGTAGGATACAGTATACTTTGTACAAAAACAGCTTAATTTGGCGTAACGAAAGAATTGGTGCACTATTTTTCGATTTAATACGTCTTTCTCGGATAATTCTAAATAAGTCAGAGTTCTTCCCCACTTTTACATTTTTGTAGATTTCAGCGACAACTGTCGATGGTTTAAAAAATGTTTCAGACAAAACTTTATTACTTTTTTATGGAGACTCCGAATCTGCAATAAAAAACTGGTGTTCCCATTTAAGATTTAAAAGCTTCCCCCCGCCTCACCCAGGGGTGCGGGGGCTGGAGGTCACGTGTGGTATCGTCTGATGTCCCCCTTTGAACTTACAAACTTGCCTTACCCACTATTTTTACCTGATGTATAGTTTTCGAGGTAATCTCATCTGAAACTTCAGATGGACCATCCCGTATGTTCGAAGTGCTCTCCGTTTGCATCAATACACGTTTGCAAATGGGTAACTAGAGAGTGTTGCACAGATTGTAGAGTTTATACAGATATTGCCGCACACGCCGCAGTAATATGATGTTGCATATCCTCTACTTTCTTTGGGGGGTTCTTGATACACACTCTCACTGCGCCCCAGAGAAAGCAGTCTAATGGCGTCAAGTCGGGGGACCGTGCTGGCCATCGCGCAGTACCTCCTCGCCCCATCCACCTATTTGGAAATGTCGCATCTAGAACGTCTCTGGCAGCTTTTGCATTGTGTGAGGCACATCCATCATGTTGGAACCACACTGAGAAGAGTGATCCTAGAAGAGAGATCCTAGATCCTCCATGTGAAGCGCAAATGTGTGTTGAAGAAATGATGCATATCATTCTCCATACAGTGTTCCATGGTAAGAATAGGGACTTATAATACAGCTAGCAATGATACCGCACCAAACATTGACACTCCACTGTCGTTGATGAGCAACTTGGCGAATCCAGTGAGGATTTTGCACTGACCAGTAGTGAACGTTCCACAAATTCACATAACCATGATTTGTAAATGAAGCCTCGTCCGTACACAACGTATTGCTTAGGAATACTGGATTACCTTACAACTGCTGAAGTGCAAAACAATAGAATGAAATGCGGGATTCAACGTCATTCCCGTACAGTTCTTGGTGCAGTGAGATATGGAACGGATGAAACCGATGCCCATGTAAGACTCTGCACACACTACTGTGGCTTTTTCCTCCACATCGTGCAATTTCTCGTACACCCACCTGAGGATTGTGCGCTACGGCAACCAGAACAGCAATTTCGTTTCCATTGCCATTCGCTGGAGTTGTACGTCGACATTTTGTGGGAGCCCAGCTTCCTGTTTCCTTGAGTGTCTTGCAGATGTTGCCAATGGTTCGACGTGACGGACACCACCGATCTGGGTAGTGTACAGCATACAGTGTCACAGCTGCGGTTGCATTTCTGTCACATACGTCATAAATTAAAATAATATCTAGTTTTTCTTCGTTACTGAAGGCCGACATATCGACTAGATGACGGCAAATGTAACAAGCCACAAGAAAACAGGTTTTAATGTGGCAACGTATACGAATTACGTTACAGTGTGAGAGTAGACCACATTAGGACACACTTGTACACTAAAGGTAGAGCATGCCGTGGCGATATTGGTATGTTTACGGCAGGATGCAGGCGCCAGTGCAGGCAACCCCTGAAACCCCTTAAAAATTTAATCCTTGCAGATGTTAAATAAAACAACAAAAGAGAATTAACTACTTTAATCTCTTTCTCCAACCAATAATTGGAAGAAAAAATATAAGTTACACCCCTATTGGGTAGGGATCTAGAAATATCCTCACAATTTGATTGAAGGTGAAATACGGCTCTGTATTAATATTTCATGCATCTGAATTTCATGTAATACCCCCGCGCACGACACTTTATTTACAGGACTTCCACACACATTAGTTTTGAACGCAAGGAACGCTCTCAGCTATGACAATTTGTTTATCAATTTGAAAGAAATCGGTTGTATCTGTTCTCATGGAGCAGTAAGCGCTTTGTTATTATCGCACGTGCGGTTTTTTCAATAGCTGGTCCGTTATAAAAGGTAAGTGGACTTTAGATACAGTTGTTTCACTAAAAATTACCGTCACGATACAGCTTATAACGTAAATGTATTGGTAGATTGTTTTTGGAGATTAAAAGGTCCACTCTTACTCAAATGAATGTTCCAAAATGACAAGAACATTCTGCTGTGATAGGTAGTTTTCACATCAAAATAGTGGAAGTTTTCGATTCATTAAGATACGTTATCCATTTTATACGTGGTAGGCTTGTACAAGAGATACGTGATAGGTTAATGCATGTGAAAGATGTATCGTTATAGAGCTCCAACCTTCGCAGTTTGCTCATCCGTCATCAACATCAGTATCATAGACTGAGTTCGTACTTCTACCCAGTTGGATGTCATGAAATAACGAGGAGGAGTGGAGAATGATAATTGTAGCTTGCTGTTGAGTGCAAAAATTACTGTGTTTTTTTTCTGACATACGAATAGATAACGTGAAAGCTGCTGTTCTCTATTGATATTTGTGTGTCTGAAATGTATGTAATACCCACAAGCATGACGATTTGTGTACAAGACTTCCACAGACACTAATTTTGAGTGGTTGGAGGGTACAGGCTGCCGGAAATGGCTAGCAACAATAGGTATGGGAGAGCAGTCAGTGCCAGATATTAATATTCACCACTACTGAAATCTCAATGTGGTCTCGGGGCCCGCTCTTTTTGCAAGTACACCCCCTGGAGCTGTCTCTTCCCAAGGGCTGTAGCATGCTATTGGCCATTTTTCTTCTGGAGAAATGTCCATGACAAAGAGTAAAGTATTTCATCATTGTTCCAGGGGCTGGCATTTCCTAGAAATACATCTGATTTTTGCAGACCTGAAACAGTACATAACTGTCAACCAACACCAACCAAAGCAGAGCATTGATAGCAGATGAATCTGTTTGAGTACCCTCAGCAAGAGATTAGAACAGGTCTTCCAAAAGCAGTATCCCTACTTATGGAAGGGTGCAGCTGTGCACTGGGCACAGCATACCAATGTCAACCCAACACGGACCAAAGTAGAGCACGTGCAGTGGATGGACCTCTTTGTGTACCATCAACAACTAGTTAGAAACAGCCTGGTAAACCAGTATCTCTACCTACGGGGGTAGAAGAGGGAGGGAGTAGGGGAGGTATGACTGGTTTGAAGCAGCTTAGTTTTTATCCACACGTCGATGTGAAGACACATGCACTGTTCTGGTGAAGGTTTTCTTTTATTTTCGATAGTTTTGTGATGTTCTTACAGTGTTTCATCTTACTGTAGAAGCAAGGCCAGGATGTACTTGTAACATGCCACAGCTATGTCATGCGAGTTTATTTTTTTAATAGTTGCTCAGTTATAACAGCATTGTGTCTCTCTCCTCCTAAGACACATTGGTACCATTCACGAGAAAAACACGTCAATCCCTCTCAGACCAGCACTACATTATTGGTGGAGTCTTCTACTCACCACAGTGTATGGAACTTACTAGCTGAATGTATGTTTAAGGACTGTTGGATGGTGTTAAGTGCTTATGTTGTAGTATATTAAATGCAAGATTCAATGTTCATAGTTCAATGTTCGTTGTAGCAAGCTTGATTTCATACCACAAGAGTGAGTTTACATTTATTAAACTGGAGATTTCATTGTTATAGTACTATTTCCACTATATGCACTGTTTCCATCACTGTATTCATTTTAGAAGCGGGAGATTACACCCTTTGCACCATGTGAGGTGAGGTCTGTCGGTAATATTCGTTGTAGCAGGCATAAGACTCACATGCGGAGAATATATGGTGGTAATAATTTATGCTAAATATGGTGTGATTGAGTTTATTCAGTCACTTTTTTTAAATGAATGAGCTTAAATTCCAGCAGTTGAGCTGATAAGAACGGCAATACTTTAGGAGACACGTTCGTGTGTTACTCCACGAGGAGCAAGAGACATGTGTAAAATTCCTCCACCATCTGTACAGCACGAATGCCTCTCTTTCAACACCAACATCACTCAATGGTTGTATGTGCATATTCCTTCCAGAGCAGGTTTCAGCCACCCATGGATGTACCTAGAGCACTGTGAACAAAGCCTTTTACTTAAGTGGATCTTCCTAAATAGCAGAGATGTCTGATGAGAGCAGAATAACCCATCCTTCCAACGTATATGAGAACACATACAGAAAGCTGTTATTCAGTACTGTGGAGCATCTGAAATCTCTACCACACAGCCTTCCAACAGTTTACATGAAGAAGTAGAATAAACAAATGTGATGATGGATTATAACCGCATACAGCAGGGGAGGCTAGCTGGTGTGGACACTACTCTCCACTGATTGGTGGCAGAGTGGGTGGATTGGCACACAGTGAGACTACTAGTAAAGAGATCCTTGTGTATCTAATTGGCATGAGAAGTATTATTTCAATGGTTTTCCTACATGAGACTGATTTTACTTAGCCAACGATCACTTTCATGAATTGCTGGCACATTTCTTCATCCATGACAAATACTCAGAAATTTCGCTGTTTTTCCAGGGGTGGGGGCAGTTTTTCCGAGAAATACGTTTATCAGCTTGCAGGAAGCATCCTTTTCTTGAGTCTTTTGTCCACCTGTGAGTGATTTCTGCAATCTGGAAAAATTATATCACTTCCAGCAGGTGGAGCTCTTTGTGTGCCAGCAGCGACAGGTTAGAAAAGGCCTGGAAAACCGATATCCCCACCTGTGGTGGAGCGGGGGGGGGGGGGGCGTCGGAAGGGATGGCGAGGCAGGAGGGGAGGTGAGACTGATTCCAAGCTGCTTAGTCTGTATCCACACACTGATGTGAACACTCACGCAGCTGCCTCCACTCTCTCCTGCAGTCGGTTTTTGTGGTAGTTATCTTATTGTAGTGTTTTCCTCAATTGCCAGTGCAAGGGTTGCATTGTGGTCCGTTGTTTGTGAGTGGTGGTTTTTTCATGACAATTTCGATGTGTAATTAGAGCAGTGAAGCGTTTTCTGTCAATAGTGATAGAGTGTATTGGCCTTCCTACATTTCAGTGATAGTTTGCTGCCCTATCCCTTCTTGACATGTATCTGTGTATAAGCTATACACTTATAGATTGATAGGAGGCAACTCTCCCTACACTTCAGTGATAGTTTGCTGCCCTATCCCTTCTTGACATGTATCTGTGTACAAGCTATACACTTGTAGATTGATAGGAGGCAACTCTTCCTACAATTCAGTGATAGTTTGCTGTCCTATCCCTCCCTATCGTGTACCTGTGTACACGTTCCTCAGCAGCTATAGAATTGTAGATCGGTACTTCGGTAAGAGGCAACTATTCCTACACTTCAGTGATAGTTTTTCATGATGCAATAATTTACCAACAGCCGTATGATTTGTAGAAGTTTATTTTATTTTATGAACTTCTATGTGCTGCTACCAGTTTCGGCATTACATTGATACCATCTTCAGGCCCCACTCGTCATAGTCGTAAAATCGCTAGACACTCAAGGAGCCATATAACTGGATACAGTTCATAAAATAAAATAAACTTCTACAAATCGTACGGCTGTTGGTAAATTACTGCATCAAGAAGTTCATGCCAGCCGTCGTCCCACGATCCATAATGGATCAACGAAGATGAGTGATAGTTTGTTGCCCTATCCCTTCTTATTACATACCTGTGTTCAAGTTCCTTAGCAGTGATACCCTTGTAGATCGATAGGATGCAATTCTCCACACACATCAGTGATCGTTTGCTGCCCTATCGTTACCATGTATCTGTGTAAAAGTTTCTCAGCAGCTATACACTAGTAGAACGTAGAAAGTAATTTTTCCGGCAGCGTCTGTAGAACAGTTTCCCGCCAGTTTCGAGTGGTATTGTGGGCTATGGCACGCAGCAAGGTGAACGTATATGTACACGCGATCGTAAAGGGGAAAATACCCGTTTCAAGTGTCCTTAGTCGAGTCCCATACACCAAGGCAGGCACCTTTGTTTCATTCAGTCTGGGGAGAGGACAAAGTTATGGGTGGGACCTAGGGGTCACGTGTAGTATCATTTGATGTCCCTCTTTGAGCTTACAAACTTGTCTTACCCATTAGTTTTACCCGATGTATAGCTTTCGAGGTAATCTCATCCAAAACTTGATATGGACCACCCTGTATGTTGACGTGACACAGTTTCACAGGTTAAGATGTGGGTGTATTTTCTATGCTGGATCTAATGCACAACAATAAAGTTTCTGTGGGCGACAGGGCACTAGTACATGTGTTTAGCAAAGTGAATTCAAGTGTGTTATCTCTAATTGTAGCTCTAGTTATCATTTCGCTAGAATAAACATACATTCACAATTTGAAAAACGGAACTTTGGGTTGGACGTGTTACTTGTTTATTTTTGTGAATTGTGCAAACCTTTCCATTGTGTGAGCCTCTGACACAGGCAGCATGAGGTACACGCTTGTGTCTCAGGACGTGCAATAACTGTGCACTTCATTTGTTTCAAGTGTCAACTTCGCTTCACAATTTCTCGCGATGTAATCGACGTATTTCGATGCAACCAACGCCATTATTTTTGTGATTTTTCATGCTATTGATTGCATACGAAATAATAGGGGGTGTCCATTTAAAAATTCACACGTTTGTGTTGAAAATAGTATTTGTTTACGTTTTAAAATTTCACATAGTATTTGGTTTCCTAAGCTCCTGCCGTACGTTCATGCTGGTGAAAACCGTTTTTGAATATCTATTAATATTCCAGAGATATTTTAGGTGCCAGAGTTCGGTGAGACACCCTGTATAAGCATACAGTGACTGTGTAGCACTATAAATCGAGGATATTGAATGTGGCATTAAAGTGTGATTTACCTCGGCTGTGTGGGAAATGTTATGTCGTGCAATGCCATTCGTTCACACTCATATGGCGACAGACCTATTTCGTCCTCCTCCAGACATTCACGTTGTGGGTTAATACTATCATAGATATGCACAGGGATGCAGCACTCAAGGTAAAATCAGAGCCTCCATTTACTTATGTTATTAAGTGTTATGAACTTATGTAACAGAGGTGGCACGTTATGCATTGTGTTTGACAGACTGACTCGATGGCAGTCACATGTAAATGCTGTAATCACTGATGTTTGTTATCTGCATGAGTACCATGCATGGGCTGATGACCCAGAACAGTGTTTAAATCCATGTGTCTACACAGTGCCAAAGTTGGCTGCTATCAACCCTCATCATCATTAAATCCATAAAAGCTGAATTTACAGATAGAATACCCAATTTTCATTGCATCTGTCTGTATGAACGCTATACAAACTGCATTTAGCGTGTATAAGAAATAATTATTTGAGAAACAGTGTAGGCCCACAGCTGTTGATGTAGTGAAGAAAAAGAACCAATGGACTTTTTTAAAGGATGAGGGGAAGTCCACTGGACCTGACGGGATACCAATTCGATTCTACACAGAGTACGCGAAAGAACTTGCCCCCCTTCTAACAGCCGTGTACCGCAAGTCTCTAGAGGAACGGAGGGTTCCAAATGATTGGAAAAGAGCACAGATAGTCCCAGTCTTCAAGAAGGGTCGTCGAGCAGATGCGCAAAACTATAGACCTATATCTCTTACGTCGATCTCTTGTAGAATTTTAGAACATGTTTTTTGCTCGCGTATCATGTCATTTCTGGAAACCCAGAATCTACTATGTAGGAATCAACATGGATTCCGGAAACAGCGATCGTGTGAGACCCAACTCGCCTTATTCGTTCATGAGACCCAGAAAATATTAGATACAGGCTCCCAGGTAGATGCTATTTTTCTTGACTTCCGGAAGGCGTTCGATACAGTTCCGCACTGTCGCCTGATAAACAAAGTAAGAGCCTACGGAATATCAGACCAGCTGTGTGGCTGGATTGAAGAGTTTTTAGCAAACAGAACACAGCATGTTGTTATCAATGGAGAGACATCTACAGACGTTAAAGTAACCTCTGGCGTGCCACAGGGGAGTGTTATGGGACCATTGCTTTTCACAATATATATATAAATGACTTAGTAGATAGTGTCGGAAGTTCCATGCGGTTTTTCGCGGATGATGCTGTAGTATACAGAGAAGTTGCTGCATTAGAAAATTGTAGCGAAATACAGGAAGATCTGCAGCGGATAGGCACTTGGTGCAGGGAGTGGCAACTGACCCTTAACATAGACAAATGTAATGTATTGCGAATACATAGAAAGAAGGATCCTTTATTGTGTGATTATATGATAGCGGAACAAACACTGGTAGCAGTTACTTCTGTAAAATATCTGGGAGTATGCGTACGGAACGATTTGAAGTGGAATGATCATATAAAACTAATTGTTGGTAAGGCGGGTACCAGGTTGAGATTCATTGGGAGAGTGCTTAGAAAATGTAGTCCATCAACAAAGGAGGTGGCTTACAAAACACTCGTTCGACCTATACTTGAGTATTGCTCATCAGTGTGGGATCCGTACCAGATCGGTCTGACGGAGGAGATAGAGAAGATCCAAAGAAGAGCGGCGCGTTTCGTCACTGGGTTATTTGGTAACCGTGATAGCGTTACGGAGATGTTTAATAAACTCAAGTGGCAGACTCTGCAAGAGAGGCGCTCTGCATCGCGGTGTAGCTTGCTCGCCAGGTTTCGAGAGGGTGCGTTTCTGGATGAGGTATCGAATATATTGCTTCCCCCTACTTATACTTCCCGAGGAGATCACGAATGTAAAATTAGAGAGATTAGAGCGCGCACGGAGGCTTTCAGACAGTCGTTCTTCCCGCGAACCATACGCGACTGGAACAGGAAAGGGAGGTAATGACAGTGGCACGTAAAGTGCCCTCCGCCTCACACCGTTGGGTGGCTTGCGGAGTATCAATGTAGATGTAGATGTAGAATTACTGTACCCAATGTACAATTTTTACTGATGTATCAAATCACATAATATTTTCTTACAGAATTGTTCTGTTTGTCATGTAACGTGATTTAATAGTGTCTAAAGGTGTGGAGCCACTCTAGTTCAATGAGTAAGATGTTTTCTTCCTAAACAGAAGGCATTAGGCAGAGGCATGAGGACCCTCTAACCGACTTGCTAAGCTGTAGTGACTGCTCATTTTTTATGAAGAATTTATCTTATTTGCTTCTTTTTATAGCCTTGACAATGTGGCATAACAGGAGGAGGTCCTTCAATCTGACATTGTGAATTCAAGTCATAATTTTTATAACAATATTCACACTTGTAAATAAGCACATAATCCTACTTTTATACAAGAAAGTAAATATGTTATTTAACTATACATCTCTTTTCTGTAAGTTGCATACTCTGCGACAAATTAGACTTATTAACACATGATGAAGAAATGCTTTCTCCCAGTCATGTGAGAACTCTCAAAGGGTGAAGATGACGAAATGTGAAGCAGCAGTATAGCTCTCATCATCTGCAGTGAATGCAACATCTAAGTATTAACAATGATGGTGCTATTAAAATGCAGTTTAAAATTGAGAAAATCACTTATATTTCCTTCTTCTTCATGATGCTGAGGTAAAGGTGTCATCATCGTCACTGCAGCCACAAGATGTGAAAATAATGTTGTTTAATAGAACGTACAGTTTAACGAACAGTGAAAGTAAATACATTAGTGTTGGCATGATATCGGATAATGAGTTCCATTCAGTAGTTGTTTTAGAAAATATTCGATGTAGTGACATGAAAGTGACATTATCCATGGATGAGTGCAATTGTCTATGTAGTACTTCATGAAGATTTCCGCCTTGAGCAATGAAATAGCTCATGTTCCATCAGAGATATTAGGTGACTGTATGGTTACTGTGGAGGAGTTTCTGTGAACAGTTAAACTTTTTAACAAGAGAGAGGGTGCACTTATCTGCGAGAGCATACATTTATAAACCAAATGTATGCCAGTTACATGATTTGGGATGCTCTAACAAACTACTAAGCTAGTAGCCATATGTGTATAGATTGTACAAGAAGATATCGATCAATTTGCCGGAGTTAGGTCGTCAAACCATTTTCGTATAGAAGGAATCATCACTCATTATCATGATGCATGTTGTGTATCAATACAGGAAAATATGTATGAATCTACCATGCCAGCTGCAGGCATGGAGACACATTCTTACTTAAGTATGTTCATATGCCCTAACATATTTCAGAGCTTATGGAAAAAATAAAGTGTGTGTGTGAAACCTAGATATGTTTTTTCTCTATATAAAATCGCATGCATGCAAATGTCAACACTTAGTCATTAAAATGGCCGAGTTGGCGAAACATCCATATCACAAGAACTTCATAATAACTGACTGGTCCTGCAGTACTAGTGATAATATACATGCAATAATTGTTGGCACATTTGACTGTGACAAGGCGAATATTGTGTGTGTACTTTCAAACGCACTATTTCAGTCTAAATATCAGCTATTACCGGATTTACTGTAAGGTATCAATTGTGTCACATACTCGGCATTCAGTGTAAGCAGTGATACCCCATCACCTGGAAGAGTAAAGCTGAACAGTGTGTTCATGTCTGACGATGTGGCTGTAGAAAACAAGGAGCAAATACGGAAATATTTCTAATGTGGTCGGCATATTGGACGCGATATCTTTTATTTGAGCCAGACATATTCTAGCATTTCGAAAGAGACATAATGCTAATCTTACTATCGTTTTAGAACAGGACAGTTCGAATTGAAAACACGTTTTTGAATGTATGTAGAAGCTGACATGACATTCAATTAATTTTGTAACCATATGTTGGGATTCCTGGAATCACACTCAGGATGGGCTCCTGCTTATTAAAGAAACAAGAAAATTGAATGACGGATGATACAGATGAAACTTCCAAGAGTACCTTTCAACTTAAAATGAATATATGGTAATGAATATTCGCTGAAGAGCCAAAGAAACTGGTAAACCTGCCTAATATCGTGTAGGGCCCCCATGAGTATGATATGGCATGGACTCGACTAATGTCTGAAGTAGTGCTGGAAGGAATTGACAACATAAATCCTGTAGGACTGACCATAAATCCAGAAGAGTGCGAGAGGCTGGAGATCTCTTCTGAACAGCACGTTGCAAGGCATCCCAGATATACTCAATAATGTTCAGGTATGGGGAATTTGGTGGCCAGCGAAGTGTTTAAGCTCTGAAGAGTGTTCCTGAAGCCACTCTGTAGCAATTCTGTACGTGTGGGGCGTCGCATTCTCCTACTGGAATGCACAGTGAACATGAATGGACGCAGGTGATCAGACAGGATGTGTCACCTGTCAGAGTCGTATCTAGATGTATCAGGAGTCCTATATCACTCCAAACGAACACCATTACAGAGCCTCTAGCAGCTTGAACAGCCCCCTACTGACATGCAGGGCCCACGGAATCATGGGGTTGTCTCCACACCTGTACTCGTCCATCCACTCGATACAATTTTAAACGAGACTCGTCCGACCAGGCAACATGTTTCCAGTTATCAACAGTCCAGTGTCAGTGTTGACGGTCCCAGGCAAGGCGTAAAGCTTTGTGTCGTTCAGTCATCAAGGGTACACGAGTGGGCCTTCGGTTCCGAAAGCTCATGTCGATGATGTTTCGTTGAATGGTTCGCAGGCTGACACTTTTGATGGTTCAGCATTGAATCTACAGCAATTTGCGGACTGGTTGCACTTCTGTCACGTCTTCAGTCGTCATTGGTCACGTTCCTGTAGGATCTTTCTCCGGCCTCAGCGATGTCGGAGGTTTGATGTTTTGCCGGATTCCTGATATTCACGGTACACTCGTGAAATGGTTGTACGGGAAAATCCTACTTCATCGCTACCTCGGAGTAGCTGTGTCCCATCGCTCGTGCGCCGACTATAACACCATGTTCAAACTCACTTAAATCTTGATAACCTACCTTTGTAGTAGTAGTAACCAACGTAACAACTGCGCCAGACGCTTATTGTCCTGTATAGGCGTTGCCGACAGCAACGCCACATCCTGCGTATTTAAATACCTCTATATTTGAATTAGCATGTCTATACCAGTTTCTCTGATGCTTCAGTGTAGGTAAGTACATCAATATACTTTACTGCATGGACAAATTTAAATGTATGTCAAGCACTCAACCCAAGTGTTGAAGAGTGCGTAGACAGAACGTTAGTCCATACGTGAACGTAAACGACAGTCTTAAAAGCTGTACTGCAGAAATTGAAACTGTCAACAAAACTCTTAAACATCACACTATGGGAAGACAAATATTGAGAGGTGTCATGTACTACATGAATACAGTAACTGTAAAGCTCCAGGATATTGTGAAAACGTTAGATTAAAAAAAGACCTCTTATTAACAATAGTAAGGCAAGAAAAGATCGGGAAGAAACCAGAGGAACCTTTCTGAGGTTAATCAATATAATAAATGCAGATATTGACGGGACTGAGAACATTTTAGACATACGACAAGAAAACCCCATTCAGTAGCATGTACAAGTTCAAGAGACTATATAATCCGCATATTATATCGAAGTCCATTTAGAACTTAATTTTGTCGACTACTGTCTGTTTCTTCCATGACTGTATTACTTAAATAAACAGCATTCACCTTCAGTCACAAACTGTCACAACTGCGCATTGAAATAATATCACAGCTTGGTATGCGGTAATATGTCGACAAAACGTAAAATCATCGAGGCACGTAAGAACCATAGCCGCGATTGCTAAGATTAGGATACTTTTAATGAGGTTAGTCTCTCAGGGAAATGTATAACCGAGCTACTGCATCTATTGAACAACTTGTGAAGGGGAAAAAAGAGAAATGTCTGATCAACACTTTCGTTAACGGACACAGTGATACTAAAATAGATAAAATTTATGGTGTTGATATAGGAAGAACGTATACGTTGGGTACACTGCTATAGTGATCACTCAGCAGCTGACGCCGTTCACGTCCCTTATACAGGGTGTTACAAAAAGGTACGGCCAAACTTTCAGGAAACATTCCTCACACACAAATAAAGAAAAGATGTTATGTGGACATGTATCCGGAAACGCTTACTTTCCATGTTACAGCTCATTTTAGGTTCGTCCACCTACGCTCAATAGAGCACGTTATCGTGATTTCATACGGGATACTCTACCTGTGTTGCTAGAACATGTTCCTTTACAAGTACGACACAACATGTGGTTCATGCACGATGGAGCTCCTGCACATTTCAGTCGAAGTGTTCGTACGCTTCTCAACAACAGATTCGGTGACCGATGGATTGGTAGAGGCGGACCAATTCCATGGCCTCCACGCTCTCCTGACCTCAACCCTCTTGACTTTCATTTATGCGGACATTTGAAAGCTCCTGTCTACGCAACCCCGGTACCAAATGTAGAGACTCTTCGTGCTCGTATTGTGGACGGCTGTGATACAATACGCCATTATGCAGGCTGCATCAGCGCATCAGGGATTCCATGCGACGGAATTCTTCAGCGATTTGTTCTGAGTATTTTGGTGTAAGGAATCTATGGCCTCCGATGGTTTGTTAAAGAGTAAATGCATTTTGTTTGATTTCTTTCCACCATTTATCTTCCTACCTCTACTGCACTCAATGTTTCTACAAAGCAATATAAATACTAACGTTATGTGATGCGTGTCTCATTTGGAGGCGGCCTTGTTCCATTCAACTACGTATAGTAATGCCCACCTTACTCATCCCCTTCAAGCATCCATTAAGTACTGCTCGGTTTGCTTTGTTTTTCTGGCAATGTTAGTTGCACCGTAACAGCGATACGTGGTGGTTAGTGTAGATTTACTGATGAAGAATTGGCATTACTTATGGGTTTACTGAGTGTAATAGAAGAGTGGCGCCAAGGTGAGATACTGAGCTATTCCTGAAGTGACAGCAACCACATCATGTACATCCATTACTTTCGTATCTTAAGGTTGTTGCATTACTCTGTGTTTTGTGTTGTACGTTTTTGTGCGTGTATATTATAGATTTTTTCACTGTTATGACGTTATTTTCTCAGAAAAAAATAATCGGGGTAACAAAGTGAATAAATCGAAATTAGTTTATTACCCTGTAAAAGTATTTGGGAACAACATCCTAAATTTTGCGGGTAGAGTTCGAATTCAGCTTTTATATCTTAATGAACTTCAGGTAACTGAGCTATTACGGAAAGTTCTGGACTTTTAGACCAGTCCAGATATCTTGCAAATGCACCGAATTTGAAACCCACATTACAACTGGCTGCTGACTGGGTGTCCTCAAAGAATTAACTTCATAGTGTAAGGCGATCATTCGAGCAAGTTCCTGCATTGTAGTAGAAGTCAGTACAAAATGGTGCGTCAAGCTAAAAGAGGGGCGTTTAAGGCGATTTTTTAGTCGTTGTATACCGCCTTAATCTGCATTGTCCGCTCTGCACCGGTGCGTATTCATTTTACTAATTGCTCAAAAACCTCAAAAAAAAAAAAAAAAAATCCTCTGCCTGGTGTAGGGCGACGAATAAGTTAACTCATTCCAGAAAAGCTATAAAAAATTGAATGTACTGGGCGTGTCACTAAACTGCTCCGTATTATCTGTTAATCTGCTGTATTCTTGTTGCACATTTCAGATCTAGACCTACTAACTAAATACACTGAGGTGCATAGCTTAAGAGAGAAAGTAACTTTTGCCGCGCGGGGTAGCCGAGCGGTCTAGGGCGTCTTGTCACGATCCGCGCGGCTTCCCCCATCGGAGGTTCGAGTCCTCCCTCGGGCATGGGTGTGTGTGTCGTCCTTGGCGTAAGTTAGGTTAAGTTATATTAAGTAGTGTGTAAGCTTAGGGACCGATGACCTCAGCAGTTTGGTCTCATAAGACCTTACCACAAATTTTCAAATTTCCAAAAGTAACTTTCGCATGTTGTGTCACTGCCAAAGTAACATAGTTCGATTAAACTTGGACCATAATTCGAAAGAGCTGCTATAGTATAGTGAAAAAGGTAACTGAAGGAAATACGCAATGAGACACTTTTATTCGAAGACAATAACTACACGGAATTTACTACGATTCATGGTCTCCTGGACATTGCAAACGGCGAGACATGGTTGTTAATAGGATGTGTAATCCCCACGGGCGACAATGCATGCAACATACTCCCATGGTAGCCACAATCCATTACTCCACCAGCGCAGTTGACAACAGTCGTATGGCCGTTGGTGCATTTGGAAGTGCTGCATTGTTTCTCTGCAACGCATCCCACACGTGCTCGGTGAGATTTAGGCCGGTGGAACGCTCAGACGACACCATACTTAGAATATCCTCTCATTCCAACAGCTTCTCCACTTGTGCAGTCCGCTGTAATTGGGCATTGTCAGCCATAAAAATGAAGTCAGGGCCAAATGCACCCCTTCAGAGACGAAAATGGGGGAAGAGTACAGTGTCACAACAATACTGGTCGATGAGCGTACCGTGTCCTAACATTTAAAGGTCAGTATGCCCATGCAACATCATGCCTCCCCACATCATACCACAAGAACCACCAAACGGATCGTGTTCGGCAATGTACTGTATGACAATGTAGCCCCATCTGGACTGTGCTCAAAAGTATTCCAACGACTTATTATACGTCGCACACACTTAACGAAGTATCTGAATCGCTTGAAATGATGAAAATATTGTCAACTGTTTTTTCACTACTGACTTGAAAAAATCGTTTATGGACTGGTTCACCAGTCGCATCAGTAAATTGCATTGGAAACTGTACATCATTTGCTGTGGAATATTAGAATGAGTATACAGCATACTCTCTGGAAACAGCTAAAACTAACGCTTTGCTTATAAAATGTCATTAATAAATTAGCAATAGCAGAATAGCAAAGATGGAATAAGAAACTAAAGATACCAATGACAAACAAATACAGTCAGGCACCCCAAACAGGCAGAGATACTCACTTCAATTCTACCCAAGTCTCATAAACCTTACAGACACCAGACTTAAGGATGAAGAAACACAGCTGTTACAGAAAGGTTTAAAACACAACGTAAACAAAAAGGTAAATGAACATTTCATAGAAAATCTGATCAAAGAATTTGAGAACATACTGCCTCAAGAACAGTTCCGTGAGCATAGGCCTAACCAGTGAATTAACAGGCAAAGCAATTAAAAACATCGTCATAGATTCAAGACATGAACACAATAAAACAAGAGAGATAACCACAGAAACCAAAACTGAAAACCCTTAGAGAAAAGCTGCACAAAGACAACATAATCATAACGAAGGCCAACAAGGGGAACACAGTTATTCTTATGGATATGCCAGAATACGGGATAACAAGGGACAAGGATTCATAAAACGAAAGTGAGACCCAACAAATAGGTTCCACACAATAATGAAAAATGTACTAAAGGCAACAGCGCACACACATGATGACAGACAAAGAGTCCATACGACACGTATGAAGCCTAATATCTGAAAAATCTGGGACTATCCAAAGCTTCATAAAGTAAATACCCCTGTGAGACCCATCGAAAAGATGGAATAAGAAACTAAAGATACCAATGACAAACAAATACAGTCAGGCACCCCAAACAGGCAGAGATACACACTTCAATTCTACCCAAGTCTCATAAACCTTCTGTAGAAAAACATTCTCATACACCCTTGTCACACGTATGATGAACATATTGACACAACAGTACAAAACACAAAATGAGAAAACAGTTAAGATACAAAAGAACTAATAAACCACATAAAATGCTTATATATTCCAGATACAGCTATTTTGGTCTCACTTGATGTAGAAAACATATTGCACAGTCCAAGTCAAAGAAAAAATGAGAATAATAGAACAGGACCTAGATATTTCCAATTAGTTTCCACGGGAGCACGTAACAGAGGTAAGCACACTCCTAAATCTCATTACTTACCAAAATTACTTTGAATTGAACGAAACATTCTACCCATTATCAGGAAAGTTAGTAAATATCTTCATGAACAAAGTAGAAGAAAAAATGTGATCCACAGATTAAACAAACTACACCTGACAAACACAATTGGACATAATTAGTTAGATAGCAAAGAATAACGGATACCAAGAATCCCTAGTAACAAAACTGAACAAGAAAATCCAGAAAAACACGAAGATTAAAGAAAAACAACAAAAAACCAAACACCACACAAAAGCAACAAAAAACCAAACACCACACCGCAAATACACACCAAAACATCACCACCACTGCACAGCAAGGGCACATCACAGACATTCAACAGACAAGCTGTTACACACTCAAATTTGGAAAAAGTCTGCTGTACAGAATTGGGAATATCATCAAGAAACAAGGAATAAAAATAGCATACCAAAGCAATAACTCTACACAGACATGTCTAAAATGGAAGATCACACTGACAGCTATTAAAAATCTGTCATTTTCCAATTTTGTCGTAACAGCTGTGATGGGGTTGGAGTAGGGTTGTTTGGAGGGAGACCAGACAGCGAGGTCATAGGTTTCATCGGATTGGGGAAGGATGGGGAAGGAAGTCGGTCGTGCCCTTTCAAAGGAACCATCCCAGCATTTGCCTGGAGCGATTTAGGGAAATCACGTGAAACCTAAATCAGAATGGCCGGACGCGGGATTGAATCGTCGTCCTCCCGAATGCGAGTCCAGTGTGCTAGCCACTGTGCCACTTCACCCAGTAACAGATGTGATGCTCTATGCTTAGGAGAGACAGGCAAAACTTTTGAAATGAGGTAATAGAAACACAAAAGTGCATGGAAATATAGGCCCAACCATTCAAAATTTGCAGAAAACCTCTGGTAAGAAAACAACCACACTACAATATAAAAGGACATGAAAATATTCAGATTCAGTAACGAGGGACGTCTCCTAAACTTAGAAGAGAACTTCCAACTTCAAAATGGTTCAAATGGCTCTGAGCACTATGGGACTCAACTGCTGTGGTCATAAGTCCCCTAGAACTTAGAACTACTTAAACCTAACTAACCTAAGGACATCACACACATCCATGCCTGAGGCAGGATTCGAACCTGCGACCGTAGCGGTCGTGCGGTTCCGGACTGTAGCGCCTTTAACCGCTCGGCCACTCCGGCCGGCCTTCCAACTTCAAAAAGCAATAATAGAGAAGAAACACATAATGAAGAACCGGACAAACTTCAGCTACTAGACAGTATTTAAACCAATGAAACATATTGTAGAGAAAGAACCAACCCCGCGTCACCACAAAATAATATCAGAAACTAGGTAATGTTCCCACCCTAGATCATCCATTACCGTACCATAGTAATGCAATAATCTACACACACAGTAGTTAGGTCATGCTCCCTTTACACACACACACACACACACACACACACACACACACACACACACAAGGCAACAGAAGATGTTTCCACTACTACTACTACGTACTACTAGTACAAAAAATAGAAAAAAAACGCATTACTCAACAGCAAAACAAAACACACGAAATGAGATGACAGTGGTTCTTCACAACCTAGAAACATGAATATATTTAGTGCAGTGAAACTGCTGTGTGCTAAAATTCAACCATATACATCTGGAATAACAGGAAGTATGACGTAAAGAAAAAACATCATGAGTAACGATAACAGTTAACACTGTTTGTAGCAGTAAGTAAAGCATATGAACTGTTCACGATCTCAGAAAACAAAACTGTTAAAAAAAAAACATATTGTTACAGTGACTACTGGAGATGCTTTAGAATAAAACGAAACGCGTTTGGTATTAATAAGACTTTCATTACAGTTGTAGAAGAGAGTATTTAACTTACACAACTTGCATATCTGCAACTGCGGGAAAAAAAGAGGCCAAAAAATTAAGAATACAACATGTGTAGCAATACATAGTTGCTGAATATGAATTTTTTTAAAATACTATTCCGTGAAACTTGAAATCCTGCAGAACAACACCATGCCCCACTGTGCATGAGGTAGACGAAATAACGCTCTCTGACATGCACAAGGTGTGTGTGACAGTGGCGGAAAACCTGTTGAGAATGCATCAGTGGTACCTCGGCTCCTGCTCAACTTCGGAAGCACTCTATGCCGACAGCATATAAATGACACATCCGCTATAGGAACCTTGGGTGCTCTCGCCACACAGCTGAGGATGGGCGAGTGAGAACAGCCATACCCACCATTCCTGGCCCTCCCCGCTGTCAGCACATCTAGCCCCCACTCAGTCAGTGGTTCCAGACACGCCACACAGAACGTAGGTTAGTACAGCGCACTCCACCTCGCCAAGCAGCACATTGAAGGTAGATACCCCTTCCACAGAAAATTTTCCACGGTCCAAAGCACAACTACGCGTAAAATTTGGTGCATTAGTGTGCCAACAGGGCAGGTCGCAGCTGCGCAAGGTAAAAGCGGCCTGTCTGAATGACAAAGAGAACCTCTTTTGCCTTGCCCTACATCGAGCTGCCCTGCTGTCACTCTGATGCAGGCAAATTTTAAAAAATGGAGCATGTCTTCCTTATCTTTAGCTCTCCATTGTATTGATGATGTTCTCTGAATAGTAGATTTTGACTAGGTGCGGTGTGTACGCCTGTGGTCTTTTAAGGTTGTGAGTATATTTTAGACATTCCTGAAACTGTACTTTGCTTTTTACCATGTAGGTTGCACCTGATGATGTGGCTTTAAGCCGCAAAACCCACTGTGTTTTAACAAACAACAATTTACCAGCTATAAGCAGAGTTTTTCCTAAAATCATGCCTTTCCACAGCTGCGATTGCTCAGAATATAAAATAGCTTGTGACTCTGTGGGGACTAAAGAGGTCTAACTCCCAAACAGTGTATGATAGATATCCGATGCCAAATATTCAGGACTTCATGCCCGCCGGCCGGAGTGGCCGAGCGGTTCTAGGCGCTACAGTTTCGAACCGCGCGACCGCTACGGTGGCAGGTTCGAATCCTGCCTCGGGCATGGATGTGTGTGATGTCCTTAAGTTAGTTAGGTTTAAGTAGTTCTAAGTTCTAGGGGACTGATGACCTCAACAGTTAAGTCCCATAGTGCTCAGAGCCATTTGAACTTCATGCCCTCATATGCAGGAATCACTGTCTTCCTGGGTGATCGACTGTGAAAAAGCATACCTCCAAACTGCCATGCACCGAGATGACGTTGTGGAAAGGGCGATAATCACACCATCTAGCCTGTGTGAATACCTCTTCATGGCATTTGGCTTGAAGAATGCAACCCAAACATGGCAGCACTTCATACACAGTATATTTTTTAAGTTCGACTTGTGCTGTGCCTACTTAGATGAATTCCTCATTTTTTAACCACACCCCTGCAACACAACTAGCACGTTATAAAATTCTCACTGCCTTACAGGCCAGGGGCATAGTCATTAATGAACAGAAGTCTCAGATGCCAAAGGCTGAAGCAACCTCCATATGGCATACAGTAAACACCGCGGGAATCAAACCTACAGCTGACCGAACTGATGTTGTCAAACAACTCCCTCTTCTTCTGAATTTCCATGTGCTTCGATGCAACTTAGGGATATTGAACTTCTATCTGCGTTACCTACCACAAGCGGTACAAGCACCCCTAACTGATACCCTTGCCATGATGAACAAGTAGCGGAAAAGAGAAGTTTGTACCAATAAAAAGAGGGATGCATTTGAACTTGCTAAGGACTGTCTAGCAAGGGCGATTACACTGGTTGTTCATATTCCAGAAGCGCAGCTCACAATCTTCACAGGCGACAATAACACCAGGATCGGGGTTGCACTATAACAATGCGTGGGAAGCTAGACACAACCAATATGCTTCTTTTCGAAAAATCACACAGCTTAACACAGTCGAAGTTGTCTGCCTTCGACAGTGAACTACTAGTTGTTTGTGAGGTGGTCAAGTGCTTCAGGTAAGACATTGAGGGGAGACACGTCATCATGTTCACAGATCACAAGCCACTCTCCTATGCGATTTGCCACCCTTCAGAAGATGTCAGCCTCCACTGCTATACAGCGTTTCTGGACTCTAAAATCCCTAAGGCGGCCAAAGAAAGACGGCCACCGCAGGTTATCTAAAGCGCCAGTGATACCCATCATCATCGCTACAGCGTACGTGGAATGAGTATCTGTTGCGAGCGAGATCGTCTTACTAATTGCGCCTTCAGCTGACTTGCCTGTTCTAAATCCATACTGGTGAGTGCTTATGTCGTGTAGCAGCCTGTGAACTTGTAATCTTTTGGTTAATAGTTTTTCAAATATCTTGCCGTGAACGTTCAAAAGACAAACTGGACTGTAGGATCTGGGTATCATTGGATCATTATCTTGTCCTTTACTAATTATTACTTCAGCGTTCTTCCACGGTGCAGGGACCCTTCCCTATATAATCGGTAACATACTGTAAGGCTTGTATTACTTTGGCAGAGATTCCGTCCGGTCCTGGAGATTTTTTCTTTTTCAGTCTTAAAATTGTTTGCCTAATTTCTCCTTGTGTGAAGGGGTAAAAAAATTTATTGTTTCTATATTCTTCCCGTAACATTTCCCGTAACCTATTCTGATCAGCTGTCTCGCCTTCTTCCCTATCGTCAGGTAGTAGTGTTTCCATCAGCAGGGCAGCTGACTGTTCCCAACTTTCTGTTACCGTCCCGTCATTCCTTTTAAGCTTGGATAAGACTGTTGGTGATCGTATTTCCTCGCAGACTATTTTATATGGTATAGCCCAGAGATTGGTTTCTATGTTAGCCTCCACGAAGTGCGTCCATCGTTCCATTTTTGTTTTCCGCAACACTTCCTTAAAACGTTGTTTAATGCACCTGTATCTACGCAGCATTCGAACTGTTTTCTTGGGTCATGCTGCTCTGATGTAGCTACCTGGCTCTTCTTGTTTCACGTCTTAATTTCTGCAGGGTCTCGGTCTAGATGCAAGGTACTCCTGTAGAATGACCTCTGCTGACAGATATCGATGCCTCCATTGCTCTATGTAGAGCCACTGTCAGCTCTTGCTGGATGGAATTCCTGGACACTGAAACACTCTTTTTAGTTCTTCTCAGTTAGCGTCCTTGATCTTATATTTGGGGCTTATGTGCACGTTTGCTGTAGCGACTTTGACTTCTCTTCCAGTTATGAATAGTGTATGATATTGTGCTCACTCGATGTCATTCCACTCACAACCTTGCACCCTTTCACACGGCGCGCCACTGCTGTATTTGCTAAAGTCATACCAATATTTGACGTTGCTGCGACCCTCCCTTCGTAGGTTGGCGGATTGCGAGATGCGTTCAATACCTGTAGGTTGAGTTCCATGATGGCTTCTTGTACGAGGGTCACTCCAAACAAAATGTACATAATTTTTTTTAAAATCCATCTTTTATTCTACATGTTTGAAAGTTTTACAGTGTGTAGATACATCCTTTATGGACAATATTTTCATTTCTCCACATAATTTTCATCCCTCGCAACTGCCTTACGCCATCTTCGAACCAGCGCCTGTGTACCCGCATGGTAAAATTCTGGACCTACCTGTTGGAGCCACTGTTTGGCAGCGTGCACAAGGGAGTCATCATCTTCAAACCTTGTTCCACGAGGAGAGTCTTTCAGTTTCCCAAAGAGATGATAGTCACATGGAGCCAGGTTAGGACTGTAAGGCGGGTATTTCAGTGTTGTCCATCCGAGTTTTGTGATCGCTTCCATGGTTTTTTGACTGACATTTGGCCGTGCATTGTCGTGCAACAGCAAAACATCCTGCTTTTGCCGATGTGGTCGAACACGACTCAGTCGAGCTTGAAGTTTCTTCAGTGTCGTCACATGTGCATAAGAATTTATGGTGTTTCCGCTTGGCATGACGTCCACAAGCAAAAGTCCTTCGGAGTTGAAAAACGCCATAGCCATAACTTTTCCAACAGAAGGTACGGTTTTGAATTTTTTTTTCTTGGGTGAATTTGCATGATGCCACTCCATCGATTGCCTCTTCGTCTCTGGTGAAAAATGATGGAGCCATGTTTCATCACCTGTCACAATTCTTCCAAGAAATTCATCTCCACCATTCTCGTACTGTTCCAAAAGTTCGCTGCATACCGTTTTTCTTGTTTCTTTGTGAGCCACTGTCAACATCCTGGGAACCCACCTGGCACAAACCTTTTTTTAACGCCAACACTTTCAGTGTTCTGCAAACACTTCCTTCTCCTATCCCAACGTAGCGTGACAATTCGTTCACTGTGATACGTCTGTCAGCAGTCACTAATTCGTTAACTCTCTGCACATTGTCTGGAGTGTGTGCAGAACGAGGCCTGCCGCTGCGAGGGGTATCCTCAAGATTGCCGTGGCCGCTTTCATCACGTAACCTGCTTGCCCACCGACTAACTGTACTGCGATCGACAGCAGCATCTCCATACACCTTTTTCAACCTCTTGTGGATGTTTTCCACTGTCTCGTTTTCACAGCACAGGAGTTCTATGACAGCACGTTGCTCCTGACGAACGTCAAGTGTAGCGGCCACCTTGAAGACATGCTGTGACGGCGACACTCACGGGAACGGGTTGAACTAAGTTTGAAAACAAGTGGGAAGGATGTATCTACACACTGCAAAACCTGCACACATGCAGAATGGAAACTGTATTTTTACAAAAATAGTGTGCATTTATTTGGAGTGACCCTCGCAGTTGCCTTCCACGGTCATCAGTCAGGTGGCTATGCCGTAATACTGACATCGCATTTACATCAATGGTGTATACAAGAGCCTTAGTCCGTCCTAGGTGACTAATATCCTTTAGTTTTTGTAGATACTCGTCGATCTTATCCCTAAATTGAAAATACATGACCGTGTGACCGCTACGGTCGCAGGTTCGAATCCTGCCTCGGGCATGGATGTGTGTGATGTCTTTAGGTTAGTTAGGTTTAAGTAGTTCTAAGTTCTAGGGGACTGATGACCTGAGATGTTAAGTCCCATAGTGCTCAGAGCCATTTGAATTTTTTTGAAAATACATGGAAACCAAGACGCAACTGTCCCTCCTGTTTAATATTTCCACACAGATTACGTGTTATGAACACTGTTGTGATATTTTTGTCACTGTTGTGGCCTTGTTAAGTACTATTATTACTTCCGTAGGACTACCTGGCCAGCTATTGGCTTACTAGGGATCTTTTCTGCCTTCGTTTTTGGTTCTTGGAGGCACAATACATCTAACTGCAACTCTTCTGCCATTCTTCTAGCCTCACGCAATACGCTGACACTACTCATGGTATTAAGCTGTCATATCTTTATCTCCATTACGGGTGATGGGTAAAGATTCGACAGTCTTGCCCTACTCGCCTGTAATGGAATGCTATAAGACCATGCGTCATCACAAAGTGCTTGTGCAACGTATCTAAGAAGAATGAATCATTTCTTCTGGCAGAAACCTGCTTGAATAACTTATCCAGTTTCCCACTTCTGTTGGCAGATTGTTTAGTATGAGATGGATTCTGTCTACGAAATCAGGTACTGGAAAAGTAATATACTCACCTTCTGGATGCTCACACCTTACTAGAGGTCTTAACGTTGTAGTAAGCGTCATCGGCTCTTCCAGTCTAGCAAGTTGCATAACGTTCAGTATGCTTTCATAAATCTGCCGTGGACCTGTTCCGGTCTGTGTTTTATTGATTACTTCTTTGTAGTAGGTGTTTGTTTCCTGTGCGAAATGGCTCTGAGTCTCGTACTGTTTTTCTTGCAGATTCACATCCTGCATTGGCGAAGCGTCTTTTACTTCTGTAGGCAGCGCAGTGTATTCCTCCGGATGCGTGCTGCCGCATTCTATGTACAACTGCCCAGCTTGTATCACCAAATCATGATCGCCTATATCATATGTCACTCCTACATCCGTCTCTGATCTTATCTTCTCTGTTATATCACATAGTTCTGAATTTTCGCCAAAAACTTCTTTCCCGCCTTTTCGTAGGTGCATGATGCTCTACTTCGGTGTGTGCCGCATGCTCTGTTCTTGGTACTTACTGCTCACTTTTTGCCAGAAATTCCTCTCTCTTGCGGCGTCCCTCCTTCTCCTCGATGATGATTTGCGTTTTTTTACATAGACGGCACTTGATGGTGTCATTAGAATTCTCATTGACTGCTAGTGTTATGAGACGCCTGCCCATAATCTGTTCTTAAAATCTGCCTTATTAGCAGTGTTTGATACGTGTGACATTCGTCTGTGTTCTCTGTGCATTTTTTACCCCTATATTTACATGGCACACACACTGCCGCTTCTTTGATTTTATTGCAGTCTTTTCTGATGTATCCTTCTTCCCCACAATGTCCACAAATTACTACTTGTTTATTGCAATATCTTGCCAAATGACAAGGGTCTTGGCATTGAACGCACCGCCTCACTACTAGATAGCCTTTCACTGGAACCGAATGAGACCCAAGATATATATTTTGTCACTTCATGGGAGCTGTTCTAACCTCAGGGCTCACTTCAATAACTTGATGGACCACTTTTATTCCCCCACCGAGTTAAACAGGTTTTCTGAATATTTTCGATATCTTACTCATCTCCAGAGTGACTAATCCTTAATTGAAAATTATGGCCTGTTTAAAATTGGGCCTGGTGATATAATCTTGGGCGCTACAGCGCCCCCTTCCATTGATGAACTACATGAATTTCATTGTGGCTTCTTAAATTTTCCATGTTTTTCCCAAAAATATCATTATTCGTTAAGTTAAAAGATCTTTCTCAATGTAATGCGTCGAGAGAGGCCTCTGGTATTAACATCAATATACTCATTCAACCGGCGGGTCTGCTTGAAGGAGGTGTTGCGAGTGACTAAGCAATACCATTCACAGGTACACGTGAGAGGTTCCTATGGTGCATTATGTGTTACTGTTCTCCCCCAGCGTTGTTGTTAAATTGGGGATGGGACTGCTGCACGGAAATAGACTCTCCGGACAGAGGCAGACCACTGTGCATGTCACGCACTCAGGAAGAATATGCCACAACTACCTCCATGACATATCCTTCACCAGAACCAGTTGTCACATCCATGAAATCATCTAACCTGAGGATGACATCTTTGGATAGCCACCAAAACTCTCCAACAGGTAGCTATTGTTGCATGGCATATCCATATAAGTTTTTAACATCGAGGCACAAGATATAACTCTCATCCTCAGATTCTTTGAAATTTCCACTCGTTCGTGGGTTTTTAGCCTTGGCATGCCTATGGCACATCGGTAAAGTCCGCCATGAGCGCCGCATTCGAAAAAGAGCAGCATGTCGACATCAGTCAATAACGCAATGTTGACACATATTCATTTCAACATTGAATCTCACGAAAGTCCTAGTCCAATGCAATAGAATGTAGACAGAATGTATGTGATCATGCATACACTCTGGCACTTCTCGAAAATATCCGCTAATAGTCGTATGTCAGTGTACATATATTGCTTTACATATTTCCCTAAATCAGAGATGTTGAATTTCTGCCAAATATTCACCACATGCCCATGGCATTCCGTTATAGCATTGCTGTACGGTTACTACTGAATGCGGTTACGTTGGGCAGTGCGATTTCGTTGAGTCTGTTTATAGAGTCCAGGTACTCATCAGGAAAGACCCCTTCTTCGTTGCGAGCTGGCACTTTGCATCACCGGGAAATGGAGCTCTAGTGAGAAGCACTTCCTCCTGAAACAACCTCTCAGTAAGTTTCTAAAGCGTTAAGCGCATAAATCGATGTGAGTCCAGAAACCGTAAGGTGATGTTAGGTGTCATCTGTTTGGAGAACGAAATGTATCTCTCAATGCTCTCAGGTAAGAAATTTACGTGATCGTTGTTTTAACTGAAATCACCCAAGTGCTCAATGATAAAGTGGGCATCATACCAGCTCAAACTGGGGAGAAAGATGGGTATGTGTCTTGGCACTTTGTAATTTAAATTGCATGCACTGTGTGCTGCACCACGGATCTTCCTCATTAGATGATAGTGGTCTCTATGTGGAGTTTCCAATGTTCTGTCTAACAGCAGCCTAGAAATATGGCTTTTGATGGCTTTGTCATATAAGGCTTTATTCTCCTACAAGTTGGTCATGGGGATGTTGATGCCATAAATGCGATCGACTTCCCATGCAAGTCTTTCGAGCTCAGTGAGCAATCATCTCGCAGGATTATCCCCAACATATTATCTGAAACGGTTTTTACCTGTATCGTATGAACACACAACCTTGTATGTAGCAGCATACGGGTCATTCTGCTCTGTGAGTTTTGTTTGGGAGGCAGTGGGGTCCTTTTCCCTGACGTTTTCCTGCCATACATCAGGAAAAAAGCATCTAACGTATGGTGGAAAAATGTACTGATTAATTCATTATAAAGATTAAGAGCTTAATATTTGCTAATGTTAGTGTCTGTTACTGCGATTTTCATTTTGAAGTAGATCTTCATTACGAAAAGGATGAAAAGTTGGTTTTATTATTAAATATCATTTTTAGACCATTTGTGATCTGTTGATTTTAATTTCAAAATTTGACCTCTTTTCATTAATAAAAACTAAAATTGGATTTGTTATAAGCTTTTGTTTTAGACTACTTGTTTGGTATGGCATTTGCTTATTTGTAAACGACCGCCAATGTAGTGTTTCTGTGCATCGAGTGTGGCCTGTGCGTGTTGTCTTATTTATAAATGGACTTCTTGGTTCAATTTAAGAAAGTCTGTACAAAGAAACGACGTATGAGTTCTTATTAGTGTGACTTATACACGCATGTAGACATTATTTTGTTGTATTGATGATGATTATGGTATGCAACAAAGACTTTCCTAAACGTTCGATAGGGTCACCGCCTGCAGGAAAATTTTCTCAGGCTGACCAAGGATAGGCTGTCAGTTTTTGTTTGTATCCATTTTCATGATCACTTGCATTGTACTCCTTTGGATAAAGATTGTCATGATTTTTGCTTTATAGAATAATATCTGTTCTAATTGAATGGTATGTATTTTTATATTTAGACATTGTACTTTGTGACACACATTGGCTGTTCAGTATTTTATGTAACAAATTGTTACTTTAGCGTATTGTTTCACAAGCTGATTCAAGAATGGATTATGATTAAAAACCCGAGACTAATCATTATCAAATAATAAAAAGAGCTCTTTTGCAACTTCGGCTCTTTGTCATATTGAAATAGTATCACAAGTTGCTGATCCTTCAACATCCCAGCATGCCGTAAATCCTTCACTTCTTTCATTTCCTGCACAGTGTCCTCATCTTCTGGCTTACTTTCCTCTTCCTTCACGCTATAAACATGAACTGAATAATGTGGCTTCTACCTCTCGAATTTAGGTATATCCTGCAGTGTCATGGGGAATGAGATGCCATTAAAGTTAAAAAGCCCACAAACATATTTCATTCCGTATGTGGTAGGATACTCAGGATGACCAGTATAATGTCCTTCACAAGCCAGTATTGACCATGCGAAGCAGATTCGGCTTTATTATTCTGAACATTGATGCAAGCCCTTTTCTTCGCTGTATCCTGCAGAAGTTTGTTACAGCTGGACCCCCATTTAATGGGTCAAAGACATGGGTGTGGAAATTCAAGTAACATATATGGTAGAATACCTTACCGGACACTCTTTCCTGCATTTTGGAAAACTGGCCTAGTATGACACTCGAGATGAAATCATGGAACCACTCAGTGATTGAGTCACCCCATGTTACCACGTCGATTTCCTTCTAATGCAGATGATAACTTTCTCCTCAACATCACTATCTTGTTAGGGGGTACATTAATTTGCAGCATAGTACAACGCTGCAATTTATGGTAGGATAACACAGATCTCTTAAGATTTTAGGGAGCTCCCTTTCCAGAATGGGAATCTGTGCATTGAGGAACAGGTCAGGTTCTATGTACCCCACAGTAGAAATTCCTATGAAGGCATATGAGATCTGCTCTCTAAATGCATCTGCAGTCACAAAGTACACATACACTATATGATTAAAAGTATCTAGACACCCACAAAAACATACGTTTTTCATATTAGGTGCATTGTGCTGCCATGTACTGACATATCAGCGTCCTCAGTAGTCATTAGACATCGTGAGAGAGCAGAATGCCTCGCTTGGTGTAAGGAGCGTAAACATTGAACGATTGAACAGTAGAAAAACGTTGTGTGGAGTGACGAATCACGGTACAAAATGTGGCGATCCGATAGTAGGGTGTGGGTATGGCGAATGCCCTGTGAACGGCATCTGCCAGCGTGTGTAGGGCAACAGTAAAATTCGGAGGTGGTGGTGTTATGGTGTGGTCGTGTTTTTCATGGAGGGACCTTGCACCCCTTGTTGTTTTGGGTGACACTATCACAGCACAGACCTACCTTAATGTTTTAAACACCTTCTTGCTTCCCATTGTTGAAGAGCAATTCGGGGATGGCGACTGCATCTTTCAACACGATCGACCACCTGTTCATAATGCGCGGCCTGTGGCGGAGTGGTTACACGACAATAACATCCCTGGCCTGCAAAGAGTCCTGACCTGAATCCTGTAGAACACCTTTGAGATGTTTTGAAACGCCGACTACACGCCAGGCCTCACCGATCGACATCGATACCTCTCCTCAGTGCAGCACTCCGTGAAGAATGGGATGCCATTCCCCAAGAAACCTTCCAGTACCTGATTGAATATATGCCTGTGAGAGTGGAAGCTGTCATCAAGGCTAGGGGTGGCTCAACACCGAATTGAATTTCAGCATTACCGATGTAGGGAGCTATGAACTTGTAAGTCATTTTCAGCCAGGTGTCCGGATACTTTTGATCACATAGTGTATGCTGCCATGTGATTGACCTGGTCCAATCCTATAGGATGGGTGAACGACTTGCTACTAGTCAGCTGGTGACTGTAACTACATGGCGTTGCAGGGTACAAGTGATGCCATGACGGCCCCATGAAAGGTGATGACCCCACATCCATGAGGGTCCTGGACACAGGTAGTGTAGCCACGAAGGCCCTGCATACATTGATGGTGGTGGCGCTGGGTACATTAATGATGGCTTAAGAGACGGTGTTGTTGTTGTTGGCTGAAGTCTGCCTCCAGACGCACCAGATAGTCTCAGATCAGACTGATACAGCCCAGCCATCACGTTATTTTCAACCAATCAGAGACGATAACGTGGCCTCCGTATTCTCCCCCCCCCCCACCACCACTACCAATCAGAATGCAGGACGCCTGGATGCAGAACAGGGTGACATCAACGCCTCCGGAAGGCTGGAACTGGAGTATACCTGACGTAATATGTAAGCCAGACATACAGACAGCCAACCTGATTGGACCTGTTCCAAAGAGTCCGAGTGAAAGCAATATACTGCTTGATAGAGCAGCTATTGATACTGCCCATGAGTATTTCTGGATGATGTAATAAATTTCTGTATCACACAAACGCTGCCTGGAAGATTTGATGCATCTGGCTCTGCCGCAGTAGGCGGACGCTTCTGTACAGTAAATCCCTGTGCATTGTGTAATGAATTTTTAACATCCACCAGAGCAAAGTACTCCAATAAATTTCAATACCGTCTGCTGAAGCGGGTGCTGATGTAGCATCAGAGAGATAAGATGCTACAGTACAGTTCTAACCAGCAGACAGTGTCAGTACTGAACTGGGCTCAGAAGGGTTCTGACTGTCTGGACCTGCTACATACGTAGACAAGTATGTGTTTTGGTGATAATATAAGCCCTTCACAGTTCAAGTGATCTTAACAAATGCACTCATCTACCCTGCTCTGATGTGAGTGGGGAGTGGTAAAGTCAGTTAGACCATGTCACTCTTCTTTAAAGATACGCAAGCACCTCGCAACATACAGTAGTGGACAATGTATCACAAACATCCTAGTGGTCTGCTAATATCTCAGCGAGCTTAAGAGCACACAAAGTGACATAAACAGATATGGGAGTCTCAACCGCTGCGCTGTAAACAAACTGGGACTGCTGGTCACAGGGAGCCACCAGCTACATCGGTCGCTGTGCCGGTCTGCAGCTATGGATGTCATGGAATATAAGAAGCGTGTTTTTTTCAGTGAATGTTGCAATGCTCTCCACTTAATGATTGTATGGCCTTACGCATACTGGGCAGCTCGTGTAAGAGAGTGGCAAACGAACAGTTTACCGATACCAATTTTAAAAACGCATTCGGGAATTACATTAAATAAATGCATTAAATGTATTCGCAGTTGCGAATATGGACAATCATCATCTGTGGAATGGAATAACGATAATAAAAATTTGCGCTAGACCGGACCCGGGTTTCCCACTTATCGCGAGCGGTCGCCTTACCATTTGGCCATCCGTGCACGACACAGGGCCAGACCCAATCTTCCATATGTTGTCAACCATGCATCTACAACCTGTACTTGTTCATCCATTATGTCTATTCCCGTGCAGGTGAGTTATTTTACTTGAAAGTCGCTTGCCCGGTGTCGGCGGATGCATAAGATATTGCAATGCCTGTGTTATTCCGAATTACGATCCAAAGTTCCTTTGGACATGCAGGAAATTTGCATCGTAATTCAGAATAATACAGCCACTGAAATATTGTGTACGGGAACTGTCTCAAATTCTGTCTCCAGTTCTAGAACACAAACACGGAACATATGTGGAAGAATTTGCATTTTCACCATTGAAAAATCTATTGGTAAGAGAAATAAGTCAAACACATAATTTGGTTAAAAAATTCATTTATTGGTCATTCAGCTTAAAAGTAATTTCACGTTATTTGAAGCATAAATAAAAACATTGTTCTCTTCATCATCGTACATTTTCTTGAGTTGGCGGATCGCCAGACAACTGCATGATTGAAGATAACGTACTGAAGTGATCATAAATATTTTATTCATGTAGAACACTCTGTCACTGCCTTTGTCGTAAACTACACTATCGATGTGATCAAAATACCGACATGTCGTCAGCACATGCTCTAGAGACATACCAGATTCGTCCTAGTCCTTTAAATGGTGATTTAATGTCAGCCATAATATTGTCCTCGGAGTTTTCTGGGAATTCATCCTCCTGAATGGTTTAGGAGCCTCAACAATCACAGAGAATATTGCTATTACACTTCCAGCCTTCGTAAAAGCTAGACATACCAAATTTTTGTACATCAACTGTCCAAATGCATCTAAGAACTCTGGTTCACAAGAAATAATATTCACAACCTGAGACTCCATTGTGAAGTAATGTGGATGTGGTGTATCGCTTGTTAATTTATACCTCCTGCTGCACTAGTCCAGTCATCGGACAATAATTCAACACTCTATCATGTAAAAACAATGCGAATGTGGCAGTTTCTTTCGGGATATTGTCTGATGACCCAAATTCTATACGAATATTAACAGTTGCGCCTTTGATGACTTCGTTGTGCTTCGATGTGTCTATAATAACGATCGGCGCCAATTCCTTAAACTTCTGCGGCTTCAGTATGCATCCAGATCTGTCGTCTGACTCTTAATAGGAGACATTTATATGAACAAAATTTCATATAAATGTCTTACAACAGGTTGTGCACTGTATTACTCCAGTTCAGCTGTACGTCATTGTATAGGTAGAATTCGTCATTTAAAAAGACCTTAGCATTTGCTAGTTTACGGTTTCCGAATATGCTTGACTTTTTCTTCACGTTTCCTTCTCATTTCGTCTGCAGCGCCAATATAATGAAATGTGAAGTTTATAACTGAACAGTCGTTTTAACTGTCCAAGACTGACATCCAGTAATCACGAGTGCTGGATATTCATACAGTTCCCATGAATGGAAAGACAGTGATAGCATAGCAGAGAAATTCAGTACCCAATAGAATTGTAGGTGCTATTTGTCTGATGCTGCAATGTGATACATTTTCCAGATGACCTTCTCCAATACTATTTTATTTTCTTCTGGATTTAGCTCTCGCTGAACATAAAATTTGTCATCCGTCGCACTTCCACTAAAGTCCATTCTTGTTTTGAGGGTATAATTACACGTCTCATATCTTCAAGGAATTCCATAAGCACCTAGAGCGGCAAGCTTACACTAAAGCGGTCGTATTCACTTATCGATCTGCCAGTGAGACACCCTGCATTCTGCAGGTAATTGTCATCAAAAGTTGATGCAGAAATGGTTAATGGTTGATATGATATGCACGTTGCATGAACACCATATAACCACAGGGATGGAGATGATAAATATCACGGATTATAGAGCTGTATCATTTTCGTGTAGAGTTAACATGGAATAAGGAGGAGTTACAACATATGTAAAAGTTGGATAAAACGTCAAAAATATTTAAACAAATAGTTTTTGTGTTGCTCAGAATTAAGAAGCATTTGTTCGTGAGTTCCTACTGCAGAATACTTCTCTGATAATTATAATAGTCTAAAGATGCCCTCTAGGAAAACATTAAGCTATTTATGATAAATATAGATGCATTACTGAGCAACCTGTCAGACACTACGAAACAGTTAGTAGTTTGTGGACATTTCAATGTAGATTTATTAAAAGATGCAGACAGGAAAAACGAACTAAAATTATTATTTCTGTGTTTCAATCTAATTTCAGAAGCAATTTTCCAACTCATGTGCAACTACATAAATAGTAGGACACTTATTAATAACATTTTATACAGTGTACAAGCTGAAACAATTAATGTGTACACATTCGCTAATGGACTGTCTGATCATGATGCATAATTAATGAAAAAGAAACAGTATGGCACATTAAAACCTGGAGGCAAGTTTATACAAAGCAGTGAGGCTTGAACAGGATACAGTGTTTTAAGAGAAAGCTAAGAAGTATGGAGTGGAATGAGGAAATGTAAAAAGAGGTACTAATGTAATACAATTTATTCCATAGTAAATCAATATTTGATTGTTGCTTCCTAAAAAATTATACAAAAGATCCATTAAAATACTAATAAGCCGTAGGTACCTAAGGAAATGAAAATCTCATGTAAGAGGAAGAAGGAAATTTATGTAAAAGTATGCATGTACTCACAGAAATAAATAATGCACATAATGAGATTAAAACTATATGGGACATTGTCAAATGGGAGACAGGACAGCCAGTCAATGTTCAATACTCCATAAAGTATATGACAATGTTCTAACTAATAATTCACAAGTCGCAAGTACTTTTCACAGTCACTTCCTAAATGTGGCAGCAAATATAGAATTAAATGGTTGAAGAAGCAAGAGAATGTATTAAAATGTCATTCCATAAACGTGTAAGGAACTAGAAGTAGCATCAACATCCTTCACTGAAATTAATGCAGTCATAAAAATTCGAAAAAACAAAAGCTCTTATGGGGTTGATGGTATTTCAAACAGAATTCCGAAAAGTTGTTCCAATTTAACAAGTAATGTCCTTGGAGATATATGCAATGTATTGCTGGCACAGGGAATTTTTCCAGACACTTTAATACATACAATTATTACAGCACTTCATAAGAAAGGTGACAAGACAGACTTAAAAATTGTCGTCTACTTTCCTTCGTGACATTAATTTACTTAACATATCACAGTATGGATTCCAGAAAGGTTGCTCGACTCTGAATGCTACTTATACACACACACACATCGGATCCTACACACATCAAAAAAAGTTTTGCATCACCTCGGTTACGAGAGTTCCGGAACCCGTACAGAAAATTTGAATAGAGATCAACATAAACATCATTTACGCCCTTTTTATTGCTCATGAAAACCACACATTTCATGTTGTACCACCATACAGTGAGACCTTCACAGGTCCAGATTGCTGTGCACATCGGTACTCTAATATCCAGTAGCACGTCCTCTTGCATTGATTCATGCCTGCATTCGGCGTGGCATACTATCCACATGTTCATTAAGGCACTGTTGGTGCAGATTGTCCCACTCCTCAACGGCGATTCGGCATAGATTCCTCAAAGTGGTTTGTGGGTCACGTCGTCCATAAACAGCCCTTTTCAATCTATCCCAGGCATGTTCGATAGGGTTCATGTCTGGAGAACATGCTGACCACTCTAGTCCAGCGATGTCGTTATCCTGAAGGAAGTCATTCACAAGATGTGCACGATGGCGACGCGAATTGCCGTCCATGAAGACGAATGCCTCGCCAATATGCTGCCGATATGGTTGCACTATCGGTCGGAGGATGGCATTCACGTATCGTACAGCCGTTACGGCGCCTTTCCATGACCACCAGCGGCGTACGTCGTCCCCACATATTGTCACCGCAAAACAGCAGGGAACCTCCACGTTGTTGCACTCGCTGTACAGTGTGTCTAAGGCGTTCAGCCTGAGCGGGTTGCCTCCAAACACGTCTCCAACGATTACCTGGTTGAAGGCACATGCGACACTCATCGGTGAAGAGAACGTGATGCCAATCCTTAGCGGTCCATTGGGCATTTTGTTGGGCCCATGTGTACCGCGCTGCATGGTGTTGCGGTTGCAAAGATGGACCTCGCCATGGACGTCGGGAGTGAAGTTGCGCATCATGCAGCCTATTGCGCACAGTTTGAGTCGTAATACGACGTTCTGTGACTGCACGAAAAGCGTTATTCAACATGGTGGCATTGCTGTCAGTGTTCCTCCGAGCCATAATCCGTCGGTAGCGTTCATCCACTGCTGTAGTAGCCCTTGGGCGGCCTGAGCGAAGCAAGTCATCGACAGTTCCTGTCTCTCTGTATCTCCTCCATCTCCGAACAACATCGCTTTGGTTCACTTCGAGACGCCTGGACACTTCCATTGTTGAGAGCCCTTCCTGGCACAAAGTAACAATGCGGACGCGATTGAACCGCAGTATTGAGCGTCTAGGCATGGTTGATCTACAGACAACACGAGCCATGTACCTCCATCCTGGTGGAATGACTGGCACTGATCGACTGTCGGACCCCTCCGTCTAATAGGCGCTGCTCATGCATGGTTGTTTACATCTTTGGGTGGGTTTAGTGACATCTCTGAACAGCTAAAGGCCAGTGTCTGTGATACAATATCCACAGTCAACGTCTGTCTTCAGGAGTTCTAGGCGCCAGGATGATGCAAAACGTTTTTTGATGTGTATACACACCTTAAATATATCACCAATTGGTATTTCTTGTGATCTCTCTAAGGCCGCCGCGCGGGATTAGCCGAGCGGTCTAGGCGCTGCAGTCATGCACTGTGCTCCTGGTCCCGGCGGAGGTTCGAGTCCTCCCTCGGGCATGGGTGTGTGTGTTTGTCCTTAGGATAATTTAGGTTAAGTAGTGTGTAAGCTTATGGACTGATGACCTTAGCAGTTAAGTCCCATAAGATTTCACACACATTTGAACATTTTTTTCTCCAAGGCCTTTGATTGTGTACCCCATTTACTAGCAATAAAAACTCAGTTTCTGTGGTAATGATGGGTGATTTGAATCGTACTTGAAAAACTGAATGCTGAAAAATGCAGACAGTGTCGGAAAGGTAGAAAAATTTAATGAGTTCGGTAAAATCATGAAGTGAACCCCGCAGAGTTCTACTTTTGGTCCACTCCTATTCCTTACATATGTGAATAACTTTTCACTTAACATTCAACAAGCAAAATTGGTACTTTTTACAAAATGGTTCAAATGGCTCTGAGCACTATGGGACTTAACTTCTGAGGTCATCAGTCCCCTAGAACTTAGAACTACTTAAACCTAACTAACCTAAGGACATCACACACATCCATGCCCGAGGCAGGATTCGAACCTGCGACGGTAGCAGCAGCGCGTTTCCGGACTGAATCGCCTAGAACCTTTCAGCCACAACGGCCGGCTGGTACTTTTTAGAGACAATACTAGTGTTATAATTCATCCCTTTAGAGACAAAGCAACAGTAGAGTTAGTAAACGATATTTTCCAAAGAATTATTTAGTGGTTCTTTGAAAATGGACTCTCCCGAAATTTTGAAAAAGAAAACACTATATTCAGTTACGTACAACAAATGGAGGCATATCAACAATTGATGTATCATGTTAGCAGGAGTCAGTAAGTAAGGTAGAATGTTCCAAATTTTTGGATGTACATACTGATGATAACTTGAACTGGAAGAAGCATATTACTGAGATTCTCAAACAATTAAGTTGAACCACTTTTGCTCTTCGTATAATTGCTATTCTCGGAAACAAACATATCAACATCCTGACAATGTTTGCACATTTCCAATCAATAATGTCGTACAGAATAGTTTTTTGGGGTAGCTCATCACTTAGAAATAGAGTATTGATTAGACAAAAGCGAGCAGTAAGAATAATATGTGGTGTTCACCCACGGATGTCATGTAAGTACCTCTTCAAGGAGCTGGTCACTTTAACTATGCTGTCATAAAACATATTTTAGCTAATGAAGTTCGTCATAAATAATCCACCACAATGTGAGAAGAGCCGGCCGGAGTGGCCGAGCGGTTCTAGGCGCTAGAGTCTGGAACCGCGCGACGGCTACGGTCGCAGGTTCGAATCCTGACTCGGGCATGAGCGTGTGTGATGTCCTTAGGTTAGTTAGGTTTAAGTAGTTCTACGTTCTAGGGGACTGATGACCTCAGAAGTGAAGTACCATAGTGTTCAGAGCCAATGTGAGAAGAACAGTGATATACATACCACAAGTGACCTTTATTTCCCTTTGTTAAAGCTGTCAGTGGGTCAATAGGAGTTCAGTACGCAGCAGTAAAAATATTTGATCGTTTGCCCAAGAACATAAAATGTCTGACGGATAGAGAAGCAAGTTTTAAATCTAATTTTAAGTCATTTCTCCTAGACAAATCTTTCCATTCCATTGAGGAATTTCTACTTATATTTGGTAGCCAGTGAAAAAGAAAAAACTCGTTTTTAGGCGTCGTTGCATGAGTAGGAATAAAATGATAGTGCGTCCAGTAATGTTAACACTAATAATGTATATATACTCTGTAAACTGTGTGCCCGCTTACATGGCTGGTAACGTGCTTGCCTCCCGTGCTAGCGGACCCGGGTTTGATTCCCGGCCGGGTTGGAGATTTTCTCCTTTCGTGGACTGGGTGTTGTGTTGTCATTTAATCCTCATCACCGGCACACAAGTAACCCAATGTGGCGTCCACTGAAAGAAGACCTGCACTTGGCATCCGAATTTCCTCGGATTGGGCCTCCTGGCCAATGATGCCATACGCTCATTTTCATTCATATCCATCCTGTGAACTGACTCGTTCCACACCATTTCGATAAAAGAATCGTTCAGATGATCTATGGAACGTGTAACTAACTAAGTGACTAGTGCAGTTGATTTTTGATTTCATTCATTTCATATCGTATTTCTTGAAACACAAACGCGAACGTGTTGATGTGAGTTTGGAAGTGACTGTAGGCTCTCGATCCTTATTTAAAAATCGCCCTTCCAAATAAAGGAAACTGCTTCTCAGAAGTGTTAGTAGTCAGTAAGTAGGGTAGAATGCTCCAAATTTTTAGATGTACATAATGCTGATAACTTGAACCGGAAGAAGCATATTACTGGTATTGAATCAATATTCGTGTTTCGTCATTACTATTAAACGTCGCTGAAGCAAACGGTGTGTGGGCAAGATACTCCTGGAGATGTAAAGCTATCTCCTGGGCACGAAAATCAACTAAATTTCCGTCCTTAGCTAGAATATTAATCTTGAGATGGTCCAATGTCTGGACGGTTACTAGAAGATATATTGGACTGTGTGAAACTTGTAAAATCTTGTGTCCTGGGCCTACCGTAGGGTAGAACCCGGTGGTATGTTAATACATACCGGACGTTCAAATATGAATTCGTCGCAGTATTACACTCGAAATGGATTATGTTTACCGGTAATATATTCACATCTTCTGCCGTCTCATAAAATTTATCAGATTTCTTCTGTAAAAGTTGACTCCTTCAGAAACCAACTAGCGGTCCTATCGAATCTTTGTGAGTCAAGTTCATTGACTGCGCCATCGTTTTTATCTCTGTTTTAAACGTGGTAATGTTTGCGCGTAACTCAAACAGTCTTACAAACTGTTATATATATATATTCATTAAGGTTGTCAAGGAGGTATTTCCCAAACTTTGCCTCTTGCTAAATGAAGCTTGTTGTTGACCTCGGTGATGTTCAGAATGCTATTGTATGTTTCAAGACTGATCAGTACAATATGCCATTCTCCCTTGCTTATATCTATTTGCGAAAAGTAATCCGCTTTTAATACTGATGATCGTTCTTTCAAAGTTATGGTGTATGACATGACATCTGGATATCGAATGATGCTCTGATGTACATGCAGTTTGTTTTTGTGCATTTTTCAGGCGAATCATTAGACAGAAGTTACCACTGACATGGTTGGTTGGTTTGGAGTGCCAGGAAGTAAACTGCAAAGTCATCAGTCCCTTCATCCGTTAAGTGGCAAACCAGAATGGTCGTCAAACGAAGCAAAAGGCAAATCCTGGAAAGTCTAAGAGTAAATAACACAATACAAAGCCTAGAAGACGGACAGCACAGACAAGTCGTTAAAAGATCTGTCAAGACAAGGCATTAAAACCAAGAAATGAAAAACAAAAAGGTGGAAAGGGTAGAGGACAGGGTGGGCCACAGAGCAAGGGCCAACAAGTGACCTCTAGGAGAGGGGGGGGGGGAGGGGGAGCAGCAAAGGGGTGCCCACCAATCCCTCAGATTGTCAATGAGGCCCAAAAGACCCTACCTAAGAAAGATGAATAGAAGCCACCTTCGCAGGCAAAATATAACACCAGATCAGCTGCTTTTTCATCGTCTGCTAGCATCAGAGGTAGCGTGTCAGGAAGATGAAGATGCCGCCTCAAAGCAGCAAAATAAGGACAGTCTGTGAGTAAGTGGCCTATTGTTAGGCGGGCTTTGCATTGGTTGTGAGGGAGATCCTCATGTTGGAGACTGTGGCCATGTGTCAGGCAAGTGTGACCAATGTCGAGTCGACAGATAACAGTGGATTTCCTGCGAGAAGCATGCAGGGCAGATTGCCATGTGGTCATGGTCTCCTTAATTGCCCTCAGTTTGTTTGAGGACATCAGGGCAGATCATTCTGAGTTCCAGACTTCCAACAGTCTATGGTGTATAAACGAGCAAAGGTGGGTTCTGGGATCCCCATTTGCAAAATCGGCATCCTGGTCGCCGGCTTGGCCAAACAGCTCATTCATTTCCTGAAATCCCAACATGACCGGGGCTCCAAACGAAAACGACTGGCTGTCCAATTTGATGGAGGTCAGAGACAAGATCCTGGGTGGCCATAACCAGTGGGTGAGAAGAGTAGCACTGGTCTATAGCCTGAAGGCTGCTAAAGGAGTCGCTACAGAATAGGATACTCTTGCAAGAACGAACATGGACAATGGCCACCAATTCAGCAGTGAAGACACTGCAGCCATTTGGCTGAGAGTGGAGGTCACTGCACTGTGCATGTGCGTATGCAAAGCCTGTTAGTCCATCAACTGTTGAGGCATCAGTGATTACCATTTCCAAATCCAGATACATCTCAATGACAGCCAAGAACACAGGATGAAAAATCGTGCAGTCAGCGACATATTCTGGACTAAAGGAGGCTTAGAGACAAATCCAAGGTTGAGGCACATGCCATGGGGGCAGATGCGATGTCTCCCTGACCAGAGGTGACAGTGGAGGAAGTTCAATTCCAAACAGAGACACTGGAGGAGTACAGGAATTGTAAACCCCATTCTGGGTCGCTGTTGTGGACGGTGGAGCTCCATTCCAGGGACTATAACATGGTAGTTGGGATGCTCAGGGAACGTACAAATGTGTATAGGGTAATTCAACAGCTGTTGTTGGCGCCTTAAAGGTAATGGAGGCACTCCAGCCTCGACTTCTACGGTGTTCACACGGCTATCTCAGCAGGCTCCTGTCACAAGGGGGATCCCGCAATGATGAATGGGGTCCAGTGTTTGCAATGCTGAGGGTTGTGCTGAACCATATGCAAGACACCCATAATCAAGATGGGACAGAATCAGGGCTTTGTAGAGCCAATCTGTAACCCAGCTAGTGTTACTGAGGTAACGAAGTGTATTGAGGTGTCACCAGCACTTTCGCTTAAGTGGGCGAAGGTGGGGAAACCACGTCAGCTGGGAGTAAAAAAAAAAAAAAGGTTCAAATGGCTCTGAACACTATGCGACTTAACTTCTGAGGTCATCAGTCACCTAGAACTTAGAACTAATTAAACCTAACTAACCTAAGGACATCACACACATCCATGCCCGAGACAGGATTCGAACCTGCGACCGTAGCGGTCGCTCGGCTCCAGACTGTAGCGCCTAGAACCGCACGGCCACTCCGGCCGGTTGGGATTCAAAGATCAATCCCAAAAAGTGATGCGTCTCACCCACAAGAAGTAACTGGTCGTCTAGATAAAGTTCTGGGTGTGGGTGGACAGTACGATAGTCAGAAGTGCATAGCACGAGTCTTGGTGGCTGAAAAACGAAAGCCATCGGTGAGAGCCCATGACTGCGCTTTTTGTGCAGCACCCTGTATGTGACACTCAGCAACACCCTTACTGAAGGAGCAATAATAAAAGGAAAAATCGTTGGGATACAAGGAGAGCGATACTGAAGACCTCACGGCTGCTGCTAGACCATTGATGACCACCAGAAAGAGGGGTATCCTCAGTACAGAGCACTGTAGTACCCTCTGTTGACTTGGATATGGAGGGTACTGAGTGAAGCACCCACTTGAACCCAGAACGTACAGTGCGACAGGTAATTCTTGACAAAAGTCGGGAATCGTCCTCAGAGGTCCCACGCATGTAACGTATTTAGGATGTTGTGACGTCATGTCGTGTCATAAGGCTTCTGTATGTCGAAAAAGACAGTGACGAGGTGCTGACGACGTGATGGACTCTAGATGAACTAAATTGTCAGCAGTGGAGCGGCCTTTGCGAAAATCGCCGTGAGATGCAGCCAAAAGGGCCTGGGACTCTAGGAGCCAACACAGACGCTTGCTCAGAAAGCGTTCGAATAACTTACAGAGAAAGTCGGTAAGGGTAATTGGGCGATAACTGTTCATCTGTTGTGGGTCCTTAGCCGGTTTCATTACCAGAACTATGGCGCTTCCTCACCACTAAGATGGGCACTCACCCTTGTTCCAGATCTTATTAAGGAGGGCGAGGATGTGACGCTGACAGTCCACTAAGAGATGTTTTAGCATTTGGTTGTGGATGTGGTCTGACCCTGGGGTCATATCAGGGCAATGGACTAGAGCACTGGAGAGTTCCCATTCAAGATTGGAGCATTATATGACTCCAGTTGGTGGGTAGTAAAAGATAAGTGCATTTGCTCGACCTGCTGTTCTATGAGCCAAAAGACAGGGTGGTAGTTGTCAGTTGCAGATGTGTGATCATAATGCTCAGCAAAATGTTCGGCGACATCGTCTGGGTCAGTATAAATGGCACCATCTAAGGGAATACCTGGTAAACCTGCATGGGACTCGAAGCCATAGAAGCATCTGAACTTTGCCCAGGCCTGTGATGGCCTGTGATGTGGCCACAGAATGAGGTACTCCAGTGAGGTTGCCGCTTATAGTGTTGGCGAGCCCACCTATGCTCTCTAATGGCCATAGCGATCTCTGGAGTCTACTTGGGTACTGCCTTCCGATAGGAGGATCCCAAGGAAGAGAGGATAGCTTGGTTGACTGCCAAAAGAATGGCTGCCATTGTATGCTGAACAACTGTATCAGTACCCCCTCGCAATGGGGCAAGCGTCCAAGGGAGCAATGCTGAGGGAGGGACAGGAAGATCGATAAGTGGTCACTATCACACAGGACATCGTCGGCCCTCTGGTGGATAGGTGGTAGAAGACCAGGACTGCACAAGGAGAGATCAATGGCCGAACAAGTTCTGTGTGCCACACTGAAGTGTGTGGGGGCAACAGAGTTCAAGAGGCAACGATCGAGCTGCTCCAGTAAAGTTAAAGTTTTGATGTCTTTACCATGACTAATGATCATTGTACCTCGCCACAACGGGTTATAAGGGTTGAAGTAGCCCAAGACCAGGAAAGGTGGAGGGAGCTGAGATAGTATTGCAGACAGTACATTTTGGGACAGGAAATCATCAGAAGGAAGATAAAAAAATCCTGATGTGCCATTACCCAAACAACAACAGTCTACAAAGGTGTATCAAGAGGCACAAGGTCACTGTACATAGAGTCCAGCACATACATACCAACTCTACCTGATACCCTCTCATAATCTTTATTATTCTTAAAATAACCTCAGTAGCCATGAAGTATAGGGGTCCGCCTTGCTGGAAACCACGTTTCCTGCATGGCAATACAGAATGAAGGATAAGTGCTTAAAAGCTGCTGTAGCACAACAAGGTGGTGGAAAAATCCGTTACAATTCCACTGGAGCATCGGACTGTGTGAGTACTGTGGGATAATGAAGTGACTGTGGGTCAGGTTATGACCCAGGGTCATTTGCTGCCAATGGTTGAGATGTCAGGGGATCCACTGACATATTGCGTGGGAAGATCTGGTGTTCCAGGAACCACCGGGATCTCCACCTCGGTCACAGAAACAGTACATGCAGAGTCCAGTGGCGGGGGGCCCACTGGAGTTTCCTTTGTGTCAGAAGACTTCTTTTTGTCCTTCTTGTCTTTCTTCTCCTTAGAAGATGAGGACTACGAAGGTGTCCTTGAATTTTTTTTGGGGACAGAAGAAGAACAAGAAGTCCGACGGCCAGCTGCCTGTGGTTCCTTCAGCCACTGGCTGGCTATGAATGAGCAGGAACATGGAAGGAAGAGTCCTGAGGGACCTCTTCCTAGCCAGAGAAGCCAGAGGAGGATGAGGCATCTCTGGCTGGGGGATGGGGACTGGTGTCTCCGGCAGGTGGGGAGCCAGTGCTCCCAAAGTGGGTGCGGTGGGAGCCCTAGAAGGGCTCCTAACCGCCTGGGGGCAGCTAACAGTGGGCAGCTCTGAGGGTCCACTGTAAGAGGAAGGAACTGTCGACAGAGAAGGCAACGCTGTTGCAGCTGATGTGGAAGATTGTTTCATTTGTGTGGGTTAAGATGTTCATACTTTTTTCTGGCCCCTTGATATGTGCGCTTGTCCAGCGCTTATACTCCTGGATTTTCATCTCATGCTTAAAACTGAACCATGTGGTGAGCAGGGAGAGTGGAGGTCGCCACAGTCTACACAGATGGGGGGAGGGGTACAAGGAACGTTTGCATCCAGTGAACTTCCACAATCCCTGCAGACTGTGGTAGCCGTGCAACGGGAAGACGTATGTCCAAACTCCATTCACCAGAAGCATATCAAAGAAGGAGGAACATAGTGTTTCACATCACATCGGTAGACTACGACCTTGACGTTCTCAGGCTGTGTACTACCCTCGAAAGCGAAGATGAAGGCCCAACTAGCAACTCTGTTTTTCCTTGGTCCCCTATGGACATGACGGTGCCCTGGGCCATGCTGAGACTCTTGTGGGAAGTGACAGTCACGGGAATGTCAACCAACTTTTCGCAAGAGAGCAGCGCCTGTCACTGGGCAGGAAATGACGTTTTAATCAGAACGGAACCATTCTTCGTCTTAGAGATGGCTGAAACTTCCCAGCATTGTCTCCAATGTGTTCCATAAAAAACTAAGAATTTGTGGCCAAAAAGGTGCCCCCATCAATCCTTGTACAGACTGGATGTTGGGGGCAGGTTTTTGCTCCTTGTCGTCTAATCCTGCATTCCTCCCATGGCGTGGTCAAGGATGGGAGCAAATTGGGATCGTACTTTGTTGCATCATACGAGGCCTTTCCATTTAAGAGATGCTAGGACCATATGACCACCAATGGGAGAAAGTTTAAGTCACTTCATGTGCGAACTATCCTCCATGTTGCCACCAACTCTGAACAGGGGCTCTCCGCATGGGTGCCACCCAGATACAGCAACGCCTACCTGGCCGGTTATCCACTGTGGGGAGTCCCCATGCTCCCGTCATGATGGGCACAAATGGTTCAAATGGCTCTGAGCACTATGCGACTTAACTTCTGAGGTCATCAGTCGCCTAGAACTTAGAACTAATTAAACCTAACTAACCTAAGGACAACACACACATCCTTGCCCGAGGCAGGATTCGAACCTGCAACCGTAGCGGCCGCTCGGCTCCAGACTGTAGCGCCTACAATCGCACGGCCACTCCGGCCGGCTGATGGGCACACATGAGGAGTGAGTTTTGGAGACACCAACAGTATGATCCCTGTGTGGCCAGGGGGCTACCATCGAACAGGTACTTGACAATACCCCCGCAATAGAATGGCTACCATGATGGGTTTTGGGTGTAGTATGACAACAGAAGGAAGGCTCCCAGGGTGGGAGGTCACGAGATGCACCTCTATGTAACTTTGAAAAGATGGTAGACCAGACCCAATAATGTTGACCATATAGTGGTTAATGGAAGGTGAAGATAGCGCCAAGAGTGAAACCAGAAGTCAAGACCAGAATCGTGAACCATGTCCAGGCAGGGTCTGCACCTAAAGGACCACCTGACAGAAAGCAATAGTCGAAGTGTGGCTTTCCAGCACAGAAAGAGGAAGAAGTGCTGCAAAGGCTGGAGCTCTGTGGTGTACTCACCAAAGAGTGATGAGCCCTCTGAGGGCGTCCACAGGGATTTGAATCGAAGTCTTGATAATGTTGAAAATTGGAGAACACATGGTTGCTGTCAGTAAAGCATCGGCGCAGTTCTTCTGGCAGATGTAAATTACTGTACAAATCAATGTGGTACACCTTAGTCCTGTTCTTTTTAACATATCCGACCCAGTGAGTTCCAGATCCTCCAGAAACATTGAGATTCACAATGCTGCATTCTCCACTTTTCCAAATCATCTCTGGGAGCTCATCTTTCGTAAACACCTCACAGAATCGTTGGATGGGCGATTTTTTGACGAATTTAAGAAGATCTGTATTTGTAGATGGTCTCTCAGGTGGTACGTTTATGAGCTTGTTTTTCCGTTATGAGCAGTCCATGCCATTTCCTGTATGGTTTTAAATAGAGTCCTCTCCCGATAGTGATAGATGCCATAAGCTTCTTATGTCTTTGTGATTCCCAAAGTTGCCGTTTCACTCTCTGTGCTTCCTTCACAGTCCGCACTATGGCGGCAGTGCTGCCGGCCAGAGACCCAACAGCTTATAAACCAGCCAGGGCTGGTATTAGAAATGGAATAATTCCACACGATGTCTTAGATACTGATAGAACTGGGGCATTTTAGCCCATCTCCTTTTTACTCCTTTCCACTTCAGAACGCTTTTAGCTGCCACCAGCAAAGACAGAACGCAGTTTTTTAAACACCCCAGAGGTTTCTTCACATTCCTAAGCGGTCAAGGAGTGGCTTTCAAAGCCTGTTTGAAATTTATCCCAAAGCCCAATTTAAGTTTGGCATGCACTGTGTTATCAACTGCAAATGCTGCATAACATTCACCTATGCTTATATCACCTCTCCCACATATTTGCTTCACTTTATCCGCTAAAATTCGATCTGACATGAAGTTCTGGTAAACCATTACTTGCAGAGTAGGTTAAATCATGCTCATTACATGCTTCATTTGTTAGATTAATCCCCTTATGACTGTGCACCCGAGGCTTTTAAAATTTTGTTCCAGGCCCACAATAATTATATCCCAGTATGTGCTATTCGATTGACAAACTATTGAGAATACTGCCTTTATTGTGCATGATACGCATCTTATGACATGCATTATGATAATGCATGTTTGGAAGGTTTGGGCGCATTATTACGTACTCCGTCTTTAGCAGCTACCCAGCTGTTACACTTTGCACGGTCAGTCCAGCCATTTTACGAATGCCAAGGTCGCCTGACGTCTTGTAATGCACTCTATGAGAAACACGTTTATTCCCTGTAATTCATCTGTCTAGGACCATCAGCAATTTCTGCACCTTTACTGTCTTTTAAGATGTAAGTCCTTCGGTTTGTACATTGCGTTTTGAAAACTGTAAATATCTCCACTGACCAGTTCGGTAGGTATGATTTCTCAAACACTGTCTTGTATTTTGAAATACAAATCGAGTCGCCTACATTAAATTTCCGCCTGCGTGGATTCAGCATTTTACTTTCACTTTATTTAGAAGCTTATTGTCACTGATATCTATAGGGCGCAGTTTAATGGTTTGATGTTGAGATCGTTTATAGTTTGAAATTATTTGTTGGAGAATATTGAGGCATTAGTACGATCCTTGAAGGTTAAACTGAACCCACATATGGTTTTTTCCTGTCGAACTCAAGTGTTCCACAATACTCACTTTCAAGTGAGTGACTGTCGAGAAATGATTTATTTTCTACCGATCCATTATTACATTGCAACAGCGATTGTAGAATTCATCTCCACGATCAGTTTGAAGATTGTTAGGGCAGCAATTCATCCCTGTCTGTGGCAGTTGTTAAAGATGTCTGCTACTTCCTTACCAAATCTTCTCAGGCAGAGCCCAGGCGAATTTCGAATACGTATCTATAACCATTACAATATTCTTGAAACCTTTAGTTGCTTGTGAATACTGACACATATCCATGTGGCCTGGTTGCCATAAATTATCCAAACCATGTGCAGTAGGTCGTTTACATTCAGATGTCTTTTCCGCTGATTTATGGAGTTCTCAGACAACTGTCTCCCTAATTATTCAATAATGTGTCTTTCTTTTATGTCGGAGCTGAGTGATATGATTTCGTTTGTGTGCACTGTACTCCCAATAGCAGATGATGCTGTGAGCAGCTGTAACCATTCTACAATTTCGTTAGGGTTGCCATAGTGTATGTGTTCCGCAGGCTTCTTGTTCATTTTCCTATGCTCCATATCAATACCATTACCCACATCACGTACAGCTTCTAATGCAGGTGCAATAGCATTAACGTATTTCTTGCTCTTGGGGTGTTTATTTGTCCATCTGGCGTGTTGTTCAGCGTGTATGCGTCAGTCATACAAAGTATTTCACTATAAAATCATATCTCTTTGGGGAGGTATGTGCTAGGATTCAAAGTTTTTAAAAATATCAAATCCACTAAAACAGGTGTTCGCTCAAATTCCTTCTCTCCAACGTCTATTAAGTACCTGGTTAAGTGCATAGGATGCTTTCCCAACATATACAGTTTTTCCTGGCGGTTCAGTATGTCTTATCTGTTTTTCTTGCACTGTGATGGTTAATGCAGTTGGTAACAGTATATTCCCCCCCATGAACCATGGACCTTGCCGTGGGTAGGGAGGCTTGCGTGCCTCAACGATACAGATAGCCGTACCGTAGGTGCAACCACAACGGAGGGGTATCTGTTGAGAGGCCAGACAAACGTGTGGTTCCTCAAGAGGGGCAGCAGCCTTTTCAGCAGTTGCAGGGGAAACAGTCTGGATGATTGACTGATCTGGCCTTGTAACACTAACCAAAATGGCCTTGCTGTTCTGGTACTACGAACGGCTGAAAGCAAGAGGAAACTACGTCCGCAATTTTTCCCGAGGGCATGCAGCTTTACTGTATGATTAAATGATGATGGCGTCCTCTTGGGTAAAATATTCCGGAGTTAAAATAGTCCCCCATTCGGATCTCCGGAGGACGTCGTTACCAGGAGAAAGAAAACTGGCGTTCTACGGATCGGAGCGTGGAATGTCAGATCCCTTAATCGGGCAGGTAGGTTAGAAAATTTAAAAAGGGAAATGGATAGGTTAAAGTTAGATATAGTGGGAATTAGTGAAGTTCGGTGGCAGGAGGAACAAGACTTTTGGTCAGGTGAATACAGGGTTATAAATACAAAATCAAATAGACAGTAATCCAGGAGTAGGTTTAATAATGAATAAAGAAAATAGGAGTACGGGTAAGCTACTACAAACAGCATAGTGAACACATTATTGTGGTCACGATAGACACGAAGCCCACGCCTACTACAGTACTACAAGTTTATATGCCAACTAGCTCTGCGGTTAAAGGCGCTGCAGTCTGGAACCGCAAGACCGCTACGGTCGCAGGTTCGAATCCTGCCTCGGGCATGGATGTTTGTGATGTCCTTAGGTTAGTTAGGTTTAACTAGTTCTAAGTTCTAGGGGACTAATGACCTCAGCCGTTGAGTCCCATAGTGCTCAGAGCCATTTGAACTAGCTCTGCAGATGACGAAGAAATTGAAGAAATGTATGATGAGATAAAAGAAATTATACAGGTAGTGAAAGGAGACGAAAATTTAATAGTCATGGGTGACTGGAATTCGAGAGTAGGAAAAGGGAGAGAAGGACACAAAGTAGGTGAATATGGATTGGGGCTAAGAAATGAAAGAGGAAGCCGCATGGTAGAATTTTGCTCAGAGCATAATTTAATCATAGCTAACACTTGGTTCAAGAATCATGAAAGAAGGTTGTATACATGGAAGAACCCTGGAGATACTAGAAGATATCAGATAGATTATATAATGCTAAGACAGAGATTTAGGAACTAGGTTTTAAATTGTAAGACATTTCCAGGGGCAGATGTGGACTCTGACCACAATCTATTGGTTATGAACTGTAGATTAAAACTGAAGAGACTGCAAAAAGGTGGGAATTTAAGGAGATGGGAACTGGATAAACTGAAAGAACCAGAGGTTGTACAGGGTCTCAGGGAAAGCATAAGGGAACAATTGACAGGAATGGGGGAAAGAAACACAGTAGAAGAAGAATGGGTAGCTTTGAGGGATTAAATAGTGAAGGCAGCAGAGGACCAAATAGGTAAAAAGACGAGAGCTAGTAGAAACCCTTGGGTAACAGAAGAAATATTGAATTTAATTGATGAAAGGAGAAAATATAAAAATGCAGTAAATGAAGCAGGCAAAAAGGAATACAAACGTCTAAAAAATGAGATCGACAGGAAGCGCAAAATGGCTAAGCAGGGATGGCTAGAGGACAAATGTAAGGATGTAGAGGCTTATCTCACTAGGGGTAAGATAGATACTGCCTACAGGAAAATTAAAGAGACCTTTGGAGAAAGGAGAACTACTTGCATGAACATCAAGAGCTTTGACGGAAACCCAGTTCTAAGCAAAGAAGGGAAAGCAGAAAGGTGGAAGGAATATATAGGGGGTCTATACAAGGGCGATGTACTTGAAGACAATATTATGGAAATGGAAGAGGATGTAGATGAAGATGACATGAGGGATATGATACTGCGTGAAGAGTTTGACAGAGCACTGAAAGACCTGAGTCGAAACAAGGCCCCCGGAGTAGACAACATTCCATTAGAACTACTGACAGCCTTGGGAGTGCCAGTCCTGACAAAACTCTACCATCTGGTGAGCACGATGTATGAGACAGGCGAAATTCTCTCAGACTTCAAGAAGAATATAATAATTCCAATCCCAAAAAAAGCAGGTGTTAACAGATGTGAAAATTACCGAACTATGAGTTTAATAAGTCACAGCTGCAAAATACTAAAGCGAATTATTTACAGACGGATGGAAAAACTGGTAGAAGCCGACCTCGGGGAAGATCAGTTTGGATTCCGTAGAAATGTTGGAACACGTGAGGCAATACTGACCCTACGACTTATCTTAGAAAATAGATTGAGGAAAGGCAAATCTACGTTTCTAGCATTTATAGACTTAGAGAAAGCTTTTGACAATGTTGATTGGAATACTCTCTTTCAAATTCTGAATGTGGCAGGGGTAAAACACAGGGAGGGAATGGCTATTTACAATTTGTACAGAAACCAGATGGCAGTTATAAGAGTCGAGGGACATGAAAGGGAAGCAGTGGTTGGGAAGGAAGTGAGACAGGGTTGTAGCCTCTCCCCGATGCTATTCAATCTGTATATTGAGCAAGCAATAAAGGAAACGAAAGGAAAGTTCGGAGTAAGTATTAAAATCCATGGAGAAGAAATAAAAACTTTGAGGTTCGCCGATGACATTGTAATTCTGTCAGAGACAGCAAAGGACACGGAAGAGCAGTTGAACGGAATGGACAGTGTCTTGAAAGGAGGGTATAAGATGAACATCAACAAATGCAAAACGAGGATAATTGAATGTAGTCTAATTAATTCGGGTGATGCGGAGGGAATTAGATTAGGAAATGAGACACTTAAAGTAGTAAAGGAGTTTTGCTATTTGGGGACCAAAATAACTGATGATGGTCGATGTAGAGAGGATATAATATGTATACTGGCAATGGCAAGGAAAGCGTTTCTAAAGAAGAGAAATTTGTTAACATCGAGTATAGATTTAAGTATCAGGAAGTCGTTTCTGAAAGTATTTGTATGGAGTGTAGCCCTTTATGGAAGTGAAACATTGACGATAAATAGTTTGGACAAGAAGAGAATAGAAGCTTTCGAAATGTGGTGCTAGAGTAGAATGCTGAAGATTAGATGGGTAGATCATGTAACTAATGAGGAGGTCATGTTCTGAGACATCGAGGTATCACCAATTTAGTTTTGGAGGGCAGCGTGGAGGGTAGAAATCGTAGAGGGAGACCAAGAGATGGCTTCACTAAGCAGATTCAGAAGGATGATGGCTGCAGTAGGTACTGGGAGATGAAGAAGCTTGCACAGGATAGAGTAGCATGGAGAGCTACATCAAACCAGTCTCAGGACTGAAGACCACAACAACAACAACAACAGTATATTCCTCTTACTACTTTGCTTCCTCCTCTCCTTCCTCCCATCTTTTGCCTCCATCTTTCGTGTGTGAGAACCTGTTAAGACTATCGGTTACTGGCTTAAACATATCTGAAAGAGTATTATCTTGCTCTGGCTGTTCTTATTTCAAAATTGATAGTTTACGGCGAGTAGCATTTTGCGCCACGGTGATTTTGCGTTTTTTTTGGCATATTGCTACATACCAAAGTTACTTCGAAATGGTATACAGCTTATATATACATTGATATATAAGAATTTCCTTTCGTATGTCTAACATTCGCTCAGTCTCGTTAATCTATGCATTTACTACATTAAACTCAGAATGGTGCTAATGTTCCTTCCCGTGCATTTCTTTACTCAATATTTACAGAAGAAGTTTTTTTTCATATCCTCGAATGTCGTTTGAGTCGCATGGGTCTTTACAGTTATCGTTTTGAGGGTGACCTTTTCAGTAGAGCTTTTAAGGCTTTCAATTTTTTTGTCTATGTCAGAGGGTTGCCCAGAATGTAAGTCCCGATTGGTAGCGAAATGGAAAATACTGGGAAAATCCGGTAAAGCTTTGCACAGATGTGTTGGGCAGTGTCTCTAGTATGCCCGTCGATCGTGTCGCGGTGCTCTTTTCATTTTTGAGTGAACAGTGAGCACGTAAAGATGCGTAGCGAATAGCGTCTCCCGCCAAGTATGAGGGCCTGGTTAGAGTTTTCGCCTGTGTCATGCAGCCCACATAACACAACTGTCGAGCAGTTCCTTCTTCATGCCAGTTCTCGGCCGCACACTGCAGGGGCAATGAAGACGCTCCTGCAGCGTTTCCAATGAGCCGTGTTTGATCACCCACAATGCAGTCCGTAATTGGCTCCCCCTGAGTCGCAGCTCTGCTCACAAGAACCACTGGCTATGAAGACAAAATTTTACCATAGACAACGAGCTGCAGACCAGTGCAGATAACTGGGCGATAGCATAGGCGGCTGCTTTCTATGGCGAGGATATTGGAAAGTTGATACAATACTACGAAAAAACACGAAGTTGGAGCAGCGACTATGTAGAGAAGTTGGTGGAATGTGTACCTAACTGTTGCAAATAAAACGTTTCTGTTTTCGCTGTGGTTCCCATTTTGCGACCGATCGTAACTTACTTTTTGGACCACCCCGGTAGAAAGTGATGTTCAGTCTGTGTTAAAAAAATGTCCAAATGGGAGTGAATTCCTAAGGGACCAAACTGCTGAGGTCATCGGTCCCTAGACTTACACACTACTTAAACTAACTTGTGACAAGAACAACTCACACATCCATGCCTCAGGGGGGACTCGAACCTCCGGCAAGAGCGTCCGTGCAATCCGTGACATGGTGCCTCTAACCGCGCGGCCTCTTCACGCGGCTTCAGTCTGTGCATCACACCCTCAGAATGAGTGCATGACATCCTTGAGAGCCTCTCCAGAGCAAACAATGTACTGGCACAGTTACGTATTGGTACAAAAAATGATTCAAATGACTCTGAGCACTATGGAACTTAACTTCTGAGGTCATCAGTTCCCTAGAACTTCAGGATTCGAACCTGCGACCGTAGCGGTCGCGCGATTCCAGCGTATTGCTACAGCATCTAGTAACAGGATGTCCTCGAAATTTCGTCTGCACCGGCAATCATTCAATTTCCTAGTTTTATCGATAACCAGAAAATCATAATGAGAGTTATTCCAGCAGTCACCGCATATGGTGACGAATTCATTGAATGACATGTTGGTTCCTTCAAGAGCTTGGTAAATATGCTTTACATTCGTATCGTCCTGTTTGAAGGTGATAATAAGTTCGCATTATCCTGAATCAGCTGCTTTGGGTGTATGAAATTTGGAAGAATTAACCCTTTCTTCTTCATTTCGGCATCATTGTAGGACCAGTTGGCTACTGCGAAGTCCTTGGAAAGAGGATGTTTTGCCGACTCAGACATGGTGATAACTGCAAGTTTACATTAGCATGCAGGGGATTTTATAGAGAGAAAACACGTTTTGCTCTTATACTTTTATTACTTTATAAATTCTTACAAATGAGTGGATTAATATACATTGTTAAATATGATCATAGTTTGGTGCCAACATCAGACATGGTTGGTTCATACATATTCCCAAGTACTGAACACAGCATGCGTCAGAGTTGGGCAATGATTTCTTATTCCCAAGTACTGAACAGATCATGCGTCAGAGTTGGGCAATGATTTCTTCCGATCGTTTTGAAGTTTGATGTACCAACTCCATCTGATTGGTCCACATTTTCTTGTAGAATCTGGACACATATGGTTGCATGCTTAGCCGTCTGTCTAGAGTGCGCTGAAGTGCGTAACTGGCATACATTGAGTTCTTCAGTGTCTGCTCCTGTAGATGCGTCCACTCCTTTTTGTTACAAATTGTAATTGTTCCTGGGAACTCACCTGTGGCAAGAGTATGGTCACCTAGTATTACTGAGGGAGCTTGACTAATTCCAGTGAATGGGGTGGAAGTTTCATATAGACGAATCCAATCATCTAAGGATATGAAATTACAATGAAATGAAAACCCTTAGCTACTTACAGGCGTTGACATACGTCAACGGGGACAGATGAAAATGTGTGCCCCGACCGGGACTCGAACCCGGGATCTCCTCCTTACATGGCAGATGCTCTATCCATCTGAGCCACCGAGGACACAGAGGATAGTGCGACTGCAGGGATTTATCTCTGGCACGCCTCCCGCGAAACACACATTCTCAACGTATTGTCCCGCACTACATTCGTAGTGTCCCAGCCCATTATACTCATTACTCGCGGCGCGTTGCCGATTCCCGTAAGAGTTCGGGCACTGTTTGTGCATCAGCACAGAAGAAGAAGATGGTCAAGTGGCCGATGAGCCTTAAATATATAAGATGGTATCTGTTCTTTCGAACATGTCCGAAAGAACAGATACCATCGGTGACCATGCAGCTCGTTAGAATGAGATTACAATGAAATGAAAACCCTTAGCTGCTTACAGGCGTTGACATACGTCAACGGTGTGACAGATGAAACGAGGTGCATGGTCACAGATGGTATCTGTTCTTTCGGACATGTCCGAAAGAACACATACCATCTTAGTATATCTAGGGATATTATGACTGATATCACTATATCAGGGATTTTCTAAAACCAGTACTGGGTAGAACTCATGATCTGAGACCATTCCCACATTAGCATGTTTGCTGTCATTGGTGTTTACGTTGTAGGTGACGTTACGTAACATAATTCTAAGATCTGATGGTTTTGCCTCAGCTGCAGGAAGATAAAGATATGTGCATTAGATTCATACATGTATCGTCACGTCCTTTTTTTTTTACTAACTCCAGTACGACTAATGCTTAGTTGTCGCCTGCATTGAGGAGATGATCTGAGATGCACAGTTCGACATCATTTCCCTTTAAAGAGTTCTTACTCGACTGAAACAAAGCTATTTTGCATCTCCGTTAATACACATAACGACCACAGCAGTGTATGAAACATTAAGAAACAAAAAAATACTATATGTAAATCGTCTTTGGTTTCAGGTATATAAGATGAACCTCTCAGAGAGTGTAACAGTCAGTTCTCGCATGACACATATTGAATAAGGCCTGATATTAGACGATAAATGCGATAAGAAGAGAGTAATGGTATTAGTTATTAATTTAAACGTAGGCGATGAGTGAATACTGCAAGTTATCAGCACTGAAGCGTCTTTCAACTCACTGTAGTCAACCATTAATACGCTGTTAAAGGAGAATAACGATTACAGAGCACTAGTGATTTTGGGGAATCTGCTAAGCCTAGGCATTCTAAATATTCTACAACAAATTATACCAGAATACAAGACGATAGTGCGCTAGAAGACGACTATTGGATTCGACAAAACAGAGTGTTTACACATATTGCATGTTCACATAGATTAGATCTAAACGTGTACATAAGGTGATGCTTGAAATATGAAAGGAACTTATGGATGAGTGCTATAATTTGAATAGTGAGGATTACTACTTGTTTCCTAAAGAACCGATGCATACTATATATAACATTAGACACATATATGACAAGCTACCACCAGCGTTTCAGTCTGATGAGTTTATTTCCAAGCACAGCAATGGTGGTAAGCATTTTCAGTAGCATGGAGATTGCGAGATTGATGGTCCACCTTCTATTAAACTGTGATGTGAAGGCTGTAAGAAAGCAAATTGAATGAAAAATAAGTGTTATTTTTTTATATGTCTTCATACTCTTTTCATATAAAATGTGTGACAGATTTAGCACAATCAGCTGGTAATGATGGGGGCCACTCACTTCCTTTGCTCTATATACAGGCACCTTGCCAACTGTGCTACACCAGTTGCGTGCCTGTACGCACTGCGGAGAAAGTGTACATCCTACAGTGGGGGCCAAGCGGATACACTGCAGTCCAGCAGAGAGAAGCAGGGGTGGACAGCACTGACTGCACAGACAGCCAGCGCACTCCCCCGTCAGCTGCCTGCCCACCACTGTCTACCGATGCACCACCATTGCAGCCACAGCTCATGCACTGCACGTCGATCATCTACCCTCCTGTCTGCTTCCGCTTCGGTACAGGACGAGAAGAAAATGAACTTTATAGATAGCCTATCCCAGTGTTGTTTACTGTAATATTAGAGTAGCAAGAGGATATTAGAAAAGTGGTAAATAGTCTTGGGGTACATTATTGTCCTGGAAATTGAATAAGCTTCATAGTGGTAGCAGTGTTGCCCAAGTGAGATTCACATTAAGAATGCCAGTCTCAGGGGACACTAAGGAGCAGTGGGGGTAGCGGTGATGGTGGTGCCGGTGGTGGGGTGTTGGGGGAATGGCCAATAGCACCACAGTGGAGGCATTGGGGACACAAAGACATATTTGTTTAGATTCTTAAATTACTATCATCAATATGACAGTAATCACTTTAAGCTAAAAGCTTTAGATGATGATGATGTTTGGTTTGTGGGGCGCTCAACTGCGCGGTTGTCAGCGCCCGTACAAATTCCCTGCCTTTGCTCAGCCCAATCTCGCCACATTCATGAATGATGATGAAATGATGAGGACAACACAAACACCCAGTCATCTCGAGGCAGGTGAAAATCCCAGTCCCAGCCGGAAATCAAACCCGGGACCCCATGCTCGGGAAGTGAGAACGTGACCGCGAGACCACGAGCTGCGGACTAAAAGCTTTAAACACCTGAATAAACATCAACTATGGCCGTCACCTTGAATATAAATTATGGTAATTATTTTGACAGTTTTTGCCTATTATGTTCTAAATAAAGAAAAAATGTGGCTAAGTGATCAGTTTTGTTTATACAAGGGTCATCAAATTAGGCTAGTGAAACTCGGCAGTTTGCTTACTTAAGATATAAAGGGATTGTCCAGAAACCGACCAACTCTCCCCCCCCCCCCCCCCTCTATCTCCACACACTGACACAGATGCCCCTGTTGACGCACCACCTCTTCAGCTGTAGCCCGCGGCCCAGCTAACCTAGTCCGAGTCCCGGTACGATCGCATCAGACAGCTCCTGTGCCACCTGCTCCTTACCATCTGTATGACATTAGTGCTACTGGTGACACCTCACCAAGAAATGGTCCAGCTGTGTCTTACTTATGTGCTTACCCATGGCATGACCTGTCAGGCGCACCTGCGCAATGCTTTTCTGAGAAATGACTTACACATGCGTGTGCCATGGCATGACTACTGGTCAGGCGCATCTTGCGATGCTGCTATGAGAACTGGTTCAGCCGTGCCCCTCTCATAACTTTCCCCAATGCTCCTCGCTACAGTGGAGGAGGGGGGGGGGGGGGGAGTGCAGGTGGGCTCTGTGAGGGTATTGACATCGACAGCATTGCTTGGAGGCATACGCATCTGTGGGCGGAGAGAAAAGGGAGACACAGCAGGAATATCTGCACAACAGACAAAGACTTCAGAATGATGTGAGACAGTGCAGTGCAGTGCAGTCACGCTTTTGTGTCATTCGATCGCAATCAAGTGTTCTTCGCTCACAACCGTCTCATCTCCATTATTGGAACTGTCCTGGTCGGGAAACCTTCCATAAGTATGTACAACCTGATGATGTGTACTGTGATCGCATAACGTTTTTCACCACGAATTAAGGAGGGGAGCGAAGATAATGTATCACTATAAAAATAAAATTGATAGCAGTTGATTTTTATTTGAAGTGACTGACTCCAGTTGACATCAAGTACGAAACGGAACTGCTGTAGTCAGGGCTATGGCTTTCCAACACTGTAATCAAATACGAAATAACGCCAGTATTTAATAAAAAATACCACACACACACACACACACACACACACACACACACTTGTACGGAGGAAACGCCAATACTTACATATGACCAAAGAGATGTAACATCAGCAGAGATGATGACAGACTCAATGTCTTGAAAGTAAATTGTATGATAAAATTATTTATCATTTATCGAATACAAATACACACACAGGCAGGTTGCATATCTTAAAACGCAAGTATAATTACAGATCTCTATGGAAATTCGAATAAAATAAAATTGTATTATATATAAGACCTTATTCAGTTTTTCAAGCACGGTCACCCTTCCAATTACATATCTCCACACCTAACTTGCCTGTCTTACTCATTACATTTCACTCAGCTTTCATATTGGCACTACTGATAAAAACATTTACGTTAAGCAGCACTCGTTAACGACGAAAGTTTGTTATTGTGCAACACTTTTTGAGCTCTATTAACCAACAAATTAAATATTCCTGCGTTTAGACTGTCTGTATAACTTATTAAAATATATTGGCACTATGTGAATAAATTATGCGAAGGTGTAATGAAAAGTAGTGCCTTCCAATTTTTTATGTGAAAACTCTTAAAGATTATTAAACAGAACAAATCTTATTAACGTTGTACATCTATAGTTTTCATGTCTGCATTTTATTTCCCAACATAGTCACCCTGGTGACGAACACATTGCTCCCAACGAGAGATCAGTTTGTTCATACAGACACTGTAGAATGTTTGACTTTATTGACGGAGCCAGAAACTCACTTCTACTTGCACTGCTTCATTACTATCAAAGGAAAGTCCTCGAAGGTGTTACTTAAGTTTTGGAAACAGATGAAAATCGGATGGGGCCAAGTCGGGACTGTAGGAAGGATGATCGATGACAGTGAACCCAAGACGTCAGCTTGTTGCAGATATCGCAGTGCTCGTGTGCGGTCCATCGTGGTCATGCTGAAGAAGAGGGTGCTGCTCCACGTGTGGAAAAACTCTACGAATAAAAAACTCGATTACAGCACGCTGTTTCTCACACATCGACATAGCTATGTTACACACTGCCACGTTACACGCAACAACAGCAGAGGGTTGCATCTTGCATCAGCGAAGCGTGAAAATTGACTGAGTTTTATGTAGGGCCTGTAATACCTCAACCGATACTGAGATGAGAATAAAAAATTCAGTGGCATTACTTTTCAACGCGTCTTTGTATTATGGACAGTAAAGAGAAAACAGACGAAGATGAGATGGAGATACGATACTGCGAGAAGAATTTGACAGATTACTGGTAGACCTAGGTCGACACAAGGCCCCTGGAACAGACGACATTCCCTCAGAAGTATTGAGATCCGTAACATAATAAATCATGATAAAACTAGTCCTCACGATGCGCCAGATATATGAGGCAGACGGAGTACCGTCAGATTTCAAGAAGAATGTAATAATTCAAGTTCCAAAGAGGGTAGGTGCTGACAGATGTGAATATTACAGAACTATGAGTTTAATAAGTCATGGCTGCAAAATACTCACATAAATTATCTACAGAGGAATGGAGAGAATGAAAGAAGTCAACTATGAAGAAGGTATGTTTGGGTTCCGGAGAAATGTAGGGGCACGCGAGGCATTGCTGATCTTAAGACATATCTTAGACGATAGACTAAAGGAATGCAAACCTACGTTTACAGACTCTATAGATTTGAGAAAGATTTTGACAGTGTTGAATATAAAATGCAGAGAGGAAAAGATTGTCGACATTTGTACAGAAACCATTAGTACAGAAACCTGACTGCAGTTACAACAGATGAAAGACATGAAAGGTCGCGCGGTTTGAGGCGCCATGTCACGGATTGCGCGGCCCCTACCGCCGGAGGTTCGAGTCCTCCTTTGGGTATTATATTAGATGAGATTAGATTCAGTTTTTGTTCCATAGACCCAAAAAATGAGATGATTCTCGCGGGTGTGGAACATGTCAGAAAGTATAACATAAAAACATAAAACTTTTCAATATAATAGTTACTATCCAGACCATTTGTCAGGAGATCGTCGAAACAGGTGAATATAATACGGGAAACTGGAACAGCTAATAATTACAAAATTAATACTCTGTCAGAATGACACATTGTTGTTTTTTTTTCTTTTTTTCCACTATGGGACTTAACTTCTGAGGTCATCAGTCCCCTAGAACTTAGAACTACTTAAACCTAACTAACCTAAGGACATCACACACATCCATGCCCGAGGCAGGATTCGGACCTGCGACCGTAGCAGTCGCGCGGTTCCAGACTGTAGCGCCTAGAACCGCTCGGCCACCACGGCCGGCTGAAACATTGTTATGCACTATTAATAAATTTATGATACACAAAATACCTATCTTGACTGTTGTGACTAGGTGCTGTCAAAACCGAAATATAACAGATATCTTTATTTAAGCTGGCTTAACAGCCTCTGTTAAGATATTCTTCTATGGAGTAGAAGGAGTTGCCTATCAAAAAGTCTTTCAGACTCTGTTTAAACCGGGCTTAATCTGAAACCAAGTTTTTAATGGTTACTGAAAATTTATTGAAAATGTGTGTTCCTGAGTATTGGACCTTTTTTTGGACCAAAGTAAGTGATTTTAGGTCTTTATGTAGATTGTCCTTACTCCTAGTATTGATACTGTGTATTGAGCTATTTGTTGGAAACAGAGATGTATTAACTGCAACAAATTTCATTAAGGAATAAATATATTGAGAAACAGTGGCTAGAATACAAAGTTCTTTGAACAAGTTTCTACATGATGTTCTTGAATTTACACCACAAATGATTCTTACCACACGCTTTCGCACCCTAAAAACGTTTGCTCGGTTTGATGAGTTGCTCCAGAATATGATCCCATATGATTTTAAGGATTCTATGATGGACGCTACTTCTTTGGGAGACGTGAGTGTCATTTCCATTTTACGGAAGCTATTTTTAGAGATTGGTCTCAGATACTCCATTGCACTGTTGACCGAACCTGATAACCCCAAGCTGCCAGTAACAGAAATGAAGCACTTGTTTAAGAGGTTTGCAACACCACATGTACTTGTTACCAAAGTCTCATTTATTTTTACAGCTATCTGTTCCTCTTCCCTCTTGGCCCCACCTGTCTCTGTCTTCACTATATCCCATACGGTTTCTATTTTGTTGCCTGATGTAATTATCTTACAGCTATCTGTTCCTCTTCCCTTTTGGCTCCACCTGTCTCTGTCTTCACTATATCCCTTACGGTTCCTATTTTGTTGCCTGATGTAATTATCCTTTCTTCGTAATAAAGGTGCTTCGATTTCTGGATTGCTTGCTTCAATATTTCCCTGTATTCTTTGTAATACATTACAACTGTAACATCACAGCTGTTCCTAGATAGTAGAGACAGTCTCCTTTTTGTTCCACATGATATCTTTATTCCTTGTATAATCCACGGTTTATTTTGTTGCTTCTGTGTATTTTAGTTACCTTTAGGGGAAAGCAATTTTCAAAAGTGGATGTAACTCTATTAATGAATTCTTTGTATTTTCCATTGGAGTTAGAAGTATTGTAAACAACTATCCAGTTCATGTCTTTGAGGAATTTCCTGAATTTCCCAATTTTTTACTTATTTATTACCCTCCTGTACTCAGATTTAATAGATTTTTTTTATCCTGACAAGTTTCAACATTTAACACAAGATGCTGCATGTCATGATCGGATAGTCTATTTACTATTCGTTTCGTGATATGACTTTTTTCCCTAGATTTGTCTACAAAGATATTATCAACAGCAGTCTCAGAGCCTTTACATATCCTAGTAGCAAAGTTCACAGTAGGAATTACACTGAATGATAGTGTTATTGACTGCAATAATTGTTCACTGACAGAGATTTTCAGTAATTCCACATTAAAACCATCAGCAACCACTATTTCCTTGTTTTTTTATCATGAGATGGGACAGAGGAGCTTCCAGTTTCTTTTATGAAGGGGTTAAAATTTCCTGAAGGTGACCTATCTATACCTACTATTATAAAGGACCTATTAATGAAACACTACTTCTGTTGCACAAGCTTCTAAGTTCTGCTCTGAGCAATCAGTATTCTTGAAATCAAAACAGTTTCTGACAAATGTGGCAACTCCTCCTTTCTGCACATTTCCTCTACAGAAGTAAGAAGCTCACCTGAATCCTTTAATATTTAACATATCTATACCAGTGGCCACATGAGGCAGATTATATCGACAGGTCTGCTCAATTCTAATTCTTCAACACAAATAAGCGACTCATTAAGCTTACTCCCTAGTCCTCGGATAATCTGATGCAATAAAGACAATTGATTTTGTGCACTGGCCGAATTACAACTGGATGAACCTAATTTTCCTGCCAATTTTTGAGTATCTCTAGTTTCAGAGGCTGTCTGCATGAATTGTGTCTACTAAAATTTGTTTTCTGGCTGCCTGTTTTATCAATGTGAATGTCATTTTCAGCCTGTCTCTGAACATCTTTTGTTTCTACTCACCCTACCCTAAAAAAACTGCTGATCTGTCACTTGTAACCACTAGTACTTTACAACTTGTGACAGTGCTCCCCCCCCCCCCCCCCCCCCTCCCTTAAGTTAATTGTTAGTAGCCCAGACAGTTTTCCCTTTCCTGTTCAAGTGAAGAGTGAAGGCCGTACCTAGTATAATCCCATCTGCCGATAGAGTCAGCAGAAACCACACCGATATGGGACCCCATATCTGATCCAAGCAGCCCTTCCACCTTTAAATTAACTCTCCTATCAGAAGAGTTTAAATGAGGCCAGTCATGGCGCCTCAGAGCAGACACAAGCCCAACACCAGTAAGTCTCGTTGCAGAAGCTATCTTTACCAGGCCACTCTCAATTGAATAATTAGGGTTCCTATCTATGCTGTTGCCCGACCCACCCACTATTACCAGTCTTCCTTTGTGAAGTCTTTGAAAAGTGAACCTACATCCTTTATCACCTGACCCAGATTTGCACTAGATTTAAAAAAACTTGTGACCTGGTAACCTGACCCTAGTTCATCCTGCAACAGTTGGTCAACACCTCTACCATGTGAACCATCTAACAACAAAACTTTCTTATTCTTTACAGCTTTTTCTGACTTCTTAATTTTCAAACACTTTTTGAAAGTTTGTTGTGTCACATCTGCTGTAGATCTATTTGTGGCTCATCAGTTTCCAACTGTGACAAGAGGTCAAACTTGTTTTCCACATTCACAACCACACTGTCTGAGAACGTCCTATTCCTATTTCTTCTGTAACTTGTTGTCACTTCCCACCTCTCTTTTCCCTTCTCCCCCCTTAACCTTTCCAGATATTGTTTCGCTTTATCTATCTCCGCCTAAAGGGCAACAATCTTCTTCCCCTGTTCCACTATCTTCCTATCCCTACAGCTAATCCTACACAACCAATGACCCTTTTTTATTTCCTCAATTCCCACGCCACTACAGTCACCCACATGAAAGAAACTGCAAAGAAACTGCAATAACCCTCACACCACAACCCGGAACTAACAGTCCTACGGCAAGTCATACACTTCTCACTCATGGCAAACAAATTTTAGCTTTAGACTAAGTTAAAACAACAATAACTCCTTAGACTACTCAATTAATACATAAAATTTCTTAGAAAGCTTAGGCCTAAAGTTCGGATTCTAATTCAGAACTTCTGGGGAAACAAAAACGATATAACCTGTATTGTTTACGTGACGAAACAAAAAGTAAACACAGAACTGAGCCTACACTATATAAACTCTTCACTTATTTTGGAACCTTTCACTTCGGCTACTTACTAGAGAATCGAATGGATAGCGTATCATGGGTGTGTGTGTGTGTGTGTGTGTGTGTGTGTGTGTGTGTGTGTGTGTGTTGTTCTTAGCATGAGTTAGTTTAAGTAGTATGTAAGTCGAGGGACCGATGACCTCAGCAGTTTGGTCCCTTAGGAATTCACACACACACACACACACACACACACACACACACACACACACACACACACATGAAGGGGAGGCGTAAGTTGAGAAGGGGAGAGGGAGGATGTAGCCTGTTTCCCATATTACTGAGTCTGTGCACTGGGCAAAGAGTAAAGAGAACCAAGAAAAATTTGGAAAGAGGACTAAAGTTCAGGGGGAAATAATAAAAATCAAGGTTTTCCGATTACATCATAATTATACCAATGTCAACAAAGGATTTGGAACAGAAGTTGAAAGGAATTCATAGTGTCTTGAAAAGCGACTGTAAGATGCACATCTTCAAAATTAAAACAAAGCCATGTAATGAAATCGAATTCAGTCAGATGATTCTGAATGATTAATTGGATTAAGAAATCAGACAAGGGATGTAGTATATGAGTTTTGATATTTAGTCATCAAAGAAACCGATGATCATTGTAGTAGAGAGGATATAAAATGCAGTCTGGAAATAGCAAGAAATAGCCTTCCGAGGAAGACGAATATTTTGACATCTAAAATAAATTTAAGTATTATGATGTCTTTTCTGAAAGTATTCGTTTGGAGTGCAACACTGTATGACAGCGAAACGTAGACAATAAACAGTTCAGACACATAAAGTTCCACGTTCTGGCCCTAGATGGGTCATACTCTGCCCGTGGCGTCATTGGATGTGGTGTGGTCAACATACCGTTCTCTCGGTCCTTGTCGGATTTCCCGCTACTAATCGGCCGAGAACTCGTCCGATCGCCGCACAAGGCTGACTGCAACCCGTTGCAGTACTCCCACGAAGGAAGAATCCCTGGCAGTACCGGGAATCGAACCCCGGTGTTCCGTATAGCAGTCAGCCATGCTACAGCGACGGACAGTTCACGCAGAAGGAGAACAGAAATTTTTGAAATGTGGTACTACAGAAGAATACCGAAGATTAGATAGGTAGATCAGGTAACTAACGACAAAGTTCTGAATCGAATTGAGAGGGAATTTAATTTACGGGACTACTTGACTACGAGTAGGGATTGACTGACAGGACATATCCTGAGGCATCAAGAAATCGTAAATTTGGTAATGGGGGGAAGAGTGTGTTGTAAAAGCAGTAGATGGGGACCATGGCAAGCTTCTTCAAACGGATGCAGGTTACAGAAGCTGCGTAAAAATTAAGAGGCGGATACACTAGTCTAGAAAGTTGCGTGAAACCAGTATTCAGACTGGGAAAACCACAACTCTTCTGTATTCGTAACAATAAACGTAGACATGTATACAGAAAATACGCATTGCTCAGCAGAAATGCAGACATGACAATGTTTACAATATTCAAGAAGTCTTCATATACACCATAAAGTTGTGGCAGTGCCAACGAATACATCGAGCCTTGTGATTACTGACTTTGTTGGAGTAAGCGTAAGACGTAAAAATCTGAAGAATACTCTCAAATCTGATAATATTTAGGGGAAATTATGAAAGACATTATGTATCTGCATCTGTACGAAAAATATAGGACTGTGGGGCGTCTCCAGTGGAGTGCAATATGAAAGGAAGCTTAAGGAATCAAACTGGTACTGCTGTGACAACTCTTTTATTAATAAATATCAGATTTTACAGATAATTTATTTATTGCTTATTTAAATAAAACTAATGACATATGGTACATCTGGTGAAAAGTTATTATAAGATAACCGTCAGAGCATGTTGTGAAAATATTAAGCTGACAGTTCCATGCCATAAGGAAGGTGACAGACATTAAATGAAATGGAAGAAAATGAAAAAAAGAGCTCAGCATTACACAGATGGTTAGCGCAAACGCGATGATTTTTGCCAAAGTGTGCAGTGCTGTTTCCGATGGTCTGCTGGGAATGGAAACGAGGAAATGAAGCGAAGAGTGCCCTTAACAGGCAGTTAGAGTTAACTGTAGTCCTTATTACTTAATAATGCTAGGGAAATGAAGAAAATGGATAAGTTGTAATGGTAAGACTCGCTGAAGAGCCGGGAAGTGTGAGATGAAATTCAGTCTATAGAATAATAAAATTCCATTCTTATTTAGAAAAAAATAAAACAAAAAGCGAGAGCGGATATTTGGGCAGGAAGTAAAATCGTTGACATTACACAAAAATGAAGTACTGTGAGCTGCAATAAAGCTATGTGCTATAAAGATAATGAATATGTCGCGTAATTACGTTGGAAAGGACGAAAGAGAGAATTCAGAAGACGACGGGAAAAAATAGTGAAAACACGAAACTATCAATGAGGATAAATAACAACTGCCTAGTGACAAAAGTGTTTCGCCTTTTGTTTCTTGCTCAGATATATGAAATTCTGCACATATCTCTATCACTATATTACAAAAATTGCAATACTTTCAATTTTGTGAAGATCACGAGACACCAACCTCATTTTTAAACGAAAGACAGGGGTAACAGCATAATCACATCTGGAACAATACGTGGACGTGCTAACGTGAAAGTTTAAAAATTCATGGAGCATCACATTGATGGAAGAAGCGAGAAGAATAGAATCACTGAAAAGGGAATAGCATCAGTTGTGTTTCAATATACACGCTATGTCCAATTAACAAGAAAGGCTAAGTGTGTTGAGGTCTTCAAAGACATCGTCACCTCAACAGCGTTTCTTTACAACAAAAACGAAAACACTTTTCGTTATCTTTAACATCAATACAGCGTGTTTCCAGTCAGTGCGGAAATTATGACGGGTCATTTATTTTTATTGCTCATCTTTCGTTTTCCATTTCTTTACTCGATTGTCCTCGACGGCGACTGTTCATCGAAGACAAGGTTATTGTCAGGAGTGTTCCAGGTAATTGTGATACGACCGCTTTTATTGTCTGTGTATAATACATAAATGACTTGACGGACAGGGTGAGCAACAATTTACGGCTCTTTACTAATTATGCTGCAGCGTACGGAAAGGTGGCATCGTTGAATGAGTGTATGAGTATACAAGATGACTTAAGACAAAATTTTTACTTGGCGGAATTTAAGGTGTGCGGAGGTGAAAGTTATGTAAATGCCATTTAACATAGGAGCCGTTATTTATTCTTGTCTGTTTCACAACCACCCACAATTGTCCTCATCACCATCACCACCGTCAACTTCAGGATAGCGACGAACATAAAGAGATTTAAATATAAATCATGTAGAAGCAACAGTCATAAAGTTTTAATTATAATCTCGGAAAATTAAATTTACGTATTTAATTTTTTGTTTATTTGCAGGTAAATGTCTGCAGCCCTGGTGGGCACTGAAATCCCTGCGCCGCAGTACCGTAGCACGCTGCTAGAAGAGTAAAAGCAAGATGGTGCAGCCCGTCGATGGAGTATTGTGCATATAATCAGCAGTGGAAAACTGCATCTGTGGTGGGCCAATCCAGTGGACTTCTGTAGCCGGATAAAGTGAAGTATTAAAAAGTTTGCGATTTTCGCATTTATTCAAAAAACAAAAAAATATACTGGATTTCTGATCATACAGTTGATCTACTGCAGTCTCCATTATTTGATTTCCAGCTATTTTAATTATTTGCTGTTGTATATATTCATGTTTATTTGCAATAGGACACAATATGTAAGGGGCACTCAAATGAAAACCGGACACCAACCACAACTGACCATGGAATGGTTCCATTCAAAGGTAACCGCCACACGTTTTAAGACATTTATCCCACTGGAAGACGAGACGATCAATCTGCGTTTCATAGAACATGGTGGGCTGCTGACAGACCCACAACCGCACCCACTCTTGCACATCCTCGTCTGTCTGAAACTGACGTACACGCGAAAGATGTGAAAATTACACAGCGAAATATCCAGGCTGTAAGAAGTATATTATAGGGTTTCCCAACCAAATCACTGAAGTTAAACCTTCATCCAGTTGACAATATGGGGCGGACGTTAACATGCAACTGGATGATTTCGCCTGACAGCATTCCTGGACATTTTGACTTTATTATACATCGCAATTTCTGCAAAGTATTTTTATAGTGATGCCCATTGGTGGTGCTTCCACGCTTGGGGAACTCGACTAGCAGAGAGATCCTGTAGTCTAAGAATGAGGTCATCATGACCTTACTGAAACTTGTGTGAATACCTTTGGATTCTTTGGCGGGGGAGATGTGGTACGTTTCCATTGTTGGGTTTGGCATTTGCCCTCAGGCTGTCAGAATGCTGGCGGATAGGATTACCCTGATGCACAACAACGCCTGCCTCCACACTGTCAACCGGATGAAAGCTACGCTTCAGCGATTTAGTTGGGAAACACTGTAACATCCTCCGCGCAACTCGGAACTTTCACCGTGTGACTTTCACATCTTTGGCGATCTGAAGAAAGACACGTGTGGACGTCGGTTTCAGTTGGACGGAGAAGTCCAAGCGTGGGTGCAGCTTTGGATCCGTCAGTGGTCGGACGCGTTCTTCAAAACAGGAACTGATCGTTTCATCTCCCAGTGGGATAAATGTCTTCATGCATGTGGTGATTACTTTTGAATGGAACCATACCATGGCCCCGTTGTGGTGGCCGTTTAGTTTTCATTTACCTGCCCCTCATACACAAATATCCTTTAAAAATATTCTAGATACGTGAGTCATTTTTTGGCCGTTATTACAGATGTCAGAAATTGCATCGCCTGGCAGAACACTGCGGTACCACTATAATAATACATATATTGTAAAGCCATCATCAGCATTACTGGAGGCACCGTGCGTAATGTACACTACTGGCCATTAAAATTGCTACACCAAGAAGAAATGCAGATGATAAACGGGTATTCATTGAACAAGTATATTATACTAGAACTGACATGTGATTACATTGTCACGCAATTTGGGTGCATAGATCCTGAGAAATCAGTACCCAGAACAACCACCTCTGGCCGTAATAACGGCCTTGATACGCCTGGGCATTGAGTCAAACACAGCTTGGATGGCGTGTACAGGTACAGCTGCCCATGCAGCTTCAACACGATACCACAGTTCATCACGAGTACTGACTGGCGTACTGTGACGAGCCAGTTGCTCGGCCACCATTGACTAGACGTTTTCAATTGGTGAGAGATCTGGAGAATGTGCTGGCCATGGCAGCAGTCGAACATTTTCTGTATCCACAAAGGCCCGTCCAGGACCTGCAACATGCGGTCGTACATTATGCTGCTGAAACGTAGGGTTTCGCAGGGATCGAATGAAGGGTAGAGCCACGGGTCGTAAAACATCTGAAATGTAACGTCCACTGTTCAAAGTGCCGTCAATGAGAGCAACAGGTGACCGAGACGTATGGCGATGACGAATACACGCTTTCAATGTGCGTTCACCGCGATGTCGCCAAACACGGATGCTGTAAACAGAACCTGGATTCATCCGAAAAAATGACGTTTTGCCATTCGTGCACCCAGGTTCGTCGTTGAGTACACCATCGCAGGTACTCCTGTCTGTGATGCAGCGTCAAGGGTAACCGCACCCATGGTCTCCGAGCTGATATAACATGCTGCTGCAAACGTCGTCGAACTGTTCGTTCAGATGGTTGTTGTCTTGCAAACGTCCCCATCTGTTGACTCAGGGAAGGAGAGGTGGCTGCACGATCCGTTACAGCCATGCGGATAAGATGCCTGTCATCTCGACTGGTTGTGATACGAGGCCGTTGGGATCCAGCACGGCGTTCCGTATTACCCTCCTGAACTCACCGATTCCATATTCTGCTAACAGTCATTGGACCTCGACCATCGCGAGCAGCAATGTCGCGATACGATAAACCGCAATCGCGATAGGCTACAATCCGACCTTCATAAAGTCGGAAACGTGATTGTACGCATTTCTCTTTCTTACACGAGGCATCACAACAACGTTTCACCAGGCAACGCCGGTCTACTGCTGTTTGTGTACGAGAAATCGGTTGGAAACTTTCTTCATGTCAGAATGTTGTAGGTGTCGCCACCGCCGCCAACCTTGTGTGAATGCTCTGAAAAGCTAATCACTTGCATATCACAGCATCTTCTTCCTGTCGGTTAAATTTCGAGTCTGTAGCACGTCATCTTCGTGGGGTAGCAATTTTAATGGCCAGTAGTGTAGAAGGCATATCATCAGGAAACATTCCTCGGTACCACTAGAGAGGATAGTTTATCGATGTAGACCTGTGAAAACTAGTTACACAAATTAAACTGAGTATTGCCCGCGATCCGCTCTGGCCTCTGTCGTCTCAGCCTTAGCTTCCCTCAACTTCAGATACTGGAAGTGAAAAGAGTGAATCCGTCATTCAAGTTGATTAATGTAGAGTAATGACATTTCAGGAATACTCATGTTTAGGTAACATATTTAAGAAATTAACGTTGCAAAATAACAGGTTAATGTAAATGCGAGAAAAGCCGCTGCAAATATGATATACTGGTACATTAATAACCGATGCAGCCGCTAAACTTTTGAATGCAAGCATGCAAAAGCGCATGCACTGTGTGGCACAGGAGCCGAATGTGAGTTTATGTGGGAAAGTTTCATGCCTATTGCACTTGGTCGGTCAATACAGGGGCAGTTAATGTTGTTCGTGGATGACGCTGGACTTGTCATCTAATGATGTCCCCTACGTGCTCGAATGGAGATAGATCCAGTAATCAGGTAGGCCAAGGCAATATGTCAAACACTCCGTAGAGCATGTTGGGTTAAAGCAGTGGTATGGGGCGAGCGTTATCCTGTTGGAAAACATCTCCTGGAATGCTGTTTAATATGCCAGCATAACAGATCGAATCACCAGAGTGACGTACAAATTTGCAGTCAGGGTGCGTGGGGGAACAACGGGAGTGTTCATGCTGTCACATGAAATCGCACACCAGGCCATAACTCCAGGTGTAGGTCCCATGTGTCTAGGCCGAAGACAGGTTGGTTGCACGCGTTCACCTGACCTGCTTCGAACCAACACGCGATCATTATTGGCACTTTCGTGGAACCGGCTTTCATAAAAAAACACAACAGTCCTCCACTCCGCCCGCCAATGAGCTCTCGTTTGACACCACTGAAGCCTCAAACGACAGAGGTGTGGGTTTCGTAGAATGCACGCTAGACACCGCCTGTCTCGGAATTGTCCTTTAAGTAACTGATCTGTAACTTCGTTGTGTAAATGTGGTGCCAACTGCTGCTGCAGACGCAGTACGGTGCGCCATAGCCATACGCCGAACGTTACTGACTTCCCTACATCTACATGTACATTTATACTCCGCAAGCCACCCAACGATGTGTGACGAAGGGGACTTTACGTGCCACTGTCGTTACCTCCCTTTCCTGTTCCAGTCGCGTATGGTTCGCGGGAAGAACGACTGCCGGAAAGCCTCCGTGCGCGATCGAATCTCTCTAATTTTACATTCGTGATTTCCTAGGGATGTATAAGCAGGGGGAAGCAATATATTCGATACCTCATCAAGAAGAGCACCCTCTCGAAATCTGGACAGCTAGCTACACTGCGATGCAGAGCGCCTCTCTTGCAGAGTCTGCCACTTGAGTTTGCTACACATCTCCGTAACGCTATCACGCTTACCAAATAACCCTGTGACGAAACGCGCCGCTCTTCTTTGGAGCTTCTCTATCTCTTCTGTCAACCCGACCTGGTTCGGATCCCACACTGATTAGCAATACTCAAGTATAGGTCGAACGAGTGTTTTGTAAGCCACTTCCTTCGTTGATGGACTACATTTTCTAAGGACTCTCCCAATGATTCTCAACCTGGCACCCGCCTTACCAACAATTAATTTTATATGATCATTCCACTCTTCAAATCGTTACGTACGCATACTCCCAATTATTTTACAGAAGTAACTGCTACCAGTGTTTGTTCCGCTATCATGTAAGCATCCAATAAAAGATCCTTCTTTCTATGTATTCGAAATACATTACATTTGTCTATGTTAGGGGTCAGTTGCCACTCTCTCCACCAAGTGCCTATCCCCTGCAGATCTTCCTGCATTTCGCTGCAATTTTCTAATGCTGCAACTTCTCTGTCTACTACAGCATCATCCGCGAAAAGCCGCATCTCTACTAAGTCATTTATATATGCCCTCCCGGTAAAGCCACATGGCCGTCCGGAGCCAGGTCTTTTTGCGACCGTAACTTCCCGTGACCACTGCTAGTAGCAATCACGTACAGTGGCTACATTTATGCCAGTGTCTTCCTGCAATATCGCGGAAGGAATATCTAGCTTCTCGTAACCATTCACATGACTTCAGTGAGCTGTTGATAATGGAGTCTTCGTCGTCTTGAAGGCATTCTTGATTAACACCAACTCACGACGTCCAATCTCAAAGGTAACTAACGCCCACGACCTTTACAGTGGGCATTTAATGCAAACTTGAGGCACGTCCTCATAGTGCCACTACTGCCGCTATTCTCATGCGACTGGCGCGAAATTTGAATAGACTTCATCTTTCAGATACAGAAACATCCCTTTTCAGAATGGTTCAAATGACTCTGAGCACTATGGGACTTGACATCTGAGGTCCTCAGTCCCCTAGAACTTAGAACTACTTAAACCTAACTAACCTATGGACATCACACACATCCATGCAGGATTCGAACCTGCAACCGTAGCGGTCGTGCGGTTCCAGACTGAAGCGTCTAGAACCGCTCGGCCACAGCTGCCGGCCGTTTATCTCATACGATCCCTATAGCCAAAACTGCAGGCAACCAAGGACATTCGAATGGAGACTAGTGTCTCCATCGAGATAGTGCGCCCAGTCAGTCGACAGAGCAACTGCTTTTGTAGAATTCAATTCCCGTTGAAAACTATCCCACAATTGAATGGATGACTGTGGTAACAAGTTGTTCGAATGTGTTTTCCTTCTTGGAAGCTGGTAATTGGTACAAAGCATCAGTATATTTCAGCAATTTGATGTGTAGGACGTTTACATCTGTTGCGTTTGAAAGCGTTTCGTTAGCAATAGCACAATCCTATTGGACAAATTTCGTCAAACTTGTTAATCCCTCTTAATATTTAAAAGCAAAGAAATTAGCTTTTAGTTACTGAAATTAATTTCTAAGGAATACCACTAAAGATAAGGAATTTAGGATGATTGTTTCCCTGCTTTGTTCCAATTACCACCTTCCATGTAGGAAAGCACGTTCCAACAGCTTGTTATTACAATTATCCAATCAGTGGTGGGATAATTTTCAAGGGGAACAGAATTCTACGAAAGACGTCGGTCGCTCTATCGACTGACGGAGGGCGTTATCTCGATGGAGATACTAGTCTCCGTTGGTATATCCTTGGTTGCCTGCAATTCTGGCTAGGGCACGTTGCCGAAAATATAAGTGACTTGCCACAAAAAGAAGCGTTCATCTGGACAATTAATAACAAATTAGTAGCAGCAAACGTTGACGCGATCAAAACTTGTAAATGGCCTCACATCACTATCTATGCACACACCAAAAAGCCCAGTCGAGAGTATAGTCGAAAAAACAGGCGTTAAACATTTCCTTAACTAGATTTCCTTTGTTTTCTCAGCACCACGACCATAGTTGCTAGTTGATACATTTGATGATGAGCTTTCAGTGGCTTGAAAACTAGTTAATGGTACAATAAATTGTCACAAAAACACGTTTCAATCGTCATATAGTGTGTTTCGTGAAAAAATTGGAATTCGTGTGAAATCACCAAAACTTCCGTTTAACAAAGAAAATTACGCATCCAAAATAACTGCAAACAAGATTAGAGAATCAGAGATCGTAAGTAACATGCTAAATAACGCGACTGATATGGCCTTGTAACATTGATTAAAACGGCCTTGCTGCGATGGTACTGCGAACGGCTGAAAGCAAGGGGAAACTACAGCCGTAATTTTTCCCGAGGGTATGCAGCTTTACTGTATGATAAATGATGGCGTCCTCTTGGTTGAAATATTCCGGAGGTAAAATAGTCCCCCATTAGGATCTCCAGGCGGGGAATACTCAGGAGGATATCGTTATCAGGAGAAATAAAACTGGCGTTCCAGGGATCGGAGCATGGAATGTCAGATCCCTTAATCGGGCAGGTAGGTTAGAAAATTTAAAAAGGGAAATGGATAGGTTAAAGCTAGATATAGTGGAAATTAGTGAAATTCGGTGGCAGGAGGAACAAGACTTCTGGTCAGGTGACTAAAGGATTATAAATTCAAAATCAAATAGGGGTAATGCAGGAGTAGGTTTACTAATGATTAAAAAACTAGGAGCGCCGGTAAGCTACTACGAACAGCATTGTGAATGCATTATTGTAGCCAAGACAGACACGAAGCCCACGCCTACCACAGTAGTACAAGTCTATATGTCAACTAGTTCCGCAGATGATGAAGAGATTGAAGAAATGTATGACGCGATTAAAGGAATTATTCAGATAGTTAAGGGAAATGAAAATTTAATAGTCATAGGGGACTGGAAGTCGATAGTAGGGAAAGGAAGAGAATGGTTCAAATGGCTCTGAGCACTATGGGACTCAACGGCTGAGGTCATTAGTCCCCTAGAACTTAGAATTACTTAAACCTAACTAACCTAAGGACATCACAGACAACCATGCCCGAGGCAGGATTCGAACCTGCGACCGTAGCGGTCGCGCGGTTCCAGACTGTAGCGCCTAGAACCGCTCGGCCACTCCGGCCGGCAAAGGAAGAGAAGGAAAAGTAGTAGGTGAATATGGACTGGGGGTAACGAATGAAAGAGGAAGCCGCCTGGTATAATATTGCACAGAGCATAACTTAATCATAGCTAACACTTGGTTTAAGAGGAGGGTTGGGGGGGGGGTTGTTTGGGGGAAGAGACCAAACAGCGAGGTCATCGGTCTCATCGGATTAGGGAAGGATGTCGGCCGTGCCCTTACAAAGGAACCATCCCGGCATTTGCCTGGAGCGATTTAAGGAAATCACGGAAAACCTAAATCAGGATGGCCGGACGCGGGATTGAACTGTCGTCCTCCCGAATGCTACTACGAACAGCATAGTGAACACATTGTTGTAGCCAAGACAGACACGAAACCCACTCCTACCACATGGACTCTGACCATGATTTATTGGTTATGTAGATTAAAACTGAAGAAACTGCAAAAAGGTAGGAATTTAGAGAGATGGGACTTGGATAAACTGAAAGAACCAGAGATTGTAGAAAGTTTCAGAGAGAGTATTAGGGAACGATTGACATATACAGGGGAAAGAGATACAGTAGAAGAAAAATGAGTAGCTTTCAGAGATGAAATAGTGAAGTCCGCAGAGGATCAAGTAGGTAAAAAGATAAGGGCTAGTACAAATCCATGGGTAACAGAAGAGATATTGAATTTAATAGATGAAAGGAAAAAAATATAAAAATTCAGTAAATGAAGCAGGCGAAAAGGAATACAAACGTCTTAAAAATGAGATTGACAGTAAGTGCAAAATGGCTAAGTAAGAATGGCTAGAGGACAAATGTAAAGAGATAGAGGCATATATGACTAGGGGTAAGATAGATACTGCCTACAGGAAAATTAAAGAGACCTTTGTAGAAAAGAGAACCACCTGTATGAATATCAAGAGCTCAGATGGAAAACCAGTCCTAAGCAAAGACGGGAAAGCAGAAAGATGGAACCAGTATATAGAGGGTCGATGTACTTGAGGGAAATTTATGGAAATGGAAGATGAAATAGGAGACATGATGCTGCGTGAAGAGTTTGACAGAGCACTGAAAGACCTAAGCTGAAACAAGGCCCCAGGAGTAGACAACATTCCATTAGAACTGCTGACAGCCTTGGGAGAGCCAGGCCTAACAAAACTCTACCATCTAGTGAGCAAGATGTATGAGACACGCGAAATACCCTCAGGCTTCAAGAAGTATATAATAATTCCAATCCCAAAGAAAGCAGGTGTTGACAGATGTGAAAATTACTGAACTATCAGTTTAATAAGCCACAGCTGCAAAATACTAACACAAATTCTTTACGTACGAATGGAAAAACTAGTAGAAGCTGAACTCAGGGAAGATCAGTTTGGATTCCGTAGAAATGTTGGAACACGTAAGGCAATACTGACCCTACGACTTATCTCAGAAAATAGATTAAGGAAAGACAAACCTACATTTCTAGCATTTGTAGACTTGGAGAAAGCTTTTGACGATGTTGACTGGAATACTCTCTTTCAAATTCTGAATGTGGCAGGGGTAAAATACAGGGAGCGGAAGGCTGTTTACAATTTATACAGAAACCAGATGGCAGTTATAAGAGTAGAGGGGCATATAAGGGAAGCAGTGGTTGAGAAGGGAGTGTGACAGAGTTGCAGCCTATCCCCGATGTTATTCAATCTGTATATTGAGAAAAAAAAAGAAAAATTTGGAGCAGGAATTAAAATCCATGGAGAAGAAATAAAAACTTTGAAGTTTTCCGATGACACCGTAATTCTGTCAGAGACAGCAAAGGACACGGAAGAGCAGTTGAACGGAATGGATAGTGTCTTGAAAGGAGGATATAAGTTGAACATCAATAAAAGCAAAACGAGGATAATGGAATGTAGTCGAATGAAGCCAGGTAATGCTGAGGGTATTAGATTAGAAAATGAGACACTTAAAGTAGTAGATGAGTTTTACTATTTGGGGAGCAAAATAACTGATGATGGTCGAAGTAGAGAGGGTATAAAATGTATACTGGCTATGGCATGGAAAGCGTTTCTGAAGAAGAGAAATTTGTTAACATCGTGTGTAGATTTAAGTGTCAGAAAGTCTTTTTTGAAAGTATTTGTATGGAGTGCAGCCATGTATGGAAGTGAAACATGAACGAGAAATACTTTAGCACAGAAGAGAATAGAAGCTTTCGAAAAGCGGAGCTACAGGAGAATGCTGCAGATGAGATGGGAGTTCACGTAAGTAATGAGGAGGTACTGAATAGAATTGGGGAGAAGAGGAAATTGTGGCACAACCTGACTAAAAGAAGGGATCGGCTGGTAAGACATGTTCTGGGTCATCAAGAAATCACCAATTCAGGATTGGACGGTAAGGAGAAGGGTAAAAATAGTAGAGGTAGGCCAACAAATGAATACACTACGCAGATTCAGAAGGATGTAGGTTGCAGTAGTTACTCAGAGATAAAGAAGCTTCCACAGGATAGAGTAGCATGGAGAGGTGCATCAAACCAGTCTCTGGACTGAAGACAATAACAACATGACAGGCTGTAAAAATGTGTTCAAAAAAAAAAAAAATGGCTCTGAGCACTGTGGGACTCAACTGCTGAGGTCATTAGTCCCCTAGAACTGAGAACTAGTTAAACCTAACTAACCTAAGGACATCACAAACATCCATGCCCGAGGCAGGATTCGAACCTGCGACCGTAGCGGTCTTGCGGTCCCAGACTGCAGCGCCTTTAACCGCACGGTCACTTCGACCGGCTGTAAAAACGTGTGGCAATTTTAATTCTACCAGCATAAAAATAACTTATTGCCATTGTTACCATCATGTAAAGTATATGTAATGTTATGTAACTATATTTTCCAAACTAGTATTGCAAGCCTAGTTTTCGCCATAGTACAAATATACAGTATTTCATGTATCAGGCGAGTAACATGTGTCATTAAATATATACTGAAAAGGTCGCCAAATCTGACGCTTAATTATCACTCCTTTGTCCATACATATTAATATGGATGTACGTATACAGAGTAGTCAGCATGATTTATTGGTTATGAACCGTAGATTAAAACTGAAGAAACTGCAAAAAGGTAGGAATTTAAAGAGATGGGACCTGGATAAACTGAAAGAACCAGAGGTTGTAGAAAGTTTCAGAGAGAGCATTAGGGAACGATTGACAAATACAGGGGAAAGAAATAGAGTGGAAGAAGAATGAGTAGCTTTGAGAGATGAAATAGTGAAGGCCGCAGAGGATCAAGTAGGTGAAAAGACGAGGGCTAGTAGATATCCATCGGTAACAGAAGAGATATTGAATTTAATAGATAAAAGAAAAAAAAAATATAAAAATTCAGTAAATGAAGCAGGCGAAAACGAATATAAACGTCTTAAAAATGAGACTGACAAGAAGTGCAGAATGGCTAGAGGACAAATGTAAAGAGGTAGAGGCATATATGACTAGGGGTAAGATAGATATTGCCCACAGGAAAATTAAAGAGACCTTTGGAGAAAAGAGAACCACCTGTATCAATATCAAGAGCTCAGATGAAAAACCAGTCCTAAGCAAAGACGGGAAAGCAGAAAGATGAAACCAGTATATAGAGGGTCTATACAAGGGCGTCTTTTTCGAAACCCATGCTGATTCCTACAGAGTAGATTTCTAGTCTCCAGAAAAGTCATTATACTCGAACATAATACGTGCTCCAAAATTCTACAACTGATCGACGCTAGAGATATAGGTCTATAGTTCTGCACATCTGTTCGACGTCCCTTCTTGAAAACGGGGATAACCTGTGCCCTTTTCCAATCCTTTGGAGCGCTACGCTCTTCCCACTGAAGATAGCACAAGAAGTGCTGAAACATTTTTGGGTAAAGGAAAAACAAACAAGCTGTGCCTGCATAAGGCGGAATACCTCTCCAGTTCTCCTGAGTAAGCACAGAGAGGAAGAGCATCAACATCCTAAAAGATGATTATCATTATTGTTATTATTGTTCCTTTCCGAGGAAACATGATTCGTTGCAGCAATGCAAATGTTTGGTGAAAGATAAGAAAAAAAAGAAAAAGACAATACTAACACAGTACAGGCAGTGCCACCTTAAGCGGCTGCGCTAACACCGCTGCTTAATGGCTGGTGCTCTGTTATGGTATTGATGTGTCTTGTTAGACTGAACTTCGATTTGTATGGAACACTTGAGAAGCACGTCGTACTAAAGTAATAATTGTTACATATGAGTACGTTGTACAGTCGTACGAAAGATGAACAAGTTGCTATATTGTCGGAAACTGACTGAAATGAGCAAAATCTGTGACCCGTTAGGTGTTTGCCTCGTTTGTAAGTGCTACGACGTAGCAGCATCCTCGTATGTTTCGGATTCATTGCATGCGTTCCAACATTACGTATGGGGGCGCAGAAGCCGTTAATCGAACTCCCGGTGGAGCATGCGGCCGTGGCGCCGGCCGGATGGGATAGTGCGCAGGCACCGCTGGAAATGCTGTTCGCGAGCGATCAATACGATAATATTCCGGCACAGCACAAGGGGTAGCGCACCTGCTTCTTTGCCATGAGTCACTCTTCGTCCTAACTGTGACAGCAACACAACGCCACTCATCATGTCAGTCAAAGTAAGTGCAGCACTATTTTGTTATTAAATCGTTACATTGTTTACGCCGCGCTGTGACGACTAAAGCATGCCAGCTGGCGAGTGTGCGAGTCCTGAGTGAGTGCGTCTCAGACTAGCGTCTAGTCATCGATTACTTATGCGCTTCGTAGTTAGTTTGGAAATTTGCAAATGCTTTTAAAACTTTTGTACACAGTTTACTGTGATCCGAATTTAGCGCCATGTGACTTCTTTTAGAGTAAAGACGTACGTTTTTCCTCGGCCCACCGGCGATAGTTTTGGATTAATAGCATGGCTCACTCTGCGAGCAGCATAAAAACACTACTTCAGTTGAATTCTGTTCCGGTAGCAAATAATGTCGCTTTCTGTTGATATCAGATAAGTTCAAGGCTATAGACAGACTGTGCAAAGAACTTCGCAATTTTTGAATAGGTTTACGCTATATGCTTTATCCTTTTGTTCTCTTTTGTTATTTTGAAATACTAATTTTAAATTTCAGCGCTTATGTGCACGTTTATGAATATTTTGGATGGTGTAATAACTTCGTGTAAAATGTTACCCTGGAATCTGTCCTGAAGTGTGGGTAGTAAACATCTCAGGTTTCCGGTGAACAAGATATACCTCTAAATCCACGTTTGAAACAGTAGAAAAAACGAGAATTTATTATCCAGTTCACAACTTTCTGTCGCAGAGTCGGTGCAGTTAGCTCTCCGAGGTACCTTATTCTGGTGGAAGTGCTTTGTCACAGCTGAGACAGCACCTAGCAGACTTTCTTATAGGTCTATAAGTCTTGCGAACTGTTCTAGAATTATGTTTATTAACGCCACGTGGTGTATCAATAAGATAGCGGTGACCGTCGTTTTTAAAAAAATTATTTAATGTTACTGCAAATCAGCTGAGTGGAAGTCCATTACAAGTATTTCACATTCTCTTGTACTCCAAATTTATTTCCTCTGTGACGTGTGAGTGTTTATTGGCTTTTGCGCGATTTCTAAGTGTCTGTTGCTTTCTTTTATGTGCAAGTAGTATTTCTGAGAGAAAACGTCTGTTCAATGTATGTGTGTCTATCATTGTAACAGCATTATTAACGTTGTTTGAAATATTGTCAAAGTTAAATGAGCAATTCCTTCGCTTATTAATTGCGGCTGTGAATTAAAAGGCATTTCATATGTGATAATAGAATTCTGAGTCACATCTCACAGCTGTGAATAAAACCATTAATTTATTATAGCTTAACCATTGTATAAAGTTGCTTCTAGATGTTTTCCTTTGAAAAAATACAGAGGTTTTAATTTATGACGTCAAAACCAAACTGTAGCGCTTGCTTTATCTGTTTCACTTACGTTAAGGCATATGCTCTTACATTTGTGAAATATACTCATTTATGTTTAAAGTACTGAAAAAGATTTCGCTATTAAACTGACCACATAACTTCATAATCTACTGACAACGTAAGAATACAATTACTAATAAAATTTCGATCTTACTGAAACATATTACGGTTCAAGATACAGACATAGGACATTATTGGTGATAAACCAAAACATATTACAGATGGAGCATAAATCAAATGAAATATAATATCGTGTCCAAAATATGTTAACGGAGAGCGTTGAATCTATATGGAATAAAAAGACTGCTGAATATGAACTAGTTACGAAAAAATTGGACAAAATAATGAAACAAAATTCCTCCCAAATCATTATTTCGAACGAAGTAAAGAACATCCTTCGTAAGAGGCAACATTAAGCGTAAACCGATCTCCAGTTCCAACAGTGAAACGCGTTGTTTCTGTATTACAGTTCTCGGAATGATCAATAAATGTATAGAGCTTAGCGACATTGATTTTCAGTGAAAACTTCGTTTATTCCATTACAGATGTGTCCATGACAGAAAACAGATCTAAACTGTAGTGAAATCAAGGCAGTTCGTGCAATTATATTCTTCAATCCAGCGATTGCAAGAAATGTCCGTACCTAAATGTGTAGTTAGAAGAAAGTGACTTACTAACGCAACAGTCATTCTGCTGCAACACTGACTTGAAATCAAATGTAACAATTGTATGAAACGCAGCATTTATCTCCTCAATAATAGTTTTACAGAGGAGTAAGCTGCGGGATTCCAGCTTTCTAATGAAATCCATGCACTTAAAATCGCCTCACTTTGCTGTTATTAGAATGTGACCTCTCTCTCCCTTGCTTATTATATCTCCGATAATCATCCTGTAGTCGACAGGACAGTAAACTAGAACCTTCACTCCTTTCTTTTATTGGATAATTTTAGTTTGAGGTAACAGTGTTAATGAGTTCAGTAAATTGAAGGCAGCGTTAATAGTACTCGTAATTCGGCTGTTAAATATCCAATATTTTTTTACACTTTGCTTAGTGTAAATAGCAAAAAATACCGTTCACTAAAAACAAATAATTAACATCACACTTACGAGATAGCACACGAAGCTGGAAAATTGTCTGTTTCAGTTTTCATTCTACTCATTCTGATCACCTGTCTCCTCAACAATTATTCCACCACTTTCACCTTACAAATGACGGGTCCAGGAAAAGAATGAGTGAAGTAATTTTTTTCGTTTTTTGAGTTTTCAGCAGTATATTAAAGCATGGAACAGACCTAATTTTCCTACTGTAGTAAGTAGGTAAAAAACAAGACCAGTCGTACTGTAAATTAGGTTTGACAAATTGTAGTACAGGGAAAGAGTGAGCTCAGTCCATATGAAACAGGGAAATAAAAGGTTCTGTTCAATAAGTGCTGGACTTTAAATAATTATATAGGTTGCAGCCCTGATAAACAGCTCTAGTGTCTGAAATTTTGCGAAAATACAGTTATGGAACGCCATTCATCAAATGATGCCTGTAGTGAAAGTATGGAAGGAGAAACATTGGCGCTTATCTGAGGTAAACAGAAAGATTAATTTAACGTCTCATGATTGGGAGAAAACTGTCATTGTAGGCTACAGTGCTTTGAAAACGCGCCTGAAGAGACAAGACAAAATATTTTAAGAGAATTCAACTTGATGGAATCTGTAGATTTACAGAATGCTTATCTATGTGGTCTCATGACTGTACTTCCAATACAGCGTAGAAGGCCTAGGAAAGGCGAATGTGAAGCAAGATTTAACAATGCAACCTATAAGTACAGAGTTCGACGACAAATAGGGCACTGGACGAAAGAAGCTGTAGTTTGTCGTAAGCATTTATAGCAAAGTACGGCATACCAAAAAGTAAGAGTCAATATTTTGTGTCTAGTGTCGAACTGTTGGGAATACCCCTACTGATAAGAGAGGCAAACAGGAGAACAGGCCCTGGGAATTAAGTGATAAAACAGTTAATACCATTAAGCAGCATACTGTGCCCCTATCCGAGCAGAGATAGCCATTATGGGTTAAAGTATACCTCTCTGAGAAACTAGGTATAAGTAAAATGTTCAATTTATTCAAAGAGCCTTACCAACAGGTAAGGCATCTTACGAAACATGTAGACACATATTTAATACGAACTTCAATATTTCCTTTGGATGGCCCCACGCAGATACATGTAGTGTCTGTGGCGAATATATAGCCAGAATGAAATGCCTGGACCGGGAAAACAAACTGAAGTAGTAAAAGACTCAATTGAAGAATTTTAAAACTTTATAAGATTATCCACATATTTCCAATAAGTGAACATTCTTATTTGGAATGTGATAAAAATATGGGGCTTATAAAGAAGAAAGCTCATACAGAAGTTCCCATAGATTAGACAGAGGTGTTCATATCAGCTCGGTAAAAGCCTTCACCATTTAATGTAGCTGAAGCTAAATCTGGAACTTTTCGCTAATGCACAGCATTCCTGAAGCACTTGTACAAGCAGAAGTGATCTTCTCCTACACTGCTGCTCTGTAATCGGCTCATCCAGCTGAAGGATCCAATGGACTAGACTTTGATTTGACTGAGTTTCATTATACTGGTAAGACTGTAAGATAATCTCCAAACATTGATCTTTTTAGCATGATATAGTTTCAAATTATAAAACGTTATATTTTCAGTCCATGAGAAATACCTGGATTTGCAGGTTTTGAAAAATTTCTGTGGGACAGAAGCACAAGAATATTATGACAGTTCTGTTGCTTGAAGTTCTCACAACAGAACAGGCAACCTTGAACTGTTTTTTTAGTATGGTTTGAGTCCTGTTTCAAGTACTAAGGGAATAAGCAATACTTATGATACCTTGAATTCATGGACTCACTCATTGAATAAGTTACCCTTACACAACTTCTACACTTGTAGCAACGAAAGTTTGAATAAATACCTTATAATATTGTTATATATTTACAAAATATTAGTCAAGCTTTGTAATTTTGTAAAATAATTGTATTTTGTTGCATAACTATAAAATGAAGGAGGGCTTTAAAGAGAAATATTAACGTCCTGTAGAATTTATAAAACAGGACTTAGCTCATTCTTATCCTGGACCCTCCCAATGAGAAAGTTAGTATGGAGGAATCGGTTGTGTAGCTGAGCTGTGTTCTGAATTGTGAGCTTAGGCTGTTAAGTTAAATCTTTAACGTTTGCGAACTATAAATTGGAGAGAGTGGCATCGTTTATGAGTTCATACATTTGTTTGAACAAATTATGGTGCAACATTCGTAAATGATATGTACCCTACGCTTCTCTCTCTCTCTCTCTCTCTCTCTCTCTCTCTCTCTCTCCCTCCCTCTCTCTCTCTCTCTCTCCATCTACTGTCATCCTCATTCTGTTTCTGTTCCATAATACAGAAGGAAACATTTTGCAATCAATTTTCAGTTTCAAAAATTACTGATACATAGTCGTGATGCAATCCTCTATTGTTTTAATGACATGGAGTGCCTACATTACATAATCATTGAATTAGTAGCGTTAAACAGTTTGATTGCATTCCGATTCTATAACGTAAGGATTACAGCACAAAAAAATTTATACTTTTGGGGTATTCTGTGTTTTGTTGAAAGACATTCTAAAGAGTCCACCTTGGTTGTTGCTTACACACATTTACTTCAATAAAACACGCGCAATTGGCCACTTTCGGTCTTGCTTGCTATTTTCAAGTGCTGCAGGTGCCAACATATTTTTTTTCCTGTACTGTAATTTCATTCCTCTGCCCCATATGGGCATGGGAGGGCTGGCAGCAGCACAGTCCACCGCTCTTCAGCCAAACGATTTTACAAAATACATGAAAGGGTAATGCTTACAAAAAAAAAGAGGGGGATAAAAGGAGGACATAAAAAAGCAGGAGATGGAGATGTGCATAACTTAAAATATACACTAATATGGAGACATGCACAGGGTAACAGTTAAAAAGTCGACAGAAAGTTAAAAGAACACAGCTGGCAAGCCTTTGTACACTTAAGTCAAACACAAGTTAAAAGTTGGCCACAGTATAAAAATCACACGAACAAACATGGACTATATATGGGTCGAGCACACAATTAAAGCCGTATCACTGATGATACTGTATAATGGCACTGAACACAACACTAATGCAGCACACTTTTTAATGCAGCATACTTGATAATGAAGAAAAACCTGGGACAATCTTCCAGGGTAGGGGACAAGGGAGAAGGGAAAAGGGAAAAGGGGGTGAGACGGAGGGGAGAGAAAGGGGGATGAGGTGGGGGGGGGGCGCTGAAGGGGGATTGGGGAGGGAAGGGATGGGAGAGGAAAACAGCTGAGGAGGGGGTGCAGGGACTCAGGGGGAGAAGGAGGAAAATCCACTTTGGGGAAGGAGGGGGAGGTGAAGGAGCGCCCTGGGTAGGGGGGGGGTCAACAAGGTCAGGTTACAGTTGGAACGAAGGGTAGATGTCATGGCCAAGTTCAACATCTGGGAGGGGGGGGAGAGGTGTGCTGGAAATTGCCCTGATGAAGGAGATGGAGGGTGTAGAGGTGGAGTGATACAGTGATAGAGGCACGACAACAGGTCGGGGGGTGGAGAGGAAGGAGGATACCAGGGAGTGGGGGGTGCCAACATGTCATACTATCCAATTATTAAACCCCAGAAATGACAGTCTTGGAAGCGAGCACGGAACATGAGAGTGCATAGTTTTGAAACTGAATGTTTCCACAGAAAATGGGCAACGCCTTTTCGTCATCGCTAATTTCGTCCCGATTTATGGTATACTAGTTGAGTACTCGGTGTTTCCTGGGTATATATTAGGTTCATTCAAATGAAATCTGGTCAGTGCATTTACCTTTGCCTTACACGTAATGTGACACCACGTAACTGTGGCTATGGTGGCGCCATGTATTGATAGAGAGACTAACGCGTGTGCACTGTTTGATGTTGCATAGTGCCAGTGTGGTTTCACACCAAAGAGAAGATGGTCACACAAATTACTGTCCACTACCGCACATGCAGACGAGTAAGCAGGAACAACAAGGAGTGATTCGATTTTTGGTGGCGGAGGGAGTTGGAAGCAGCCAAATGTATCGACAGATGAAGGTTGTGTACGGTGAGTACAGTCTGAGTCGTTCAAGTGTTGTGGAATGTGCGAACGATTCCTTGAGGGGCGTGAGTCATTGGAAGACGATGCTCGTCCTGGACAAGCTCATCGTGTCATCACACAGGAAATGGTTGCGGAAGTGAATGCTTTAGTCTTGGACAACCGCAGAATCACCGTGGACGAGGTCTATCGATAACTGAGTATTAGTGTGGGCAACCGATGACGAAATGTGTGACTGCGTCTAGGTCTGGATGTGACAGCAACCCACTAGCTTCTTCAAGGATGGAATCGACCAGGTAGTGTCGCAGTGGGATAAATGTGCCAACAGTTTTGGATATGTGTATGTTTTGAGTATGTATGCTGTGTATAACTACATGTTTGAGTGAATAAAATCATTACCGTTACTTTACACTAGTGATTGGGTTTCATTTGAATGCCCCTTATATACATTCCAATTCTGTTAGTCTATCTGCTCCTCCTGGCTCCTGCTCTCTGTCCACCTCTCCTGTCCCCCTCTCTGTCCATTTCCTTCTAGCCCCTCTCTCTGTCCATTTCCTCCTCACTCCTCTCTTTCTGTCCATCTACTCCTCCCTTCCACCTCTATCTCCTCCTCCCCTCACTGTCCATCTCCTTCTCGCTCCTCTCACTGTCCATTTCCTCCATCCCCCACTCTGTGTCCATCACTTCCTCCCCGTCTGTTCATCTCCTCCTACCCTGTCTATCCATCTCCTCCTCTACCCTTTCTCTGTCCATTTCCTCCTCGTCCCTCATCTGTGTCCGTCTCTTTCTCCCTCCCTGTGTGTCCATCTCTTTCCCCTGCAATTCTTTATCTAAGTTATTACCCTCACCCCAACAGGAGGCTGCTGATTCTTACCCCCACAGTATACCAAGTTTGACTGAAATCGATCAAGGGATTTTGGAGGAGTTTCATCCGCGGCTTTTCCCAAATAAGCACATTCCACATACATTAAATATATTTCACACTTACTTGTACAAATATTTCACCTGTTTCTATAGCGAATTTCGCCCAACAGATTCGTTTACACTCAGCTCAGTGTTTACGACGTCATACCTCCTGAACTGTGTGTTGTATAATAGTACAATTTTGCAAGTATGCGAGTACTGTCTGCAAAGTGTATCGTGGTAAAGAAGTAATAAATTAAATCGTCATGCCTGATGTGGTAGTTTTACTACAAAAATGTCATAAGCGGTAAACTTTTTTCTTTCTTCTTTTTGTGGGATGGGGATGGGGGGTCACCGAGGAAAGGTTTCGTGAAGGTCTGAAATTATGGTTTGTTGCAAGTAACTAAGTGCTCTCATTCTCAAATACTGCATAAATAAAGTCTGAGAACTCACGCGTCTTGGGTTATACTTCTTTTTCACATCCACCCCTTTGAGAGATTGCTTACGGACAGGAAGTGATAAGTGTAGCAAGGTTGTCTGAAATCCGTCGGTTTAGGAGGAGCTGTGGAACGTACATACATATATACGTACATCCATTTTTATAATATGTGTGGATGTATGGATGTTGGACTTAACAAGAAATTGTCAGAAGTGGGAGCTCAGATGGCCAAGCGCTTATGAAAGATAGCATTTTTGGCGAGGGTAGGCCGAGGCTTGAGTCCTTTATGTTAGAATAGTTTCCAGGCAGCGGTCGGCGCAGCTGAAAAAAAAAAAAAAACAGGACTATAATCCGAGAGTCGTGGGGTCGAATCCCTATGCAGAAACTTTTTTTTTCAATTTTTACGATACTTACACTACAAATAACCCTAAATGATGTTCAGTATATTGTATTTATTAATATTGTCATACAAGTCACGAAAAAGAAAGTCAAAATAAAATTTTGAATCGCAAATAAATTTCTAGGAAGGGATTTTAATGCGTACAGCAGAACTTCGCACGTAAAATTAGATACTTGTATTATTTTACAGTTGATGATTTACCCCTTACTGGGGTGCTATTCACCGTAAAAAGAGGGTAAGCAGTGACTTTCTAGGCATCTTGCATACATTATAAACGCCTAATTTTTCTAGTTACATGGTTGTTTTCAAGTTAATATAGAAAAACAAACTTGGTTTCCATTCATTATAGGTTCTCTCCCATCACAGTTTCGCAGTAAACCACGCGCAACGGCCGGCCGGAATGGCCGTGCGGTTCTAGGCGGTACAGTCTGGAGCCGAGCGACCGCTACGGTCGCAGGTTCGAATCCTGCCTCGGGCATGGATGTGTGTGATGTCCTTAGGTTAGATAGGTTTAAGTAGTTCTAAGTTCTAGGGGACTGATGACCTCAGACGTTAAGTCGCATAGTGCTCAGAGCCATTTGAACCATTGAGCCACGCGCAACGCACCATTTCGCCGTACGTTGGCGAGGATGGCTGGTTATATACAATGGAATGTATTTTGATGCAGTCCTCTCGGGATATGATTTGCTTTTCTCTCTATGAGATAAGAGCAGTTTTGAAGGTTTTTGATCAAATTCTTTATGTGACGATAAAAGTAGGCATCGTAGGGTCGCCGTAGTTTCTGAGGACTGCTCAAAGATCAAAATGAAACTAAACGAATACGAAGGTCTGTACACTTTAATTACAATGGTTCCTTGAAAAATTGTTTGCTGAGTCCTGGTGGACGCTGCAAGTACAATCCTTTCTGGGAAACATATTAGCAGTTCTCAAAACTTTCCTTTGTCTTTTCTTTTCATGCCTTTTACGAAAATATTAACAAATACAATATAGTGAGCATTATTTAGATTTATTTGCCGTGTAAATAACGTAAAAATTTAAAGTAAAGTTTCCACATAGGGACTCGATCATACGATCCTCGGATTACCATTCTGCACTCTTTCCGCTGCACCAACCACCGTCTGGAAACTACGTTAACAGAAATGCCTCATGCCCCTCCCCTATTTTTTCCAAACGATTAGTCATCTGGAGCTCCCACTTCAGACACAAATCGGTGATGACAAGTAGGCGCTGTATCCTCGTGAGTGCAGTAATACACTCCTGGAAATTGAAATAAGAACACCGTGAATTCATTGTCCCAGGAAGGGGAAACCTTATTGACACATTCCTGGGGTCATATACATCACATGATCACACTGACAGAACCACAGGCACATAGACACAGGCAACAGAGCATGCACAATGTCGGCACTAGTACAGTGTATATCCACCTTTCGCAGCAATGCAGGCTGCTATTCTCCCATGGAGACGATCGTAGAGATGCTGGATGTAGTCCTGTGGAACGGCTTGCCATGCCATTTCCACCTGGCGCCTCAGTTGGACCAGCGTTCGTGCTGGACGTGCAGACCGCGTGAGACGACGCTTCATCCAGTCCCAAACATGCTCAATGGGGGACAGATCCGGAGATCTTGCTGGCCAGGGTAGTTGACTTACACCTTCTAGAGCACGTTAGGTGGCACGGAATACATGCGGACGTGCATTGTCCTGTTGGAACAGCAAGTTCCCTTGCCGTTCTAGGAATGGTAGAACGATGGGTTCAATGACGGTTTGGATGTACCGTGCACTATTCAGTGTCCCCTCGACGATCACCAGTGGTGTACGGCCAGTGTAGGAGATCGCTCCCCACACCATGATGGCGGGTGTTGGCCCTGTGTGCCTCGGTCGTATGCAGTCCTGATTGTGGCGCTCACCTGCACAGCGCCAAACACGCATACGACCATCATTGGCACCAAGGCAGAAGCGACTCTCATCGCTGAAGACGACACGTCTCCATTCGTCCCTCCATTCACGCCTGTCGCGACACCACTGGAGGCGGGCTGCACGATGTTGGGGCGTGAGCGGAAGACGGCCTAACGGTGTGCGGGACCGTAGCCCAGCTTCATGGAGACGGTTGCGAATGGTCCTCGCCGATACCCCAGGAGCAACAGTGTCCCTAATTTGCTGGGAAGTGGCGGTGCGGTCCCCTACGGCACTGCGTAGGATCCTACGGTCTTGGCGTGCATCCGTGCGTCGCTGCGGTCCGGTCCCAGGTCGACGGGCACGTGCACCTTCCGCCGACCACTGGCGACAACATCGATGTACTGTGGAGACCTCACACCCCACGTGTTGAGCAATTCGGCGGTACGTCCACCCGGCCTCCCGCATGCCCACTATACGCCCTCGCTCAAAGTCCATCAACTGCACAAACGGTTCACGTCCACGCTGTCGAGGCATGCTACCAGTGTTAAAGACTGCGATGGAGCTCCGTATGCCACGGCAAACTGGCTGACACTGACGGTGGCGGTGCACAAATGCTGCGCAGCTAGCGCCATTCGACGGCCAACACCGCGGTTCCTGGTGTGTCCGCTGTGCCGTGCGTGTGATCATTGCTTGTACAGCCCTCTCGCAGTGTCCGGAGCAAGTATGGTGGGTCTGACACACCGGTGTCAATGTGTTCTTTTTTCCATTTCCAGGAGTGTATTTATCACTGAAAGCTGTGTCACGTCGTAAACCATAGTTTGTGCTCGCTGCTCGCTTACGTTTTTAAACACCATCTGTTACTCTTGTCCGCTGTGCTTCCTGCGCGAGCACATAGTGTGATTTATAACGTGGCACTAGTTTGGACGACAGCGCTCGGTAACCATTCTGTTTCTAAATTTGGCACTTGCACGTTATGTGCTCGCTCTCACAACTGCTGTAATCGGATAATATTACGTGTTGGCGCCCTGTAGCTTTCCACAAGTACCACCCAACAGATTACTAATTTGTACCTATAACCGCCCCCCCCCCCTCCCCCCCCCCCCCCCATCGCTACAGAAAACCGTACGTTTTTCGTCTCTGGCTATTTCCTCTTTTCAAACCTTTCACGGAGGTAACAACACTGTATATTTGTAATCATCTCTTCATTAATTTTTTTTGAAAATTTGTCATCTATAAATATGTCTTCATTCATATTTTTGTAAAAGCTCTAGACTAAAGAGTGTGATACTATACCACTGGTGGCCCACCACACCTCCCCATATGGGGCTAGGAGGATGAAATGACAATAAATTAAAAAACAAAGGATATGTTGGTACCTACAACACTTGAACATGACCTGTAAGACCGAATTTGGCCAACTGTGCGAGTTTTAATAAAGTATGTGCGCGTAAGCAATAGCCTAGGCGGGAATTTTACTGCGTGTTTCAACAAAATATGGTTGTGGTACCCCAGAAGAAGGAAATTATCCATGTTCTGTGTTCGTGTTATTTATTGCTGTTTTTTAGACCTGTGCAGATTGCATACGATCATTGCAGCCGTGGTCACAACGTCATTACTGGCTGCAGCTTAATGAATTCTGAGGCATTCTGACACGGATAATTAATTTACTTATTAATCTTCGATCATTACTCTATCACCCATGAGGTACCAATGTAACACACACGTAGCCTTCGGGAATGGTCTGATTCTGGGTAACAATTTTGCGGCAAAGTAGAAAAGTACACGAAAAATAGACGAAAAATAGTTACGTCCCACGTAATGGATAGCACACATTTCCTCTCTTGTGATGATGGCGACTCGTCATGGGATGGACCATTCATGACACAAAATACATTTTAGACCCACCTGTTTCCAGCTGCCTACAACTCATATATATTGATTGAGACACATTCCAAAACGTAGTTAATTATCTCGACGAAACTGAGCTTGGTGGCCTTGGGGCAGACAAGTACTCTGATGCCCTTGTAGTGATCGTCTAATTACTCTGACACTGAGTTTGAGAGAGTTTGACGGTGGGGTAGGGACGTACTCGTCCACTGCTACCACCCTGTATACTGATTTGTAACGAAACTCCTCTGTCAAGGCGCTCTTTGTTCATGCTATAGCAGACCAGTGGTGCTGTTCTTAGACTCATATTTATCTCTATGCCCTACGACGTACCATTGTTTGAGATGTTCGTGTGAGATGGTGGCTTCTGTAGCTCATGATGACTAGAATATTTTGAATGTTATAGCTGCAACCATGATTGTGCAGAGCAATGACAAAACAAATGGTTTACGCTATTTGTGCCGTCTGTCCGCTATCACAATCCGAGCTGGCTGATCGCGATCCTCACCCAACACTCGTCGTTGATGGCAGCAGCAACTGACATTGGCGAAATGATGGCGAAGAAGTATTTACGGTAGATTAGATAGAGAAAAGAGAAAAGAGAAGCAGATGCATGAATATCAAGAGCTCAGATGGAAAACCAGTTCTAAGCAAAGAAGTGAAAGCTGAGAGGTAGTAGTTGCTATTTTGTAGAGATGGAATAGGACGTAAAAGAAGATGAGGTGTGAGATATGAAACTGCGAGAAGAATTTGTCAGAGTACTGAACGACCTAAATCAAAACAAGGCTTCGGGAGTAGAGGACATTCCGTCAGAACTACTGACAACCTTGGAAGAGCCAGCCATCACAAAATTCTTGCATCTGTTGTGCAGGATGATGAGACAGGTAAAATACCCTCAGACTTCAAGAAAAACGTAATAATTCCAATCCCAAAGCAAACAGGTGCTGAAAGGTTTGAACATTACTGAACTATCAGTTTAATAAGTCCTGGTTGCAAAACGCTAACATGAATTCTTTTTAGAAGAATGGAAAAATTGATAAAAGCCGACCTTGGGGAAGATCAGTTTGGATTCCCAATAAATGTAGGAACACTCGAGGCGATACTGACCATACGACTTATCTTGGAAGATAGGTAAAGGAAAGGCAAATCTACGTTTCTAGCATTTGTAGACTTAGAGAAAGCTTTTGACGGTGTTGGCTGGAATACTCTCTGTGAAAGTCTGAAGGGAGGAGGGATAAAATACAGAGAGTAAAAGGCTATTTACAGCAACCAGACGTCAGTTATAAGAATCTAGGAATATGAAAGGGAAGCTATGGTTGAGAGGGGAGTGAGACAGGGTAGTAACCTATCGCCAATGATACTCAATCTGTACATTGAGCAAGTAGTAAAGGAAACCAAAGAAAAGTTTGGAGTAGGAATTAAAGTTCAGGGAGAAGAAGTAAAAACTTTGAGATTTACCGATTACATTTTAATTCTTTCAAAGACAGTCAATAACTTGGAAGAACAGTTGAGCCGAATGGACAGGGTCCTGAAAGGAGGATGTAAGCAGAACGTCAACAAAAGCAAAACAAGGATAATGGAATGGAAGTGAATTAAATATGATGCTGAGCGTATTGCATTTGGAAACAAGACACTTTAAGTTTTGTTATTTAGGCACCAGAATAACTGATGATGGCCGAAGTAGGGAGGATATAAAATGTAGACTGGCGATGATAAGAAAAGAGTTTCTCAAGAAAAGAAATTTGTGCACAACGAATATAGATTTCAGCGTTTGGAAGACTTTTCTGAAAGTATTTGCATTAGTGTAGCCATGTATGGGAGTGAAACATGGACGATAAACAGTTTAGACAAGTAGAGAATAGAAGTTTTTGAAATGTGGTTGTAACGTTGTTGCTTTAATTGTGGTGTAAGCGGTGGTGATAGACAATAAAAGCGGGTTAAAAGCTGTGAGCTGTCTGGGGAAGTTAACCTTGCATTACTGCGCAACTGTTTCACCAGGTATCCAGTTTAGCTTACCAAATTCCCAACGAGACTAACATGAATCATAATCTTTTAATAGGCATACGATAATCGGTGATATATATATATATATATATATATATATATATATATATATATATATATATATATATATAAGAGAATTTAAATAAAAAGAAATAAATCAGTTTATATTTGGAAATTTATTTTAACATTGGTCATTGAAATTTCAGCATATTAAACTTGATTCCTAACTAACCTGGTGCCTTATTTAGGATTGTGAAAATGTGAGATTGTAATCTTACGGAACACATCAAATATGGAGCCAAGACTGGGAGACTGCATACAACACAGCATTCATAAAACAACACACAAAGAACGTTGAAACATATGCAAGAGAAAATTAACCACTACCAACCGATTCAATTTTCACCCAAAGAAGTTACGTTCGTAGCACAATCCTGTCCGTCATGTAATTACCACACACTGGTATACTAAATTCATATTAACTCTTTGTGAAATCTTCCCGAAAAGAATAGCTGAGGGCTACTTTGATGATTACACCACATGCTTCACGTGGTCAACTTGGTTTACACAAAGAGTGTAATTCCACAATAATTTTGATAATTAAAATAAATTAGATCGAAAAGCAATTTACAAAAGAAAAACCTCGAACTGGTTACTATCGTCTTACTATTAACCTGATGGGTCAAACAATTGTATAAGCACGTGGTACTGGTTTCACAAAGTACACCCCACGTGGGTTGAACATAAAGAAAAGTTGCTATATTGAAAAATATTGTCAAGACGAGACGTTATAATCTCACGCACATTCGCATTTAAGATTGATGGACTTAGTTAGAGTTACTGATCAACACGTGGTTCCACTTTACTCACAAAGTAGTGACAAAGCAACTACCGGAATATATTCTGAACTTCACACGAGAATTACACTGCGCTGCAATTTAAGATAACATTAGATATTTTAGAGCTAAACCTGAAATAAAGGTGATTAAATTTTCAGTTAGGCTGAACTTAAGAAATCCATTGTCCTACGGACTTAGCAGACACGCGCTTAGCCGGAGATCTTACCACTTCAGACGCTCGCCACGGACAGACTGACTGGTCCCTTCCTGAGGGGTGGCTCACAAATACAAACGGAAGTGGCCAGAGGGTCAGTTTCCTATACCAACATGACAAGGGACGGACAGGACCATACTAAGGATAGAAACCTCTTTGCTTTTAGAAAGCGTAGCTACCTGTTCCGACGTTGGTCCTACTGTTCTCTAGCAGACAGGCTTGTCTGCTACCCTCAAGCATGCAACTAGAAATACATTTGCTCATTCATCCTCTCACACAGAAGGGAAGGGGGATGACAGTATCTTATCATATACAGTATATAAAAGAAAGCGGATGTAGGTTCCGTATGAGACTGTGTGACATGAATTACATATAAACTGTGTTTTAAAGTGTAGTAGTGTGACAGATCGTTCTTGTTTATGTGTAAAAGTAACACGTTCCACTACTGAGCCTCCTCCCAGATAGTCAGAAACGCCACAGTAAATTTAGGAGAGGAATTTATGCCGTAAATGACAACAGATTTAAGAAATTAAACATGAAAGGAATCCAACAGAGACCTTTCATGGTGCTACAGAAGAATGCTGAAGATTAGGTGGGTAGATCACGTAACTAATGATGATATACTGAATAGAACCGCTGATAAAAGAAATTAATGGCACAATCTGACTGGAAGAAGGGATCGGTTGATAGAACACATTCTTAGACATAAAGGGATCACCAATTTGGAATTGGAGGGAAGTGTGTGGGGGTAAAAATTATAGACGTAGACTAAGAGATGAATACAGTAAGCAGATTAAGAAGAATGCATGTTTCAGTAGTAGAGATGAAGAGGTTCTCACAAGACAGACCAGCATGGTGAGCTGTATTAAACCAGTCTTCGGACTGAAGACCACAACAACAACAACAACAACAATTAGTTTATTTCATGATGTATAGGTGACTTGTACCAGTTTTACATGATAAATTGGGACGAGTCACAGTACAGTGTGCCTATACAGACAGTGCACCAAATATCTTCATTACAATTCGCCTATTCAGTGCTTTTACCTTGCCTAATTTATAATAGAGCATTAGACATTCGCATGCCTATAAGCACTGTGAATTCACTAGTGCACTGTAGCCTTTTAATGTAAGGTCTCTAACCAAAATGTCTTTTATTGTAGTTATTTGTAGCTATCCCACACGAAATTCCCATCCTGTGTATACTTTTTCTCTACGGAAAATTCTTATGAATTCAGCTCTTGACCTACTGTTTCGAAGTATTATTGTCTTTACTTTCTCTATGAGGCATTGTTGTTATTAAAACAAATAAACATTGTCATCGCAAAGGAATGTGCTGGTCTGATCGTTAACTATTCTTAAGATTGGTATGTATCGTTGCATTTGTGAGGCTAACATGATATAAGGTAAAATCAGATGACAGGTAGTTTCTTTCAGTGTCTTTGTTTTTCGTCCCAAGTTTGGTGACAGGAGTATATAATCTTTTAGTTTTCCTTTCCAGATCCTTACAATGTTCTCCGAGACACAGTTAAAGCTGGGAGGAGATAGAACTCCACTTTGCCTTCAACTTGTGATGATTTTGAACTATGTGGCGATTTCATCTAAAACTTTACTTTTAAAAGTGACAGTCACATTATAATAATAATTATTATTGAAGTCATTTGATGAGTCATCGTGCTTGGTTAATATTTATTTAATGTACGGACCAGTATAACACTAATTAAGCATTGTTACTGCCATTTTCATTCACCATACTTATCAAAGTATGGAAGCTAGTAATGCATCTCCCACGACTTTGCTGATATCAAAGGCCTAAATTCTAACAAAGAAATCACAAAAAATATGAAATGGAGCGAGTATGGAACGTTTGAGTTTGTTGATAACTTCATTTATTTCTAGTTGTGCAATGGCAGAGTGCAGTGGGATAAGTTGATGGATATCTTGAAAAGAAAGGGGGTGTGTTTAAAGGAGAGAAGACCGATTACAAATCTGTATTGAGTCAGAAAGTGGAGGTACGTATAGTAATCGAGACTCCGGAAGATAGCAAGATCGGGAGAGGGGTCAGACATGGCTGTTGTCTCAACACATCGAGGTCAGAATGGCGCTGGCTAAAGACCCATTTCAAAAGTAGAACTGAATCTTAGGTGGTTGTTTGAACATAGAAATAGGGAAGTGACTTGCGAAATGGCTGGTATGGAGAGTGGTCTTGTACGGGGCAGAAACATGGACACTGTGAAAGCACTAGGAGAGCAGAATTGAAGATTGTGGAAAGTGGATATGGCACGGAATGGAGAAGAGTACCTGGACCGATAAAGTCAGGAGTTAGGAGGTACTGAGATGTGTTGCAGAAGATCAGAGGATGTTGTTGACTGTGAAGAATAAGAAGCTAAGCTGGATAGTACATAATTTGAGACGTGATTGAATTCTAGCACAAGCAATTGAAGGTTTTATTCTGGGGAAGAGAGGGAAGGGCAAAACAAGATACTAGATGCTGAATGAAGCCAGTAGACCGCACAGAGGGTACCGAAGAATGAAGAGGAAAGCAGAGGACAGAGAAGCATGGACGGCTACGAAGTCTAAACGTGTCGGAAGGCAGATAACCAAATGATGATGACGAACAAATGTTCCAACATCTAGATGCAACTCTGTTCTCAGATATATTTCTCTTCGTCATATTACGAACAATGATTTGAAGCTGGCCGGTGTGGCCGTGCGGTTCTAGGCGCTACAGTCTGGAACCGCGAAACCGCTACGGTCGCACGTTCGAATCCTGCCTCGGGCATGGATGTGTGTGATGTCCTTAGGTTAGTTAGGTTTAAGTATTTCTAAGTTCTAGGGGACTGATGACCTCAGCAGTTAAGTCCCATAGCGCTCAGAGCCATTTGAACCATTTTGGAATCATTTGAAATAAAATAGTCTGTTGTTTTAGCCGCTCCCCCCTGCCCCCCGCCCCCTCAATACTTCTCTGCAATTAACCGTTTAAATTATTTCACAGAAATTTCTATCTTTTAGAGCGCGCATAACAGGATTTTACTATGAAAGATTTGTGGAAATAGACAATACATTTTCCTTTAACAGACTAGTATATTTAAATTTTGGTTGTGCTGATTATTTAGGACATTGGACATTTATCTTGGAAGAAAGTTTTGAAACTCCTTTGATTTCAGTTGATCGTTGTTTAGTTAGCTAAATCACTTCTGGTGAGTTGCGAGATAAGTTGGGAACGAGGGGAGGGAGTGCGTAGGGAAGATTGAGTTTGTTAGTTCGACCAAATAAGCATTAACATCTGAAAAGTTGTTTTCACTGTCTGAGAGAGCTCTGCTATTTGAATATTTACATCAACTGCCTTTACTTTGCATTTGATCCTTCCCACTAGTTTCTTCCTACTCGTAGGAGATGTTGGCAGTGTGGTAATGAATGCTTCTGCGTTCTTCTCTCGCTATGTTGCATCAGTAACTTGCTTAATGCCTCCTGGACTTCCGTCGATTTGTGGACAACTTTCGGTAACGTAATCCCCATTCTCTTGCGATTGTGTTTGCAGTTCTCGGCAATTTGGATCAGTGGAACACATTTCCTGTAGGCAAAGGTTTTTTTAAGTGCTTTTCCAAACGAGTAAGTAAAGCTTGGAGGCAGCGTAGACTTTAGCATTCGTTTTCCTTTACCTTATCGTATGTTTCTGATTGCTTCTTAATTCCTGAATTTTCAACACTGTGGCGGTTAGCTTGTATTCACTGCTCCACATGAGATCTGTCTTTACATCTCCTGCAGTTCATTTCTTATGTCCTTGGCAGAGGGTGCGCAAAACCACTTTCAGGCAATATCTCGACCTTTCCACTATCGAACGGCACATGGCAGAAATAAACACCTAAATCCTTCTGTGCGAGTTGAGATTCCTCTTATTTTATTACCATGGTCATTTATCACTGTGTAGGTGGGAGTCAACAAAATATTTTGCATTCGAAGGAGAAACTTGGTGAAAAATTTTGTGGAAAGATCTTGCAGCAATGAAAAACGGCTTTGTTTCAGTGAGTGTCACACCAGCATGCTCATCACATCCATGACACTCTCCCCGCTATTTTGTGATATTACAAAACGAGCTGCCATACTATGAACTCTTTCGATGTTCTCTGTCAATCCTAACTGGTAAAGATCTCATACAGCGCAGAACATTCTAGCACAGGGGCGTAGTATAGGCAATCTGTTCAGTAGATTTATTGCATCTTGTAAGCGTTCTGCTAGTAAAACGCAGTCTTTGATTTGACTCATCTTCCTCACAAGACATTCTTTGTTATTGTTCCAATTTAATTTGTTCATAAATGTAATTCCTCGGTATTTATTTGAATCTACAATCTTTAAATTTGCATTTTTTAACTTATGACCGAAATTTAATGGATTCTGTTTAGTACTCATGTGGAAGACTTCTCATTTTTTATTGTTCAGGGTCAACTTGCATTTTTCGCATCGTACCAATATCTTGTCTAAATCATTTTGTAGTTTGTATCGATCTTTTGATGACTTTAGTCGACAGCAAACAGTTGCATCATGTGCGAAAAAGCTAAGAGGACTGTTCGCATTGTCTCCCAAATCATTTGTATAACTTAGAAACAGCAGAGAGGTCTGTAGCAATTCCCAGGGGAACGCCAGGTATCAATTAGGTTTCACTAAATGATTTCCCGACAGTTACTACGAACGAGATCCATTCTGACAAGAAATCACGATAGCAGTCGCACAACTGAGACCACACTCCATAGGAATACTCCACTGGAATAGAAGGGAGAACCGATAGAAGTACTCAGAGTACCCTCCGCCACACACCATCAGGTGGCTTGCGGAGTATGGATGTAGATTGATGTAGAGCGCAATTTGGTTACGAGCTGCTTATGAGGAACGGTGTCCAAAGCCTTATGGAAATCTAGAAATACGGACTCAACTAGAAATCTCCTGTCAATAGCACTTGTTATGATGACGACGAAAGAATCGTCGCCAATGTGAATGACTGGTGGCCAATGCTAAATAGAAACATACATATCTCTTCTTTGCATATACAGCAGGTTTGTCAGTGAAGTCGATAAGGAGTTGGCTGCGTGGTCTGGGTCTACAACGACTAAAACAATTAGAAGTTGTTGGTAAAAAATAATATATTGTACTTAAATGATGGTACAGGAGTCTTCATAGTCAGGAGGTATATAATTACAAACAGAGAGGTATAGGGGCCTCACATAGGCCATACTTTAACTAAGCGCCTTGTTAGATGTTGCTTTCTATCAGCTGAAGGCTATATTACTTTCCTACTTGACGTTCCGAGCAAGAGTAGTCGAGCGCACGCTAGAGACTCGTTGCATGTCGCGGAGCGGCGCTAGCGTCGCTAGTCTCGACTCGATACTAGTACGGACCGCGGTCGATAACTGCAACCCCTAACAAGTGTGCTATCGAACGTTTGATACCACAGCACTCATCACTTCGTGTGAATAAAGGGCCAGTTGTGTTTCACACGAACGATATCTTCTTGATTCCGTGATATGTTTCAATAGATCATCACTAACACCATTGACACACTTTGACGCGGATGTACAGGAAGATTCTGTTTCTTGTTCTGACCACATATGGGTCAACCATTACACTGAATCGTCGTGAGCCCAAACATCCGGAATTTGGAAAACCTTAATTTGATACGGTATAATAGGTCGTACCTCGAGGCGGGTGTACCCAGCCTCTACTTCTTTGGGTAGCGAAGGCGTGTTGCAAGTTAAAATGAATTCGTACACTTTCACAAGTTGAGAATTTACTTTCTTCATTATATTCTTGACTTCCGTTACTCTGTTTTTTGACTATTCTTCCTGCAACTCTTTCACGTTGATATCCATGATATTACGCTACGTCGCAAAACTTGTGTAAATGTCGAGTATGTTGTGAAGTTTGCGAGCGATAGTGTAGTCATCTACCGGCCTCTGTGACCGAGCGGTTCTACCACTTCAGGCCGGAATCGCGCTGCTGCTGCGGTCGCTGGTTCGAATCCTGCCTCGAGCATGGATGTGTGTGATGTCCTTAGGTTAGTTAGGTTTAAGTAGTTCTAAGTTTAGGGGACAGATGACCTCAGATGTTAAGACCCGTAGTACTCTGAGCCATTTGAACCATATGATAGTGTAATCATCCAACGTCTTTGTACTCGGTAATTTTGCTCATTGTTTGGTAGTGGCAGTCTCTTTCTGCCCACTCAAAAAGTTATGAACTCGAGCAAATAAACCTGGCTGCCCTCGGCTTTGGTCACACGCACGGGACATATGCTCCTACAATTTGCCGCTTTGTTTGGATAGGTCATAGAACAATTGTTGTAAATCGCCTCACAGCATGAAAGACAACAGATTATGTTTAGCAGAACGGGTATATCATGTTACTGGATTTCCTCGTCCAGTTCACCGTCCATTAAACGACTAGTTTAGATACTGTAGTACGAAACGTAGAAAATTGGATGTAGGCTTGCCACATCCGTTTTCATTACTCATAGACGATATTCTGCTATAGAGAGGGTATTTTATGCACAGAAACTGTTGATAAATAGCCCTTGTTAAAGTGGAATAAGACAATCAGCCGCTTCAGTTGTAAATTGTTTTTTATTAGTTCAAAAGTACTACTGGTTGCGGGAAATTTTAAGTTCATCTTCAGGTGTACAACAACCGTGGATCGCGTGGCCGCCGCCCACTGAACGCTAGGCTGCAGGCAGGTGACCGCCGCACGTGAGGCCGAGGCACGTTATGTTGGCTTCAGTTCCGGCGGCCGCCTGCCCGCAGCCTAGCGCTCAGTGGGCGACGGACGGTTCTTGCACACTTCAAGACGGGCTTGTAATTGGCACAAAGCGGGCGTATTTTTGAAACAATACTTCCTACCAAATCTTATGCTTGTTAAAGTGACTGATAAAGTGTGCGACCCTATGAAATTCCTGCTTACGTGATTACTGTGGCAACTTGTTTTTCCACTCCTTGTGAATCCCGTTTCATCTGTGAATTAAAGTGCATATCGTAAGTTGCAAATTTTACCCGCCAGGGTAGCCGAGCGCGCTAAAGCGCTGCTTCCTGGACTCGGGTAGGCGCGCCGGTCCCGGATCGAATCCGCCCGGCGGATTAACGACGAGGGCCTGGATGTGGTTTTTAGGCGGTTTTCCACATCCCGCTAGGTGAATACCGGGCTGGTCCCCACGTTCCGCCGCAGTTACACGCGTCGCAGACATTTGAAACACGTCCGCAATATTTCGCGATTTATACTAGACGCAGACAGTTGGGGTACACTGATTCCGTCCTGGGGGGGGGGGGGGGGGGGGATGGCGGCAGGAAGGGCATCCCTAACACTAACACTGCCAAATCCGTTGTAACCACGCTGACCCTGCGATCGCTGCAGGACTATGTAATGAAAGGAAGAAAGAAAGAATTGTTAGCTGCAAATTTTCAGCTCTAAGCCTTAGAAGCAATTTTTGAAACTTTGGTCTGCAAGCTGGCGTTCTGGCCTGAGTCTACATTGAAGCCCCGAAGAAACTAGTATAGGCATGCGTATTCAGATACAGATATTTGTAAACAGGTAGAATACGGCGCTGGGTCGCAACGCCTATATAAGACAACACGTGTCTGGCTCAGTTGTTAGACCGATTACTGCTGCTACAATGGCATGTTATCAAGATTTAAGTGACTTTGAACATGGTGTTATACTTGGCGCACGAGCGATGGGATACAGAATCTCCGAGCTAGCGGGATGGAGTGGGGATTTTCCTGTACGACCATTTCACGAGTGTATCGTATCAGGAATCCGGTAAAACATCAAATTTCCGACATCGCCGCTGCCGGAAAAGGATCCCGCAAGAACGGGACTAACGACGACTGAAGACAATCGTTCAACGTGACCGAAGTGCAGCCCTCCGCAAATTGCTGCAGGTTTCAATGCTGAGCCATCAGCAAGTGTCAACGTGCGAACCATTGAACGAAAAATCATCGATATGGGCTTTCGGAGCCGAAGGCCCACTCGTGTACCCCTGATTACTGCACATCACAAAGCTTTACACCTCGCCTGCACCCGTCAACACCGATATTGGACTGATGATGACTGGAAATATGTTGCCTGGTCGGACGAGTCTCGTTTCAAATTGTCTCGAGCGGATGGACGTGGACAGGTATGGAGACAACCTCATGAATCCATGGACCATGCATGTCTGCAGGAGTTTGTTCAAGCTGGTGGAGGCTCTGTAATGGTGTGGGGCGTGTGCATTCTGAGTGATATGGGACCCCTGGTACGTCTAGATACGACTCTGACAGGTTACACTTACATAAGCATCCTGCCTGGTCACCTGCATCCATTCATGTCCATTGTGCATTCCGACAGACTTGGGCAATTCCAGCATGATAATGCGACGCCACACACGTTCAGAATTGCTACCGAGTGGCTTCAGGAACACTCTTACCAGTTTAAACACTACCGCTAGCCACCAAACTCTCCAGACATCAACATTATTTAGCATATCTGGGAGGCCTTGCAGCGTGCTGTTCAGAAGAGATCTCCAATCCCTCGTCCTCTTAGGGATTTATGGACAGCCCTGCAGGATTCATGGTGCCAGTTCCCTCCAGCACTACTTCAGACATTAGTTGAGTCCATGCCACGTCGGTTTGCGGCACCTCTGCGTGCTCGCGGGTGCCCTGCACGATACTAGGCTAGTGTACCAGTTTCTTTGGCTCTTCATTGTATAAGAGACATGGATAAAGTAACAGCTCATGAAGAAGGGAACACACGACGTGGTTGATGTCTGCAGCAACTGCAGTTCTTGTCAACTCGTTCCAGGATCATCTTCTACCAATCGTAACATTCGCTCTCACATGGCCGGCGTGCAAACTGTTCGAGGTTTACCGTGATCTCTTGCATCTGTAGCGAACGGTACCGTGCCTACAAGTCTTTGATATAGCTCCCTGATTTTTTTCAGGTAGAATGCAGCGTTTTGGATATCGTTCGGCGAAAATACACTGATAAGCCAAAACATTATGACCACTGCCCTCTGCAAGGCTGGATGCCTGCTGGTGTCTTTGCGGGCACGTGACTCAGTAAAAAGTATGTAAGCCTAGCAGCGACCCTAGCGAATATATGCGCTGAAAATGGAGAAATCTACTGATATATGTGACTTTGCCAAAGGGCAGATTACTATTATTCAGAGCCTGTGAATGAGTATCTCGAAAACGACGAAGCTTATCGAATATTCACGTGCTACTGTCGTGAACATGTACAGAGAGTGGTAGAAGGGCAGTGAAACTACCACTAGGCTCTAAGTGGTTGGACGTCCACGACTCTTCACAGAACGTGGGTTCAAAATGGTTCAAATGGCTCTGAGCACTATGGGACTTAACTTCTGAGGTCATCAGTCCCCTAGAACTTAGAACTGCTGAAACCTAACTAACCTAAGGCCATCACACACATCCATGCCCGGGGCAGGATTCGAACCTGCGACCGTAGGGGTCGCGCGGTTCCAGACTGAAGCGCCTAGAACCGCTCGGCCACACCGGCCGGCCAGAACGTGGGGTTTGGAGGCTTGTCTGCTATGTAAAGTAGGAAAGATGGCGATCTGTGGCACCTCTGGCGAAAGAACACAATGCCGGTGGACGCACGGGTGTTTCGGAGCACACCATTCAGCGCACATTGTTGAACAAGGGGCTCCGCTGCAGATGACCCTTGCTTGTTCATATGTTGGCCCAAAGACATCATCAATTACGATTTTACTGGGATCGGGATCATTGAGATTGCACCTTGTATCACTGGAAACGTGTCGGTTCGTCGGATGAATCAAGTTTCACCAGGTCTATGGTCTTCACAAACGCCATCATCCAGGCGTGCAGCTGCTCGAAACGTGCACCGCGTCACGGGTGCATGTTGGTGGGAGCAGCATTGTGCTATGATAGACATTCTCCTGCGTTTGTATGGGACCTGTGGTAGTAACCGCAGCTGCTTCCCGTCAAGATTGATGTATTCCCTGAAGACGATATCATCTTTCAGCAGTAAAATTGTCCGTGTCTCGAAGCCATAATCGTGCTACAGTGGTTAGAGGAGCATGATAGTGAAATCACGTTAATATCTTGGCCACAAAATTTGCCTGATGTGAGTCCGAAGGCTCCCAACTGTGTCGCTATCGAGGGCTATCACCGCGTGCACAAGTCAGCGGTCAGTTATTTACGGGAATTACAAGACACGTGCGTAGGCACCTGGTGCCACATAGCTCCACAAATCGACCAACGAACTATCGATGATACGCAGAATCGGTGATATATTTTGTTACAGAGATGGTCCAACAAGCTATTAAGCAGGCGTTCATAATGTTTTGGCTAGTCAGTGAATAACTCCGTTCTGTAGATTTAGCTGAACCGTAGCAGAGTACCATGCTTGCCGCTTTCCAGTTGGAATAAGACATCTACAGTTGGTTTACGTTGTTCACACTACTACAGGTGACAGATGTAGCTGCTATGACTGACATCAACACTGTAACCGGTGGACTGAGTAGAGAGACAAACAACAAGTAATAAATCAGAAATGAACAGCAATAAGACAGCCACGTCACTAAGTACTGAACATTCTCGACGTAAGTAAAATGGCCCATATCTCAAAAAAGGTATGTTTAATCTAATTTTGGCAGATGAAGATATGGTTGGAAACCGTGTCTGCTATATGAAATAAATTGTTGCAGTACACCACCAGCAATTTATCTCAAGAGGTATCTTTTTCAGGACATATGCCTACCTGACGTTTTTTCCTATTTTGACAAATACTATTTCCTGTAAGGTTATGGAAACACTTTTTTTTAACATCTTGTATACAGTTTGCTGAAGGCAATAATTTATTCATCATGAACACCTTAATCAAAAATGGACATGAAACCCAGATCACGACTCTGAATGAAATAGATTTTATTACTCCAAACCAAAACGAAGTGATCACAGAAGAAAAACTAGCGGAAATAATAATGAAAACTACGAAAGAAATAGGGGATCAGTGAAAGTTACTGAACAACCGCGGAAGTTATCGAATGAAACCAGGGAACTGCCGTTAAAAACACCAGCGATGAAAATTAAAGATACAGCAAGAATGCCATAAAATTAGCACTAGAAAATAAAAGGAGCTGTAAAAAAGTTAAACAAAAGCGTATGATTGGTAAAAAAGAAATAATAGCAATTGACAGTGGTAAGGGGCACGTAATAGATAAGGTAGAAATCTAGATCACATAGGGAATTTTTAGAGCGAACTATATCAAAGAACTCATGAACCACTAACAACACTTGATGAAAACAAAAATGACGAAGTCGGGTCAACGGAAGCGTCCGATTCCACCCGTCTGCTTTGACCCGCGACGTAATAGTATTGTAGTGTGTCCTCTGGTGCAGGGTGTAAGGTGTTCATTTGAGGTTCCGTGCCGGACTCTGTAGCCGAGCGGTTCTAGGCGCTTCAGTCCGGAACCGCGCTGCTGCTACGGTCGCAGGTTCGAATGCTGCCTCGGGCATGTGTGTGTGATGACCCTAGGTTAGTTAGGTTTAAGTAGTTCTGGGACTGATGACCTCATATGTTAAGTCCCATAGTGCTTATAGCCATTTGAACCATTTTTTGCGGTTCCGTGTTGACAGTGCAACGTTGCTGGGAGTGTTAGTTGCTGGTCACGTATCGTGCATTGGAAGTGTTTTCAGTGAGTTATTAAGGACTTTTTGTTTATGTGTTTGGCGTTTTTGTCAGGTTTCATCGGTTTGATGTTTGTTGTGCGGTAAGAAGTTGAATTCGTTGTTTGGTTTCTATTGTTAGGAATGGATATGACCGTGAAATATAACACAGCATCATTTCGTGCTGAGATGGGGAAGGAGATGATGTCGGTTATTAAGTTCTTGCAGTTATTGTGTCATATTGCGGAGGTCGTCAGATGCAGCATTCGTGGCGAAAATATAAGTAACGGCGTCTCAGACCAGGGACGCGTATATGCGGCAGTATTTGATGGGGGTTTTTTGAGGGGGAGAGGTGTGAGGTGGGTGGTGTGGGTTGGTTTATGGGTGTTAGATAGTGGGTGGTTTGGGAGTTTGTTTGTTCGTGTATTTTTTGTGTTCGTGTGTGTGGATGTGTGTGCCAGTCTAGTTTGTATCGTCGGAATACGTTGGTGGTAAGTAATGTTTGTTTTGCGTTTATTCTACACGAATTCTGATGTTTTGTGTATTTATGGTAGATTGATTGTGCTTTAATTTATGTAGTGATGTCTAATTTTTGGGTTATTGAGGTGTTGGGGCTTTCGTTGTATTTTTCGTACTTGTGAAGTGTTGGTTTTTTGGTATCGACAGTAGTGGTTGAGTTATATACACTATGTGTATCCAGACATCCCCAAAACATACGTTTTTCCTATTACATGCATTGCTCTGCCACCTACTGCCAGGTAATCCATACCAGTAGAGATGGGCAAACTGAAACACGTAACTGTTTCGAAACAAATGAAACAGTACAATGTAATGTTTCGATACGCTGTTTCCTAACAGTTTGTGTTTTGTAATCTAATAAACCTACACATTTTATCATCTTGAATGTGTACTGTATAAGTATGTCCATATAAACACAAATGATCACTTTGGCAGTTTCGTATTTCATGCAGCAAATGCGCTGCTTTCGTGTCGTGTGACTTTCATACTTTTCAATTGGCTGAGGACAGCCATAGCTGAAGACAGAAGAACCACCACGAACGGAACTGGAGGTGGGAGCAAACTGCAGAAACAACGGATATGCTACTGGGCTTCCCACATTCCGTTAGTATGGGTAATATACCCATCCTACTAATTTCCATGCACACAAAGGGAATCATTGTGGATAATAGGCACAGTGACTATAGACTCACAAATAATGCCAAATAATTCGAATAAATAACATACACTATCAGCGATATGTCAAACAGATTACTTGAAATTATACCTACATCAAATTTATGTATATGTCTAATAACTGTCACTCTAAGCCTTTTTTTATTCAAAATGTTGTAGGCTTACTTGCGTTTCTTAATATGATTACTGTACATGAACAGAGAAGCGTATGTTGTAAAAAAAAGTGTAATTTAACTGAATGGTTTTCACATATTTATTATTTTGAATGTGAATAGTATGCGTTGTTTTATTGTTTGGTTAGTGTTTATAAAGCAGATGTTACACCATTTTGGAATAGGACAGTCGGCTAGAAACGAAGCTTCATTTTCCGATATCTTAAGCTTCATGCTATTGCTTGTCAAAAAGATTTCGACACTCTTGAGAGTGTTTCACGAAGTGGTGTGTTGTGCTTCAGTACCTGTGCCGAGCCCGTATCTCATCCTACACAGAGCGGAATGAAACATCACTGTTTTGATACAATTAGTCCGTTCCAAGCACAGGTGGACTGAAACAGTCTTATTTTGAAACAACGATACAGTTTCTGTGTCTGGCTCGAGATCGAATCAAAACAGTGAACTACAGCCGTTCCGAAACACTGAAACAGTTCCACGTATCGATACACTGTATCGAAACATAGAAACAGTGGCCAAGTCTACATACCAGTGACATCAGTAGTCGTTAGACATCGTTAGAGAGCAGGATGGGGCGCTCCGCGGAACTCGCGGACTTCGACCGTGGTCAGGTGATTGAGTGTCCCTTGTGTCATATGTTTATATGCGAGATTTCCACACTCCTAAACATCCATAGGTCTACTGTTGCTAATGTGATAGGTAAGTGGAAATGTGAAGGGAGGGACACGTGTAGCACAAAAGCGTACAGGCCGACCTCGTCTGTTGATGAGGGCCGTAATGTGTAATTGGCCGACATCTATCCAGACCATCACACAGGAATTCCAAACTGCATCAGGATCCACTTAGGCGGGAGGTGAGAAAATTTGCATTTCATGGTCGAGCGGTTGCTCATAAGCCACATACCACGCCGGTAAATGCCAAACCACGCCTCGCTTGGTGTAACGGGTGTAAACATTGCGCTATTGAACAGTGGAAAACGTTGTGTGGAGTGGCGAATCACGGTACACCATGTGGAGATCCGATGGCAGGGTATGGGTATGGCGAATTCCCGGTGACTGCTAGCGTGTGTAGTGCCAACAGTAAAATGCGGAGTCGGTGATGTTATGGTGTGTTCATGTTTCTCATGGAGGAGGCTTACACCGCTTGTTGTTTTGCGTGGCACTATCACAGCACAGGCCAATACTGATGTTTTAAGCACCTTCGTGCTTCCCACTGTTGAAGAGCGATTCGGGGATGGCGATTGCACCTTTCAACACGATCGAGCACCTGTTCACAATGCACGGCCTGTGGCGGAGTGGTTACGCAACAATAACATCCCTGTAGTGGACTGGCCTGCACAGAGACCTGGCCTGAATCCTATAGATTACTTTTGGGATGTTTTGGAACCCCGACTTCGTGCCAGGCCTCACCGACCAACATCGATAACTCTCCTCAGTGCAGCACTATGTGAAAATGGCTTTCCCGAAGAAACCTTATAATGCGGCAATTCTTTCTATGCTGGTCTAAGCTTCATCGAGCAGCGTTAATTGGCAAGGACACAGCATGTGAAAGTTACTTTCATAATTAATTTTTCGCACAACTGTAGTACATGCAGGTGAACAAGTGCACTATGAGATCAAAAGTATCTGGACACCTGGCTGAAAATGACTTACAAGTTCGTGGCACCCTCCATCGTTAATGCTGGAATTCAATATCGCAAACGGTCTCCAAGTAGCCGAACATAACCATTTCTAGTCAATTATTGGTTCATTGAGACCACAGGGCCCATTCTGTTCCATGTAAACATAGCCACACCATTATGGAGGCAACACCAGCTTGCACAGTGCCTTGTCGACAACTTGGGACCATAGCTTCGTGGGGGTCTGCACCACACTCGAACCCTACCCTCAGCTCTTACGACTGAAATCAGGACTCATCTGATCAGGTCACGGTTTTCCAGTCGTCTAGGGTACAAGCGACATGGTCGTGATGTTAGCAAAGGCATTCGCGTCGCTCGTCTGCTGCCGTGTCCCACTGACGCCAGATTTCGTCGCACTGCCCCAACCGATACGTTCGTCGTAGTCGTACGTCTCACATTAATTTCTGCGATTATTCCACGCAGTGTTGCTTGTCTCTTAGCACCGAGAACTCTACAAATAAGCCTCTGCTCTCGGACGTTAAGTGAAGGCTGTCGGCCACTATGTTCTCCATGGTGTGGAGTAACGCCTGAAATTGGGTATTCTCGGCACATTCTTGGCTCTGTGAATCTCGGAGTGTTGAATGCCCTAACGATTTCTGGAACGGAATGTCCCATGCGCTTAGCTCCAAATACCATACCGCTTTCAAAGTCTATTAATTCACGTCGCGGGGTCATAATGATGTCGGAAACCTTTTCACATGAATCACCTGAGTACAAAAGATAGCTCTGCCAATGCACTGTCCTTTCATACGCTGTGTAAGTGATATTACCAACATCTGTATATGTGCATACCTCGACCCCATGACTTTTGTCACCTCAGTGTATTGCTTCTTTTCCTCCAAGAGCGTTATAATGTTCAAGCTTAAGGTAAGTTCTAGGATTATGGAACAGATGGACATCAGCAATATTGATCAGTAATTCTGTGAATTCTTTGACTGGATCTCTTTACTTTACACAAAAAGCTTATCATTCCCTGCTGATTATTTAATTTTGGAAAATGCAAGTCTTGTAAAATACATCAAAGAGAAGTAATTAAATATGTAGAGAGATCACTTTTTTTCCAATCGTTCCAGGAATGTCGTCATGAAATCGACATCAGCATAAAACATTCACCGCACGTAATTACACTGTTACAGATCTGGTAAAAAAACATTCTCACTGTGTCTTCTCACTGACCTTATGGCAGACGTGCTGGGAGCTGCAGCTGCGCCAGCTCAAATGTTCAAATGTGTGTGAAATCCTATGGGACTTAACTGCTAAGGTCATCAGTCCCTAAGCTTACACACTAGTTAACCTGAATTATCCTAAGGATAAACACACACACCCATGCCCGAGAGAGGACTCGAACCTCCTCCGGGACCAGCTGTACAGTCCGTGACTGCAGCGCCTGAGACCGCTCGGCTAATCCCACACGGCCGCTGCGCCAGCCACCTGGCGTATTCCCGCATGCGCAGGTCAGGAGAGAGACGGCACGCAGGGCCAACTCATGTGGCATGCAGACTGGAAGTTGCACAAATCCCCCGAACAAAAGCTTCATGCGGCTGCAACCCTTTGATATTTGATACCTGGGAAACCATCTCCGCTCTCTCTCAAGTGGCTACTTCCAATGCCACAGACAGCACTTGTAATAAGTATTTTTCTCCCCCACCACTTTTCTCGGGAATCAATAGGAATACAACATTCACCCTTCCCACAACTGAAAATTACTGGAGACCAATAGCAATGTGAGAACAGTACATGTGGTCATGTGACCTTTACGTTGGGGAGACGTGCTCTCAGTTGCAGTCAGTCAGTGGAAGAACCACAAAGTATCAACAGCAACTGAGATCCTCATATGGCTCTGCATCGCAGAGGTTCTTCCTTTTCTTTCTCAAGTCTCTTACCTGTGTTCAACTCCATGTCCTTCTCTGTGGATGCTTATTGGTTCTTCATCTTTGTTCAGCAGCATCCAGCTTGTCTGGACTGGCAGCAACCTCTTGCGTGTCTGGACCACTGGTCTCTGTCATATGCCAGAACATTCCGGTGTTATTGCAAGGACAGAGTGTTGATGTGGTGGGTGAGAAGCTGCCAATTCCTCCCAGTGCTGTACTGCTTTTCACTTCAACTTATAATTTAACAACTAGTGGTTCTAGGTACTTAAATATTGGTATAGATGCGTCAGTGGGCACTGCCTGGCGTATTGTGTTAGAGATTAAGAATGCATCGAGAAGTGTTAAAGTGTGGTTTACGGAGTTGGAATGGGATGAACTGTGTAATGCAGAGCCCTACATCAACAGACAGATGACCTCTGAGTATTCTCTATCTCCGAACATTTACTGTGCTGGTCTGACACTTTCTATAGCATCACTGTGCGATGGAGTGACACTCATGGTGAGATCTAGAGGTTGGTCCATTTATCTGCTACACTCTACCGTTACAAGCTTGTTCGGCCTATCCCTTATGCTGGTAAGACTGAACCATGGGCTGCCGCATGTTCGAACTGCATATGTAGGTATTCTGAACTATCTCCGTATGTATACTGTGTATGCAGACAATTTAGAATACTGCATCAATACAGTGTCAAAAGAAGGAGCTAAAGGAACACCTATCAGTTTGAGAGACATACACGCTGAATTCTGTGCATACAAGAAATCTTTATTTGCAAAATACTGTATTTATATATTTACGCATCAAGTTCCGTAGGACCAAATTAAGGAGCAAATTTCCAAGGTCATGGAACGTGCCAGTACATAAAATTACAACATAAAGGTATTAACAAATAAAAATAAAATGTTTATGTCAAGCCATAAGTTCCAGTAAAAGCAGTCAACAATATAACATAAGAATCAATATTTCAAGGAACTCCTCAACAGAGTAGAAGGAGTGACCCATGAAGAAACTCTTCAGTTTCGATATGAAATCGCGTGGATTGCTGCTAAGATTTTTGAATTCTTGTTTTGCTTACTGCAAATGGATGCAGCAGTATACTGGATACCTTTCTGCACAAGAGTTAAGGAAGTCCGATCCAAACGCAGGTTGGATTTCTGCGAGTATTAACTGAGTGAAAGCTGCTTATTCCTGGGAATAAGCTGATATTCTTAACGAGAATCAACAGTAAAGAATATACAAACATCAAAAAAGTTTTGCATCACCTCGGTTCAGAGAGTTCCGGAACCCGTACAGAAAATTGGAATAGAGATGAACATAAACATCATTTCCGCCCTTTTTATTGCTCGTTAAAACCACACATTGCATGTTGTACCACCATACAGCGAGACCTTCAGAGTGGTGGTCCAGACTGTTGTACACACCGGTACTCTAATACCCAGTAGCACGTCCTCTTGCACTGATGCATGCCTGTATTCGTTGTGGTATACTATCCACAAGTTCATCAAGGCAGTGTTGGTCCAGATTATCCCACTAGTTAACGGCGATTCGGCGTAGATCCCTCCGAGTGGCTGGTCGGTCACGTCCTCCATAAACAGCCCGTTTCAATCTATCTCAGGCATGTCGTTAGGGTTCATGTCTGGAGAACATGCTGGCCACTCTAGTCGAGCGATGTCGTTATCCTGAAGGAAGTCACTCACAAGATGTGCACGATGTGGGCGCGAATTGTAGTCCGTGAAGACGAATACTTCGCCAATATGCTGCCGATATGATAGCACTATCGGTCGGAGGATGACATCAGCCGTTATGGCGCCTTCCATGACCACCAGCGGCGTACGTCGTCCCCTCATAATGCCACTCCAAAACAGCAGGGAACCTCCACCGTACTGCACTCGCTGGACTGTGTGTCTAAGGCGTTCAGCCTGACCGGGTTGCCTCCAAACACGTCTCCGACGATTGTCTGGTTGAAGGCATATGCGACACTCATCGGTGAAGAGAACGTGATGCCAATCCTGAGAGATCCAATTGGCATGTTGTTGGGCCCATCTATACCACGCTGCATGGTGTCGTAGTTGCAAAGATGGACGTCGCCATGGACGTCGGAAGTGAAGTTCCGCATCATGTAGCCTATTGCCCACAGATTGAGTGGTAACACGACATCCTGTGGCTGCACTAAAAGCACTATTCAACACGGTGCCACCGTGTCAGGGCTCCTCCGAGCCATAATCCGTGGGTAGCGGTCGTCCACTGCAGTAGTAGCCCTTGGCGGCCTGAGCGTGGCATGTCATCGACAGTTCCTGTCTCTCTGTATCTCCCCCATGTCCAAACAACATCGCTTTGGTTCACTCCGAGACGCCTGGACACTTCCATTGTTGAGAGCCCTTCCTGGCACAAAGTTACAATGCGGATGCGATCGAACCGCGGTATTGACCGTCTAGGCATGGCTGAACTACAGACAGCACGAGTTGTGTACCTACTTCCTGTTGGAATGACTAGAACTGATCGGCTTTCGGACTCCTTCCGTCCAATAGGCGCTGCTCGTGCATGGTTATTTACAACTTTGGGCGGGCTTAATGATATCTCTGAACAGTGAAAGGGACTCTGTCTGTAATACAATATCCACAGTCAACGTCTATCTTCAGGAGTTCTGGAAACTGGGGTGATGCAAAAACTTTTTTCATGTGTGTATATATTGAGATGTCAAAATGTGAACACTGAACCAGTGAATTCTTACTGATGTATACCACTGCTGATATGTGAATAAAAAAATATTATCGCCAGTCTTTGTTGTTTCCCTTATTTAACTAACCCATAATTATACTGTAAGGTGTATCCATTGTTGCGCTTTAGTGGCTACATATGTTATTATTGTTATTATTATTATTATTACAAGTGTTCATTTTTCTATAAAAGCCCATTGCACACCAAAACCTGATGTAGTCTGTATCATGGCAGGGTGGATGAAGCATCAGGACCTCGTTGTAAGTGACTGGTCCTGTGATAGTGCGGAAGAAGACCAGAAGAAGTGGAAGAAGAATGGGATACGCCTACCTGATGATATACGGGCGATAATTGTTGGTCCATCCAACTGAGACATGTCACTACTAACACACCCAGATGAAGTCCACTTTGAGCATGTATGTGTATTTTTTAAAAAAACGCTGTTGGAACCCAAGCACCAAGTATTTTAAAAGATACTGCATGGTGTAGATGGTGTAACATACATAACATACAGTCAAAGCAGTCAAATATCCCCCTGACAGAAAAAATAAAGCCGAACATAATTTTCATATTTGAGGATGTTGCTGTGGAAACACAGGATAAAATTCTACGATATTTCCATTTTGGTCGTTGTATGGATGTTTAAGTATTTTGTATGAGTCAGACATATTCCAGAATCCTGTAACAGTTGACAGGTATAATGCAAATCTCATTATAGCTTTCAAACAAGAGAATTTGAATTTAAAACACATTCACCAGGTGCATGTAGGAACTGACACGTCATTCAATGATTTTGTAAAGATATGCGCAGATTGCTGGAATAACACACAGTACTGGTTGTTAATAAATCAAGAAAACTGAATGACAGTAGGTATAGACAGAACTTCCAGGAGTTTATTTGTATGTAGCTACGAAAAAAAGTGATGCATATGTTGGAATATAATGCGCCATGGACAAGTTCGCACGTATGTCAGGCACTCAGTGCAAGGGGATAGGCGTGCATAGACAGAGAATGCATCTGTACATAGATGGAAAATTGCACTCTTGCGAAGGTAATGTTAAGAAGCTAGAGATATATGCCCCGAACCTTCTGAGACTGATCAACGAATTAGATACTAGGGTTAAGGAACTAGAGATGTACACCCGGATCATTCTGGAAAAAGAGGAGGCTACTTAGCTATAAAGGTTAATGGAATTGAAAATAAAGTACATGACTTAACTGTAAAGATTGAGCAAAACTTATGTAAGGTGCAGCCTGTGAAGCAGCCCAATTAGTATATAGCAAGAAGTCGACTATGCGTAAGGTAATCACTACACAGAAGGTTGTTCAAGAGATGTTTCGGCTGCTAAGGGCTGGACATTTGGACCAAGAGCAAGCACCGAGAGAAACCTTTAAATCTGTCACTGAATCTCTCCATGAACTCTTAGTGATATTACACAACGATGAGGAAGACGCTATTGCTAGTTCCAATAACTATCTCAGCGATGCTAGGGTAGACAAAACATTTCGTGTCAGTGGTGAAAAACCATGTATGCTGGGCATGCAACCTATAAATTTAAATGAAAAAACAATACAGATAGGCTTTCAAAGAACACTAGGTCTACTGAATCTCATTTTCCTAAAACCCTTAAGAACAACGAAATTTTCACCTAAAGATTTGGTGATGTATGGTTAAAGAATACAATTGACTGGCGTACACAGAAAAGCAGGAAACCAACGCAGTGCGAAATACGAAAACGTAATAAAACAATTATTGTCAGAGAGTCTGTATAGCAGCGGTGAATGTATTGACATTCAGTCTAAGAGTCAGCAGTCAGCCCTCTCAGTATATATACTATGACGATCACAATGAGATAATAAATCGACTATGACTGCTTGTGGCATCAGCTGCTGTGGGCAATACAGCTCATTCGAATGAGATTTGTTTTAGTAATTTTAGAGCTTAGAGAGAGAGGTATAATCGAATACCTATGCAGTCCTAGAACTGCACATAATAGCATTCAGAACATACCCCCGTAGGCATGTCATGATTATAGGTTTGGAAGACTTACGGCAGGCTGATCTTGTAGATATGAGGAAGTATCTACATGAGGATAATGAATTCAAATATATTTTAATGGTTATTGATACATACTCCAAATTTGTCTTGGCATTACGTGTTGAAACAAAAATCGAGAGAGGTGTTTGAGCGTTTGTTGCAGACAGGGATGAATCGATGGCTGGACAACCTTCAAACCGGTCGAGATGGAGAGTTTTACAACAGGGATTTCAAGACTATGATGCAGTGGTATGGAATACATCACTACTCAACATTCACCCACCTGAAGATGAGTATCGTGTAACACCTGAACAGAACAATAAAGGGTCAAATGTGGTTGTGTTTTAATGGACCGATATTCTCCCAGAAATAATTTCACAGTATAATCGAAACAAACATATGACAATAAAAATGAGACCAAGCAATATTTGTGATAATTGACTCATGGATATGGTGTACTATCGTATTACAGTGCTGGATCCACATAAACAGAAATTTAATGTGTGCGATTTGGTAAGTATCTCAAAACACAGGACAGCATTTGAGAAGTCGTATCTCCCAAACTGGATCAGTGAGATATTCGCAGTTTCCAAAGTGCAGAGAACAAATCCCAGGACTTACATATTAAAGGATGGCATGGCACTAAAATTTCAGGATGCTTTTACACCGAGGAAATGCAGAAGAGCTCAGAACTACACGTGTTTCTCAAAGAGTGTGTCATAAGACGTCGAGGGAATAGAGAATTAGTTAAATGGCTTGGTTTTCCTGCAACACCAAACAGCTGCATCGACGCTGACGATTTGCTACGTAACGGGCGCACAGAGCACAACCAGCACAGTAGCATTACATGCACGATAGGAGATGCGTTATAGGACGTGGTGGTATTCTCGACAAACTTCCCTTCAAATATCACATTCCGGGGTATAATTACTGTGGATCTGGTACAAAGATTCAAAAACGTTTAGCTCGTCATGATAAGCGGATTAACCTGCTTGACGAGCTGTGTTTGGAACACGACATTGCATATGCTAAACATAACTCCCAGGACGTCACATTGCAGACCGAATTTCAGCTGATAAAGGCAAGGCAATACATGTGAGAAAGGATAGTGGTATAGGGCAGCGCATTAGAGCATTTATAGTTGTTAAAACCATGCATGGTAAAATTAAATTGAGCTTCGCTGTGAATTTCAAGCAAGTTATGAACACCGCACATAGTGCACTGAAGAAGAAAAAGAAGAAGAAGAAGAGAACGATGATGAAGAAGAAGAAGCCTAGGCAGGTGCTTAAAAAACTGTATCCTGACAGCGATGTATGCAGCTAAAACTGCTGTGAAGCATAAGGGAACAATTAAAGCTTCCAGGGTTCTGCTGGTACCAAAGACTTCAGGTGGACTTACCCTCTTCTTCATTCCAGTCCTTGCAGGTCGCTAAGCGACGGGTTCACTGGCTGTTAGTGCTGCAGCTTTTTCCAGAACAGGCAACAACACACAAAACTCCCAGGAGCAGCTAAAGGAAGCAAGAATACATAACTGTATAATGGAAGCCGCAGCCATCGGAAAGAACTAACCTGAAGCGCTACAAGAAAGGACTAGGTGTCTTCAAAAATAAAAAAAACGGCCGTTAGTTATTCTATCGGACAGACCGCTTACAAATAAAAATCTGCTCAAATTTGTTAGGAAAAAGTTCAGCATTCCAATATTCCATGATGTGTTTGTGCGGAATACATTACCGAAGACTATGTGGAAATCGGGAGAATGTGGAATTGTGAATTTAGATGTTTCTGGGAAGGGGGGGGGGGCGGGGGAGGGCAGGAACCCACTGAGTGGCGTGTACGTTCAGAAAAATACAAATAACGCCTTCTATTTTGATTCATTTGGAGACCTGCAGCCTCCAGAAGAGTTACAACGATACTTTACCGACAGAAGACGTGTGTTCTACAATTTTCATCGCTACCAAGACCTTAATAGCTACTTATGCGGACATCTGTGCATCATATTCCTCCTAAAGTTTACGATGAATCATATATATAAGGAGATGCCTTAAGCATCCGCCCGTCAGTTAAATGCCTTATACCATGATTCTAAAACAACGATGTCAGAATTACGAGCGAACTACTTCCCAGCGATTGATTTAAGTAATGGGTTAAGTAATGCAATGATTGGACTGGAGATATACAACAGCATTCCGAATATCACTGAGGCTAACAGTAAACGTCTTCTGGATATTAATGGTGCAAAAGAAACTGTGGAATTAGAACCTGTTGGATAAGATATTGACGATTTAGACGAAGTTTTAAAACGGTCTGGAAAAGGGATTGCGCTATGTGCAAACATCAATACACTTAAATCTGAAATAAAGACAAGAAGTGCAACTACTGACATTACCCAGAAAGGTTCAATAGGGCGGCTACTGAGTTTCACAAAAGAACGGGTTTTGAAGACGGATCCTAATAAATTCTATAGATCCGACCATTCAGCTGATATACTCCCTGTCAACACAATCCGTGTTGGTTGTAACATTGCAACAAACTCTTACCTCAACAACAGATTGATTTACAGATGCTTACCATCAGTTGGGACAGGGTATAAAACCACTGAGACTCATATCAATGCTATTTACCTCCAAGTGACAGGTCAGGCATTGGACTGTGTGAAGCTGCGTATTGCGGACCAGATAATCAACTGGTCGACTTTCCTGGTGAGGATATCATTGTACGGCTACATCTAAAGTGGAACCAGCGGTGATCTTGAATGTGTAGGGATCTAGAAGCAGCGGCGGTGGCCTTCAACCAGCCGGGACCTGTTGGAGGCAGAAGCGACGACCTTTAACTAGCTAGACGGGAAGCGTCGGCGGCGAACTTCAACCAGTCAGGGATCACAGTATCCCTGTATTGTCAACAAAGACAGGATGGGCGTAAGGTATAAAACCAAGGTGCACGACGCACAACGCAGCACTTCACAACAGAACAGCAAGGTGATATCACGAGTAAATTAAGAATTTCTAAAATCAGTAGGACTGAAACTGTGCAATAACGTCGTTCAATATAACAAGCCCAGTGGAATATGAGAAATATATTATACACCAGGAATACTTCTTGCATAAACCTCATGCATCAACCACATTCAACAATAACGATGAAATTTGGATTGCCATCCAACACCAGGACGCTTTAACCCTTCCATGCAAGAGTTTCACAAATGTTGATAGATCATTTACGAAAAGGGATGGCATCGAAACTTACATGTAAAATGTTTTAGCATTCCAGTTTCATGAGGTACGATGTAAACGTAAGGGGGTCGAGACTGACTGTACACGCAATGTGGGCATAGCATCAACTCTTAAAACGTACGTCTCTCCTTCTCCCTCGGATTTGAACGATTTAGAAAATGCTGGGTGGCTCATTGACGAGTCAGTGAATGGAACAGTAGAAGAGCACAAGAGATTTACTGCTTGTATACCTTTAAAATTGTTTGTGGGATACTTTGAGAACATGCTGCGAATTGGTCTGAATGCTAAACACGAACTTATTCTGGTATAGAGTGCAACGGATAACAACTCTTACATTCAAGGGTTCAAGAACAATACGAGATCACCATTAGTAAAATGATATGGAAAATGTCGCACATAATTGTACTGGATGAACAGCGTTTTAAGATTTTAAAAGTTCTGAATGCTGGTGTATTTCTACTGTTATCTCTCCATCCATTGGAGGTTTTTGACTACCAATTGCTACTGGCTACAAACTGACAAACGTGATCTTTTGAAACCTCCGCTCAACTGGAGACGTCCAGGTTCATCAACTTGCGTTTCAGACCAACAGGAGAGGGAATATAGCAAAGGATTCCAACAAATTTGATAATTGCACGTAAGTACTGCCAGCGTCTGCCTGAACTCTGAAGTCTACCCATATGATAATTTACAGCTGCAGAGGAATGAAAATGTATGCAGTCTAGCATATGACATGTATGTGAGGTTCCATGCTTCATAGTGCAATCGGGAAGGATGTCTACTCAGTCCGTGGGAGCTGGCGCCAGTCATCAGAATAAACTCGCCAAAACAGAACGAGATAGTTAAATCTGGACCTATAGATGTACGAATTGAATTTGAATCTTCGGGAAGTTTCCCAGAACACATTTCAGCTTGTGCTCTAGTTCTGCATGACAGTGCGATTAACTCTTGCCCCTTCACTGTTGCTGCGCAAAGAGCTATATAAATGAACAGGTGCTGCGCCATACCCAGAGGATTTCGCAATGGTATCTCAGTATGTGAACATCATTGCAGAAGCTCAGGGTTTGTATGATGAGGAGTGTAGGCAGTTGATATATAAAGATATTGCACTCATAGAGTTACAGAGAAGATGTTGGAATAATAGAGACATTCTCAGCAAACGTTGCATCACCAAGGTCTTTCAAGGATGTGTCGTGTGCTAAAAGACAAAGGAGTGCAAAGTGATTAACACATTTCTACCATGCAATTCACTGGGATGACCTTGTCATACCCTATAAATAGATGGTGATGCCACTTTACCTGTTAAACCACACAGATACCATCATAGACGTCAAAGGTGAAGGAGATCACATGTACGCCTCGAATCTTCAAGTTTGCTGCTATTCAAGACCTGGAATTCTTTGGGTGTCCTGCTTTCCATCGACTTGAGACAAAGAAGAAGAAAATTACTTTTAAGTGGGATGGAAAGTAAATGATTTTCTATCTCACAAACTGTGTATAATTTCTCTTCACCCTGTTCCCACTTCGATAGTATACAGTTTTAGCCTGTTTATGGTTTTTTTTCAAGTACTGGTGATATAATTTTAGACATGTCAGATATACGTCTTTGCAAGTGGACCGGGTCATGTGCCTCCTGCTCCCAATTCGTAAAGCGCGATAGGCGGAATCCAGTCGTGATCAAAAGTGTCTGGACACCTAGCTGAAAATGACTTACAAGTTCGTGGCGCCCTCCATCGGTAATGCTGGAATTCAATATGATGTTGGCCCACCCTTAGCCTTGATGACAGCTTCCACTCTCGCAGGCATACGTTCAATCAGGTGCTGGAAGGTTTTTGGGGAATGGCAGCCCATTCTTCACGGAGTGCTGCACTGAGGAGAGGTATCGATGTCGGTCTGTAAGGCCTGGCACGAAGTCGACGTTCCAAAACATCGCAAAGGTGTTCTATAGGGTTCAGTGCAGGACTCTGTGGTGGCCAGGGATGTTATTGTCATGTAACCACTCCTCCACAGGCCGTACATTATGAGCAGGTGCTCGATCGTGTTGAAAGATGCAATCGCCACCAGGGGCGAATTCCTCTTCAGCAATGGAAAGCAAGAAGGTGTTTAAAACATTAATGTAGGTCTGTGCTGTGATAGTGTCACCCAAAACAACAAGGGGTGCAAGGTCCCTCCATGAAAAACACGACCGCACCATAACACCACCACCTCCGACTTTTACTGTTGCCCTACACACGCTGGCAGATGCCGTTCACCGGGCATTCGCCATACCCACACCCTACCATCGGATCGCCACATTTTGTACCGTGATTCGTCACTCCACACAACGTTTTTCTACTGTTCAATCGTCCAATGTTTACGCTCCTTACACCAAGCGAGGCGTCGTTTGGCACTTATCGGCGTGATGTATGGCTTATGAGCAGCCGCTCGACCATGAAATACAAGTTTTCTCACCTCCTACCTAACTGTCATAGTACTTGCAGTGGATCCTTATGCAGTTTGGAAATCCTGTGTGATGGTCTGGATAGATGTCTGCCTATTACACTTTACGACGCTCTTCTACTGTCGGCAGTCACTGTCAGTCAACAGACAAGGTCGGCCTGTACACTTTTGTGCTATACGTGTCCATTCACGTTTGGACTTCGCTATGACATCGGAAACAGAGGACCTAGGGATTTATAGGAGTGTGGAAATCTCGCGTACAGAGATACGACACAAGTGACACCCAACCACCTGACCAAGTTCGAAGTCTGCGGGTTCCCACGGAGTGCCCCATTCTGCTCTCTCACGATGTCGAATGACTACTGAGGTCGCTGATATGGAGTGATGACGATGAGGTCCCATACTCCGAGGAGCGTAGGGGACGATGCGCGAGACCCGCACCGCCGTGCTAGGCAAGGTCCTGGCGGAGGTAGTTTGACATTGCCTTCCTCCGACTGTAATGGGGATGAATGATGATGATGACACAACAACACCTAGTCATCTCGAGGGAGGAAAAATCCCTGACACTGCCAGGAATCGAACCCGGTCCCCTGTGCGCGGGAAGCGACAACGCTACCGCAACACCACAAGCTTGATATGGAGTACCTAGCAGTAGGTGGCAGCACAATGCACTTAATATGAAAATCGTATGTTTTCGGGGGTGTCCGGATACTTCTCCACTGCAGGAAAGTTCTCATTGAACAATGTGGTGCGCGTAAAACATAGTCTGGCGACGCATTCTCTTAGCCCCCCCCTCCCCCATCGCCCATCATATTCGGTTCTAATCCAAATTTCATGACGTTCCCTCAAATTCTCTATTGTTTTACCGAAAATTGAATTATTCGTTAATTTTAAAAAATATTTCTCCAAGTTACACATTATGGAATCCCTCAGTGTCGTATTCAAATCGATATACTTCTTCAACCAGGTGCTTCTAACCAGCATCATCCCCAATCTGAGCTGGCCGGAGTGGCCATGCGGTTCTAGGCGCTGCAGTCTGGAACCGAGCGACCGCTACGGTCGTAGGTTCGAATACTGCCTCGGGCATGGATGTGTGTGATGTCCTTAGGTTAGTTAGGTTTAATTAGTTCTAAGTTCTAGGCGACTGATGACCTCAGAAGTTAAGTCGCATAGTGCTCAGAGCCATTTGAACCATTTTGAACCCAGTCTGAGACATTACTGGAGATTACGATAGTGAGTAATGTATCTCCACTTATTACCCATCGTCATCATTAGTTTTGGCGTAGAGCGTCCTCATGGAACTAGTCGCTCTGGACACAGCAGAAAATCGGCGTGCGCATCATGCAAACTAATAGGATATGTGAGTTCTGCCTCCACCACATACCCCACATCAGCCGCCATACCATCGATTCTTCCACCTAATCCCTTGCATTTGGGTTCAGGCACCCATTGAAACTCCTGAATTGGCAGTGGTTGTTGCGTGGCGTGCCCGTATGTGTTATTGACATCCAAGAACACGATGTAACTCGAATCAACATGATGTAACTCACCGGTACTTTGGTTATTTGCCTTGGTGTGCCTATTGACACATTGGCAAAGTCGCCCATGGATCCTTCGCTCAGACAAGAGAAGTATGTCAGCATCACTCAATAACAAAGACTCGTGTGAAGTTATTCTAGGAGCGCCCTCAACGTAAAACCTTGACCAATTGGATAGAAAACCAACTCGAGATGGGAACATATTCGATATCTTGGCGACAAACAGACCTGATCTTTTTGATGACGTTAATCTAGAAGAAGGTATTAGTGACTATAATGTCGTTGTGGCTTCTATGTCAGTGGAAATTGCAAAAAGACCAGAGAAATAGCGTAGAGCGCTCCAAACATTCACGGTGGGACACAAAGATATTGAGAATCTTTGGTCGGAATTTAAAGGTATTATCCATCACGTGATAGAGTGGCATGTGCTAGCAAAAATATAGGGGAGGGAAAGGATCCACCTTGGTACAACAAACCCATTATGAAGTTGCTGAGAAAGCAGAGAATTTTGCAGAGTCGTTTTAAACGTAGTCACTGCCCCGCTGACATACAGAAATTATGCGAAATGAAAGCAGCTGTCAAAAGGTCAATGAGAGATTCTTTTAACGAATTTGAAAGCAATATTTTATCTTCAGATTCTAAAAATAGCACCAAAAAATTTTGTTCACACGTAAAATCTATGAACCCTATAAATAATTCAATACTTTCTCTTGCTGACAGTATGGGTAATGTAACGGATGATGATAAACAGAAGGCCGAAATTCTAAACCTAACTTTCAAAAATTCGTTTACGGTAGAGGACTGCAGCACCATTCCTCCTTTCATTTATCGAACAAACGCAGGGATGGCTGATATAGTGTTTAGTGTATCTGGGATTGTAAAACAGTTAAGATATTTAGACGCCAGGAAGGCATCTGGCCCAGACGGTATTCCCGTAAGATTATATGTTGACTATGCTACAAATATAGCACCATTCTTATCCATCATCTATCAGAGATCATTGGAACAGCGGAAAGTTCCAAGGGACTGGAACAAGGCCCAGGTCATAGCAGTCTATAAAAAGGGGAGAAAATCGGATGCACATAATTACCGGCCAATTTCACTGATATCGTTTTCTTGTAGAATCATGGAACATATTTTGTGTTCAGACATAATGGCCTTCCTAGAATCTGAGAAGCTCGTCTGCAGAAACCAGTACGGTTTTAGGAAACAGCGGCCATCCGAGAAACAGCTGGCTCTCTTTGTGCATGATACACAACAGGCTCTAGATACCGGCTCCCAGGTTGATGCCATACTTCTCGACTTTCGAAAGGCGTTCGACTCAGTACCGCACTGTTGCTTGCTCCAAAGAGGGCGCGCTTACGGTCTATCCGATGACATATGCGGTTGGATAGAAAGTTTTCTAACAGACAGAGAGCAGTATCTCGTCCTGAATGGGGTGACTTCAACAGAAATAAGCGTAACTTCATGTGTGCCCCAGGGCAGCGTAATAGGTCTGCTGCTTTTTACGATTTACATAAACGATATGGTTGATGGTATTGACAGCTGATTTAGACTGTTTGCCGATGATGCTATAATCTACAGGAAAGTAGTGTCACACGAAAGTTGTGAACGGATCAATGAGGATTTGCAGAAAATAAATGCGCGGTGTAATGACTGGCAGTTATCTTTCAATATTAGTAAATGCAACCCACTGCGTGTAAGGCGAAAATCCCCATTAATGTACGAGTACAAAATAAATGCCCAGTCTTTGGAAGCGGTAACATCAGTCAAGTATCTGGGTGTGACTATTCGAAATGATCTCAAATGGAATGATCAGATTACACAAGTAACGGGTAAGGCGAACTCTAGATTACGATTTAATGGTATAAACCAGGGCTTAACAACTGGCCGGTTTTGAGCGCGAGTAGGTACTCGCGTCTGCTCAGGCACGTGCTCGCGAGCAGCTGCAAGGTCGCGGAGTAGGGAGGGAGGGGAGGGAGGGGAAATGCGCGCGCACGTTTGAATAGGGCTGCAGCGGGCCTATTGAATTCGCGCCGACTGAGTAACGTTTAAAGTACTACTATCAGCTCTAACAGTCACTTCGCTGGTTAAGAATCATGTCAAGTCGCCGTTGTGTAACCACAACCATGCTTTCGCAGTTCAACCCCCATTGGGAGGAATTGTATCTGTTTACAGAAAAAGATGGTGTTGCAAAATGTTTAGTATGTCACAAAACGCTGAATTCTTTTAGGAAATTTAATTTGCAACGACATTATATGTCGTACCACGCGAAAGACTACGGAAGTGGAAAATGTGATGGACCAGATCGTGCACAGGGAGTTATTAAACTTAAAAGAAAGCTATCCGAAGAAGATCTGGACGACGAAGAAAAATCAACTGAGGCAGCTCTCAGAGTGAGTTACAAAATTGCTTTGCTTTTAGCAAAATCCCTGCGCCCCTTCACTATGGCGATTTAATAAAAGTATGTTTGGTAGTTGCAGCAGAACATTTGAGTCCATCTCAAGTTGAACAGTTTCGGATTGTGCCATTATCTAACACGACCATTATGCATCGCATACAGGACATGGCAGACGACGTCCAGAGCCAGCTTGCAAATATCTGTAAAGATTTTATGGCGTATTGTCTAGCTCTGGACGAAAGTGTTGATATCACTTGAACAGCGCAGCTTGCCATATTGATTAGAGGTGTTAAAAGAGATCTTCAGGTGAGGGAGGAGCTCCTCGATGTAGTAGCCATGAAGAACACTACAACCGGAGGTGATATTTTAAGTAGTGTTGAAGCAAGTGTTGAAAATATAGGATTGTCGTGGAATTGTTTAGTTTCTGTGTCTACAGACGGTGCACCAGCGATGACAGGGAAAAAGTCAGGTTTCGTTGCGCTGTTGAAGGAGAAAATGCAAAAACTGACCGTGCCGAATGAAATAAGGGGCGTTCACTTTGTGATCCATCAGGAAAACTTATGTGCAAAGAGTATCACTCTAAAAAATGTGATGAGTGTTGTTGTTCGTACAACCAATTGTATAAGGAAGCATGGGCTACAACACAGGCAATTTAAAAGCTTTCTTGAGCATGAAAGCCAGTATGGTAGCCTGCCTTATTACAACGAGGTCCGCTGGCTTAGTCGTGGCGAATTATTAAATCGATTTTTTTGCCTATTAGATAGGATAAATATGTTCATGGAAATAAATGTGTGTTCCTGAATTGAAAGAGCCTTCATGGAAATGTGATCTCGCGTTCTTAGCAGATTTAACTAGCCCTCTGAATGCTTCGAACATTTCACTACAAGGCAAAGATCTGCTAATTACTCATTTCATAGATCGAACACGAGCTTTTAAAATGAAATTGACGCTTTGGGTGAGTCAACTGGAAACAGGAAATCTAGTTCATTTTCCTAAATTATCATCCGTGCAAGATGTTCACAAAGACTGTGAACGTTATTCACATAGTTTAGTTGCCCTTAAGGAAGAATTTGATCAACGCTTTCAAGATCTGACAGCACTAGACAGTGATTTTGATCTGTTCTCCTCTCCATATTCAGCGAATATTGAAGAGATTCGTCCTGAGCTGCAACTAGAAATTATTGATCTCCAGTGTGACAGAGAATACAGAGACAAATTTCAGAACAAGAAAAACATTTTGGAATTCTACAGACACTTCCCTCAGGATAGATTTCCTCGTTTGCACAGATTGGCAGCTACAATAATATCAATGTTCGGTTCCACGTATGTTTGTGAACAACTGTTCTCTGCATTGAAATGTAACAAGACGCGCCTGAGAAACGCATTGTCTGATCGAAATTTAAATTGCACGCTGCGCCTACAATGCACAAGAACAATTACTCCGAACATAGACGCAATTGTAAAGAGAAAAAAAGTACAAGATAACCGAGAATCCCACACTTTGGGACTGATTGAAGAGATTGAGAGGGTCCAAAGAAGACCGGCAAGATTCGTGACTTATTACATTTAGCCATCGCGAGAGCGTTACAAATTTCATAGAAAGTTTGAAGTAGGACACACTTGCAGATAGACGACGCGCTAAACGGAAGGGGTTGCTCACGAAATTCCGAAATCCGATCTTCGCCGAGGATGTGGAGCATATATTATTACCACCAACGCCCAAATCGCGCAATGATCACCATTCAAAGATAAAGGAAATTAGACATCGTACTGAGGCGTTCAGGCAGTCGTTTTTCCCTCGCGCGATCCGCGAGTGGAACAATGAGTGGCGGGGAGGGGGAGCGGGGGGGGGGGGGGTATTATGATTCTCGCGCGAATTGTGCCCTCTTCCACACACCACTTGGTGGCTAGCTGAGTATATATGTAGATGCAGATGTAGATAGTTCGATGCTGCGCTTCATTTTCTAGATTATAGCACCCCAAGACAACCCAAGTGCTGTGTAATAAAATGCGGGATCCAGAGAATATGTGGTCATGCCTAGACTGATAGACTCCGAAATTTCTCGAAAACGTCCGCAAGCAAGCGCATGTCCGTGTCCATTTAAATCTGTGCATACTCTCCTAAAGTGGAGATGTTGAAATCCCGCCAGACATTCACGGCATGCTCATACTCTGCATCTGTTATGGCATCGCCTATAAGGTCGGTGGAGAATGGGTTTACGTCGGGTAGTCTAGTTTCTTTGAGTTTTGCCATACTATCCTCGTACTTATATGGGGAATCCCCCTTCCTAGTCACAAATTGAAACTTTTCCTCATCGGGAAATGCAGCTCGAGTGATATGCATATCCTCCCGAGCTAGAGTTTCAACGAGTTTCTGGAGTGGTGCCTGCATAAAACGGAGTGAGTCAAGGAAGCGGAGCGTAAGTCTTAACATCATTAGTTTGGAGACTGAAATATATTTCTCAAGACTCTTAGGCAGGACACTGACCTGATACCTGCTTAAATTGTGAAATAATACGGGTATGTGCCTTTGTAACTGGTGTTATGGGTGGTGCTGTGGAATTTCCCTGAAAGATGACAGTGGTCCTTACAAGGAGTTTCCACTTCACTTTTCTATCTGGTGGAAGACCTCAGATATGACAGTCAACCACGTTATTTTACAAATCTTCATTCTCCTTCGAATTGGTCAAGGGTACATTGTCGCCGTAAAGCTTATCAATCTCCCATGAAAGTTTCTCAAGTTCAGCGAGAAGCCAAACCACACGATTATCCCGAACATAAGATTTGTATTGGTTAAGACCCGAATCGGAAGGTGATACAACTATGCTGCCACATATGGTACTATGTGAGGCTGTAGGGTCACCGTCACAACAGAGCACAGGAGCAAGGAGGTTCAAAGTCGACATACACCACAAATGGGCATAGCTCCTGATGGTGAGGATTTTTAAACTATGAATCTGTTTTCCTCAGGAGGCATAATAACACGTACTGGGTCCTTGGAAGTGTAATCTACTAGATGCTTTGCTAATAACTTGGCCGAGGAAAAGACATTGAGGTACCTTAAGCAAATATACTGTTTATGCCCATGTTTACTCATCTGGGATAAAAGTAAGTGGGACATGTCCCTGATCCAGTAGTGATGATAATTGCCTTTCTACTTATTTTTTTCATTGGAGAATAGCAGCATATTTACATGCAGGTTGAATATAGAGAAATGAAGGGGTGCGCCGACTATATGCTCGTTCTGCTCATCTGACTTGTTTCTCCAGGCTGCAAAGATGAACCGATATTCCAGTATTCTGCGCCTCAAGTTTAGGTATACCTGCATCTTGAAGGGGGAAGCCATACCACCAGAGTCATAACACTCATGAATGTCAGGATAGCTACCATATTAATGTGTGTGCTGCTGATTTTTCGTGTAATTTCTTTCGCAAGCCAGGACTGACCATGCAAAACAAGCCTGGTCGGTTTTATTTTTGGCATTAATGCATGCCTTCTTATCATCTATATCCTTAGGGAGCTTGATATAGCTGGACCCTCCATTTACTGCACCATAAACATGTGTATGGGTGTCAAGGCGTAGTATCGCTTTAGCTGCCCCTCTAATTTCCATCTTGGAAAACCATTCCAGTATAGCACTTGAGGTGGACTCACAAAATCGGTTGGCGATTAATGTGCTCCATGTTATCACATTTTGTCCCAAAGATAGTGAATGCCAGAGGCCTGTTTGGTATGAAGGGGGGAGGGGGGGGGGAGGTGCGACGTGTGACCACAGCACTATATTTAATGGTGGGATACCACGCTTCATTAACAGCTTTGAGAAGCTCCGTTTCCAGAACAGGACGGCACACTTTCAGAAACCCTACCGCTGGATTCTCAATCCTAGCAAACGAGATTCGATCCTCAAAGGCGCCCGCAATCATCACTATCTTAATTGCGGTACAGTGTTACTAATCTGATGTCCTTCACTAAAAGGACGGGAGAGGGAACTGCCACTAGCCTCTGGATTACTACTGCTATTACTATAACTACAGCTTGTTGACGACGATGCTGTTGCTACAGCTGGCTGCGTGGAGGAGCATGGAGGTGCTTGTACCTTGCAGTTCAGGCAAGAACGTGGGGAGAATGAGATTGTATGTTGCCCCAGAGTGAATAGTCTGGCTGCGGCTGCAGAGATGGTTGTTACCACAACCCTGAGCCAGTTGCCTAAGGGAGGGTTGATCATGGACGCCAGAGTGGAGCTAGTGAGGGGGCAGGGTCAGCGGCGGCTGTGGCTACAGCTGCTTGCGCTGCGGCAGCTTCCCGTGCAGTGACGAGGTCCGTCTTACATAGCAGAGCTTGCCGCATAGGACCGCGTCTTGTTGGTGGATTTTTCACCGCCCCTGTTACCCACGCTACTGCATATTGCGTGGATGGTGGTGCTGTAGAGAAAGAATAACGAGAAATAAGTACATCATTCCAGACATGGCCTGCTGCTGTAAGGAAAAAAAGAACAATGGTTATTTGTAAGCAGAGTGAGTACATGTACAAATTACCTAAATTGTTCTGGCTCCGTTCATATCCCTCAGGTCATCCGACATCTTCTCAAGGCAACGCAGCTCCCTCTCCATCTCCTCCATCCATTCAAGCATCTCCTCGCCTGAACCACCACGTGTCAATCAACCGAGACTTCTCCAAAATCACCTACAACAGCAGCATATTTATTTAATAAAAAGTACACACTCTAAACTTATATTAAAATTTAATGAATGAATACGTACTTACATTATAGCTGTGATGCAGATGGAATCACAACCTCTGTCCCTCCCTGCTCGCCGGCCGGTGTGGCCGTGCGGTTCTAGGCGCTACAGTCTGGAACCGCGTGACCGCTACGGTCGCAGGTTCGAATCCTGCCTCGGGCATGGATGTGTGTGATGTCCTTAGGTTAGTTAGGTTTAAGTAGTTCTAAGTTCTAGGGGACTGATAACCTCAGCAGTTAAGTCCCATAGTGCTCAGAGCCTCCCTGCTCCTACTCCTCAAAATCATCTACGACAACAACAACAACAACAGCAAAGAATATGCAACATTTTACGTATATGATAAAATTTTTGTCTACCTGCAACATATTATGTATACACAGTATTACGAAGAACTAAAATATAGTAAATATATACTCGTACTACTGACAATGCTACTGCTACTGCTGCTGCGGTTGCTTGCTTTCAACAGCCAGGTTATCAATTATCCGCTGGACATATACTGAAACAATAAGACGTCATGCATTCAATTTTACTACTACTACGAAGTTCTTAGTGAAAAAGTTATAGTTATCAATTTTGGTCCTTGAAATCATGTACAATAGCAAACACTCACTGACCACCAAATATAAACAGCACATTACATATACAAATAATAAAATATATGAACCATGGACCTTGCCGTTGGTGGGGAGGCTTGCGTGCCTCAGCGATACAGATAGCCGTACGGTAGGTGCAACCACAACGGAGGGGTATCTGTTGAGAGGCCAGACAAACGTGTGGTTCCTGAAGAGGGGCAGCAGCCTTTTCAGTAGTTGCAAGGGCATCAGTCTGGATGATTGACTGATCTGGCCTTGTAACAATAACCAAAACGGCCTTGCTGTGCTGGTACTGCGAACGGCTGAAAGCAAGGGGAAACTACAGCCGTAATTTTTCCCGAGGGCATGCAGCTTTACTGTATGATTACATTATGATGGCGTCCTCTTGGGTAAAATATTCCGGAGGTAAAATAGTCCCCCATTCGGATCTCCAGGCGGGGACTACTCAGGAGGATGTCGTTATCAGGAGAAAGAAAACTGGCGTTCTACGGATCGGAGCGTGGAATGTCAGATCCCTTAATCGGGCAGGTAGGTTAGAAAATTTAAAAAGGGAAATGGATAGGTTGAAGTTAGATATAGTGGGAATTAGTGAAGTTCGGTGGCAGGAGGAACAAGACTTCTGGTCAGGTGACTACAGGGTTATAAACACAAAATCAAATAGGGGTAATGCAGGAGTAGGTTTAATAATGAATAGGAAAATAGGAATGCGGGTAAGCTACTACAAACAGCATAGTGAACGCATTATTGTGGCCAAGATAGATACGAAGCCCACGCCTACTACAGTAGTACAAGTTTATATACCAACTAGCTCTGCAGATGACGAAGAAATTGAAGAAATGTATGATGAAATAAAAGAAATTATTCAGATTGTAAAGGGAGACGAAAATTTAATAGTCATGGGTGACTGGAATTCGAGTGTAGGAAAAGGGAGAGAAGGAAACATAGTAGGTGAATATGGATTGGGGGACAGAAATGAAAGAGGAAGCCGCCTGGTCGAATTTTGCACAGAGCACAACATAATCATAACTAACACTTGGTTTAAGAACCATGAAAGAAGGTTGTATACATGGAAGAACCCTGGAGATACTAAAAGGTATCAGATAGATTATACACTCCTGGAAATTGAAATAAGAACACCGTGAATTCATTGTCCCAGGAAGGGGAAACTTTATTGACACATTCCTAGGGTCAGATACATCACATGATCACACTGACAGAACCACAGGCACATAGACACAGGCAACAGAGCATGCACAATGTCGGCACTAGTACAGTGTATATCCACCTTTCGCAGCAATGCAGGCTGCTATTCTCCCATGGAGACGATCGTAGAGATGCTGGATGTAGTCCTGTGGAACGGCTTGCCATACCATTTCCACCTGGCGCTTCAGTTGGACCAGCGTTCGTGCTGGACGTGCAGACCGCGTGAGACGACGCTTCATCCAGTCCCAAACATGCTCAATGGGGGACAGATCCGGAGATCTTGCTGGCCAGGGTAGTTGACTTACACCTTCTAGAGCACGTTGGGTGGCACGGGATACATGCGGACGTGCATTGTCCTGTTGGAACAGCAAGTTCCCTTGCCGGTCTAGGAATGGTAGAACGATGGGTTCGATGACGGTTTGGATGTACCGTGCACTATTCAGTGTCCCCTCGACGATCACCAGTGGTGTACGGCCAGTGTAGGAGATCGCTCCCCACACCATGATGCCGAGTGTTGTTGGCCCTGTGTGCCTCGGTCGTATGCAGTCCTGATTGTGGCGCTCACCTGCACGGCGCCAAACACGCATACGACCATCATTGGCACCAAGGCAGAAGCGACTCTCATCGCTGAAGACGACACGTCTCCATTCGTTCTTCCATTCACGCCTGTCGCGACACCACTGGAGGCGGGCTGCACGATGTTGGGGCGTGAGCGGAAGACGGCCTAACGGTGTGCGGGACCGTAGCCCAGCTTCATGGAGACTGTTGCGAATGGTCCTCGCCGATACCCCAGGAGCAACAGTGTCCCTAATTTGCTGGGAAGTGGCGGTGCGGTCCCCTACGGTACTGCGTAGGATCCTACGGTCTTGGCGTGCATCCGTGCGTCGCTGCGGTCCGGTCCCAGGTCGACGGGCACGTGCACCTTCCGCCGACCACGGGCGACAACATCGATGTACTGTGGAGACCTCACGCCCCACGTGTTGAGCAATTCGGCGGTACGTCCACCCGGCCTCCCGCATGCCCACTATACGCCCTCGCTCAAAGTCCGTCAACTGCACATACAGTTCACGTCCACGCTGTCGCGGCATGCTACCAGTGTTAAAGACTGCGATGGAGCTCCGTATGCCACGGCAAACTGGCTGGTACTGACGGCGGCGGTGCACAAATGCTGCGCAGCTAGCGCCATTCGACGGCCAACACCGCGGTTCCTGGTGTGTCCGCTGTGCCGTGCGTGTGATCATTGCTTGTACAGCCCTCTCGCAGTGTCCGGAGCAAGTATGGTGGGTCTGACACACCGGTCTCAATGTGTTCTTTTTTCCATTTCCAGGAGTGTATAATGGTAAGACAGAGATTTAGGAACCAGGTTTAAATTGTAAGACATTTCCAGGGGCAGATGTGGACTCTGACCACAATCTATTGGTTATGACCTGTAGATTAAAACTGAAGAAACTGCAAAAAGGTGGGAATTTAAGGAGATGGGACCTGGATAAACTAAAAGAACCAGAGGTTGTACAGAGATTCAGGGAGAGCATAAGGGAGCAATTGACAGGAATGGGGGAAATAAATACAGTAGAAGAAGAATGGGTAGCTTTGAGGGATGAAGTAGTGAAGGCAGCAGAGGATCAAGTAGGTAAAAAGACGAGGGCTAGTAGAAATCCTTGGGTAACAGAAGAAATATTGAATTTAATTGATGAAAGGAGAAAATATAAAAATGCAGTAAGTGAAACAGGCAAAAAGGAATACAAACGTCTCAAAAATGAGATCGACAGGAAGTGCAAAATGGCTAAGCAGGGATGGCTAGAGGGCAAATGTAAGGATGTAGAGGCCTATCTCACTAGGGGTAAGATAGATACCGCCTACAGGAAAATTAAAGAGACCTTTGGAGATAAGAGAACGACTTGTATGAATATCAAGAGCTCAGATGGAAACCCAGTTCTAAGCAAAGAAGGGAAAGCAGAAAGGTGGAAGGAGTATATAGAGGGTCTATACAAGGGCGATGTACTTGAGGACAATATTATGGAAATGGAAGAGGATGTAGATGAAGATGAAATGGGAGATATGATACTGCGTGAAGAGTTTGACAGAGCACTGAAAGACCTGAGTCGAAACAAGGCCCCCGGAGTAGACAATATTCCATCGGAACTACTGACGGCCGTGGGAGAGCCAGTCCTGACAAAACTCTACCATCTGGTGAGCAAGATGTATGAAACAGGCGAAATACCCTCAGACTTCAAGAAGAATATAATAATTCCAATCCCAAAGAAAGCAGGTGTTGACAGATGTGAAAATTACCGAACTATCAGCTTAATAAGTCACAGCTGCAAAATACTAACACGAATTCTTTACAGACGAATGGAAAAACTAGTAGAAGCCAACCTCGGGGAAGATCAGTTTGGATTCCGTAGAAACGCTGGAACACGTGAGGCAATACTGACCTTACGTTTCTAGCATTTGTAGACTTAGAGAAAGCTTTTGACAATGTTGACTGGAATACTCTCTTTCAAATTCTAAAGGTGGCAGGGGTAAAATACAGGGAGCGAAAGGCTATTTACAATTTGTACAGAAACCAGATGGCAGTTATAAGAGTCGAGGGACATGAAAGGGAAGCAGTGGTTGGGAAGGGAGTAAGACAGGGTTGTAGCCTCTCCCCGATGTTGTTCAATCTGTATATTGTGCAAGCAGTAAAGGAAACAAAAGAAAAATTCGGAGAAGGTATTAAAATTCATGGAGAAGAAATAAAAACTTTGAGGTTCGCCGATGACATTGTAATTCTGTCAGAGACAGCAAAGGACTTGGAAGAGCAGTTGAATGGAATGGACAGTGTCTTGAAAGGAGGATATAAGATGAACATCAACAAAAGCAAAACGAGGATAATGGAATGTAGTCTAATTAAGTTGGGTGATGCTGAGGGAATTAGATTAGGAAATGAGGCACTTAAAGTAGTAAAGGAGTTTTGCTATTTGGGGAGCAAAATAACTGATGATGGTCGAAGTAGAGAGGATATAAAATGTAGGCTGGCAATGGCAAGGAAAGCGTTTCTGAAGAAGAGAAATTTGTTAACATCCAGTATTGATTTAAATGTCAGGAAGTCATTTCTGAAAGTATTCGTATGGAGTGTAGCCATGTATGGAAGTGAAACATGGACGATAAATAGTTTGGACAAGAAGAGAATAGAAGCTTTCGAAATGTGGTGCTACAGAAGAATGCTGAAGATTAGATGGGTAGATCACATAACTAATGAGGAAGTATTGAATAGGATTGGGGAGAAGAGAAGTTTGTGGCACAACTTGACCAGAAGAAGGGATCGGTTGGTAGGACATGTTCTGAGGCATCAAGGGATCACCAATTTAGTATTGGAGGGCAGCGTGGAGGGTAAAAATCGTAGAGGGAGACCAAGAGATGAATACACTAAGCAGATTCAGAAGGATGTAGGTTGCAGTAGGTACTGGGAGATGAAAAAGCTTGCACAGGATAGAGTAGCATGGAGAGCTGCATCAAACCAGTCTCAGGACTGAAGACCACAACAACAACAACATATATTTACGATGTTGATTCTTCTGCTGCTGCTACGTCACAGGCTCCAACTCATACACGATTTGATGAATATATGATGAAGCAACAAGAAAAACAACTAACGCCGAAATCCAAACAAATGCTATGAAATATGAACGCTATGAAACCTATGAAATCTGAACAAACAGTATGATTTGATACAACACTTTTCTTGCGAAAATATACTTCGAACTCTGAATACACAGTGATTTGATACTGCAAAACTTTTTTACGAAAGTAATGCTATGAAACCTAAATCTGAGCAAATGCTACTATACCGAAACCCGAGCACAGTGTGCTTCGATACCAAGAAACTGTTTATACTTAAATATACCCTACGGAGTCTGATCTCATGCTATGAAATCAAACATAGACTTACCTGGTAATTCTTCTTGCCTCAGGCGTTTGGTATTGTAACTGGTGCTGCTGCTGCTGGTGCTGCTTGAAAAACGTTTCATCTAGCCAGCAAACTACACTGATACAGGCAAAGCGACAATCAGCCTAACAGAAACGTGAACGATAGCATAATGAGGACAAGAGTGGAGGGGTTATGCTTTATACTCCTTCACTGCTTCAGCATTAGCCAATAGGAATTCAGTATTCTGAGGAGGGCTGAAAACCTCCGTCTGTGTATTTGGACTCGTTGGTTCACGCACGAATAGGAAATAGCCACTTGAGAGAGAGCGGTGGGAGGAACTCCCCAGGTATCAAATATCAAAGGGCTGCCGCCACCTGATGCTTTGTTCGACAGAAAGCAGCCACGACCTTATCTCGACATTCCTATTACAGTCTGTCTTTCCTGGAGCTCATTAAAGTGTGCTAACACCAATTTCTGTCAGCGGAAACCTTCACAAAGGTGACGTGTGTGCGAAGTGCGCAGCCATGTACACTACTGGCCATTAAAATTGCTACACCAAGAAGAAATGCAGATGATAAACGGGTATTCATTGGACAAATATATTATGCTAGAACTGACATGTGATTACATTTTCACGCAATTTGGGTGCATAGATCCTGAGAAATCAGCACCCAGAACAACCACTTCTGGCCGTAATAACGGACTTGAGACGCCTGGGCATTGAGTCAAACAGAGCTTGGATGGCGCGTGCAGGTACAGCTGCCCATGCAGCTTCAACACGATACCACAGTTCATCAGCGTATTGTGACGAGCCAGTTGCTCGGCCACCATTTACCGGACGTTTTCAAGTGGTGAGAGATCTGGAGAATGTGCTGGCCAGGGCAGCAGTCGAACATTTTCTGTACCCAGATAGGCCCGTACAGGACCTGCAACATGCGGTCGTGCATTATCCTGCTGTAATGTAGGGTTTCGCAGGGATCGAATGAAGGGTAGTGCCACAGGTCATAACACATCTGAAATGTAACGTCCACTGTTCAAAATGCCGTCAGTGCGAACAAGAGGTGACCACCCCATACCATCACGCCGGGTGGTACGCCAGTATGGCGATGGCGAAAACACTCTTCCAATGTGCGTTCACTACGATGTCGCCAAACACGGATGCGACCATCGTGATGCTGTAAACAGAACCTGGATTCATCCGAAAAAATGACGTTTTGCCATTCGTGCACCCAGGTTCGTCGTTGAATACACCATCGCAGGCGCTCCTGTCTGTGATGTAGCGTCAAGGGTAACCGCAGCCATGGTCTCCGAGCTGATAGTCCATGCTGCTGCAAACGTAGTCGAACTGTTCGTGCAGATGGTTGTTGTCTTACAAACGTCCCCATCTGTTGACTCAGGGATCGAGATGTGGCTGCACGATCCGTTGCAGCCATGCGGATAAGATGCCTGTCATCTCGGCTGCTAGTGATACGAGGCCGTTGGAATCCAGCACGGCGCTTCGTATTACCCTCCTGAACCCACCGATTCCATATTCTGCTAACAGTCATTGGATCTCGACCAAAGCGAGCAGCAATGTCTCGATACGATAAACCGCAATCGCGATAGGCTACAATCCGACCTTTATCCAAATCGGAAACTTGATGGTACGCAGTTTTCCCCCTTACACGAGGCATCACAACAACGTTTCACCAGGCAACGCCGGTCAACTGCTGTTTGTGTGAGAGGAATCGGTTGGAAACTTTCCTCATGTGAGCACGTTGTAGGTGTCGCCACTGGTTCCAACCTTGTGTGAATGCTCTGAAAAGCTAATCATTTGCATATCACAGCATCTTCTTCCTGTCGGTTAAATTTCGCGTCTGTAGCACGTCATCTTCGTGGTGTAGCAATTTTAATGGCCAATAGTGTATTTCAGCATTTGACGCGCGTTTTCAGAGAAAATGGTTACAGTAAGGGAAAAATTGCAAAAGGTTTCAAGTGCCACCAATTAAAGACGACAGGCGAATCGACGGAAGAAACCAACCCGGCTGCATTCCTTCCACATTGTCGAGCAACTAGTAGCAGGATTGGACGCGTGTTGGGAAGTGGACTGAGACCAGTGTTCCAACATAGGTCTTCGTGTTCCTGACATTCATGGTGTCACCTGTGAATGTGGTAGCGTTTACGTAGGTCAAACTATTTGGACTGTTGAGCAGAGTACTCACGGCATGTTAAACAAAGTGTACTTGAGAAGTCGCCGAGGGCTGAACATTACCTAGAAAGCGGGAATAAAATACAATTCGAAAAGCCGGCAGCTGGTGGCCGTGCGGTTCTAGGCGCTTCAGTCTGGAACCGAGAGACCGCTACGGTCGCAGATTCGAATCCTGCCTCGGGCATGGATGTGTATGTGGTGTCCTCAGGTTAGTTAGGTTTAAGTAGTTCTAAGTTCTAGGTGACTGATGACCTGAGATCTTAAGTCCCATAGAGCTCAGAGCCATTTGAACCATTTGAACATTTCGAAAAGACGAGAGTTTTGGTTCAAACATCGCCATATTGAAACTCACTGTTAAGACTTTGGACATTAATATTCCGGATAAACAGAAACAGATATCCAGGGATCTTGAACGTTTAATGCTTTGATACAAGCTATAGCATATAAAAAGTATAGGGCTTAATGTCACCTCGACAACGAAGTCTCTGGAGACGGAGAAAAAATTCGGCTTGGAGAAGAACAGGGATGGAAGTGAGCCATGCCCTTCTAGAACAACTATGTCGGCGTTCGCCTTAAGCGGTTTAGGGAAATCCTAACTCCCTAAATCTGGACGACTGGAAAGATATTTTTTTTTAACCGCCGCCCTCCTGCATACGAGTCCAGTGTCTTATTGCTACCTCTCTCGGTGTAGCTGTAATACAGTGTGTAGCTGGGGTGGGGTGGGGTGGACGGGGGGGGGGGGGGGCGAGGAGGAGGCTACTATCGACTATGCCTTTACCATCTCTATCTAGGAGCGCGTTTTCAAAAGCGATCCAAGAAGAATTGTGCTGAATTCTGGCTACTTCTCTTTTCTGTTCCTCCGCCCTCTGTAGTTAATACCTTTGGAAACGTGTGGAGTGGGGTGAAAGTAACCTCTTGAACCAAAGACATCGACAAATCTTAAACATGTCAGCATTAATAACATTCTTCGAGGATTATCTTAACTATCTGTGCAACCTATGTCTTACCGAGATGGAGCATTGAAAGAAGCTACATCGTGCCCCAGCTCTATCTAAGTATTTGGCATTTCACGATTAGAGTGTTGCCAACTTCGGCCTATCTTCACTGAGAACCCTACCGAAAGTCGCGTACAGTAGGTTAGCCTAGAGGTAAAGTACCGGGTGATCAAAAAGTCAGTATAAATTTGAAAACTGAATAAATCACGGAATAATGTAGATAGAGAGGTACAAATTGACACACATGCTTGGAATGACATGGGGTTTTATTAGAACCAAAAAAATACAAAAGTTCAAAAAATGTCCGACAGATGGTGCTTCATCTGATCAGAATAGCAATAATTAGCATAACAATGTAAGACAAAGCATAGATGATGTTCTTTACAGGAAATGTTCAATATGTCCACCATCATTCCTCAACAATAGCTGTAGTCGAGGAATAATGTTGTGAACAGCACTGTAAAGCATGTCTGGAGTGATGGTAGGTATTGGCGTCGGATGTTGTCTTTCAGCATCCCTAGAGATGTCGGTCGATCACGATACACTTGCGACTTTAGGTAACCCCAAAGCCAATAATCGCACGGACTGAGGTCTGGGGACCTTGGAGGCCAAGCATGACGAAAGTGGCGGCTGAGCACACGATCATCACCAAACAACGCGCGCAAGAGATCTTTCACGCGCTATCTGTCGGACATTTTGTGAACTTTTTTTTGTTCTAATAAAACCCCATGACATTCCAAGCATGTGTGTCAATTTCTACCTCCGTGGTTTATTAAGTTTTCAAATTTATACTGACTTTTTGATCACCCTGTACTTTATTTATCAGACATATTCATGTATCAGCTAAGTCATCCTATCTTTAAGGAATTTTTTTTTATTTTCCTTTCCTCAAACCAAACAACAATTAATGTAGAGCAATGAAAATTTTGTGAATACACTTGTCTACATAGGAAATATAAGTGATTAATGTTTCAAAACCACAGGTTGATATAAGCACGAGAAAAGCCGTTGCAAATGTAAAATGCTGGTACATTAATAATCAGTGTAACCGCCAGAATGTTGAATGCAAGCATGCAAAAGTGCATGCATTGTGTTGTACAGGTGCCGGATGTCAGTTTGTGGGATGGAGTTCCATGCATGTTACAACTGGTCCATCAATATAGGGACGGTTAATGCTGCCTGTGGATTACTCTGGAGTTGTCGTTCGATGATGTCCTTATGTGCTCGACTGGAAACAGATCTGGTGGTCGAGCAGGTCAAGGCAACACGTCGACACACTGTAGAACACGTTGGGTTAGAACAGCTGTATGTGGGCGAGCCGAATCCTGTTGAGAAACACCCCTTGGAATGCTGTTCATGAATAACAGCGTAACAGGTCGAATTACCAGACTCATATACAAATTTGCAATCAGAGTGCGTGGGATAACTACGAGAGTGCTGCAGTCATACGAAATCGCACCCTAGATCATTACGCCAGGCTGTGTTCAGTGTGTGTAGCACTTAGACAGGTTGGTTGTAGGCACTCAACTGGCCTCCTCCTAACTAACAAAAAAATGTTCAAATGTGTGTGAAATCTTATGGGACTCAACTGCTAAGGTCATCAGTCCCTAAGCTTACACACTACTTAACCTAAATTATCCTAAGGCCAAATACACACACCCATGCCCGAGGGAGGACTCGAATCTCCGCCGGGACCAGCCGCACAGTCCGTGACTGCAGCGCCTAAGACCGCTCGGCTAATCCCGCGCGGCCCTAACTAACACACGGCCAACACTGAAACCGAGACAGAACCAAGTTTCATCAGAAAACACTATACACCTTCACCCTGTCCTCTAGTGAGCTCTGGCTTGACGCTATTGGTAGAAAGCACGCTACAGAGCGTCTAGCTCGGAGCTGACCTTGAAGTAACCGATGTGTAACCGTTCTTTGTGTCACTGTGGCACTAACTGCTGCTCAAATTGCTACTCCAGATGTAGTACGATGCCACAGAGCCATACGCCGAATACGATGTTCTTCCCTCACGATAGTGCCACAGTCACGGTCTGGAGCCCGGTCTTCTTGCGACTGTAAATGCTCGTGACCACCGCTGCCAGCAACCTTGTAGAGTGGCTACATTCCTGTCAAGCCTTTAAGCAGTACCACAGAATCAACATTCAGTTTCTCATAGCCTTGTTACACGAACCCGTTCAAACTCAGTGAGGTGTTGGTAATGGCATCTTTGTGGCCTTAAAGGTATTCTTAACTAACATCAACTCACCACGTCCAGTCTCAAAGGTAGAAACACGCCTACCAACTTTATTTTATATCGAACAACTCTTTCTTGATGTTGCGATTTTTTTCTGTCAGCGTATAATTTGTCATGGGTTTTAACAAGCCGTTAGAGGATTTTCTTTTATAATACAGTATACGAAGTAGATAATGGTTCAAATGGCTCTAAGTACTGTGGGACTTAACATCTGAGATCATCAGTCCCCTAGACTTAGAACTACTTAAACCTAACTAACCTAAGGACATCACACACATCCATGCCCGAGGCAGGATTCTAACCTGCGACCGTAGCAGCAGCGCGGTTCCGGACTGAAGCGCCTAGAACCGCTCGGCCACAGCGGCCGGCGAAGCAGATAATGTATCTAAGCTTTACATATCTGCCAAATATACAAACTCGTTAAGAAATACTAGCACAGTCAGTTACTATCGTGGGATTAGCTCTCCTGTAACACACACTTTGTGACCAAAATTGTCTGTACACCATTGTGTAATAAGAAATTGCCCACTAGATGTCAGGAGAGGCGGACCCGCCAGTATGAAAGGAGGCATGTAGTATTCTGTTGTCAGAAGAGAAGCAGTAACAGCAAAATGGGTCGCTCAGCAGAGCTCAGTAACGTCGAACATGGACTGGTCGCTGAATGTCACATGAGTAACAAATACATCAGGGAGATTTCGACCCATCTAAAGCTGTCTAAATTGACTGTTGATGATGTGATCGTGATGTGGAAACGCATAGGAACAACCACAGTTAAATCGAGACCAGGAAGACCTCGTGTACTGACAGACAGGTACTGTCGAGCACTGCAGAGGAGTGGTTGTAAACATCGCATGAAACCTGAGGTAGGAATCACTTGTAAGTTCCATAGTGCTACCAGCAGTCCAACTAGCACAATGACTGTGCGTAGGGAATTAAAGAGAATGTGTTACAGTGATAGAGCAGCTCCTCGTAAGCCAGAGATCTCAATCGCTAAGTCCAAGCGATGCTTGAGGTCGTGTAAGTATCGACACAACTGGTCAGGGAATGAATATCCGCCCCGATAGCTAAATGATAAGCGTGACGGACTGCCGTCCTCAGTGGCCCGGGTTGGACTCCCGGTTCGGTTGAGGATATTCCCTGCTCAGGGACTGGGTCTTGTGTTGTCTTCATCATCATTTCATCCCCATTCGGCGCGCAGGTCGCCCAATGTGGCGTCGACTGTAATAAGACCTGCACTAAGGCGGCCAGACCTGCCCCGTAAGGGGCCTCCCGGCCAAAGACGCAAAACGCTCATTTCATTTTCCAGTGAATGAATGGAAACTAGTGATTTGAAATTATGAATTCGCTATACTCTATAGCAGTCCGATGGAAGGGTTTTGTTTGCCGAATGCGTGCGAAACGTTACCTGTCGTCATGTGTGTTGCCAACAGTGGTCATGTAGTGGTATAGTGTTGTTTTTCGTGGTTATGGTCCCCTTATTGCTCTTAAGAAGACGCTAATTTTGGAAAGATAAGAACGCATTTTACAGCATTGTGTAATGCGTATAGCAGAGGAATAGTTGGAGGTGATGATTGTTTGTATCTGCATGGCAATGCAACTTGTGATAACGCAGGAACTGTGAGGCAATTGTGAACAACATTTCTGAAATGGACTGGCCTGTCAAGAATCCCGACCTGAAACCAATGGAACACGTTTGAAATGATTCAGAACGTCGACTTCGCTGCAGAGACATGCGTACAAAATCACATCTTCTCTGCTTTAGGCTCTTGAGCAAGAATGGGCTGGCATTGCTCCGCAGTCATTCAGACAACTCACTGAAAGTGAAGTATCCATGGCCATGAGGCGCAACTGTCAGTACTGAGATATACACTTGAACTAAACTTGGGCAGTCGCTGATGAGTAGCGAGGTGCCGTAACGACATGGTTCCATGAGGTGGTGGCCCGTGGACCGTCACACGCAGATACTCCGCAGTGGTGCCCTCGGGAACGGCTGACGCAAGTCCAACGTCGTACGAGGCTTGTGGCGAGGGTGAGACGACATCTCGCTGGGCAGCAGGTGTTGGATCTGTAATGAAAACTCGTGGTTGCTGATGGTCGGTCGGAGCCTGGAGCGTAACTGACTCTAGAGGGATGGAGCAGCAAGCTAAGCAAGAGTCCGTAGAACACTACATGAGCGGTGTCACGCGGACACGTGACTGAGTGGACTGCAACTGCATTGATTTCTACTGCTTAGCGGTAAACAGCTCAGTGAATCTTCTATTGGTAAACAGCGTCCATGGTGAGACAGGGGCTGTACCTGGCCCGCGAAGCATATCTAGAATTGCGGGGGCCGTATATGTGGGGGTGCAGCGCTGCATATGCCACACCCCTCACACCCTAAAAAAGGGATTGCTCAACCATCTTAGAGAAGCTTAGCATAGAAGGAAGGAGACACAATGTAGCCTCCAGAGCACACTGTCCCAACAACTGGAACGAAACAACAGTATAATCATCCAGTGTGCAAAGATGCGTCTGATAAGTTACCAACAAGTTGCTGAATTGTGTAACACAATATTCCACAAGAAACGGACATACACAAAAATATGCATAAAAATAACCTCCGAATTGCATCTACCACTGAGGGAGCATAGAAGACAAAAGTAAGAAGGCGGCGGAACATGGGTTGCATAACAAATGCCATCTACACAACTGGCCATTAAAATTGCTACACCACGAAGATGACGTGCTACAGACGCGAAATTTAACCGACAGGAATAAGATGCTGTGATATGCGAATGATTAGCTTTTCAGAGCATTAACACAAGGTTGGCGCCGGTGGCGACACCTACAACGTGCTGACATGAGGAAAGTTTCCATCCGATTTCTCATACACAAATACCAGTTGACCGGCGTTGCCTGGTGAAACGTTGTTGTGATGCCTCGTTTAAGGAGGAGAAATGCGTACCATCACGTTTCCGACTTTGATAAAGGTCGGATTGTAGCCTACCGCAATTGTGGTTTATCGTATCGAGACACTGCTGCTCGCGTTGGTCGACATCCAATGACTGTTAGCAGAATATGGAATCGGTGGGTTGAGGAGGGTGATACGGAACGCCGTGTTGGATCCCAACGGCCTCGTATCACTCTCAGTCGAGATGACAGGCACCTTATCCACATGGCTGTAACGGATCGTGCAGCCACTTCTCGATCCCTGAGTCAACAGATGGGTACATTTGTAAGACAACAACCATCTGCACGAACAGTTCGACGACGTTTGCAGCACCACGGACTATCAGCTCGGAGACCATGGCTGCGGTTACCCTTGACGCTGCATCACAGACAGGAGCGCCTGCGATGGTGTACTCAACGATGAACCTGGGTGCACGAACGGCAAAACGTCATTTTTTCGGATGAATCCAGGTTCTGTTTACAGCATCACGATGGTCGCATCCGTGTTTGGCGACATCGCGGTGAACTCACATTAGAAGCGTGTATTCGTCATTGCCATGCTGGTGTATCACCCGGCGTGATGGTATGGGGTGCCATTGGTTACACGTCTCGGTCACCTCTTGTTCGCATTGACGGCACTTTGAACACTGGCCGTTACATTTCAGATGTGTTACCACCCGTGGCTCTGTCCTTCATTCGATCCCTGCGAAACCGTACATTTCAGCAGGATAATACACGACCGCATGTGCAGGTCCGGTACGGGACTTTCTGGATACAGAAAATGTTCGACTGCTGCCCTGGCCAGCACATTCTCCTGATCACTCACCAACTGAAAACGTCTGGTCAATGGTGGCCGAGCAACTGGCTCGTGACAATACGCCAGTCACTACTCTTGATGAACTGTGGTGTCGTGTTGAAGCTGCATGGGCAGCTGTAGCTGTACACGCCATCCAAGCTTTGTTTGATTCAATGCCCAGGCGTATCAAGGTCGTTATTACGGCCTGAGGTGGCTGTTCTGGGCACTGATTTCTCAGGATTTATGCACCCAAATTGCGTGAAAATGTAATCACATGTCAGTTCTAGCCTAATATATCTGTCCAATGAATACCCGTTTATCATTTGCATTTCTTCTTGGCGTAGCAATTTTAATGGCCAGTAGTGTAATACACAAGAATATAAAAACCATATAAGTGTTTAACAACAGCTTGCAAAATATCAGCGCAAATCTAAATAACACAATAATACGATCCCATCCTGAGAAGCACGCCATGTCGGTTTAGTGAAACGGTAACATGCCGCCACAGGCGACGACGCGGAAAGCCGAGGCTAGGGAGGGCTTGGGGCGAAATTTCCACGAAGGCGCCACCCACAGCCCTGAAGAACACACGGCGGGGTCGGCGGCGCCAGCATGGACGGTGTGACCGGCACCAAAGGTAAGGGGGGTCAAGGGGGGAAGGCTCCAGGGACGGCTGCGGCGGCGGCGGCGGCGGCGAAGGGGCCGGCGACGAATGCACTGACAGTGGGCTGTCGGCGGCGGCGACAGGGCCGGTGTCCAATGGCGTCACTTGCAAGAGCGGGGGACTTCCGCTGCTAGGGCTGGGCCGACATCAGAGGGGCTTCCGCCGTAGAACTCCGTGAACAAGAAACCGAGTGCCACATGGCACGACAAATTTGCAGATAACCTTGCCACACACAAAATTCTTGGTCGCCCAGTCTGGACACTCTTCATGATCACACTCACTCTAACACTGTGGGGAAGATTGTCCGTCATTAACCCAGAAAGAGGTATGTTCTCGGGGCTGCCGGAATGCAACTGTCACTACAAACATACACATCTAATCGGTCCATTAACGAGTCAAAATCTTGCGGACGAGAGTGTGGGAAAAACTAACGACACAAACAAAAGATTTCTGTACCAGCACCTGCAATAAAGTAAGCACTGTGCTGCGTACTTTGTATGCCGTATGCTATAAAGTGCATCTTCAACTGTTGACGATATATGGTCCAGTCCTCTTTCTGACCGTCAAACATCCGAAAATTTTGCGCAGATTCAGAAGTAGCTTGCCGAGGCACGGCCTTCGTAGTCAGAAGCTGAGAGAGTTGAGTTACGGTTTACAGCTGTTTCTGAATTTTCTGATCCTGCAACTGAATGACTTGAGTCTAAGGCAGCTCCGACGATCGGAGAGAGATATAAGTCAAAAGACACTCAAACATTACACGAAAATACACTGGCAGTGAACTGGGACCTGAACTGTCACAGAAGTACGAAAAAATTCACCAAATAATCACAGATAACAATGCAGACCAACTGCATCAATTAAGAGAAGACCTACTGCATTAACACACGAACGCACCACCCAAACTATGCAAAAAATAAAACTACTGAAAACGAGTTTCACAAACTGGCAGCTACTAAGAAACTTGGACACCATTTGTAAAATGGATGCCTACCAAATTCTAGACAACCAAATCAACATACAGTAACTGAATCCAAGAAAAGAACAGTCCTTGTCCTGTACACAGCTGAACACGTTCGCATTATAGTATTGTTTTAACAGTCCTAATACGGTACAGGGCTGGACGCAATTGAATCAGTCATTTCAAAAAGGCCATATATCCACCAAAGTAAAATTTTCATAAGAAAGAAAAATCTGTTTTGATTGCAAATCTAAAGTGTGAAATGTCTTCGTTTGTATTTAGACTATAATGTAGGATATTTAGCATAAATGCGACCATAAAATCGTGTGCCAAAACAATACATGTCCCATGTTGCTATCGAGCAACCGATGTAGAGATATGGCCTTTTCGAATGAAATAGTTTTTATGAAATATAACATTCTACGAATTGTTGATACCCTGCAGCTGTGTCTAGTAAATAAGTGATTAAGATGTAATTAATAAAGAATGCACCATGATGGATGTTTAGGTATGCTTTTTATTACACAGTCTTTTAAGTTTGGAATAGTACATAACAGAAAAGCTGTTAAACATCAAAAGCCTTCTTAATGCACACTCAGGACGTTTGTGGGCCGTTCACAAAGTTCCTTGTGGAAGTCTAATTTATCGCCTTGTACGTGCTGAATCAATTTCATAATTTTTTTTCGTATTGACTGGAATTTTTTCTTTGTATGCAGAACTGTTTATTAGTTCAGGTGTGGACTCCACAGGCTTCCCTAACTAAAAATCTTCTCGTTGTAACCCATCGATCCACTGATATGCTTTCAACAAACCACATTCACTTGGACAATATTCAGACATTATATACTGCCACCATTGTAGAGTCACTTGTTCACGTGGAATTTTTGTCAGTGTTTTCCTTGACTGGACAGATTTTTTATAATGTTTAGTCCACCATGCCTTAAAATCAATGATGTTACTAGTTTGCACTAGATGAACTTCGAAATTGGAAACTGCTCTTTGTATTAGTGTGTTGATTTCGTCTGAAGTGTACATTCTATGTATTGTGAATAAGTCCCTTTGCTGTGGCAAAAGCCCTGTCACAAGGAAGGAATGAATGTCCTCTGATAGGTAAATAATGAATAATCTTTTCAAGTCTCCCAGGCGATGCTGCAGCTAACAAAAATCTGAGCACCGTGTTGTTTGTATTTTGACCATCTGAGAAGATATGTAGGTCTTTCACCTCCTAGGGAATATTTTGCTGAAAATGCTTGTTTAGCAGTGGGCAGACTTCACTGGATCCTTTACGAGCCTGCCCTTAACGGTAAGAGGAAAACATTGCCGTATGATCCCGCAAGATGACAATGGAAAATTAAAAAACCCACAATTGTCTGTAGTAAAACAGCTCCTGCACTGGAATATCCGGCAGTGGGAAGTTCTGCATGTAGTCGATAATAATGCACCTACAGTATTGTTTTTCTAGGCAAGCATCTTGAACGCATCAGTTTTCTTGTATAATTTCTTGGTTCTCTATTTATGTACTATGAGTTCTACTGTAGCCACTCTTTACGCATTGTCATTCAAATGCGGGCATTTAAATTTTTCATTCTGTTCGTCACTTGTCGAGCACGTGTCAATCTGCAGTTTCCCAAATTTACAATCAAAATTTTCCTTGAAAGATTTCAAAGAAATTTGTAGTTCGCTTTCACATCAGGATACTGTTGTCTAAAGAACTCATGCATTTGCTAGACATCCGACTGTGCTGATAAATATTTTCTTCATTTGTTGTTCAAATAATGGACTTCATGTACAGGTTCGAATCCTGCCTCGGGCATGGATGTGTGTGACGTCCTTAGGTTAGTTAAGTTTAAGTAGTTCTAAGTTCTAGGGGACTGATGACCTTAGAAGTTAAGTCCCATAGTACTCAGAACCAACCACTTCATGTACAGGGAATTATTCAATATGGTCCTTAGTCGGGAAATATTCTCACCTATTCCATAGAGAATCAAGAACGCATTTTTACAAGCTTTGGTTCTTCTTCCACACTGCTCACGTGATAAGGAAAATTAGCCACTTTGTGATTTGTAATTCTTGACTACCTTTCTCTTTTTACCGGATGCGCATCAATTAGATCTTGCAAATAATCACACTGAGTATCTTTATCAGCAAAACTACTCATATTTGTCAATATCTGCTTTTGCTATTCCTCTGTCACATTGTCGAAACAATTTCTTGGACACCTGAAAACACCAACACACTCAACCAACTTGTGATCAAACAGCCCATTTTACGAGGCACAGCTGCAGGCTAATTAAGATATGATTTCTAAGAGAATTGCGCAATACGGCGGTAAGTTATCACCGAAGGTATAGCTATTACGTTCTAGGCTCAACATCAGTAACTACACCTGCATTGAGGTGCCGTTTTGCATGTTGGTACGACATTTACACCGTTGCTCACATGCTGTTTCCCTTGGAATTTTGCCCTTGTTATTCCATCACATTTACTCAAACTACCTTTTTTCCTTCTCTTTGCACCCTCACACTCACTGACACTATCACTTTCACTCATTATAAACAAAACTATAACATAATCCTATGAGGAAGCACTGTCATTGTCTACACAAATAGACGTCGGCGTGCAGCGCATGCAGTGGTCAACACTTGATTTCAGAGGTGGCGACCGCGCGAAGTCGAATCGCAGGAAATATGGTTCTTTCCTGCGGAACGTGAAATGCGAATCTTAATATCACCTATACAGGAATTAGCGGGATATGGCCATTTCACAGGGAATGCGCGTTTCTTTCATTGCTTGCAGATTTTGAACTAAAATGGAAATGTGGTGGGAATGGACATATGGCCATTTCGAAATGACTGATTCAGTTGCTCTGTAGTAGGATTTGCGTATGGCGATTGACGCCACTGAATACAGACTGTCATAGCACAGCTCCATCAAGACGAAGTAACACACACGCGAAAATCCATTTGGAAACCACACGAATAACCTAGAAGAACGAAACTCTGCTTCATCAAAGCGACTGATATACCACAAGAAACACAAAAACATACGTGATAGCCGGCCGGGGTCGCCGAGCGGTTCTAGGCGCTACAGTCTGGAGCCGCATGACCGCTAAGGTCGCAGGTTCGAATCCTGCCTCGGGCATGGATGTGTGTGATGTCCTTACGTTAGTTAGGTTTAAGTAGTTCAAAGTTCTAGGGGACTGATGACCTCAGAAGTTGAGTCCCATAGTGCTCAGAGCCATTTAAACCATACGTGATAAACAACAGCCTCGTCCCAGTTGAAGTATGGCGGACGAGGGATTAGCACTGAAAAACCACGTCAAACCATTATACTCGTCGCCATTCAAGTGTCCTTGGCCGGGTGGTATCATTGACAGTATTGAAATATTCAAAAATGGTTCAAATGGCTCTGAGCACTATGGGACTTAAGTCATCAGTCCCCTAGAACTTAGAACTATTTAAACCTAGTGTCTATTCTTACACACACGTCGAGGCCGCTGCTTCCGCAGAACATCCCGATGCAGCTGGTATCATTAGTTCCTTCCCTCCCCTTTCCTTTCCTTTCCTTTCTCCCCCATCCACCTCAAATTTACATAATATACGAGTATATCGCAGCAGCTAATTCCTCTTGGTGCCTGTTCTTTCAAACATGTCCGAAAGAACAGACACCACGCGTTCATATAATTGATTCGCTTCTATGGACAGTGACTCAACAACCTTTAGTGCTGATGCACGTTTACGTCCTACCTCCAGCAGGAATCTACAATTAGCGAGCATGGACGACATGGACAGGACTGCAGATAGCTGGCAGTAGGTGGGAATATAAGCCGGTCGGGGAGCGTGCAGAGATAATCCGCAGTCCGTGTTCGGGTGGCGCAGTGATTAACGCAACTGCCTAGTAAGCACGAGATGCCGAGTTCGAGTCCCGGTCCGCCACACATTTTCACTCTTCGGTGTTGATTTCGGATGAGGTCCCGATGCAGCTAATATCATCAGTATTGAAATACACACCTGCAATAACAATTGTTTGTTTATTCACATGAAATAAACAAAGCACAGCTTCTGAGAACTAATGTCCATGAACGTGAAAGTAGCGAGGAGCAGGGAGGATAAGCAACGACACTTTCCCACGAGTTGGGAGCTCAAGGGTAGTCACTTACGAGCAGCAAGGTGCCATAATGACATGGTCCCACGAGCCGGTACCTCTTGCGCCGTTAGATGCATCCTACGATGGAGTGCCCTTAGGCTGGAAAGTACGAGTGTGCGGAAGACTGTTAGTCGATCATAATATTATTGTATCTGGGTTCAAATGGTTCAAATGGCACTGAGCACCATGGGACTTAACATCTGAGGTCATCAGTCCCCTAGAACTTAGAACTACTTAAACCTAACTAACCTAAGGACATCACACACATGCCCGAGGCGGGATTCGAACCTGCGACCGTAGTGGTCGCGCGGTTCCAGAACCACTCGGCCACACCGGCCGGCTATTGTATCTGGGAGTGAGGGCGCTTCAGCAGGCTTATATAAATTTTAATTATGATATTTCACGAGGACCTGCGGAACCAGTTGATATATCCACAACTGTCCTGAAAGCATTTGCAGTGCAATGCACTTTCCTTTGTCACCACTGTATTTGTTTACTTTAACGCCACTGCGTGTTTCCCGTAACGGCCACGGGAGACCAAGTGCAATAATACTGCGGTCGGCTAGTACACGCCTGGTGTAACGTGAGCACGTGACCGCGCTGACGAAGCACTGTGTAACGCGGCCTACACACTCATGTATCGGTGCAGCTTGCATCTCAACACACAGTGGCTGCTGCAGAATATATGGTGGTCAACAGTTCAATGCCTCTTCTATTGACAAATAACGCCACGGTGAGGCAGGGGCCGTATCTGGTCCGCGAAGCATATCAATAAGCCTGGAGGGCGAATATCCAGCAGAATACAAGCCACAGTAAAGGCGGAAGATGGGTACTTTTTTTTTTTAGTTGCTATGGGACCAAACTGCTAAGGTCATCGGTCCCTAGACTTACACACTACTTAACCTAACGTATGCTAAGAACAACACACACACCCATACCCGAGGGAGGATTCGAACCTCCGGCGGGAGGGGCTGCGCAACCAGTGACATGCCGCCTCTAACCGCGCGGCCACTCCGCGCTGCGGAGGATGGGTACCCCATATTCATGTTCACTAGCAGGTGTCCGGATACAACTGATCAGATATTGTAGACATAACATTTAACAATTGAGTTTAAGCTCCTGTGTATGTCACTAACACACAATATTTGCTTCGATAGATGGATTTACTACCGCAACTTTTTGGTGGGTGCCCAACTGGTCTGAACAGTTGCATTTTTGAAACACAAAAACTGAAGTTTTTAGGGAGGAAAGTTATAATTTAACGCCTCCTGAAGTTTGGGTAATTTTTTTATATGCTAGTACAGGCGTTGAAGAGGGGGGGGGGTCTATAGAAACTGTGGACAAGATAGCATTGAGCAAGCAAGAGGAATGAAATCGGCTGTGCTCTTTGCAAAGGAACCGTCCTCACATTCGCTTAAACCGATTTAGGGAGCCCGCGGAAAACCCATATCAGGATAGCAGGATGGGGATTTGAGCACTGTCCCAACAAGAAGCGAGTCCAATGTTCTAATAGCTGCGACGCAGCAACCGAGGTATACTTTAGGCCATCTCTGCTCAGACGTGGATAAATAGAGGGCAATACACGTAACTGAAACAGGTATTATCAGATTACTCTACATTAATTCGCTTAATGCGAATTCATTGACATCAACTGTATCAAGTGTAAATCTACTACCCAACAACAACACACGAAAATTTTTACCACGCCGGGTACTCGAACCCGGATTTCCGGCTTATAGCGAGTTGTCGCTTTCAACACTTCGAATATGCGTGCACACTCCCCAGACCAACCCAGACTTTCATGCGTCACACATCCTTATACAGTAGTAAATTTAAACAAGATTGCAAATGAACATTTGTAATTTTTCTATTTTTTTCCTCTAGTTTTATTCTTTTGTAAAATTCTCAAAAATGAACTAGTAATAAAACAGAATTTGTATGATACAACATGTAAAATTACAAAATGTACGACCTGCTATATAATAACAGGCAGCAGGCCTTTACTTGAGAAATAAATAAATGCCATAGTTCACCTAACGCTCACAACATTGCTTGGATTCCCGCAACATGGAAAATGAGACAATGAGGAATTGAGACCAATGCTATTACCGTCGTTACCCACCTAGGCTTGTAATACTTGTTTGCATGTCTGAAACAACAGCCACTTGGGACAATCCGCATCTGTACAAGACAATGCGAAATTAATTCGAGCCGGCCGCGGTGGTCTAGCGGTTCTAGGCGTTCAGTCCAGAGCCGCGCGACTGCTACGGTCGCAGGTACGAATCCTGCCTCGGGCATGGATGTGTGTGATGTCCTTAGGTTAGTTAGGTTTAAGTAGTTCTAAGTTTTAGGGGACTGATGACCTTAGATGTTAAGTTCCATAGTGCTCAGAGCCATTTGAACCATTTGAATTAATTCGAGGAATGCGAATTCCATGAAATCAGCTTTATCAGGTGTAGATGTACTACTCTATAATGACATGAAAATCTGTGCCGGACCGGACTCGAACCCGAATTTCCCGCTTATCGCGAGAAATCGGCTTAACCACTTCGACTATCATGCACGCTCCCGAGACCGACTCAAACTTCCTTACGTCAATATTTGATAGTAGATTTACTCCTAATACTGCTCATATCGAGGAATTCGCATTCAGCGAATTAATTTAAAATTACGTAGTACAGCTGTGGATCGTAAACAGTGTCTGTTCGCTCAGATTTGTACAAGTACTACCAGATTGCAGGATTAGCAGTAAATTGACTGGTCCTGTCACACAGGAATCAACACCATCATCTGACATCATGACATTGAGCGATTACGTGAAAGTAACTATAGGGAATGCGAATGGAGGACATGTACACAGTCCAGACACATTAATGTGAGCACCGTCTATATTCGACGTCAACGTGCAATAACCATACAAAGACAGCAGATGTCAGCACTAGCAGTGGAGAGTATATAAAGTGTGACGGGGAGACGCGAAAAAACAGTGCTGTAGTTGTCGTAATACAGAAACGGAGCGATTTATCTTAAGTCCAAAGGGGTTTGATCACTGGATTTGAAGCCAAGGGTGCAAGCATTTCCGAAACTGCTAAGTCTATAAACTGTTCGCATGATGACATGGTTCAAGTATTGAGTGCATGCCAAAATGGCGCATAGTAAATGTATAGGGGAAGACAAAAAGTAACCGGACACTCCCAAAAACATACACTCCATATCAGCGACCTCAGTAGTCATTACACATCGTGAGAGAGCAGAATGGGGCGTTCTGCGAAAATCGACTTCGAACGTGGTTAGATGACTGGATGTCACTTGTGTCATACGTTTGTACGCGTGTTTCCACACGCCTAAACATCCCTAGGTCCTCTGTTTCCGATGTGATAGTGAAGTGGAAGCGTGAAGGGACACCTATAGCACAAAAGGGTACAGGCCGACCACGCCTGTAGACTGACAGAGACCGCCGTCAGTTGACGAGGGTCGTAATGCGTAATATGCAGACATCTATCCAGCCCTTCACAAAGGGAATTCCAAGCTGCATCAGGATCCACTGCAAGTACTATGGTAGTTAGGTTGGAGGTGAGAAAACTTGGATTTCATGGTTGAGCGGCTGCTCATAAGCCACACATCACGCCGGTAAATGCCAAACGACCTCTCGCTTGGTGTAAGGAAAGTATATATTGGACGATTCAACAATGGAAAAACGTTGTGTAGTGTGACGAATCACGGTACAGAATATAGGAATCCGATGGCAGGGTGTGGATATGGTGAATGCCCGGTGAATGTCATCTGCTGAAAGTGTGTAGTGCCAATAGTAAAATTCGGAGGCGGTGATATTTTGGTGTGGTCATGTTTTTAATGGAGGGGGCTTGCACCCGTTGTTGTTTTGCCTAGCACTATCACAGCACAGACCTACGTTGATGTTTTAAGCACCTTCTTGCTTCCCACAATTGAAGAGCAATTCGGGGATGGCGATTGCAACTTTCAACACGATCGAGCACCTGTTCATAATGCACGGCCTGTGGCAGAGTGGTTACAATACAATAACATCTCTATAATGGCCTGGCCCGCACAGAGTCCTGACCTGAATCCTATCGAACACCTTTGGGGTGTTTTGGAACGCCGACTTCGTGCCAGGTCTCACCTACCGGCATCGATACCTCTCCTCAGTGCAGCACTCGGTGAAGAATGGGCTGCCATTCCCCAAGAAACCTCCCAGCACCTGATTGAACGTATGCTTGCGAGAGTGGAAGCTGTCGTCACGGCTAAGGGTGGGCCAATACCATATTGAATTCCAGCGTTACCGATGTAGGGCGCCACGAACTTGTAAGTCATTTTCAACCAGGTGTCCGGGTACTTTTGATCACATTGTGTAGAACAAGCAACAAATGTACTCAAGCGACAGCTTACAATAAGCTTGACTTCTGGAATATTTCTGCGTTGTATGGAATCCTTACCAGATATTATTCCCGGGGACCATCGAGAAAGTTCAAAGAAGGGCAACTTGTTTTCATTGTTGTGAAACAGGGAGGAGAGACTCACGGATATAATACGCGAATTGGGGTGGCAATCATTAAAAAAAAGGTGTTTTTCGTTGCTGCGAGATCTCAACACGAAATTTTAATCGTGATATTTCTTCTCCGAATATGAAAATATTTTATTGACGTCCAACTACATAAGGAGAAACAATCGTAATACATTAGGACACGCCAGAGCTGGCGTAGATAAATTTTCGGTGTTCATTTTCTCCCGTGCTTTGGAGAGTGGAACGGTCGAGAAACAGTGTGAAGGAGTTTCTATAAATTGGCACCAAGGACTTGACTGTAAATTGCAGAGTAGTCATATAGTCTTAGTTATGGCCCGTGTTCTAATACATCTTTCTGTGTCTAATATTTAATCTCTTAATGCTGGAGACATCACTAGATGTAAATACCGGCTGTGAAAGCCTACACTGTTTGATTAAAAGGAAATATTTTGAAGAAAGGAGAAGTCGTTGTCGCTAGCCCTTTTTGGTAAATTTAAAGTATTCAAGGGGAACTGAGGAATAATTCTCGTGCCTGCATCTAATGTTTCGCACAGAGACCAGCGGAATAATATAAGATTTGTGTGCGCAACGAGGCATTGTTTTAGACTGCCATTTGTCCGTCGCTCCGTATGCAAATGGAATATGACTTAAAATCGCTAATATTGGTACGTACTGGTTTCCTCTATCCTCTGCACCGTGTATTGTGGAGTGTGTACATAGGACATCAAATGCTCACAGGAATAAAGTGAACATTGATAAAAGTATGGAGAATTCCTAGGCTGAATCGCGAGAATAATACCTAGTCATTTGCCATGTATGGATTCTTGTAATTCGTTGCTGCTTGCGGAGCGTAAGCAAAATAACAGGCGCCGGCACTGGTAGTAAAGGTTGCGTCACCGCGAACAACGAATGCTGCAACTGCAGCAGCGTGAGAACGTGCGTTTCTGTGGGCGCAGACACGAGTGGCAATGGTGACGCCTGACTGATCCCACGCCGAACACCTAGCCCCTTCTCATTTCGTTCCCATTTCCGTTCAAGGCCAGAGCAACATGTTAGTTTTCAAGTGTCTGAAAATCATATTTTAAGTCAATCAATAGAGCGTCCAAGGTGAGAATTAGCTTAACAGTGGGAGAAAAATCGACGAAACGAGTTGTAATGAAGCGATCGTCGCCGTCTGTCAAAAAAATGGTTCAAATGGCTCTGGGCACTATGTTACTTAACATCTGTGGTCATCAGTCCCCTAGAACTTAGAACTACTTAAACCTAACTAACCTAAGGACATCACACACATCCATGCCCGAGGCAGGATTCGAACCTGCGACCGTAGCGGTCACGCGGTTCCAGACTGAAGCGCCCAGAACCGCACGGCCACACCGGCCGGCTCGCCGTGTGTCACTGAGCCCCGAACCGCACGGCCACACCGGCCGGCTCGCCGTGTGTCACTGAGAATTTCTGTGTAATATCCTAACTCTTATTTATGACATTTGTATGGGGATGGCGGAAATAAGAACAAGCAGTAAAATGGGTGTATGAAGACATCGTATGTGATAGTGTGGCGGATTGGAATTCCGTTAGTAACTAGTCGCAGCTCCTGTATCTGGGTCGGCTGGGAATGGTTGTTTTACTCGCGTGGATGGACGCGCAGTGAAGCTATCTTTATCTGCAAACATGTACCAATATTTCTTAACTGGAATTTGCCACATTATAACTTAAATTTTCTCGGGATGTTGCGGAAAAATGCACTGGGAAACACTATCATCTCTGCGTATTAGCCCGATAGGTCACCGTTTCTTCCTCTCCAGTGGCGTCATTCACATGCTGTATGGAGGTGCTTGGAATCAGCACACTTTTCTCGCGGCTGTTGTGGGCCTCCAGCCAACAGAAAATTCATGGGAATCCTACTTCTCCGAACAGCTGTCAGACAGACTGACCACTTAGCTACGGACGTGGACAATATTGGGAAATCCTCCTCTTTTATTAAAATATCCGGTAATAGGTTGTTACATGATTTTTTTGCGAAGGCAATAACGTTCTCTTAGTATGGTGGGTTGTATTGTTATATGTTTGAATGAATAACCGGTTTGTTAATAGACTATAGTCCGCAGCTCGTGGTCTACTTGTTAGCATTGCTGCCGAATTCGATTTCTGGCCGGGCTGGCGATTTTCGCTGCCCGAGGACTGGGTTTTTGTGTTGTGCTCATCATTTCATCATCATTCCTGAAAGTGGCTGGATTGGACTGTGTAAAGATTGGGACTTTGTACGGGGGCTGATGACCGCGCAATTGAGGGCCCCACAAACCAAACATCATCATCACCATTAGCAGACTATACGAAATGGGAAGTAGAGTGATTAAATAACAAAGGAAAAATTAACATTTATGTATCTTATGCAGCATTGTGGAATCCAAGGACTTCCATAGTACTGCAGGCGAACTCGAAACCGGTTGTAGCGATGTTCGTAAGTAAGCATGTAACAATTATCATAAGTTCTGAAGTGATGGTAAATGATTTAACAATGGAAAAATCCGGTAGTTCGCGGGCAAATAAAATGCAAAGATAATTTGCACGTAGTCATACAAATTTTCAAAGAGAAGACAAGAATCGCTTATCTTCCTTATGTTTTTCTATTGTCCGGAAAAATATGTTGCGGCCCGTGCTTCAGGCAGGCCTTTGCAACCAGTCAAGGCATACGCGGGCCAGACACCGATATAATTCTTCAGCTGTGTGCTCCAGTCGTATTGACGCAGCAAGCTGCAGTGTGTCGTTCTGCCGTTAGTGGCTGACTAGGTTATCGCATGGTGTTGCAGAGTGCAGAGAGCTAGAGGGAATAGCAAACTGTCACCAGCTAGGTGAAGCCACTGACCTAGCAGCTGTCAGCTAGTCCTGATGGTTCCAGGCTTCGAACTGGGTCCACTGAGGCAAGGTCACCCAGCGGATGTCGTCGCCATAACATTCCAGTCAGTCTGCAAAGGTCCTGGAATCGATGTCGAGCCTGTCCACGTCCTGTCAGACTCACAGAACGCTGGCAGTAATCACTGCCGCTGGCTTGACCTTAAGGCCAATTCATACTTGACGGTCCGGCACGGCATGTCACGTCAAAACATACCACAATGCATTACATATGGCTGCAATCACACAGGCCGTCAACGGCACGGCACGAAACGTCACGTCACGTAACGTCACGTCACCGGCAAGGTTTCTCAGGAAGGAAATTGAGAAGTTGAAGGTGGTGGGGGAACTGTGTCGTCGTCTGCTAACATTGAAAATTAACCTACTTTCGAATCGCTCACTCATGTTACAGTAGCGTATTGCTCACTTCTCTATCTTCTCCATTTTTATTTTGTTACTTTGTTTTGTTTTCGTGGTAAATTGTAAATTGTCCATGACGACTTGGATATTTTTTCCATTGAGTGTTTTTGCATAAGCGAGACCAGATACCTGAAAGTGAAAAATGATTTAGGTTTTACAATGACAGAATAGGGCTGCTCGCGTTGGTCGAGATCCAATGACTGTTAGCGGAATATGGAATCGGTGTGTTCAGGAGGGTAACCCGTAACGCCGTTCTGGATCCCAACGGCCTCGTATCACTAGCAGTCGAGATGGCAGGCATCTTATCCGCATGGCTGTAACGGATCGTGCAGCCACGTCTCGATACCTGAGTCAACAGATGTGGACGTTTGCAAGACAACAACCATCTGCACGAACAGTTCGACGACGTTTGCAGCAGCATGGACTATCAACTCGGAGACCATGGCTGCGGTTACCCTTGACGCTGCATCACAGACAGGAGCGCCTGCGATGGTGTACTCAACGACGAACCTGGGTGCACGAATGGCAAAACGTCATTTTCCGGATGAATCCAGGTTCTGTTTACAGCACCATGATGGTCGTATCCGTGTTTGGCGACGTCGTAGTGAACGCACATGTGAAGAGTGTTTTCGCCATCGCCATGCTGGCTTACCACCCGGCGTGATGTTATGGGGTGCCATTGTTTACACGTCTCGGTCACCTCTTGTTCGCAGTGACGGCACTTTGAACAGTGGACGTTACATTTCAGATGTGTTACGACCCGTGACTCTACTCTTCATTCTATCCCTGCGAAACCCTACATTTCAGCAGGATAATGCACGACCGAATGTTTCAGGTCCTGTACGGGCCTTTCTGGATACAGAAAATGTTCGACTGCTGCCCTAGCCAGCACATTCTCTTGTTCGCTCACCAAATGGAAACGTCTGGTCAATGGTGGCCGAGCAACTGTCTCGTCACAATACGCCAGTCACTACTCTTGATGAACTGTGGTATCGCGTTGAAGCTGCATGGGCAGCTGTACCTGTACACGCCATCCAAGCTCTGTTTGACTCAATGCACAGGCGTATCAAGGCCGTTATTACGGCCAGAGGTGGTTGTTCTGGGTACTGGTTTCTCAGTATCTATGCACTCAAATTGCGTGAAAATGTAATCACATGTCAGTTCTAGCATAATATATTTGTCCGATGAATAGCCGTTTATCATCTGCGTTTCTTCTTGGTGTAGCAGTTTTAATGGCCAGTAGTGTATCTCTCAATTGCCGTCGATACTATGTCTTTGAAAGCATTCCACATCTTTTCTACGCTTACATGATCAGATCGGAAGGAGTGGAGACTGTTTCTTAAAAATGGGTTAAGAAAATTTTTATTAGGTTTTTTAAATACATATTTTTGCGTTTCTTTTTGATGGTTGTGAGTGTTGCGGTATTTAGCCTAGCAGCAACTGCCTTGTGGTCGCTAATCCCTGTATCTGTCGCGATGCCCCCTGTTTATCCAGGATTATTTGTTGCCTAGCAGCAACTGCCTTGTGGTCGCTAATCCCTGTATCTGTCGCGATACCCCCTGTTTATCCAGGATTATTTGTTGCTAAGGGGTCAAGTATGCTTTCGCAACCATTTACGCTTTGAGTGGGCTTGTGAACTAATTGTTCAAAATAATTTTCTGAGAAAGCATTCAGTACGATTTCGGATGACGTTTCATGGCGGCCGCCGGCTTTAAACGTATAATTTTTCTAGCATCTCGATGGTAGATTGAAGACACCACCGGCTATAATTGTATGAGTGGGGTACCTATTTGAAATGAGACTCAAGTTTTCTTTGAACTGTTCAGCAACTATATCTTCTGAGTAGGGGGATCGGTAAAACGATCCAATTAATAGTCTAGTCCGATTGTCCCGTATATCCTCTACCCATACTATTTCGCAGGAATAGTATGGGTATTTCTTTATTGCTTGGTCCCGCCGTACAATATTTCAACAGTAGCGGCCCAGATGCCGGTCGTGGCTAGTAGACAGTGGAGGTAGGTAGGTAGCGACCTTGCTGATGCAACACGTTTGGTAGTATAAGACCAAACGTGCTGGCAGCGAGTAACCACCGATGGTCTGTGACGCTGGCAGTAAATGGGCAGGCACTGTATTGAACATTGGATGGCTCATAGATGTCTAATTGGTGGCGTCCACAGAAAGTTGGATGTTACATGGTGAGAGGTCATTGTGACTATAGCAGCCGGTACTGTAACAGGTGACAGTTGAAGGAACGGACAGTTTATGTCAATAAGCAAGTAGTTACTATGTTATTCATTACAAAATGCCGCGGAGACAACATTTGGATGACTTCGCACCGTGCAGAATCATCAGGAAACTGGAAGAAAGGCGAAGTGTTACGAGTATAGCAAGGATTTCGATATTGCTCATAGCACTATTTCACGTGCATGGGAAGCGTTTCGAACCACAGACACTGCAGCCCGAAAGAGAGGAGGTGCTCGACAACAGCAGATAATGGCTACATTGTGCAACAGGCAAGGAAGCACCCACGTTAAACAGCAGGTGCAACTACAACCACATTTAATGTGCAATGTCAAGCTACTCAGCAACACGGCGACAGCAAAGGGCTGGTCTCTTTGCTCGGCAAATACAGGGTGATTCTAAAGTCACTATACATTTTGTGATTAAACAAATTTTTTTAACCAAAATGTAATGGCACTGCAACTTATTTCACAATAGGAAATAACTTCAGTACATTTCAATGTGACCACCTTGCATGTCTAGGCACACCCCCAGCGCTCCACTGTAGACCGAAAAACCTGCCTAAGCATATCTGGTGTAATCTCAGCAGCTGCGGCTCGAATCCGCTGTGTTAAGTGTTCAGTGCTGCGGATCTTCACCTGGTATACCTTAGACTTGATAAACGCCCATGCAAAAAAGTCTAACGGTGTTGATTCAGCAGAGCGGGGTGCCCACATTCGTGGAGAGGCACGACCAATCCATCTGCCGGGAAATGCTTGATTCAGATAATCCAGAACAACGAGGGCAAAATGGGGTGGTGCACCATCCTGTTGAAAAACAACAGTATCCATGATCCCATCAGATATCAACTCAGGCTCCAAAAACTGTTCCAACATACCTAGGTATGTGGTTCCAGTAACGGTTTGTTCTGCGAAGAAGAAGGGCCCGTACACTGTTGACCTCGTTATCCCTAACCACACGTTCACTTTTGCTGTGTCCCATTGCCACTCCTGCAGCATACTTGGTTGTTCGTCCGCCCAGGTCCTGCAGTTGTGTCTGTTCACGCGTCCACAGGTATGAAATGTAGCTTCATCAGTGAACAAGAAATTTTGCATCAAATTATCATTTTCCACAGCTTGTCTGTCTGTGTAGCCTTCCACTTCAAGCTTATGTACGACCCGGACATGGTACGCACGTGTGTGCAGCTTGTAACTAAAAACTCTCCATGCAGTGGTTTGAGGAATACCAAGTTCCCTACTAAGTCTCCTGGTAGATGCGGAAAGGCTACGTGTGATCGCATTCTGCACACTTTGCACGGTGTCTGGCGTTATGGCTGGCCTCCCTGGACGTTCTTCATCTGCAACACTACTAGTACGCTGTAATTTATTGACTAGGGTCTTGATAGCAAGCCTGGTGGGGCCTGTGTTCCGGAATCGACGGGCAAAATCTGTCCGCAGCTGTTCATACGTCATTCCACGAAGACAAGCAGAAACAACAGCAATTCGTTCTCCTTTGGTTAGTATTCTGTCGTAGTACCTGCAAGAAACGAATAGTCCCTTACCAGATCACTTCAGAATCACCATGTAGTACGTTATGTTGACACCTGCACATCGGCGGCACCGTTTGCGATAGTGCCAAGAGCATAGTGACTGAAACAAGCAGGAGTGGGGTCACGAGCTTTTTTCAGATGAAAGAAGATTCAGTCGGAGTAGAGATTCTGGACGTACATTCTTCTGGTGTGAAGTGGGAACACGCAGTGCACCCAGGAACATTGTCGATCACGATAGTCTTGGTGTTCATTTTAGTTATGGTAGCTATGGTGTGGCGTGGCATGATGTTGCACGGGCGGACTGACCTCCAAATCGTTGAACACGATTCACTCACCGGTCAACGTTATTGTGACACTGTGCTCCTTGCCCACGAGCGAATTTACAGGCGTCGGCCCCAACTTCATTTTTATGGATGACAATGTGGGGCCGCTTCAAATAGCGCAGGTGAGGAGCTCTTGGAACGAGAGGTTATTCGGCGTGGCCAGCCCGGCGCCCAACTAATATCCCATCGAGTACGTGTGGAGTGCACTGAGGAGACGTATTGCAGTACGCCCACATGCACCAACTACCATCCAGCGCTTATTATCCGTTCTAGTGGAGGAATGGAAAGCCTTACCACAAGAGCGTCTTACCAACCTTGTGAACAGTATGGGAGCACATTGCAGAGCACGCATTGCCGCCTGTGGTGATCACACACCTTAATAAGGACCATGCCCTGCCTATTGTAATGACCATGGGACCATAATACACTACTGGCCATTAAAATTGCTACACCGAGAAGAAATGCAGATGATAAACGGGTATTCATTGGACAAATACACTCCTGGAAATGGAAAAAAGAACACATTGACACCGGTGTGTCAGACCCACCATACTTGCTCCGGACACTGCGAGAGGGCTGTACAAGCAATGATCACACGCACGGCACAGCGGACACACCAGGAACCGCGGTGTTGGCCGTCGAATGGCGCTAGCTGCGCAGCATTTGTGCACCGCCGCCGTCAGTGTCAGCCAGTTTGCCGTGGCATACGGAGCTCCATCGCAGTCTTTAACACTGGTAGCATGCCGCGACAGCGTGGACGTGAACCGTATGTGCAGTTGACGGACTTTGAGCGAGGGCGTATAGTGGGCATGCGGGAGGCCGGGTGGACGTACCGCCGAATTGCTCAACACGTGGGGCGTGAGGTCTCCACAGTACATCGATGTTGTCGCCAGTGGTCGGCGGAAGGTGCACGTGCCCGTCGACCTGGGACCGGACCGCAGCGACGCACGGATGCACGCCAAGACCGTAGGATCCTACGCAGTGCCGTAGGGGACAGCACCGCCACTTCCCAGCAAATTAGGGACACTGTTGCTCCTGGGGTATCGGCGAGGACCATTCGCAACCGTCTCCATGAAGCTGGGCTACGGTCCCGCACACCGTTAGGCCGTCTTCCGCTCACGACCCAACATCGTGCAGCCCGCCTCCAGTGGTGTCGCGACAGGCGTGAATGGAGGGACGAATGGAGACGTGTCGTCTTCAGCGATGAGAGTCGCTTCTGCCTTGGTGCCAATGATGGTCGTATGCGTGTTTGGCGCCGTGCAGGTGAGCGCCACAATCAGGACTGCATACGACCGAGGCACACAGGGCCAACACCCGGCATCATGGTGTGGGGAGCGATCTCCTACACTGGCCGTACACCACTGGTGATCGTCGAGGGGACACTGAATAGTGCACGGTACATCCAAACCGTCATCGAACCCATCGTTCTACGATTCCTAGACCGGCAAGGGAACTTGCTGTTCCAACAGGACAATGCACGTCCGCATGTACCCCGTGCCACCCAACGTGCTCTAGAAGGTGTAAGTCAACTACCCTGGCCAGCAAGGTCTCCGGATCTGTCCCCCATTGAGCATGTTTGGGACTGGATGAAGCGTCGTCTCACGCGGTCTGCACGTCCAGCACGAACGCTGGTCCAACTGAGGCGCCAGGTGGAAATGGCATGGCAAGCCGTTCCACAGGACTACATCCAGCATCTCTACGATCGTCTCCATGGGAGAATAGCAGCCTGCATTGCTGCGAAAGGTGGATATACACTGTACTAGTGCCGACATTGTGCATGCTCTGTTGCCTGTGTCTATGTGCCTGTGGTTCTGTCAGTGTGATCATGTGATGTATCTGACCCCAGGAATGTGTCAATAAAGTTTCCCTTTCCTGGGACAATGAATTCACGGTGTTCTTATTTCAATTTCCAGGTGTGTATGTTGTACAAGAACTGACATGTGATTATATTTTCACGCAATTTGGGTGCATAGATCCTGAGAAATAAGTACCCAGAACAACCACCTCTGGCCGTAATAACGGCCTTGATCCGAGCGGTTCTAGCCGCTTCAGTCTAGAACAGAGCGACTGCTACAGTCGCAGGTTCGAATCCTGCCTCGGGCATGGATGTGTGTGATATCCTTAGGTTAGTTAGGTTTAAGTAGTTCTAAGTTCTAGGGGACTGATGACCTGAGATGTTAAGTCCTATAGTTCTCAAAGCCATTTGAACCGTTTGAACGGCCTTGATACGCCTGGGCATTGAGTCAAACAGAGCTTGGATGGCGTGTACAGGTACAGCTGCCCTTGCAGCTTCAACACGATACCACAGTTCATCAAGAGTAGTGACTGGCGTATTGTGACGAGCCAGTTGCTCGGCCACCATTGACCAGACGTTTTCAATTGGTGAGAGATCTGGAAAATGTGCTGGCCAGGGCAGCAGTCGAACATTTTCTGTATCCAGAAAGGCCCTTACAGGACCTGCAACATGCTGCCGTGCATTATCCTGCTGAAATGTAGGGTTTCGCAGGGATCGAATGAAGGGTAGAGCCACGGATCGTAACACATCTGAAATGTAACGTCCACTGTTCAAAGTGCCGTCAATGCGAACATGAGGTGACCGAGACGTGTAACCAATGGAACCCTATACCATCACGCCGGGTGATACGCCAGTATGGCGATGACGAATACACGATTCCAATGTGCGTTCACCGCGATGTCGCCAAACACGGATGCGACCATCATGATGCTGTAAACAGAACCTGGATTCATCCGAAAAAATGACTTTTTGCCATTCGTGCACCCAGGTTCGTCGTTGAGTACACCATCGCAGGCGCTCCTGTCTGTGATGCAGCGTCAAGGATAACCGCAGCCATGGTCTCCGAGCTGATAGTCCATGCTGCTGCAAACGTCGTCGAACTGTTCGTGCAGATGGTTGTTGTCTTGCAAACGTCCCCATCTGTTGACTCAGGGATCGAGACGTGGTTGCATGTCCGTTACAGCCATGCGGATAAGATGCCTGTCATCTCGACTGGTTGTGATACGAGGCCGTTGGGATCCAGCACGGCTTTCCGTATTACCCTCCTGAACCCACCGATTCCATATTCTGCTAACAGTCATTGGATCTCGACCAACGCTAGCAGCAATGTTACGACACGATAAACCACAATCGCGATCAAAGTCGGAAACGTGATGGTACGCATTGCTCCTCCTTACACGAGGCATCACAACAACGTTTCACCAGGCAGCGCCAGTCAACTGCCGTTTGTGTATGAGAAATCGGTTGGACACTTTCCTCAAGTAAGCACGGTTTAGGTGTCGCCACCGGGGCCAACCTTGTGTGAATGATATGAAAAGCCAATCTTCTGCATATCACAGCATCTTCTATCTGTCGGTTAAATTTCGCGTCTGTAGCACGTCATCTTCATGGTGTAGCAATTTTAATGGCCAGTAGTGTAAATCGCAGTGACTTCACGGTGATTGTTTTCATGAAATTAATGTGACATTTCTGTTCGTCTCATTGTGTATTTCTTACAGTTAGCTTCTGTACTATACCGTAACAGTTCTTTCTATGTACTGTCCAGGTTTCATCGAGCTATGTTACTTGGCAGTGACACATCATGTGAAAGATACTTTCGCCCTTAAGTTTTGCACACCGGAGTACATCAGTTACTGGGTCCACACCACTGCACGAAATATGACTCGCATCAGGCCTCAGAAATTCACTACAAGTGAACAAGTTTTGGCTAAACTTTATATAATGTAAGATTTGTTTACTGTGTAAATGTGTATATTTCTGACACGATAATAATAATACAATTTTCTTTTTATGTCACAGTAATGCTAATTTCCTTTGAGTTTCAGAAGACTTGTTATTTCATTCTCTGGTCCACGCCAGTTTAAGTCCCCACAGATTCTCAGATACACGAACAGTATACAACTGGTTTTAGCAGTTCATGTGTGGAAGAAAACCATTTACACTCTCTCGTCCAGTCTTTCCTACCTGCATTAACCGTGAATGGGTACCATTAGTGACGTAAGACGTACTCTCTAACACTATGCCTTACATTGCGGGACAGAAAGAAATCGATGTATAAGGGACAGTCAAATAAAAACGAGACAGATGGAAAGAAAGTAAGTAAACCGTTTGTTATTTCAAAAGTAATTGTCTAAATTGTTAAAACATTTATCCCACTGTGAGACAAGACTGTCATTGCCCTAGTAAAATGTTTTCGGTGCCCACGGAAACATGATTGTACCCAAGAAACCACCTCTTCATCCGGTGCAAACGAATGCCTTTCTCCAGGACTCAAAAAATATGGAAATTGCATGGGGAGAGATCCGGACGTTGTGGAGTATGTGTAAGCGCTTCCCAGCAAAACTTCTATAGCGTGCTCGAAACAAACTTGGCAACATTGGTTGTTAATGCTAACAGTTATGTCCAGAAACTTTCTAATCTATTTGTGGATCAACAAACAGAAGATGAACGACTGTATTGATATTTTCAGCAAGATGAAGCAACGGTAGACGACGCCTTGACAACCTTGTCATGAGTGTATGAAGTGTTCGGTGATTCGAGGACGATCAGCAGAGTCAGTGCAATCTACGGGCTACGTCGATCACCTGATCTCTCTTCATGTGATTTTTAGCCGTGAGGTAAATTGAAGAGTCAGGTGTAGCACCCAGAAGGGGAGGAGGGAACTAAATGGAAATTCACGAGTTGATAGGATGTGTGATGTTATTTCAGTGATTCCAAAACCAAGTCAAATTTACAAAGGACTTAGCAATCTGAGTCGACTCATCTGTTTGACGTTGCATCTCCTCTGTCTGGATGCATGCTCTGCCTTGTTTGGGAAGGGTTTCATGTAGCCACTGTCTCCTCTCGAGAGGAAAACTGGCCTACATCTGTCATAACTAGTCCTTGATATGCTAGACACTAGCATTGGGACAGAGTTGACGCTCGAGCTGGTACCACTCATGTTCTGTCGGGGGCCGATTGTGGGATCTTGCTGGCCACAGGAGTAGCTCAACATCACACAGGCAGTTCATAGAAACACGTGCCATGCGTGTGTACGAGCATTTTTCTATTGGAAATGGTACCACGGTAATGTCGCATGAGGGGTAACACATAAGGATGCAGGGTTACGACGTACCACTGTGTCGTCAGTGTTCCCTCAGCCACTACCAGCCATGAACTATAGTCATACCCTATGGCTCCCCACACTATGAAGCCAGGATTAACATCGCTGCGGGTATCCAAATACCGTAGTATGAAAATGGGACTCGTTCCCAGGGCGTAGCCATACGCGCCAACTATGGTCGTCCATGGTAGTACGGAACCATTATACGACACTGAACACAATGCGACCCCATTCAGCAGCAGTCCTTGCTTTCTGGCCACGGCACCACTCCAAACGTAACCATCCGTGTTGTGGTGTTAACGGCTAGCTATGCATATGAGGGTAGTTCCTTATTCTGGCTGCTGCAAGTGCGGTGTGCCACAGAATGTTGCATGGAGTCCATTACTTGGTCTCGGATGGCAGGCGCACATGTGAAACGTTTTCGACGTGCTTCGTGCACAGAACGACTTTCCTCTCTTGTGGATGTCATATGTGGTCAGCAGAACCTTGAAAATGAGTCTGATTGCCCTCAGTTCTCATGCAGTCCAGTATCAGTTCACTGTCACATGAAGTGCCCCACAGATATGGATATTGCAGGTTTCAACTAGCTGGCCAAATGGAGACCCTCAATGAGGTCCCTTTCGATCTCCATCAGGTGTTGATAACTCTGTCTTAAACGAGTACGCTGTATCTCCCCATCCTTCACAGTGATCATTTAACTACGGACGCTGTTCAAGCCCCTTATATACCCTACCAGGCATGGTAAGAACAGTAAACAAGAACAACGCTAATGTACTCCGGTAGTCGTTCTTCCTGTCACAGAGAATTACAGCGTGTACGAAGTTACATTGGCATCCGACCATGTCTTCTGGGTGATTCACTTTTTTGTCTGGTAGTGTATTTATTAATCAAGTTGTCACGATGAGCGAGTAACAAGGTGCTTAAACGGTTTTCTCGTTGAAAATTGACAGCCTTCCCTAAAATTCAGATGATTTAACACTCATACACAATCAAACTAGAGTATCTCATTACAAACAGTACTGTAAGATGCTTAAAAATGTTATGAGGAGTTCGAGTCTCGGTCCGGCACACAGTTTTAATTTACCAGGAAGTTTCATATCAGCGCACACTCCGTTGCAGAGAGAAAATCTCATTCCAGCTCACAATTGGTTCACCTCTTACTTTAGCAACAGACAGCAAAAGGTCATTATCCACAGTGTTGGGAATGGCTGTGATGTGGGGTCTGAGTGGGATACGATCAAATTGGGGGGGGGGGGGGGTTGGGGAAGGGGGGTGCCCCAGGGATCAGTGTTGGGGCCATTCCCGTTCCTTATTTATATAAATGATATGTCCTCTAACATTATGGGTAACTCTAAAATATTTCTGTTTGCTGATGACACTAGCTTGGTAGTAAAGGATGTTGTGTGCAACACTGGCTCGGTTTCAAATAGTGCAGTTCATGACATACGTTCATGGCTTGTCAAAAATAAACTAATGCTAAATCACAGTAACAATCAGTTTTTACAGTTTCTAACACACAATTCAACAAAACCTGACGTTTTAATTTTACAGAATGGGTATATGATTGGTGAAACTGAGCAGTTCAAGTTTCCAGGTATTCAGATAGATTGTAAACTGTCACGAAAAGCCCACGTTCAGTATCTGGTTCAAAGACTTAATGCTGCCATTTTTACTATTCGAGCGGTATTTGAAGTAAGTGATCGTTCGATACGAAAATTAGTCTACTTTGCTTATTTTCATTCGCTCATGTCTTATGGTATTGTATTTTGGGGTAACTCTTCACATTCTAAAAGGATGTTTTTGGCTCAGAAACGGGCGGTTGCATCAATAAGTGGTGAAGTTCACGAAGCTCATGTCGACCCGTGTTCACGAGTCTGGGAATTTTGACATTGGCCTTTTCTTGCTAACAATATTAGCTTATTCCCAAAAATGAACAGCTTTAATTCAGTTAATACTCGGCGGAAATCAAACCTGCATTTGGATCGGAAAGGTGTGCAGTATACTGCTACATCCATTTGCAGCTGCCACTAGAATTCAAATATCTTAGCAGTAATCCACGCGTTTTCAAATCGAAACTGAAGAGTTTCCTCATGGGTCACTCTTTTATGCTGTCGAGGAGTTCCTTGAAAAATTATGCTGATTCTTATATTATATTGTTGTCTGCGTTTACTTAAACTTATGGCTTGGCTTTTTTCGGGTTCATAAACATTTTATTTTTGTCTGTTATTACTTTTACGTTTTAATTTCATGTACTGACACTTTCCATGACCTTGGAGATTTGCCCCTCAATTTGGTCCTACGGAACTTGACGTGTAAATAAAAATAAAAACATATACACTGCTAAAACATGGCCCCATGGATGGTTGGTCCATGTGACCCAGAGGCCGACAGCACCTATCGCAGAAATTCGCGGTGGCTTCTTCATGAAGGTTCAAAAAGTTATCAAATGAGAGCCACTGATTGCCTTGGATCTTATTACAACCCGCGGCATCCCCTCTCCCTGCCCAAAGAAAAAGGTCGACAGACAAAAGTGGCATACATTTTATGGTCAATCTAATTGTGTCTTTGCAACAGTTCTGGAGGGACCATTTTGGGACGTAAAGTTACCAGGCACTGTTGTCTTTCCAAAAACCAAAGTCGCCTTGCAGATCTATCTACGTGCACGAAAGCGTTCAAGGTTTTGCTAAGCTTTGGTTTTAACGATAATTGTTATCTTGACCATAATTAGTAACTTTTTTTTTATAAAGCTAGGTATCGACTTGCAAAAATTTCCTCTATACCTATGTAAAGTACTATCGTTATCTATTTATCATCTTTCGGTCGTCCACACACCACATACAAAATAGGACTGGTGAGTTGGAAAAGGAGTCGTGTTCACTTTTTTCTCAAATAACATTTACTGGAGATATATGATATTTATATCTGTATGCATCGTTTAGTATAATAAGGGGTCATGTTCCATCAACTTAAGTGCTCGTGAGTCAGAGAAGGGGACATATCCGGAGATGACTCTAGAGGATTATAAACTTTGATACGTCCACCGTCTCTGAAGCAGAAATTTACGGTCATAAACGTGGAGACAGAACATATTCAGGACCTCAAGGCCTAAAGGCCTAAGCACTACAGAAATAATGTTACTTCAGTATGTTCCTATGGTAGCAAACCAAAAATGAAGTTTCAGACATCTATGTACAGCCACTTCGCTTCCCGTAGCGATTCAGCTGGAATTATTGAAGCCAGGCTGTTCGTTGATAGACTCACTGCTTTCCAGTTTCCTTTACTCGAAGAGAATGTAAGGTAGACCTCCCAGATAAAGAAAGTGGACCTTTGCCGACAAAAGAGAAGAAACTACGCGATGTAACGAAAACTGTGCTGTATATACCTGACGAGCAAAAACCATTTTATAACAGTATCTGCCACCCGCCAGTGGAGAATAGACAAGATAATTGAAGCATACCCACCAGACCGCTTTGCTGTATTTTGGGTACATTATGAATAAACCTATATGCTCGTAACATATTATTTTATTGCAATAACAAATATGAATAATACAAACTTGCATAACACATTCCTTCCGCTGCAAACCAGAAGGCTAGTTGCCTCTGCATCATCATCAGATATGAAAAAGGGTCATCTCCTCTTCAAATTGGATTGCTGACAACCACTCGATGGCTATAGTGTGTTGTAATAGTGTATACTGTCTCATCCTGGGGTCAACTGTTACATAGCAACTCCACGATACCATCCTTAATCCCGTTGTGTTATTATAGAAGTTCCAAAATTAATTTTTAATCTCAAGTACTTCATTTTTCGTGCAATTAATTCTAAAGTTTTTTCACTATCTCTAGAGGATGTGGCATCAGTAGAACCCACATACGACTTCTGTTAGAGCTCACGAAGAAATTGGTTCGAGGATTGTTTGATAATCATCGTCTAGAACTCATACTCAAGTAACTGCAGCAGCTCAACTTCATTTTCTCTATTTCGCACTACACAGTACCGTTCGACAAGCTCAACAATCATATACTAGGGTTTGATGGAGATGCACAATATTTCAGTCTTGATGGCAGAAAACTGGATAGATCGAGAAGGACGTGTTGTTTAGCCGCCTCGTTCACCTGATTTACCATCCCTTGTTCTTATATTTTTCTTATGGGGCATTTCAGTATTGTAATTTACATTAGCCCAATTTCCCACAAACTGAGAAGATGGCCCAAATCGGGGAACATTCATCTAGACTTCCATGGGATCTATGGCGGTAGTAGAAGGCACGATGACACCTGTGTGCCTCATAAACATTGTTGTTGATCATATGAAATGAAACAAAACGCTACCATGATCGACAGAATTTGATAATCATTTCCGGGACGTATCAAGCAACACAAAATTTAATATATCGTCCAGACGAGATGCCAAGCGAACCTCGACAATGTATGAAACAGACAAGACGCGTGCCGCCCAGACACAAGGAAGAAGAGCCAAGAACGGTTGAATGATCGGACAATATGTCAGCCACCCAAGACATGAATGGAACGTGGGACTGTTTTAGAATATGTAACTGTTTACAATGAATATTTTCACTAGTAATAAACTATAAATCATGATAAATTGTGAGACATGCAAGGCTGAGGTCTGTGACATAGTGCTGTTTATCTCCATTACTTCAAAAAACAAGAAATATTGGCAATGCAATGCACTCACGAATTTTTGCACATACCGTGATGAGCCGCAATATTATGAACATTGCTTATCACGGCATTGAATGTAGCCTGTCGGTGTCGCGTTGCACGTGACGCGGTAAGGAAGTAAATAAGTGGAGCAGGGACGAATCAACAATCATTCTGCGACAGTACTGCCACCAGTGGAGAAACTTACTGTGAGAAGCGACTTTGACAATGAGTACAGTGCTGATGCAGGCACAAATGTTTCAGAGGACAGCGTTCAGCGCACATTGTTGAACAGGGGGCTCCATAGCTGACAATTCCTACATGTTGCCGTGTAGACTGCACGACATCGTCAACTACGACTGTAGTGGGCACGGGACCCTCTAGCTTGGACAGTGGATCAATGGAAATGCGTCAACTGGTCGGATGAATCACGTTTCTTGTTCCACCAGGCTAATGGTTTGGTCTAGATACGCCATCATCCAGGTGAATGGCTGCTCGAAACATGCACTGCACCACGGAGTCGGGATTTAGAGGCAGTATTATGCAGTGGGGAACATTCAGCTAGACTTCCATGGGAGCTATGGCAGTAGTAGAAGGCAAGATGACACTTGTGTGCTATATAAACTTATTGTTGACCACCTGAAACCTTTCAAGTTTGATGTATTTCCCGACGTCGATCGCATCTTCAAGCAGGATGCTTGTCCATGTCACACGACCTGAATTGTGCTAAATGCTGTATCTCTGCCATCCAATAGCGAGGTCGATACCCTGCAGTGTCACACGGACCTGGCTGGTGATGTCAAACCGGAAATAAAAACCGACCATCGGGCGGCTGCAAGACACTATGAATCGTACTTATATTGTTTTCATGACCTGGCTGTTTCAAATGATTCAAATGGCTCTGAACACTATGGGACTTAACATTTGAGATCATCAGTCACCTAGAACTTAGAACTACTTAAACCTAACTAACCTAAGGACATCATACACATCCATGCCCGAGGCATGATTCGAACCTGCAACCGTAGCGGTCGCGCGGTTCCAGACTGAAGCGCCTAGAACCGCTCGGCCACAAAGGCCGGCACCTGGCAGTTTACTGGATTTAAACTTGACTACGGTTTGGATTGCTGTTTTATGGATTATTGACGAATTTGCTCAACTTGGACTATCTGGATTATTCTCTTGGTGTATTCTACAATTTACGACTACCCGATGTGGAATGGAATTGTGAACTATCAAGTGATTACACTCTATCCATGTTTCTGTGCAATATCGAGCGTGTTGATCATAGTAGGTGTAGTGCGACAGTGGTTGGAAAAATATAATAGTGAAATCACGTTGATGTGTTGGCCACCAAATTTGTCTGATCTGAACTCGATGGAACACATCTGGGACGCAATCGGGTGCCATTTCCGCTCCCACAAATTACGGGAACTGAGTGTCCGTTGCGTAGACACCCGGTGCTATACACCTCCGGAAACCTACTATCGACTTGTGGAACCCCCTAATATCCGACAAAATTAAAATCTCATCCGAAGCTTTTACATTCTGGGATTCTGTTATTAAAGTAACAGTACAATGTAGAATGTACGAGAACAACGTCAACCGGACAGCATGGAAGCAAGACAGAGAAATGCGCGAAACTGTTCCTACGACAGTGATGGCGCAATCAACGCAGACAGGGGCACAATTCCTAGTAGCATGACGTAATGATGAAACACCCTGACCAACTACAATCCGTCTATGGGCTATAAATAACCACCACAATAGCTGGGGCGCCAGTCAGTTGTTCCCAACGAAGATAATGTAGGATTTCGTAGAAAGCTCGAGGCTTTATTCAGATTTGACATGGCAAGAAAATTAAGAACGTTTTATGCAAAGTTATCGTTGATAGAAACTTCAATTTCATAATGATCTTAAGGGTCTTTTCTAACAGACAAAACTTGAACCACTCCTATGAAAACCATTTCTGGCTAAGCTAGACATTACTTCTCTTATTTAAAAACATAGTACATGAAAAAGTCCCAGGGTATCTTTTTGTGCAAAATTTGGTTACTGAGCTCGTGAAAGAAACTTTAGTGCGCAAATTCAAAAACCTAGGAGAAATAATCCGACTGCGAGAATTAAATCGTGGAGCTAACAGAGAGAGATAATTCACATTACAAAACTCACAGTATGAGCTGAAACATATGCAACAACAAATCAGCACCTTTGGAAGCAAAACCAAGACATTGTAACACAGTAACCTAGCCTTAAGCATTATGTACATGCATGACGTACATTGAAATCCGTGAAAACTGCTGGCAAATAGGCAATAAAGATATGGAAAAGCATGAAATCAAAATTATAATACAATTTCCAGTCCAGTATGTATAGCGGAAATTTGCAAGAAAATTTAATTGGTGGAAAATGAATAATACAGATACAAATGGTAAGAAATAAAAATTATGATAAAATTTATGGTACAGTATGCATTGTGGAAATCGGGGGACAGAAACTGCTATAAATTATACCAAATATTCTAAGAAAATTTATTACACTTTAAGGAAGAACACACTAAAAATGACATGGTATCATTAACAAAATTAATACATTGGCTGAAATAATTGAATTTATCTTCTCAATAATAATCTAGAAAACTAGAGACTTTCAAGAAACAGGAATTAAAAATGACAGAAGCAAATTCAAAATTCTAACAAACTGTTATCAATTTACGGAATAATCAAACACTATATCTAATAGTAAGAACCTGGACCAAAGAACGTAGTAGAGACTTCAGCCAGAGGCCGAAGAAATACTGAGAGAAGAAAGGAGAAAAATTAGACAATTAAGTTGATTCGCTCTCCTCCATTGGGTATAACGATGTAATAAAACATTATTAAGTCCGGATTGTAATATCGTTGTTAACTGTTACTGTTGACCTGTCAGTTACAGAATTATTCATTTTAGGCTTCCGTTCTGATTACAGTAGTGCAAAACACGTTTTGTTGTAACCAGTTTAGTCAAGAATATAAGATCTCATAGTTTTATAAGTCTGCTATCGTTCATTCAGCGCACTTCGCTTCGTTCGTTTATGAATGATCACCAGTGTCATGTAATACGATTTTTTAAATATAAGCAACAGATACGTCACAAAATAATTGTAACACTTCTCTTCTTTGGAGTTCCGGCATAAGACTACTTAGGACAAGTTGAAAATAGTCAATAAGGCACATATTAGCACTATTTTCAAAACGTATTGGGTACACTTACGAAGTTTTGCAAATCCCGTGCAAAAATAACCCATTAAAATGAATGAGGGTTTATAAATAGATCATACACGAAAATGAGCCATTACTAACCTGGAAATTTAGTAATCAGCAGTGTTAGCAATGGACAAATTACAGAGAATAATTGGCTGTTTAGACTTATACGGAAAGCAGATAGCAGCTATACGATTTAAAGAACATGGAATGCAGGCAAAAACTGTGAAAGAAGTGACAGATCTGCAGCCTATGCCCTATGATACTCAATACGTACATAAAGAAAGCAGTGAAGGGAACGAAAAGGAGATTGGAAAAGGAATTAAATTACAAGGAGAAGAAATAAAAACTTTAAAGACTGTAATACTGTTAGAGACGGCAAAGGACTTGCGAGAGCAGCTGAATGGAATGGATAGTGTCTTCAAAAAAGAATACAAGATGAACAACAACAAAAGCAAAGCAATGGTAATGAGATACAGTAGAATCAAACCAGTTGATGATGATGGAATTAGATTAGGAGATGAGACACTAGAAACAGTATATGAGTTCTGAGATGGGACACTAAAAGCATTATATGAGTTTTGTTATTTGGCATCAAAATAATTGACAACGGCTAAACTAAAGAGGATACAAAATGCAGGTTAGGGATAGCACGAAAAGTGCTCTGAAAAAGAGTCTTCTTAACGTAGAATATAAATTTAAGTGTCGAAAAGTATTTTCTGGAAGTATTTTGGAACGTGGACAATAAACAGTAGAGGGAAGAGGAGAATATAAGCTTTTGAAGTTTGGTATTGCAAAAGACTACTGAAGATTAGATAAACAGATCCAGTAACTGAATGAAGAGGTAGTGCATCGAACTAAGGAGAAAATATTTTTATGGCGTAATTTGATCAAAAGAAACAATTTTTGATAGGGCACATGCAGAACGACCAAGTCTCGTAGGTAATTTGATAATGGAAGAAAATATTGGAGAGGGGGTAAATTTGCAGATGGAGACAGTGGCTTGACTACAATACGCAAGTCGAAGTGGGTGTAGGATGCAGTCGTGATGCAGATATGAAGAGACCTACACAAGATATAATAATAACATAGAGAGCTGCATCAAACTAGTCTTCGGACTGGCGAACACAAAACAACGATGAACTGGGAAACAATGTCAGTTAAGTACAAAGCGAAGTAGTGAAGAAACGGAAAAAAGCAATTAGCGACACATACCCAGCCATCTGATGAGTCGTATGAAAACCATGACTTACGGTCACACTGAATTTATCTGTCTCATGAAAATAAATATGCAAAACAACTGTGTTTAGCAAAGTAACTACCATTCACATAGTACACTTTTCTTGGATGTTGGAAAAATTTCTGCTCTTCAAAGCGAGGACAGTACATAATACAAGCTCAGATACCCGCAGCACCTTGCTTTGACTCCAGAGTTTACCGAGAACAGGATCAGTCTTAACTAGGGGCAAGTAACATTTTCCGACTAATATTGTCCTCGATGATCCATAATCCAGCATGAGAAATAGTACATGGAGAGATTCTGCTAAATGGGCAAAACTGTAGGAAACGATCCCTGATAGGATAGGGAGCTAAAAAGGTCGTGTGGGCATATGATCGGAAATGCATTCCAAGGGAGGTCCTGCCAGTTGAAGAGATAAAGATCTGTGACAATGACCCTGCAACAGCAACAGCCTAATGATCCACCAACATGGGAAAGCCATGGAACATTCTCCACAACTGCCAGTATCGGTATCACTGACGTGTGCAGGCCTTATTACCTACGGACTTGGTGCCACGGCGACGGTTTCGTCACTGATTCGTCGCACAGGCCACCACGGTAGTGGTATTTCATTCATCCATTCTATTCTCGGCTGAGGCTACCTTTACGAGAAGCAGGATCGTCAACTGACACAGTCCCCATCTGTGGACTACAGAGAATCGCTATGGTATGGTGACAGCGAACCATCAGCGCCCGCTCAGCCTCAATGTGTGGGTGGGGATTATTAGCAACCCCCTGTTGGGACCCATCACCTTCCCAAAACGTCTCAAAGGCGAAGCATATGTACACTTCTTGCAGGTGGACCTGCTGGTTCAAATGGCTCCATGCACTATGAGACTTAACATCAGAGGTCATCAGTGCCCTAGACTTAGAACTACTTAAACCTAACTAACATAAGAACAACACACACACCCATGCCGAGGCAGGATTCGAACCTGACCCTACTGGAAGACAGGCCTTTGCTAGTACGAAAGATAATGCGAGCAGTACATGATGGTACTCCAGCTCTCTGCCCTCTTGAGTATGAAGCTGAAACACTAGCATAGACAGAATATCCCCACTTGTCTGGTACGTTCACAGGTGTGCTTTCAATCACTGAAACGTACATTGTCAATGATGTCTTATCTCCTTCCTTATCCTATCAGGAATCGTTTCCTGCAGTTTTTACCCATTTAGCAAACCCTCATCTAATTCCACACAACATTTGATTCAGCTCCAGTTGCAGGCGAGAGTCATCATGCACTGTCTGTGGTAACACGGGACTGGATATCTTTCCATGTTGCATGGATGGTTTGCAGAACAGCACGTAATCTTTCATTCGACTGATATACTCCCGCTCCTGCTCTCAACGTTACCGAAATTAAACTGCTTAACGCGATTGTGCGCCATGTGCATATCTAAGAACGTGTTTGTGCTTTATTCAACGGGAGAAGGGAAAGAAATAATAAGCCTTATGAAACTAAGAAATTAACTTCATTGCGAAATAAAAACAAAAAAATAACCAACATAAAGTCAGCCCGTTCTAAAATACATCATTGCACACAATTAAAATTAAAGTATGTTGCTGGAGTAACGTTCAAGACAGTGTTGCTGTACCTAATGCATTGTAATAGCTTCACTCCTCCTTAGCATTATGCCCATAGGGTGGCCAGATGTTGCTCCTCAAACCAGTTCCACTCATCCTCGGTAGCCCTCCAGAGGTCAACCAGTGTGTGACAAGGGATCGTTCCTGTGACGACACCATGCAAATTTTAGCTCTTCGTAAGCATGTTCAGTTGAGTACATAACAGCAGGAACCGCATGCCATTCCATTCAACTGATTCGTGTCTCCCTGAGGAACGTGTTCACGAGGTCAGCGCGGAGTGACAGTTGAAAGACGAACCCATTGCCGAAATGTTGGCTATAAGGCTGGACAGTAGATTGGAACGTCCTGTTCCGGCACTGCACGACCTTCTAATTATCCTGAATAGCTAAGAGAGGGGTCCAACTTTCGTATATGATACCGGCCCGAAATATGGCTGACCCACTTACATGCTGAATCCGTTGGGCTGCGTGCCTGAGAGGCTTAGTGGTTCCCAGCCGCCTCCAGACTTTTCTGTGACGACCACCAGGCGTCAGACAAATCCTGCACTCATCAGTGAACAGAACCCGACGCAAATGATCCGGGTTTCATCCCAAGTGTTTGCTTGCCCACCTTTACGGTGCTTGCTGCTGTTCGAAATTGACGTTTGAGTCAAACTTGTGTTGTGGAGACGGTTGCGTATCATCTTGGTCCACAGAAGACATCCAACTGCCTCAAAATGAATGCGAACAGTTCTGTTACATTTTCCACGGGGTGCTTACAAACCGTAGTTTATAGGCAGCAGTCATCGGCTGTTGACGCGGGGTGACCACTGCGAGGCCGACACTCTCTATAAAGCCTGAACGTTCGAATGAAGTCCACACCACCAACTGTGGACTCAGGCAGTTTTAGAATGGTGAAATCCAATACCTACTCGACGTTCAAAGTCATTAAGATCACCTGACCACCCCATTCTGCTGTTACTGCTTCTATACTAACAACACGATACTCCCCGTCTCCTTTTATACTGGTGGGTCCGCCTCTCATAACATCTAGTGGTCAGTTTCGCATTACGTAAAGCTGCGCAGATACTTTTGATCAGATGCTGTTGGTGGGGTAAATAACTTTGATACTGCAGGACGACCCCGGATGTCAACTATAATGTCGTACGAACCAGAAAGTTATTATTCATTTTCGATCTCACAAAGACTCCCTCACGCGGAATGGACGGTCATTACTACAAAAGACCACTACTCAGTAAGTTAGTGCAGTTGATAAGAAACCGACCTTCTTTTCGGGGGGTTTCCTGAGTAGTAATGTGTTTTGTCTGTCTTGTAAGATTCTTGTGATTAGAGTGGAGCGTCAGGAACAGGCTGTGAGGAAACTGAGGATCGATAATTTACACGTTCTCCAACTGGCCGATGTGTGGAAAGTGCGTTATGACAAGTATTTTGAAATTTAATTATAACGCGAAGGGGAATTTTGTAAAAATGTGTTTTACTTACGATGATCATCATTCCCAACACATTTTCTGCTTCAGTTCGTGGTTTGAATAGTCTTCAGATGAAGTGTCCCAAATTGCTGGTCTCATCTGAATGTCACAGATAAAAGATTCGCTGTCAAGACTATCAGTAGCATACACGTAGAATTAAAAGAAAACTATGTACAGATAATGATCGAGTAGTGCTTGGCAGCTGTGCTGGTGTGGGACCTTCCATAAGCCACCGTGCATTCCACTGGCTCGCAGGCTAGCCGGCAGAATTCGCGGCGGCAGCACCTCTACTAGCAGACCTTCTGCGTTGAGTTTGGTTGGTTGATTTGGGGAAGGAGACCAAACAGCGAGATGATTGGGCCCATCGGATTAGGGAACGATGGGGAAGGAAGTCGGCCGTGTCCTTTCAAAGGAACAATCCCAGCATTTACCTTAAATGATTTAGGGAAATCGAGGAAAATCCTGCATCAGGATAGCCGAACGCGGGTTTAAACCGTCGCCCTCACAAATGCGACTCCAGTGTGCTAACCACTGCGGCTTGCTGCCTCTGGATCACGGGGTCCCGGGTTAGATTCCCGGCCGGATTGCGGATTTTCTATACCCGTGGACTGGGTGTTTGTGTTGTCCTCGTCATTTCAGCATCGTCATCACTCATGACAGTGGCTAGATTGGACTGAAAATTTGGACTGTGTCAAAATTGGGACGTTGTACAGGCGCCGATGACCGCGCAGTTGAGCGCCCTACAAACCCAACATCATCATCATAACAACTGCGCCACCTCGCTCGGTCTGTCTTGAGGTAAATTTCAGGTGCGGGAAGCTCCATTGCGCCCCTTTTATTGTGTTTTGCTTCTCTGCCAGCAGAGCTGCTGTGATCACAGTGATGGCAGGCCCTTATAGTGTCTGGGGATCGTCCAAACAACAGAAATCTTGGTACGTGAGTCGCAACCGCAGTTCTAAGTGTGGTGCCGCTGTTACACACCGAAATTCGAGCTGTTCCTAATTGTTCTAAAATGGACACTCGTGTTGATATTTGTACCTGGCTTCGAGTCAAGAAATGTATTATTGAGGAGATGAGATATTCATGTTAATGAGTCCTTGTTTGTGGCAGAGGTAACTACCTAAAATTCGCAGCATGCACTGACTATAAAAGAAAGATATTCTTGAGATTTTATTATTAATCATTATTTACTCATTGCTTCAGACACTGACTTCATAAAATTTTGTGATTTGAAGGATCTGGTAGCAGACCATTAGTATCAATCAATAAAGGATTAATTATTACCTTGTCAATGTGCTGATTCTGCAACTATTTGTTTATTTAATGAAAAGCCACTCCAGCTTTGGTTGTGAATTTTATTGAGTTCAGGCAGAAATCAGATAAGCTACAGATAGTAACTACTTTTTATTCAACAACAAAAAAGAAAAAGACAGCCTGAAAATTATAAATCCCAGAAGGTCTATACCTATAAATTAAAACGCACAAGATCAATGCTCCTAGACATGTAGTTAACATTATAAACACAGCTATCTGCCAGCCAAAACTTAATAAACCACTACGAGATCATTTTAAGTTTCAAAATAACTACCCTGTAAAAAACAGTAACAAACTTAGGTTAATAATTGGCTCCTTTTACCGACCTCCCGACTCAGCAGCATTAGTGGCAGAACAACTGAGAGAAAATTTGGAATACATTTCACATAAATTTTCTCAGCATGTTATAGTCTTAGGTGGAGATTTCAATTTACCAGATATAGACTGGGACACTCAAATGTTTAGGACGGATGGTAGGGACAGAGCATCGAGTGACATTATATTGAATGCACTATCCGAAAATTACCTCGAGCGATTAACCAGAGAACCGACTCGTGGAGATAACATCTTGGACCTACTGATAACAAACAGACCCAAACTTTTCGACTCTTTAAGTGCAGAACAGGGAATCAGTGATCATAAGGCCGTTGCAGCATCCCTGAATATGGAAGTTAATAGGAATATAAAAAAGGGAGGAAGGTTTATCTGTTTAGCAAGAGTAATGGAAGGCAGATTTCAGACTACCTAACAGATCAAAACGAAAATTTCTGTTCCGACACTGACAATGTTGAGTGTTTATGGAAAAAGTTCAAGGCAATCGTAAAATGCGTTTTAGACAGGTACGTGCCGAGTAAAACTGTGAGGGACGGGAAAAACCCACCGTGGTACAACAACAAAGTTAGGAAACTACTGCGAAAGCAAAGAGAGCTTCACTCCAAGTTTAAACGCAGCCAAAACCTCTCAGACAAACAGAAGCTAAACGATGTCAAAGTTAGCGTAAGGAGGGCTATGCGTGAAGCGTTCAGTGAATTCGAAAGTAAAATTCTATGTACCGACTTGACAGAAAATCCTAGGAAGTTCTGGTCTTACGTTAAATCAGTGAGTGGCTCGAAACAGCATATCCAGACACTCCGGGATGATGATGGCATTGAAACAGAGGATGACACGCGTAAAGCTGAAATACTAAACACCTTTTTCCAAAGCTGTTTCACAGAGGAAGACCGCACTGCAGTTCCTTCTCTAAATCCTCGCACAAACTAAAAAATGGCTGACATCGAAATAAGTGTCCAAGGAATAGAAAAGCAACTGGAATCACTCAATAGAGGAAAGTCCACTGGACCTGACGGGATACCAATTCGATTCTACACAGAGTACGCGAAAGGACTTCCCCCCTTCTAACAGCCGTGTACCGCAAGTCTCTAGAGGAACGGAGGGTTCCAAATGATTGGAAAAGAGCACAGGTAGTCCCAGTCTTCAAGAAGGGTTGTCGAGCAGATGCGCAAAACTGTTGTTGTTGTTGTGGTCTTCAGTCCTGAGACTGGTTTGATGCAGCTCTCCATGCTACTCTATCCTGTGCCAGCTTCTTCATCTCCCAGTACCTACTGCAACCTACATACTTCTGAATCTGCTTAGTGTATTCATCTCTTGGTCTCCCTCTACGATTTTTACCCTCCACGCTGCCCTCCAATGCTAAATTTGTGATCCCTTGATGCCTCAAAACATGTCCTACCAACCGATCCCTTCTTCTAGTCAAGTTGTGCCACAAACTTCTCTTCTCCCCAATCCTATTCAATACCTCCTCATTAGTTACGTGATCTACCCACCTTACCTTCAGCATTCTTCTGTAGCACCACATTTCGAAAGCTTCTATTCTCTTCTTGTCCAAACTGGTTATCGTTCATGTTTCACTTCCATACATGGCTACACTCTATACAAATACTTTCAGAAACGACTTCCTGACATTTAAATCTATACTTGATGTTAACAAATTTCTCTTCTTCAGAAACGATTTCCTTGCCATTGCCAGTCTACATTTTATATCCTCTCTACATCGACCATCATCAGTTATTTTACTCCCTAAATAGCAAAACTCCTTTACTACTTTAATGTCTCATTTCCTAATCTAATCCCCTCAGCATCACCCGATTTAATTTGACTACATTCCATTATCCTCGTTTTGCTTTTGTTGATGTTCATCTTATATTCTCCTTTCAAGACACTGTCCATTCCGTTCAACTGCTCTTCCAAGTCCTTTGCTGTCTCTGATAGAATTACAATGTCATCGGCGAACCTCATTGTTTTTACTTCTTCTCCATGAATTTTAATACCTACTCCGAATTTTTCTTTTGTTTCCTTTACTGCTTGTTCAATATACAGATTGAATAACATCGGGGAGAGGCTACAACCCTGTCTCACTCCTTTCCCAACCACTGCTTCCCTTTCATGTCCCCCGACTCTTATAACTGCCATCTGGTTTCTGTACAAATTGTAAATAGCCTTTCGCTCCCTGTATTTTACCCCTGCCACCTTCAGAATTTTAAAGAGAGTATTCCAGTTAACGTTGTCAAAAGCTTTCTCTAAGTCTACAAATGCTAGAAACGTGGGTTTGCCTTTTCTTAATCTTTCTTCTAAGATAAGTCGTAAGGTTAGTATTGCCTCACGTGTTCCAACATTTCTACGGAATCAAAACTGATCTTCCCCGAGGTCCGCTTCTACCAGTTTTTCCATTCGTCTGTAAAGAATTCGCGTTAGTATTTTGCAGCTGTGACTTATTAAACTGATAGTTCGGTAATTTTCACATCTGTCAACACCTGCTTTCTTTGGGATTGGAATTATTATATTCTTCTTGAAGTCTGTGGGTATTTCGCCTGTCTCATACATCTTGCTCACCACATGGTAGAGTTTTGTCATGACTGGCTCTCCCAAGGCCATCAGTAGTTCTAATGGAATGTTGTCTACTCCCGGGGCCTTGTTTCGACTCAGGTCTTTCAGTGCTCTGTCAAACTCTTCACGCAGTATCTTATCTCCCATTTCATCTTCCTCTACATCCTCTTCCATTTCCATAATATTGTCCTCAAGTACATCGCCCTTGTATAAACCCTCTATATACTCCTTCCACCTTTCTGCCATCCCTTCTTTGCTTAGAACTGGGTTGCCATCTGAGCTCTTGATGTTCATGCAAGTAGTTCTCCTTCCTCCAAAGGTCTCTTTAATTTTCCTGTAGGCGGTATCTATCTTACCCCTAGTGAGACAAGCCTCTACATCCTTACATTTGTCCTCTAGCCATCCCTGCTTAGCCATTTTGCACTTCCTGTAGATCTCATTTTTGAGACGTTTGTATTCCTTTTTGCCTGCTTCATTTACTGCATTTTTATATTTTCTCCTTTCATCAATTAAATTCAATATTTCTTCAGTTACCCAAGGATTTCTACTAGCCCTCGTCTTTTTACCTACTTGTTCATCTGCTGCCTTCACTACTTCATCCCTCAGAGCTACCCATTCTTCTTCTACCGTATTTCTTTCCCCCATTCCTGTCAATTGCTCCCTTATGCTCTCCCTGAAACTCTCTACAACCTCTGGTTCTTTCAGTTTATCCAGGTCTCATCTAATTAAATTCCCACCTTTTTGCAGTTTCTTCAGTTTCAATCTGCAGTTCATAACCAATAGATTGTGGTCAGAATCCACATCTGCCCCTGGAAATGTCTTACAATTTAAAACCTGGTTCCTAAATCTCTGTCTTACCATTATATAATCTATCTGATGCCTTTTAGTATCTCCAGGATTCTTCCAGGTATACAACCTTCTTTTATGATTCTTGAACCAAGTGTTAGCTATGATTAAGTTATGCTCTGTGCAAAATTCTACAAGGCGGTTTCCTCTTTCATTTCTTCCCCCCAATCCATATTCACCTACTATGTTTCCTTCTCTCCCTTTTCCTACTGACGAATTCCAGTCACCCATGACTATTAAATTTTCGTCTCCCTTCACTACCTGAATAATTTCTTTTATCTCGTCATACATTTCATCAATTTCTTCATCATCTGCAGAGCTAGTTGGCATATAAACTTGTACTACTGTAGTAGGCATGGGCTTTGTGTCTATCTTGGCTACAATAATGCGTTCACTATGCTGTTTGTAGTAGCTAACCCGCACTCCTAATTTTATATAACTATAGACCTATATCTCTGACGTCGATCTGTTGTAGAATTTTAGAACATGTTTTTTGCTCGAGTATCATGTCGTTTTTGGAAACCCAGAATCTACTATGTAGGAATCAACATGGATTCCGGAAACAGCGATCGTGTGAGACCCAACTCGCTTTATTTGTTCATGAGACCCAGAAAATATTAGATACAGGCTCCCAGGTAGATGCTATTTTTCTTGACTTCCGGAAGGCGTTCGATACAGTTGCGCACTGTCGCCTGATAAACAAAGTAAGAGCCTACGGAATATCAGACCAGCTGTGTGGCTGGATTGAAGAGTTTTTAGCAAACAGAACACAGCATGTTGTTATCAATGGAGAGACGTCTACAGGCGTTGAAGTAACCTCTGGCGTGCCACAGGGGAGTGTTATGGGACCATTGCTTTTCACAATATATATAAATGACCTAGTAGATAGTGTCGGAAGTTCCATGCGGCTTTTCGCGGATGATGCTGTAGTATACAGAGAAGTTGCAGCATTAGAAAATTGTAGCGAAATGCAGGAAGATCTGCAGCGGATAGGCACTTGGTGCGGGGAGTGGCAACTGACCCTTAACATAGAGAAATGTAATGTATTGCGAATACATAGAAAGAAGGATCCTTTATTGTATGATTATATGATAGTGGAACAAACACTGGTAGCAGTTACTTCTGTAAAATATCTGGGAGTATGCGTGCGGAACGATTTGAAGTGGAATGATCATATAAAATTAATTGTTGGTAAGGCGGGTACCAGGTTGAGATTCATTGGGAGAGTGCTTAGAAAATGTAGTCCATCAACAAAGGAGGTGGCTTACAAAACACTCGTTCGACCTATACTTGAGTATTGCTCATCAGTGTGGGATCCGTACCAGATCGGTTTGACGGAGGAGATAGAGAAGATCCAAAGAAGAGCGGCGCGTTTCATCACAGGGTTATTTGGTAACCGTGATAGCGTTACGGAGATATTTAATAAACTCAAGTGGCAGACTCTGCAAGAGAGGCGCTCTGCATCGCGGTGTAGCTTGCTGTCCAGGTTTCGAGAGGGTGCGTTTCTGGATGAGGTATCGAATATATTGCTTCCCCCTACTTATACCTCCCGAGGAGATCACGAATGTAAAATTAGAGAGATTAGAGCGCGCACGGAGGCTTTCAGACAATCGTTCTTCCCGCGAACCATACGCGACTGGAACAGGAAAGGGAGGTAATGACAGTGGAACGTAAAGTGCCCTCCGCCACACACCGTTGGGTGGCTTGCGGAGTATAAATGTAGATGTAGATGTAGAAACGATTAAACATACAAGTATACCTTCTAAAGCAAGGTTCACGTCGTTTGAAATAGCAAATACGTATACTAATATTCCAATAAACGAAACAATGAAAGTAATAAAACACAATTTGCTACCCCAAGGAACTATTACTGAAAACCTGAAAATTTGTAGGAAAGTAAAACTGTCTTATATTCCAAGACAGTACCTACCTACAAAATGATGTATTAACTGTAGGACCTCCAAAAGCAGGTATACTGACAAATATTTCTGACAATCATTTGTAAAAGAACTTCTTCGAAGAGCACCCTGAAATTAACGCCTGTATAGAGAGTTACAAATGTTATGTTAAGCACGTCGTCGTCTTATATAGTGGCTTACAATAAGAAAATGAGGAATTTGGAGATGCCTTTAGAAAAATACGTATATAATAAAATTACTGTTACAAACGAACGGCAGCGGGAAAACGGTATTAAATTTTTAGATCTAATAAATCAACATAAACATGTTTTTGGAACTTATTGTAAACCTACATCTTCTGACCGCAGCATTCCCGCTGCAGCATGCCATGCTGATCAATATAAAGAAGCCTTATTTCGTTCTGCAATAAATAGGCTCCTTAAACTGTCACTGCATACCAGTGAAGTAGAAAGAGGGATTAACTAGTTATGAAATATAGTCCGGAATAACGGCTATCACAGCGTGATCGTTGATGAAATTTATAAATTGACGAAGTCTAAAAGGAATCAGTTGACACATGTCGAGTTGCTACAAATAAAAAGAAAAAATTCTATCTCTTCCTTTCAATGGTCAGGTCTCACATAGATTCAGTAACCTTTCTAAAAAAACAGTGTACACATCGATATCATTCTCAGCCTTCAATGCTACATCTCTTAGTTATGACACTGACATAACACACGACTTCTATCAAAACAATGGCATATACATAATTTAGTACTCTAATTTTGAGGCTAGCTACAGCGAACGTCCTTAAGATGGACTAATGAGCCGAAAACTAGTTTGAAATATACAAAAATCAGTGGAACAAAAACAGTGTACTTGTTATTCAACCTTAAAAAACGGTAAGGAGTTTTGAAACGCTTTACAAGGATAGGTACGAGTATTACTCGTGCACTGAGGGTTCGGTAGAAACTTAATTTTGCATGTACGAGTGTGTAGGTCACCCACCCCGGGAATCGAGAAAGTCGATGATTTTTGCTTTCAAACGATATCGATATCGGCAAGATATCAGTTCCCTGACATTCCCATACTTTCGAGGATGTTTTAAGCTTTAAGTGTAAATTTTTTGTGTGATTTCGCATTTGCTATAGTTGTTTTTCATTAATTTGATTAATTTTGTAGTTATCAAGAAAGTGCAGATTCGTTGACTTCGTCTGATCTCTTCCCTGTTGCGATTACTGGTAAGATTTGACGAAAGTCCGTGGAGAAGGAACCGGTGCAACCGGCAATAGGGTTATTGCTGTTACGCAAGTTTCGAACTATTCTGTGGAAAGCTTTAATGGATATTTTATGGGATATGGGAATCTCATTCCAGACAATGGAAGTGCAATCCTGCATCAGTTACCAGTATTACTTTGCTTTGAAACATTACGGATGCTGTACCTGTCGTAGACATAGCCCGTCAGCGTGGTAGTTGTGCGGCCTTTCGCCTAACACCGCTAGATGGCAAACGCTTCGTTTTCACAGTGGCAGGGGACTTTTATTTCATCGTAGCTCAGCGACGTAGCACGAAGTATTTGTAAACTATATACGCAAACCTTTCTCGTGAATCACTATACCTATTACTGAAAAGTAAATCAAAATCTCTGCAGCCCTGCACTAGTTCCTGAAAGTTCTGACAGATTACGAATGCAATGTTAGTTTGTAACGGGAAAAAATATTTTTTGTGGGATATAATTAAGAATTAACAGTTTTCGTATTCTTTCCTTTACTTGTATTATGAAGCCTTCCTTCTTGCCAAATTTCATGATTCTAGGTCAACCTATAGGCTTCGATGAGTGAGTTTGCGAATAACAAACAAGCCGTTTCTTTTCACTGCATTGACTAAGCCTTAATGTGCTTACACCGCCAAGGGACTGTAGACCAAAGTATGTGATATAAATTACAACTTGATACCTCTAAATGTTCTTGAGAAAAATGGATCTTAACAGTCGGACAGCGACGAATAACGACGTGATCCTATAAGGGTTCCGTTCTTACCCACTGAGGTGCGAAACCCAAAAACAGACAGAAAATAAATCCACCTTCGCAGTTCACCTCATACAACAGAATGACACATTATCGAAAACAACCTCGTAATGCTTCATACAATGGAGAAAATATACCTTATTAAGATATATGAAGAATTGAAAATTACGCCCATCTGAAAAAATCAAAGGAAAAGACGCTCAATGAACATCGTACGCTAAAAAACACATCTTGGACATCTGCGGCACCGTTGTTGACAACGCCCTTAAAGTTACTCATCAAACTCTTAGCTGTATCTAGAAGTTTGTAAACATGTTCTGTAAGCAGTCCACGATGCGTTCAAGCTACGCTAACGACCTCTGAAGTTCCCGTAGTTCAGGTTTCACACGCTGCAAGATGCAATTCTACACTTGACTTGGATACCCCCGTCCACTGCAACTATTTCTATGGTTTTATTAAATCTAAAAAAACTATTTTCAACCTTTTATTTATAATACACACAATTTGGAATTGTCGAATATGTCGAGACATACATGGTTCAAATGGCTCTGAGCACTATGGGACTTAACATCGGAGGTCATCAGTCTCCCAGAACTTAGAATTACTTAAACCTAACTAACCTAAGGACATCACACACATCCATGCCTGAGGCAGGATTCGAACCTGCGACCGTAGCGGTCGAGCGGTTCCGGACTGAAGCACCTAGAACCGCTCGGTCACCACGGCCGGCTAGACATAAATCCTCTTAAAGCCAAAGAACAATTATTATATGTAATCTTGATATGTTCATGGTTCTCACGATATTACGAGGTGCATTCAAGTTCTAAGGCCTCCGATTTTTTTTTTCTAATTAACTACTCACCCGAAATCGATGAAACTGGCGTTACTTCTCGACGTAATCGCCCAGCAGACGTACACATTTTTCACAACGCTGACGCCATGATTCCATGGCAGCGGCGAAGGCTTCTTTAGGAGTCTGTTTTGACCACTGGAAAATCGCTGAGGCAATAGCAGCACGGCTGGTGAATGTGCGGCCACGGAGAGTGTCTTTCATTGTTGGAAAAAGCCAAAAGTCACTAGGACCCAGGTCAGATGAGTAGGGAGCATGAGGAATCACTTCAAAGTTGTTACCACGAAGAAACTGTTGCGTAACGTTAGCTCGATGTGCAGGTGCGTTGTCTTGGTGAAACAGAACACGCACAGCCCTTCCCGGACGTTTTTGTTGCAGTGCAGGAAGGAATTTGTTCTTCAAAACGTTTTCGTAGGATGCACCTGTTACCGTAGTGCCTTTTGGAACGCAATGGGTAAGGATTACGCCCTCGCTGTCCCAGAGCATGGACACCATCATTTTTTCAGCACTGGCGGTTACCTGAAATTTTTTTGTTGGTGGTGAATCTGTGTGCTTCCATTGAGCTGACTGGCGGTTTGTTTCTGGATTGAAAAATGTCATCCATGTCTCATCCATTGTCACAATCGACGAAAAGAAAGTCCCATTCATGCTGTCGTTGCGCGTCAACATTGCTTGGCGCAACATGCCACACTGGCAGCCATGTGGTCGTCCGTCGGCATTCGTGGCACCCACCTGGATGACACTTTTCGCATTTTCAGGTCGTCATGCAGGATTGTGTGCACAGAACCCACAGAAATGCCAACTCTGGAGGCGATCTGTTCAACAGTCATTCGGCGATCCCCCAAAACAATTCTCTCCACTTTCTCGATCATGTCGTCAGACCGGCTTGTGCGAGCCCGAGGTTGTTTCAGTTTGTTGTCACACGATGTTCTGCCTTCATTAAACTGTCACACCCACGAACGCACTTTCGACACATCCATAACTCCATCACCACATGTCTCCTTCAACTGTCGATTAATTTAAATTGGTTTCACACCACGCAAATTCAGAAAACGAATGATTGCACGCTGTTCGAGTAAGGAAAACGTCGCCATTTTAAGTATTTAAAACAGTTCTCATTCTCGCCGCTGGCGGTAAAATTCTATCTGCCGTGTGGTGCTGCCATCTCTGGGACGTATTGACAATGAACGCGGCCTCATTTTAAAACAATGCACATGTTTCTATCTCCTTCCAGTCCGGAGAAAAAAAATTGGAGGCCTTAGAACGTGAATGCACCTCGTATTGGGGCCATAACATTTTAAATCCACCTGACTTTCACTCTTTATCATTCAGACGTTACTCTTCTACAACATAATCTTTGGTTGGTTGGTTTAAAGATCAAAGCGACTAAACTGCAAGGTTATCAGCCCAGCATACTTGTTCAAATGATCTATGGAACACGTAACTATCTAACTAACTATTTAGGTGTTACACTCTGACTGTACTTAAACTATAAATATGTAAGGCTTGGCTTTTTCATCTTCTGTTATATACAACTTATATTTATGTATCTACCTTATTTGTGGCAGTTTTCAGAATCGCTTGCAGATGGTCTAAAGCAGACTTGTGTTGAAGACCTAGCGAAAACAAACATTCATGATTAATTCAAACCGTCTAGAGATATCACTACTCACGTCATATATTTCATGGGGATAGTAAAGATTCAGCAAAACGGGTGACTGAACAAGTGTTTATATCACATCACCGGGACATAATCTCTAATACTTTCAATGGGATAAAGACAAGTGAAGCCTGTCTGTACGTGTCGGGAGTGTGTTTTGCCCCGCTAAGATATTCACCAAAAGTTAAATCCAGATTCTTCACCAACTTCTCTTATAGTATTTGATTAACATAAAGAACAGAGGTCAAGTGTTGGTGGAATTCACATCTTAGGAGAAATTAAAATTACTCGAAAATTATTGGCATTTAATTCAAGGTTTACGTTATGCACCCATTTGGAAAATGAACACAGCTTGTCATTATTGTGAAAAAGGGCAATATTGATTCATTCAGGTTTGGCACACAAGTAGAGCTCGATGGTAATCGATATAGAAATGATATTTGAAATACCAATGAGATGTGGACGTACACGGAGGACAACTATTGACCAAGAACTGTGCCCTGAAGTACTGTAGAGAGAACTTGCTTTCAAGACGATTTTTCATTCCCACATACCACACGCTACTGTCTGTTTCTCAAGTAGGTTGCAACCATCATCAGTGCATTATATGAAAAATTTAGCTGTTGGACTTTCGTTAGCAATATGTCAAATGCTGATGTCGTGTAACACATATTGCGACCTCGCTGTTCTTTATGCCATATTTCAACTCATCATTTACCTTAATTAGATCAGTATTCGTGCCAAGGTATTTACAAAACAAGGGGAGTTGAATGTCTGTTAGCACATAGTTAGTTAATCGTGAACAATGTATGCCAAAGCTTTCGATACAGTGGGTAAAATGTTGATTGGCCTGTAATTGCAAAGCGATTTTATTTTCTCCTCAGACCACTACAAATTTGCAAGTATTCTTCAAGTTTTGGACTGAAGAGTCCACATCTTGGGTATCAGCTCAGTGTCTGACACAAAAGCAAAACTAGAAACACGTTTGCTATCTGCTTCCTGGCCAGGTCAGTCGGCCTTGAGATTTTGTATGAACTCCAGTCAGTTTTTCTGTCAATGAATTTGCAATTAGAGAATTTTGTATTGGTCTGTGGATTCATCGAAGAATATATAAATATACACTAAGAGCCAGCACTCCCAGTAGAAAATGAAAAATGAAGAATATCGTGCCTGAAATACACTGGTTGTACAAACCTTAAGGACGAAAGTAACTTCCGCATGATACGTCACTGCCAAGCATCTTGAACCGTATTTACAGCTGCCTGTAACATGGACACGTCTACCGGCAACCAGATCTACCGGCGGCCCTCGTGGGATGAATTCGTATTCTGTCTGGGGCAGAGGTAGTGTTTTGGTTTAAATGGCTCTGAGCACTATGGGACTTAACATCTGATGTCATCAGTCCCCTATAATTTAGAACTACTTAAACCTAACTAACCTAAGGACATCACACACACCCATGCCCGAGGCAGGATTCGAACCTGCGACCGTAGCAGTCGCGCGGTTCCAGACTGAAACGCCTTGAACCGCTCTGCCACCGCGGCCGGCGGTAGTGTTTTCATAACGTATTTCTGACGTTAGGAGTAAGTGATCCTTCGTTACCAACCTGTTTATTTCTTGTAGTATGGAAAACAGAGAGAATCCGAAAGTGCGTGGATGTGGATTTCTGGGTGAGTAATTGACGATTTTCTTGACGAGTAATGCCGTTTAGCGAGTGTGCACACGCTCAGTAGGTAGGGACCGCAGATTAGGTTGTGGAGACAGGTAGCTAGCTAGACGGTGGTGTTTTAGTGAGACGGACTTGGCGAGACTTAATTCAAAGAAGTAAATTCCACTAGCTTCAATGGACATCCGAATGTGGTGTGTATGTGACTTTCTCCGTATCTGACTGATCTGTATTTCCGTTTTGTCGTTTTGGAGATTATCGGCGGAAGCCGCCATGTGTCAGATGGGGGCGAAAGTATGAAGATGCACGTTATATAATGTTATTTTAAAGATTTTTTTGGTGACGATCGTCTATATGCAACCAATTAAAAGCAGAAACGTTTCGCCTCAGTTCATTAAGGTACCATCAATTGCTGTTACTGTATTAGGGCTGTACTAAGTTGACAACAACGAGAATTCTAACGGCCGAAGTGCTAAGCCAATCGAAATCGGTCATAAGCCAACAGAAATCTGAATGTAACAAGAGAGCATATTTCCCTTTTGAACACGCGAGTGTTTAAGTGTGGCAGAATGTTAGCAGATGAGACTTCTAAGCTAGCGAAAACACAACTGACGCGACGCGGCGGTCACCGTAACTCCTCGTCTCGGAAACCAGGGACTCTCTCCAGCACACACGACGCGAGCGCGCCCTGTCCGGGGCCGCCGTAACCATTTCGCTGGCCGCCACCACCATTGCTCCCGCGTATTCTGTTGCCATGGGATTATCGACATGTGCGGATACAAAAGCTGTATGTGATGACATTGCTCTACATGTGCGTTTTCTGTACTGATCGTGAAGCTGTTGTTCTTCTTGTACGACTAGAACCAAGTTTCAACACAGGACGCAAACTGCACAGGTATTTAGGTAAACAAGCTGGAAGAGAACGAGTGTGTGTGTGTGTGTGTGTGTGTGTGTTGAAAATTAGTTTTTGTGCTACTGTAAAAAAAAAAAACCAGATTATATATATGAAGATAGTAACTGTTTTCGAAAGAACATATACCATTGATGACCGTGCAGCTTCTCTAGAATAAATGATAATTAATTGAAACCCTCATCTGCCAAAAGGTATTGTTGATATACCTCGATGGGGACAGCTGAAAATGTGCGCCCCGACCAGGACTCGAACCCGGGATCTCCTGCTTACATGGCAGACGCTCTATCCATCTCTTTTTTTTCTTTTTTTTTAGAACTGATTTTGTTCTATATTGTTTGTTGAATTTGTTCGGGGCGCGCGTCCGATGACACCCGTTCAGGTTCTTCGTTGATCCGTTCACTCAGTTTTTTATTACAGAGGGTAGCTAATCCTCTGACCGAGCACGCTGAGCTACCGTGCCGGCTCCATCTGAGCCACTGAGGACACAGATGAATAGCGCGACTGCAGCGACTTATCCCTTGCACGCTTCCCGCGAGACCCACATTCTCAACTGTCCACAATCTACACACGTAATGTACCTGTCGGCAGTTTTTTTTTTCCTTTATTGATTTTCAATTCCCCCCGAAGGGAGCGGGCTGGCAGCAGCTTAGTACACTGCTCTACAGCCTACAAACTTTTATTTTAAAAAACGGAAGAAGAAAAGAAACAGGAAAAACAGGCGATAAAATGGTGACGTCAAGTGTAAAATGGCGGAAATATTCGGAAAGTTAAAACAGAAAGCAAAAGGGGTTGGCAACGTTAGTAAAAGACACAGGAATCAGACAAGTAACATAGTACAGACACAATTAAAAAACACGGCGACAGTCTGGTTTCTGTTCGTAAGAGATAAAAGACACACCCAGCGACAGTATGATGGCCGTTCGCAACACTTCCCAAAAAAAAAAAAAAAACAACACGGAACACTCACTGTAAAACACTCACTGTAGAACACTCAATGTAGAACACTGCACGAAAGTGGCGGCACAAAGATGACACTCCCGAGCCAATGGCAGATGGGGGGGGGGGGACCTGGAGGAGGGGGAAGAACAAGGAGGGAGGAAGGAAAAAAAACGAAAAAGGGGTGGAGGGGCAAGGAGGGAGAGGACTAATAAAGGGGGAGAAGGGCAGATGCGAGGGAGAATGAGAGGAGGCAGAGGAGGGAAATGTAAAGGACTCGGGGGGGGGGGGGGAGAGAAGGGGGCAAAGAGAGGGGAGATGGGGAAGAAAGAGGATGGAAGGGGGGGAGAGGGAGCCCAGGAAAAGGACAGAGGAAAGGAGGGGGAGTGAGGATCAGAGTTGATAGGAGGGATAAATGGAGGGAGAGCGGGCATCATCCGGGAGGGGGAGTTGATGGAAGCCACCTAGGGAAAGGAGATGTAGGGTGTAGAGATGGAGGGTAGGGGGGACACAACAGTGAAGACATGGCAGGGGGTGGGGATGGGAGAGGAGAGGAGCAACCAGGGGGTGAGGGGGTTCAAGGCGGCGGGAGGTGTAGAGGATCTGTCGGCAGCTGAGGGTTTCAATTAAAAAAAAAACAGATTCCCCAGCAGTACATCAAGAGTGCATGTCGAGCGACGTCAACACACACAACCATTGATATTGCCTTCATAAATTGAGGCGAAAAGCGTCTGACAAAACAAATATTTTCTTTATTCAGTTGCATGCACAGGATCCTAACCTAAAAATTGTAAATATACGCTATCTGATGAAAAGTATCCAGTCGCCCTTATGTAATGTGGAATTGACCACTAGATGTCATGACAGGCGGACCGTGTAGTATAAGAGGAGGCGGGAGGTATTGTGTTGTTAGTAGAGCAGCAGTAACATAAGAATGGGGGCTGACTGGAGTGGCCGAGCAGTTCTAGGCGCTACAGTCTGGAACCGTGCGACCGCTACGGTCGCAGGTTCGAATCCTGCCCTGGGCATGGATGTGTGTGATGTCCTTAGGTTAGTTAGGTTTAATTAGTTCTAAGATCTAGGCAACTGATGACCTCAGAAGTTAAGTCGCATAGTGCTCAGAGCCATTTGAACCATTTAGAATGGGGCGATCAGGTGAGCTCAGTGGCTTGAATGTCATCTGAGTAATAAATCCACCTGGGACATTTAAATCCTTGGCGGCCGGAGTGGCCGAGCGGTTCTAGGCGCTACAGTGTGGAACTGCGCGACCGCTATGGTCGTAGATTCGAATCCTGCCTCGGTCATGGATGTGTGTGATGTCCTTAGGTTAGTTAGGTTTAAGTAGTTCTATGTTCTTGAGGACTGATGACGGCAGAAGTTAAGTCCCATAGTGCTTAGAGCCATTTGAACCATTTAAATCCTTATAAAGCTGCCCAATTCGACTTTCGGTGTGTGACTGTGAAGTGGAAACGTGAAGGAACAACCACAGCCAAACGAAGACCAGGTAGATCTTGTGTACTGCCAGGTAGGAACCCTTGAGCGTTGTGGAGGGTGGTTGGAAAATATCACATGAAACGAGTGACAAGAACAACTTCTGACTTCCAAAACTGCTACCAACATTCCAACTAGCACAATTACTGTATGTAGGGAGGCAAAAAGAGTAGGGAACTATGGACGAGCATCTACTTATGAGCCACATATTTCTGTAGTCGCCGGAGTGGCCGAGCCGTTCAATGCGCTACGGTCTGGAACCACGCGACCGCTACGGTCGCAGGTTCGAAGCCTGCCTCGGGCATGGATGTGTGTGATGTCCTTAGGTTAGTTAGGTTTAAGTAGTTCTAAGTTCTAGCGGACTGATGACCACAGCAGTGAAGTCCCATAGTGCTCAGAGCCATTTGAACCTTTTTTTCTGTAGTCACTCTAAGCAATCCTTGGGGTGGTGTAAAGAGCGACACCAATGTGCAGTGAATAACTTGAACCGAGTGATTTGGAGTGATGAATCACGCTACGTTCTGTGGAAATCCGATGGGAGGATTGGGGGTGCCTGGAGAACATTACCTGCCATCATGTGTACTGTCCACAGCGAAGCATGGAGGCAGGCAGTGTTACGGTTTTGTTGTGTTACCCCTCGTGCGTTTAAGAAAACGCCAAATACAGAGTTGTGTACTGCGTTTAGTAGAGGAACAGTTCGGAAACGATGACTGTAAGAGTTTGAGATTTGACATGTGATAAAGGAGCATCTGTGAGGCAGTGGCTTGTGGACAATAACTTTACCGACATCGACTGACAGGCCCAGAGTCACGCTCCGAAGCCAATGGGATGGAAGCCTTTGGGATGATTTAGAACGTCGATTTCGCTCCAGAACCCAACGTCCAACATCACTACCTTCTCTGGTTTCGGCTCTTGACGAAGAATGGACTGCCATTCCTCCACAATAATTCAGACACCTCAATGAAAGTGATCGCAAAAGAGTTCAAGTCGTGATAAAGGCGAAAGGTGGACACACCCCATATTAATATGCACTAATATGTGTCCAGACACTATTAATCAAATAGTATTTTTGCCCCGTATTCAGCTGCATACAGAAGGTCGTAACATAGAAATCATTAATATAATATTAATAGTAACTGAGTATTTACAGATCAACAATATTGGGAGGATCAGTTGGGATTCCGGAGAAATGTAGGAACACACGAGGCAATACTCGCCCTACGATTCTCATAGAAGATAGGTTAAGGAAAGACAAACGTACGTTGATAGCATTTGTAGACTTAGAGAAAGCTTTTGATAATGTTGACTGGAATACTCACTTTCAAATTCTAAAGATGTCAGAAACCAGATGCCAGTTATGAGTCGAGGGGCACGAAAAGGAAGCAGTAGCTGAGAAGGGAGTGAGACAGGGTTATAGCCTATCCCCGATGTTATTCAATCTGTATATTAAGCAAGCAGTAAAGGAAACAAACGAAAAATTTGGGGTAGGACTTGGAAGAGCAGTTGAACGGAATGGACAGTATTTTTAAAGGAGGATATAAGATCAACATCATGGAATGTAGGCGAATTAAATGAGGTGATGCTGAGGGAATTAGATTAGGAAACGAGGCACTTAAAGTAGTAAATGTGTTATGCTATTTGGGAAGCAAAATAACTGATGATGGTGGAAGTAGAGAGGATATAAAATGTAGACTGGCAATGGCAAGAAAAGCATTTCTGAAAAAGAGAAATTTGTTTAACATCGAGTATAGATCTAAGTGTCTGGAAATCCTTTCTGAAAGTGTTTGCATGGAGTGTAGCCACATATGGAAGTGAAACAGGGACGATAAACAGTTTACACAAGAAGAGAATAGAAGCTTTTGAAATGTCTTTCTATAGAATATTACTGAATATTACATGGATAGATCTTGCAACTAATGAGAACGTACTGAATAGAGTAGGGGAGCAGAGAAATATGTGGTACAACCTGACTAAAAGAAAGGACCGGTTGGTAAGACATGTTCTGACGCAGCAAGGGATCACCAATTTAGTGCTGGAAGGAAGCGTGGGGGTTAAAAATCGTAGAGGGAGACCAAGAGATGAATACAGTAAGCAGATTCAGAGGAATGTAGGCTGCAGTAGTTATTCGGAGATAAAGAGGATTGCGCAGGACAGAGTAGCATGGAGAGCTGTATCAGAGCAGTCTTTGGACTGAAGACAACAACGACAACACAACATTAAATATGTTATTATCAGATTGTGTTTCTCCAACTTCTGTATAGAAACCCGAAGTGACGCAGAGGACGCGGAGACAAGTAATTTAATACAAGACACCTGGGACAGCAACTGTCGGGAAATACCCCAAAAATAGATGACAAATTTAGAGCATGTGACGTCACCAGATGACGTATCTCGCCGCGCGTGCAGCCGTTGACCCTATCGATCTCTCACACCTGAGCCGGCCTTTGTGGTCAAGCGGTTCTAGGCGCTTCAATCTGGAACCGCGCGACCGCTAGGGTAGCAGGTTCGAATCCTGCCTCGGGCATGGATGTGTGTGATGTCCTTAGGATGGTTAGGTTTAAGTAGTTCTAAGTCTAGGGGACTGATGACCTCAGATGTTAAGTCCCATAGTGCTCAGAGCCATTTGAACCATTTGATTTGTCGCACCTGATCAACACAACCCAACAGAAGTCAAGTATTCACGTCGCTGAGGCTCTGGGCCACGTGCGCAACTTAAGCGCTTGGGGCTGGCGTCTGGAGTCTTGTGCGTAGCAGACAGTATTATTTTTTTTTTGCGTTGCGTTAGAGAATTATGTGTTTACATTGAGGTCAGATTTACTATTTTATCTAACAGTCTCACGATCTCCACCGGTTTATTGCAAAGCACAGTGCAACGCAAACCTAGCACATGGTGTCACAAGTAAATGAGTATAAGCTTCTGAATTGCGTCGCTTCTAGTAAATGACCTACGTTCTCTTTGCTAAGTAAAGAACGTAAATACACTCCTGGAAATGGAAAAAAGAACACATTGACACCGGTGTGTCAGACCCACCATACTTGCTCTGGACACTGCGAGAGGGCTGTACAAGCAATGATCACACGCACGGCACAGCGGACACACCAGGAACCGCGGTGTTGGCCGTCGAATGGCGCTAGCTGCGCAGCATTTGTGCACCGCCGCCGTCAGTGTCAGCCAGTTTGCTGTGGCATACGGAGCTCCATCGCAGTCTTTAACACTGGTAGCATGCCGCGACAGCGTGGACGTGAACCGTATGTGGAGTTGACGGACTTTGAGCGAGGGCGTATAGTGGGCATGCGGGAGGCCGGGTGGACGTACCGCCGAATTGCTCAACACGTGGGGCGTGAGGTCTCCACAGTACATCGATGTTGTCGCCAGTGGTCGGCGGAAGGTGCACGTGCCCGTCGACCTGGGACAGGACCGCAGCGACGCACGGATGCACGCCAAGACCGTAGGATCCTACGCAGTGCCGTAGGGGACCGCACCGCCACTTCCCAGCAAATTAGGGACACTGTTGCTCCTGAGGTATCGGCGAGGACCATTCGCAACCGTCTCCATGAAGCTGGGCTACGGTCCCGCACACCGTTAGGCCGTCTTCCGCTCACGCCCCAACATCGTGCAGCCCGCCTTCAGTGGTGTCGCGACAGGCGTGAATGGAGGGACGAATGGAGACGTGTCGTCTTCAGCGATGAGAGTAGCTTCTGCCTTGGTGCCAATGATGGTCGTATGCGTGTTTGGCGCCGTGCAGGTGAGAGCCACAATCAGGACTGCATACGACCGAGGCACACAGGGCCAACACCCGGCATCATGGTGTGGGGAGCGATCTCCTACACTGGCCGTACACCACTGGTGATCGTCGAGGGGACACTGAATAGTGCACGGTACATCCAAACCGTCATCGAACCCATCGTTCTACCATTCCTAGACCGGCAAGGGAACTTGCTGTTCCAACAGGACAATGCACGTCCGCATGTATCCCGTGCCACCCAACGTGCTCTAGAAGGTGTAAGTCAACTACCCTGGCCAGCAAGATCTCCGGATCTGTCCCCCATTGAGCATGTTTGGGACTGGATGAAGAATCGTCTCACGCGGTCTGCACGTCCAGCACGAACGCTGGTCCAACTGAGGCGCCAGGTGGAAATGGCATGGCAAGCCGTTCCACAGGACTACATCCAGCATCTCTACGATCGTCTACATGGGAGAATAACAGCCTGCATTGCTGCGAAAGGTGGATATACACTGTACTAGTGCCGACATTGTGCATGCTCTGTTGCCTGTGTCTATGTGCCTGTGGTTCTGTCAGTGTGATCATGTGATGTATCTGACCCCAGGAATGTGTCAATAAAGTTTCCCCTTCCTGGGACAATGAATTCACGGTGTTCTTATTTCAATTTCCAGGAGTGTAGGAGAAGGAGGGACAAAGCACAGAAACACAAACTTAGAACAGCTTTTGCTTGGTTACAGCGAGGACAATAATTTTGTAGCTTCTACGTTCACAACTGATCACATCTACAAAAGGTGTTCGAAAAAAAGAGTAGCCTAGCGGAGCACTGTGCACCTCTGCCCCCTACCAGCGAAGGTAGGATCGACGAGCCCAGCCGGTGCACGTGTGGAGAGGTAGTGTCATCTGGTGCCGTCAATCTCCACATTTGTCAAATTATTTTCTACATCTACATCTACATCCATACTCCGCAAGCCACCTGACGGTGTGTGGCGGAGGGTACCTTGAGTACCTCTATCGGTTCTACCTTCTATTCCAGTCTCGTATTGTTGTGGAAAGAAGGATTATCGGTATGCCTCTGTGTGGGCTCTAATCTCTCTGATTTTATCCTCATCGTCTCTTTGCGAGATATACGTAGGAGGGAACAATATACTGCTTGACTCCTCGGTGAAGGTATGTTCTCGAAACTTCAACAAAAGCCCGTACCGAGCTACTGAGCGTCTCTCCTGCAGAGTCCTCCACTGGAGCCTATCCATCATCTCCGTAACGCTTTCGCGATTACTAAATGATCCTGTAACGAAGCGCCCTGCTCTCCGTTGGATCTTCTCTATCTCTTCTATCAACCCTATCTGGCACGGATCCCACACTGCTGAGCAGTATTCAAGCAGTGGGCGAACAAGGGTACTGTAACCTACTTCCTATGTTTTCGGATTGCATTTCCTTAGGATTCCTCCAATGAATCTCAGTCTGGCATCTGCTTTACCGACGATCAACTTTATATGATCATTCCATTTTAAATCACTCCTAATGCCTACTCCCAGATAATGAATGGAATTAACTGCTTCCAGGTTCAAATGGCTCTGTGCACTATGGGACTTAACATCTGTGGTCATCAGTCCCCTAGAACTTAGAACTACTTAAACCTAACTAACCTAAGGACATCACACACATCCATGCCCGAGGCAGGATTCGAACCTGCGACCGTAGCGGTCGTGCGGTTCCAGACTGTAGCGCCTTTAACCGCTCGGCCACTCCGGCCGGCCCTGCCCGAGGAAGGATTCGAACCTGCGACAGGAGCGGCCACAGGGTTCCAGACTGAAGCGCCTAGACCGCATGGCCACACCGGCCGGCTAACCGCTTCCAGTTGCTGACCTGCTATATTGTAGCTAAACGATATGGGATCTTTCTTTCTGTGTATTCGCAGCACATTACACTTGTCTACATTGAGATTCAATTGCCATTCCCTGCACCATGCGTCAATTCGCTGCAGATCCTCCTGCATTCCCGTACAATTTTCCATTGTTACATCCTCTCGATATACCACAGCATCATCTGCAAAAAGCCTCAGTGAACTTCCGATGTCATCCACAAGGTCAGCCGGCCGGAGTGGCCGAGCGGTTCTATGTGCTTCAGTCTGGAACCGTGCGACCGCTACGGTCGCAGGTTCGAATCCTGCCTCGGGCATGGATGTGTGTGATGTCCTTAGGTTAGTTAGGTTTAAGTAGTTCTAAGTTCTAGAGGACTGATGACCTTAGCTGTTAAGTCCCAAAGTGCTGAGAGCCATTTTGAACCACAAGGTCATTTATGTATATTGTGAATAGCAACGGTCCTACGACACTGCCCTGCGGTACACCTGAAATCACTCTTACTTCGGAAGACTTCTTTCCATTGAGAATGACATGCAGCGTTCTGATACTTTTGGGATACTTCCCGACATTTGCAGCCCCCGGTGGTGTCTTATCTTAAATTACTAGCCTCAGCGTCATCTACGTCGCTTCGGGGGTTTTTAAAAGTCAATAAGCACTACCCCGTATAGTGTAGACCTCATTGGCGACAGGACATTAAACTCGAATCCTTTTCGCTTCCTTCCTAAGCGTATGCTGAGAGCGTCACAACCGCAGCGTCGTCTGCGGCTGCTAGAAATGCTGCGAGCGCGGCGGGCGATAATGCAGACGAGTGCTTTTCGGTGCTAGTGCCGCGGCTCTCTCCGCTTCGGCGCGTGGCGCCAACACAAACGGCGTGGCGCCGTGCATCGCGACGCGGGGTGGGGGACGCCGATTTAGGGGAGCACCGAAAAACAAACGCTGACGTAAAGGGCACAGCTTACGGCGGAGACGACGAGTGCAAAGCGGCGTCTGTCCTTGACACGTCGGGGGCGGAGGAGGGGGGAGGCGCTTCCTACTTACGCCCACGCCACGCCCCGCGGCAGTCGGCGACGCGCGCCCGCGAGGTGAACACAGGCCCGCGACCGCGAGATGGCCAGTGGTCGCCGATAGACGCCGGTCGCCCCGCCCGCGCCGCGCTGCGCCAACAACGCCACAGGTTCGCCTCTCGCTTTCTCATTGTGCGTTTCTCATTATCCCTTCTACGCCTAATGCTCTGCTACTTAGAAACTCACCGTGTAACAATTTCGAGATGCACAGTATTCCCGACTGGAAAAAAAATGGTTCATAATTACTTTAGGATTGACAGCGCCAGTTCAGCCCTTCGCTACTATTGCCAACTACTTTAACATTATTAGTATGGTGGTGCTTAAATAACCCAAAATCAAATGTTTCATTTTTTCGTTCTAAAAACAGGTGAACACATTGTTAATTATCCTCGACAACATACATCAATAACAAAAAACAAAAAAAAAATATTTTCCGTGATTGTATTATTTTCTTTATGTTCTGAAAAGTTTTGTAATTTTCAGTCATAATGTCCACAGTTTCAAAAATAAGAGAAATAATAAGTACACTTATATTTTCCTAATTTTAGTTGAAATGTATAGTTTCCTTACAAGTAAGATTTGGAGTAAACAGTTTTCATTCGATGTCTTCTTCATCACTGAGCCACCTTTCACACATTAGAACAATGTGTTCTCAGCACAAAAATTTACTGCATACACCACATCGATGTTTAGTATTCCTATCTTTGGATCCTGAACATACCACGCACTTGCTCTGTGATGATAGTTTTTTAGGGGCAGATTAATTGGAAATTGTGTTACATTTCCTTTTCAGCTTCAGTTCAATCTCTCTTGGCAATCTACTTGATGACTGTGCTTTGTGCTGGATAAAACTTTCTGACATCTGAATACCAAGATTCTTTAGAAATTCTCTTCTCTTCATCTTAGATCCAGTGTTTCAAAAGAGCACCACATCTGGATTAGTTTATATTACAGCTTGGACTTACAACATTTGGAATAGCAGAGGGACTAAACTACTGTGGTTTGGTGTCATAAACCACAGCAACGAAAAAGGCGTCTGTCTTTCTGCACGAACGAGGCTAAACTGACGTTAACTGCAGTAATGCCATCCACAGTTTGTAAAAGTAACGTAACGAGTTATTCAAGTACGAAAGTCATGCGTCATTTCACGACAACGCTGAGAAATACATCGACTATGGTGTCTGAAATCTCAGCACAGCAACTAAGGGTTAAGATCGTGCGGCGTCCGTAACATTGATGAACTACGGGCCCCATATTCCGCAATATGAACTTACGTTGTTGTAAAAGTATTATTTTACTTCCATATAACATTTAAATGTAATAGTTATTTTCTTCACGTATTTAAACCTAACAGATGCTACGCAGCTTCATTTTTGAACCATTATCCGAGAAACATAACATTTCCCAATACGTAAAAACTATCCGTCGCAGTTGACACCAAGTCCATTCCCACAGCAAGGAAAAATCACTTTTTACTAAAACTGACGAAGTGGTCGGGGTGTTCTTGCTGCTGTTCAGATTTTTTCCACGTTCGAATTATTGGTAACCAGAAGTGACATCTGCTCGCCGTTGCAGGCACTAACTTGTGCAGACTGTAATGAAACTGAATTTCTTACAGCATTTATCATCATAAAAAAGTAAAAGTAGTTAAATTATAAATTTAAAAAGTTTAGAACTCTGTATACGACAGAATTTCGCAACACAATACTTACTTACGTGCCGCGCAGCAATATGTCGGCATACACCAACACTGTGCGAGAGTAAGTCAACAAACGGTGTTTGAATGAGCTCTGTTAGCTATGTAAAGCAAGCAATGGCTGTCGACGATACTGTGGTGCAAGTTCGTAATAAGCCATAACAGAGCATAGTGGAACAAAGCATGTAGAAAAAAAATTCTTTTTCCAGTTTATAATACGTAAAATGTGGTTTAACAAAACAGAAATGCCGAATGTATACTTCAAACGTTTGAAAATAAGCGCAATTTTTTGTCAATGTTCTTTCTTTCAGTGCTTTAAAAGTACTGCTCAATCATTCGCACATAATCTTAAAATTCAAAACTACCATCGGTTCATATTACTCCGTCAAATAGTCGGTGTGGTGTAGTGTTCCTTGAAGGCACTACTCCCATAGATATGCTGCTATATGGATAATCCGCTTCTGAGGAGTGACACTTCTGCAGAAGAACGTGTAAGTCACATCCAATATGTAACACGAGAGTAAGCTTACATTTCAGCCAACTCGGCCAGAAGTGGAAATTACTCAGCGTGTTCTGGAAGAGATGCATTATGCTTTCATTTTAGTTCTAGAGGGTGAAACAGAACTCCACCGACAAATTTTTACATGTTATTCAGTGATATTTTCTGAGTATTTGGTATGAGGGATACATGTCTCAATGGCTCTTTACAAATTAATTGCATTTCGTTTTGTTTTTTGCCCTCATTTATCTTCGTATCTGTACTATACTGAAAGTATCTACACAACAGTGCAAATGTCGACGGTATAAACTGCGTGTCTCATTTGGAAACAAACTAGTTCAATCCACACACGGTATTTGCTGTTAACAACAATAACGCCCAATTTAATCCTTGTGCTCAAGCTTGCATTGTTTACTGCTCGGTTTCCTCTCGGGTTTGATTTTACGACATTGTTAGTTGAACGTTGACAATTATACGCAGCAGAAATATGGACAGTTTTAATG